>NC_092139.1:21189974-22484141 GCF_043159975.1 Macaca nemestrina | reverse complement strand
GACCAAGTGATCCACCCACCTTGGCCTCACAAAGTGCTGGGATAACAGGCATGAGCCACCATGCCCGGCTTGAATTTGACTTTAATTTCTTTTCTTTTCTTTTCTTTTCTTTTCTTTTCTTTTCTTTTCTTTTCTTTTCTTTTTTTTTTTTTTTTTTGAGACAGAGTCTCGCTCTGTCGCCCAGGCTGGAGTGCAGTGGCCGGATGGCTTTAATTTCTAATACAGTAAATATTGATAGACAAAACCCACATGAACAAAAGTTCTTTGATGACTTCGTTAATTTTTAAGAGTGTAGAGGGGTCTTCAAATTTAAAAGATCAAGAACCTCTGAATCATACATTAAAAAAAAAAAAAAAACCTCTATTAAGATCCCCATGGTTCAGGATTTCTCAGTCTTGGCACTACTGACATTTTGGGCTGGATAAGTCTTTGCTGTAGGGGCCTGTGCTGTGCATTGTGGGATGTTCAGCAGGATCCCTGTGACCCCCCCTCACTAACTAGATGCCAATATCACCTCCAACTTGTAATAAACAAAAATATGTCCTGACATTGCCAGGTATCTCTTAGGGGACAAATTAACCCTGTTAATTTGAGAACCAATGCCATAGGTAATTAGCAAAAGGATGTAAAAAGAAAACTCACAAAAAAATGTTAATAGCATAAAAATACGTAGAAAAATATTCTGCCTTGCCAGTAAGCCAAGAAATGCAAATCAAAATGACAATATGTTCCCATTTAAAATGCATTAAATTAGTAAAAGTAAGCATAAATTATAACAAGCCATTTCAGTGAAACTGTGGTTGAACTGGTAGGATTCTATAATTTCAGTAGCATTTCTAATTGATTCATCAAATTGGGGAAAATAATCTGGCAATGGTTTTCAAGACTCATAAACATTTTTATGACCTCGGAGTAAAAAGAACATAGGCTCAGGAATCAGCATTAAACTTGAATTTTAGCTCTGAATCTCACTAGTTATGTGATCTTCCTTAATTTATTTAAATGATAGCATTTATAAGGACTGAATACAATCATAATGCCTCTATCATTGGTTATTTGAAAACTGGATTAGATAATAATGTAAGTGAACTTCTAGTTAAACGTGGAAGAATTAACGTACTCCATTTACCTCCTCTTTCTCCTAAGATTTCACTGTAGTAACAGTGAAATGTGAAAAAGCATAGAAATCCACACAGAAAAAGAGGCCAGGACAGGGGACATCAGTGGATGAGCAGTTTTAAGAAAATTCTGGAAACTTAAAAATGGTCAGAGGAGAGGTACCACATGTGATGGGATAAAGAAAGTCAGATTGCAAAGACATGTGAATAAGGATGGACTTTATTTCCCCCACAGATTTCAAGAGAGATTCTGATGTTAGAGTAGTCAAGTGTGGACAGTGTGGAAGTAAAATGTGGGGCTGAAAACTGGGGAGCTGATCAAAAATCTGTACACAAAACCATCAAACTTTTGAACATGGAGAGCTATGTGTCTGTCTTCTACCCCTTAAGCAGGAGATAGGAAGAGGATTTCATCTCAGAATCTGAATGCCTCCACCTCCAAAAGCACAGTACCTCCAGTTAACTTTCTCAACACCTTACTTTTAAATATTGGCTATGGAGGTTCACTGGTTACATGAGCAATGCTTCCAACATGAAAGACAGCAGTGAATTTAAAAAATGACTCTAGAAGAAACAGAGATAATACAGGAATCAGAAAAGCTTCCCCCTCCTCCAAAATCAAAATCATACCCTGAGATGTTTGAGAAATGATTACTTTTATAAATAAGAAGTGAATGTTATAAGAAAAAAAATTCAAAGAACAGTAAGTAGCTCTTAAAATGAAAAATTATGACTGCCGAAATTATAAACAAATATGATTTTTTTTTGAGGGAGTTGTTCTGTTTGTTTAGGAAATAGAAGAAATTGGCAGAAAAGAAAAGGGGAAACAGAGTATTTAAAGGCAAACCTAAAATGATGAAGTTCTGTGGGAGGAAAAATGTAAGAATAGTTTAATAAAGATACTGCCTGAAGAAAGGAGAATAATTGTACATTCTATAACGAATTAAACAAAAAAGCCCACAAAAAGCGTAATTAGAGGTAGTATAACATAGTAGTAAGCTCCAGATGGTGGGGCTAGACCATTATGTTCAAATTCCATATTAGTTGCTACTAGCTGCATGATCTTGAGCAAGTTAACTTTTTAGTACTTCAGTTTCCCCATCTATAAAATAGGGATAATACTAGCTCCTACCTGATAGGGTTTTGATGATAATCAACTGAGTTAATATACATAAAGAACTTAAAACCTTAGCAAGCTTTAAATTAATTATGTAATAATATAATACATATTATACAATAATAAAATATACCATTTGGCTCTGAAGTGGCCTGTTTTTATGGAATTGTAAAGTTGGCCATTGTGTATTTATTTAACTAAAAACTGTGGCTTAACTACATTGGAAAGAAGGAAGGGAGGTATTGGCTGATTTAGGACAAATTATCATCTATCATGGCAGGAAATAAATAGATAATGTCTGCAATCAATAATTTTAAAATAGCACATTATGTAGTGACATTGCCAATTCCCAGAAGAAAGAGCAAAGAATTAAAATGCATTTGCCTCTGAGGCACAGGACTGGGGGGTTGTAAATGGTGGCGTAGGGAATGGTTTGGCTATTTGATTTTCCAACTATGTGTATTTGTTACTTTGAGATTTTTTAATTAAAGAATGAAAAAGGTTAATGTATATGAATTGGCTGTCAGTGCCTGGCATATTAGAGAAGGCACTCAATACACTGTAGTTCAATTTTATTCATTTCAGTAATTCCATTCCTGGGGATTTTTTGCTATTTGAAGATACAATACCAAAAGAAAAACATGAATAAATTTGTGATTGCTTGGTTATTTATAACAACAAAAAAACTGGAAATGACCCAAATTTTCAACCATATGGAAATGGCTAAGAATTACACAAAAAGCTGACAAAATGTTATAAACCAAGAACATGAGTTTATTGTTTTAGATGGCTGTGGATTAGCTAAAACTGACTGCACATACACATACAAAGTCCCTGATGTGTTTAGACTAGGAAATAGAAACCTGAGAGAAACTGGATGTCTAAAGAGAGGAGGAAATGTAGTATATCTCTACTCTAGACAACTTTCTGTGGCCTCCAGAGTCCTTAATAGGGGGCCTCGAAGCTACTTTGGTCACTGTGCAAGGGGAGTTTCTTCCCAAAACTGAAGAGTTTCTTTTTGAGCTGTGGCATGGTCTTTCGTACTTAGAGTTTGCATCGCTCTTCAGGAAGAATGCATACTCACAATCGATGCCACTAATAGCAATGCTTACAGATATTTAGAAGCCCCCGCTTCCCTGACTCTACAGTTAGACTCAGCATTAGCAAAGTCAAGCCTCACCTGGAAGTCATTCCAAGCTGTAGTTCAACCTCTAACTTACAGTGTGTCAGAAAACCCATTAGCAGAGCTACTGATGAAAATTACATGGCAACAATGAAAAAAATTGACAACATAATGTATCTGAGTCTGCATCACAACCTACAAGAGCTACAGGTCCTAAGATACTATGAGCTGAGCAAGCCATCTTCTCGGGATCTCAGTTTTCTCTACTGAGAACAGCGGATTATTTTTTCTACTTCAGGGCAGAGTGTACAATCAATGAAAGGATGCTTGGTATCCTCAGGTTCTCATCTCAGGTTCTGATCCAGAGGAGGAGCTCAACAAAGCTCAGATATGAATTTGAGTGTGTATGACCCATTCCTTAGAATTGGGCTTCTCAGACTCTAGCACACACGAGCATCTCCTGGAGGACACGTTAAAACAGATTGCTGGGCTGTCCCCCTAGAGTTTCTGATTTAGTTGGTTGGGGACAGAGTCTAAACATTTGCATTTCTAACAAAGTCCCAGGTAATACATCAGTATTCAATCTGGGACCAAACTTTGAGAATCACTGTCTTACAGGCACAAAATTCCAGCTTGGAAAATGGTTGAGACATTGGAGAAGAAAAGGAAAGGCAGGAGGGTAAAGTTTAATAAGGGTTCCTCATCTGCCTTGGTCCTGATGCCTACTAGGTAGAGTAGAACCTTGGTGTGATGTCTGTACCAGCTCCACCTCCTTCCTAAGCTCCTTTCTAAGGCTCTCCCAGGCTCCAGACATGAACAGAGCCTCTCGTGTCAACTTCCTGAACTGAAAGATGACTACCTTTTCCATCTGCCTGGAGCCTATGTGCTGATGCAGAGGCCACCTTTTTAGGTTCCAAGAAATTATGCATTCGCTATGGAGGAAATTAACACCTCAAAGCAAACTATAATTAGGAATTCTTCAGTTCAGTTTATGCTTTTTCAATTAGGCACTCTATAATTTTAATCATGGGAGCATTAACATGTTTCTGTAATTTATATACCTGCGGCATAATTAAGCCTGGGAAACACATTGCTCTAAACCTGAATGGAAGTGATTGTTTCCCTTCACACTTGCAGTATTACATGTCCCTGATGGAGAGATGGTGCCAGTTGCAAAGGAGCCATTTGCGAGTTGCAGAGGCCAACGAGAGAACTCCTGGCTTTGGAAATATGATGGCTGTTGTAGACAATGTGATGCCTTTGAACATCTGCATCCCAAAGCTTCAACTCCTATTGTGACTTTCAAAACATTCCCACCATTGGAAACTGCTTTGGACAACTATTCTTGGAAACTGATTTCAATTAAGCAGGAACAGGGTGTCCTGGCAGGGGAGACGTTATCTGAGAGCCGTGGGAAGCAGATGGCTTTGAATTGAAGAAATTGAACAATAGGCTGAAACTTAGCCTGGATTGGGACCAAACTCCTTAAAAAAAAAAAAAATTGATTCCTCTTCCCACTTGCTCTAACTCTGTTTCTCTCTCATAATTTCAGGTTTGCCTTTTAGCCACAAAGCAGGGCCTGAATCCTACGTGCAAGGTAGTTCTCTCGGGATTTGAGCAGTTCTGCAAATTCAAGTAATTCAGAGGCACACTGAAAGTTTTTGTGCTTATTCAGACTGAACCTCTGAACTTTCTGAAGGTTAAAAACCTTCACTTTTTCTCTCTTCTTCCTGCTCTCCCCACAATAGCAAATTCAGATTTGCTGACTGCAATAAAAGGAAAAAGAACATAATCAAAACTGGCCCGGGGGGACAGTGCATACAGATTCCAACCCAGCTGAGTGACGCGTCCATATTGCTGCAGCATTTTGGCACTCAATATATTTTGTCTGATCTAAGAAAATATGGAACTTTTTATAGAGTGGAAGTTGGAAATGGATTTGTTTCTCCCAGGCTGCTCTAGCCTTCCACAAAAGAATACAGATTTGTTCAGATTCTGATATTCTGATGTTCAGCCTCATCAAACATCCATCTTCTACCTAGGCCACAACATCTGCACAGAAGTGACATATTCAGATATGCTGTCAGCATGCAACAACTCAACATGAATGATTTTGACACTAGTTATTGTCATCATCATAGGAAAACAGAGGTGTGTTTCAGCCCCCACATGGATGGGGATAGAGAAATAAGCTGGCAGAGATTCTAGTTCAGCTTTTAGGAGCTAAAACTGGTTATCCTCATGATGAAACACACACTGAGAGAGACATGAGAGATCCAAAAGCTGTAAACTCAACAGGGGCAACTTCACAGTATAAGGCAAAACTATTGCTTCCCTGTATTACAAGAATGAGCAAATATTGGTGCCCGAGATGACTTGGTTCCCTGTACAAGTTCCTTTCTCCATACCTGAGGCCACTTATAGGCAACACCAGTAGTACTCAAGCGTGGTCCAAGACCAGTAGGTCACCTTGGAAATCGTTCAAAATGCAGATTCTCAGGCATTATCCCACAGTCCTTGAGGATGGGCAGGAATCTGCAGGCTTACTAGAACCCTAGCTGATTATGATGTTCATTAAAGTTTGGAAACCTTGCGATTAAACCACTTCCCACTTTCTATATCCAGTGGGGGTGATGTGGAGAAATTTTTGAAGTCTAGCTTGGTAGATCAGAATCTCCTCAGTAAGTAAGCCCAGCCATAGGTCCCACGCTGTTTTCAGGACTTCTACCTGTGTCTAAGTCTTCATTACATTGCTCGTCTCTTATGATAGGATCCCTGGCCTTTACTTCTCTCCCCAAACGGCTGCCAAGTAACCTCTCTGAAACCAAACATGGGTCTTGACCTCTTCTTACCTCTTCTTAGGGTCTAGAGCAATGTAGTAAAATAGAATTTTCTGCCATGATGGAAATGCTGTCCAATATGTTAGCCATTAGCTACTTGTGGCTACTGAGTACTTGAGATGTGGCTAATGCAACTAATGAACTGAAGCTTTAATTTTACTTAATTTTAATTACCTTAAATTTAAATAGCCACATGTAGCTATTAATAACAGTTACTGCACTGGACAGTGTAAGTCTAAAGTCTAGCCCTCAATTCTTGCATTTGTTACTGGGGCTGCTACATCTTGCTCTGGGCATGAATACTTACATGTTCATAAAATTCTTAGTAAGCCTATACCTAAGTGGAAATGCACTCAATAGCAAACCCTAAGCAGCTGTAGCCAGGTGAGAAAAGGGTGAATTGTATTTTGAGAGAGTAAGCACATATTTTTTCGGTCCATTGGTGGAGACTCTAACTTTAAGATGTTATTTTCCTACCAAAAAGTCAGGGCTTTCAGAATCACTTCTTTCACTGTTGCCAAGTGGAGGCAACTCTCTGAGCAGCCCTAAACAGCTGGAGCAGGCATCGTGCAGAATGCTTTTTGGATAAGAGCAAACCTCCTTGGATACTAACATGGCACAGAGCCATGCTCTAACTCAGAAGAACATCAATAGATCAGGCTCTAGAAATGCACTTGATGGAGGCAGACTTGAAAGTCTGACCTTTGGGCGGTTGCAGACAGAGACCAAGAGCCATCGGTTATCAGCTGTGCAAGATCTGAGACAAAGCAGTGATGCAAACTGTCATGGGGTCCAGAACAGTGGGAGAAGTA
Source organism: Macaca nemestrina (assembly GCF_043159975.1). Classification (NCBI taxonomy): domain Eukaryota; kingdom Metazoa; phylum Chordata; class Mammalia; order Primates; family Cercopithecidae; genus Macaca; species Macaca nemestrina. Next base: position 22,477,131 of record NC_092139.1, on the reverse strand, counting down.
AAAGTCAGCAGGAAAAAAAAGTTAGAGAAAAAGTAAGAACCAGGAGAAGGCATCGTGCAAAGTCACTGTGCTCTTGCAATAAGTTTCACCAGTTCCCCAGGGTTGGAGCGTTTGTATTATAAGAACTACATCTACTTGGACAGCCCCTCCATCCTTAGTCTGCCCTCATGTTCCTTGCAACATTTGGCTCCAATGACCTTCACTTTGAATCTATTACTGTCTGTTCACCATCACTGCCAATGTGGTCACACCCAGAGCCATCGTATCCTATAGAAGAGTTTTACTACTGACACCTTACATTTGATCATCTTATTCTCCGAATAGCACTTCCTGTCTTTCTACCCTCTCCCTGCTTTGTACCCTCTACACAAATTCTTCAACAGCATCCAGGTTGCCTGGCCCTCAATACATCTATTTTCTGAACAGCAACCTTCACATTCTTTTTAAAGCAAGCCTAGACCAGATGGTCCATTTTCCAGCACTTTTTTTTTTTTTTACATTATTAATCATCTTCATTTGTCTGTACTCCTGGATCAACTTGTGTGTCTTTCTTCTTTTCTACTACAAGAGCTTCTTGAAGCTCCTGGAGGAGATTAAACCAATTTAAATGATTCTTTCCTTGAATTTCTTGTTTTAAAAGAAAAGAAAAGAAAAGTCAAAATGAAATATACAGCCCTGGTTTTCCTTCTACCTCTTTGGCCAGTCCTTCTCCATGTCCTGTGTGGTTCCTTGATAAATTGTCATAGATCTCTGTTCTGTTTCTCATCTCTTCTAATCTACACTCTCCCAGGATGAGGTCATCCACTCCCCTCCATACTTCATATACCACCTGGATGCTAATGGTTCCCAAATCTAAAACCCCTGCTCAGATGTCTCTCCAGCACTCCAGACTTTTGGAATTTAAATAGTCCCTATGGTAGGAGGTGAGCATGACAACCACTCTTCTTTTCCTCATGCCAGTAACAGTCCTTGTCTCCATCTCTCCAGATGGCAGACAGTCCAAAATAGAACACTCTTTCGATCTTCATGTTCCATCGACTGCTCCATTTAAAATATTCTTCCCCAAACACCTGTTTTTCCTCCTTGGTTGGAGCCTAAGTAATATAATCCAGAATCCTAACACCAGAGCCAATTCTTGGTAAGCTGGGTTGTTGGTAGAGAAAGGAACCTTATAAAAGGGGACCTGAAATGCAGTTAGGGTAAGCTGAAGTGAATGCAAACCCACCTAAATTATTTGGGTGTCATCTTTCTTCCCTTTTGTTTTCCTGAACAATCATCTAATTGCAGCTCTGTGCTATATCACCAGACTGACCCTTGTCTCCTAGGGTGATTTCTTTGGTGGTACACATATCCCTTTAATATGTACCCCTTTAGTTGGCATTTGTAGACTGTGGGACAACCCCATGGAAAAGGGCATTACGGTAACATTCATCCCCTTATTCCTTATTTCCGGTTGCCTCTTCATATATCTGGCTTCTCCTACTTCCCAGTCTGGTGTGATGAAGTCCCAGCATGATTTTAGGAATGGCTAAAAGTGGTGTTAACAAAGCTAAGTCTTCTTGTAGGTTATGTCTGAGTACCTCTCATCCATGTCCCCCTAACCCCCAATACACCAAAGTGGGATCCATAGGATTCCTCATTTTCAGGTCCCAGCAAAGGTGGCCCAGAGTACTGGGGAACTAAGTGAACAAATGAGGTTTGGAGAAAGAGTGTCTAGGTAATTACAGTTTCTCATCTCTCCCAATGTGGACAAGGCCTCACAAACTCCTCAGGTTGCCCTGTGTTAATAAATCCTCTAAATGTTCATTTCTCCTTCCTAATTGGAGACCATCATATGTTGGTATCTGAGAATCAGACAGTAATGATTCCAGTTTTGCTCACTGCGGCTTCATGGACCAGCAAAACCCTTCTGTGATTATTTCATGTGCTCCCACTCTGGGCTTCACAGTTATTAAAGGAATCCTGAAGGAAATCTGGCAATCGTTTGCTTTTCTTCCCAATAAAGTTTCTTCTTTCTTTAAAAGTTGGCTGTATCTCCAATTTGTACTGTAGCTAATCACTGTGCATTTCAGAATCTGTGGTCTTAACTAACTGCACCTGTCAAATGCAAAAGGATCACAGATTCTCATCAGGAGGTGAAGAGAAGTTGCAATGACCTTTAGAAGCTTATACCTTGTTACACTGTCTTCTATGGTTCCATCTTTCATACCCCGGTCCTCCAGGCTAGAGCTCCCAGGCCCTGTGCACCATGCCTCAAGCAACCTAAGAAAGCAGGTCTCATGTCCTAACTGACCTTGCAAAAGGTCCCTTAGAAGTCCCCAACACTCTCCTAGACCACACAGCAAGGTTGCAGCTGTTCTTGCTCAGCTGAGTTCCTAACTCCCCCATTCAGTTCCCAGACCACCTTTGCACCATTCACCTTTCCTGGATGAAACGTCCTCATAGACTCTTCCCTCCCTCAGTATCCAATGGCTCAGGGAATGGCATCACCTTCCATCCCACAAACCAAGCCAGAAAACTGGGAGTCATCCTGGACAATTTCTTTTCCTTCACACTCCAACACCCTGCCCCTTGAAGAAGTCATCGCCAAGGCATGTCCATTTTACCTCTTACAAATTGTATCTCATCGCCATAAGTACTCTAATGGTGGGTCACCTTCATTTCTTATCTGAATAACATAACTGTCTCCCATGGGTGTTGCTCTTAACCCTGGGTGTGCTGGCCCTTTGGCAATGAGACACTATAAGCTCATCTGCTTGAATTTATATTTCAGAAAGGTGCTCATATCTGACCAAGTTCACAGACTCATAGGCACTTTCTTTTTCTGATTGTCTTTCCTATTTTTAAGGTAATGTTGTTTTGAAGATCACCCCTGGAGATGGCTGTAGGTTTCCTGATGTGCCCCACACTGGCCAGCACTTCACATGTAATAGATCTCACATGAGTGCTGGGGGATACACAGCAGATAGGCATTGGCTGCAATTGCAGCAGGGCTCAGAGAATATTCTTGCCCATGGCTGCCCAGGGCTTAGAGCCACTCATTGCCTCAACAGCTTGGCCAAACCCAAGGACCATGTTTTTCTTTTGTTTTGAGATGAAGTCTTGCTCTGTCACCCAGGCTGGAGTGCAGTGGTGCGATCTCAGCTCACTGCAACCTCTGCCTACTGGGTTCAAGTGATTCTAGTGCCTCAGCCTCCCAGCTAGCTGGGATTACAGGTGCCTGCCACCATGTCCAACAAATTTTTGTATTTTTAATAGAGATGGATTTACACCATGTTGGCCAGGCTGGTTTTGAATTCCTGTCCTCAAGTGATCTGCCTGTGTTGGCCTCCCAAAGTGCTGGGATTACAGGCATGAGCCACCACACCCAGCCCCCAAAGAGCAGGTTAAACAACTACCAGTTTACACAGTTTACACACTTTACACAGTTTAGCTTATTCGACCTTCAAAACGATCTATGATGTAGGTATTCCCATTTACCAACAAGCAAATTAAGGTTCAGAGAAAATAAGTACCTGCTTCCAGTATACCCAGTGGGGCAATTGTATGAGGTTGGTCTGATTTTAGGAGCCCCTCCTGTTTCAGTGTATCCAACTGGGAAGTCAGCTATGGCAGGAAAAGCATAAGGGTCTCAGGTCTGAGGGAGGAGCTCCGTATGGGACCCACCTCTGCCCTAAGGGAGGCCAAAGTCTAGCAGAGGCTGACAATGCAAGGCGCTGACAGAGGGGTGACCATGACAGAGTGGCAACTCAGAAAGAGTTGGTGCATTCTGCTGCAAGAGTGGAGATGGTCCCGGATGTGGCCGATGTGAGCTGGATGTCAGAGAGGTAGAGAATGGCATGCTTGGCAGAGAGAACAACATGGGCTAGGGGCCTGTCTGCTCAGAGAAGGACAAAGAGTTGGGCACTCACCTTCCCAATGTTCCGCACTCCCTTCTAAACAAAGTCTAAATCCAGAGTGAAGACCTTCTTCACCTGGACCCTGCCTGCTTCTTTGCTTCTCTCCTCATCTCTCTGTCTCCACCCACTGAGCTACTTGTTGCTCCTCGAACACACCCTGTACCTTCTCTGTGTGTGCTTTTGCGTACGCTGCTCTTTCTTCTAGGTTACACTCTTCCCTTCTTCACTAACTCCCCCTCATTCCCTAGGTCTCAATTTAAGCAACACTGCCTCCCGGAAGCCCTCCCAGCTTCTGAGCTCACCAGACTACCGATGGCTGCCTCTCTACTGAACTCTCATGGAAACCTCTGAACAAGTTGGCCAAACACAGGCTCATTGGCACCTTTTATCTGATTATCTTTCCTGTAGACCTTTACCATCTAAAATGGCAGTCAGAAGCCATATATGGCTCCTGAAATTTAAATTAAAATAAAATTTTAAAAAATCAATTTCCCAGTTGTACTAGCCATATAACTGGTATCCGGCGCTCAATGGTCATACGTGTTCAGTGGCAGTCATTCCACAGAGCACACATATAGGACATTTCTGTAACTGCAGAAAATTCTATTGAACAGCACTCTTTTCAGAATAAGAGGTAGTTGAAGGCAGGGTCTACAAGGTGCATCTCTATAATCCCAGCACCTAATATCTACCAGGTGGGCAAAATAGATTTGCTGAACTAAATACATACTTTAGTAACTCACTTTATATATATATAAATATACATATTTATATATATATAAACTAGTTTATATATATATAAACTAGTTTATAGATATACTTTAGTAACTAGACATATATATAAATATATATACATTTATATATAGATATAACTAGTTACTGAAGTATGTATTTAGTATGTATAAAGTACATATATATATGTATGATGCCAGACACCATCCCACGTAAAGGGAATTCAGTAGTATCAAGCCTTCAGATTTCTTGGAGCTCACAGCCTATTGAGGGGTATGTAGAAACAACAGAAAACAAAACAAAAAAATACATATAAACAGCTGTATAACACAATTAAAGGCTCAAGAAAGAACTATGAAGGAACTATATAGGTCACTGTTGAGTAAAACCTGGTAAAGGGGCAGATGGAAATTAAAGGAAACCAGTAACAAGGCTAAGGACAGATTCTGATGAGCCTTGAATTCCATGCTAAGAAGCTTGTACTTAATGCAATGGAAAACCAATGACCCATTTAAGAATTTTAAGCAGGAAAGTTAACTTGATCCAATTTGTGCTTCCGAAGGATCATTCCAGCAATTCAGTGGGGGGTGGATTGAAGGATGAGAAGCTGCAGCAAGCACTGCAGCAAGCACCCCAGCAAGCATATCCCAGCAGGTGCAGGTCCACAGGATGAGGCTGGAAAGTGGTAATGGGGGAGGAGGAGGAGGTTGGCCCAGGTTCTGAAGTATAGCGGACCAGTCTCCATGACTGATTAGATGGGAAGGAGAGGAAAGAGGGGGAAAGAGCATTTCCAAGGAAGTCTTCAGGGATCAGGGGACGGTCCGTTATAGAACCTGGGGCTCTGCTCCCAGCCTCACTTCAGGGATTGCATTATAGGTGACTAATTCATGGCCAGTTACTTTCTTATGAAGGTTACTACAGATCAGTCACATATCAGTGTGACAGGTGGGGCGTGGGGGAAGAAGGCTCAGCATGTTCAAACCAGAACTGAATATTAGATTCTAGTCACTATTTGATTGATCTTTTAAGCAATTCTGGGATTCTGTCACTTAAAAACCAATAAATCTTTGAAAGCCCAAGGAAAGCAATACAAAAGCAATAAATCTCCATTGTGGAGTATTAGAAAAATAGGCCAAGCTGCTGAGGTGGTTTGGCTGGAGGGACAAGGGTGTGGGAGCCCCACACAGCAACAGTCCTCCCTGCCACACCTCGCCCCCCTGCATACTCAGTTCTACCAGATAGAGTCAGATCCATGGGGCTTCAGAGGAGCAGTAAGTGGCAGAGCAGGGGCTGGAGTTTGGCTTAGCCAGGGTTGGAGCATCGTTGGCAGCAAGAAGAGCCTACCTGAGTGGGGTCTGAAGGCCAAAGTTTCCGTGTGAGTCTGTGTGACAACACACAGCTCCACTCAGAGAGGGACTTACTGAAGCTCACAAGTGATAGACCGGGTTCACACAAGGCAGAGCTGGAGGACCCCTGAGAATTCCTCTTGCTCCTCTTGCCCTGGTTGGTGGAGGTTTACTCATAGCACCCCCACAAAAGGGCTACCCAGTCATCATGTGACATACCAGGCAAAGGAACTCAGAACTTCTCAGGGGAGCCGTGAACTCAGAGCCAGGATACTAGGTCTATGCACTGGCTTTACCTGTAACGAGCCCCACAAGCTTGGGCCAATCAGTTAACATCTTAGACTTCAGTTTCCTGCTCCAAAATGGAAATGGTATTTCCCAGCCAGCTGACTCACCAGGTAGGTGAGGATCAGATAATACAATGGAAGTAAAGGAACAATTAACTGTACATGCCAATTCAGAAAACTATCAACTGTAAAATCTGATTTAAAGCATCCTTAACCCAGTGCATCTAGTGAGTTCTTTGAGTCCCAGGATCTTAGAGTGTCCATATTGTTTTCTCACATCCTTCACCTCCTCAACTCACAGAACTGCACACTGCTGTGCTTTCCTGGGTGGTGCTCATCTCACCAGCCAGTCTACTGCTTCTTTCAATCACTACAGTCAATGTACCTGTGGTTTCATGTCATCTTCCAGTGGAACTGCAGAAGCAGCCCAATGCCCCTAGGTTGCAAGAAACATAACCCGAGCACACCAGATGAACCAGGCATGACAAATTGGTGGAACCTAGGTGCTTGGACTAAGGAATGGGGATGGATTAAGAAGTCAACACCACATGGCATGATCCATGATCCAATAGCATCACCTTATGACATGATCCAGTCAGATCGAGCCTCCCACATCACAAAATTGCAAATGTCCAATCAGATCACGCCATTACTTTCTGTCTATCAAACCTGTCCCCGCGTCCAAAAGCCTGACTCCTGCCTAGCAATATACTTTTCTCTCTACAAAAACACAGTGCTTCAGAGTTTGGCTTTCTATTGTGCATGGGCAAACAGACCAAGTTCTGTTCAGTGACACTTTTTTGCTAATTTCATGATTTTGTTTGTGTGTTTGCTTAATGTCCCACCTCCCTGCCTCACTCACTGTTTACTGGAGCCTCAAGAGGACAGAGGTGTGGCTATCTTGTTTCTTGCTGTATACCTATTGGTTAGCTCACTTTCCTAAACATAGTAAGTGTTCAATAAATATTTGTTGCATGACCTAGTGGTCAACTACCTCTCATATAACATCCTACTGCCCAGAGTTCAAGGTGAATGAAGGTCAAGATAACTGAAATCCATTGTGATATTTCCACTTCTGTCCTTCCAGTTGTCCTGAAAGTCGTGCTGGGTGGCACTGGTTAGTCACTTCCCCTTCTAGTCAAATGCTCAAGAAACAGTCTGGAAATAATTCCAGAAACTGAGTATACACCCACCCTCAATGCTCCAGAGCCTTGAGAGGAAAAGCAGCCAGACACTTCCAGACACCAACCATTTCCCCTTTGAGCAGTGACATTTCTGGGTTTTTTTCTTTTTGAAAAAAAAGGTCGCCAAAATATATCATGCATACCTTTCTCCTAGGTGGTGGTATAGTATAGTAAAATGAGTGTTGGCTTTGGGTCATTTGAACTAAGTTTAAATTTTGCCTGTACCACTTGCTTGCTTTATAGCCTGAGTCAACTGACTTAGCTTCTGTTTGTCTCAATTTCTATATTTGCAAAATGAGGAGACTATTATACAATGTTACGAGAATACAGGTAGTGTTATATATAGAGACAAGCTGGTAGCAAGTGCTTGTTCCTTAAATGAAAGCTAGCAGGCTCCTGTAAGTTGCAGACCCATATTTTCAGGGTAAACCAGGACCAAGTAATAAACAGGCATGGCTGTGAGGGATGACAGCATGTAGGCCTACTTGATTTTTGAGTCCCTGTGTCTGTTTTGTAGAGTCATGCTATTCCTTTGTACCCTGACAACTGTCATTTCTCATTGCCACTGGGAACCTTTCATCCCCTTATCCCTCCTCGTAATTTGCTGAATCTTAGGATGTATGAGCTTGTTAAATAGATGTGCAAAGAGTATAGCGATTCAGAGGGAAAGTGTAAGGGCTTCTCTGTGTGGGAACTGGAAAAGTTTTCATGTGCATTTTGGTTTGGGCTACTCAGAGGCCCCCTTTGCAGGGGGTGAAGGAGCTTGGACCCTGGCTGGGGTCAGGAAGTCCTGGATATCAGGCCTGCCTTACTCTTGGTATTTCCATGTTTTGTTCAGCCTATATGAAATAGTCACTGGCCATACTTTACAGATAAGGAGAGTTGAATCTCAGAGAGAGAGATTAAGCATCTTGTCTGAGGTCACGCAGTTGTTACCACGGGATCTGATACCAGGTTTGTTGCCACCAAACTCTTATTCTTTCCATGGCCCCACCCACAGCCAGAATACTGGGAAGCTGGCCTAAATGTAAACACATTGAAAGGCTATGGGCGACAGCTGGATTGGGTCCCTTAGCTGAACGTTTTATAGGCTTAGTTACCTTGGCACGCTGTATCAAGATCATAGACTTTGGGTCAGATCGGGGCTGTGTTCTGGATTAGCTGTTAACTTGCTGTGCAACCCTGAACAAGCCTCTTCCCTTCTCTGGGCTGTACTTTTGCTATCTGGGAAGCTTTCTAAGATTTTGAAACAGTGACCAATACTATGGTATAAAAGAAGAGAGAATTGTGAAAGGGAGGAAGGCACTGGTGGCCAAAATGGAACATGATTTGACACCTGGGGGACCTGCCTTCAAACTCAGCTTTCCTACTTACTGTCTGTATGCCCTTGGGCATTTCTGTGCCGCAGTTTCTTCATGTGCATCTGAAAATGAGGGTAATATCTCACAGTATCTCGAGAAAATTAAATGACAATGTTAGATCTGAGTAACTGGAAGAAAAGCAGGGGATTCATAACTGAATTTGACATAAGACCCAACCATCTGCTTTGACTTATCACATGTAGGGTTTCCCTGGAACTACCAATGTGTAAAATATAAGACAAATACTCTCTGGTCAGATGCCCCATAAACATTATCAACACATGTTGCAATGACTAAAGATTCACCTGACTTAGGGGGAACACTGTCCAAAGTCTTCAGACTACATAGGAACTTCCAAATTGGTGGTGGCTGGTTCTGTCTGCTTCAATGCCTATCATTTCTAGATGAAGCTGGATACAGGATGGACAATGGCTATCCAGACCATCTCAAAAGTCCTCTTCTGGGCTGGTGTCCTAGCCTCCAGTGACACAAGGACTGAGGCTGCATCCATTTCTCTAGTAGCTGCCCATGCCCTTCAAACAGGCCTGAGCCTCTCACACTCCCATTCTCATCCCAGCACTCCCACCTTAATGTTTATGTTAAAGCAAACAACCGTCCTGGTTGCTCCCTGTTATAGCACGCGATCTCTCTCCTCCAAGCCTGTGCTCACACTGGACACTCTTACAACATTGGTGAAGTCTTACACATCATTTAAGATACAGCTCAGTGTCTCCTCCACTGGGAATTCTCTTCTCTGAGCTCTTATAATGACCTACACATATCTCCACAAGGACACACTGTACTGTAATTATGTTTTTGTCTCCCCAGCTAGAGTTTGACTTTCTTTAGGACATGACTTACCCACGGCTAGTTCACTGCCATATTTTCAAGCACTTAAGACTTGCCTGAGACAGGGTGGATTCTTAATAAAAATATTTGTTGAATGAATGAATGGTTTTTAGGCCTTGGGCCCCGCCTCATTCCTGGTACATAACATACTCAGTTTATGCTTGATGAACTGAACTGAGCAATTTGAAAGTTGTTCCACTCAATGCTTTGCTTCATTTTAAGGGACTGTAGTCCTCCTTCCTGGAGTTCTGGGCAAAACCAACAGTCAATATTGCTGCCCTTGGGCAAAGGGTAGCTTGTTTAAAAGAGATGCCCATGCTCCTGATATCATGAACTGACACTGGTCAGTTTAGCTATGGAGATGCCTCAGTGTATTCCTGAACTCCAACCATCTTTGGTAAAATCAGCAGTTTTACCTTGACAGCAAGTGTCCCTATGGGACTCTAGCCCTCTACAGCCTTAAACTGGACCAGCCCCCAGGTCTTGTCAGATTTGTGATATCTGATCAGGTTGTTTTCAGAATTCAGCAAATCTGTCTATCTGGCTGTTACTGACAGTGACACAAAGAAAGGTAACCTTGCCAGGAGACTGTGTTCCAGGCCACCAACCCCACTAACTAAATTTACCATCTCACTCTATTACCCAGGCTGGAGTGCAGTGGCATGATCACAGCTCACTGTGGTCTCGGTCTTCCAGGCTCAAGCAATCTTTCCACATCATCCTCTCAAGTAGTTGGGACTCCAGGCGTGTGCTACCACATCCAGCTAATTAAAAAATTTTTTTCTTTGTGGAGACGGGGTCTCCCTATGTTGCCCAGGTTTGCCTTGAACTCAGGGGCTCCCTTTGAACTGGGCTTGGGGCTGCTGACCTCCTTCCTCCCAGGAAGTTGTGTTCCTAGCCAGTCTTGCCCATGGGTATTGCCGGTCACATGATTCAACTGGAGGCCCATGTGGCACAGAGAAGGAAAACTACAGACTCCAAGTGAAGAACCGTCCTCACCTGACAGGGGCTCCCCGGGACTGAGCGGGTTTCAGCATCACTGTGATGGTCGTGTCTGTCTCATTCAGTGGGGTGTCTGTGTCGTACTCAGGCATGGATGGAGCTGGACAGGAAACAGAGAGTGCAGGTGAGTTCAGGACAGGTTCCCAACCGGCTCCCCACCGCCCCTTGCTGCCATCCTTAAAGACACAGCATGACCAGAGGGAGGACGTTTAGGAAAGGGGTTGGATAAGAAGCCTTGCAGGCCTTCAGTAAAGGAGGCCCTGATGCCCAACCTGCCCACAGTAGGTTTCTTCAAGGTGCAGTAGTGTAGGGAAGGGTAGCAATGATGTGTCCAGTAACCTACATGAACCAAAACGTTTCACACCTAATAAACATGTGGAGGGAATGTAAGTACTAACAAAGAAGTGAAAGCAGAATCAACCCTGCTAAACACATTTAAAATGCAAATTAAATCAATTATGAACTACTTCCTCTCTACCTGTTTTTTAAATTCATGAGACCCCCCCCTTCCCTCATACTCAGCTGATAGGAATGCAACTATATCTATTCCTTTGGGAAGGTAATTTAGCCATTTGTAGCAACAGCTATTAAAACCCACATCCTTTTTAATTCAGTTTTTCCAAATTCTGAATTTAATTCTAAAGTTATAATCCAAACCAATGAATGAAACTTTATTTTGTAACATGTTTATTGAAGCGTTATTTTGTAAAAACATGGAAGCACCAAATATATCCAACCACAGGGGAATGTATAATTAAATTATGTCCATCCACTTGACAGAACATTATAATGAAAGCAATGTAGCAACATAGGAAATACTTATGGGATAAAGATAAGAGAAAACATTAAGCTACAAAAAAACCATGTTTTTCTGGAAAACCATGTGCAAAATATGTATGTATGCAGACCAGAATTGCATAGATATTTAGGATAATGAAAGCTGTAGAAAAGGTTCTGAAATAATTCTTCATTGTTGCTGTCTAGTGGCAGAGGGGGCCCTACTGGTGATGGCAGTCTGTAATTTTGGACTGCTGTGGCCCTATAATATTCATTCATTCATTCATTCATTCATTCATTCATTCATTCATTCATTCATCAGGCATTTCATGAGAACCTGTGCTGTCTTGTTCTGGCAAAAAGAATGTTCCTGAAATGAATTTAATAACCAACTTGTGCGCAATACACATTATCTACACACACATGTACTATTTAATACAACCCTGTGGGCACATTATTTAGTGGCTTGCCACCTAATTAATCTAATTTTTACACTTTAGGAAGTTCATCACTTAGATTTTCTTCATAGGAGACAACAATGGTAACTCACTAGGGACTGGATCCTCTTAATTCCACCCATATCACAGGGCGACAATTCAAGAAAAATTTCCACTTCAAGGAAAATTAGGAAGTGGGCGTGAAACAACCTTTTTCCCTTTTTCCTTTCTAGCAGAGATACCTGAAATTTTGGTGGCGATCCGAGTGGTGACAGGGGGCCCAAAGCCCTTTGCTGTGCTGGCCTTGATGGTGAAGGAATAGGTGGTCCCTGGATACAGACCCACAAAGAGGTGGTGGGTTTCATTCCGGAGCTTGAACACTTTCCCCCTCTGGCTGGAGAGGTCAGCACTTGGGTCCAGCGAGCCAACAGCCTTGTAGTTGATCTGTAGGACAAGTCAGCAAACAAACAAATCAATGCCTCACTCAGGAAGCTGGATGGAGCTCATTTGGAGGAACCTTAGGGAGGTGGGGGAAGGGGCGGGCATGTGAGCTTGGCCAGCAGATTCTGCTAAGCTGCCTGTTGCTGTCCACTTTACAGATGATCCCAGCCTCCAAATACCCCATTGCTCATTCACTGGAGCAATGCATGTTCTCATTGATTTGTGGGAGTTAAAACTTAAAATAATTGAACTCACAGAGATAGAGAGTAGATGGATGGTTATCAGAGGCTGGGAAGGGTAGTAGAGGGTAGAGGGATGGTTAATGGGTAGAAAAAATTGAAAGAATGAATAAGATCTTATATTTGCTAGCACAACAGGGGGTCCATGGTCAAAAATAACTGTACATTTTAAAATAACTAAAAGGGTATAATTGGATTGTTTCTAACAGAGAGGATAATTGCTTGAGGGGATGGACACCCCATTTATCAAGATGTGATTATTACACATTACATGCTTATGTCAAAACACCTCACGTAACCCATAAATACATATACACCTACTACGTACCCACAAAAAAATTTTTAAAAAGAAACAGAGGGTGACCCACAGATGTCATTTTGAATTTTCTAACAGTCTCATGAAAAGAAAAAAAAAAAACTTTTAGTAACACATCTTGTTGAACCCAGTGTATCCAAACTATTATGATTTCAATCTGTAGACAACATAAACATTGAATGGAATTGTTTACAATCTACTATTCATATGAAGTCTTACAAACATGTTTTTTACCCCTTCAGTGCATCTTCATTTGGACCAGCCGCTGCTTTTCACAAGTGCAGTAGCCCCATGTGGCCAGTGGCCACCATACTGGACACTGTAGTCATAGAACAGTGTCCAGGTACAGCATCGTGATGAGATTTATGAGGCTTGTTAAAAATGCAGATCCTGGGCCCCATATTCCAGACAGATAGCAATTGCAGACTGGTGCTTCCTCGTGCACTATCTTTTTTGTCTTCCCCAAATCCTTGGGGGCATCAGGATAGCTACTCTCATTTTAATAATGGAGAAACTGAGGTGCCAACGGAAGCAACTTGCATGCAATCCAAATTTTTCAAATTGTATGTGGAGACAGTTTGTCTATGATATATGAAGACCATGCCCCATGTGACATGTGAGTTCAGCAATAACTAAACTGGTCTACACCTGTGGAATGATTTGTGTCTACTGTTCCCCGATCATACACTTGAGTGTCACAGCAAGATACCAGAAGAGTTTTGAAGGGCGCACTCTCAATTTCTGCACTTGCTCAAGGGTGAAAATAACTAACAATTGGTAGCCCAGCACTGGTCCCATGGATCACACTTTGAGTGTCACATCTTGAAATTACACAGTTGTAAAGTGGCAAACAAGATTTTTTTGTTTGTCTTGCGTGGTTTGTTCCATTAAAAATATTTTATTTGGCTAGGTGTGGTGGCTCACACCTGAAATCCCAGCACTTTAGGAGGCCAAGGTGGGAGGATTGCTAGAACCAGGAGTTTGAGAACAGTCTGGGCAACACAGTAGGACCCTGTATCTACAAAGTATTAAAAAATTAGCTGGGTTGGTGGTGCACATCTGTAGTCCCAGCTACTCGGGGGCTGAGGTGGGAAGATGGCTTGAGCCCAGGAGTCCAGGGCTATAGTGAGCCATGATTGTACCACTGCACTTTAGCCTGGGTGAGAGAGACAGACCTTGTCTCTAAAAACTAAAAAATTAATTATGGTATAATACACATACAGAAAAGCATCCCTCTTGATGAATTTTTGAAAACTGGATACAGTCATATAATCAAAAACCAAACCATTACCAGGCCCAAAACTTTTTCCTCACACTCCCTTGCAATCCTACTTGCCTACCCCCATCAGGGATCACCTCTGTCTGACTTTTAACAGCATAGACGAGTTTTGCCAGTTTTTGCGCTGTGTATCAGTGCAATCCTATGAAACGCACATTTTTGTTTCTGGTTTCTTTCTCTCAATGTTATCATTATGTCCGTGGAATTAATCCATGTTGTCACAGGTAGTAGCAAGTAAGGCATTCTCAGGTACATTCAACAATCTCTTGCTGACACTGTAGTAGGCAGGTCTGACTCCAAAGCCTGTACTTTATATTCTATACCACACTGCCTGGCCTGGAGACAGTGTATCAGTTGCAAAATGCATTCACTCATCCACTTACTTGCTCCTTCACAGTGTTTCCTGTGTACACCTGTATTCTAGGTCCTGCACTGTGTGCTGCTGGGGGTGCCCAACTGAATTCAAGTCAGGCCTCATCCCCAAGTGACTTCCGTTCTTGAGAGAGGTAAGCCAGCGATATAGACAGCTGACATCACTCATCTTCTGTCAAGAATGGCCAAACCCAGGCAGAAAAGGAAGCACACCAACTTCCCTTCAAAAATCAGCAATTTGCTGTTACTGGCAATGGCACCATGTATTTTTTGGAAAGAGGTCAGACTGTGCCTAGAGCAGAGTGTGCAGGAGGAAGTAGAAATGCAGGGAGTTGAGGGCTTTGGGCTTTTCTCAGGCAGCACCTGAGCATGCATGTGCACCATGCAGGTGGCTGTTAGCTTCAGGCTGCTCTGGTGGACCTGTCTACAGCGTTCCCTCCAGTCACCCCTGCCCACCCCAGTCCTTCTCAGAGGCAAGTGCTACAGGCATCTATCTGCCTCTCTGCTTGAGGACTTTCTCCATGGGTGCTTGCTGGGAACGGGGGATTAACACCCAGCCCTGATGGGAGTTGATGCATAAATTTTCTAGGCTCCCCTTCCTTATACTCCTGCAAGCTCCCCCTCCTTGGCATCCCTGCAGCATCCCAATTTCCCTGAGAGCCTCAGCTCCACTTGCCTCTAGAGGGAGCTGGTTTGAAAACACAGTGATTATTGGCGACTTTCCTTTCTCTTCCCCACTCCATACCTCTTTACTGGTGTTTCTTATATTTCTCAGCAAACTGCTCATATTCAAATCCTCATCTCAGGGTCTGCATTTGAGAATGACCAAACTAAGGAAAAGTGCTCAGGGAGGTATCTCAGGAGAGAGTACAATGGACGCCCGAGGGACAATCCTGAGTCAGAAGAGGAGTGTTCTAGGTTCCAGGCAGAGGGAACCGTGTGGGCAAAGACCTGGGGTGGGAAAATGTTTGGACGGAGCAAAGCCCAGAGCCACCGCAGAGCGGCAAGCAAACAGGGGCAAATGGAGTTTTCAGTGTGCAGGTGGATTCTGGTTTCCACTGTGGCAGAAAAGGGGAGATGTTCAGAGAGTACAGCCTGTAGCCACCAACCCCAGTGCACCAGTGGAGAGGACATGTGCTTGCATTCTTTGAAAATTCTGTCCCTGTCCCCCTGCATGGACTGGTGGCAACCACATTGATATACAGACACTGGGAGGTAAAACTCATGCCTTATTTACTAGCCAATTCCTTTCCTGCGCTCCAAATTCAATCCAAAAGCAACTCAATTTCCACCGAGCTGTCAATATAATATACCGCGCTCCTCTGCTCTCCTAACCTTTCCTGGTATTACAGGATCCTCACTTACTTGTAATGAAACACTATGAATAAATCAATGTATGTTAATATAGCATGTCTTCAATTTTTTATGAAGGGCTTCACCAAATCTAATTCCCACTGCTTTGTCAGAAACAGTCTTTGAAAAATTTAACTTGCAAGTTTTATGAAGTTAGTGGGGGATCGGGCTGGGGAGGGAAAGAAGGTGAGAAAAATGGGATGGGAGGGAGCTGTGGCTGTAAACATATAATACAATATGAACCTTCATTTGTAAGTGGGGAAAACGAAAGATTTGTTAGAATAGCAAACATAAAATAAAGGGTTAGTAGGGGGAAGGGTGCACAGCTGCAATCAACCCTGGGCTCCTGGCATGGGTTCTGGCTGCAAAAAGTACTCAAGGATGTCCCCCTTCTCTTTCAGTTACTGACAGTAGGATCCCCAGCCAGAAATCAAAGCAGGTGCTTCATAACAAAAATCCAAGGCTGGGTGTGGTGGCTCACACCTGTAATCCCAGCACTTTGGGAGGCTGAAGCAAGTGGATCACTTGAGGTCAGGAGTTGGAGACCAGCCTGACCAACATGGAGAAACCCCATCTCTACTAAAAATACGAAAAAAAAAATTATCCAGGTGTGATGGTGCATGCCTGTAATCCCAGCTACTCGGGGGCCTGAGGCAGGAGAATTGCTTGAACCTGGGAGGCGGAAGTAGCGGTGAGCCAAGATGGCACCATTGCACTCCAGCCTGGGCAACAAGAGTGAAAATCCCTCTCAAAAACAACAACAACAACAACAACCAATCATGTCATAAGAACAACGGTTTCCCATAGCTCTCAGGATGAAGAGTGTGTCTTTGTCATGTGGTCTTAATCAGCTCAGTGCATGAGCTGACCTCTCTTGTCCTCCCCCCAGAACCCCAAGCCTTACTTCAGTACCTAAAAAGAGCTACGGTCTTTTCTGCCACAGGACCTTGCACCAGCTCTTCTATCAGCTTGGGCCTCTTACTCCTTCCCATGCCTCCTTTTTGCCTCATTCATGACTCCTCACCCTTAGTGAACCTCACTTACAGGGACTCTTTTTATGGGTATCTTCTCTGACTCTCAGGTTCTCTTATTTTATGTTTCCAGAGTCATCTATCTCTCCTTTGAGCCACTAACTTTCCATGTAACCATGTAATTATTTCATCAATAAGTCCCTTTTCTACCAGCCCAGGAGCTGAAAAAATATGACTTGCAAGTCAAATTCAATCTACCGTCTGTTTTTGTAAGTAAAGTTTTATTGGAAAACAGCTACACCATTGATTTAAATATGGACTACGGCTACTTTCACACTACAAAAGCAGAGCAATGTAGCAACACATATCCTATAGCCCACGCTGCCTAAAGTATTTATTCTCTGGCCCTTATAGAAAAAGTTTGCAGACCTCTATACTAGATTTGAAGCTCCAAGGAGGCAAAAATCGTATCTGGTGTTTGTTCAACATTTCATCCTTTTGCATGTATAAATGAATAATTAAATTAGCTGTGTGGCTTGAGTGATTGCTTAACCTTTCTGAGCCTCAAGTTCTTCAAGGGTAAAATTATAATTCTTAGTTTCCCTTTTAATTTATGTTGCAGAGTGACCCCCATTTCTTTACTCCTGGAAGACAAGTCATTGGTTTGGGAGGAAGGCTCCAGAGTGTCCATGAGTGGCTTTGGCTTCTGTACCAAGGCTCTGACTGTAATGGACCAGGGAACATCTTCAGGAGAACAGGTCACTTTTCCATCTGGGCTGCAAGAAGGAGCAAGAGAGGAAGGGAGAACAGAAGGAAATTATTTCCCTCAAAGAATTCCATCAGGAAGGACTTGTTTGTTTCCTGAACATGCTTGGGTTGAGTTGTGCTGTGCTCCTGACACTGGGCTAGAGGCAGGGTGTGACTACATTGGTTCCGGGTTCAGAGATAGCAGGTGACAAGATTCTGGTTCTGTGGATGAGATGGTACCTGGGGACTAAGGGAAGAGATAAGATCAAGCAGGGATGAGGGAAGCATCCAGGGCTCAGGTACATGTGGTTAGAAGATGCAATTATAACAAAAACACCATTTTGGAGCACTCATTACGTCCAGGCACTGGGAGGGGCCTCACATAAAAACCACCTCATTAAATTTTCTAAAAATGATATGGATTTTTTTTCCGATGATTGCCATTCTGCAGCTGAGGGAACTGAGGCCAAGAGGAGTGACACCGTGAAAGCCTGAGCTGCGGTGAGGGTAGCAGCTACAACTCCCATCTGGGCAGCATGCTGGATGGACACATGTCCACCTACAGTACATGAAGCGTTCTCTGCTGCCTCAGCTTCACCAGGGTCCTCTCAGTTGATGTGTCAATGTCAGTGCTGTGATGTGGTAGAGAACACATGCAGAGATGGCCTGGCAGGATCATTTATTCAAAAAGATCACCCCCAATGAGATGACCCCAAATCGAGGAAACCCATTATAATTTTATCAGGTTAACCAAGTGCTTTTATGATATACTTGCATACATGTCAGGTTCAAAGCCAGGTTCATGTAAGCATCATGATCAGAAACAAGGTAGTATTAAACCAATGATCAAGTAGAATTCTAAAAGATTGAGAATATTGATAGCAGCATTAGCTGCCAGTGACAATAGTGTAAAATGAGTCAAGACCCGCCCACGCACAGCTTAATGCTCCAGAAGCATCCTCTATAGCTTAGCACCCTCCTATCTTGCTACTACATTTGTGTCTTCATCCTAAACCCCTGGGAGGATCAGCATTCTAAGTTATCCATCTCATCTCCTCCTGAATTTCTTCAATGGCTTCCAGCTCATACTCATAGTCTTCTAACAAAGCCACAGGAAAAAAAGGCCAACGTGGTTGGTGCATCAAATAAAGGATTAAATCTATTTATTTTTTATTTAAGCTGAAAACAACTGTTTAAAATATTTTCTCTTCTCTTCCACTCCACTGCAAAAGTGTCTACAGGCATGGTCTTTGCCATCCTGTTGACGTCAGAGGCAACTGGTACAAAAGGAAACCAGCTCAAGGTAATCTCTTGTTAGAAAGTAAAGCATTAGCTCTTTGGTTTCCCAACAATTTAAAAAGACAAAGTGAATCCACTCCTTTGGAAGAATAGTAAGAATGCACAGATGTCTGCAACATACATGCTGATGACTTCTTGACCAAGGTGCCCTTATTTTTTCCCTAGAGAGCCGAGGACCATAACAACAACAACAACAGAAATGCGATTATGACTGGCACTCGTACTGCTGTTCTGGTGCTTCTGAGACTGTGGAGCCAGTGAGAATGTGAGGACCTGCTGCTTTTGTGCACATGCATCTACTGCTTTTGCTTCTATGGGGGGTTTGTTTATTCTCTTCATCCACAAATGCTCACTGAAAACCCACTATGTGCTAGACTCTGTGGCTGGGCTCTGGACAGGAAAGCCATAGATGAGGAAGACATAGTTCTAGACTTTGGGGACAAATACAGGCCTTGATGAATATTACAGGGGACCCAAGTCCTTCAGGAGTAAATGGTTGTGTGTGTGTGTGTGTGTGTGTGTGTGTGTGTGTGTGAGTGAGAGAGAGAGAGAGAGAGACAACAGCCTCTTAGAGAAGCTGTGAGAACACTGGGCTAGGCCCATTGTCCTCAGTCCCCACTGAGCACAGAATGCTTAGGAGACCTTTTAAAAATAGTGCCAGCTCCAGCACTATTCACAATAGCAAAGGCAGGAAATCAACCCAAATGCCCATCAATGATAGACTGGATAAAGAAAATGTGGTACATAAACAATAGGGAATACTATGTACCCATAAAATGGAATGAGATTACGACCTTTGCAGGAACATGGTTGGAGCTAGAAGCCATTATCCTCAACAAACTAACACAGGAACAGACGACCAAACACCTCACATTCTCACTTTCAAGCAGAAGCTAAAAAATGAGAACACATGGACACAGGGAGCGGAACAACACACACTGGGGCCTGTCGGGGGCTAAGGTGGGTGGTGGGAGAGCATGAGGACAAACAGCTAATGCATGCTGGGCTTAATAACTAGGTGATGGGTTGACAGGTGCAGCAAACCACCATGGCACAAATTTACCTGTGTAACAAACCTGCACATCCTACACATGTATCCTGGAACTTAAAATAAAGCCAGACCCTGGGTCCCACCCCAGACCAATTAAATCAAATTCTCTGGATAGAAGGACCTGGGCATCGATACATTGTTAAAGCTATCCAGGAGCTACAGCTGGCCCCTCAAAGCTGAGAATGGTGGAGAGCGGGACTCAGAGCACAAAGGGGATTTGGTAAAAGCGTTCTAAGACGTGGCTCTGCCAAGAAAAGGAGTCCTCAAATGGCCTGCTGGAGCACTACCATGATAATGCTGCAGGCAGGATACCTTGATAACACCTGACATGGGTGGGTGAAGCTAAGGCAAAACAATATTTGCATAGTCTCAAAGTACTTCCCACCAAAGTTACTAGTTACTGTTAAGATTTTATTGTAAGACCAGAAATTCTCTGAACTCTTTCTTTCAGGAGGTACAGCCTAATTCTGCCTTGAGGGTGGGTTGTTCCCAGACTCATGACTCACTTTGAACAAATGGAGTATGGAAAGGGAAAAAAAAAGTAGCTTTTAAGTGGAGAAACCTGGAAGACACCACTGTACCAGGTGATCAAGGTTAGCATCACCAGTGATAAGTCGTGTTGAGATCACGTGCTCCTGATACGATGTGGTAAACAGGACACAGGTGTTCTGTGGTTTTCCTCCCCATAAACTCAGTCTACCAACAGAAAAACAGCAGATACACTCAGATTGAGTATTCAACAGTACTCTTAAAAAGTGTTACCAGGTGCAGTGGCTCATGTCTGTAATCCCAGCACTTTGGGAGGCTTAGGCACGAGGATTACTTGAGCCCAGGAGTTTGAGAGCAGCCTGGGCAACAGAGCGAGACCCCATCTCTACATAAATTTGTTTTAAAAAACTAGCTGAGCATGGTGACACATGCCTGTAGTCCTAGTTACTTGGGAGGCTGAGGCAGGAGGATCACTTGAGCCCTGGAGGTCGAGGCTGCAGTGAGCCACAATTGTAGCATAGCATTCCAGCCTGGGAAACAGTGAGATCATGTCTCAAAGCAATCAAGCAAACAAACATAACAAAAAAGTGTGAAGGTCATAGAAATGCAAAGAAAGACCAAGAAATGGTCACATCATAAATGGTATGTGAGAGCCTAGAAGAAAAAAAGACCTCCGTGGAAAAACTGGAGAAATATGAAAGAAAAAAAAAAGTATGGCGTTTAGTCAATAATAATGCACTGAGGTGAATTCTTAATTTTGATAAATATACCATGGCCATGCAAGAAGTTAACATTAGGGAAAGTTGTATGCAGGGTATAAAACTCTATTTTTTTTTTTTTTACAGTTTCTCTGTAAACTTAAAATTATTTCAAAATAAATTTTTTTAAAAGACAACAAATGGCATGCTGAGATTTGGCTGCTGTGAGCATCTTTGTGGCTGCAGAACAGAATCTAAAGAAATATCCATTGAGCTCTTGACTAGGTGCCTGGCCATGTATTAAGCTCTAAAGAATCCTCAGGAACCTACAGTTTGGTGAGGGAGACAGGTGTGGCCCACAAGAATGAGCGGGAAAAGCACATTAAGGTCTCTGTTCTGAAGGAAGGGAAGATGGCTCTTACGAGCATATGGCAGAGAAGACAGATTGAGTCTCTGGGGCCAGATGCCTTCCCCAGAGTGCGAAGCTGTTAACCACATGAGGGGCATGGGAGAAGGGTGGGAAGAATGACAGGAGATGGTGAAGAATTAAAGAAGAAACGGCTCTTGGGCAGGACCACTGCTTGCCTAAGGGGTGCTTTTGTGCAAAGTAGAAAAAGGTGCCTGTCTCAACTCAGTCTCAGCCTCCTGTACTTCAGTGAGCTGATGTTGCCTTTGTGAGAAGAAAAAGATATGCCTTTTTTACTGCCCAGTCATATTCTTCCTGGTAGACACAGCACAGAGTTTAATGGATTTCATTCCCTTGGTAGTGTGTCTTTGTGCAGTGCACAAACTAGACAACAATAGGTGGCACTCCTGCTGAGGTCAGATTATGGAAGCCTTTAATGAACTACTCAAGTGTATATATTTTATTGTGAGGGTAATATAGAGCCATTAAAGAGGAGGGTAGGCTATCAAGAGAGATATAGGATCATACCACAGTGCTACTAAACGTGTGGTTTGCAGACAAACAGCATCAGCACCACCTGGGAGCTTGTTAGAGATGCAGATTCATGAGTCTATCCCAGACCTCCTGATCAGAATGTCCGGGGCTGAGGCCCAGCACTCTGTTGCTTCATAAGCTGTCCAGGTAATTCTCATGCACACTGAATCTGGAGAAGCACTTTCTCACGCAAGGGGATGGAGGAATGAACTGACCAGAGGAACAACACCGGAGGCCCTTTGGAGGGTCTGGCTCTCATGCAGATAACAAATACAAAGAAGGCTTGGTTTCATTCAGAAGCAGAGGGGATGGAGAGGTGACTACAGTGACTTGGAGAGATTCTGAGTCCTGGCTGGAGAAGAATGAGGTCCCTAGAAATGTAAGAATGAGACAGAGCCAACACATGGGCCCAGACCTGAGCCCCCTAAAGCTGAAAACCACTGGGGAAGACCTGCAAGTGACCTTACTGGTCTCATCCTTCTGATGCTGTTAACATTCATGAAGGTGAAGAGTGTGGGTCTTAGCCAGCGGGAGGGAAGACCACTTAGATTACAGTCTTGCAAAGCCAGGGTTGGAACTCAGATCCATCACTTACCCAGAGTTAAGCGACTGAAGCTCTATTTTGTACCCTCACCAGCCGAAGGGCTCTGGAAACAACAGAACAGAGCAGCAACATCTCTGAACAGTGTCCGCCAAGCTTCTCTGCTTTCCAAAGCCAAGCTTCAGGGTCCGAGGCTCAGCCTGCAGGCTTGGTTGGCTGTGCCAGGGCCTGCCCAGGCTGCACTCCTTCCCCAGCACTGACAGCACAGGGACCCATGCCCGTGGTTGCTGGCTGTTATCAGTCCTGCTGCGGCCCTGCAGCGGCTTCCTCTAGTCTAGTGTGGACTTCCGTGGTTACCATGGATCAAAGAGCTGTTGCAGGAGTGGGGAAGTTAACTTGTTTGCCCAACACAGCTTTTGCTGATTTCCAATCAATGCCCTGCTCTCTGACTGCAGCTGTTTTCCTGTCAGCTGTGGGATCAAATACAGGGAGAAAACAAGCTCAAAATCCAGCTGGCCCAGGGTCCTTAGTATTCGCCATCCATCAACCAAAATGCAGGGTTAGTTAGTGGGTGATAATAACAGGAACTAACATTATGTGCCTACCATGCATATGGCTCTCGTCCCTGAGTTACCACCCTGCTCCTTAGCTACCAGACAGACTTTAGGTGAGTGTGTTCCTGTCAACAGGTGCTCCCTCCACCAACACCTCTGCCCCGCCAATCCTTAGCACCAGGCTGCTTCCCAGACTCATTGCCTTCCCTCCCCTGCCTCACATGGGAGGGATACTCTGAGATTCACTCTTCCCAGCTGCCCTAAATTTCAAAGAATGCAGTCAGATTCCCATAGCAGGGCCACCATCAACTCAGATGGCTCTAAGCTCTTTCTTCCTGAACTATCACAATGCAGACTAATAATATGAAGCCTAAACCTTCTTCCTGAACTATCACAATGCAGACTAATAATATGAAGCCTAAACCTCCTTTCAGCTTTTAGTCTCATGCTGGGGTGTCCTGGGTGCTATGATTTTGTTATTTTCACAGAAACCTTCTTGTTTAATGAGTCTGTCTAGCAGTATTCCCAATGGCTTTTAGTCTGTATTGCAATACTTCTTGGGTTTCTGAATGTAAGCTGCTTGCCCTCCAACTTCACACTCAGCTGATTTCTGTTCTGCTAAGTTTAACCTGGTTAAGTTGCTAAGTTGCATGACCAGTTCCTCTCCAGTTGGCTTGGGGAATGGGATGCAAGAAGTTAAATAATCCCATGACCCTGCTCCTTGGAACCCTGCAGCCATACTCACAGCTCTTCTGGCAGACACAGCCTGGAACAAATCCTTCATTAAGGGCAAAGCCTGGATTCTATTTATTGATTGTAATAATTGCCAAGCACCCAGCTTGGCATAGAGAAGGAGTCAATAAGGTTTACCAAATAAATGAGGATTAAGAATGAAAATGTAACAAATCCTGAATGTGGTACAGCTGGGATTTAAAATGAGGTCATTCTGATCCTGAAGTCCAGTTTCCTCTGCCCCACCCTGCCACCTTGGCCTTGGCTCCTCTGTGCACATCCTGTGTGAACAGTTTCTAGAGAGAGGGGCTGATTGAGGGGAGGCTGCAACTGTTAGAACACAAGGCTTTGTAGAGGGTCTGCTGAGCCCACCCCACTCAGGAGGGACTTGCCAAGCAAGCCCAGAAGCCATGCCTGTCTGGCACAGAGTTGGGGCTCAGTAATTATGCATTTAATAATTAAGGAGGTCCAAGGTGGTGAAGGTCTTGTCCTCTGGGTCTGAATTTCTAAACCTGTATAAGTAGAAAGTCCTTTTGGTGCTTTTTAAAAAATAGCTCCATACCCTTTGACATTGCTTTCACTAAAAGGTGGAGTTTTTATCCCCTGACTCCCCTTGAGTCTTAGGGGACTTGGGACTGCTTTCACCAATAGAATGTGGGGGAAGTGATATTTTGTGACTTCTAAGATTAGGTCATGAAGGCAATGCCGTTTCTGACTTGTCCACAGAGACACTTATGTCTACAGCGTCTAAGCTACTGTAAAAGAAGTCTGACCCCCCGGGGCTGCCATGTGTGAGCAAATGCAGGGTACATGGAGTCCCTGTGTAGATGCTCTAGATTGACAGCCCCAGCTGAATCCAGACATCTGGGTACCAGACAGCTAAGTGAGGAGGCTGCCATGTGAGTCCAGTTCTCAGCTCTCTGATCACCCCCGGTCATTTGAGTCTTCTCAGTGGGGACCCTAGACATTGTGGAACTGAAACAAATCATCCCTACCCTCTTGGATTCCTGACCCACAGAATATGTAAGCATAATAAAGTTGTTGTTTTATTCCACTATATTTTGGAGTCATTTGTTACCAACAGTAGTAACTAGAACGCCATTTGTTCATTAGACGAGAGTTTCTTAAAGAGCATGGGCAATATTTTATTCTCTTTTGTATCCCCAAATGAAATAGTAAATGCTTAACAAATACATGCGACATTCTTAGCCAAATGATGAATGTCAACAATACCAGTAATGAGAAATAGGGACATTCAGGCTGGGCATCATAGCCAGACTCCCTCTCCACAAATTTTTTTTTTTTTTTGAAAAGTAGCCAGGCATGGTGGTGCATGCCTGTAGCCCCAGCTACTCGGGAGGCTGAGGCCGGGAGGATTGCTTGAGCCGGGGAGGTCGAGCTGCAGTTAGGCAAGACTGTTCCACTGCACTCCAGCTTGGGTGACAGAGTGAGACCCTGTCTCTAAAAAGCACAATTAAAAATAAATATGTACATCATATGCCTCTTGATACAATGCTCTGAGAACAGGTTATATGTGGTATTTTTTGCCAAAAATGCATAATCTCAATCTAATCATGAGAAAATATCAGAAAGAAAAAAAAAAACTAACTTAAAGGACAGTCTACAAAATAACTGACCAGTATTCTTCAGAAGTGTCAAGGTCACAAAATAGTAAAAAAAAATAAATAAATAAAGACTGAAAGACTGAGGAGATGTCCTAGACTGGAGGAGACTAAGGAAAAAAATGACAAGTGAAACATGGATAGGATCCTGGACTGCAAAAGGACATTAGTGGGAGGATAAGTGAAATTCAAATAAGGCCTGTAGATTATAGTATTCATTACATAGCTTAAAGTATCTATCAATGTTAATTTCCTGGTTTCAATCACTATACTATGGTTATATAAGATGCTAACATCAAGGGAAGCCATGTGGAGTGTATAGAAACTCCACACTAATCTTGCAACTTTTCTGTAAGTCTAAAATTATTTTAAAATTAAATATAGAACCAGGCGCGGTGGCTCACGCCTGTAATCCTGGCACTTTGGGAGGCCGAGAGGGACAAATCACCTGGGGTCAGGAGTTCAAGACCAGCCTGGTCAACATGGTGAAACCCCGTCTCTACTAAAAATACAAAAGTTAGCTGAGCATGGTGGCAGGTGCCTGTAATCCCAGCTACTCCAAGCTGAGGCAGGAGAATCACTTGAATGCAGGAGGTGGAGATTGCAGTGAGCTGAGATCACGCCACCGCACTCTAGCCTGGGCGACAGAGCAAGACTCCATCTCAAAAAAAAAAAAAAAAAAAAAAAAACCACACAAAACAAACAAAAAACTAAATATTGAAAAAAAGAACAGAAAAACGTATGCACTAAGTCTCATTGATTGGCAAATCTGGAATCATGGACCCACAAGTTAGAAGCCAAAGGCACACCCTTTCACCCCTCACATTCTTGCAGCAATTTATTACAATAATATTAACAACACGAGTGGACATTTATTACCACTCACTAGTTGCCAGGTGCCTTGCCAAGCACTTTCCACACATTACTCGTTTAATCATCCCACAAGTTTATGAGGCTACTACCGTTACTATTCCCACTTTGCGGATGAGAAAACTGAGACTTAAGGAGAGCAACTTCCCAGTGTTTCCACAGCTAGGAAGAGGCAGAGCCAGGCTTGGAACCCGGGCAGTGTGAGTCTAGAATCCACCTGCTCAACCTCAGAGCTCTTTTGTCATCATGCAGAGTGGCCATCTTACTTCCAGGGGCTGGGAGACCAAAAACTTTTGCTGGAAACCTGTTAAAGGATCAGCTGGAGTGAAAAAGACAGGTTAGGAGTTTGGACGGGCAGAGGGAGCTTTTGAGTGCATAGTTGGGAGCACAGAGGCCAAATTTAAGGTGAAATGGGGTGGAAATAAATCTGGAGAGTTGGGGGAGATCAGGGGACTTGATGCAAGAATGTGTTTCCAAGCACCCCAGAGGGGTTTTCTGACCACCTGGGAACTTTCTGCATCCTTATCAAAGGCCAAGTCAGGGATCAGGTTGAGAGGCCCTTCTAAGGAGAAATCCATGGATCACGTAATCACACATTCTGGGCCAGTGCAGGGCTGAATGCTGAAGCTTCACTCTATTGCACTTTTCTTTCATTCAGCATTTTTCTCATGAAATTAAAATAGAATTGATTTTCTTCCCCACTAAATTAGGCATTAGGAAAGGAATGAAAGGGAGGGCATGTTGGAGGCTACAGCATCAATTCAATCCAGCAGAGTAGCATTTGTAAGAAATTTTATTCACCCCTACTTACTATGAGAAGGTTTTGTAAAGCCTATTTTTTTTGTTATATCTCCTTCTTACTAGAAGAGATGAACATTTTTTTGTTCTCCTTTCTTGGTTAAAATGATCATTTATACTAACCTTTTCTCCAACCTCTGGCCTCAGGTTAGAAGCTTCATTTTTCTAACTTTGCCTCTGTGGTATTTCCCCAGAAGCAGACACACAGCAGGTGACGCTATTTATGGAACTGTCATTTCTGATGAAATGGGTCATTTGGGGACTCTACACTCTCCTATTCTGCAGTGACCCCAGGCTTCTAGCTGGGTCCAGAGTGGAAGCTCACAGCTGGAAGGAACTACTCCATTTACAGAGTACTGAAAGGAGATTGGAGCAGGAGGAAACTGAGGCTCAGAGAGGTTAGGAAGCATGCCTAAGGCCACATAGTAACTGGTTCTACTTGAAGGAGCCAGCGATGGGATAACAAAGGAGTCAGAAAATGTGGGTACAAATCCTGGTGCTTCCTCTTAGCGGATGGTCATGTATAGCTGCACTGCCCACTAGAAATAGGATATGAGGCACATTATGATTTTACATTTTCCAGGAGCCACATGGGGAAAAAAGGCAAAAAGAAGCAGGTGGGAATTAAGTAATATACTTTCTTTAACCCAAGACATCCACAAAGTTATTATTCCAACATGTATTCAATACAAAATTATTGAGGATATTTTACATTCTCTTTTCCCACTAAGTGTTTGAAACTTGCTGTGTATTTTATATTCTGAACATTTCGATTCAGGCTAGCCACATTTCGAGTGTTTAATAGCCACTTGTAGCCAGCAGCTAGACCACGGTTTCTCAATCATCTTTTTCTTTATTATCACCTCCTAAGAAGCGTAGACTTTTTTTCTTTGTTGTACCTCTATGAATTTTAACTCTACAGATATAGTGCATAGCTGTATATGGACGTTATGCATACCTGTATGACTGTATGTGGGCTTTATGCATATTATGCATATGTGTAAGAAAGGGATTATTTCCCATTCTACCCCCACCACTACCACCAAGAACCAATTTTCATCTCTTGGGGGCAATGGCACCTCCATTAAGCATGCATGGACTAGAGCAGGGGTGTCCAGTCTTTCGGATTCCCTGGGCCACATTGGAAGAAGAATTGTTTTGGGCCACATGTGAACTACACTCACACTGACAATAGCTGATGAGATTTAAAAAAAATTAAAATCATGAAAAAATCTCATAATGTTTTAAGACAGTTTATAAGTTTGTGTTGGGCTGTATTCAAAGCCGTTTTGGGTCACGTGTAGCCTGTGGGCTGAGGGTTGGACAAGCTTCGTCTAGAGCAAGCAGTAACAGCCCTGAGCCTCAGGTCCTTATCTGTAAAATAAGGATGAGTGTGTGGACTAAAGGAGGCAGTCCTTGTAGGAAAGCATCCAGTGGTGCTGAGTGTGGCACCAATGCTAATATCGGAGTTGCATGGCTGTTTCCAACACATTCCCTTCCATGTTGAGTGCCAGGAGTCAGGTCCTCACCTGTAGTCAGTTTCCAGGAAGATGTGCTCTCTGCCCATGACCTCCCTCCTGCCCCAGGGGACTTCCCAAAGCCCTCACGGGGTGACCAAGGGCTGTGTCCTTCATCCTGGCTACAACTCAGCCCAGGGCAGCAGGGCCTCGTGGACCACCACTTTAATGCCTTCTCTCTCCTAGTGGACACCTAATTAATGCCGAAGGTCTAGAGGCCACACTTGAGGGTAGCCCAGGTCCCCTGACACCCAAACCAGGCCTCTCTTACCTCCCCTGAGTGCCCATTGGCAGACGGATGGTGCCCAGGCTTGTTATCTGTACAGAGACACATGCTCCATTTTCCAACTCCTCCCAGACCCCTGCCCCAGCCCACTCCAGACTCGGGAGGTTGTTAACTGTGTGCTAAGTGGTTTTCTCCCTCAGCTCCTAGAGATTCTGGCACTTGCTTCCCTTCCCATCTCATGACTTCCCACTGGCCAGTAGGGTCCATTTCTGCACCTGTGGCTCCCAAGACGCTCTACCTTGTCATCAACCACGCTGCCCTCTCTGTCCAGTTCTTCTTCTGTGCCATCTGAGTGAGACATGCCCCTACAAGCAATGCCAGGGGCCATGAGGGAATCATCTGGAACACTTTGGAGACAAGGAGCTCAGTCCCTCTTACTCACCTGTGATTCTGCCAGTGGGCAGTGCTGTAAGAACAGGAGCACTGGAGTCATAGAAGGCTGCCTCTTCTCTCTGTCCCTCTTGTGATTCTAGTGGCTACACGGCACATGTGAGTGGAGCTGATTGCGAAGGCTATAAACTTGGTGTCCTAAGCTGGGGATTGCAGAGTAAAACCCATGAAGTGAGCAGCCTGATTGCCCAGCCTTCTGCAGTCGTGCCTCATTAGGCACCCATTAGAGGGAAAAGTCAAACTAAAAACTGGAAAAGAAAGTGGCTTTGAGATGTTGCTTTTTTTTTCCCTTAAAATGTACTTCTTGGATTGTGTTTCTTTATAGATATAATCCTTCCCCCATGTTTTATTTGGGAAGGGGTTCAGAATAGAAAGGAATTGTTTTGAATTGTATCAGTAAAGACTCATGGAGAATAAAAGGAAATACTTTGGGATTATAAAAGACAGTGGGAACTTGATTAACAATGTGAACTTGATCTTGGGTGTGTTGGGCTGGTTTTAGGCTGTGATGCTTAGCACCCGGGTGACCTTCAACAATATTCAATCCCATCATCAAGACGAAAGGTTTTTCATGAAGTTGAAATGTGTCCATGTGTGTAAGAGGGCTTGAAGATTCCCAGCACTTGGGAGACTATCCAGTAGGTCAGTCAGACCTGAATTTACAACATCAGAGAGGGTGTTTGACAGTGTTTTTGGGGAAACCACAGACTCATTCAAGTGGAGTCAATAACTATCTATTGGGCAGTAATATCATGTAGCTGTTATTTTAGGTACCTGAGATATGCCCATGAACAAACCAGTAAAGATGCTGCCTTCCTGTAGTTTGCCTTCTAGTTACTGAGAAGGTAACAGGAGGGGAGAAAAATATAATGAACGTAATAAATATACCACTTATTTGGTATGTTAGTAGATGATAAGTTCTCTAGAAAACAAAAGAAAAGAAAGGAGACAGCAGGGCAGGGTGGGGAGGACAGGCATGCAGGGG
Organism: Macaca nemestrina; assembly: GCF_043159975.1. Taxonomy (NCBI): domain Eukaryota; kingdom Metazoa; phylum Chordata; class Mammalia; order Primates; family Cercopithecidae; genus Macaca; species Macaca nemestrina. The sequence continues at coordinate 22,446,767 of NC_092139.1, read as the reverse complement.
CAAGTGATGCAGGGGTGAGACTGACCAGCCTCATTGAGAAACTGAGATTTCAGCAAGGACGTCATGGAAGTGAGGGAATTAGCTAAACGGATACCCAAGAGAAGAGCTTTTCAGGAGAGGAGAGTGGGAGATGGGGTGAAAGGGGTGTGTGTAGGTCACACAGATCTCTGTGAGTCTTTGAAAGATTTAGGCATCTAGCCTGGGTGGCATGGGGGCTGCTACAAATTGTGAGAGTCAGCCACTGAGACTCATGGTGACAACTGGTTGCAGGACTGAACTCTTCGTCCTGAAACGTAACAGCCCAACTCAGACCATAGATACAGGATGCAAGGCCCCTGATCTCCTGGGTCTCTTCCACCCAGGCTCTGGGTGCTGGGGACCTGAGAGGTCAAGTTGGTGCATGAGTCCCACCTCCATATTCCCTGGGCCCAGGGGATGCTGCACAGCCCAGTTTCTAGACCTTTCCTTCTGGTTCAGCTGCCTGACTCAACAAGGAGGCTTCCTTCAGGGGCTCCTTCTGGGTGAGTGTGGAGAAGAACAAGGACATAGATATGCTCTGGACAGGAAAATGAACACAAATTCAGGGTGTTGAGGAGGCATCTGAGAAGATGACAATTGCTTACCCAGCATGGCCATCCCAAGCTAAATCTCAGGAGTGTGGACCTTGATTTGAAGACATCAAAGGTTATTGTAAGCAGCGCTCTCTGAAGACGGGAGTTCCCAGAGTTTTAGCAGGTGTAACCTCCAGCTTTAGCCTCCCAGGGACCCTGAGATCTTGAAACCCATTGCCCGTCAAGTAGAGGAATTAGGGCTGGGAGCCAGGCAGGGTTTCAGAGACAAGGTAACCTGCTGGGGCAATATTTAAAGTCACACAAACTCTTTACGAGGTTTACACCTAGAATTCTAGGCTCTCATTAAGATTCAGAGTTCACAAATCCCCCAAATGTGAGGAAAGCAACTCAGAGACTCTCTCCTTAGTATGTTGAAGGTGTGTAACTAAAAGGTGCTGGGTGTTTCATGTAGGAGGTGGAAAGAATCATTGCATTGATTTGGATGAAGCATCCTTCATTGAAAAATATCAAAATTTGCATGAAAGACTTTTGCTAAAGTAATAGCAATTGAAATATTCTTTGAAGTGCTCTGAATACAAATATAGAAACGCTCCCATGGAGACCTGCTCATGCTGGCTTCTTGCCTTATTACTGTCTCACTGGGTTCACTCTTAGCCTCAGAGGGGGTTACACAGTGTCTCAACCATACTGCCTTGGGCTGCCTAGCCTATGTGTGAGGGGTGGGGGAGTCCTCTCTGAGTCTGGTTCTTTTTTTCCTTCCCTTTTGTTCCCTTCCTTCCTTCCTTTTCCTTTTCTCCTTCCTCCCTCCTTCCTTCCCTCCCTCCTTCCTTCCTTCCTTCCTTCCTTCCTTCCTTCCTTCCTTCCTTCCTTCCTTCCTTCCTTCCCTCCCTCCCTCCCTCCCTCCTCCCTTCCCCTCCTTCCCCTTCCCCTTCCCCTTCCCCTTTCCTTCCCTTCCCTTCCCTTCCCTTCCCTTCCCTTCCCTTCCCTTCTTTCTTCCTTCTTTCCTTCCTCCTTTTCTGTAGTCTCACTATGTTACCCAGACTAGATTTGAACTCCTGGGCTCAAGCAATCCTCCCACCTCAGTCTCCAGAGTAGTTGGGACTACAGTCATGTGTGCCACCACGTCTGGCTTGACTCTTTCATTTCATGACAAACATTCTAGGGGCCCAGATTTTGCCTCCAAAGAATAAATAACTCATGAACCATGACAGCACTCCAACAAACGAGACTGTAAGAGAAGGAATGTACTACCTGTCTCCAATCTGGGTGCATCTGGAGAATTTTAATACCCTCTCCACCCTGAACCTATGCTTTGCAGGCTACTTCTCCCAGCGCCTGAACCACGATTGCTGTTATGGAGTCGATGGTGCTGTGGGAACATATTCAATTGCTAAGAGGACTGAATATATTAAGCCACAAAATAAAAATAAAAAGTGCTGGAGCTCAAAGGCCCAGAGATAGTGGGCGCCAGAGTTAGTCCCATTTCAGGCTGAAGAACACATCCTCTGAAGTGGGTGACAGGGAAGAAAATCAACACCCAAACAAAGAGAAAAGCCAGCGTGCAGAAAGGAGGATGGGGCAGACAGACCTAAGGAAGCAAGGAGCAGAGACAATGAGGAAGAGAAAGAAAGAGAAGCCTGGGTATTGGATTTCCAATTGTATGTCCATGATGCCAAATCATTTTTCATCCCCTGCTCAAGATTTTCTGTAAGCCAATTTGAGCTACTTTGAGGGATGCTGTGTTCTTAAAAAGTATATTTCCCTGATGAGAACATCTCACCTAAGTAAACACCTCATTTGAATCTTCAATCTTTTCCTTGCTCTTTCCTCAGCAAACAGCCAAGAGATGCTGGCTCCCCTAGCTCAGTAGCTGCCTTCATGTCCCCTCCTCTCTCTGTGTCCAGGTCCATGCTTACCCATCCCAAGTCCTATAACCTGCATGTTATGAGCCTTGGAATCATCCAAAGTGCAGACTCCAAACCACATTAATTCATATGGGTATCTGGTGCTCCCCAAGGCAGCACAGCTTGTCCAAGAAGTGGAACTGAATGTCAATGCCTTCATTTCACTGCCATGTAACTCCCTGGGGTAAACAGCCCAGGAAGCAGCTGCGTGGGCTGATAAGGGCTTCTCTGCCTTGTTGGAATCCTCAGCACCAGCTCCAGATAACGGCCAGCGACAGGAGTCAGTACCTGTGCCAGGTGTCAAGCCTTCCCCTTGAGCTACACATACACTCAGGCATACCATGCTGCCCTGCCTGGACATGTCCCTGGAAGAGGGGTGGGCCTCTTCATCAGAGGATGGGCTGCATTTTTCCTTGCTACACTCAAGAACAGTAGGAGCCCTTACTCACTTCTTGTCAAAAGCAGGAAGCAACTGTCTTCAGTGATCAACAATGGGAGCCACTTACTAGCTTTGAGACTTTGGGCAAGGTGCTTAGCATCTTGGTACCTTGATTTCCTCTTCTGTTAAATGGAGACAATGATGTCCCTTTCTTATAGGTCAGAATGAGGAATAACTGAGATAATACTTGTAAAGCCCCTATAACAGTGCCTGGACATAATAAGCACTCGATAAACACAATCTATCCTTACTGTTGAGACATTAAAGTTCTTCAATAGTTTTCCATTGCTCTTAGGATAAAAACAACCATCTGCACTGTGGCCTGAAGATCACACAAGGTCTTGCCTTGGTTGTTGTTACTCCCACATCATCTCACTGATTTTGCACTCAGGTCACATTTGTCTTCTCCTTACCCCTGGTACTGGCCCTGCATCTTTCACCAGAGGTTCTGGCCATGCTGTTCCCTCACTACACCATGCTCTTCCACCCTCTCTTGGTTTGGTTAACACCTCTTCCTTCAGTTCTGGGCTCTACTGTTATTTACTTGGGCAAACCTTCCCTGCTCAAGTCCAGTGTGCCACAACGGCTTTTAAAGGACCAGAACCACAATTTTGCACAACTCTCAGGAGCCTTGTTTACACTGTAACAATGGGGATGGTGCCCTCTGGAGTGGTACAGAACAGCAGCCCCATAGGGCAGTGGTTTCAGCCAGAGATGAAACCTGACCATGGGGCCAGGATCTGTACCATTGGTTGGTGAGGGAATAGGACATCAAAAAGGCACCATCATGTGCCAACATTTTCTTTGTGACTCAGAGTCAAACCACTGATTATTTGGTCTTACGTCTCACATTGCTTCTTCTACCATCTTCCCACTATCATCTTAACATCTGCCGCCAAAGCACCACTTACAGAGGGTACACTAAGGAAAAGCAACTGATACTCTACTTCAAGCCCTCTCCTGCAGCTACTTTTGAAGCGAATGTTTACAGCCCATATTACTCATGCAATTTCACATTTATCTGTTTACCTGATTAATATTTTCCACTCAGACAAGACTCTAAGCAACACACAAAAAAGGGACCATGTTGGCTGTGATCATTGTAGTATCCTTAGCACCAAAAACAAAGAGTAGATCCGTAATAGATATTTGTTGCATGAATAAATAAGCTTCAGTTTCAGAACAGCCCAGGGCTATTCTCCAACCCCAAATTGCCAAGCCCAGTGCCTGAAATTCTATCACTATATCACATATTTGAGCCCAGTCCCTGGTTCAAGGGAAGGAATGTTAAGAGCCTCAACTACATTGGCTGGTAATTTCAGAATCAGTCCTTTCGCATCGCTTCTCAGCCTTCTGGCTAAGATCAAGTGTACAATCAGTCCTTTCATCAAGGTGGCATGATCAGTTGTGTCCAGGGAGTTGCTAAATTATAGGCTTTCTACCCCTGTCCAGGTGAACTAGGGAGTAAGACTGGGGTCACCTTAGAGGGATCATATGGCAGGTGTTTGGGACCAAGTCTCCATGTAGGTTGGTCCAGAATATAGTCAGGACATCAGCATTTTTAGCAAACCTTCTCTACTCCTAGGATGTTTATGCAGCTAGTCTTCAGGCTATTTTGGGCACTGGGGAGACAGTGGAGTCACCCTGTATCAAGAGACTCCAAACATCCCTTACTTCCCTAATAATCCAAGATGTAATGAAAGAATGAAGAGTCCAACTTTCCAAGATGTGAAGACCCATTAGTTCTTGGCTATGTTTCCAAGTGAAGGGAGACAATTAAAGACAGATGAGCAAGAGAGTTGTTCAGAAAATAGGGGTTCTGGACTGGAGAGTGACTGTTAAACAGAAGACAGGGTTTTCTCAACCTTTTTTTTTGTTTGTTTGTTTTGAGATGGAGTCTTGCTCTGTCACCAAGGCTGGAAGTGACACAATCTTGGCTCACTGCAACCTCTGCCTCCTGGGTTCAAGTGATTCTCCTGCTTCAGTCTCCCAAGTAGCTGGGACTACAGGCATGCGTCACCATGCCTGGCTAAATTTTTATATTTTTAGTAGAGACGTGGTTTCACCAGGTTGGCCAGGCTGGTCTCAAACTTCTGGTCTCAAGTGGTCCACCCACCTCAGCCTCCCAAAGTGCTGGGATTATAGGCGTGAGCCAATGTGCCAAGCCAGGGCTTTCCCGATTCTGATAAAGGGTTTTTAATTCAATTGAGAGGATGTTTGCTAAAGTTTGAATGTCCCCCCAAATTCATACGTTGAAACCTAACTCTGAAAAAGATAATATTAAAAGGTGGGACCTTCAGGAGAGCAGAACTGTCAGGAACAGGATTAGCGTCCTTATAAAAGAGACCCCAGAGAGCCACCTTTCCCTTTCCACCATGTGAGGACGCAGCATGAAGGTGCCATCTGTGAGGAAGAGAACCCACCCCAGACACCCAACTTGCCGGCAATTTAATCTTGGACTTCCCAGACTCCAGAACTGCAAGAAATAAATTTCTGTTCTTTATAAGTTATCCTGTGTGTGGTATTTTGTTGCAGCCACCTGAATGGACTAAAACAATCCCTAACTAAAATATAACAAAACACAGAGACTTTTGCCACATCCTAGGCAGAAAGAAACAACAGGGATCTCAGCCAAATCAGGGCTTATGGAGGATGTTACACATTTTGCCGAGTTCCTACTGTGTGCCTAGCATTTCACTAGGCTCTGCAGTATACATTTCATTATTTACTTTGCAGAGTAACACCGGGAGTTAAGTATCATCCTTCCAACTTTACTGCTGAGGAGACAGGCTCAGAGAGGGTGAGTGACTTAGTCAAGGTCATGGAGTTAGTGGTATGCTGCCAGGTTGGGCTCTGGCTTCTGTTCAAAGAGTGACAGGCTTCTAAGTGTCACCAAAGGAAGCATTTTGAGGACACAGTTGCAGAATGATCAGCTCATAAATATTCATTTTTAATCCTTATTTTCATGCAGAAGCTTGGGCTTTCTAAATATTTAGATTTTTTATTTGTAAACTGACAGGATCCTATCATTGACAAGAACTCTCCGAGGGAACAGAATCCACTCCTTTTTGATTGTCACATCCCCAAATGACCTGTCTGCTGCATGGATGCATCTAACAGCCTTTGATGTTAGCAGTGGCCAGCGGCAGCAACCTCAGACTATAAATGAACCTGTTGATACCAATATCAATTTGCAACAGCAATAATAGAAATTATGGACATACATACAGAGGCGTGTCATTTGCAAAGTACAAACCTGACTTGACCCTGACCACAATTCTGTGTAGCATGCAGAACGGTGTGACACCATGGGCAGGGAGGAGAGGAAAGCTGTGGATATACCAAAACCAGTGAATGAAAGGTCAGATTTCACGTGCACACTGTTTGATTCCAAGTCCAGCTCTCCTTGCCCTGTACCACCCTACAGTTTGTGAATCCCAGGATGGAACAGTCACCAGTAAGACCCGCACCGGGAACCACGGGTCAAAGATGCCAGTGAGGCACCTCACAGCATGAATCACGCAGGACCCAGGGGGAGAATCTGAGCTGAGGCCAGTGAGTGGTGGGGTGGGGGGGCCTGTGACCCTGTTTGGGAATTGGGGGCTCCAGGGAGGTGGGAGCATAGAGGGCAAGTGACAGTCTAAGAGGCAGAACAGGTGCAAGTCAGCACCTCTAACCCCTAACACCTAAATAAAAAAGCAATGACCTCAGTGTGTTTCAGCTCGGCCAGCTGCAGGGAAGTGTGGCAGATTCCCTGAGTAGAAAGCATCACTGCCATAGCCCATCTGTCTCACTCTCAACACCAGCTCTTTTTTCTCAAGAATTTTTCAGAGGCAGGGTCTGCTGCCCGCTGAGGTTCAAGAAAAAGGTCAGGTGTGGTCTGTGGACAAGGGGAAACCTCATTAAATCAAGCATCAAACGTAAAATAAATAAAGTCATAAATTTATTAGAAGTAAATAGCTGTGGCTAGTTGTTTGATCTCTGGTCCGGACTTTTTAAACATGCAAGTAAATGAAGAAAATGTACCTTAATAAACCTAGTGATAGAGTTTAAAAATCATACGATAATAATGTTAAAACTTACAATAAATTACATTAAATGGAAACAACAAAATGAAAGATATATAAACATACATGGCAGAGAAAGTCAATATTTTCAAATATGAAAAAGCTCTTACAAATCAATAAAAAAGAAGAACATGCAAATAGAAAAACAATGATAAATGACATGAGCAGGAAATTCACCAGGATACATATTACCAATGGGGGAAAAGAGATTCCACCTCACTAGAAATCAAATACTTGCAAGTTTATGTTAGATATCTATGTTTGCTTTTCTAAACAGTAAAGATAATTTAAAATGATAATACAGAGTGTTGCTGGAGTGAGAGTTTCATGCATTGCTGATGGGGTTTTATATATCTTTTGGGGTTAATCTCATGGCTGGAAGCTTCTTACAAGAAGTTAGTAACAACAAGAATCTGACACAGAGAGCAGAATCACAGCAAAACAAAACCAATAACCAAAAACAAAATTATAGACCAGCATATCAATTTTAAAAGAATAATATACTATTACAAAGAAGAATCTATTCCAGAAATTCCACCAGGATTATTGTAATTAAGATTTGACCAAAGCAATTATGTTTAGCCATAGCTCAAAGTTAATCCCGAAGACTCCAAAATGTATTTGACAAAATTCAATATCAATTTCTAAAGAAAAAGTAATGTATTTATAATTGGGGTGTGTGTGTCGGGGGCACAGGGACAGTCTTTCTTAATGGAAGGGGACAATCATGTCTATGTTATATCCAACAATCCTTTACTGTGTGCCCATCATGTGCCAGGGATACAAAGAAGAGTGAGACACAGTCTGTGCCCTCAGAGAGGTTACATTCTACTAGGAAAGACAAGGGGTGCCATGGTGTAAATTTGACCCCTCCTAAATTCATGTTTAAACTTAATTCCCATTGTGTTGGCTTTAAGAGGTGAGGCCTCTGGGGAAGCGATTAAACCAGGATGGTTTTGCCATCGTAAAAGGCTAGAAGGAACTAGCTTAGGCCCTTTTTGCCCTTCAGCCTTCTGCCATATGAGGATACAGCATTCAAAGTGTCCTCTTGGAAGCAGGGACTAGGCCGTCACCAGACACAAAACCTGCCCCCCCTGGATCTGGGCTTCCCAGCCTCTTAGAAGTTTGAGAAATATATTTCTGTTCTTTATTAATTACCCAGTCCATGGCATTCTGTTATAACAGAACAAAGGAACTAAGAGAGGTGGTAACCAAGTAAACAGATAAATAAATGAGATATAGATAGATAGATGGATAGATAGGCAGATTTTTCTTTATTTAAACATAAAAGGAAGTGAATGATAGATGTTATGAAGAAAAGCAGGGTGAAGGCTTATAGAATGATTGACAGTCAATTTCATTTTTAGTAGTGAAAGTCAGGACTACTGACTTTCTTAAAGCAAAAAGCAAAGAAGGGGGTACCCGCTCAGAACATTAGTGTTCAACATTGCTATCAGAATACAAGCAATCAGAATTAAACAAACAAACAACCACCATAACCAATAAAGCAGCATGAGAGGATATAAAGAGAGCAAAATTCTTTGGGGAAAAAAAATGTGGAAGCTCTACAAATTAACATAGTTCCAGAATCCAAAGGCTGAATTTTGCCAACAGCAAATGATCACAGTGGATGGGGAAAATTGCATCCCCAATTACATGAGAAAACTGTGATGAACGGGACTGAAAAGATACGAGCTTGCCGGATGAAAGATGGAAATGCTCCACCCTGCAGGGGAGAAATAGCAATCCTATGTTCCCACAGCAGAAAGGAGAGACATTCTACAGTTGATTCAGTGCAAAACTGTCTCAGAAATGTCATCAGGAAAGAATCTTCTCACACTGGCTGACCCTCACCACGCTCTCAAGTGTCGCATATTATGGAATACTCTCCCCGAGAGAACTTCTCCAAAGCATGTTCTCCCTCCAGGCCACAGCTGGTTGCACTCTATGACAGTGATCAATGGCTCCATTGCGGAGACACGTCTTCTGTTCCATTCCTGTGCACCACACAGTCCAGTGGCCTTTCTGGAAAAGAAATGCCACAGTGCTCCTGACCACAGCATAACAGCCTGTCTGGGGAGAAGTTCACGGCCAGACCCTAACCCTCACCCGAAGAACCTCACCGTTTCCATGGCCCCTTCTGAAAGGGAAGATTTAGGAGGGACAATGGTGAAAAGCCCAGGCTTGGGTGTTGGGCAGACATCAGCAGTGTTCATGACATGAAAAGAAGCTCCTGAGCAGATTGAGGCAAAGAATTCCAGACAGAAGGAGCAGCTCGAGGAAAGATCCTCAGCCACAAAAGCCCGGGGAATATGAAAAAAATGGTGAGAAATTCTGTGTGATCGAGTCCATAGTGGGGGAGATGAGCAGGAGTGGTGAACTGGGGTCAGATTGCAAAGGGTCTTGAAAGGCGTGATAAGGAAGTCAAGCTTCACAAAACTGTGGGATGCCAGCTGTGGAATTAAACCAGAGGCTGATGTTATCATATTTCCCCTTTTAAAGAAAGCACACATGGGTGATAGTTTGGATCGTGTAAAGAGAAGATACATAGAAAGAGAGGGAGCGAGGCTGTCAGCTGCGTATCTTTTGGTTCATATTGCAATTACCTCCGTCCTTTGATAACTTGGATAAATGCCATTGTCACCACTGTGTTTCCTTCTCAGCAAAGCCCTGCATTTCACCTATGCTTGAACAACCTTTGCAGAAACATTCAGGGGCAACAGAAGTCAGGCACTGGGTGGAGTTGCACACAGAAGAGAGAAGTCAGGGAGATCTGCCTGTGAGCCCAGGTGGACCCCTGAGCTCAGGGTACATACTAACTCCAGAAATCCTCAAGTCTAATGCTCCTCCAACAAGTGGTTTATTCCTAGAAGGTAAAGATGCCCAAAACATGGTGGTCCCTCTGGGCAAACAGTGGTCATTGCCCCTGATTGTACTCCCCCAACACAAATGTATGCATGCATAAACCACTGTTTTGCAAGCTTTAACCTATGACCAAACTGAACTCTGATTCGGTAGATTGGGTTGGGGCCTGACGTTCTGCATTTCAAAAGCATTCCCAGGAGATTCTGATGCTGTTGTTAATTGGTGGACCCTACACGGTGTAACGAGGTTCTAAACACCAATAGACTTTCAGCTGCAAGCTCTTTGTCTCAATTTCAAAGTACCACTGACCTCAACCTAAAACCTCAACCTAATAAATGACTTCAACCTAAAATGCTGTGCTTCCAGTTGTGAGCCTTGTGACTGTAGAGGAGACATTTCCTAGTTCTGAGCCTCAGTTCCCCACCTCTGTAAATAATTGCCTGTGGAAGACATGGCTTTGGAGGAGAGAAAAGAAAAGTGAAGAAAGAGAAAGAGGAAGCCAGAGTGAAGTAGTAGCATTAGTGCTGTGATTCACAAAAATAACACTATAGGAAGAACCTGGATGATAGTATCCTGAATACCACAGCAGCACAATAGAGTAGCAGTAGTAAAAACAGTATCATCATAACTAATAGTGCAAAAATAGTACTAGGGGGTCCTACCCAGAGCAGGACTGATTATTGCAGAGGCAGAGGTTGGGGCAGAATAGAAGGCCTAACAGATGTAGTAGATCTCACTGGTTGAGAATTCAGATTCTGGAGCCAAACTGACATTTGATGAAATGAAGTGTGTATTGAAAAGCTTCAGGCACCCAGGCAGCACAGCAACCGCCACAGAGTAGGGGCAAGAATGTAAGATCCCCGAGGAGAGGGACCATGATGGTCTTGCTGAGCACTGCATTCCTGGTGCCCAGGACAGTGGGAAGCACCAGATAAACATCTCTTAAATATATTAGGAGCTTTTGATTCTTTTCTCTTCTCAGATACCTATTGACTGTGTGACTCTGAGATCATACCTCTCTTCTTCGCTTCAATTCTTTCATCTCGAGAAGTCAGGATTTGGGCTGTGTGGCACCAAAGATCCTTTCAAGTTCCTGTGTTTTCTCTCCTGATGCCCTATTTTATTCTTCCTTTGCAACTTGATAGTATCTTTTTTGGTTAATTGTTCACTCATTTTCTGTCTCCCCACTAGACCGAGTTCTCCATGTGGGAATCTAACTTGCCGTCTTGCACAACCCTGTAATCCCAAAACTTGGCACAAAGCCTGAGGCATATCTGCAACTCAGTGAGTATCTGTGGAATGAACAAAGGAATGAAAAAGCTCTATTTTCTTAAGATCACTGGAGACAGCATTGTGCTGTAGCTAAGATATGGGCTCTAGGTTCAGACTACCTATATTTGAATACTGATTCCTCCACTTACCAGTATTATGACCTGCAAATTGTTTAACTTCCCGAGGCTCAGTTTCCTCATCTGTAGATTGCAGATACTAATGGTATCTCCTTCATAGGATTTTGAAATGATTAAATAATTCACACAAAGCTGTTAAAATAATTCTGACATGTAGTAAGCATTCAATACTTATCAGCCTCATTTACAGAAAAAAGAAATTCCTTGTGAATTCCATGTGTAATTTGACAGGTGTGACACTGACTCAACTTGCTCCAGCAAGTCTCCAAGGCAACCATTCCCCACTTGATGCTTCTCCCATGCCCCCACAGCTCCATTTTTGCACTTGGAATGCTGCACTTCATTTTGAACATGTAAGCCTTTGCTTCTGCCTTCAGGTGCTCGCTCATCTCTGGCGTGCCCAGCCTCCCCAGTCTTATGCCTACCATTCCCTCCCTCAGTCTTGCTCCGCAAAGCGCCTCTGTGCCTTGGCATATCCTGTCGCCTCTGTCTGTGATGAACTTCCAATTTTCTACAACTGGCCAACACCTGGTCATTACTCAAGTCCCGGGTCAAGCCCCCTTATTGCAGGAAGATTTCCCTGAATCTCTAGGCTGGTGAAATGCATGACAAAGTTCTATTCATTTCCCTGCAGCAATAGAGAAATCACAACTGTTTAATCATAACAGAAGAGGAAAACAAAGAAAAATGAGTGGGAGTGCCTTGGTATAACTATGACACCCTAATCATCATCTCGTGGGGAGACCTAGAACCACTAGACTCAAATTTGAGGGATCCAGTGCATGCTTCCCAGAGCCTCTCACTCTTACTTTTCCTAGAGGCACCTGAGCCTATGGAGGGCAGCAGGAGCTCGGTCTCCAGCTCCACCCCTTCTTCACATTCCTACAAAGGAGTTATACGCCAGGTACCTCCTTTCTCGGCCTTGGCCCTGGCTGGGTGATTGGGAAAATGAAACAGACCAGCCGAGGCTTGATGCCCCTAAATTGTAATTTCAAGGTAATTTGAACTTCCTTCCTCTTGGGGATGAATGGAAAAGCTAAAGTCTCCTTGAATCAGTGTGCAGAACTCAACAAAGAATTAAAGTGCCCCCGTGCTTTCCTCCAAAGCTTGTGTGAGATCAGCAGGATAATCAATTTCACAATTCTGTGAAGCTGATTGGAAAGTGATTACAAAGGCAGCCAGAGCATTTTCTCATGGGCTTTTAAAAGGCCTGTTGCAGAGGGATGTGAAGGGTATGAAGTCTGGCCATCCACAGCAAGCCCACCAAAATCAAGGACTCCTTCATTCCCAAAGCTTTAATCTCTGGCTCCCATGAGTTCAATAGTCAATCCTGCCCAAGGCCTGTAGAGTAAATGTGTGAGGCTGGTAGTCCACTAAGAACCTAAACCCTATTTCAGTAGATAGGTTTGGGGTCAGAATGCTACTACAGGCTGATTTTTAAAAACCTTGAATTTCAGTGTTGCCCTGTGCTGCATCCTGCCTCAGTTTCCTTATCCCACTCTCTCTAGCTCCCTGTGGAGACTGGATACCTGATCTAAATCACCCTGCCACCTCCTCCATGTGCTGGAGCACTGTCTCCTAAAGTGGCCAGCTTTCTGGCACTGAGATGCATTAGACACTGATCGGTAGGCTATGCAGAGATCAGGTTTAGCCCACACTCACTGTGCTGCCTCAGATGCTGAACAACCTGGGCCTTCCCTCCATGTACTCCTCACTTCCCTTAGCCTCAGGCCTGCCTGGCCTGGTTGGTCTCAGATAGTTCCCCTTCTCATAAGTCTTTGGGTCTGAGAACTGGGACAGAGAATGTGTTTCTCTCCCAGACATTGGGCCCTAATGGGAATGGGGAAGATGATCATATAGCAAGAAGCACAGAAGCCCCAGGAAAGGGCTGGCAAAGGGGAAAGAAAATGAGCCTGCCTGGTCCTAGGGCTCTTAATGTAGCTTTGCATTGCACTTATCATGCCATCTTGATTGTGTTCTTGTTCTCCCACTGGACTCTGAGCTCCACGACAGTACGGTGTTTCTAATTCATTTTGATATCATAGATTATTACCTTAGTTGGCACACGGGGGTGTGTTAGTGTGTTAGTCCATTTTTGCACAGCTATAAAGAAATACCTAAAACTGGGTAATTGATAAAGAAAGAGGTTTACTTGGTTCACAGTTCTGCAGGCTGTACAGGAAGCATGATGTTGCCATCCGCTCGGCTTCTGGGGAGGCCTCAGGAAACTTACAATCATGGTGGATGGCAAAGGAGGAGCAGGCACATCTCACATGGTGGCAGTGGGAGTAAGGGAGGGAGGTGTCACACACTTTTAAACAACCAGATCTCATGAGAACTCCCTATCGTGACAACAGCACCAAGGGGATGTGGTGTTAAATGATGAGAAACTGCCTCCATGATCCAATCACCTTCCACCAGGCCCTACCTCCAGCACTGGGGATTGCATTTCAACATGAGATTTGGGTGGGGACACAGATTCAAACCTCATTGGGGGCCTTTTAGATTCATTGTAGGATGATACTTTTGAGCCCTTTGAAGTTAGGTATGGCCAGATGGCTTGTGTTGGACAACAAAATGTGAGCAGAAGTGACCTGTTTTATCCAGGTAAGTGCTTTAAGAGCCAAAGCCCAATTTGCCACTTTGTATTTTCCCTCTGACATTATGACTGGCAACATTCAGCTTGCTGGCAGCTCCGTCAGCCCAGGTCCCTGTGTGACTCTGCTCCCTGCTGACCCATGATGGATGTGTCATACAGGCGAGAAGTAAACATTTGATGTTTTAACATATAGTGTGGGTGAAAGATAAGCTTTTGATGTTTGAGGTTTAACTTTTGAGATTTGGGAATTTGTCACTGAGGTATAATCTAGCCTAACCTGACAGATATAGTACTCAATATGTTTCAGGGTGAGCGAAAGGAAGGGAAGGAGGAGTGGAAGAAAAGGAGGGAGGGAAAATGGGGGAAGAAGGGAAGAGAGAAGAAAAGAGAGAGAAGGAGAGAGAAATAAGTAAGTAACTCGATTAGTCTTCACCTCTCTTTGGGTCTCAGTTTCCAGCTTAGACATCTGGGAAATAATGTTCATCTTCACTGTGTTCCCTTCCACCTTCAACACAGCAAACCTGATACGATTCAGACACAAACTCCATGCCTTTTTTTTTGTATAAAAGAAAATTCTATTTTCTCAAATCTAATATGTAACATAGCAATATTTATAGAGAAAGGTGGCAGAGAAATGAGGCAGGAAACAAAGCAATTGTGACTTTTTTTGGTAATATATCCAAGCCGTAAAGATTTCATTAGATCCCCTAATACACTGCTAATGAAAAATAAGACCCTTTCCTATTTCACCTACTTTCTGAACATTAGAATCAACTTGGCTTTCCAAGCTTTGCACCCCATTTACATTAATTAGAAAGTTCCATATTAAGGAAAGCTTTTAATGGGCTGTTATTGCAAATGATTTTACTGGCGAGCTGCATTGTTCTGTTTAATAGCACATAAAATGGCATCTATAGAGGAGACTTTGATAAAATTGAAGTTTTGATGGACTCTGGGCCTGAGCTAGCCTTTGCTGAGAGGATGGAGTTCAGGGATATTTTCCTATTGAGGGAAATGGCTCTTCTCTTTCCTTGGACTGGAGCCAGTTCTAAAGCATCCACATGTTTCTGATCCCAGGAGAAATCCACACTGCCTCCTGCCTGGGTACACCATTGGCAGACTGCTTGCAGATTCCTGTACATCACTTGGCAATATCTCTCACGGGTGTTCATGGACAAGACAGAGCAGTCCTGGAACTGAAACATAAGGGATGAATTTCACAAACACAGACTGCCTGGGCCAGGTGGAGAGTGTCATGGAGATGGGTGCCAGGTCCAGGCAGGAAAAGAGGGGGAGAAGGGGGACAAAGCAGGACAAATAATGGCTGCACATAATAGCAATTGACACAGAGTAAGGTGGGGTACAGGGCGAATCGGGGTATGGTGGGGGGTGTAAGAGGAGCCAGAGCATGCTGTCATGCCATGGAGAACCCTATAGGACGGTAACCACTTTTCCATTTGTCTTTGTCCCTATCCATGCCCTGCATAAATGGTGCTACCCATAGGTGACAGTCACTATTGCTCCTGAAGGTTTTCCTTGGTCTTGGCTTCCAGCTGCCTACTACTGATGGGATCTCAAACTATCACTATAGTATGAGAATAAACTATTCAGAAGGCAGTGCAGTATGGAATTTAGGTGTTTGAGCTCTGCAATTAAGTCTGGGTTTACATCCTACCTCTCCTGCTAAATAATAAGTGTAATATTCTTGGCCAAGTTAATTAATCTCTCTAAACCTCAGTTTTCTCAGTTTAAAAATGAATCTGCCTGAAGACTTCCTGGTATCTAAAGTGCACTCAATACATGTGAGCAATTATAAGTTTCATTAAATAAATCTGAGTGGTTTAAAACACTAAGACTTTGGGCAGAGCATAGGACTTCTGAAATTATAGTTATCCTAAAGCCCAAAGGGGCACTGGTGGAGTTATGGAATACGGGTCCTTGGATCTCAGTGACCCTTGAATGGTGAATTCAGCAGACATTTTTGAGGTTAGATATTCTGGCTTGCCTGGTACCTGGACTGGATGCTATGATCCATGGCTTATGTGACTGTGAGCACCATGGGCTCATGGGTTTTTATTCTTGCCATGTTGGCAGAAGGACACTGCTAACCAGAGATAGACAACAACAACAACAAACAAACAAACAAACAATTTGTATGGACAAACCTGGCTGATAACCTTGAAGCAGTGTCTCACCAAGAGGACTTCTAGTATAAAGGGGAGGACAGGAGAATGGCCAACCAGTTGAATTCAGAAAGTAGAGAAAGAAGACTAGTCTCAGGCCACTGATTCTGCAGTGTTTGATACCAGGTAAGCACCCATTAGAGTTGGATACTGTTACAGCTATAATAGGAAAATACAGGAATAACACAAGCATATTCTATTTTGTCCCCTAAGAATGGGGGAAATTACCACTATATCATGTGTAGGGCCAAGGCTTACCCTGCTGTCAGAGCCCACTGAGCATCTTGAGTTTAGTTCTAGAGGTGGCGTCTTGAGTTTAGCTATAGACCCATGCCCCATCTCCATTAGGGAGATAAAGTGGTGAGGGACCCAGACTTCATGCCCCACAAAGAATAATTAAAAGGATTCTCCAAAAGAGAAAATGTTATCTCTAGGTAATGTTGATTGCATTCTAGTAATCAAACAGCAGCTGATTTTATGACGGATTATATGTATTCTTTCTAAGTAGGATCTGGGGTAGATGGGATAGGGATGTAGATACGACAATATGGATGGAAGATTTATCAATATAAGTTTGACACAGGACACGGTCCAAATCAGGTGAATACCTTGCAGTGTTGTGAGTTCCTGTCACTGTGGGGCTTCACGTTAAATGTGGACTCATCCATCAAATGCATATGGACCATACACTAGTACAGGGTCAGTGATAATAGCTGGGAACACAAAGATTAATACAATGTGGCTCTTGCTTTATAGTAATTCACTCTCCTGTGAAGAAGACAGACCCATCAACAAATACTTTAAATCACTGATGTGTCACACATACCAACGTAGAAATGTGTACAAGGTTGTATCAAAGCAAAGAAGTGATGGCAGTGGGGAGGGAGGCAAGTGTGAGGTCAGAAGGTGGCTGATCCTTGAGGATAAATCGGTAGGATTCTGATGGGTGGATAAGAGTGCGAGGGTGTTTCCATCTAAGGAAACAACATCCAAAATGGTTTGATGAATAGACCACATTTTCTTTATCCATTCATTGTTGTTTCCATGTCTTGGCTATTGTGAATCATGCTGCAATGAATATGGGAATGCAGATATCTCTTTGAGATTCTAACTTCAATTCTTCTGGGTAGATATCCAGAAATGAGATTGCTGGGTCATGTGGGAATTCTATTTTTAATCTTTTGAGAGAACTCCATACTATTTTTTATAGCTCCATTTTACATCTCCACCAACAGAGGACAAGTTTTCCACATCCTTACCAACACTTACCTTTCATTTTTAAAATAACAGCTATCCTAGCCAGCGTGTGATATCTCATGGTGGTTTTGATTTGCACTTCCATGATGATTAGTGATGTTCAGAATCTTTTCATGTACTTGTTGTCCATTTGAATGTCTTTGGAGAAATGTCGATTCAAGTTCTTTGCCCTCTTTCCAATCAGGTTGTTTTCTTGGTATCGACTTATACAAGTTCCTTATATATTTTGGATGTTACATTTATCAGGTATATAGTATGCAAATATTTTCTTCCATTCTGTAGGCTGTGTCTTCATTCTGCTGATTTTTGCCTTTGCTGTGCAAAACCTTGTAGTTTGATGTGATTCCAATGGTCTAATTTTACTTCTGTTGTTTATGCTTTTAATGTTATATCCAAAAATCATGGCCCAGACCACTGTCACAGAGCTTTCCCCCAATTTCTTCTACGTGTCTTACAGCAATAGATGTGAGAGATATTTAATCCATATTAGTACATTAAATATTTAATCCGCATTACTCAGCCTCAAAATAAAACAGGAAGTCTTGCAATATGTGACAACATAGATGAACCTGGAGGACATTATGCTAAGTGAAATAAGCAAGTCACAGAAGGACAAATATTGTATGATTCCACTTACATGAAGTATCTAAACTAGTCAAAATCATAGGCACAGGGATAGAATGGTGATTGCTAGGTGCTGGGTAGAGGGAGGAAATGAATTGCTGTTCAACAGGTATAAAGTTTCAGTTATACAAGGTAAATACATTCTGGAGAGATCTGATGTACAAGGCTGTGCTTACATTTCATAGTACTGTGTTGCACAGTGTATTAGTCTGTTCTCATGCTAACAAAGACATACCTGAGACTGGGTTATTGATAAAGAAAAAGAGGTTTAATGGACTCACAGTTCCACATGGCTGGGGAGGCCTCACAATCATGGCAGAAGGCAGGGAGGAGCAAAGGCACGTCCTACATGGCAGCAGGCAAGAGAGTTTGTGCAGGGGGAACTCCCATTTATAAAACTATCAGATCTACTAATTCACTACCATGAGAACAGTATGGGAGAAACCACCCCCATGATTCAATTATCTCCACCTGCCCCCTCTCCCTTGACATGTGGGGATGATTACAATTCAAGGTGAGATTTGGATGGGACATGGCAAAACCATATTAGAAAGTTAAAAGTTTGCTAAGAGTAGAGATCTCATGCTAAGTTTTCTTATCACAATATAAATAAAATAAATAAATAGCCACAGTTGTCCTAAAATAAACAAACTAAAACATGTGACTCTAAGCCATGCATACACGTGTATAAAGCTTTGAATACAGAAGAAAACTGTTATTTTATTCACACATACAATATTGAAAAGGCATGATGATATGAAACAGCATGCAGGACATCATCACAAGTTTGGCACTGCAAGAGCACAGGATGTAAAGGGTAAGGTCTAAGAGAAATGGGGCTGGAGAGGTGAGCCAAAATACCATTGTAGAGCCTGAATTTTAGAAACCCATGGGACTAAAAAAAGGTATTATACAGAGAGTGACATGGTTAGATTTTGTCTTTGGCTTTAGCGGTATAATTCAAAAACTATCCCAGGAGTTTAAAAAAGAAAATACAGGGACATAACTAAAAATGGAGGTAAAATTGAGAGAATTTGAAGATCCTCTGGAGGTACAGGATGAGGGATGGTCTTAGGACAGGCTTGCTCCCACATTTTTA
The DNA here is from genome assembly GCF_043159975.1 of Macaca nemestrina. Taxonomy (NCBI): domain Eukaryota; kingdom Metazoa; phylum Chordata; class Mammalia; order Primates; family Cercopithecidae; genus Macaca; species Macaca nemestrina. The sequence continues at coordinate 22,427,749 of NC_092139.1, read as the reverse complement.
GGGGAACAGCCACTGGGGATACCTGAGAGGAGTGGAACTGGACAAATTAAAGGAAAGAGGGAAGTTTCATTTTTGGGCATCTATGGTATGCTTGACATGGCTAATATCTTTCATATCTTCATAACAATTCTGCAAAGTAAGAATTATTATCTTCTTGGGAGGCTGAGGTGGGTGGATCACGAGGTCAGGAGTTCAAGACCAGCCTGGCCAAGATGGTGAAACCCCGTCTCTACTAAAAATACAAAAATTAGCTGGGCATGGTGGCGGGTGCCTGTAATCCCAGCTATTTGGGAGGCTGAGGCAGAGAATTGCTTGAACCTGGGAGGCAGAGGTTGCAGTGAGCCGAGATTGTGCCACTGCATTCCAGCCCCGGTGACAGAGTAAGACCCCATCTCAAAAAAAAAAAAAAAAAAAAAAAAAAGAAAGAAAAAAAAAGAATTATTATCTTCATTACATATGAGAAAACTGAAGCTGTTTTATGTGTCCAAGATCACAAGATCATATAGCTGAGACCAAATGTGACTCATAATTGTCTGCATTCTGAAACCTATGCTTTTCCCACTAGATCCTCTAAGTTCCTTTTTTTTTTTTGATTCAGATTTCAGGATTCTAAGCACACAAGTTAATTTTTATCTGTTCAAAATTGAAATAAGGCAAGTCTTGGTGGAAATGATCTGACTTTATACCAAGCCTGGTTATATACTCTCTTTATATTAAACATATTCATATAGAGGATAAGCAGTACCTATAAATATCATTCCAATAAAAGTGAGACCATGTATTCCTGAGTGGTAATACCCTGCTTGGGGCAGTGATATAAACCAGGAGGCTGAAGGCCAAACAACTTTAACCAGCCCAGAGATTCAATAAGTTAAAATATGTTTTGGGAGACGGCTTCAGGCCAGACCTGCTTTTTTCTTGACAATTATATGAAGACACCTTATTCAGCACAAGCAGGCTGGCTACAGGGTGTGAATTTTTGTTTAAAGGGGCAGCAACAAATCATACAGGCAAGAGTGATCTGAATTTCAACTTGAGAATTAGAAGTAGGTAACCGTGGTCTTTTTGTTATTGTTGTTATTGCCATTTGTTTTGTGGTGTACGTTTTATTTGAAAATCTGTATCAACAAAAATCTCACTAACAGAATGTTTCCTCCTCCTGAAATGCTCTCCCAACTCTAACACTTATTATTTGGAAACTTCCTATAGGGCAAATTTTAGCTTCTTAATTGGGAGAGATTTTGCCTTCCAAGGAACATGTATTTGAATATACCTAGAGACAGTTTTGGTTGTCACAACTTGTGTATGTGTGGGTAAAGGACATCTAAAAGGTAGAGTCCAAGGATGTTAATATTCTTCTCTTTTTTTTTTTTTTTTTTTTTGAGATGGAGTCTTGCTCTGTCGCTGAGGCTGCAGTGCAATGGCGCAATCTCAGCTCACTGCAACCCTTACCTCCTGGGTTCAAATGATTCTCTTAACTCAGCCTCCTGAGTAGCTGGGATTACAGGTGCCCACCACTATGTCCAGCTATTTTTTGTATTTTTAGTGGAGATAGGGTTTCACTTGTTGGCCAGGCTGGTCTTGAACTCCTGACCTCGTGATCCACCCGCCTCAGCCTCCCAAAGTGCTGGGATTTCAGGCATGAGTCACCACACCCGGCCCAGGGATGCTAACATTCTACAATGCATAGGACAGTCTCCACAACAAAGACTTACCCAGTCCAAAATATTAATAGTGCTAAGGTTAAGAAACATAATATAGAGTCTTATCTGATTCTCAAAGTAAATTAGGTCCTCCATGATTTATGTTTTCACAGCAACCTAAATTCTTCTTTCACAGCACTCATCACATGTTGAGAGACATGTTATTTGTATGATTACTGCTATGGTTTGAATGTGTTCCCCAAAACCATATATCAGAAACTTGCAACAGTGTTGGGAAGTGGGGCCTAATGGGAGGTATTTAGGTCATGGGGGAGTCTACCCTCATGAATGGATCAATGCTGATTATCAAATCACTTGAAGCTAGGCTTGGTGGCTCATGCCTCTAATCCCAGAACTTCGGGAGGACAAAGCAGGAGGCTTTGCTTGAGTCTAGGAGTTTGAGACCAGCCTGGGTAGCATAGTGAGACCCTGTCACCACAAAAAATTAAAAAATACAGCTGGGCATGGTGGTGCATGCCAGTAGTCCCAGCTACTCCAGAGATTAAGGCAGGAGGATTGCTTGAGCTCAGGATGTTGAGGCTGAAGTAAGCCATGATTACACCACTGCACTCCAGCCTGGGAAACAGAGCAAAATCTTGTCAAAAAAAAAAAAAAATTCTCTCTCTCTCTCTCTGTATCTCTATCTCTCTTCCTTTGCTCTTCTACCATGAGATGACACAGCAAGAAGGCACTGAACTGTGACCCAATAAATTTCTCTTCATTATAAATTACTCGGTCTGTGGTGTTCAGTTAGATCAGCACAGTACGGACTAATATAGCCATCTAATAGCTTTCTTCCCTATGCAACCGACTATAGGAGGGTGAGGAACAGCATTCAATTTTCTTCCAATTGTATGCTCAGCAGCTAGTGTAGTACTTGGCACATACTAGGAGAAACCTTGTCACTACAAAAAATTAAAAAGTTCTGGGCTTGTAATCAATAAAGACTTGTGAATGAACCAACACATAGTAAAAGAATGCAGTCAATAAATTGTGCTTATGAAATTACTCACATCTCTACTTCAGTTAAACAAATTGATGAAAAATATAAATTGATTAATTAAGAAAAGTATAAACCAGGAATCATTTGTCACCATGGTGCTGCAGACCCACACAGTACTAAAATTCACCAAAGTAAATGCCAGCTTCGATTAACCAAGGTAAATGTCAGTGGTATTCAGCTTCCAAGATGCTCCTCAACCATCCCCACCTCCTGGTATTCACATCCAGATGCAGTACTCTCCTACTTCCAAGGCTAGTTCATGAAATGCATTATAATTTCTTTCCCTTTTCTCTTGGCTCACTTACTCTACTGAAAGCCATCTGCCATGTCATAAGGAACTGAGACCTCTGCCAATAGTTCTGTGAGTGCCCCATATTGGAAGTGGATCCTCCAGTCCCAGTCCAACCTTCAGATGACTGTAGCCCCAGCTGACATCTCAACTGCAACTTTAAGAGAGACCCTGGGCCAGAACCATAAGCTAAGTCACTCTCAGATTCCTGACTCAAAAACTGTTTAAGATAATAAATATTTGTTAAGTGGTAGAAAATTTAAATTTAACCAAAGAACAGGAAGTTTCTTGAGTACTGACCGGGAGGCTGGAAGGTAGGAATAAGAAATTAGGTTATGGAGTCAGAATTGAGTTCGCAACCTTATTTTATTTAGGTTTGCTCCGACGTTATAACTGACCCTGAACAAGTTACTAAGCTCTTTTCATTGCTTTTAAAATCAGAATAATATCTACTTTTAAGGGCCACAATTAAACACAAATTGAGTAATATGTAGTGGGGTGAGTTATTAATGAGTTAAGAGGTATTTGAGAATTTTTTAGAGGAAAGAGGGAGGAGCATGGCTAATGAGAATTAAAAGGCAAACGGCCTTTTCATCGTGAGTTCTGGGCTTGCTTGCCCACCTAGGAATTAAGAGTTCACTTTTCAGATCCCTGAACTACACCTCACAGGAAAGGAGGAAGAGACTTTTGTGCTTTAGCAGCAACAGAAGAGGGGCATGGCTTGATCCTGAACACGAGTTTAGAAGCCTGAAAAGCTGGAGGAGGATTACCTGAGTTGCAAGAACCCAACATGGCCCCCTGATGTCACAATCTGAACACATAACATGGCAGCCTCAGGAACTGGAGCCATAGCCAATGTCCTGGCGGCCGGACTTAGTGTGGGGGGCATGGACACTACCAGCAAAGGTTCCAGGACACCTCAGGCCTGGAAGACTCCCATCTCAAAGGGAACCTGGAGGGACCAAAGACTAGTGATTCTTCTTGGACTTCCTGTAGTGATTGGGTATGCCAGGGTTTTGTTTGTTTGTTTGTTTGTAAAGCCTAAGAGTGGGAGAAAGGGAATGTAACAATGATAGGGATGAGCTGCCAGCCACAATGGTGAAAGATAAGATGTTTTATTAAATTCAGCAAAATAGAAGAAACCTGATTATGTCTTGCCCCGGTGTCATCCAGCAAGTCCTACATACTGAAAACAGATGTAAATACTCTGTCACGTGATTAAGTGCTATTGGATTTCCTTTTCTTTCAGATGCCAAGCGTAAGCAAGTTAATCATTGATGATACCATCTAGGTTCTCCCCAACAGAAGAGCTTCTAATGTCGGATGCCCTACAGGAGTCAACAACATTGCCAAGGGCTCTATTTTCCTCCTTGTCATGATGGGCAATGGCCAGAGAGGGGTGCTCTGTCCTTGCCACCACATTGTCCTGCTGCACCCACCTGCCCTAAGCCCTCCCTTGTTCTATCCCATTCTTATACCTGATGCCAACTCTCTACCTCACAGTTAATTTGTCCCCTACAAGCCTGTGTTTTCCATCAAGTCTTGCTTCCATTTCAGCTAATTCCAGGAGACAATCTTACTTAAACTCACTCAGTTCTAACAGTTCTAACACAGATGAACATTTCTTGCCCTACCTTTTCTCAGACCTTGCGTGAAATGTCTTTGTTTCCTCCCTCTATTCTGTGAGTCAACTAAGAACCTGAAAGGTAAGAGGGCTATTAGCATACATCAGGAAAAATGGGAAAAAAGTAAAATAATAGGTTTTGATAAGAAAATAGCGGCTGACATTTTCCTCTAGTGAAGGGCATTTGCTTTACTAATCTTTCTTTTGGTATTTCTTGAAAAAAAAATCCACTTCATTTTTCTTACCTTAACCCACATATTTATCTTTCTTTTTAAAAAAATAACTGCCATTTTGCAATGACCTACAGTTCACTCAACTTGGCATAAGAAGAAGCGAGGAGCTACAGAGTCAGGAAGAACTAGCTTGGTTCCTAGAAAAGATTGCAACATAATCACAGCTGCTTAGTTCTACCCCTATCTTCAGAGATTTATGGCTTCACAATGTAAGGATTGGAAAAGCCTACCCGGGCCCCCTGAAAACTCAGAGGGAGTATCATCCATATGCAAGAAACTTTGAAGAGCTTTCAAAATGTGGAATTCACACAGAAAAGGACTGAAAAGAGCATGGGTGATGCAGGGAAGAAAAGATTTCTTTCCTCATCTATTGCTAGGCTCATGGCTGAGGCACCTATAACAGAAGACAGATTAACAAAAGAAAAGCATACATATCTATTTAATATATGTTTTATGAAACATGGGAGCCCAAAGGAAGAGGAAAACCTGATTTTTTTTAATGCTTAGATTTGATGAAGAGTGGACAGTTGTTCAACAATGTAACTGGAAAAAGTGGGGATTGTCTAATGGTAATAAACTGAAGGGAATTCAGCAAGATCTATTTTGTAAGGATTCTTCTCTGTCCTCCTGTGTCTTCAGAGATAAGATGTTCCTCTCCTCTGGGAATAGGAAGGGCACCTCTGGAATAACAGTCTTATGACTTTCTTCAGGGGAGAAGGGTGGGGGGAAGGTGAGAGATCCTCCTACTTCTGCTGTTTGCCCAAATGCCAAGGTGCCATATTTGAGGGCAGCATGTTCTGAACCCCACCAATTGTGAAGTCAGTAAATCCATCTTCATTGTAACCCTTTTTAAAATAGGCATGTATATTAGGGAATAATTTGAACATAATGCAATTGTTTGATTATGCATCATTTCACAGGAGAGAAAAGCAGGTGACTGGAGAAGACTGCACTCAGATGAACCAACCATAAAGGAATGCACAAAATGCATGCACTCATACACCTCAAACATCGGCTTCCCCCTCAGATTATGGTGTGTGTCAACCACATCTGGGGTTCCAACTTCCCCTCCTGCTTCAGACGATCTTCCATGCACCATTTCACAATAATGCACAAGCTGGAATCTGATGCCCACTTACACACAGACTGCATCTCTTTCAAAGTAAAGTACTATGTTTATTGTAGTATTTATGTATTTCTTAGCTATTTAACATGTCTAAAACTGAGTTACCATTTTTCCTAGGTTCCTATTGTTTGGGTCACTGATAAAGTTTTTAAATATTGTATCCCTAACTTCATTCTTCCTGTAAGCCCTGTAATTTTTAGTGTGCAATTTTACACAGCATGGCGATATTTAGGAATGTATAGGTCACGTGACATCAGAACTGACTGACTGTATTCCCAAGTGTCGGGTGAGTAAAGAGGGTAGATATCAACAGAACTGCATGGAACAGTCAGGGAAGACTACAGCTTCCTATATTCCTGAATACAACCTGCAAGATGCCCAGTAGGGCAGGATTGTCCAAAACGAATAAGGAGGAAGGTAAAAATGCACAAAGTCTATGAAGATGTGACAGGTCTTTTTTTTTTTTTTAATTATACTACTTGATGGATATGCCTTTTAAAATGATAAAAATATGTACCTTCCTCATCAGAAGGCACAATTGTCTATGTAATATCCATCTCTCTCCCCGGCCCTCTTCTTCACTGCTGGCAAACACTGATTTGCTTGGTATTTACTCTTTTATGTGGCTATGCATTCCTCAAAGGAGATCCCCCTTTATCTCATCTCCAGGCTTATCCCACCTCAATAATACACATTGAATAATCTCAGTCAATCATGATAACTATTTCCTTCACCACTGATTGGTTAACCTATGGGTACGGAACCTCATTCTGGCCAATGAAATGTGAGGAGAAATTTACATTATGCATCTGGGAATATTTGCTTAAGAGACTCTTAGGAAGGGATGTCCTCATGTCCATATGAGATGTTTGAGGGCGTGGCAGCTATCTTCTGACCATGAAGACAGCCAGCCTAAAGACAAATCCCACACACTGGGGTTGACAGAGCAGAAAAACCTGAGTCAATCATGATGTTTTTAAAATAATGAATTAAGCAGTTCCACAGCTTAGGATATGATTGCCTACCTTGTTACATGATGTGACACGTTTTCCACATGGTATAAGTCATTTTGAGTCGACTTTGTTACTTAGAGTGGATTATTTTACTATTTGTTTAGCAATACTACTTTCAAAAGAACCAAAACTATGAGCAAAGAGTGACATAAAGGGGAATTCATTGAATCATTATTTGTTCAGTGCAATAATGAACAACTAGAAAAAACTAAATACCCAAGATGAGGGAGTTGGCTAAATAGATTGAGCCCATTTTACAGAATCCTCTGAAACCACTAAAATGAAGGTGATATAAATGTAATATACATTGATATTGAGAAATGTTCAAAATGTTCTTGCCCCTCTTGCTCACTTAAGTCATTGGTCACAGTATTAATTCTGATGAAGCCCATACGTTCTGCCTACTCTGAGTCTGCTGGACAAGTGTGAGGAAAGCAGTGACCCATGCTAACTGGTCTCATCGTAACTCCTGTCTGCTAACCTCAAGTGCTCTCTTGGTATTTCCTGGTGATCCTTTACATTTCCCCGTTTCAGTCTCTTTTTCAGACTCCCAAACTGTTTCCTACTTTATGGAGTCTCTTCAAACTTCCAACACCTCCATGCACTCCTCACTCTTAGCTGCTAACCCTGCTTCCTGTTTCATGGAGAACATGGAAATTCCATGGTTAGAGTACGGCACATGTCAGCTTAACTGACCCATCCCCATACATTCTGTCTCCCCTCCCGTTTCTACAGCGGAAGGACCTATGCCGCATCTAAGGCCAACTCTTCTATATGTGAGTGAGACCCTCTGTGCTCTCATTTACCAAACGTCATCCCAAGAGCAGTGTCCATCCTCTTTGGGGCTTTTTTCCTTTCCATTGGATTATTCCCATTAGTTCTAATATTTCTCAAATTTTATAAAATACCAACTTCCCACCTTTTGATCAGAGGACATCTTCAGGTACTGTCTCCTGTCTCTGCCCTCTTTGTATTATTCTATACAATTCTTCTCCTGCTGCTCTCCCTTGGGTCTGTGTAACCAGATTTCAGTACCCACAATTCTTTAGAAATTGCTAATGTTAAGTCACCAATGACCTCTCTGTTGCTGCATCTAATGGTCAATTTTCAGTTCTTATTTTACCTGAACTACTAACAGCATTTGACACAGTGGATCACTTTCTCCTTTTGTTCTTTTTTTATTACTTGGCTTCCTGGACCCTGCTCTCATTTTTCTTCTTACTTCGTTGGCTGATACTTCTGTCTCACTTGATGATTCTGCCTCAAATTTTCCACCTCAAAAATCCAAGTGTCCCAAAGCTTGGTGCTAGAATCTCTCTATTCCATCTACATTGAGATTCTTTCACCTCCTCCATCTTTACGGCTGCAAAGCCCATGCATAGGCTGACTCCCCCGCTAACATCTCCATCCTCTACTTCTCCCCTGAACTCCAGACTAGCTTCTCTGTCTACTTGACATCTCACCCAAAATATCCAACAATAATCCATCTTAAACTTAACAGACGCCAAACCTAAATCCCAATCTTTTCTCTGAAACCTGCTTATTCCAGTGTCTTTCCTATCTCAATTAATAGCAACTCCATCCTTCCATTTGCTCAGTCTACAATACGTGGAGTCATTTTTGATTCCTCTCTTTCTCTCACATCCCAAACCTACTTTGTTACCAAATTCCATTGGCTTTATCTTAAAACTACATCTAGAATTCTGCTACTTCTCATCACTCTCTCCCACTTTGGTCTGAATCTCCACCATCTCTCACCTATATTATTAAAATGCCTGCTCAGCAGCCTCTCTACTTCTATCCTTACCTTACTTCAGCTTGTTGTCAGCAGAGCAGACAAAATGATCCATTTAAACAAAAGGCCAAATTAGTTTCTTTCACTCTTTCCCTTACTCACTCTGTTCCAACCACACTGGTCTTATGGTCTTATTTTTCTTGGAACACACTAACCAGTCTCTCCCATGAGGTCCTTTGCACTTTTGTTTTTGTTTGTTTGAGACTAGTCTCGCTCTGTTGTTTAGGCTGGAGTGCAGTGGTGTGATCCCAGCTCACTGCAACCTCTGCCTCTGGGGTTCAAGTGACTCTTCTGCCTCAGCCTCCCGAGTAGCTGGGATTACAGGCACCCAATACCATGCCCAGCTAATTTTTGTATTTTTAGTAGAGATGGGGTTTCACCATTTTGGCCAGGCTGGTCTGGAACTCCTGACCGCAGGTGATCTGCCCACCTTGGCCTCCCAAAGTGCTGGGACTACAGGCGTGAGCCACTGAGCCCGGTCACTTTGCACTTATTGTTCTCACTGCCTGGAACAGCCTTCCTCCAGACAGAAATATCATCAGGTCTCTGTTCAAATGCCACCTTAACAGCCAGGTCTTTCATTGAAAATAAAATGTCCCTCCCACACAGATGGCCAGTACACCCTGTCCCCATTATCCTGCCTTTTTTCCCTGATAGCATTATTGTCATCTGATTTACTGTATATTCATTTATTATCTGTCTCTCTCAACTAGAAAATAAACTCCATGACAGTAAGATTGAGTCAGTTTTCCCACTGCCATTTCAGTTTCTCGAAAAATGCTAGACCTATGTTGTGTATTCATGTGTTTGGTGAATAAATGAAAATATTGCCTTAATTAAAATGCAAACAGGTTATAAACAATTACAATACGGCCCTGATTTTGGAAACAAATCTATAGAAAAGCCAATATTTACTGGATATGTACTTTTTTGTCAACTTTGATTTTGGAATCAGGGGTACATGTGCCAGTTTGTTACAAAGGTATACTGCGTGATGCTGAGGGTTGGATACCAACGAATCTGTCACCCAGGTAGTAGGTGTAGTACCCAGTAGGTAGTTTTTCAGCCCTTGCTACCACCCCCGATTCTCCCTGCCCCTCTAGAAATTCCCAGTGTCTTTGTTCTCATCTTTATTCTCCCTGCCCCTCTAGAAATTCCCAGTGTCTTTGTTCTCATCTTTATGCCCATGTGTACTCAATGTTTTGCTCCCATTGATAAGTGAGAACGTTTTCTGTTTCTGTATTAGTTTGTGTAAGTTAATGGCTTTCAGTTGCATCCATGTTGTGGCAAAGCACATGATTTCATTTCTTTTCCATGTCTGCATAATATTCCGTGGTGTGTATGTGCCACATTGCTTTATTTGATCCTCCACTGATGAGCACTTGGGTTGATTCCAGGTATTTGCTACTGTGTCTAGTGCAGTGATGAACATACATCACAGGTGTCTTTTTGGTAGATGATTTATTTTCCTTTGAATATATACCCAGTAATGGAATGGCTGGGTCAAATGGTAGTTCAGCTCTTAGTTCTCTGAGAAATCTCCAAACTGCTCTCCACAGTGGCTGGACTAATTTTAATTTCCACTAACAGTAGACACTTACTTTGTACCAGTCATTTTATTGAGCAATTTCTTATGCCATCAAAATCATAACTATTCAAAGAAATAGGCACCTAGTATATCCACTGTAAATTTGAGGAAACTGAGGCTTGAAAAACATAGTTAATACACTTTTCACTAAATAACTAGAAAGTATCAGAGGTAGTATTTGGTTTGATGATCTATGTTCTGTGGTACGTTACCTCAAGGTGTGTATGTGTGTTCCACAAAAAAATTGTTAAAAAAAATACATACATCAGAGGATCATTCCTTAATAAAACAATAGATAAATAGGAATAACCAATAGACATGTACAAATCTGACTAAACTAATGGTTAATAAAATGAAATAAAATTAAAATGGTATGGGTTTTTTCTATTCTATTGGCAAAAATATCAAGCAGTAATAGCCACAATGTATTAACAAAATAATCATTTACATGTGGGAATATTTGTGTACAAGGATTTTCATTACAGCATTGAGCATAACAGCCAAAAATTATCTAATAACAGGAGCAGGTTAAATAAATTATGTTCATCTCAAAGATGGAGAACTATATAGTCATTAAATGATGTAAAATATTATTTATGAGATATGAAAATGATGAGTATATTATTTCATGAAATATGCAGGTTACAAAATAGCATGTACATCAGAATTCAAATAGTGCATCAACAAGAACAAAATCTCTTTGTATATGTCTTGATCTGAATATTAAAATTCTGGAAGGAAGTCATCTTTAATAATAATAATTATATCTGCACAGAGACACCATGCGTCGACATTTTCAATTTTATATTTATGTATTTTTTAATTTTAAAAAAACATAGGGCCGAATCAGGTATCTATCGGTAACATTTAGTGGCTTAAAACAGCAACCTGAGCTGTTCTGCTAGAATTGCTTGATGTCATTCAAGTAACCATAGTCATCTAAGCTCAGTTGAGGCTGTATGTTCCAAGATGGCCTCACTCATTTGTCTGGCAGTTGGTTCTGACTGTTGGTTAGGACACTGATTCTCTTCATTTAATTTCTCCTTTTCCAGGAGACCAGACTGAGTTTCTTCACAGAAAGGTGGCCCCAGAGATTGGGAGGGCAAGAGTAAACATTCCTCGTCAGTCAAGGCCTTTGAAAACCTCTTTTCTAGACTTGCCCGTCACCACTTCTACCACTTTCTATTGGTCAAAAAGATTCACAGTCAGTACGGATTTAAGGGGCTGGAGGCTTAGGCTCCACCTCTTGCTGAGAAGAGCAGCAATGTCACATTGCATAGGGGCATGGGCATAGGGAGGTATGATTCACTGAGAACCATTACTATACCACTTTATACACCGTAACAGATTATCTATCACAAAGGCCATCCTTTGGCAGTAGGAACTATGGCACCCTCAGAGTTTATCACCCATGTAACCATAGCTTTAAGCTTGGGCAGTAATATGAGAAGCCACCCTTAGTGCCAAGGCAGGGGAGGAGAAAATGGCAGTGCAAACCAAGAAGCCTAAATAACAGTTCAGAAATAGCACCAGAATCACCTGGGATGGGGAGCTTTAAAAATACACACACTCCTAGCGCCCACAGAGGATTCTGATTTCAATGGGACTGGCCTGGGGCTGGACTAATAACTCTTTTGGTAAATCCCTCCCAGGTAATCCAGATGTTCAGCCTGGTTTTGAAATCTTTGCACTAAATACAGGATATCCTGAGGACTCAGACTCACTTTGAGGAATACTGGAGAGAGGCTCCTTTTTTCCTAGCAGCCAAATTGCTTTGAGACTATTTGCTGTGACCTGGAGACAGGGGATATATTTACTGACTCATCTTGTGCAAGTACAACAACAATGTGGGTTAAATACAATTCTCTAGATTCTAGCCACCATTTACATCACTTTTCACCCTGAAGAATGTATTGTGTCTTTCAAATATCTGACTTATAAGATGACTTTGGCCATACCATCTTTTGTAAATTGACGGTGGCCTGTAATTCGGTTGCCTTAGCAACAAATTGGACTGAATGTTAACAATTGAGTCCAGATGTTCATTCCAGGCAGACAAGAAAACACAGCCTGGTCCACTTTGAAACGCACGCATCAGTACTGCCCACTTCAGTGTTTGACATGGTTCTCAGATGCCTCATGTTGTCTTTAACCCAACTCAGAGCCGTGAGCATTACCTGTGCCGCATTACATTTTTTCTTTTTACTAAAGAGACAGCAATGTGGAATCACTGATTCTTAAGGCAAAACTATTCCAGTGCCTAATTCAGGGACATCATTTAAAAAATCATATGGGACTTCCATATGACTTTTTTTTTCTTAGCAAGGATGACTCTAGACAAGCACAGTTGATTGGTTGATTCATCTATTTGAATACTTTTTATTAAGAAGCCACATTTTGCTAGGTCCTATGCCATGTCCTAGGGAGATGAGTCTATCATACTTTCTTCCCTTGAGGAGTTCAAGCCTAGAGAAGAGATGGGATTTAAATCGCTTCTACATTTGTGAGCAAGGACAAACAAAGATACATGCGAAACTGGGGAGGCCAGAGGAGAAGAGAACTATCTGTCTCTGAGTAGGTCAGGAAAGACACCACCAAAGAGCCACATCTTGCTGGATGAGGTGGACTGTGCAGGGCAGAGAGAGTATGAAGGAATATCCCTGCGGGAGGAATTGTCTTTGCAAAGTGAGGACTGGAAGCTCATGGTGTATTAATGGAATACCAAGCATGCTCACAAGTTCAGGAATGAGAAGAGAAAGGAAAGGTCTTGTTGGTCACACTAAGTCCTCAGACTTCAGAGAATGGAGTTATGGAGGGAATTAGAGCAAGTTGTGTGACATGATCAAATGCACATCTTGGAAAGTTGGTAGCAACCTTAAGGATGAGTTAAAGAAAGACAATGAAACAGTGCGGCAGTAATTCTACAGCAGGGGTAAAGGATCGGGTTTTTAACAGATGAGGCTACACTGGGAGGGAAGGAAGGAGTATTTAGTAGCCAGATGTGGGTTTCAGGAGGAGGGTAGAGCCCAGGACCCACTAGGTTTCTGGCTTGGGGGTGCTGGGTCTACTTTTTACCAGGATAGAGACACAGGAGCAGGGGCAGTTTTGATAAGCAGATAGGTTGACTCAGATTTCAATTTGGAGTAACTAAAAAAAATGTCAAAAGGGTTAAAAAATAAATAAATAAACCTTTATTTTAAAAAGTCTCTATCAGGATTGACATCTTAATGCATTACAGGCTTAATGTCTCTGAAGCTTACTGATTTATCCCGTTTTCCCTCACTCTCCACCATCTCTTCTGAATATTCTCCGACAAAATAACATGCAAGGAAAGCTCTGCCAACTCAAGACAATGTTTAATGTAAACTTTGGCAGGGGTTACAGAGCTAGGTAGTGGAAAAAGTGTTAATAATGATAATAATAATATTTATATCATATTCCATAGTCTTCAAACTGCTTCTACCTAATTATTTTACCATAATAATGTCTGTAAGGAAAACACAAGCATTATTTTTCAACCAGCATTTTGCAGAACAGGAAACACACCACACACACACGAAAGGCAGCCACGGAACACTGAAAGAACAGGTGAACAGAGAGCTGGCAGTGGATTCAAACACCTTCTCTGCAGATGATGAACCCAACGTGATCTTAGACATTGTTCTCTCCGAGCCCTAAGCCCCTCCTTTAGGAAATGGGGTTAGCAGAGAGGATGGCGTGTTACAATGGATGTGCCCAGAACAGGCTTAACCAAAGGATGTTAAATCCCCAGGCATCATCACTGTCACTGCGAGCCTGATCACCAGCCAAGTGGAGAAGACAGATCACTGGAACAAGCCTAAGCCATTGGAACTGATTGCCACAGTGTTACATTGGAAGATGATATCTTAAATGTTTTGTAACTGCTGCTTGGCTGGGAAAGCAGGGGTGTCTTCGTTTTCCAGAGCTTTTTCTCTACCCTCCTGGTCACAGCTGGTGGACACCCGTCCTGTCCTGGGACAATCAGACCCTTCATGATGTGAATTTGAATTGGTTGGCTCTGATTCTCATCAGGCTAAGAACTGTTAGGAGGGCTACAATGGCACATTCTGCCAGGTGGAGGAGAGGAGCAGGGAACAGAGAATGGTGAATGAAGCAGGTTTGCAGAGAGAGCAGAGGGGTGTGGGAGAGGGGGATAGAAGGACAGAGACTCAGAGCCAGTCACTGCCTCAGTTTCTGTTGTGGGTTTTGGTTCCCCAAAACATCCCTGACTTGAGATTTGTGTTAGCCTTATATCTTTCCAGCAAATTGTCCTCTCTTGATTAAGCCAGGTGGAGTGGGTTTCTGTTATATTTGTAACCAACCAAGCCTGCGCTAAAGCAGATGAGGGCCTATTTTCAGATAATTGGGCCCAAGAGGCTGGAGGTGAGCATGCAACCGACACATTTGTGAAAAATGCAAAGAAATTTACATGCTTCTTCTCAGGAAGATGCCCTGTTTGCTCACAGAGTATAGTGCAGTTAAAAAAAAAAAAAAAAAAAAAAAAAAGAAAAGTCAGCGACAGCTAAAGACTTCAGTATTGAGCCAGTCCTGAAAGGCACTGAGACTGGCCCAATGACCTACATCCAATAATATGCAGCATTTACAAGACAGAGAGGGAGGCGGGGGTGTGGGCACACAAGAGGAAAGGGGACTCAACAGTCTGGTTTCCAACAAAGAAAAAGTGATAACAATGCTTGGTGTGGATTTTAAGGCATTTAATCTTGAGGAACTTGCAGGATTTGTGAAAACATCTGCTGCTACTCATGTGCCTTGTGTTTTGCTCTCTCAGGGGGACTGTAGTGTGGGGGTGTGTGTGCGCATGTCTGTGTGTACACACATGCGTGTGCTTATATATGTTCATGCATGAGCATGTGGGTATTACAAGGACCACTATAACATCTGATTCTGTGAATTGTTAAAATATACAGCTGTCATATATAAAAATGACACAGTTTTAAGAAGACAATCATTATTTCATTATTCTCAATGCAATACTTACGGTAGAGAATGTAGAAAACATATAAAAGAAAACAAAGAGTCTTAGTCTGATTACCCAAGAAATCTTAATACTTGCATGTGTTACCTCCCCCTGTTTCTTTTTTCTACTCATTTTTACATAGTTTCAGTCATTCTGGGTATACAATTTTTGCATTTTGCATGTATTGCTTATATTATTTCATAAACTTGCATCCTTGATTCTTGAACGTCCTTATCAACATTTTTAATGACTCTAATATTCCATGGTATGCAAAAACCATCATTTACCTAAACATTTCTCTATTTGCTCATATTTTAGATTTTTCTTCACAATTATAAATCATACCACAATGACTAGCTTTGTGAGCACAAGTGTTTTTTTAACCCTATGTTGGACTTGTACTGTTAAGTATATCACAGATAAACTGATACCTTTCTCAAGTGCATCAAATAGTTACTACTACTACCTACATATGAAGACAAGGTGACATGGTGCATGGATGAGCTTTTTAAAGCATGTGGGATTTAAAATCTGACCTCATGGCTACATTTCAATATTGGATAAATGAATGCCTCTTCTGCTTTGAAGACTTTCAGTCTTCAATCGCTCCCTTTAAAATGCAATCATAATACCTTGGGTAACAGGGACCGAAATCCTCTTCAATGACAAGATCTGTAGACAAAGTCCTGTAGAAAGGTGCAGGGACTTGGACCTATGGGTCTCTGCTCTCTCACCTCCACTCTTCTCCTCCACCACATTCCCTCGCAGTAGTGACGGTTTTGACCTTCTAATATGGCCCTATCCAAACCTGTCTGATTGGTACAGGTGACCTATCTTCACTGGTTGATGGCTTATCCTGCTGCCTTTTGTACCTAGACAAATACTGGGCTTTTTCTCCTCACTGTGTGGGAGTCTACCTCCTCACCCCTCTAGGCCCTCTGGGATGCTCCCCCATTTCCAACAAAAGCTCCAGTTCTTCAAACTCAGAACTTCATTCTGATCTCCAGATCAACAGGAGCCCTGGGCTCAGCTGAACTTCTTCGACATTCAAATTCAGACCCATTCACCCAAGAAGAAGATGTGGTTGAGGCTGGCAAGATATTCACCAAAGCCAATTCTTCTCCTGGACACACAGCCGGACAAAGCTGTGGTCATATGTTTGAGTTCTCACCAATGAAAAAGAGGTGGAAGTTACTGTGCCACTTCTAGGCTTGAATCATGAGATTCCATGTGGAATCCATCACTCTCCTTTCTCTGGTCAGCCATCCAGACCCTGCAGAGGACTTGAATGCCTTAGGGGATGATGAACACACCAAATAAAAAGAGCCTGGGTGCTTGAATGACTGAGTAAAGATCTTACCTCCACACACCCTCCAACATTCATTCAACCATCATTCTTAAACAAAAATTATGGTTTTTTGGTCATTATTTCCATTTTTTTTGCTTGCACTAGATCATCTATCCTTATAGTTTCATATAGAAAAATTTGACCACAGGGGACTTAGAGAATGTGCTGTGGTGGAAAGGGGACAGATTCACCAAATTCAAGCTGTATGACTTTAGACAAGGCCATTCTGCTCTCTTGGCCTCAGTTTCCCCATTAGTAAAATCAAGAGGCTAGTAGTCTACATGGCGCATAAGAATTCTCCTAACCCTGGCCGGGCGCGGTGGCTCACACCTGTAATTCCAGCACTTTGGGAGGCCGAGGCGGGCGGATCACAAGGTCAGCAGATCGAGACCATCCTGGCTAACATGGTGAAACCCCATCTCTACTAAAAATACAAAAAATTAGCCTGGCGTGGTGGTGGGCGCCTGTAGTCCCAGCTACTCGGGAGGCTAAAGCAGGAGAATGGCGTGAACCCAGGAGGTGGAGCGTGCAGTGAGCCGAGATCACACCACTGCACTCCAGCCTGGGCGACAAAGCGAGACTCTGTCTCAAAAAAAAAAAAAAAAAAAAGAAAGAAAGAATTCTCCTAACCCTAATATTGTACGAATTTGACATATTACAAGAAAATTTCAAATGTAAGGAACTAAATATGACTGCTTTATCTTATAATTTTCAAAATGTCAATTGAAATTCACAATATCAATTGAAAATCCCAATTGAATAGACATTTTGAAAAATGTAACAGTCATAAACGGCACAAAAGCCAAACATATAAAACAAAATTTACGGAAATGTAAAAAATTGGATAAAAACAGCTGAAGTATGAGATTTTATTTTTTCCACTAGTGAGATTAATTTTTTTGTCATGACAGATACATGAGATAAAAGTAAGCATGTGAATAGAGGGCCAATTAATAAAATTTTATATATATATACACACACACACAAATATATAACGTATCATATGGCATCATTATGCACTAAAATAACTTGAAGTCCTATGAATGTACGGTCTTTCTTTATGTCCATGAGATACAAATATAAACATACATATATTTATATATACAAATTGTTCATTATTTGGCTAAAAAGAAATCATAATACATTTCATTATAGAAGTGATTTTGCAGGTCACATTTCTAATCATAATATAATTCAATTAAAATAAAAACCTTAACTTCTTGGAAACTGAGAAACTTTATCCTAAATACCCAGACCCTAGATCAAACAGGAGATCCAAATGGAAATTATAAACTATTTAAAAAATAATCAAGAAAAAGAGACAATTTCATGCCAAAACACGTGGAAGCAGCTAAGGATATATCCAGAGTAATGTGATCCAAGCATTTCAACATTACAAATTAGGAAAAAAGAAACAAAATAACAAAATAAAATTAGGAGAATATAAGAGCTGAAAATAATGACAAGATTTTATTTTAATGAAGTAAACAATAAAAATGACATAAAGAAAAATTATGTATCGAAATAAAATCAAAGGTGGCCTTTTGAAAAAACATGGTACATTTGGTGAAGCAAATGAAAATAAGAGAGTATAACATATTAAAAAAGAGAAAGGTGATATAACCATAAATAGACAAGATATTAAATTTAAAAATATTATGTATAACTCTGTAATAATAAATTTGAGAATTTTGAGGTGATAATTTTTCCAGTAAATAAAATGAAATTCAACCAAGGAGAAGAAAATCACATAATAGTTTAAGAAAGTTATTTAAATACCTCTATAAAAACCACCTCAAGTCTAAATCCTTTTTTTTCAGATGATTTTAAAAATACATCTTTTAAAGAAAGATAATTCTGATAATACTTAAATTATCTCAGTCCATATAAAAATAAAGCTTTTCCATTCATTTTATATATCCAACATAATTTTCATGCCAAGACAAGACACAAATAATGCAAAAATAAAACTAAAGATCAATTTTACCTATAAATACAGATGGAAAATATTAAACAAATGGAATCAATCAGTGCATCCAAAGTACAAACCACGACTAAGCAAAGATTATTTTAAGCATGGCTCATCATCAGCAAATACATATTAAGACAATGTATTACAAACAGAAATTAATGGGAAAAGCCATCTGGTCGAATCAATAGACACTGAAGTGACATCTGTTATTGTGCCACCCAGTAGCTATTTTCCCTTCTGGTGACTGATACCAAAGCTTTCCTCTGGGAATCCACCTGCTCATATCCTTTAAGCAGATGTAGATTGGATGGGATCCTACCCAGCTCAGGGGTGGAGCTTGTGATCTACATCTGAGCCAATCAGCACATCACATTTCCCTGGTCTTAATGATTGTGATTTAGAGGTAAGACTATAGCCCTACCAATCAGAAAGATGCAATAAAATATTTTCTGGGAAATCTAGGAATCCCTGTCTCTTCCTCTACCACTGGATTTGAAGCTAAATACATATGAGTTTTACAGTTGCTGGAGCTGATCGAGGGGCCATGGGGGAAGAGTCTATAAGAGTTACCTGATCCTAACAACATAATCGGAACCCTTGTATCAAGCTGGTCTCAAACCAGCCTGATTCTGAGCATTTCCAGTTATAAAAGCCAATGCATTCACTTTTTACTGGAGTCAATTTGAGTTAAGATTTCATGGAATTTGTTACAGAGCAAGTTTTCATTGATGTATACGCCAGGATACATTTGATAAAATCCAGTAGACATTCCTAATGAAAACTTTAAGCAAAACAAAAATGGGCAGTACTTAAATATAATAAAGGCTTTTGAAAAAACCTTCAGTAAACCTCTTATTAAGGGGCAAAATACTGAAACCATTTCCTTTAATATCATGAGCAAGACAGGTATGCTTACCATCTCCACTTCTATTTAATATTGTTTTGGTGGTTAAGCCAATGCACTTAGTAAAGAAATGAAATATTCAGGAAAAATATTTTTAAAAGAAGAGACAAAATAGAATTTATCTACAAATGATACGTCTCTAAACTTAGAAAACTTGAGTGACTACTTAAAAAATGACTAGAATTTATCCAGGAGCTGATAATTTGGCTAGAATCTATCTAAATACATAAAAAATCAATAGCAATAATAATAACAATCAGAAAAAAACTCCCATTCATAATGTGACTTAAATAATATGAGACAAGGAAAAAATACATTTGATGGGAATGCTTCTAAACTTAAAAAGATATTAAAATGCAAACAACCAATAAATTATATTGAAATATCAAAAACATGTCCTGAACACATTTTTTAAAATACCACATGTATAAATGAGCAAACTCAATATTATAAATGTCAGTCTTCCCAAAACCAATACATTGATGAAATACAATTTCACTCAGAATCTTTATAATTTTAATTCATAAAATTAACTACCAAATTATTTTAAAGTGTATATGGAAGAGTATATATCTAAGAAAACCAAGAAAACTATAAAAGTAGAAGGAATCACCATGTTTCTTTATTAAGCCTACAATACAGTCACTTAAATAAAAGTGTATTGTATATTATGGTCCAGAAATAATAATTTAGTAGAATAAAACAGAAATACTAGAATAGATTCAATTGTATATGAGTATATAGTAAGTGATAAATATGGAATTTTAATTCAGTAAAACCTGTGTGTGTGTGTGTCTCTGTATATCTTATTTAAGGAAATTAGATTAATATATAAGGTGATGTTTTCTTGATAAAATTAAGAAAAAGTAAGTATTCTGCTGGCAACAGAATTAGAGAATGCAGTCAGGGAATCTGCAAGGCATATGAAGAATGATCTCTTCAAAACAACTAACCTTTAGATAGGAAACTGGACCTTTTGTGTGAAATCTACCCTGTGTGGTTTTTTTTTTTTTTTTTTTCCTGTTAGGATAAAATTATATATTGGCTATACATGGGTGAAAAGAGAATTAAACCTGATAACAGACCAATCCATCTTGCAATACAAAAATGAAATTATAAGGAAAAAGATTATCTAACTATCTCAGTCTGCCTTCTGCTGCTATAACAAAATACTTGAGACTCGGTAATTTATAAGCAACAGAAATTTATTTTCTCACAGTTCTGGCATCTGAGAAGCCCTAGATAAACAGCGGCACATTGGTGTCCGATGAGGGTTGCTCTCTGCTTGCAAGATGTCCTTCTTACTGGGTCACCACATGGGGGAAGGGGAAGACAGTTCCCCAGTATGTCTCTCATAAGGACGCTAACCCCACATAGAAGGGCTCTGCCCTCATGACTTAATCACCTCCTAGGGGCTTCACCTCCTAATACAATCACACTGACGATGAAGTTTCAACATATGAAACTTCAAGGAACACATTCAGACCTTTCCACTGATAGATCTATTAAATATGGGTTTGTTATCCTGAAATAGTTATACCATTGCAATCAAAAAGTTAGAATAAAATCCAAAATAATGTCAAATTGAAGGTATTATTTGTGGCCAGGCACAGTGGCTCACACCTGTAATCCCAGAACTTTGGGAGGCTGAGGCAGGCAGATCATGAGGTCAGGAGATCAAGACCAGCCTGGCCAATATGGTGAAACCCCGTCTCTACTAAAAATACAAAAAATTAGCTGGGCATGGTGTTGTGCGCCTGTAGTCCCAGCTACTCGGGAGACTGAGGCAGAAGAATTGCTTGAACCTGGGAGGTGGAGGTTGCAGTAAGCCGAGATCGTGCTACTGTACTCCAGCCTGGTCAACAGGAAGAGACTCTGTCTCAAAAAAAAAAAAAAAAAAAAAAAAGTATTATTTGTACAAACTGATTATTAACAATGTCTTGCATTATAAAAGTGCCAATAGGTTGCTGGAAGGCAAAATATTTGAAAGGTGGAGCTGTCTCAAATAAATTGTGTCTATATTTTATTTTGTTTCTGATGTAGTTTTAGAAGAATATGTTAAAGGAAATATAATGGAACTAAGATGATGCAAATTAGAGTTTGATTGGTCCCTTCAGGAAAGAGTATGGCATGGTCATGGGCCAAATTCAACCTTTGCTCTATCTTTGTAGAGTTTTGTTAGAATATAGCAACACATTTTTATTACCCAATGCCTATAGCTGCTGTCACACTACTTACTTGGCTTAAAAGAAAACTTGTTTAATTCTAGAAATGGAGCAGACGGCAGTCTCTGAGTATAACTCAGTAAATTTAAAAAGAAATCATGAAAGTAAGAACAAACAAACAAAAACCCAAACCATTTGGAAAAGTTTAAATATATAATAAAATTTTGATTCAAAGAAATCAAAAATCTCAGTTTGTTCCAGAAATTTTAGAAAATAACAGTAACTATTATGTTTCATGCAAAAACTTAGGGAATACTGCCAAAACTGCATATTTCATTGTTTCATTCCATAGAGAAAGGGTGAAAATAAATTACTGAAAGCATTTAATTCAAAAATGTTGATGAAAAAAGCATACCATGAAATTCTGAGGTACTCAGAAGGAGAAATTAATAAAAGAAAAGTAACAGAAGAGTAGATTTAAAAGACATCTTCAAGATTGAATTTGTTGGAAATCAAACATATTTCCATCTAGATAATAACATACATGAGCCAACAGCTAATAAAATCAATAAAAATAGAAATATAAAAATACGTAAAAATGCACCTAACAGCAGTTACCTAAAACAAAACAAAAATACACCACCAACAAAAATATACAAAGGTTGCAATGAGCCGAGATCATTGCACTACAGCCTAGCCAACAGGAGCTAAACCCCATTCTCAAAAAAAAAAAAAAAAAAAAAAAAAAGAAAAAGAAAAGAAAAGAAAAAAAGAAAACATCAATAAAACTGACAAGTCTCTAGCCAGACTGATCAAGAAGAAAAAGAAAGAAGACACAAATCGTTAGCATCAAGAATATGAGGGTAAACATTACTAGAGATCTTCGAGATATTAAAAGGAAAAAGAAATATTAGAAACACTTAATGCCAATAAATTTGATAGCACAGCTGAAATAAACAAATTATTTGAAAGACACAAACTAGCAAATCTCACTCAAGAATTAAGTAACCCATTTCAC
The DNA here is from genome assembly GCF_043159975.1 of Macaca nemestrina. Classification (NCBI taxonomy): domain Eukaryota; kingdom Metazoa; phylum Chordata; class Mammalia; order Primates; family Cercopithecidae; genus Macaca; species Macaca nemestrina. Next base: position 22,404,969 of record NC_092139.1, on the reverse strand, counting down.
CAAGAAAAATCCATATGAAAACAGTTTCACTGGGGAATTCTACCAAATATCTACAAAAAAAAAATATTATCAGAGAAAGAATAGTATTTTTAGGAAGCAGGGCTTAAACAGATATCCATATGTAAGAAATGAACCTAGACCCATACCTTGCACTGTATGCAATAATCAACTCAGAACATAACATAGGGGAAACATTTTGTGACCTTTGTTAGGCCAAGAACTTTGAGATATGACATAAACCACAAAACAAAGAAATGTTGATTAGTTGAAATTCATTGAAATTAAAAACTCCTGCTCTTCAAAGAGCACTGTCAAAAAAGCAAAAAGAGATGTCACAGACAGGGAGGAAATATATACAAAACACATAGATGTGATAAAGGATTTGTATCCAGAACACACAAAGAACTTTGAAATTCAGTGGTACAAAGACAATTCAACTTAAAATATAGGCAAGCAGTTTGAATAAAGATTTCATCAAAGAAGATATGTAAAGGACAATAAGCACATGAAAAATTCCCAACAGCATCAGTCATTATGGAAATCCAAATTAAAACCACTATGAGCTCTTATCACTTACACACTCACCTAATCATGTGGCCAGAGCAGGGGAAAGGAAGACAATGAGAAATCCTCACAAGGCTATGAAATGACTGGGACTCTGAGATACAGTGCAAAATGGCACATCCACTTCGGAAAACAGTTAGGAAGCTTCTTATAAACTTATACTTTACATATAATCCAGAAAATCCAATCCTGGCTATTTATCCAAGAGAAATAAAAATGTATGTCTATTCAAAGGCTTGTACACAAATATTCACAACAGTTTTACCCATAGTAGGCAAAACTGGGAACAACACAGATTTCTATCCATGAATGGGTGAACTGTGATATAGTTATACAATCAAATACTACTCAGCACATAAGAAGTAAAGTACTAATACATACAATAGCGTGGCTAAACCTTGACAGCATGATGCCTCATGAAGGAAATCAGACTCAAAAAGCTACATCCTGTGGGATATCATTTACATCGCATTCTAGAAACAGAAAAACCATAGGAACAGAAAGGAGATCACTGGTTTTCAGGGCCGAGGACAGGGAAGAATTAATTTTAAAGGGGCATGGGGAAACGTTTTGGGATTATGAAAATATTCTTTATTTCAATAGTGGTAGTGGTTATACAACTATACATTTATCGAAATTCATTATATTGTCCTCCTAGAAATGGTAAATTTTATTATAGATAAATAATACTTTTTTGAAACTTAAACACGTATAAAATTACTTATTAGAAAGGGCAAACAAGCAGAAACAAAGACGACATTATAGTAATATGGCACAATATTTTTGCCCAACGCTACCACCATTTTATTTGAAAACCTGGATGGATTTCCAAGAAACCACAAATGAACAAATTTGACTGAAAACAAATGGAAAAGCAAAATAAATCAATAATCATAAAATGAACTAAAACACATAAGAATATACCAGTGGCTTGAGTACTTCTCCTATACTCTCCCCAAAGCACCAGGACATTCAGTTTTAGGAGACAGTATTTTCATTCCTTTCAGAAAAAATAATTCCTATATCCATGAAATGGTGCTAGGACATCAAAAGTGAAAGACAATTTAGGAATTCCTTTTTAAAGCTAATCTAACACCAAAAGCAAAACTTAACAAAAGGTAGGCTTAAAAACCCCCAGGCCAAACTTACTTATGAATATGGACATAAAAATTCTAAGTTAAATATTGTTACTTGAGTAGCTCAATAAAATACCCTACCTTGTGATAAAACGAGGTTTATTTCAGCTGTGCAAGATGGTTCAATATTAGAAAATGTGCATTCTTTCATTATCACATTAAGAGATCCAACAGAAAATCACCTGATCATTTCTGATCCTACTGGTTGATATCTTTCCTAAGATCTCACACGGCTCACCCTACAAGGCATTCAAACCTCACTCAGAGAACACCTCCACAGAGCAGCAGCCTTCTCGAACTATCTTCCATATGTCACCTTCCTACCAACCCCAAACCATCACTCTCCATGAGAGTAGAGACTTTGTTTTTTGTTTGTTTGTTTGAGACAGAGTCTTGCTGTCACCCAGGCTGGAGTGCAATGGCGCGATCTTGGCTCACTGCAACCTCCACCTCCCAGGTTCAAGCAATTCTCTTGCCTCAGCCTCCCAAGTAGCCATCATGCCCGGCTAATTTTTGTATTTTTAGTATAGATGGAGTTTCACCTTGTTGGCCAGGCTGGTCTTGATCTCCTAACCTCAGGTGATCAGCCCGCCTCAGCTTCCCAAAGTGCTAAGATTACAGGTATGAGCCACTGTGCCCGGCCAAGACTTTGTTTACTGCCTACAGAATGTCTAGCACTACTCAACCAATATTTGATGGATGAATATCAGTAGATATTGACAAGGGTTTTAAGGAATTCAATCTCTATCTATGATAAAAGGCTTGGTAAAATGGAAACAAACAGCTGCTTTTTAAAATGACAAAAGAGAAAAGCATCTCATATCCAAATTTTGCTTTTATTTAATGTTGAAATAATCCAAGCATTTCCACTAGATTCATAACAAAACAAGGATGTCCTCTATTCCAGACATAAATGCCAAAGCAATTAAACAAGAGACTGAAATAAAAGGTATGCCTGTTTTTAAAAAGGAGGTAAAACCAGTTATTATTTGCAAGTCAGCCTTGATGAATCAGCTGAAAAACTTATTAGAAAATAAATAGAAGATCTTACTAAGGGAGCTGGTTATAAAATTAATATGAAAACCCAGTAGCTTCACAACGTACAATAAACAGAAAATATAAAGGAATTAACAATCAGTTCGAAAATGTAATGCAAGAAAAATCCTATACATAAAAGTCATCAGAAAAAATAATCTAGGAGCAAGTGAAACTTGAAATCTGAAGTACCTATGTGAATAAAGCTATGAAATTCTACTCAGAATTATAAAAGATTTTATGAAGTCAGAACAAATTCAATATTGTAAAGGTATCAATTTTTCCCAAATTAATCTATAAATTCAATGCAGATAGCATATAAATCCAATAGGATTTCGATTGCAACTTACAGTTATCTCCCACTTATCTGGAAAAATAAGTGTGTGAGAATATCCAGAAAGTGTCTGAAAAACAGAGAGGGATATAGATCTTTCAAATATTGGTAACGTGTTGTAAAAGTATGGAAGTTGAAACTGTATGGTAATTGTGCAGAACAGCCCAACGGAAAATACTACAGATTAGAGTCCAGAAATAGAACTGAAGGAACATGTAAGTAAAAGGCAGCAGTAGAGCCTAGTGCAATGGTTGGGCATTAGGTTCAAATCGCAGTTGTGCCTCTTCTTGCTATGGGACCATAGGCAAGTTGCTTACTTTTATTCATTTATTGATTGATTTTAGAGAAGGGTCTTGCTCTGTTGCTCAGGCTGGAGTGCAGTGGTGTAATTATGGCTCACCGTAACCTTGAACTCCTGGGCTCAAGCAATCCTCCTGCCTCAGCCTTCCAAATCAGCTAAGACTACAGGCATGTGCCACCAAGTTTGGCTGGGCTTTTTGTCTTTTTCTTTTTCTTTTTGTAGATATGGGGTTTCACTACATTGTCCAGGCTGCTCTTGAACTTCCAGACTCAAGCGATAGTCCTGCCTTGACCTCCCAAAGTGCTGGGATTACAGGTGTGAGCCACCATGTCTAGCCCAGTTGCTCTGCCTTTCTGGAAAACATTCTTCTCCTGCATGGTGTGGGGGAAGAATAGTATTATAATAATAGTAATGACCTCAGCTGGTTTTGATATAATTACATGAAATAATCTATAAAAATGCTAGCATAGGACCTGGCATTTAGGACATAGTCAATACATGCTAGCATACATACCTACATATATATACGAAATTCTCATTTTAAGTTTGTAGAGAAAAGAAGTTGTTAGCACAACGAGTTAGCTATCTTGTACAAAGTGTGTCCATGGGAGTGATGCTGTATGAGGATGGCCATCTCCACCATTTTTTATAGGGGTAAAACATTATTAATCCACACGACTAAGAAAAATGAACATAAGAGACCTCTATATACTGATATGAAAAGACATTGTTAACATCTTATTGGGTAAAGAGATTAGAATTAGAATGCAACAGGTATATAGCACAAACTTGCAATGTATAACGGTGTTCATAAATTTAAATGCTTTCTCTTCCTGTAGTGGGCTGAATGGTGACTCCTAAAAGAAATATCTGCTCAGAACCTGGAATTGTGACCTTATTTGGAAATAGGCTCTTTGCTGATGTAATTAAGTTAAAGATTTTAAGATGAGATCATCCTGGAGTAGGGTGGGCCTTAAATCCAATGACAAGTGTCCTTACAAATGGAGAAGAAAGACACACAGAGGAGAAGGCTATGTGAAGACTGAGGCAGAGACTGGGGTGATGCGTCAATGACACAAGGGAAGCCAAGGGTCACTGCAGCTACCAGAAGCTAGAAGAAAGGCATGGAACAAATTCTCCTTCTGAGCCTGCAGAAGAAATCAAGCCTGCAAACACCTTGGTTTTGGACCTCTGACCTCCAGAATTGTAAGAGAATAAATCTTTGCTGTTTGAAGCCACAGGGTTTGTGATAATGCGTTAGAGCAGCCACAGGAAAAAACTGTACTTCCCAACATCATCAAATCCCAGTATTTATCTTTGAAAATCCACTTATTATCCTCACAGTTCAGTTTCTCCCTACCTCCAAGGACCCACTGGCCTTCTATTTGCTGCCCCTAAGTTAAATAGAAGAAATTGTTTGCAACCTGGCCCTATGTATAATTCATGGCTGACTCTGCCTATATCTGCTTTGTCAGCTTTTGATCTGTTGGTTAAAGAGATAAAAGTGTTATCTGTATTAGAGTAACAGTGTCCAATAATAGGGGATTGGGTAAGTAAATTAGGGTCTATCAACTAGATAAAATATTACATAGTCATTGAATAAGATAATGATAAAGACGAGCAATGTGGAAAAAATAAGGTCCTTGACATAATGCTAAGTGGAAGAAAGTATGTTATCAGATTGTATCTACGATGTAATAATAACCAGGACAAAATTCTTCCTAGATGTGGACAAGCACTTAAAACAGGTGGATGTGTTGGGTTGTGGGATGTTTCTTCTTTCATTTAGAGTCTTAGAGATGCTATTATAATGGTGTTTGTGCTATAGTAAATGAGGAAACAAAAAAGGTACCAAACCCTTCAGTTTCTCACAGGATGCATAGAAGCTGGAGAGGGAGAAAGGATGCCCTACCATCTCCAAGTAAAGGGCCCTGTATAGAAGCTCTATCAGACTTTGTCCTAATAAAGAACGGGGCACCTCCAGTTATAGTACGGAGTCTTGGATTTTTGAATAAAGATTCAAATTCATTTTTGAATGAAGCTCAAATTCCTCTTGGCAGATTTCCCAGGAAATGCAAACACTGGATAAGATACAATGGCAGACAAAATAACCCTGTACCCCAGCCCTTCCTATGACCTGGCTTTCTTTGATTTTACCCAAGCAGCCTCCTGCCATTCCCTTCCCCCAACCCTACATACATGCTGCTCTTCATGGAGATTCCTCCCTATTTCCTGAACATGCCTTGTTTCGTGGTTTCCTTGTAAACACAAAAAGAGGCTACCCCTATATCCCTTCTCCTCTTTTAAGTTAGAACTTAAATATACATTTTGTTGGGGGAGACAAAATTCAATCTACCACAAGAGTAATCTCCCTGCAATTTTTAGGGAGACAATAAAAGGAAAATAACAGGCAGAGAAAAATAATGAAATAAAAAATAATGGGCAAGCTAATATCTATTATGTTTTAAAAGTTCATTCATACTTTGAAACAAACATTAACTGTATCCAACACGCCCAAGATGAATGAATAATATGAAGACGAGGAAGGCTTGACATTTATTTGTCTGTCTGTTTATTTATTTATTTATTAGAGTCAAGGTCTCGCTCTGTCACCCAGGCTGGAGTACAGTGGCATGATCATAGCTCACTGTAACCTCAAACTCCTGGGCTCAAGTGATCTTCCCAAGTGATGTTCCCACCTCAGCCTCCTGAGGAGTTGAGATAACAGGCATGAGCCACCGCACCCAGCTAATGTTTTAAAAATTTTTGTAGAGAAAGGGTCTCTATACGTTTCCCAGGCTGCTTGACATTTTTATTGATCCCCTACAATGTTCCAGGAGTTCTCACACATAAGCTCATTTTATCCTCACAATGATATTCAACAGGTATTTGTATCCCTATTGTGCAAATGAGGAAACTGAAATTTGTCAACTGAGCAACTGACATATGATTCATCTGGACTGAAACGTGCTGTAAGTAGAAAATGCATGCTGTATTTCAAATTTTAGTACAAAAAGGATAAAATATCTTGTTCATATTTTTATGAACCTTTTATGGTCAAATGGTACGATTTTGGATTACATATTACTAAAACTATACATTATTAAAAATAATTTTACCTTTAGTTTTTTTTAAATGCAGATAATAGAAAATTTTAAATTACATATGCGACTCACGTTAATGTTTCTACTAAAAGGTACCAGTCTAAAATGAAAGAACTCAGAATGATGAGCCTGGCTTAGACTCTGGCTCAGGGCTCCCAAACTGACCACATTATCAGCCTTAGTTAGGTCTCTGCCCCCACAGTGAGGACCATGAGTTAGAAAACAATCTTTTAGAAATAACACATAAATAGTTAACAACTACATGGAAAAAAATTTAACCTAGTCAATAATCATTTAATGTGTGGTTTATGGCTGATAAGTGAAAGACAATAGGAACATGACCAATAGCTTGCACTCAAAATCAACGTCCAAATCAGAGCAGAACAGAGAGACGCAAATTACCTGGACACAAAGATGGGCTCCCAGGCTCTCAGGTATGCACTGCTGCTCGGATCTGGAGAGGGGTAGGGTATACAGCCAGGAGCGCAGGGGCCAGGTCGTGTTACGGGAAATCCCTGCTGCAGCACATATCCCAGCCTTGACCACAGGAGAGGCTGTCCTGGCTGGAGGACACCCTCCCCTGGTGGAGGAGGAAACTATTAAAGACAACTCTCCTATCTCCTCTTGCCTTTGAGAAAGACTTTCCAAATTTCGTATAAGTTGCCTCCCATTGTAACTAAAACATCAGCTCCCAGAGGAGACAGATTTGTCTGTTTGGTCCATCAGCATATCCCAACTGCATAGAACAGTTCCCAGCATACAATGAGTGTTGAATAAATACTGAATAAATGAACTAGCAAAAGAACGAATGGGTTGATTTCCCCCCATAGGGTGCTGCCAATAGTGAGACACTGTAACAGCTACAATGAGCCTGGTTTTCTCCGTGATGACTTTTGTGTGTCCCTCTCATGCGTGAGGCCCCTGACTTTCAGTGTCAATGTTCCAGCTGCACATGCAGGTCCATCCCACCCAATATGTGGTCAAGACAGAGGTTGAGCCTGGCTCACCAGGGCTGGAATAAAGTTCAAGCCCAGTTGCACGTGCACATAATTTGCATGAGCATGAGGGAAAGAGGGGTTCATTGCTTTAGCAATGAGTGAAGAGGGAGGAGTTTCAAGGTGCCTCCAGGTACCAGGGCAGCAGGGAAAGGTTAGATTTTGGGGGAAACATGAACAGATGGCTTCCTCTATTTTAGCATGTCTCTGCTTTGAACCACCTCCTTTTCTTAGAACTTTGCCTCACAACCCTAAGACTCCCCTCCAGGCAATTGTAATTCCTGGCATGTGGTTTAGATGTTAAGCACTGTGGATGCTGGAACTTGAGGCTGGGATAAGGCAGCTTTGAGTACTCCTTTTAACCCCCTCATGCCCTCTTTTCTTCTCCCTCTCCTAGAGTTTCCTCTCCTCCAGCCCCTTCCCTACCTCCCTGGTTCTGGTTACCTCCTCCTCTAATTTCTGTCCTGACAGTAGAGGATCAGCTGAAGACCTTCTGTACCTGTGAAGTGACCTTATTTGAAAATAAGGTTTGTGCATCTATAATCAAGTTAAGATGAGGTCATTAGGGTGGGCCCTAGACCACTATGACTGGTGTCTTTATAAAGAGCAGAGGAGAGATACTGAAGAGACACACACCTAGCAAGAATGCTACGTGGAGACAGAAGCGAGATTGGAGCAATGTAGCCACAAGCCCAGGATGCCAAGGCTTGCTCGTGATAACAGAAGCTGTGAAAAAGCCATGGCACAGGTTTTCCCCAATAGCCTTCGGAGGGGGTGGGAACCTGCTGACACCTTGATTTTGATTTCTGTGTTCCAGCCTCTGAGACTGTGAGAGAATGAATGTCTGCTGTGTAAAGCCAGCTGATTTGTGGTGCTTTCCTATGGCAGCCCTGGGAAAATCATATCGGGTTGCTGTGTCTCTCTGACATCAGTTATGACAGGTGACTTGGTTACCAACTGGCACAATTTCAATGAGAAAAAGTGAACCATTATGTAGATACATTTATCTGAGGGCCTGAATATGACTGTCCAATGCCTATAATCTCTGAGTTTGGGGTTATCATGAACAGGGAATGCTGAACTCGTTTTGACTCAGATAAATGTCTGAGCTCTGGTGCATATTCTGGCCGTGCACTGCTTCCTCAACCCCACGCAAATGCTTCTTTGCTCTGATTGCAAACAAAATGCATGCTTGTTAGAAAACCCAGAGAAAGAGAGAGAGAAAACAAACAAATCACAAAGGGAAAATAATTTGCCTCCCTTCTCCTTATGCCGGGCTAATCACTGTTGATGTTGTGTTATGTTCTCTTCCTCTTTCCTCATTATGCTGGTCTCACAAGAGATTCAAGTCACCTTGCTGTCCAGCACATACTCACGAACCTGAGCCGGTGGGCTTGGTTACTGATGCCTGAGGCACTGACGTACTCCTCACAGCCCCCACCTTTTGAGGGGGATTCTGGTCTGTCTTGGTCTTTCCCCAGAGTGTGAAGAGTCCAATAAATTGTTAGTAGTTAAGCAATTCTGAAACGAACCCCTACCCACATGGGTCTAGGACCAATCCCTGCCAAGACCTTACAACATTTGGGGGTGCTGCAGAGAACACTGTCTCCAGTGGGGTTTGGGAATTGCTGCGGATAAGTGAGGCAGCTATGGAAAAAGCCCCTGCCGGTGGTTAAAGCAACCCAGAGGGTTTCTGGACCTTAGTTAGGGAAGGATTAGGATTGGTGATAGGCGATTTCACAGCTGCCTCTTTTGGGTTTAAATACTCCAACCTTGCTCCAGGTCATGCATAGCTCACCCAGAGGTGAATCATATTAGCCCAGGTGTCTGCTCTTGGTGGATCCAGAACTGCTTCTTGTTTATCTTTTAATCTCCTTGGAATCAGGTAGATCCCACATCAACCCTCAAAAAGTAAAAGGTCTGATTATCTCCCATCTTTCTGGAAAAATGAGCTGCAGTCTGCACTTCTCTTCTCAACATAATGACATGTGGTGTTTCCAGCAAGTTCCTGACCCCCCAACACACGCACGCACACACACACACATACGCAGACACACACACACACTTTTTTAAAGGAGTTGCCAAGTGCAGCGGGTTGAGTGGTGGTCTCCAAAAGATACATCTATCTGGAATCTGTGAATGTAACCTTATTCGGGAAAAGTGTGGAGGCAGGGAGAACAGGCAGGAGATTATCACAGTCAGGACAAGAAACCAGGAGACGTTGACAGCCACGACTAAGGTGGTAGGAGTGAAGACAGAGTTGTGGGATTTCAGGGACATGTGGAGGTAGCACATAGGCTGATAGGCTGATGGTGTGTGTATGTGGGGGTGGGGGGTAGAGGAGAGCAGACAGTGCTCATGGATAAGAAGAATTAATATCATTAAAATTGCCATACAACCCAAAGCAATTTATAGGTTCAATGCTATCCCTATTAAAAGGCCATTGACGTTCTTCAAGAACTAGAAAAGAATATTTTAAAAATTTATATGGAACCAATAAAAACCCTGAATAGCCAAGGCAATCCTAAGCAAAAAGAACAAAGCTGGAGGCATCACACTATCCAACTTTGAACTATACCACAAGGCTACAGTAACCAAAACAGCATGGTACTGGTACAAAAACAGACACAGAGGCCAATGGAACAGAATAGAGAACCCAGGTATAATACCACACACCTACAATTATATAATCTTCAACAAACCTGACAAAAACCAAGCAATGTGAAAAGAATTCCCTATTCAATAAATGGTGCTGGGATAACTGGCTAGCCATATGCAGAAAAGACTGAAACTAAACCCTTTCCTTATACCATATACAAAAATCAACTCAAGATTGATTACAGACTTAAATGTAAAATCCAAAACTATAAAAATTCTGGAAGACAACCTAGGCAATAGCCTCCATGAAAACCTTCACTTGAATCAGGCCCTGGGGAATGACATACATGTCACCCAAGGTTAGTGGCAGAGATAGACTGCATTTCCCTTTTTTATGTGATTCTTTGCCCACATCCCTTCTAATACACCCTCAGTCTGGCCCCAATTCTCTCAGCCTTTGGCCTCATCCTGTGCCTAGGCCCCTCACTGGCCTCAACTGTCTTCCAGCTGAAGCCTCTTTATTTCCTGCCCCTTTGATCAGAGCTTGGGTTGATGCAATGCACCACTCTAGGGGAAGCATAAACCCAGAAAAACATCAAGGGACTGTGCTGTTGACATCACAATCATAATTCTGGAAACTTATTTAAAGGAAATAATTTAACAAAACAGGAAAAAGCAAGTTCATAAAAATGTTCATGGAAACCTATACAATTTTCCATAATGGATAAATATTAGAGGCTATGTGAATGTCACATAAGGTAGTTAAATAAATCATGATAGTGTCACTTGATGGGAGAGAATGTGGCCCTTAAAATGCTAACAATGTAACTATGTATCATTTTACATGAGGAAAAAGCATTTAAAATAATAAAGAGGCAATAATTACATAAAAATTTCATATGTATATAGACAGGTACTAGTAGAAAAAAATGAAACAAAAGTAAGATTCTGAATAACTGAAAATTTGTTTTCTGTTACTGCTACTACATTTTATAAATATAAACAACTAATTTTTTAAAACAAATTTAAAGCTTGTGCTAAACCGTGACTTAGCCCCAGTAAATCACTATTTATTTGGCATCTGCTAAAAGAACCAAATGCTCTTGAGATGCTGATGAGATCAAGTGTAAAGCATTTGGATTTTTTATTTTTTATTTTTTTGCCCCTAAAACATTTTTGTTCTTGTCATGACTTTGGACACTCGAGTTTTTCCAAACCTCAAAAAAACAAAACCTTTTTGTCCCCAGCTGAAATCCAGTGTCACAGGTGCACTTTCTCTGTGCAAAAACTACTCCCAATTTACTGACAGAAACTTAACAAAGCCCAGATTGCAGCTTTCAAGGTTACTCCAAGGGCGTTGTTATCCTAGGACCCCTATGGGTCAGGCTGTATGTTTCCCACCAGTGGATTCCAGAGCCTTGGGCAGAAAACACCAGAGCTGGTAGTAAACAGCTTCCACCTGCCTCCCACTCTCAAACTGAGGGATACTTGTCTGAGGGGGCTTGCTGTGCTTCAAAAACCTTAAACAGCAAGCAAGATGAGCTTCCCTGTGCCGAATTTGGGAATGATTTACTCATTTACACAAGTAGCTCAAGTTTGGTACAATTAGCTGATGTAATTGGAAGTCACTGTCTATGAGGATGGATGTAGCAGCCCTCAGACCACACCAAGTACAGAGAAATTACAGCAAATTGTAGTGCTCCTGGGCACTGTGAAATAGACTTTGCCATAGCAGCCATGGGCATATCTTTTTGTCAGGTGGGAAAATATAAAACAGTCCTTAGCAACATCTTTCTTCCCAAGACAAGAATGCAGGAGGGAATCTAGGATGCCATCAAGGTGTTACACGGGGAGATGGTTCCAGTAAGAATCCTGTTAAAGAGAGTTGCCTCTCTCTGACATATGCATGGAAAAAGATGGATTTAAGCAAATAGACAAGGCTGACAAAAGTATGTGGAAAAAGAAAACAATAAATGGTTTTTGTTTTCCACATTTCTTTGACATTACGGAATTTACTGCTCAGCTAAAATGGGATAGGTTGATTTGGGAGGGGAATAAAGGACAATTCTGTATTTATGAGTTATGTATTATGAGTAATTTGGGTTAGGTATTACTCAAACATCCAGTATGCATCCACTCTGTCCTTGGTACTCTTCTAGATGTCTGGGAAGCACTGATGAACAGGACGAAATCCTTGCCTGGAGTGTGAGATGCACACAGGCACACCCACACAAAGATTACTATCATGCAATGCAGTCATTGCAATGACAGAAATACTCCAGAATATTACATGAGGGGGGAGGCATACACATAAACAAGTTAAAGGAGGTGAGAAAAAAATCTCTTTGAAAAGAGGTAATGCCCATTGTACTCTCTGCATTTATAAGTTTGACTTTTTAAGTTCCAAATGTAAGTGAAATCATGTAATATTTGTCTTTCTGTACCTGGCTTATTTCACTTACCATAATGTCCTCCAAACTAGGGGTGAAGAAAATGGGGAGACCTTGATCAATGGGTGCAAATGTTCAGTTATGCAAGATGAATAAGTTCAGGGGATCTAATCTACAGCATGGTGACCATAGTTAATAATATTGTATTGTATAGTTTTAATTTGCTAAGAGAGCTTATTTTAAGTGCTCTCACCATGAACAATACCATAACTATGTGAGGGGATGGATATGTTAATTAGATTGATTGTGGTAATCACTTCACAATGTATATGTATGTTGCACACCCTAAACAGATACAATTTTTATTTGTCAAGTACACTTCAATAAAGCTGGGGTAAAAGAGAGGTAATGACCGAGATGATTGAGGCAAGAAGACATTATCTCAGCAAACAGCCAGTGGATGAGAGAGGGAGGCCTTGAAGGCAAAGCAGTGTATCAATGTGCAAAAAACTACAAAGGTAAAGAGCGGCTTCTGGAAGGGGCTGCCAATAAGAAGTTTGGTGCTGCCAGAACATAGAGGTGGAAAAAGCAGATGATCAGAAAGCAAGCTAAAGAGGTCACGAGGAGTCCAGGGGTACCCAAATGCTGGATTAAAGAGTTGTATGGTTCGTGAAAGTTGTCTGTGTTTGCAGGGTCTGTGTGTTTCATAGTGATACGGACAGGAGTTAGGGAAATACTGGGTAGAAGAGAGTGGTTCCCTGGCAAAACCCCCACCCTAAAGCCTGGAAACCCCCAGCCCTAAATGGGAACAGGCATTCCTGTTTTCATGACCAAATGTGGCCTCTGGCTCACCTCACTTCCCCATCCTGTACCCACATAAAACCCAAACCCCAGGTTCCACAAGCAGATAAACAGAAGAGAAGAAGAGTAACAGAATGGCATGGCAAAGGAGAGAAGAGAAGGAGCATCCAAACATCAAGAGGAGTTCAGCTGGGGATGTTCAGAGAGGAAATTGGCTGCTGGATGACCAAAATCCAGGGGGAGATCATCTTCCCACTCCAACCCCTTTCCAGCTCCCCATCCATCCTGCTGAGAGCCACATAATAAGACTACCACCTTTACCATCCTTCAAGTCCATGTGTGAACTGATTCTTCCTGGACACCGGACAAGAACCCAGATACCAAGATGGCACTGAATTGGTTAACACTTAAGCTGCCTGCAGATGGCAGAGCTAAAAGAGCACTGTAGCATGCCCACTGAGGTTTTTGGAGTTGCAGGTGCCTACCCCTAGATGCTGCTGTGGGGCCAGAGCCCAAAAGTGCTAGCCCCGGCTCCTGCACCTGCCTGTCTGTATGCTCCCCTTCCTGTAAGGGGTTTGAATGTGCATAGTGGCTGAACAGATGAGTCACACCCCTATTGCATGTACTGCAAGGGGGGGTCAGGGAACTCTCTTGTTTCAGTAGGTTGGTCAGATGGCTGATGTGGAGGGTGAATCTTGGAGAGAGGACCAGTGGAAGCCAGCAGGTGATGGATGCAGGAGTCCTGAGAAATTGAGATCCCAACCAGGGTGAAGGTAGGAGGGCAGAGGTCAGTGCAGACAGATTTGCCACAGTAGCTCTCAAACATGGTGGCACAAGAGACTCCTCTGGGCTCCATTTATAAATATTTCCTGGCCCTACCCCTGAAGTTTCTGATTCAGTAGCTTTTAGAAGGATTTTGATCTGCCTGTCTTTTAAGCCTCCAGAGCTTTGAAAGTTCAGTCAGATTTGAAAGCCATTGATTTAGAATGTAAAATCCATCCCTCCTCTTTTCTCCCATTCTTTTCTTTCTCTAACAGTCTATTTGGCACCTACTGCATGGCAATACTCTATTGAGGTTAAAAAGTACCATGGGAGTTAAAGAATACACAAAAAGGAAAGATCTTTTATCCTTTTAAGTGTTTCTCAAACTTAAAAACTTGTTAGCCTGCAAATCTGTAAAACTTATAAAATCTTAGTTTGGGATGCTATAACAAATTGCCATAGACTGGGTAACTTATAAACAACGGCAACTTATTGCTCACAATTGAGGTTGGGAAATCCAAGATCAAGGTGCCCACAGATTCAGTGTCTAGTGACGTTTTGTTCCTCACAGGTGGCGCCTTCTAGCTGTGTCTTAACATGGCAGAAGGGGTGAACAAGCTCCCTCCAGCATCTTTTATAACAGCACTAACCCCATTAATAATAACCCCATTAATAACCCCAATAATAACCCCCTCCCAAACATCCAAGCATTTTATCATCTCCCAGAAGTCCCACCTCTTGATACCACTACATTGGGAATTAGATTTTATCGTAAGAATTTTGAGGGAACACATACACATTCAGACTATGGCCATCCCCAGGCATAAACGTGTGGACACCTCATGCCAAAGGGTTCCATAGATTACAGTTGGAGAAATGCTACCTTGACCATCATATACTACCACTTAGAGTCATTGGGTTCTCCCATCTGCACTGCAGTTATAGAAGCAGTCATCCAGGTGGCCCAGGTTAGGTTTCTTATTTTTCTTTTTAAATAATTATAATTTGAAAGTGAGAAACTTCGTGAACTGCCATGGTTCTTGTTTACAGAGAGCCCTGTCCATTTTGACATTTCTGTGCAGATGTAAGAGAGAGAATTCTTTTTTACAAAATTGACTTGGTATGGGAAACTTTTTTCCAGTAATGAAAAATATTAGCCCAATTTGCCATTTGCAATTTTCCTTTGATACTGACACACCAGACAGTGCCTATTTGTGTCAGAAATATGTGTCAGAGTCCTCTCAAAGCCATCAGGTCAAGCATGCCACTCAGCTTCACAGGAGGGGAAGGATGGGGCTCTGAATACATCTATTCAGTTGCAGGAATGTTCAGGTTGGATGGAATTTGCAAATACAATCATGATGATGAAGTCACCTCCACTGTGGGCATGAAACTCGACTAATCCCATCTGTTTTTTCCCACTCATTTCCCCACACAAGCCTTGTTCATCCAATACTGACAGGGCACCCCTCCTCAAGGATTTGACAATTCAAGCTTGGGGGACACAATGTAGATTAGATGGTTTCCAAGCCAAGGCTAGATCCAGACCTCAGTCACCCTCTTCATTCCAAAACTGCGCCCTTACTGCTCCCCACCCTACATCTCCAAGCTTATGGCCACTCTAATCAGGTGGATTGATCATGATTGGGAAATTCAGGTTAATTTCACCATCATTTAATGAGAGCCTTTGGAAAAGGCACTGTAGCTAACTAGGTAAGTGGGCAAGCTTTGTATTCACACTTAGTAGGAATCTAGGTTTTGTTTACTAGTCAGGTCATCTCAGGCAAGTAACTTCCTTCCTCTAAGCCTCAGTATTAAATGGGGATAGTGATCCTTACCTTGAAGGGTTGAAACAAAGTACACAATGAGTGATACATGGTAATGATAATGGGGTCTCCATGGGATTCTAACAGGAAATAGACAAATAATTCAAGGAGAATTGACTAAAGGCACTATTTACAATGCTGTGAGCTGGTTGAGGGAATCAGGGCAGAGGCATAGTGGAGGAGTGAACTAAGTAAGTGAGGGTAGGTGGGGTGGAGGAGGGAGCAGGTCCCAGAACCTGGAAGGTCACCTTGGAAGGAGCTGTGACCTTTCTGGAGGGGAAAAAGCTGCAGCAGTCAACACCCCCTCCCTTGGTCTCCTCCCTCTCCCCTCATCCCCTGCAAGGCGCTCTTTCGGATGAACAGAAGGCAAGGCAACACCGTGATGTCTGAGACTCAATCTCCTGTGCCAGGGAGCAGGCAGAGAAGGGTGTAGGGAAGACCTGGAGAAAGAAAGGGCAGGTAGCAGCACCACCGCCATTCATGGATGACCTATCCCATGCCAGGTCCTCGGAGCTCAGCAATGTACAAAGTGCATTTGGGGAAGTCTAAGAATTCTGAGCCAAGCTGTAGACGGATGTAGAAATCCACAATCACAGTATAGGGGAATAAATCCTATTATAAAATAACAAGTAGGAACCCCTCATCCAGGTGGTGCAGTGGGACAAAATATGCCCCAAAGAACCCTTGAGCAGGGTGCTGAGGAGGCAAGAAAGGAGGAAGTGGGAAAAGAAAGCAAGGGGAGTGTAGTGTGGCCGTAATGTAAAGCCTGTGGATTTGGGAGTGGGGATGGAAAAGCAGGAGAGGGCACTGGGCAAGCCTGCAAGGGCTGAGTCACTCATGGAGGAAACTGCTGGCCAAGTTAAAGAGGAGGTTAGCTTTTATCCTCAGAGCTGTTGGGATTTATAAGGATTTTAAATGGTACAGTGTCTGGTATAATCTGTATTTTAGCAAAATGATTTTGGTCTCTTCAGGGAGAGAAGTGTTGATTTCTCTGACACTGACCCACGAGAAAGGTCACCACGGTCCACGGTCGACAGTCCACGGTCCACGGTTCGCGGTCCATAGACATAACTGGGCAAGGGGAATTTCACTGCAGGGTAAGGAAATCCTAACGTAGTAAGAGCATGGTTCAGGGAGAGACTGGTTCCAAAACTGAGGCTCCAGTAAATGTTCCTGGCATGATGGGAAAGCCTGGCCTGCAGACAACTCAGTACTGTACTTGCTGAATTTCAACATGCACAGAGACAACCTGGGGATTTTGTAACAGTGCAGACCCTGACTCAGTAGACCTGGGGTAGGGACAGAGATAGCACATTTCTAACAAGCTCCCAGGGGATGCTGATAACAGAAGAACACAGAAAGGTTCAGCTTGAAAGGCCAGCTGCCTCAAACTCCTCTTTTGCAGGTAGGCTAACAGAGGCCGTGGAAGGGCATGGCTGGTGATGTATCATAAACTTGGTGGCAGGACCTGTAGAAACCTGACTGGTGAGTCCTTCAATTCAGAGTTCCCATGGGGCTTCCAGGACCCTCTGGGAGATGACTGGGGACCAGGCACTCTACTTGCTATTGAAGGGCAAAGGGGAAAGGGAGTGAACAGGAACTGATGAGGCAAGAGTGTCTCCAGCATGTCCTTAGACAGTGCAAATGGATCTGCCAACATGCACGATAAACTTTTCACACATCAGCCTGCTCTGAGAGTATCATGAAAGCTGACATAAATCTCTGGTGGGCTGCCAAAGGCCTTCTTCCCAGACATGGTGACTGGCACAAAAACTCAAAACAATACTCAAAACACACACTCACACAGGTGAGATCTATTGGCAGTGCAATTTGGCAAGATGTGGCAAGAGTTACAAAAGTATTCATTCCATTCAACCCAGTAATTTCATGTTTGTGTGTGTGGTGGGGGTGGGAGTGTCTAATATATAAATACTCTAAACAAACAAGGAAGAAAATGAACTTTGACCTTGAATGGATACTGGACAACTAGGACTATAATGTATTTTGATTTCGTATAATATTCCTGAATTGCAGGCTTAATATTGCTTCACCCACACACAATTTTATTAAATTAAGCCATTAAGATCATTCAATTTCAGAGGTTAATTTGCCCACAAGTCAGCCACCCACACAATGTTAGATCCAGGATTTGAATCCAGGTGAATCAGATCTGAAGGTCATGTTCTTTCCACTATGATGCAATGCCACCACAAACATGAAGTTTATCACAGTGTTACCAAATATATAAAAAATAGAGGAATGGATAAGAAAACTACAGTATATACACTCAATGGGCAATTACGCAGTCATTAAAAAAGATGAGCTATTTACATGGTTCTATAAAGGCATCATGATTGCGATTAAACACAATAAAAAATTACAATAGCAAATTTTTTGTAATTATAGTTAGGTAAAAGATGTGTGCATATTAACAAAGATAAAAATACAAGGCAAAATAAGCACTGTAGTAGAAGAGCAGATTATAGGGGATCTTTTTCTCTGATATCCAAACATTCTGTAATATTGTTATAAAAATTGGCCAAGGAAGGCTAAATAACAATGCATTTGTTGGTGGGGAGAGCACAGAGCCTACTGTACATACAAGATCTTTTAACGAGAGTTCCTACACAATCTTGAGACCTCTGCACATGGCCTTGTCTTCTTGCAGTTCTGCCCTTCAGAAGACTCTCTAGATGACTTGCTCTAATATGACTCTCTCACCTCTGGCATCTTTTTCAGGAAGGCTTCTATAGCCCTGGTCTCTTTATCCAAGTGGTAACACCGGTAAGCATCATCAAAAAGAACTGCCTCTCCCAATAGCAGATAGAACATTTATACAGTAGGTGGGAAAGGACACACAGGCCCTTTAGGCATTGCAGCTGACAGCATGGCTGCTGCTGGGAGTGAAGGGCTAGTCTTCAGGGGCATGGCTCACAGGACCAGGAGAGTAGAACTAACTCTACCTTGTTAAGAGACAAAACAGCTATGAGAGAAGGGAGATGCCCAAGCCATTCTCAGTTCCCACCTTCCCCATGTCTTCCTAGATAATCTCAGTTTAAACCTCACTTAGGCCTTGATACCCAGGAGCCTGGAGAACATCACGGCACCAGTGTGCCTAACACAGCCCTTCCTGGGAGGCTACTGAAACAAACCTGCTCGCAAGAATCTTGACACATTCTCTGCACCTCCACACATAGGCCAGGGTCTTGCTGTAACTAGGCTGATCCTCAGAGACCTGAGCCCGCTGCTTGTTTTCACTTCCAGTACCTTTGGTACTTTTGTAAACTAAAAGTAAAATCCTGAGCTCCCAACCAACTGAACGGATGCCTTCTTGGCCAAGGGGACCCCAGAGAAACCTGAAAACTGGAATTATTGGCATGGGGGAAAGGAAGTCACACCTTATTACATCCCCTCCTTTTTGGATTTTAGGCACAGTGGACTGGCATTAATGTTAAAACAGACTCTTTGTGGCAATACAACACCGAATTATGAACGAGGCCTAAAGCCATGCAAAGCAAGGGTTAAGTCACACCTGCAGGCCATCAATCCTGCTACATAGCATCTTTATCTTAACTGAAAACATTCCTTTCTGCTCATTCCAAGTTTTAGACAGAGCCTTACTCCTTCAACCAATTACAAATTTAAAAATATCTGAATCCACCTACAACATATAAACCCTCACTTCAGGATGTCTTGCCATTTGGGGCCAAACTAATATATACCTTCCATGTACTGATTTATGTCTTTGCCTGTAAATCCTGCCATGTTAAAACGTATAAAACCAAACTGTAATCCGACTGTCTTGGGCACGTTTTCTCAGGATCTCCTGAGACTGTTTTCCCAGGCCATGATCACTCATATTGGCTCAGAATAAACCTATTTAAACTATTTTGCAAAGTTTGGCTTTTCTATTAACACTCTTGACTCACCATGTTGAGTCCAGTCATGAGATGGGTGGAACTCTGACACTGACATGTCTGGACTTTGCTTTAATCTACTGGCAAATGGAAACCCAGCTGCCGATGGGGGATACAGTGTGTGGGAAGTTTCCCCAGAACCTCACACCATCTGCTTTATCTTCTTGTTGGCCCATAATACTGACGTCCCTGCAGATACTGCAACAGAGTCCACTAGGATTACAACTGTTGTGAAAAGGACTGGAAACTGCAACATGCTTATACTGTAGAGAAAATAATCCAGAAATGACCAAATTACCATAAAGACAGATTCTGTAGGACAAACCGATAAGTGAGGGCAGAGCTTTGCCTATCCCCCTATCAACCTTCTGAGAAGAGGCCAGAGACAGCAGCCAGGATACACCTTACTGGCTAACCCCATTCTGTTGGAAATGACCAGCTGCAGTGCTGTGCCATGATGAGTGGGATTCTGAGGCCATGCTGGAGTGCAGTGGAAGAGCATCCCCTGATTGGTTATTGATGTCTATCATGGCACTGGTATAAGAGAGAAGTGGGGGCACACACTTGCCCTATATTCATCTCCCTCTGCTAGGAAATAAGCAAACTGAAATTCAAGTTTTAAAACAAGGAGGAAAATAGGACCACCCTTTCTAACCTCGAGTTTATGGATCCCATCCAAATGTGTATGTATCATTTGACTCTCCTCCATTAGATCCATGTCTATTGAACAGAGTGAGCTATTATTTAGAACACAGTTCTACAATCAATGGAACGCATGTGAATGCCACTGCCTGCTACTGAAAAATCTATTGAGAGGGAAAAGGAAAGCAGAAATTCAAACTCTCCTAACCAGCTGCTTCAAGAGATCCAGTTCACTCTTATCATACCCGAAAAATTATATCTAACATTCTAGTAAGATCAATCAACACATCCTGAATAAACTGACTTGAAACTAAAGTATGGTCCATATGTTCAGGGGAATGGAGAGCCATTAAATGGAATAGTTAAATAGATTACATAGAAACGAGAATATGTTTGGCATAGTGAAAATTTAAAAAAAAATGTCACCATAACCACGTCAAAGCTGTTGCAAATGCATAAGAACTAGAAAGAAAATAAACCCACATGAAGATGGCTAGTGTGTTATTTCCACTCCCTAGTTTTTGAACATTATATAATATTGTTATATTGTCACTAACACTTAATGAAGACTAAATTCTTTTTAAAAAATCAAGCAATCACAGGGATGTCAATATTTGAATATCTCTTACAGCTGTTGCCTTAACCGTGACTCAAGTTTGGAATGCATTTTTATTTATTAAACAAATATTTATCGAACCCTACTTTGTGCCAGGATCTGTTCTAGGCACCGGGGATATACCTGTGAATACAGATCTTTAACCTTGACAAGTTTATACTTTAGCAAATGAATTCTATGAGTTAAGTATAAACTCTTTGGTCAATGGAACGTCATGTAGTCTATTAGAGATTATTATAAGACTTGGGACATAATCTTATGATTTTGGATGGTTCTATAAGGTCATATATATGGAATAATGGATGCTAAGAGTTACTTCTAACTGTTACTCTACCCAAGCCATCAAAGGGAACCTCTCCCATCTTCATAAGAAAAAAAGAAAGAGGCCAGGCACAGCGGCTCATGCCTGTAATCCCAGCACTTTGGGAGGCCAAGGCATGCAGATCACTTGAGGTCAGGAGTCCGAGATCAGCCTGACCAACAAGGCAAAACCCCATTTCTATTAAAAATAATAATAAAAAAATAGCCAAGTGTGGTGGCATGTGCCTGTAATTCTAGCTACTCAGGAGGCTGAGGCATAAGAATCGCTTGAACCCAGGACGTGGAGGCTGCAGTAAGCTGAGATTGCATCACTGCACTCCAGCCTGGGTGACAGAGTGAGAATGCATCTCAAAGAAAAACAAAATATATTAAAAAAAAGAAAAGAAAAGAAAAAAAGCACCGCCAAATTTGAGACCCTATTGTGATCCAGGTACTATGCAGGGTACTGAATTCTTTCCAGAGATGAGCTATGTGTATATCTAGGAGTGTGTGTGTGTATTTATACACACATACTTGCTGGTAAATGTGTATCCCTATATTGTGAGTCCCTTTGTTTATAAATGTGTGTCCCTTGGCACTTACAATATAAGGATACATGTTTATAAAGAAATAAGTAATAATTGTGAACTGTGGTCCACGTTATTCAAAAATGGGAAGAGATGGTAGAGACAGTGGTGAGTGGGCAAAGTCCTATCTGAAGGCTATTAGGCACGGCCCTTCTGAGGTGGTAGCATTGACATTGATACCTGTAGTAGGAGAATGAGTTGGCCACGGAAGAGGAAGTGAAAGAGCTTTCTGGCAGTTAGGAACTCTGCGTGCAATAAGCCTGAGCCAGGTGACCCTGGCATGCCGGAGGACTGTAAAACAAGGCCCGTGAGACCAGAGGAAAAAAGAGAATGGGAGGTGCAAGTCTTTCAGACCTAAGGTAGCAGTTTGGATTTTATGTGAAATGCAGTAGCTCTAGAAGTAAGGTAATAAAACTATGAGAGACATTAAAGAAAACCTAAATAAATACACAGAGATTGAATACCATAAAGATGTCAATTACCCACATATTGTTCTATACATTCAAGGCAATTCTAATTAAAAAAAACAACAGATGTTTTCATTAAACTTGATAAGTAGATACTAAAGTGAAAGAGCCAAGGGCAAGAATAATCAAGATATTGCTGAACAAGTATGAGGAGGAGGAATCTTCTCTACCAGAGATTAGGACACTGGGAAGCTGTAATAAATATGACTATGCATGGTTACGGTCCATGGAGGCCAGTAGAATAGAGAGTTCAGAAAAAAACTCATGCATATAAGACATTTTGGCAGAAGTCAGATATGGCCTGGTAGAGCAGGGAAGAAGAGACTATCAAAAGGACTTGGATCAAGTGTTTACCAATGTAAGAAAAAAATAATTTTTTCACTCCATCTCTCATCCTATGCAAAAATTAATTGTAGATAGATCAAAAACTTAAATTTCAGGAGCAAAACTATGCAACTTTTTGCAGAAATGTAGGCAAACATCTTTCTCACCTTGGTTTAGGGAAGAATTTCGTTAAGGACAAAAAATGTGTTAACTATATAAACAAAGACTGAAACAATTGGCTATAATTAAGGACTTTTGTTTTTCAAAGATACCTTAGAAGAAGTAAAAACAGCAAATTACATTTGAAACTGGGAAAATATTATCGAAAGTATATTTTAAAACTATTACATATCAATAAAGAAAAGAGCATATAACCCAGTAGAAAAGTAGGCAAAAGACATGAACAGATATCCCACAGAAAATGAAATACAATATTCAACCTTATTAATAATTGAGGGAATACAAAGCAAGACAACAACAAGATGCCATTTTATATTTATTTAGTCAAAATGAAGAATCTTGACAACACCAGTGTTGGAGAGGGTTTGAAATCATAGGCATTCATAATTTGTTGGCTTGAGTGTAAATTAGTGCAACCAGTTTGGGAAAGAGTTTGGAATATTTTTGTAAAACTTAACATTCATTGACCATATGACCTAGTTTCTAGATAGAAATTCAAGACAAAATCTTGCTCATATACAGGAGAAGGTATGTACAAGGATGCTCATTTCATCACTGTTGGTAAAGGCAACATTCTGGAAGCAACCCCAATATCTAAGAAAGGATCATGGGTGAAAGTTTTGTAGTATCTTCATGCAATGGAGTATTAGACAGCAGTCAAGATGAATGGACTACAGCTGTACTCATCCATGGGGATGAACATTTGCAATACAATATGGAATAAAAATGTCCCAAAAGTTTATACACAACTTAAAATCCTTTGTTAAAATTAAAACACTAATAAAACAATATGTTTGTAAGGAATTCATACAAGTAGCAAAACTATATAAAATATACAGGAATTATATACAAGATTCAGAGGAGTGGAGGAGTCAGGAAGATGGGATGGGGAGATGTGAATGAGCAGATACAAATGTGCTTATGTAGATCATAAGTAAATGTTAGATGTTGTCAACATTCTGGTTGTCTTTTAGTTGGTGTGTTATTGAAAAATGAATGAATAAAAAAAAAAAAGAGATTCATGTACTAACCAATACGGAAAGAGTTTCATGAAACTAGGAGTGAGATGAACCTCATTTTGGGCATCCAAGTGATAGTTCATAGCAGAGAGTAGTTCTTGAATCTCCCTGGTCCAAGCCTCCTAAGCCACAAATGTGGAAACTGAGGCCCAGATTGGGAAAGAAACTCACTAGTTCAAGTACACTCTGCAATGTCTAACCAAACGTCAATCTTAAATTTACTGTTTGCATAACCCACTATTTGATGTGCAGTAATACACACATGTTAAAAACATGCATAAAATAAAACAGAACAAG
This sequence comes from Macaca nemestrina, assembly GCF_043159975.1. Classification (NCBI taxonomy): domain Eukaryota; kingdom Metazoa; phylum Chordata; class Mammalia; order Primates; family Cercopithecidae; genus Macaca; species Macaca nemestrina. The sequence goes on along the minus strand of NC_092139.1, from coordinate 22,380,774 downwards.
AAAGCAGTGACCTTTCTTTATGCCATTTTGAAGGACCCTGGAGACCTGGTATGTATGTATGTACGTACGTACGTACATATTGAAACCATAATGACGTAGACCAAGATCTCATACTTGGGTGTCAGTTTTAAGGAATTACTTTTTTCTTGGTAAAGAGTAAGGAAAAGCAGTCAAAAGAAAAAATGCCCATTGACTTAAGGTGAGGGGAGAAAAGCCACCTGCTAGCTCCTGAGCTAATGAAAAGATAAGCAACGAATCACAAATTTGAATTCCAGCCTCCAGAGACTTCAGAACAGAGGCTCCAAATGTCCTGATGACAGACGAAAATATGCAAACACTCTTCATTTTGTTCTGACCAAAACAGAAGCAAAAGAGCCAGTTAAAAGCAGCAAATTCATGTTGCATTGCCCAGCCTAGGCGGAATTCCAACAGGGTAACACAGTAAAACATCTGAGATGAAAAGAGAACAACTTCTGATGTTTAAAGAGACACTTAGCAACTTAAACACTGCCTCTGGGCACAGTTTATTGAGACGACCACAGCAGCCAGAGAGAGAGTTCCATCTCTAGCCATGTGGCCATGTGCACAGGAGGACACCCTACAAAGGCCTCTGGGTGCACATGCAGTGCATCAAAATGCAGTTTCTCTCCCAGATAAGAAACATGAAGAGAGCCCACGCCCTGACAAATGCAGAACTCACTCTTCATTTCCTTCCCTTCTCTCTCCTAGGACACCTGCAGATACATAGGATTAAACTTAACCTGGAGATTTTTTTTTAAATCCCACATTTTTCTTTAGCAAAACTCTGGAGTCAAATTATGGCAGACATTCATGTTAAATAGCTGGGAGCCCACTGAAATGAAATAAAGTTTCTCCCCTGATGTTACTATGGCACGCATATGAGGTGACCAGGGGCCCCTCTAGTCCAGGAGAAAACAGACATAGCCCTGTGTCTCTGATATCTGTCAGTTAACTCTCCAGTGAAATAGAACAATCCTAAGGATGAAATTGGAAAAAGGGATACATCAAAGGATGAAAGCTTCACATAGACATGCCACCAAACATACAATTATATGTGTGTATACATGTGACAGTGTACAACTACATAAACTCATGAAATCATATGCTTATACACACACACACCAACACAGGCATACTAATTCACATGTGCACACTGCAGGAATATTTTTCATGCAGCAACCTTTGTTGTTTTCTACAGCTGAACTGAATGATTAATGTTTATTGTGAAAACCTCACTGGCAGGAGAACATGGTTTGCTGTCCTTAGGTAACAAGTGCTATGCATCTGTTGATTTCCACTGTCAAGTTACCTGGCTCCATCACAAGTACCTGTGTCATAATAGGAAAGAAGAAACACCCCAAGGCAAATATCGAGGCAATCCTAACATACCACAAGTGGATGACCAACAGCTCTAATGGGCCCACGTCCATAAATGCAAGTCACTCACATCAGAACGCAACTTCTTTTCCTTCCAGATTCTGAGTGCCAGAAATCATTCTTTTCAACCAGAGCTGTTTCTACTCAAAAACACCTGTCAGCTTCCCTGTCAGCCCAAATGACCTGTATATGGCATCTAACCAGGGATGGCTGCATTTTTCAAGTTTCCGGAGGGGAAACATCTTATGAAGGTTGAATGATGAGCCATGGGCTAGAAAAAATGGCTCCTAGACATCCCAGGGCCCTGACTTTTAAGATTTAGGGAAGGCCTCTGGGCAAATCTATTAAGTTTTGTGTGCGCACATGTCTTTTTTAATCTCACACACACAAAAAAAAAAAAGAAAAAAAAGAAAAAAAAAACCACAACAGGACTGACTTCTACTATTCAGGAGACAGAAAAAGATTTGCAAGGGAAGGTCTGTTGTGGGCTCTGGCATCAGAGTTGCAAGATGCCATTAGTAACATGTAAAGGGATATTGACATAATGATACCTCCCTATGTGTCTTCAGTTACTCCACACACTGTTTAGCAACCTTGAGGGAAAAAAGACCAATGTTTTTTAAAGTCAATCCTTAAAAAACTTAGCACTTAGCATCTGCCTGTGCATGAGTGAGTTGGCTGTAACGTAACATCAGATAGAGGTGGAGTCTGGCAGAGTGAGAGTGAAGATAGGTTAAGCCAGGATCAAGACCGTGTTTATTTAGCAGGTATTTAGCTAGGATTACATATCAGAGGAGACCGATTGGATTCATTTCACACAATACTTCTTCCCAACCCTGGATGTTTTTGAGAAATTCTCAAGGAACTTAAAAACAACAAACAAATACAGCACATGGTGAGAGCCTCCTCCTCTAGAGATTCTGATTTATTTGGACTGCAATAAGGCCCATCCATCCATCCCTTCATTCATTCAGGTATCTAGCTGCCTATTTATTTATCTATACATTGTTTCAAGCTCTCAAGGTATGATTTTTTGTTTGTTTTTGTTTTGTTTTTGAGACAGAGTCTCGCTCTATTGCCAGGCTGGAGTGCAGTGGCACGATCTTGGCTCACTGCAACCTCCGGCTCCTGAGTTCAAGCGATTCTCCTGCCTCAGCCTCCCGAGTAGCTGGGATTACAGGCATGCGCCACCACACCCGGCTAATTTTTATATTTTTAGTAAAGACGGGCTTTCGCCATGTTGGTCAGGATAGTCTCAATTTCTTGACCTCGTGATTCAGCCGCCTCGACCTCCCACAGTGCTGGGATTACAGATGTGAGCCACCACACCGGGCCAAAATGGACTTTATTTTTTAGAGCAGTTTTAGCTTCACAGCAAAATTGACCAGAAGGTATCTCAAGGTGTGATTCTAATCTTCAGCCAGGCCTGAGAACAACTAAATTAGTTAGACTAAAATAATCATCATTACCCCTTGCTAAGATAAAGCATAAATCCATACATTTATCCAAAGAATATTTATTGAGTACATACTATGTGAAAGCTACTATTTTAGGTCCTCGGGACACACTGAAAGGCAAAAATAAATATAGCCTGTATTAGTTATTTCTTTCTTTTTTTTTTTTTTAGACACAGTCTCACTCTGTTTCCTAGGCTGGAGTGCAGTGGCGTGATCTCGGCTCACTGTAGGCTCTGCCTCCCGGGTTCACGCCATTCTCCTGCCTCAGCCTCCCAAGTAGCTGGGACTACAGGCATCCGCCACCACGCCCGGCTAATTTTTTGTATTCTTAGGAGAGACAGGGTTTCACAGTGTTATCCAGGATGGTCTCGATCTCCTGACCTCGTGATCTGCCCGCCTCGGCCTCTCAAAGTGCTGGGATTACAGGCGGGAGCCACCGCGCCCAGCGTGTATTAGTTATTTTAAGAACAAATGCTGTCAGGCTGAAGACCAGGGTAAAACTGATGTTGCAGTTCCAGTCTGAAAGTCATCGGCTGGGGAATTCCCTCTTATGCAGGCGAGCTCAGTCTTCTCATCTATTCAGACCTTCAGCTGATGGGATGAAGCCTCATCCATGTTATGGGGAGCAATCTGCTTTACTCAAAGTCCACCCATGTAAATGTCAGTCTCATCCAAAAACACCTTCACAAAACCATCCAAAGTATGGTTTGACTACCAGTCTGTCAAACCGTGGTCCAGCCAAGTTGACACATAAAATTCCCCAACACAGGACCCATGCCTTCACCAGGGTTCAAGTCTGTTGCGGGGCTGGATGATATTGAAGTACACAAACAAAACAAGTGCAGATTGTGGAAATGGTACGAAGAAAAGCAAGTTGTTAAGAGAGGAAACAGAGGGGAACCTGTTTTGGATCAAGTGGACAGGGGAGGGAAAAAGCCTCTTGGAGGTGAAGAAAAGGAAGGAGCCAGTCCCAAGGAACGTAAAGAGTATTAAAGGCAGAAGGAATGACACAGAGTGGTGAGGGCTGCCAGGGACTGGGTAAGCTTGGGAAATGCCAGGAAGCTGAAGGAGCCGGACTGCAGTCACCAGTGGGAAGAGGAGTGGCAGGTGAAGTTAGAGAGGCAGCCGGGGCCAGATCATTCAGTACCTTGAAGTTAAGATGAAGCCAATGCAGATGAGGAACAGGATCAGATTCACCTCTTAAGATGTTCTGTCTGGCTGCAGTGTGGACATGTGGAACAGGTGAAGTGTGGAGGGGGGTGGGCAGGGAGGAACTGAAATGCTCCAGGCATTTGTGGGGGGGTGCTCAGAACAGGATGTGGCAGTGGAGATGGTGCCATGCGGCCTGACCTGTGTCTATTTTGCCAAGAGAAATAATCAAACTTTCTGGCGGATTAGCTGTGTGGCTGCTGGGGGCAATGGATGACGCTCACATTTCTGGCTTGAACAATTTAGAGGAAACAAGAGCTTTTTTCCTTGTTACCAGTCTGGCTTGAGTTATACTCAATAGCGGCCTGCATTATGCAAATCATGTGTCCTAATTAACGTAGATCCAGTTTGAATTATGCAAATTCTTGCTGCGGGCTGTATTAGTCACAATCCAGCTGATTTCCTCCTGCGTACACTACCTCCTGCCCATCTGGACCACATCCCGTTCTCCACACTGCTCCTCTGTGGACCAGAGTCATGAGCCAGTCTGGGGTCAGTGAGCCCTGAGTGGTCAGTGCAGCAAAGCTGAAGGATGGGAGGAGGTGTGCTCATCCACCCAGACAGAGCCAGGAACCTTCTCTGGGCTTTGGTCTTTAAGAGCTTCCTTGTGAGCCTATCCACCCAGCTGGTCCCTCTCTCCATCCATGTCTGTGTTGGCTTTCGTTCTGTTCAGAACTGTCTCAGAAGACGCTCCAGCCTCCTTGTAATGCATTCTGATGGCTGGTTGATTCCTGGGGCCCGTGCTTTTTGTTCAGATTGAATCCAACCATCTGTGTGCTGAAAAAATATTGACAAACCCTCCAACCTATTGTACCTTTTAAAGGCGCTCCCATACAGGAATGCTGCCTTGTTTTATTGAAGCGAAGTCTGTTTTATTTAACTCTGAACGCCAGGCACCTAGAATAGCTTGTAAGATAAATGCCAATCAACTCTAGCATAATCAAGACACCCATTCCTGCCTCATTAGGGTCTTCTCATTCCCTTTAAGCTTCTCAGATTTATACACTGTAATTAGAAACTTGGTGATTTTGACTGCTAAACAGAAAGGCTTACTGGGAGGCTTCGTATGTCTGAATTTTAAATATTTTCACACTTCGTTAACCCAGTTGCAAGTGTAACATCTTCTGGCCCAATTCCCTCACACTGTGTGATTTTTATTTTTGGACAAAGACGAGTACAATTAATTGAATTGAAACACATATTGATTACTGTTTTCCATGAACTCTGAACAGCTTGTCTCTGAATGATTTTATTGAAGGGTTTTCAGACAACTGTTTGGTTGGATTGCTTCCCTTGGTGACCTCATTCTGGCTATAAGTGCCTGTCTGCAATTGCGACGGTCTGTGTTCTTGGTGAGTTGTGGTTGTTCCCAAGAGCTGAGTCAGAATGAGAGAGGCCACAGCACCCTTCTGCACATCCACACCCTGATTAGGGAACCCTGATGCCTTAATCAACCCCAAAAGAGGGTTCTGGAAGAGTCTATGCAGATGTCATGATTTCCATATTCCTGATGTAAATACTCAGCTGTTTGGGCCTCCGGTGAGCAGGAATATTCCTTGGTGCATTAAATAATCACATTATTCATGCAATGACTACAATGCATTCACCAGGCAGAGCTTTCCAGACCAGTTGATATCCCCTTGCCACTTCTACCACCCTCTTGTACAGATCAAGATTGTGAGATTTGAGAATGATTCTTAAACCTGTACTTTTTATGCTTTAACGTACACACGAATCACCTGGGGATCTTGTTAAGAAGACTCTGATTCAGTGGGTCCAGGCTGGGGCCTGAAATTCTGCACCTCTAACATGCCTGCAAGTGATGTGAATGCTGCTAGTTTCTGGACACAAGGCCATTGGTGCTGCCTCTGTCTGTGCATGATCTGTCGCTCTGTTGTGGGAATGATCGTAGAATTGCATTCTGCATCTCCCACTCAAGTGCAAATTCCCAAATATCTGAGGCCATGGTCTAATTCATCTTAATATTTCCTGCTGCAGCTCAGATGACACTGGAACCAGAGGGCTCTGACGAGGATTCTGAGCTCCCCTTTCAGTGGGCAGAGAGAGAGTTTGAGGCTGCAGAATGAGACTGTTTCACAGCCCTGGAGTAGTAATAGGGTCAGGGTGAGACACCCACCTTTCAAGAAAGGTGGGCCCAGGATCTAAGGGTCCATGGCTCCAGGGTGCTCATCAAGATAAGAACTCATTACTGAAAAGAGGGTGTCAAAGCTGGGTTAGCAACAGTAAAAAGGCAGCTGTAACAAAGATTTCACATCTTCTGCCCAGGTACAAGGTCTTCTAATAAATAGTTCATCTTAATATCATAGATGATGGAAATGTCCTTGCCTCCTGGTGCATTTTCCAGGTGTTTCCAAGATGCTTGTGTCCCCACCATCTCTTATCCACACAACAGCTGGATGATCTTTTAAGAATATAAATTGGATCCCTTCATTCCTCTGTGTAGAACTCTCCTAGGGCTTTCCATTCCTATCAGGATAAAATGCAAGTTCTAGGAGTCCTGGCATCCCTGGCCCTAACCACCCATTCCCCCATACGGTCTCATCACTGTCCTCTGTGCTCAGGAAGCCCCAGTCACTCTGGTCTCCTTTTTACTGTATTTTTAAGACACGCCTAAGTGATTTCCACCTCAGGGCCTTTGCACTTGCTGTTTTTAATTCATATGTCATCACTACTTTACCTTCAGAGACTTTGGCTGGCTTATAGGCAAGAATTAAACAGCAAAGAAACTCCAAAATGATGTAGAATCTTTGATTTTGTGGGGTTGACACAGATTTATTTTCCCCTTCATTCTTACCCAGTTGAAGCCTAGAACAGTCTGACACCTTCATATTAGAAAGAGAGGACTGAAGACTGGAGACAGAATGGGACTTAAAGCCACTCACATTTTGGGGAGCGGAATTGTCCAAGGATGCACCCAGAGGTTGTGACTTGGACTTGTGCAGAAGGAAATTTAATCTTAACTACTTGGACCTGCTGTATTTAACAATAACATAGTTATAATAATGAAACTTCCCTCTTTCTCCTCCCTTTCTTTTTCTCTGCTTTTAACTTTGCTGAGTCTAAGGTTGTATATAAGAGGCCACAGACAATCCTGAATTTCTCTTCCATTTGCATTATCCTATTTTTCTTTGTAATAAAATACTCTTTTTTGAGGCCAGAAGAGGGTAATTTGTAATTTATGAATTTCTCTCTTGAAATTACAACTAGAACCTAATTTAAAAAATCAAATTGGTTTCATCTAATTAAATTTGTAAATTACCTCATAAACACATGCTTTGTTATAAATGTTTTTAAAAGCAAGGTCTCTTGCTTACTGTCTGGGACTGGATTGGGTTGAGCCCAGAGTAACAGGTACTTCTCATCTCTCTACTCAAGAGAACATACTCTTCTATCAATTGCCAAAAGTTTCTCAAGAGTAGTATGTTCCAGAACAGTGCTTCTGAAACCGTAATGCCCATAGGAATCACCCAAGGATCCTGATAAACTGGAGAGGACTGAGCTGCTACATTTCTAAATAGCTCCCAGGTAATGCTAATGCCACTGGTCTATGGACCACGCTAAGTTGCAGCAAGGGGCAAAACATCTGTACTTGCATTTAGGAGTCCTGGGTTTGGCATCTGGGTAATATGACCTTGGTCTTTTCATTTTAACCATCTGCACTCAATTTCCTCATTTTTATGTAATGATAACAGCTAACATTTATAATGTTATTTCTAAATGCCAAACACTGTGCAAAACCTATATTTAATTGGATCTTCAGAGTAATGCTATAAGGCCATTTTATTATTACCTTGATTTTTCTGATAAAAGACTTAAGGTTCTGAGAGGCCACTTGATGTACTCAAGGTCACAGAGCAAGTAAATGTCAGAGCAGGGATTCAGATCTAGGCTATATGGGCTCAAATGTCACCATCCTTTTCTTAGGCCTCACTAGCTTTTGATACACATGACCACACTCATGTTTATGCTCACAATACAAAGGCTTAAATCTATAACCTCCTTAGCTGTCCTTACAGCATCCCTCAATAATTTTGGCATATTCCCCAAAAGTAGCCTCAAATGCTTACCAACAAGTCAATCAGTTACAATACTCTGGTTGTGGTTCTCTGCAATTACAGCCCAAGTCACAGCCAAGAAGCTACTTGAAGATATCTTTCATCATAGTTGTCTCCCATGGAATCCACGGGAATGCCAACATCCCTGGCATCTGATCTCTGAAAATCCACAAGGCACCGGATTCACACGGAAGTGAGAAGGACATGCTGCTCTAATCTGTACCCACCTTTGTGTGCGGGGTTCAGAGACTGCACTATATAATAATGCCTCAATTACAGGAGGTTCTACTCAAACACAGAGTCTAACTCACAGTTGTGTTTGAACCCTTGCTCTCCCTCTTTCTTCTTATCATGGAATTTTAATCATGATATTTCTAATCCAGTCTAATGCATCATCCTATTAGAGGAAAATGTATATTGCTCTCAAGGATCCAGTCTAATGCATCACCCTACTAGAGGAGAAAGTATATTACTCTCAAGGAATAATCTGTGTAGAGATATGACTCCATCTGCAGCATCACCCTACACTAGTGGTTTCCAAATGCAGGTATGTACAAGGACCAGGGCTTTTCCATGACAAAGTTGCCATCAATCCAATGCAAAATTAGAAAAATTAATGTGACTGTCATGAGTTGGTAAAACATCATAAATTTATTCAATTTGAAGGATGGACTTTTATTCTGAAATTATATCCTTTTATATTTTTGGAATTATGTCTTTTATAAAACGATGTAAATAAGAGATGTTAAAGTACCCTAGGTTACCCCCCCCAGACCTTTTTAAATGCTACTGGCCTGTGAATTCCAAAAGTCTTCAACATCTGGCACAGAGCATCTTTTACATAACAGTACCAAGTAACTTAACTTCCTAAATCAAGGGTCCTTTCCTTCTGCTTTACAAAGAAAAGCTTGCCAGGCACAACAGATCTTCATTTCATTTAAATATGTGTGTGTGTGTGTGTGTGTGTGTGTGTGTGTGTGTGTGTGTGTGTATGTGTCTGTGTATGTGTCTGTGTATGTGTGTGTGTGTGTGTGTGTGTGTGTGTGTGTATGTGTCTGTGTATGTGTCTGTGTATGTGTGTGTGTGTGTGTGTGTGTGTGTGTGTGACTGTGGTCTCTGCTTTACAAAGAATAGCATGTAGATTTGAAGTGATTGGATTTTGTTTCAGTTAATTTTCCAGTCCCTGTCTTTCCCAAAGGGGTTTTGAAAACGTACTAGGTAAGGTGTATAGGTATGAGTACCTGCCCTCCTCTTAGGGTACTCCCCAGGAAGAAAGCTTCTCTCAAGTGTGTGGCCTGAGAAAGCTCATAAGTGGTGGGGATGGATGTTTGTTTCCACCTTCCATGTGGTAATCCTGAGAGCTGCACCAAGCTCCCTGCAATTTCTAAGAGGAAGATGTTAGCTCTCCTGAGGAATGCTACTTTTAGTGAGATAAGGTGTTTTCTTAAGCACCTTGTACATGTTGGATAATCTCCCTCAGAGAGTTCTCAGGACCATCTACGACTCTCTAGAGAAGTTATGGGTCTGTTAGATTAATCTTGAGTACTTTTCCTTCATCAAATACTCCTTGACTTTTCTCCCCAGAGCTCACCTTTCCTTATGGCAGCAATATTCTTCCCCCAAGCCCACTCCCTATACATGCATGCTTCTGCATGAGCACTCACTGGCTTAAGTCTCTTCATTGTCCTGTGGTACATGTTTTGGTCTGGGATGCTTGTGTGTTTCCCCCTCGTCAGACTCCCTAGGGAAACCCTGAAGAAGTAATTACCACCTTTATTTTACAGATGAGAAAAATGAGGCTTAAAGAGAGGAGGACGCTACCAAAGGTAACTCAGGAGAAGGTGGAGCTACTAGGACACTAGGCTACATCATTCCAGCTTTGATATCCATGCCCTTCCCTCTGCATTGCTATGGGTTTCCATTTGATCTAGTATCGCAATCTTATGATGTGTAAGAACACAAGGGATGGAAGAAGACTCAATCTTACTCACATCCCAGTACTTGAATCTTAGCTATATCACCTTTGTTGGAGATTTTTTTTGTTTTGTTTTGCAATAAACATTCATACAGTTTGTCTTATTTATGCAACTTTTCTGGAAGGCACATTGTGTTGGCTTGATGGGTACATTCCTGCCTGAGTAGGTTCTGGTTCATCTCTGATACGGTAAGGTCCTGCTGATGCTTGGAAAGGGGGCTTTGGACGCCATCACCTGGATGACAAAATATGCCTTGGACACAGAGCATTTTAAATCTCAAGCATCCTGTGTTCCTGCTGCAGAGAATAACATTGGGATTCTTTTCAAAGCAAAGGGACCGATGTTCGTAGAGTGAGCATCATGTGGGTATTGCAGTTTCCCAGATGAACTTTCACTACTGTTTGGCAGGCCTGGGCCTTCTCTTCTACATAAGAACAATCTGACTCCCTGGGTTTTGGCTCCTTTGTGGATGAGGTCAGTCATCACCACTGTCATTTCAATGCATGGCATGTACAAATTTCTTTGTCCTCGGGGCTACCAAGACAGTTCCACTGTGTGCCATTATGTTTGCACCCCATTGTACTGTCTTCTTTTATTTATTTATTTATTTATTTTTTTGAGATGGAGTTTCACTCTTTTTGCCCAGGCTGGAGTGCAATGGCACGATCTCAGCTCACCGCAACCTCCGCCTCCTGGGTTCAAGCGATTCTCCTGCCTCAGCCTCCTGAGTAGCTGGGATTACAGGCATGCACCACCATGCCTGCTTTGTATTTTTAGTAGAGACGGGGTTTCTCCATGTTGGTCAGGCTGGTCTTGAACTCCCAACCTCAGGTGATCCACCTGCCTCGGCTTCCCAAAGTGCTGGGATTACAGGAGTGAGCCACCGCGCCCAGCCCCCACTGTACTGTCAGAAACCTTTTTACAAGTCACATCTTACTCACCTTTATACCTTCAGTGGAATGGGTATTCACCAATGTCAGGCTGAAGTGACTTGAATAAAGCTAAGCCAATGGATGCAGCACAAGGGACCTCCTTACCTCATAGAGCGTGATGACCCCATTGGTCTCATTGGGAGGTTTCCACTGGATGTAGATCTTCTCCTCAAAGGGCCCCCCTTGGATGGATTCTAGAGGAACAGCTCCTGGAACTACAGAATGGAAAAGTTATGAACTTGACGTCACCTTCCACATCATTTCTCTAGCCCCACTAACCTAGAACAGGGGTTGACAAAGTTTCTATAAAGAACCAGACAGTAAATATTTTAGGTCTGATGGGCTGTACATTCTCTATTGTAACTACTCAACTCTGTCATTTTAGCACAAAAATGGCTATAGATAATCCATAAATGAATGGGTACAGTGGTGTTCCAATAAAACTTTATTTATGAAAACAGGCATGGGCTGGATTTGACCCATAGGCCATAGTTTGCTGACCCATTTTCAGAAGGCTGATCAGGCTTTTCATCAGCAGACTGAGCAAGTCGGTCTATGAACTGAACCTGATAAGGGTAGAAAGGACATGAGCAGTTTCCAGTTCTGCCAGAGGTGGAAATCTGAAAGGAGGTCTTTGCTTCAGGGGTGTCTAATCTTTTGGCTTCCCTGGGCCACACTGGAAGAAGAAGAATTGTTGTGCGCCACACATAAAATACACTAACACTAACAATAGCTCATGAGCTAAAAAAAAAAAAAAAAAAAAAAGAAATTACAAAAAAAATCTCAGAACGTTGTAAGAAAGTTTATGGATTTGTATTGGGCCACATTCAAAGCCATTCTGGGCTGCACGCAGCCCAGGGCCCGCTGGTTGGACAAGCTTGCTTTAGGATTTGTATTTGAGAAATGCAAAGTGAGCTTCCCGTCATCTTACCAAGCATCATTTTCTTTACTCTGCCAAGTTTTCTCTAACTTTAGGAAGTGCTTCGTCAGTTTCCTGACTAATTCCTGAATCCAACATGAACTATATGGCTTGAAACCCCAATCCAATTAGAAGAAGCACGCCTTGCTCCAAGAAGGCAGCTAGCTTGACTTGCTGTTGAGTCCCAATGCCTGGCATGAAGTAGATGCATAATAACTGTTTGTTGGTTGAATGAATAGGTGAATGAATGACCTATGCCAGCATTTTGCCCTAATGAGTGCAACCGTTCCTGGGGCTCCTTCTGTAAGCCAGTCAGCCTTCCTGCCAGCATCCTCCTGCTGGATTTCACTATTCTTACAACAGTCTGGAAGATGGTGAGCCAGAAAACAAATTATTCCCCAAACTTTCTGCCATAACCCCTTAGAAATAATGAATTTCAGTAAATTGTTACCAGATCTATTTATATTTTGGCATTATAAAAGCAGGTACTTTCACTAAGCACTTACACTTGGACTTGAATTTTACCTACATTATTTCACTGAAGCGACAGAACAGCTCTGCCCAGTAAGTATTATCTCCTTTGCGTCAATAAGAGAACTGAGGCAGAGAAAATGGAATAACTTGCTGAAGGTCATATGGCTCTTAAGTTGTAAAGAGGGAGCTAAACACCTGTCTGTGAGTTTTAAAGCATATACTCTTAATCATCATGCTACGCCTCTCTACATATAGCCTTGGCCATATGTTGCAATCAGTTCTCCTTTGTTAAATTAAAATATGTTCAGTTTTGCTCATTATGGACATGATACACAGAATTTGTTGAATATTAAGAATATATAAAAAGTTTAGAAAAAGAAAAAAACAAAATTACTCATAATTCAAATGTTCAAAGATATTTTCCAATCTTTTTACGCATATAAAATTTTATTTAAAAAAAGATATGCCTATTCATATATATATATATATTATTTTTTTAAAAACGTTAACTCCTACTGTGCATATTGCATTGTGACCTTATTTTATCACTAAAGAAATTGCAGACTTAAAAAAAAAGGGTGTTCTCTAGGGTCATACATTTTAATGGCTGCTTAGAGAGGGCGTTGCCCCTTTATGGTCACTGATCCTTTATTATTGGGCATTAAAGTTGGTTTGAATTTTTCATGACTTTGAGCAATGCTGGAATGAGCATGCTTATAGGTAAGTCTGTATGCAACTCTGCAGATAGCCGTTAAGATTAACGCTTCGGAAATCAACTTACTGGGCCAAAGTAAATGAACTATTTTATTTTTAAGGCTTTTGACATATATTACCAGATGCCTTTCAGAAAGTTTGTACCATTCTGGACTCCCCAGCAGAAGACTATGTCTGTTCTTGCCAACACTGACTATTTAAAAAATTAAGTGCATGTGTATGTGTATCTTTTTTAGAATACTGGAGAGTACAGATTTTGTTTTTAGTTTAATGAGCCATTTACATTGCTTCTTTTATGAACAAATTATCTATACCTTGTGCTCATTTTCCGGTATGGCTCTTCATTTCTGCTCATCTTTGTCTTACGGGCTTGTGATTGTAATTTCATTTTAAGGACATAAGCTTTCTTGCATAGGTTGCAAATATATTTTTGCCAGTTTTTTGTTGGCTTTTAAAATCGTTTATGTATGCAGAAGCTTTTAATTAGTCAGGTATCCTATTATTTTCCCTTATCCACCCTTCCTTTCCAGAAATATTTATTATGTATTTAATATGATCAAGGTACAGTGATGGACAGTAGAGATGCACCAATAACAACAAAATAGAGGTGAGCTCTATCCATGATAAAGCTCGTATTCTGGAAAGAGAGACAGACATTAAATGATTATACTCAAAATTAATTCATTACATTTTTTTTAAATCAGGACTCTGACATAAAGGGATATGGTACTAGGAGAATTATTAAAAGCAGGGAAAAACCTAGAATGGCAAGTTAGGATATTAAATGGCACACAGATTAGAGTTGCTGGATAAACAGAGTCACCAGGGCAAAATGGGGAGGAGGTGTTGTAGTGTGGTGGATAGCTTTGTGAGGTTAAGGGTGGAAGGAGAAAAATCAGTTAGGAGGCTGTCTTTGTCATCCCCGGGAGAAAGAATTGTAACTTGGACTGGAATGACAGTAGTGTAGAAGAGAAATAGATTGTATAGGAGATTTGGACTCAGAGGATGGCAATGTGGAAGATCAATGGACTGTGCAGAAGATTTGGGGATGCTAAACTAACATGACTTGATGGTGATAGATAAGAGTGAAGGATGGAAGGGATGTGTCATGGAGAACTGTAACCCTTTTGTTTTATACAACTGGGGGATCAGAATGCTGTTTATAGAGAGGGAGCCTTAAAGGATGACCAATTTTGGAGAGGAAGCTGGTGAGCTCAGTTTTTGTCATACTTTATTTCAGGTATACATAGAACATCCAAGTGGCAATGTTGAGTAGCAGTTGGATATGGGAAGACTGGGGCCAATGTTTGGAAATGGAAACCGTGGGCAGGGAATAGATGGCAAGAGTATAGAGCAGAGAGAAAAAAAAATAGGTCTAAGACTAAGTGAAAAAGAACTCCAGGATTAAAAATTAGGAGGAAAACGAATGGAGAAACTGGGAGTCAGTGTTCAGAGAGGCAACCAGAAAACCAGGAAGGTGAGCTGTCATTGCAGCATCCCAGGAAGGAAAGAGGCTCAAGAAGGTATCGGTCAGCAGTCACAAATATGGCTGAGTAGTCAAGTAAGATGTGGTTTTAAACTTGCCCATTGAACCTACTGTCCTCAAGGTGACTCATGAGCCAAGCAAGAGTAATTTAAGGGAGAATGTTGGCATCACAGGTCATCCTGAAGAGGGTTGAGAGGAGAGGGGAAGGTGAGGTGAGGCAAGTAAACAATACTGGCTGTGAAAAGGAGGGGAATTCAAAACATAACAGGAATGACATATGGAGCCAAAATCATGATTCTCTTAAAGATAAGAGAGGTTATGATTAAAGCAACCAAGAGAAAAAATTCAAAATAGAGGCCAGCCACGGTGGCTCATGCCTGTCATCCCACAACTTTGAGAGGCCAGTGTGGGCAGATCACGAGGTCAAGAGATTGAGACCATCCTGGCCAACATGGTGAAACCCCGTCTCTACTAAAAATACAAAAATTAGCTGGGTATGGTGGCACGTGCCTATAGTCCCAGCTACTCTGGAGGCTGAGGCAGGAGAATTCCTTGAACCCGGGAGGCAGAGGTTGCACTAAGCTAAGATCATGCCACTGCACTCCAGCCTGGTGACAGAATGAGAGTCCATCTCAAAAAAAAAAAAAAAAAAAAAAAAATTCAAAATAGAAGAAAGAAGGAGAAGAGTGAGAAAGAGAGAGGAGATAACTGACAGTGGTAGGGTCCTGAAAGCAAGAGCAGGGGTGGGTTGAAAGGAGGGTTCTCTCGTTTTGTGAGAGAAGAGGAGAGGACGGAAATGTGCTAATGCTTTGTAGGGAGGAACTGAAGTGTCCGAATGGCTCTGTTTTCTTGAGAAGTGGGGTGAAGCCATCTACCAAAAGTGTAGTGGGGGACAAATTGCATCAAGAATTTGGAAAGAGAGGAGAAGCTTTAATCATGGAGAGTGGAAAGTAAGCAGAATAGAGAGATGAAAATTCTATTCATTTACCCGAGGGTCTATCTGGTGGAAACTGAGGAGGGTCTGTTTGATGGACGATAAGAAGGGTCTATCTGATGAAGACTGTGAGCATAAAACTCAAGCTAATAGATCTTGGTCTTTCCAAATTGGAGAAAATTCTCTTTTTCACACCAGATCAGATGAATGGAAAGGACAGATGAATAGTTGTTTTATAATTTATTTATTTTCTGGCTTATTCCCATCTTTTTCTTTTTATACCTGACACTTTAATATTTCTGAAATTACTGTGTATATTATACATGGTAGAAATCTAACTAGAATTCCTTACAATTTTATCAATTGTAAAGGACAATTAATTGACCAGTCAAAACTTTCCCCGGTGATTTAAAATGCCATCTTACCACCATATTAAATTACTTTATATTCTAGCATATGTTGTTTGGTTTTCTGTTCTATTTCACTGAGTTGTAGCTTTTACTGTGACAGTATTTCTCTGTTGCATTAAGGTGACATGTTTTGATACTTGGTAGAACAAGTCTTTTTATTATTCTTCTTTTGCAGAGTTTTCTGAGGTATCCCTACCCATGTATTCTTCCAGAAGAATTGAGGAATAATTTTATAAAATTTTAATTATATTTCATCAAAAATTTTACTGCAGTTGCACTTTTTTTCTCTTTTTTGGGAAGCAGAGAGTATCACTTTGTAACATGAGTCCTTCTATCCAGTAAACCATATAAATCTTCATGTATTAATGCTTCTTTTTATGCCCCTCAGTTAAAAATGTTTTTCTTTTATTTCTTACAAATTGTATTTCTAGGACTTTATTATTGTTCACATTGTTTTTGTATTATATTAAAAAGTTTCTTTTATAGTATTTTGCATTACATTAAAAAGTATACATAATAATGTATGAATAGTTTAAGAATAATTATTAAATACATATGTGCCCACTATCTGTTCTAAGAAATAAAACACTACTGTACTATCGAAGCACTTTTTATGGCCATCACTATTGTCTCCTTTTTCCTTCCCCATCAGTAAATATATAAATAAATAAAAACAGGTACTACAGATACTATCCTGATTTTTCTTTTCTTTTTTTTCAGACAGAGTTTCACTCTTGTTGGCCAGACTGGAGTGCAATGGTGCGATCTTGGCTCAATGCAACCTCCGCCTCCTGGGTTCAGGTGATTCTCCTGTCTCAGCCTCCCAAGTAGCTGGGACTACAGGCACCTGCTACCACGCCTGGCTAATTTTTGTATTTTTAGAACAGATGGGGTTTCACCATGTTAACTAGGATGGTCTTGAACTCTTGACCTCAGGTAACCTGCCTGTGTTGGCCTCCCAAAATGCTGAGATTACAGGTGTGAGCCACTGAACTCGGCCTGAATTTTCTCTTAATCATTCTCTTTATTTTTATTTGGAGTTCTAAATATATACATATATCCCAAGACAATATATCATTTAGTTTTTCTTGGTTTCTTTTAAATCTATGTGGATTGAGTGTTTTCTATTATATGATTTGCATTTGTCACTCATCATCATTTTGAGACTCATCTATTTTGATGCACATAGTTGTATTTAATTCATCTCCATTTTATGAATATATTCTTATTTATTCCACCATTCTATAGCATATGAACTTTAGAGTTGTATCTAGGTGGGGCTTTCTTAGAATATAATTTGTTAGAATATTTTTGTATATTTGGTTGAACATATGTCAAGATTTTACTAAGGTACACTTAGGAATAGGGGGTCTATTCCTATGACCCAAGGGCATATCTGTCTTTGTTTTTACAGGGTAATGCCAAACTGTTTTCCAAAGTGGTGGTAGCACTGCCCCAAGCAATGTTCTGAGAGTTACTACTTCTCCACATCTTTATTAACATTTGGTATTATCAGTTTTTAAAATTCTAGACCATCTGGTAAGTATAAAACGATACTTCACTAAGGTTTTATATGCTTTTACCTATTTACTAGCATCTTTTAATGTTTGTTGGACATTACTGTCCTTTTCCTGTTGATCTGTAAAGATTCACTGTATATGTTTGATACTGATCATTTTATTGGCTATATGTGTTACTGAAAAACTTCTTTTGTGTCTTGTGTTTCTCTTTATGTTACCTTTGAATATGGATCAGTTCTTAATTTTAATGTACTCAAATTGATCAGATTTTAGTTTTTGTATGGGAGAAAGAGAGAGAAAGACAAATTTAGTAACAGACACTGTTGATGGCCTGCCTATATCCCACTGAATAATGCTTACTGCAAAATACTAATTTACCTAAATGCTGTGGGAGCCAACTTGTTCTCCACATAGAGAAAGCAAGAAGTGCCAGAGAGTTAATGCCCTGAAAACATCCTTAAAGCAATGAAAGACAGGAAAGTGATGGATGAACATCCCAGTTTCCTTACTACTTGGTTGGGTAACTCTGAGACATGTTTTACTAGCACTTCTTAAACTATTTCAAACACTGAAACCATTGTGATGATGACAATGATAATTCCAAATCTACCATGGACTTATGCTATCATAAAATACAATGAAAATAAATTACTAGGGAAGTAAAATTTTAAAGTAAAAGTGAAACTGAAAAAGCAAAAAAGCCTGTAATCCCAGCACTTTGGGAGGCCCAGGTGGGCGGATCACGAGGTCAGGAGATTGAGACCATCCTGGCTAACACGGTGAAACCCTGTCTCTACTAAAACTACAAAAAAATTAGCCGGGCGTGGTGGCAGGCGTCTGTGGTCCCAACTACTCGGGGAGGCCCAGGCAGGCAAATGGCGTGAATCTGGGAGGCGGAGCTTGCAGTGAATTGCAGTGAGCCAAGATAAAACCACTGTACTCCAGTTGGGGTGACAGAGTGACTCTGTCTCAAAAAAAAAAAAAAAAAAAAAAAGGAAAGAAGAGAAAAGAAAAAGCAAAAAAGAAAAATAGTAAGCTTCTTTTTAAATACTTTCCCATTCTGTGCTTGTCTTGTTATGGATTAGAAAGGGTCAATGAGTCAGTGCTGGTCCTTGGACCACACGTGGAATAGCACTGTTCTAGAACTCAGTCATTCACATGGTAATTTTTTTGTTAATATATTTTGTATGAACTTTCTTCCCTTTCCTGTCTCACTTTCCCATCTCACTTTCCCTCTTTCTTATGAGTGTGTCCTGAGACCATCTCCTAAATAAACTACTTCCA
Organism: Macaca nemestrina; assembly: GCF_043159975.1. Taxonomy (NCBI): domain Eukaryota; kingdom Metazoa; phylum Chordata; class Mammalia; order Primates; family Cercopithecidae; genus Macaca; species Macaca nemestrina. The sequence continues at coordinate 22,361,985 of NC_092139.1, read as the reverse complement.
TTTGTCTCAGGGTCTGCTTCTGAATAAACCCATACAAGAGTTTTAGTCAAGAAACACTTTCTCTATCCTGAAGTCATAAGAATATTTTTCTAAATTTTCATTGACATTTAAGAGTTATTCCTTTAATAAAATGTCCTCAACTCATTTACAATTGTGTTACTATGTATAACATGAGGCAAGAATCCAATTTTAATTCTTTCTCTTTATCCTAGGGAGATTCAAAAAATATTTTTAATTCCTCAATTGATCTGCCTGATAACTTTAACTTCAGTCACATTTCCACATATGCATGGGTCTACTTCTATGTTCTCTCTATTATATTCAAGTGTTTCTATTAGACTTTCCCTGTATCAATATCACATCTTAATTAACAATAAAGTGTAAGTCTTGTTATCTGGTAAAGTCTACTACTTCGTACTTCATGTTCAAGACTGTCTTGGGTACTCTTACCTTTTCTCCTTACATAAACATTTTAGGACTAGCTTGTACCTTTTCAAAAAATGTTTGATTTGGCTGGGCGCAGTGACTCACGCCTGTAATCCCAGCACTTTGGGAGGCGAAGGTGGGTGGATCACGAGGTTAGGAGATCAAGACCATCCTGGCTAACACGGTGAAACCCCGTCTCTACTAAAAATACAAAAAATTAGCCGGGCGTGGTGGCGGGCGCCTGTAGTCCCAGCTACTTGGGAGGCTGAGGCAGGAGAATGGCGTGAACCTGGGAGGCGGAGCTTGCAGTGAGCGGAGATCTGGCCAGTGCACTCCAGCCTGGGTGACAGAGCAAGACTCTGTCTCAAAAAAAAAAACAAAGAACTTTGATTTTTGAATTTTAGTTGTATGTATTATAGATCAATTGGGAGATAATGTCATGTCTTTATAATAATAAGTTTTCTGATCCATGAACATGGCATATCTTTTATTTAGGCTTTCCTTAATCAGTGCTTTATACATTTATATGTGCATCTTGAAAACCTATGTTAAATGTATTACTAAATATCTTACATTTTTATTGCAATTGTAAATAATGTCTTTAAGAAAATACCACACACTTGTTAGGTTAATAGAAATGGAATTGACTTTTTAACATTAATGTCATGGCAAACATGCTATATTCTTATATTAATTCTAATAATTTGTTTGCAGATTTCTTTGGGTTATCTATGTAGAGATAATTCTAGCATCTGTAGTTAATAATAGTTTTGCTCTTTTCCAATCTTTTATTTTATTATCTTCAACGATAGCCACCAATACAGTCTTTAATAGAAATGATGATATGTCTATCTCCAATTTCAAAGATAATGATGATATTGTTTCATCTTTGAGTATGGTGTTTATAGGTTTTTTTGTTATCTTTATCAGGTTGAGGGAGTCATTTTTATTCCAGGCATACAAGAATATTTTACTTTTTAAATCACGCTGAGAATTAACTGATGCTTTTTCTGTATCTACTACAATGATGATATGTGTTTCTCATCTCTTAGTATGTTACTGTAGTAAATTACACAAACAGATTTACTAAAGTTAGACTAACACTAATTTCTTAAACTATTCTTTGCATATTTACACAGTTTTGGATTGTTTGCTAATATTTTGTTTAGGTATTTGCATATATTTTTTCTCATAAGCTTTTCTGCTTTTAATATCAAGGTTACAGTCTTGTCATAAATTGAAGGGGGAAGTGCTTCTTCTTTTCCCTCTCTCATGAAGTGTGTAAGATTGGGATTACAAACTCCTTGAATGTTTGACTGATTGCACTTGTAAAGTCACCCAGGACTGATGTGTACTTTGTTGTAAAAGTTTAAATTACTGATTCTATTTCTTTATTTGTTGTAAAACTATACAGAATTGTTTTTCCTTGACTCAAGTTTGTTCATTAATATTTTGCCATATCACCTAAATTTTACATTTATTGGTATAAGATTATATACACTATCATCGTTTATCTTGGTTACTGTGAAATAAAAACAAATGCATAAAACAAACATCTCATTAATTTTTCAGTACTGAACTTCATTTCCTGACCTTGCTTTTCTTACCGTTTTCACTCCTTAAGCACACGTCCCTAAACACAATAGAGTTTATCATCAAATAAATAAGAACAGTAAATAGTGCTAAACTCTTTTACGAAGGCCAGTCTGGGAGAACTACTACCTTCACAATGTTAACTTCCATTCCATGAACATGTTCTATCCCAGGATTTATTCAGATATTCTTACTAAGCATGTGTAGTAGTCTTTTTGTTTTGTTTTTAAAAATATTGTTCCTTGCTTCAATTGTTAGGGGGTATTTGCTTTGCACTATAAGATTTGTTATTTTTAATAAGAAGGAAAGCATTTTTAGAAATCTGTCCAGTAACCTTTCCGCATGCAACCTTCTAAGAAGCGGTGTATGACGGTCTGGTTTAATGGGTCATTCTGCTGCTTACCATGTAAGTCCTTATTTTAAATATTTCCAACTCACAGGGAAAGGAAAGAATTTAGATATATTCATGCATTACTTGGCTGGATAAGGGGTCTGTCTGACCTGTGAGGCAGTGGTATGAGGGGCAGGTAAGGAAGGGAAATATTAGGCAGCAGGAAGATTCCCCATGGCAAGATGGCATTTTAGGTGTTTTGAGGGGGCAGCCTGAAGTTGGTTACCACAGACACTGCTCCTTCCTGTAATTGTTTCTCTACAATGAGATCCTTCCATTGAAGCCCTCTTTTCTTATTTGCCATATGCCCTGAATGTAGGCTTAGAGGGGGAGCTCTTGTTCTCTGCATAATGGACTAGCAAATAAATAAAGATGACCAGGGCACTGACCTCTCTCCATTCCCCACTCCCATCCACCAGCTCCAAGGCCCACTCCCGTTTTTAGCATTGGTTGGTTAAAGTTGGAGGTACTTATGCCGATAGACTTGGAAGTCCTTTCCTCCAATTCCCTAAGGGGTTTTCTGTCTAGGCAGTCTCTGCAAAGTCATCTCTTTCCCATTTAGGACTCCCTCCCCCACGATGTCCTGCATTAATTCTTTCAGGAGCAGTCAGGGCATCCTCTTAGAGTTCTCAGGGCAGGTACAAAGGTGTTTTTCTCTGTATTTCTTTAGGACAGTAGTTTAAGAACGGTGATCAGATTGGCATTTCTAATCAAAACTCTTATTTTCATCACTGAGACCTAAAAGGCAGTATTGTGGAATTAAACAATGATCACAGGTTGGAGCCACACTGCCTGGGTTTTTGTCCTGTTCCCACTACTGTATTACCTTGGCCAAGCTGCTTAACATCTCTGTGTCTCACTTTCCTTACTTTAAAATGAGGATAAAAATACTACCTACTATATAGGTTGTCCTGGGGATTCAATATGTTAATATACACAAAGTGCTTAGCTAGGTGTCTGGCACAAAGAATACTATATATGTCTGATCCTCCCCCTGGCCCCATTGCATTCTCTGAGAACAGCTCTAGGGTAGCCTGGAGATCACTAATTTGATTTTTCGTAGAGACAATTAAGATTATTGCTATTTCCTGTAATTTCCGTACCCCAATCTGTTCTATCCGAATGATGTTATATTGCTAATCATAGAAGCTATATCTTCTCATAGCTTACTGAGCTTTCTACGATGTTCTTCTGATTTCTATGGTAAATAATCTTAAAATCTATTTTTTCTCTGAGGACTCAGAATTAATTCATTCAATAATGTATTTATTGTGTCCTTATTTGTCTACCTGGCACTGTTTTTCTAAGTGCTTGGGAAGCAGCAGTAAGCAAAACATAAGGAAAAATTCTTGTCTCTGTGGAATGCATTCTAGAAGACAGATAAAACAAATAGTGAAATATACAGTACATCAGATGATAATTGCTAAGGAGACACCCGAAGCTGGAAAGAGGGACAAAGAGTGTGCTGTAGGAGGCTTCCAGTTTTTAATAGAATAGTCTGAGAAGAGCTCGCTGAGAGGTGACACTGGAATAAAGACTCGAAGAAGCTTGAACCGTCCTGGTTATTTGGCAAAACACTACTGTAGCCAAAAAGAATGGCAAGTGCAGAGGCCCTGAGGAAGGGATTTCCCTGATATATTTGAAGAGAACGATGACTGAATTTGCATAGTGAGGCACAAGTATCAAGAGATGACAGAGAGGCAAACCAAAGTGGGAATTCTGGTCACCTGGAGCATGTGAGCCACTGTAAGGCTTTGGGTTTTTAATCTCAGTGACACGAGAAACCATCAGAGGGTTGCGAGCAGAGGGAGTGATATTATTTGCTTTGTGATTTAACAAGATCATTTTGGTGCTGTGTTGAGAAAAGAATGCAGGGGCCAGAGCTGAAGCTGCAAAGATGATTTAGAGGCTGCTGCAATAATCTGGGTTGGAGAGCATAGTGGTTTGGACCTGAGGGGTAGCAGTAGAGGCTGTGAGAAATGGTCAAGGTATTGACATATATTGCAGGATGAACCAAGAGAATATGTTAGATGTGGGGAACAGCAGGGCTGCTGCTTTGTACAAAGCCAGGGGATCTCAATCAAAAGCAATAAAAGGTGAAGAGGTTCTCTTTTTCCTTTTTTGAGACAGGGCCTTGCTCTGTCACCCAGCCTGGAGTGCAGTGGTACAATCACGGCTCACTATAGCCTCAACCTCCCGGTCTCAAGCAATCCTCCCACTTCAGCCTCCTGAGCAGCTGAGATCATAGGTACATACCACCACGCCCAGCTAGTGTGTGTGTGTGTGTGTGTGTGTGTGTGTGTGTGTGTGTGTGTGTATGTAAAGATGGGAGTCCACCATGTTGCCCACATTGGTCTCAAACTCCTGGGCTCAGGCAATCCACCTGCCTTGGCCTCCCAAAGTGCTGGGATTACAGGGGTGAGCCACCATGCCCAGCCAAAAAGGGTTTTCTTTGGAGATGTAAAAGCCAGGGCCTCAGTTCTGACACAAGTGAGAAGTTAAAGTTTTTGGCTCAAGCCACTAATAAAACAGAGTTGCCATTTACTGAGATGGGGAAGACAGTGGGAAGAACAGGTTGAGGGATGATCAGAGGCCCAGTTTTGAATGTGTTTAATTCCACGGGCTGATTAGCAATCTAGGTGGAGAGGTTGAGAAGACAGCTGGATATATGACTCTGGAGGGCTGAGAGAGGGCTGGTCTGGAGGTATCAATTGGGAAAACTATTAACATATGGATGGATTTTAAAGCCAGGAGACTGGAAGAAGAAATTAGGGAAATGAATGTGGATCCAGGGTCAGCAAACTATGGCTCTTGGGTTGAATCCAACCAGCTGCCTGTTTTTGTAAATAAAATTGTATTGGAACACTGTGGCAACCATTTGTTTATCCATTGTCTCTGGCTGTTTTCCTACTACAATGGCAGCATGGAGTAGCTGCTGCAGACCCTCTTGTGGATAAAGCCTATACTTTAAGACCTGGCCAACCTCTGATATGGATACGAACAGGAAAGAGTCCCAAGAATTGGGCCAATAAGGTTGGGATGTGATATGGTTTGGCTGTGTCCCCACCCTAAATCTCATCTTGAATTGTAATGCCCATAATCCCTACATGTCAAGGGACAGAGCAGGTGGAGCTAATTAAATCATGGGGGTGGTTTCTCCCATGCTGTTTTCATGATAGTGAGTGAGTTCTCAGGAGATCTGATGTTATTATAAGTGTTTGGTCATTTCTCCTGCATTCATTCTCCTTTCTGCCACCTTGTGAAGAAAGTGCCCTGCTTCCCCTTCACCTTCTGCCATGATTGTAAGTTTCCTGACGCCTCCCAGCCATGCTGAACTGTGAGTCAATTAAACCTCTTTCCTTTATAAATTACCCAGTTTTAACCAGTTCTTTACAGCAGTATGAAAACGGACTAATACACGCTTCTTAAAAGGAACCAGCAAACTGTAATCCCAACATTTTGAGAGGCTGAGGTGGGAGGACAACTTGAGGCCGGGAGTTTGAGATCACCTCGGGCAATACAATGAGACCCTGTCTCTACAAAAAAAGTAAAAATAAAAATAAATAGGCCATGCACGGTGGCTCACGCCTGTAATCCCAGCACTTCGGAAGGCCGAGGCTGGTGGATCACCTGAGGTTGGGAGTTCAAGACCAGCCTGACCAACACGGAGAAAACCCCGTCTCTACTAAAAATACAAAATTAGTCAGGCGTGGTGGCGCATGCCTGCAATCCCAGCTACTCAGGAGGCTGAGGCAGGAGAATCGCTTGAACCCGGGAGGCAGAGGTTGTGGTGAGCCAAGATCGTGCCATTGCACTCCAGCCTGGGCAACAAGAGTGAAACTCCGTCTCAAAAATAAATAAATAAAAATAATAAAATAAATAAATTAGCTAAGCATGCTTGCACATGCCTATATGTGATGATACATGCCTATATGTAGCTATCCCACGTGTCCTAGCTACTGGAGAGGGTGAGGTGCGAGGGCCATTTGAGCCCAGGAGTCAGAGGATACAGTGAACTGATCACACTACCGCCCTCTAGCCTGGGAGACACAGTGAAACCCCATCTTTAAAATAAAAACAAAGAGGAGAAGCCACTGCCGAAGGAGGAAATCTAGAAGTGTGTGATGAATTGGAAGCAAAGTACAAAAAGTGTTTTAGGGAGGATTTAACAACCAGCTGTGTCAAATATTGCCAACTGGTTAAGCAAGAGGATCTGTCTCTCTGAGTAATGACTATCGGATGTGGTGACTTGAAGGTCACAGGTGATCTTGAAATAATTGTCTTGGTGGAATGGCAGGGATCTGAGCTACGTTGGTTGAATGGATTCAAGAACAAATAGAAAGAATGGATGCATAAAGAGGCGATGGAACAGTAGCTTGAGGAGAAGATAGAGCTGGGTGTTTCTGTTTTTTGTCTTTTTAAACATGGGAGAAATACAGCTTGTGTGGAAGGTGAGAAATATATCCAGTTACAAAGGGAAATTTTGATGTAGGGTGGAAAGGGGACAATTGCTGGAGCAATGACATTGAGTTAAAAAAGTAAGTGGGTTTTACTGCATTAAGCAGAGAAACTTGCCTTTATTTAGAAAACAAATGGTTCATCCATAGAAACAGGGAGGTGAGGGGGAGGTCGAATAGGGCAACATTTGGACAATGAGAGCTGGAGGGAATTTCTTTGAATGGTTTCAGTTCCTCAGTCTATTAGGTAAAAAGGTCATCTGTGGAAGTGAGAACAGGTGGATGTGCTAGAAGTCTGAAGACAGAAATATTCTCTGGGAGACCGGAAGGACAAATGGGCCAGGGAAAGACAGTATTACCAGGCAGCTTTAAAAGCCAGTTCCAGTGGTGCTTCTGGCTTCCAAATGAGAGTGGTTAGCACAGTGGTGTGCAGCAGCTATGGAAGGCAAGACCTAGCACAGACAGGGAATCAGATGGAGCTAGGGTTGTGAATAGCTGGAAATAAGAATGAGGCTGAGGTGTTGCGGGAGTATGCAAGGATGTAACTGGAATGATTAGCCAAGGAATTTAAGCTGGGTAGAGCAAGGAATGAGGGCAATGAACAAGGTAGCAAGTCCTAGTGGGGCGGAATTTTTGGAGCCACAATACTAGAGGGAATAAACTGAAAAGAGAAGAGATGTGGTCAGAGTGAAATGTTTGAAAATGAGATTACAGAGGGGTTAGAGATTACTTAAAAGTGGCCTTTTGCTCAGGGCAAACGGAAATTTTGCATAGATCTCTTATTTTGTTTTTCCCGAACACCCTGAAATAAAAAGCTATCTATGATGTCTGATGTTGGCCACACACCACTTAGCAAAGATCTTGGCAGAGAGTAGGTTAAGGGCTTTACACATAGACTTTCATGTCCTACAGCCTCTGTAGAGAGGCATTTTACAGATGGGGCACTAAAGTGTACAGAATGTGAATCCTTTAATCAAGGTTGCATAGTGAAGTAGTGGATGAAGCCTGGATATAGCTCAAACTCTTCTATTTCCAAAGCAATTCCCAAATCACCCCTTTCTTCTATCACCTGGTAGATCTGTGGGTCCAGAACGCTGAAAGGCTGTCATAGCATCTTAAAGCAGCAAAATCAGGATGTCTCACCCCAAGTAAGAGGCTCCTTCCACCCACCACACTGCCATTTTATAGTCAAGATGTCCTTTACAACGAGATAGACTTACTTTCCTTTGATTAAACTAGGTCTCTCTCTCTCTCTCTCTCTCTCACTGTAAAAAGACTTCTTGGCAAAAAATTCCTTTTTTGTCTTATCTTCTAATTCGATGTCCCTTTTCCATTCTTTTTTCTTTGTAATTCTTTAATGAATCCACATTTTCCCTTTCCACAATTTCATTTCTTCTTCTACCTAACAGCATGGAACTTTCCATCCTTTTGACAGAGTTCTACAACAAAGGTTAATTACTTTATAATTTCATTCTCTTAAAAAAAAAGCATACTAAAATTGCTAATTTTAACTATGCTTCTTGTCAGTGGGTTCATGTAAATTCACTGTAATTAAACCAGATGTTTTCTTGTGCCTTAAAGTCAGGTGGTAATTTAAGGAAAATTTTCATTTCAACATAAAGGAGGACAGAGTGTTATCAAGGGAAGTTTTCTCCTCTCCTCTCCCCTCCCCTCCCCTCCCCACCTCTCTCCTCCTCTCCCCTCCTCTCCCCTTCCCTCCTCTCCTCTCTGTATCTCCATTTCCACAACTGAAAAGGGGTTAAGAACGGTGAACTTTGGGGGTAGATATGAGAAATATCAAGGTAGTATATATAAAAGCAGAGAGCCCTGCACACTTCAACAGGCATTTCCCTTGATACTTTTCTTGTCTAGGTCATTTTTTTTGTCTCTTCACTCCAGTTGCCATATTTGCTTTTTCATTCATTATAATGAGGCTTGGAACTAACTTAATAAGAGAGATTTAGAATTTTAGTCTCGTATTTCCCAGTTGTGTTGGAGAAAATATATTTGTTCCAGATAAATCTTTACATCTTAATTAACTATAGCCTTTTAATTGAACTATACGGTGGTATGCTACTAAATGTTTCACAACCTGCTCTCCAGGGAAAAATAAAAACTAAAAGTTTGCCAGTTTTCACGGTGTAAATATTTCCACCATGGTTGATTTGAAGCAAAGAATGTGGCACTACTGAACATGGAGGTGGCAAGAGATGCAAGCTAGTCTGAGTTAGCTTTGAATAGAGCTAAAAGATGTCATACATCTCCCCCTTCTTCACAAACAATACCCATTAATGGGACACTATGGTGTCATGAAAAGCACATGGATTTTTATGTGGGATGGTCATTTATTCATCCATCTATTCATTCAACAATAGTTAATGAGCCCATACTATGGATGAGCAGAGTGAACAACATGAAACAAAGTTTCTATTCTCATTAAGCTTATATCTCTTATAGAGAGAAAATAAAGTAATCAATATACAGCATGAGGCAGAGAAAAATAAAGCAGAGAAGAGTGGTAGAGGTTTTAGCCAGGTACAGAATTATACATTAGGTGGTCAGGGAAGGCCCTTCAGGTAAGATTTTGAATTCTATTGATTCCTCCTCTGCACAACTGTATCAACAGCATCTACATCAAATTGTTTGGGAACTGACTGTAAAAAGGGAGAATATCAGCTCAATGCCTAGCTCACAGTGGGCATTTGAAAAACATAATTGCACTTCTCTTTACCCTTTATAATATCTCAAGACCATCTTTGTAAACATCTCAGATGTACTGAGCTCTAATAAAGTGATGCCTTCAGGACTCACTAGGGTGTGAATAGCTTTCACCCTTACACTAAATGACTCTGGACTGCTTTACTTATTGCCTTGTTGTTACTGCTTTTTCTGCTTTTCCTTTCACTTTTCCCTTTTCCAGGTGTTACATGCCACATCTTGTTACTACAGATGTCCTCATCCTTAGCAACATGCGGCCTCCTTCTAGCTTACTGTAACCTGAGAAACCTGATGATCGACTTATTAGAAACGTACACTTAATAAAGGTACCCATTCCTGAGGCACGTCAGTCTTCCTTACAATTCAAGTACATGAGCTTTTTAAAAAGGATGATGTTAAATGAAATAATATATGTTTTATATGTGATTAATTATATTGAATATCAATTATATTAATTATAGTATATATTGCCATTAATTATAATCAGTTACATTATATATAATTAGTATATGGGATTCTACATTTCCTTATTTGTAAAACAGAAAAAACAACACTCTTTGCTCCTTCACATTTAGTGTTAAGATTAAATGATCTACATTGCTAGTAAAAATGCAAAATCTACAACTTCTATGGAAGAGTACCTCTTAACAGCTAACAAAACTGCATATGCTCTTACTCTGTGACTCTTACAATCCCACTTTTAGGAATTTACCCTAAAGATACATTGCCACAAGTACCAAATAACATATGCACAAGCCTATTTGCTACAGTATTATTTATGATAGTAAATAATGGAAACAACCTGGGTGTCCATTGGATATTGGTTGAATAAATCACAGTATTTCCATCAATACAATGAAATACCATAGAGTCATAAAAAATAATGAGGAAATTCTGTAGTAACTGATATGAAGTGATTTCCGGGATATACTGAGTGAACAAAAACACAAGATGCAAAGTACATTAATTATGCTACCTTTTATATAAGAAGTAGGAGGAAGAAAAGTGTTATGTATTTTTTGCAAAAAGAACTCTAGGAAAGATCAACCAGAAAGGGATGAAAACAGCTACCTTTCAAGTGTGCATTGGAATAGTAAAAAGAGACAGAAATGGTGGTAATACTTTTTGGAATGTACCTTGTAATGTAGTTTTTTAATGGTGCTTTTATTTTTAATTTAATGTAAAGTTCTGAGATACATGAGCAGGAAGAGCAGGTTTGTTATACAGGTAAACGCATGCCATGGTAGTTTGCTGGACCTATCAACCCATCACCTAGGTATTAATCCCCATACGCATTATCTATTTATCCTGACGCTCTCCCTCCCCACACTCCCCCAACAGGCCTCAGGATGTGTTGTTTCCCTCCCTGTGTCCATGTGTTCTCATTGTTCAGCTCCCACTTACAAGTGAGAACATGCGGTGTTTGGTTTTCTGTTCCTGTGTTAGTTTGCTGAGGATAATGACTTCCAGCTCCATCCATGTTTCTGCAAAGGACATGATCTCATTCCTTTTTATGGCTGCATAGTATTCCATGGTGTATATGTACCACATTTTCTTTATCCAGTCTATCATTGATGGCCATTGGGGTTGACTCCATGTCTTTGCTATTGTAAATAGTGCTGCAATGAAAATATGCATGCATGTATCTTTATAATAGAATGATTTATATTCCTTTGGGTATATACCCAGTAATGAGATATAGTTTTGATTTTTGAAACATGCAACTGTTTTGCATGTTAAAAACAAATTAAATTAAAAAGCCTAGGTGGAAGGCAAATCTTAAAATGGAAACAAATGAACATAACTGGGTATCAAATTGATAATATAACCATACAGAGAAAAGAACTGAACTTTTGAACATAGTATTCTCACTGCATACCCTCAGTGGTATACAGCCTAAGGAGAGAAAAACTGAAATCTTTAACCTAACTTAGTATAATAGCTTTATTGTTTTTTAGAGGGATTGGTGTTGTAATTCTGAAACCATTTTATGTGTGTTTCAGGATGGAGCAAATGAAAAATATATGAATATGGAGCATCAGGGTTCTCACTGCAGGAGAAGAGAGATATACGTATAAAATGTGTTGAATCTGAATCAGTATGAGCCCATGACTTTCAACAAAAATAAATTATATTTCCCAGCTCTACCTACTGAAAGAACCTAGAGGCAATAACGCATCACTGAGCACACCTAAGATGTATATCTTAGTGCCAAAATACCACTCCCCACTGAAAGCAACTAGAAATCCCCAATAAGTGGTTGACCTCAGGTCTGGGGCAGGGACATTAAAAGGATAGTCTAGAATATTTTTGTTGTGCCAGAAGCAAGGAAGACTAATGAGAACAGGTCAAAAGGACCTGGGAATCAGCTTGAAGAGACTGCCACTGGCCCTATTTGAGGCAATTTGAGCATCACAGAGAATGACAGTAGAGGATTTTAATACATTGAGTCGGAAATGATTTATGAATCAACCAGGAGACCAAAAACAGAGAGGAAGATGAAGAGAGAAAAAAACTCTTCTATAAAGAAGAAGGCTAACCAGTAAGCATAGAGAGAATTATAGATGTGTAAATCACCCTTTTGAAGGCACCAATGTAATAACTGATTCAGGTGAAGACTCTCGGGGGTGTTAAAACCATTGAGTGAAAGTTTTAGGGGAATACAATACTCATTCCAACTCAAAGTTTCACTTCAAGGATACTTTACAAAAGAAAAAAGGTGCTACATGTACAGTGGAGGGACCGGGTAGTTCTTGTCTCATCTAAGTGACCATATGTGGCATCATCAGTACTGGGGCTCCCTGACATTACGAACTTCTTGACAAAATACAATAAGAAATATATATCACCAATGTAATGGTTTTGCCAAAAATATCCTGAACCCTGGTTTTGTCCACAGAATCAGGCTAAATATTATTAAAAATGTAAACAAACTATATATTACATGATTTTAAAATTAATGCAAAATTTATTAGGGGTTAAATAGCATTGTGGGTATGTAGCAGAAAGTTCTTATTTTTAAGTCATGTATGCTAAAGGGTTTAGAAATCAACTGTCATGATTTCTGCAATTTACTTTCAAATGGTTAAAATATTGTATGTACTCATAAATACATTTATATAGCATACATCATCTATCATGTAGATGTAAGATACACACACTAGTAAATGCAGCAAAGTGTTTACAAATGTTGAATCTAGATGAGAAGTTTATAAGTCTCCTTTGTACTATTCTTTCAATTTTTCTAGCCTTGAAAAATTTCACAATAAAATATTGGGCAAAAGGAGCACAGGAGTCGTTGTATATAACATGTCTATCCATGCTTAGCCCAGTGTAGGTGCTCAATAAATAGCAGCCAAAGTGAGCTGCCAAGCAAAACCATCAACATGGTTTTCATCTTTCGAGGTGCAAGCGAACTGTGGTTTTGTCTGAGACATTTGTGGAAAAGGGAAAAATAAAGAATCTATTTAGTCTCTTATGAACAGCTGCTACCCAAATGAAGCCATGGGTCTCAGCAGCCATGAGCCTCTCTAGTGCTGGATTTCTTCGCAGGCCCTCAAATGCACTGAGGTGCTGAAATTACAAATTCTACAAATTATTCCTCAGAAGACAATTTTGTGGCACGGATGACAGCAGCATGAATTCAGCCATTCAGCCAACTCAATCCTAAACGTTGCTTGCTGGCTCCTGGAGGGGGGTTTCAGTTAATCTACTAGAGTCATGCTATAGCCTCATCTTGTCCTTGAGGTGAATGAGTTACCCAGTCAACAGAAATGGTGCCTCCTCCCTCTTTAGGGAGAATGGAACCTAACCCTGGCATACAGCGGGGTTCTACACTGAGATCTTCCTTCAGTCCAGTGGGTTTTGAGGCAGAGCCTCAGCATAGTTACAGAACTGAGGAATCGTGTCTTGCATGTTGGTGTTTTTAGTATGATAATGTCCACACATCTCCATAGAGCAGGAATTGATGTTTTATTAATGATGTTTAATTAAAATTTAATTTCAAAGCATTCCTGCTCTCATGTTGTTTTGATAAAGGCTTTTTTTTCTTGGTGACAGAAAGAAGAAAGAGACAAGTTAAAGAACATCTTAAAGCTGGACTTGGGGTTTGCTGAGGCACAGGGAGGTAATCCTCAAAGAGCATCTCAAGGTGGGCAGAGCATCTTTAAAAAGGTGCCCTGAGTTGCTCCTTGGGAAAACCTTATTGTTCATCTCCTGAATTTTCATGCTGATTTTCAGCAGTGACTTCTCCCTCTCAAACAACCAGGAATTCCCTGTGAATATCAGTCACTGAACCACCCTTTTGCCCTGACTCTGTTTCTCATATCAGGCACCAAGCACACTGCCACTTTTTGAGTGTCTACCATGTATTTCCTACAACCAATTAGATTTCTAGATGTCTGGACCTGTCTAGAGCTCTGAAGAGGTTTCCTAGGGGAGTTGGGCAGTTTCTCAGTTGCCGGGGCTAGATGCTCCTTTGTGAAGAATTCCTTTTTTTAATTTCCCGCGGTTCACCAAAAATGTAGTACCTTATAATATGCTGGGTGTTAGTCCAATTTCTTTATATATCATCCCACTTTATGTGCATGAGAATCTATAAGATAGGTACTTTAATTATTCCTTTTCTGTTTGAGATGGAGTCTCGTTCTGTCACCCAGGCTGGAGTACAGTGGCACGATCTCAGCTCACTGCAACCTCCACCTCCCGGGTTCAAGTGACTCTCCTGCCTCAGCCTCCTGAGTAGCTGGGACTACAGGTACATGCCATCACGTCCAGCTAATTTTTTGTATTTTTAGTAGAGATGGGGTTTCACCATGTTAGCCAGGATGGTCTCGATCTCCTGACCTGGTGATCTGACTGCCTCAGCCTCCCAAAGTGCTGGGATTACAGGGTGAGCCACCATGCCTGGCCAACTAATTCCATTTTATAGATGAGGAAACCAAGTCACTAAGAGGTTACACAACTTGTCCAGGCATGCGTGGCTCCAGAGTGTACATTGTCTAACAGTGAACAATTCTACATCTGGAGGAAGGGGCTACACATTTCTGAAACAATGAAGTCAGGTCTAGGGAAATGTTTCTAGAACTTGAAGTTTTACACAGTCTACTCCAAGGATGACCCCAAAGTCCAGTGTGTGGGGTCTGCAAAGAGGATGGCTATGAGGATGAACTGGAGGGATGGATCATGAAAGTAGACTGTGTAAAACTTCCAGCTCTAGGATGGGACATGGTGGAAGTGAGAATTAGGGGCAAGGTAAGAAGAGGCTGGCACTATTTCCCTTATCTTCTCATGAGATTTTGCAGCTGAGAATGTGAATCTGGGTTCTACTCAGGGTCATAACTCTGAGGTATTTAGAACTTGCTTACATGAAGCAAGAGTACTAGATCCTACTGGATCCCAGGAACACACAAAGAAAGAAAAAAAAGTAAATGAAAAAAAGAAAACAAGTACTAAACAGAATTGCCACAGCAGAGGTGCTGTCTTCAAGTTCTAAGGCTAATCTGAGTCAAGTTGGGTATTTTCTTTATGCAACTGACAATGCCAGTGCTCTGGCTAGACCTTTCAGATCTCTGTATACCATTTTTGTGAGCCTCTATTCTTTACCTGCATGTGCAGAAAGACAAGTTACTAAAATTTTACCTCTGAATCTCTCCTTCCCATCCCAGACCCTAACTGTTGGCTGACAGCTTCCTTGCCTAACTTAGGACACCTGTGATGCATGGCCCACCCTGAACAGTTCCCCGAAGGCTCAGGTTGCAGCCAGTTTTTGCTGGACTTGGCCAAAAGTTGCACCTTGACTTTCTCCCCTTCCTTATCCCACTTCCCTCACTCCCCTCCCAGTCTGCCCTGGGAAAACTTTCTTTTTTTTTATTTTTTATTTTATTTATTTATTTTTTTTGAGACGGAGTCTCCCTCTGTCGCCCAGGCTGGAGTGCAGTGGCTCGATCTCAGCTCACTGCAAGCTCCGCCTCCTGGGTTTACGCCATTCTCCTGCCTCAGCCTCCCGAGTAGCTGGGACTACAGGCGCCCGCCACCTCACCCGGCTAGTTTTTTGTATTTTTTAGTAGAGATGGGGTTTCACTGTGTTAGCCAGGGTGGTCTCAATCTTCCGACCTCGTGATCCGCCCGTCTCGGCCTCCCAAAGTGCTGGGATTACAGGCTTGAGCCACCGTGCCCGGCCGGGAAAACTTTCTTAATCAGTCACTTGCACACGAATCTTCATCTGAGTCTGATTCTCGGGAACTATCTAAAGCCATCCCACAAGGCAAGGGGCAGCCTGGGCTGGCTGGACGGGAAACTGAAATATGGTCATGGGGAAGTGTTTCTTAGGTAAGTCCTGGAACTGGCAAATTCTATGCTATCACTAAGGTAACTGCAGTGAACCTGGGAAGAAACATCCAAGTCAATCTGTGGCAATCAAGGAAAGCTTCCTGGAGGAAGTAACATCTGAGCAGACTTGAAAGGTCAATAGAGGTTTCCTTGCAAACATGGAGGAGAGGTCATTCCAAGCAAGAGAAACGGCATGGGTAAGGACAGAGAGGCAGGAAAAGTTCTGTGTTTTAGCAGTAGTGGCTCTGGGTTCTTCGAGTCTCAAGTCATGAGGAAGATAAACTGCAGGAAGCACACCCATTAGAAACTTGTGGGGTATGGAGGTGGGGTGGGTTGGGGAGGGAAACATGGAGGCTCCCAGGCTGACTTTCAGGTCTCTATCTTGAGTTACTAGGTGCAGTTCATTGAGTTGAGGAACACAGGGAAAGTCAGTATCGAATTGGAGATAAGTTCATTTTCAGATACCTTGAGTTTGAGATGACTGTCATCCAGCCAGGTGAATATTCAGTCCTGGGTGCATCCAATGTGTATGCTAAGCTTTTTATATGTATTTTCTGTTTTTAATTCTGACATAATTCAGCATTGTCTGACTTCCAAATTCAACATGTTTAAACAACGTGATACATGTTTTCTCTTTCTGGAGGCACCAGTGCAGTCAAACCTTGGACAGAGAAGGTAGTTGATACAGTTTGGGTATCTGTGCCCTCCCAAATCTCACGTTGAATGTAATCTTCAATGCTGGAGGTGTGACTGGATCATGGAAGTGGATCCCTCATGGGTTGGTGCTGTCTTCATGCCAGTGAGTGAATTCCCCAGAGATCTGGTTGAGTGTGTGGCACCGTACCACCAATCTCTCTATTGCGCCTGCTTTGGCCACGTGGTGTGCCTGCTCCTACTTCACCTTCCACCATGAGTAAACGCTCCTCAGCCTCCCCAGAAGCCAAGCTATGTCAGTGCTATGCTTTCTGAACAGCCTGCAGAACTGTGAGCCAATTAAACCTCCTTTCGTTATAAATTACCCAGTCTCAGGTGGTTTTTTTTTTGTTTATTTGTTTGTTTGTTTTTCTTGTAGAGAAAGAATCTCACTCTGTTGCCCAGGCTGGAGTGCAGTGGTACAATCTTGGCTCACTGCAACCTCTGCCTCCTGGGTTCAAGCAATTCTCCGGCATCAGCCTCCTGCATAGCTGGGATTACAGGCACATGCTGCCATGCCTGGCTAATTGTTTTGTATTTTAATAGAGACGGGGTTTCACCATGTTACCCAGGCTGGTCTCAAACTCCTGAGCTCAGGCAATCCACCCGCTCTGGCCTCCCAAAGTGCTGGGATTACACGCATGAGCCACCGCACCTGGCCGCAGGTATTTCTTTATAGCAATGTAAGAATGGTCTCATACACTGGTATAAAGCAAGAAGAGGGATGGGGGTACAAAAGGGCCAAAGCTGAGTGCATGTCTATGGCAGAGCTGTCACTGTGATGGGAAAAGCACGCCCTGGAGGTGTGCAATGCCGTTTACATAGTCCTTCACTGAAGACCTTGGAAAAGAAAAGTATGTGTGAGGGAATTAAAAATGTAGGAAAAATAAAAGCCTCATAACTGACTGCCACAGCCTTGTGAACAGATTCAATATCCCCATTCCCATGTAAGCTTTCCTCCCTTGCTCACCGTCTTCCTCAGTCTGCACCACTAGCTCCTCGCTCTCCATTCGGCCCTCGGGGTTAGACAGCAGGAGTCGCAGGCGAATGGTCATGAAGGGGCGCAGGCCTCGCAGGGTGTAGTGGGAGGAGGTCTGGATGACCTCCTCGGCCTCGTACTGCTGCTGGTTGAACACGTACTGGTACTGCACGGTGAGGTTGTAGCTATGGCAGCGGGTCACCGCGTAGCCGAAGGGCTCCCACTGCAGGGTCAGCTGCCGGGCTCGGATGTCTACGATTTCCACGTTCTGTGGGCCATGCACCGGATCTGCAAGACATGCAGGCAAGAAACAAGGGCTCTGAAGAGACCATCGGGAAGCTGGGGTGCATGTTCTGCTAAAACAGGGAACACAGCTTTTCTAAACATATCTCCACCATTCAATCACCGCCATCATGATTTTTGACACATGCAATATAATTTAGAGAACTTTTTTCTTTAAATCAATCTCCCTTGTCTTAAAATACATGCAGCTAATAGAAAGTATAAATATATAAAAGGAAAACGTCATCAATAAATGTTAACCATAAAAATAAATGTGAAATTGTTAAATTCTTAAGGGTGCATCAGAATGCCATTGAAAACCTTCTTGGTACCACAAACAGTACACTCTCCGCTTCTGGGACATGCTTATTTAGACAGCTGCTGAGAGCCAACCTGCCTCCTTATACTGAATTCAGCCACAGCCTGTTCCCTTGGAGGTCAGCCTCTCCTCTTCAGCCAACAACATCCAGATGCACAAGCTGGAAACTGAGTCACAGCCTCAACCCGCAACACCCAGTTTATCCATGCAGTCATCGTGACCCATTAACTCTGCTTTGGGATTTCCTCTCCTTTCCTTGACAACACAGTTCATCATTTCCTAACCTCCTACAACAGTCTTCCACCCGTCTTTGTCTCCTCTCTACTTTCTTCCTAAGTGGCCCCTCTGGGAACATCATTGTAAAAGCAAATCTGAGCATGCCTTCTCACCCTAATGCTGTCTCCCACTCCACACTTACTATTGATCTTGGTCTCAGATCACCATACATAACATTGTCCATGTCTAATTTTATTAGAAATATTCTGTTTATACTTTACGCATATTAGATTTTTTTTCTTATATAAAACAGGTTATAACAAACAAGATGTTTTTCAAAACTCTCACATGTAAAGCTCATTTTATGTTGAGGTTTAGGCATTTGTTTTTTGAAGTGGCTTGTTTTGTTTCTTTGAGATGGGAGTCTGACTCTGTCTCCTAGGCTGGCGTGCAGTGGCATGATCAGAGCTCATCCCAGCCTCAAACTCCTAGGCTCAAGCAATCATGATCCTCTAGCCTCAGCCTCACACATAGGTGGGCCTACAGCATGCTTGGCTAATTTTTTTATTTTTATCTTTTCAGATATGGGGTCTCTCTATGTTGCCCAGGCTGGTCTCAAACTCCTGGGCTCAATCGATCATCCTGCCTTGGCTTCCCAAAGTGATGGGATTGCAGGCATCATCCACCATGCCTGGCTCCTGGCTCAGGCATTTGTTATGGTAGAAACATGACTTCTCATGTGATAGATACCCCAGAAATTCTTGCGTCAGACTTTCTTATCTGGGAGGAGTGAGGCACAGGCTAGAGATTAAATCAGTACCTCTTCTCATCCCTAAAGGACTTTGCCCAGTTATGTATCCTCTTTGGGTCCACTTTTTATTTCATTTGTAAAACGATGATAATAATAGTAGCTAACCTCATTGCAGGGGGAAGGGGAAATTCGATGAGATGTTTGTAAAGCAGTTAGAATTCAAACTTAATAAGCACTCTACGTATGATAACCGGGGTGTGTTGTTCATTTTGCAGTAATAGTAATAATATATATGTAATAGTAATAATAAAAGTGTTCCGTATGCTGTGTCTACCTTGAATGCCTTGTGAGTGGCAGTGCTGGGAGCACCCTTATGCAAAATGATGGAGTAGGGTTCCATCATTGCTCCAATCCCCTCAGAGCATTGAGGGGTAAGGCTACCTCTGCACCAATGCAGCAATAAGAAAGAGGAGGTGCTATTGGTGCTAGTTGATCTGTCCCTATGGGGAAAATGTCCTGTAATTTGTGTCAGAGTCTAGTTGATCTGTCCCTATGGGGAAAATGTCCTGTAACTTGTGTCAGAGTCTAGTTGATCTGTCCCAATGGGGAAAATGTCCTGTAACTTGTGTCAGAGTCTAGTTGATCTGTCCCTTTGGGGAAACTGTCCTGTAACTTGTGTCAGAGTCTAGTTGATCTGTCCCTTTGGGGAAAATGTCCTGTAACTTGTGTCAGAGTCTTACCAAGGAACATAGTCCACAGGAATGTCAGGGAACCTGGTGAGCCAGCACAGAGGTGCCCACGTGGCTGCAGGAGTGAGGGTGTTGAGGATAGTGGGCAGCCCTGGCCCCTGATCAACTGAGGAATTAATGGTCACTCTTACAGCCCAATTACTCATGCTCACAGATCCTTTATGCAAAGCAGAGCCGGCATCCCAAAATCAAATGGGTGACTCTGAGAATGTGACATTGAACAAGCTGTTGCTCAGGGCCTACTGTGGAACGGAAGGTGAAGTGTGGTCCCCGTAGTTGGGGATTATGACTGGGTGGGGTTGCGGCTGCTAGCTAAACACTTCACAGTTGTACAGACTGCAATGAGAGCAGATGTACAGGCACAGAGAGAGCAAGAAATGGCTTGCCTGGGAAGCCCCAAGCATCCCCACCAGCCTTGCCTAGCTGAGGCCTGTCTACTTGTCCAGGTGCCAGAACTCTCCTGGCAGGGAGCCACTGCCCCTGTTCAGGGCCTCTTCAGAGCAAACTCCTCCCCTGGGTTTGCTCTCCAAACTGATGCCAAGCCCCAATACAACACTCACCCGCATGGTGCTCTCACCTCCCTCCTGAGGCAGGGAGAAGAGGAACACTTAAGATCCATTTAAACCCAAGATTAAGATCACATTTTATTGAATATCTTAAAATGTACCACATCCCATGTTAAATATAATTTTTGAGATCGTCATTATGGCCTTAACCCACAAACAAAACTATAAAAACAAAACACCATTGATGGAGCCGTAGCCACAAGTGCTGGGCTCTATCTTCTGAACCATCTTATGACCCGAGGAGGAAGGATGGCCCACCCCACATTACAGATGAATAGAGGTCCAGAAGTGTGCAGGAATTTGTACAGAGTAGCAGGGCCAGCAGGTGACAAAGTGGGGTTTTGAACTTGTCTGCCTGACCCCACATGTAGTGTGCAAAGTAAAAATCTCTGTAAGTTATCATTTGCACTCTCTATTTTGGAAATCTCACTACCTGGGAGGAAGGCATCACTAGCTGTGTCCCAGAGGAAACCAGAGCTCTTTGAGACAAAATGATTGGCCTAAAGCTACAGAGTGAGAGGCACAGATAAGATCTGAGGTCTGCCAGAGTCGAAAACCTGTGTTTTCTCAGCACCTTGACGCCACTGGAGACTGAGACCAGGGAAAGAACATGAACATGAGGCATGTCGCCTGCATCAGAAGTCTGGGGAGATTTGAAGAGAATATTGTGAGAAAGCCAAAATAGTAAAAGGCAAAAATGACTTGGGTCTCAGGAACCTAGGACCTGTGGGAGAGGGTGGTGCAGTGACGCAAACACATTTAGTGCAAAGCTGACCACTGGCCTTTTGATCCCTGGTCTCCATTCTCCCTGGAGCTCACCTCTGGAGGTATGTACATACACACATTTCTGCTTCTCTTACAGGAGTAAACAGGAACATCTTTTTAAAGAAGACAAGGATATTGTGATCTTGCCACACAGCAAAGAGACTCTTCCAGACTGGGAAAGTTGGGATACAGGAAAAGCCACTTGTTCCCTCTTGAGCAATCCTCTTGAAAACCATCCTCTGACTGTCACAGTGGGCCCCAAGTACAGTGGTGCCGATTAGATTGTGGCTTGAAGCCAGACTCTGGCACTCACTATCTGGGTGACCTTGGACAAGGGCATGTCATTGCTGAGCCTCCATCTCCTCATCTATAAAGTGGAAATTATTACACTAGTCTCAGAAGGTTGTTAAGGAGCATAAGATGAACTGTAAAGAGAGAGAACATTTCCTTTGCCTAACAGTAGGTACTCCTCTTAGAGAGAATTGCCTTTCTTGGAGAAATGCCTTTGGAAGCTTGTGTGGGGTAGAAGCTGCATCCTTGGGGCCTCAGCATCACTTATGCTGAGATTCCAGTGGAAGAGAAAAATAAACCCACTGGGGGCTCGGATAGAATAAGAGAGGTGTGAGGGTGAAAAAATGGCAGAACATTGGGTGAAGCCCAATAGGATCACTCCTCAAGTGACTTTTAGATCTCCAGCGAGGCCCTCAAAATACAACAAAGATGATTGTTGTGCCTGGATCTCCTATGGGTTCTAGAAGGGACTGAGGTCTGCATGCCTTGGGCCTAATAAGATGCCACATGGGAACACAGCGACCAGAGGCAAAGGAAATTTGGAAAATTTGCTGATGTGTGTTACTGAAATCTTGGGAGATGATTTTGGGGGTTCTACTAGCTATGAAAATTCAGAGATTCAGGGAAATCTCAGTTTGTATTCCAAAGGCGAGAAGGACTCTGGTGAACCTAGAGATTGGGTACCTGCAGGTGAAAGCATTTTGTAAATCTGAGAACTCCCATTCAGGAAAGGGAAAGACAGTGGCTATTAAGTAGCAACACTGAGTTAGGTGCTACCCTTAGCACTTGGATATTTAAGGGTAATTTTTTTTTTTTTTTTTGCATTTAAGCAAGAGAATATCCTGAAATCCTATTCAATGGAAACTAGTTTTTAGAGTGTGATGGAAGCATTCATGCTTTCAGTCTGACCCCTCTAAACCTCATCTGCCAAACCCAGCTTCTGCTGGGTAATTGCCTGCAGCATGGAGAACATGGGGTTTACATTCGGGTTGGTGCAAACAAGTTGGAAATTGCTGAGAAAGCCTTGTGTGTGCAGTGGAGATTGGTTTGTTGAATTTACATCCCCCGTGTAAATACAGCCAAGCCTACAGCCTATGGTTTCTGCCTCCAGATAAAGCTCTGTCCGTATGACCTTCTTGAGTAACAGCCCACAGGCCAAGAAGATGGCAAACAATGGGAAGAGAGTGTGGCTTGTCTGGGAAGCTGGAAAACCATCTTCTGATAGAAAATCAAAGTGGCTCTACCTCTGGGTGCACTTTCTGTATGCTCTTAGACTAGACAACAGTGGCCTTGTCCTATGCCCTGTACTTTAGAGAGCCACTTTGGCCCACTTCAGACTGCACCCTCTTCTCAGAGCAAGGGATCAGGGGATCAATGGGCTGGCCAAAGGACCTGGTTCTGTCCTCTCCCTTCTGGTCCAGGCTCCACATATATGATACCCTAGAATTCCCTGCCCAGAGGCCCTACACTCAATTTCAGGGTCTCTTCCCTTGGTCTGTCCTTCCTGTGAGTGGCCCTTGGTCCAAGGATGGCCAAAGGATGGCTGTCTGGGGAAAGTGGACAGAACTTGCACCTGAGGACTGAGGTTGCTGTGCACAACCATACATGGGGCCCTTATGGGGGACAGATGTGGTTGGGTGAAAGGAGAAGGGGGAAGGGACCACGTGCTGACAATTTTATTCTTACCCCAGATCCTGTGATTATGCACCTGTTAGGGACAGGCTTGTGTGTATGCATGTGCGACTGACCCACTCAGGTTTTCAGAAGCTTCTCCATTCTTACTGCTGCCTCAGGAAGGCAGGGTGGTGCTCCTCACCTCTGAACCCTGCTCCTCTTTCTACATCAGCTCTTACTAAAGCACCACATCCATCCTGAAGTACATTTTCATCCTAATACCTGAGCCCACCCTGCAACAGGTACCTTCCTGCCCCCAAATGCCCCTGAGTCATTTTCCACTTCTCACTTCTCAAATCCCATATTCTTAAAGCAAAGCAAGGGATTACAAATACCTTCACACCTCCACGCTTTTGCCCAGGTATTTCCTCTGCTTGGGATGCCACCAACAAATCCTCATTCAGTATTTTCAAGGCCCAGCTCCAATGCCACCCTTCACTTGTGACTTTCTCTAACAGTCTCCCTTGCTCATAATTAATGCCTCAATGACCTTTTTTCCTTAACATGCTATCATATGTCTCCCATAGCTCTTATCAGGCTTCAGGGTTATTGTTTATATGTTTGGTTCATGTTCACCTCCACTGCCCAACTGTGAGCCCCTAGATCTCCTCATTTTATAACTACAATGTATAGCTGCTGAATAAATGAATGAATAAGTACATAAATGAATAAATCTAGAAAGTAGTGATGGCTGAAGACCAAACCACCCACATTTAGGTGCTAATACAGGGCAGGGGAAAAGCAATAAGCAGAGGGTTCAATCAGGATCTCTTTACAACCCATCTGTTAAGGGTAATCATGTGGTTAAGTCAGAATTGGCTCCTTTTTTTTCTCTGTATGGACTCAGCCTCCATCCCTGCTGTCAAAGGCAATAGCTGTAGAATCTTCTAATGACTTTAATCAAGGCAGAACATCTTATTAAAAAACAAGCAGCAAAACAGAGTTTCAATTCATGAATTTGCTATGTATTCATCTTTGCATGTGGAGTTGGCTGGAGCATATGTACTGTTCAAAGTTGAACCTAAATTGAGATAATTTGGGGCATGGGGCTGAAAATGTGGAGGTGTATAGCTTGTATGTAAAATTAATTTTTTATCCATTTGGAGATGCAATTTGAGTTCTTTTCAAATTAAATTGCAATGGAGTCCTAGGCAGCTGGAAACATTATTGCCAACATAATTTGATACTGCAAGAGCAGAAATACGTTGACAGATAGTTCAATGTGACCATTAATTTGCACTTTCTGCATGGAAATGATATGCGAAGGGAATAAAAAGGTAAGGGGAACAAAAATAAAATCCATCTTCTTTCCCGCATTATCCAAACCCACTCTCTTGTTTATTTTCCACCACCTCTTCTAATTTATTGTAGATGTTTGGTGGACAAGAATTTGTTGAATACTGGTTCACTATTCCCAATCCAAAAATCTGAAATCTGAAATATTCCAAAATCTGAAACTTTTTGAGTGCCAGCATGATGCTCAAAGGAAATGCTCATGGGAATACTTCAAATTTCAGATTTTCAATATTAGGGATGTTCAACTGGTAAGTATAATGCAAATCTTCCAAAATCTGAAACATTTCTGGTTCCAATCATTTCAGATAAGGGATATTCAGCCTGTATTACCATAGATATCTTATAAATGTAAGCAAGGATAGGAATCCAGGAGCTTCATTTGGAGATGCTGGTAATTCCACAATATAGAAGCACTAGATCCTACCTGTGTTGATGACTAGAATCACCTGAAGCTGGAGCATGTCACCTTGCAAGAAGGCAACTCGGTTGCTACCCTCCTATAGCAACGCCACAGAGAAGGTAATCCATTCACATGTTCATTGTCTCATTTCTTAATTGAAAACTACTCACTGAGCATGGAGGCATCATGACATGGGGAAAATAACATTGGTTCTGTGATCACCTGAACCTAAGCACATCATTTACCCTACCTGTGTCTGTGCCTTATTTTTCTCATGTAGGAAACATAGATGATACTCCTTGACTCTTAGGGCTATGAGGTGAATTAAGAAGACAATATATTCCAGAGTCTTGGATGGTACTAGACACAGCTGCATTCCCTCAAACTCAGAGTGGGAGGTGAGACAGAACAGCCACTGAGACAAACAGGGGTTGTGGAGGTTTCTGTGGATCTCTGACCTGGTTGTGAGTCTAGATGACTACTGGACTCATTCTTTTAACCAACTATAGTTTAGTGTTAGAAAGCTTCCATTAATGCCCTTGCAGTTATTGCTGTATCTACTCCTTCCATTCTACATATATATCCTGAACCTCTGAGATGGGCCAGGCATTAGGGTTGTAGTTGAATGGGACACTTTCTTGCCTTTGTGAAACTCATGCTAGGGGGATGCAATAACCTTGAAGGATGATATAATGAAGCTTGATGAGTCTTTTGCAGGGAAAGTATTGGGCTTCTGGACAATAGACACAGTATAGCATTGAAACTCATCTAAGCCAATTTGATGATGACTCATGTACAACCCTGACATTCTTTTTCATAGAAACCAAAGCCATCAAAGAAATTTAAGGTGAGTGAGGGTTAACGATTCCCCAACAACTGCATTATCAGATGATAATAAAAGCAAGCCTCAGGCCAAATTCTACTACACAGATGGACACATTATACAAGCATTTATTAGCAAATGGGCACAAAACAGCTCAAACAATCTATTTCATAAAGTTCATGAAGTCCCAGCAATAGATGAATTAGTTACTATTTTTCATGAAAGGTTCATTCGAGGCAAGTACAACAATACTCTAAGGCAGAAGTTAGAGAGCTTTTTTTTTTTTTTTTAAAGGGCCAGTGAATATTTAAGGTTTTGCACCTTTGCAGATTAGACAGTCTCTGTTGCATCTTTCCATCTTTGCTATTATAGTGCAAAGGTAGCCACAGACAACACGTACACAAAATAGGTGTGTGGCTGAGTTTCAATAAATGTTTATTTACAAAAAGCTAGAACCTTAGGCTATAGCACGCTTACTCTTGTTTTGGAGGTAAAATAAATGACTATGATTGTCATTTAGGCAGCCAGTAATCCTCCTAATCTCATAGCTAACACAGTACTGTTTAGGAATCAAGGTTTTGACACCATCCCTAAGGTCGAAGACTAGAGGTCTTACAGGATTATTCTTTATTATGTACTTCTGGAGAGTATTTTAAAACCATTTTGGTTTTCATTTCACCAATTAGAATTTACTTGTAACATTTATTATGCTAGTCCACAGGTTCTTGATTTCAATTCCAGCAATCAATTTCTAATATTTAGTTTGCTAATTAGCAAAATGGAGGTTGTTGATCAAGATATGGCATCAGCATAGCTGGGAAAATAGGCGTGCACTCACCACATCTGGTTAATTTAATTTAATTTTTTTTTTTTTTTTTTTTTAGAGACAAGCCTCTCACCAGCTGCTCAAGCTGGTCTTGAAATCCTGGCCTCAAGTGGTCCTCCTGCCTCAGCCTGGGAGACAGAGCAAGACCGTGTCTCTAAAAGAAAAAACTATATATATATATACACACACACATATATGTGTGTATGTGTATATATATGTATATATATGTGTGTGTATATATATATAGCTTGACCAATACAATTTACCCATCACACCCCACTGTGTAAGCTTAAATATTTGAGATAAATTACCAACAATGTAACATTTAGTCTAGATGCCAATAATTCTTTCCTGAAAAAGGAGTCTTGCGCAAAGGATGGATAGAATTTAACCAGGTAAAGGGGAAGGGTGTGTATAGGAGGGGACGAGAGAGGGGGAAAAGGGAGTGGGAAGGTTAAGGCCCAGATAAAGGAGGCAGCACATTTAAAGTCTGAGAGACAAGAACAAGGAGGCTAATGGCCATGGAGATTGCCATGCTTGAGTGGACAGTCCACAAAAGCAGGAATCCCCACACATGCACACCCTATACAGTGATGTGCTAGGCCAGTCTGGGTGTTACACATTGGTCCTCCTACCATCCCTAAGAAGAAAATGAGGATAACAACTAGGGCAGTTTTAACAGTATGATAAGAGTGTTCTTTGCCAAAAGTAAAGCACTGGACGGAGTCATTTGTTTTGTATTTTGAGTTTCTCCCGTGTGCTAAGAACTCTACTGGATGTAGGAGTTAACCAAACAGGCGAAAACCCTCTCTGCCCTTATGGTGTGTATATTCTAGTAGGGGTAGGAGATTAAATAATATATTAGATAAATCAGAAAAGTATGTAACACATCAGACAATAGTAAGTGCTGTGGAGAAAAATCAAGCAGGGAAGAGAGACTGGAAGGTTGAGAAAGGCTTATGTCTACAATTTTACTTCTTTGATTTGAGGCCTTGGCATCAGCTCTTTGATCTTTCCTGATCTTTCTTCTTCATTTACCCTAAAGTTTTTACTTTTGTTTCCCATGGCTTAGCTCGAAATATTTTTTGAGCATCTATAGGGTGGCGAGCTAGTTTTGGGGGACATAGTGTTAACAAAAATAGACATAATTCCTGCCTCCTTTCAGCTAAATCTGTGGAGAAAAACAGACTAAAACAACCATCATGGCAGCCAAACATATGAGCTAACCAAATTGCAAGTTTTTGAAGGAAATACAGATGCTATAATATGATGATAATGCAAATAAAAAGTGTTTTGAAGGAAACATAAGGGATCAATTGCATAAAAATGGCAAGCTACATATGGTAGTCAGGGAAGATGACTGAAGAGGTGACATTTGGACTGAAAGGTGTCACTCTTCCCTCCCTATTCTCACTTCTCACCCAGTTTCCACTCATTCTTTTTTGTTTTTGAGACAGTCTCGCTCTGTCACCCAGGCTGGAGTGCAGTGGCGTGATCTTGGCTCACTGCAACCTCCACTTCCCAGGTTCAAGCAATTCGCCTGCCTCTGCCTCCCAAATATCTGGGATTACAGGCATGCCACCACGCTCGGCTAATTTTTGTATTTTTAGTAGAGACGGGGTTTCACCACATTGGCCAGGCTGGTCTCGAACTCCTGAACTCAAGTGATCTACCCGCCTTGGCCTCCCAAAGTACTGGGATTACAGGTGTGAGCCATCATGTCCAGGCTCCACTCATTCTTTAGCCCTTCCTTTAAACATCAGTTCTTCCAAGAAAGCCATCGCTCAAAAGCTTCTCTCACCCAGTTGGGTATGTGTCCCATCCCATCCCACTCAGATGAATGTAAAATTGGGTCCAATCAGGGCTAGTCCAACAGCCTTATCCCATAGGTCCTCCAGTCAGTTTGGAGTACGGAGGGGGAACCCAGAGTCAGATATAACCCAGATTCACAAAGCAGCCTATTGACCGGAGTCATGGCCCTCGGGCCCACAGCAAGCACAAAAACTGCAGCCCAACGGCCTTCAGCCAGTTACTCAGCCACTGTCTTTGGCTCCAAACATCCCTCTGTATCTTGCTTTACGGTGCTAAGGCTAGGATGGCACAAAACACATGTGCTCTACTCTCTGGCCGCATGCTAGTATCTGCCCATAGGGGGCGATAGAGGAAGCCTGCGGGGCTGGAGGATGCGGAGACTTCAGCATCAGGTATCCAGGTAGCCTGTTCATTCTGTCACAGTGTTTGGACGTAGCTTGCAGTTTCCCCAACACTTGCAGAGCCAGCCTCATTGCATCACCTCAGAGACACCAGCACCAGCCTCTTTTTGTTCTTTTCAACCCTGGCAGTAGCTGCTTCCCACAGTTGCCACCTTAGTCTATTGTTTTCATGTTCTTTTTTAATGTTTTCCATTTTCTAGGCAATTCTTTATATACAGTTAACCAGAGGTTCACAGTGCCCTTGGTGTTTTGGTAATTGTTTTGTCCCCCCCCCCCCCCACAGATCCTAAGCCAAAAATAAAAAAATAAAAAATACCCAACAGTTTCATGTATTAGTTGTTCCAAACAATTTAATAAGTATTTGCATCCTAACAAATAAGAAGTGGTTTGAGAATACGGTACACACAAATCAAAATAAAGTTATTTTTTGTCTTTCTTAACTACAATTACTTCCTAATAGGATGCATAGTATCTGTTGAGCATTACACAATTTCTCAAACTGAGGATTCAGATTAGACAGACACTGCCACTTTCGTTGCCTGTTCCATGTTGATTTTGGCACACAACTTGCATTTCATCATGGCAATTGCCAGAAGCCCAGTTTTGCCAAGATATGACATCAGAAGGAAAGTAGCCCAATCTCATGTTGAAACTGTTGGCCCCTTCAAGTAGTCGTTTGTAGCGTGTCTGACAGATGATGCCATGTTTTCCACGATACTGGTACTACTGGTGCTCTTGTGAGTTAATAATGGTGTCTTACACTGTCTCAGCACAGTTTGAAAACCAGGATAGTTAACAATTCTATATAGGCAATTCTGTCTAAGTGTCATGATTTATCTCCAAAACAGACCTTGACAGATGCAGGACCCCACTGCCTAAACTTCCTCAATATTCCACGTTCCCATCTTTGTCTCCCAGTATTCCACACAGCCCGGGCTCCTCATGCCCACAAATGTGATGTCCTAGCTGCCACATTCTGCTTCCCAGCTCTGTCTCAGACCTTGATCTTCCCTCTCTGCCCCATCCAGATGCAGTCCCCTGGACTGTGGCTGAGCCAGGGAGCGGGGTGGTCAGCTGTGTGTCTACGGCCATGTCAACTGCTCAGGTGCTCAAATACTGGCAAGAATTAAATGGACACAGGCCAAAGATGCAGCCTGAAGATAGAGACTTTGGAATGTTTAAAAATTACTTTTGCCCTAGGGAAAATCGGGTTGGGAAAAGAGAAGCAATTTTGAAATTACATGGTTTCGGTCTGCAGAGAAAGGAAAAAAGATTTGGGGGGAAGAAAAGGAGAAGTCAAACCCATAACATCTGGGTTGGTTTCATTTCAGTTCCCACTTGATTCATGGCAAGTTGCCTTATTCATTTAAAGAAAAAAAAGGAAAAGAAGAAAAGCTGGAGAAAGAATAAAACCCGAAACATTACTGATGGTCAAAAGCCACCTAGCACTGGGCCCGGGTGAGGTATTAAACATTCTGAATACTTTACTTGTCCTGGCTCTGAACAACAGGGCACTGAAATTAGAAAAATCTCAGCGTAGCTAATTTGCCATCACTGCCTAAGAAGCCATGTGTAAATCAAATTGTTTCTAGACTATGTAAAAACAAACAAAAGTAATATTTCCTAATTGGACTCTGATGGCCTCTCTTCTAGAAGCACTACCTTTTTTCCAGTTGGAGAATTTGGCTTTTCATATTCAGATCCAGGGCTTTTCAAAGCTGAGGCTGCTTCATAGCTGACAACTCCCCCATCCCAGGACATTCTTGATCTCCCAAGGAATCACATTAATCTACAGACACTACTCAGGACTGCTGGACCTTGAAAAGCCCTGCTGTGTCAGCAGCCCCAAAAACGCCTACCAAGCTTTTTTATGATGTCCAAAGCTTTACTCTTTGAAATGTACAAGAGTGTCATTAAACTGAAGGAACATTTTCAAATGAAAACCGCTGTCAGTTGAGGAAGTCTTATTTTCTATCGAATCTCATTTGAGACTTACCTAGGCAATGAAAAACGCAATTGACAAAACAAAGCTGTCTATCTGTTAATTTGTGGCAAATAAGAAGGGAACCCAGTAGAACAGGGATCACAGTAGAACAGTAGCTAGAAGACACATTATCTGACTGACTGCCTCACTCATTTGTGACGTACCTGCTGACCTTATTAAGCACCTCTCAGAAAAGATGAGGGGTTAAAATGCACATGTTCTGTTTCCTGACTGACCCCTCTCATAGGGGCTGATGCTTGGCCATGACATTGTGAGACACAATCCTAGCACAGGCTTTTACATAAGCCACCAAATGATAATTCTTCGTATCAGAATCTCAGAAATGATCACTACTCTTCCTCCTTGACTTTCAGCTTTGACTTAGCCTTCTAAGGATGGCCTCTGCAAAATATGAGCTCTCCTTAAGTGTCATAAGCCTTGATGCCTTTTCCACTTTCCATCTTCCTCCATCTGCAAATAGTCTTGCTCAGATACTTGATGTTTTCATATTTTCTCTCTCTTGCCCATCAAAACTTATTTATGAACTGTGTGACATTGAAAAAATACTTTTACCCTTCCTGAACCCTGGTTTTATAATTATACATACCTACTACATTTCTTGTAGGGTTTAAATAACATTATATGCATGCATTGTTAGTGGGATATTGTCACCATAGTGCTGTATAGCAAATCACCCCCAAAGCCACCGGTTTACAGCAACAGGCATTTATTCTTAAGCTCATACATCTGCTTGTATAATCTCCTGGTGTGGACCAGCTGGGCATGGCTCCAGGGTATGAGGTGTGCCCAGGTCTGCCTGATGTATGTTTATTTTACAAACCAGGTTGAAGGAGCGGTAGCCCCTCAGAGGAAGTTCTTTCCATGATGAATGCACCAGAGCCACGCCAACCCATGTAGGAGCTCTTAAGGCCTCCCTCATGTCAAGCTTGCTAATACCATATTGACAGAGCAAGTTACACAGGCAAGACCAACATCAATGGAGCCACTCGTCCCACAGTTAGAAAGGGTGGGAGTAGCAGAGGTAAGTGAATATTTACTGAAAGATAAATTATCAGATCAACAGATGTGTATGTTTTGGTTAACATGACCAGCCAATACTCCTTCACATAGTACAGGCTTGGTCCCCTGAGGGAGGAAAGACTTTGAGTCAGGTGTGTGGAGAGCCAGAAGATTCCGCTAAAGCCGTAAGATATAGGCAGTTTCCTGCTCTATGTTCATTTTAACTATTATAGAATGTGTCTCTTGGAGAGAAGGGCAGAAGTCTAATAGAGAGACCTGGAGAAGCCACCCTGCCATTTGCAGTCTTTGTCAATCTTAATATGACATTACCAGCCAATATGACATTCCCAGCCAAACTGGTCAGGTGAGTTATTCCTGTCCTTTCCTCCCAAATGCTGGCTCAGACCACATCCCTCCACACCCCCTGATATCCTCTGTCCCAAATCAAAACTCTACAGTAGGCAAAAATATCAGCCCCCAAAGAGGTTCACATCCTAATACTCAGAACCTGGGAATCTGTTATCTTACATGGCAAAAAGAACACGGTGAATGTGATTAAGGATCTTGAACTGGGGAGATGATCCTGGATTATCTGGGTAGGCCCTGTGTACTCATAAGGGTCCTTATAAGAGGGAGGCAAGAGGGCAGAGAGGAGAAATGATGTTAGGCTGACAGCTTCAAGGATGGAGAAAGAACAGCAAGGCAAGGCATAGAAGTGGCCTCCAGAAGCTGGAAAAGGCAAGAAATAGATTCTCCCCCAGAGCCGACCGAAGGAACACAGCCCCGCAGACCTATTTCAGACTTCTGACCTCCAGAGCAATACATCAGTGTTGTTTTAACTACCACACTTATGGTGAATTGTTCCAGCGGCAAGACGAAACTAACACAAACCTCAAAGATTGCTCTGCTTATTTCTGTATGTTTATCCACACTCTTCACTTTCACTGCCTTCCCTCCGTAGACCCATTATGTTTTATACACGGTCTTTTGCCTGAATGAGTTCTTGTAAAATACATGTAATTGTTTAGTATGCACGTATTTTTAATTATGTAAATTGGAATGTGTTCTAGCTCGTTTACCTTTTTGTCACTCAGCACTACACTTTTGACATCCACCTAGGCTGCTGCGTGCCCTTAGTTCATGATTTTCAACCATTATATGGGGTTCTGGGGTTTGTTCTCTCCATAATTTATCCATCTGCTCTCCACTGACAGACACCGTTTGCTTCTCACTCATCACTACCAGAAATCATGCAGTAGTAGACCTTCTCAGGTGTCTCCTTCTAGATCTGTGTGAATTCCTTTGTGGTCTATATTCCTAGGGGCAGAAATACTGACATATAGGCTATGTATAAATTTAATTTGACAAAGTACTGTCAGATTGCTGTCAGAACAGCAGCTCCAAAACTTTTAGCTGTATGTAAAGGTACTTGTGAACCCACATTCATCCACCCTTGGTATTATCCAATTTGTCAGCTATCTGATGGGCACTACATATTTTTCCCCATTACTATTTTAATTTATATTGTTTCAGTACTAAAGAGTTTGAGAATTTCTTCCTATATTTATCAGCCTTTTGGATTTTTATCTTTATAAATTCCTTGTTCAAATCCTTTGCACAATCATCTACTCATTTGTAGAATTCTTTGTATATTCTAGCATTTTGTTGTTGTTGTTCATGACAATCTTGAATAGATAAGAGTCCTTTATTTTTGGTGTAATAAAATCAACCAAGTGCCGGGCGTGGTGGCTCATGCCTGTAATCCCAGTACTTTGGGAGGCCGAGGTGGGCAGATCACCTGAGGTCGGGAGTTCGAGACCAGCCTTACCAACATAGAAAAGTCTCATCTCTACTAAAAATGCAAAATTAGCCAGACGTGGTGGCGCATGCCTGTAATCCCAGCTACTCTGGAGGCTGAGGCAGGAGAATTCCTTGAACCTGGGAGGTGGAGGTTGCAGTGAGCTGAGATGGTGTCATTGCTCTCCAGCCTGGGCAACAAGAGCAAAACACTGTCTCAAAAAAAAAAAAAAAAGAGAAAGAAATTTGAAAAACAAATAAAATCAAGCAAGTTTTTAAACTTAGGGTTTGCTACTTTTTAAAAATGTCTCCCTAATGGTAGACATAAAATCTGTTCTCAAATATTCCACGTCCCTCTTGTTCCAGGCACATGATCAGGTTGTACTTTCCTTTGAAGTTAGGTATAGCCACGGGACTTTCCTTGTCCAGTGATAAATGAGAAGATATCACCTGTCACTTTCAGGGTTGTTTTAAAGCCCATGTGAGATTGGCCCATTTCACTATTCCCTGTTGACCTATGTGATCACAACACACTAGCGAGAGAAAGATTTCTGTTGTGGGTTAAGCCATCAGATTTTGAGGTCATTTGTCCCGTGAGCATATCCAGCCTGTCCTGACTTGTTTATTTCTTTTATCCCATTCCCCACTCCCCTACCACGAGCAACCATTCTAATATATTTATTTTGTGTTCTTAGAAAACACGTCCCATTATGCATGCATTTTTAAATTTTGATAAATGGTGTTGTGTTGCCTCACTGTGTTTCTTACTTTCTTCACTCATCATTATGCTTTTAAGGTCCAGCCACATTGCTACACGTGCATATCAAATCTGTTGTTGTTAAATGCTGTGTGGGTGAGCCACAGCTGTGACTTTCCTCTCTTCCTATGAAAGACACAACTTTTTCTGAAGAAATCTTTGCCCAACCCTAGTCTACAAAGTCATTCTGCAATGTTCTTTTCTAACGTTATAGCTTTATCTTTCACATTGACATCTTAGGTCTCCAGAGTCCACCACTCTGGTAGTAGGTATTAAGGCGGTATTCAGTTTTATTTTCCTCTGCACAGTAAAAAAAAAAAAAACAAAAAAAACTTTTCCTCAAAACCATTTGCTTACTATTCTGTCCAGCTAATCTATAGATCCATCTCTATCGCACATGAAGTTTCCAGATATACATGAAATGATTCTTGAGCTTTCCATTCTGTTCTGTTGATCCATTTCCTATTACAGCATGAATACTACAATTTTTATAGTTACGGCTTTAATAGTATATTTTATATACTAATGTATGGAAGGGTACATTTTCTGTTTTTTTAATCCCTCCTCGAAGTTGACTACTATGATTTTGTTCCCTCTATACACACTTATTAGAGAAAGTGTATCAAGTTCCTTAAAATTTAACAGAAATTTTTGTTGATGTTGAATTAAATTTATAGACAAATTTAGGGAGGATTTTCATTTGTGTAATATCTTCCCATCCATGGCCATGGACTTTTTCTCCATCTATTCAGGTCTTCTTTTAAGTCTCTTATTAGTTTTAAAGTTTTCTCCATTGAGATTTTATATATTCTTGGACTACTTAAATCCTAAATATTTGATCATTTGTATTACAATTGTCTCAAATTAGATTTTCTAGTTCATTATTGCTGGTGTACAGACACGCTATTGATTTTTGTAAGTTAATCTTATATCTGGCAACCTTGTTGAACTCTCTTATTACTTACCACAATTTTTGATTGCCATTGATTTTTCTAAGAGGATTATCATACCATCTACAAACAATAAGTTTTATTTCTTTGCAATCCTCATATATCTTATTTCTTTTTCTTTCCTTAAAGTTTGGGCCAGAAACTCCAGCATTATGTTAAATAGCAGTGGTGGTTCCACTCTTCTCCCTGCTCCAAAAAGGAATGCACCTGCATTTTCTATATTAGGTATAATAATTACTGTAGAATTTTGGCTTATAAGCTGGCAATCTAACAAAAGTTTCGCTTTATTTTCTAAGGGTTTAAAAAATAATCATGAATTGGTGAATACCTTTATCAAATGCTTATCACCTATTCACTCATTTAAGGACATTTAGGTAGTTTCCAGTTTGGGGTAATTGTGAGTAAATCTGCTATGGACATTCATGTATCGAGTGCTTGTCTCAAGGATTGAAATAATCATATGATTTTTTTTAATTTTTTTTTAAATTTATTATTATACTTTAAGTTGTAGGGTGCATGTGCATAACGCGCAGGTTTGTTACATATGTATACTTGTGCCTTGTTGGTGTGCTGCACCCATCAACTCGTCATTTACATCAGGTATAACTCCCAATGCAATCCCTCCCCCCTCCCCCCTCCCCCCCCCATGATAGGGCCCGGTGATGTTCCCCTTCCTGAGTCCAAGTGATCTCATTGTTCAGTTCCCACCTATGAGTGAGAACATGCGGTGTTTGGTTTTCTGTTCTTGTGATAGTTTGCTAAGAATGATGGTTTCCAGCTGCATCCATGTCCCTACAAAGGACACAAACTCATCCTTTTTTATGGCTGCATAGTATTCCATGGTGTATATGTGCCACATTTTCTTAATCCAATCTGTCACTGATGGACATTTGGGTTGATTCCAAGTCTTTGCTATTGTGAATAGTGCCGCAATAAACATACGTGTGCATGTGTCTTTATAGCAGCATAATTTATAATCCTTTGGGTATATACCCAGTAATGGGATGGCTGGGTCATATGGTACATCTAGTTCTAGATCCTTGAGGAATCGCCATACTGTTTTCCATAATGGTTGAACTAGTTTACAATCCCACCAACAGTGTAAAAGTGTTCCTATTTCTCCACATTCTCTCCAGCACCTGTTGTTTCCTGACTTTTTAATGATCGCCATTCTAACTGGTGTGAGATGGTATCTCATTGTGGTTTTGATTTGCATTTCTCTGATGGCCAGTGATGATGAGCATTTTTTCATGTGTCTGTTGGCTGTATGAATGTCTTCTTTTGAGAAATGTCTGTTCATATCCTTTGCCCACTTTTTGATGGGGTTGTTTGTTTTTTTCTTGTAAATTTGTTTGAGTTCTTTGTAGGTTCTGGATATTAGCCCTTTGTCAGATGAGTAGATTGCAAAAATTCTCTCCCATTCTGTAGGTTGCCTGTTCACTCTGATGGTAGTTTCTTTTGCTGTGCAGAAGCTCTTTAGTTTAATTAGATCCCATTTGTCAATTTTGGCTTTTGCTGCCGTTGCTTTTGGTGTTTTAGACATGAAGTCTTTGCCTATGCCTATGTCCTGAATGGTACTACCTAGGTTTTCCTCTAGGATTTTTATGGTATTAGGTCTAACATTTGAGTCTCTAATCCATCTTGAATTAATTTTCGTATAAGGAGTAAGGAAAGGATCCAGTTTCAGCTTTCTACTTACGGCTAGCCAATTTTCCCAGCACCATTTATTAAATAGGGAATCCTTTCCCCATTTCTTGTTTCTCTCAGGTTTGTCAAAGATCAGATGGCTGTAGATGTGTGGTATTATTTCTGAGGACTCTGTTCTG
This sequence comes from Macaca nemestrina, assembly GCF_043159975.1. Taxonomy (NCBI): domain Eukaryota; kingdom Metazoa; phylum Chordata; class Mammalia; order Primates; family Cercopithecidae; genus Macaca; species Macaca nemestrina. Next base: position 22,324,893 of record NC_092139.1, on the reverse strand, counting down.
TTCCATTGGTCTATATCTCTGTTTTGGTACCAGTACCATGCTGTTTTGGTTACTGTAGCCTTGTAGTATAGTTTGAAGTCAGGTAGCGTGATGCCTCCAGCTTTGTTCTTTTGACTTAGGATTGTCTTGGAGATGCGGGCTCTTTTTTGGTTCCATATGAACTTTAAAGCAGTTTTTTCCAATTCTGTGAAGAAACTCGTTGGTAGCTTGATGGGGATGGCATTGAATCTATAAATTACCTTGGGCAGTATGGCCATTTTCACGATATTGATTCTTCCTATCCATGAGCATGGTATGTTCTTCCATTTGTTTGTGTCCTCTTTTATTTCACTGACCAGTGGTTTGTAGTTCTCCTTGAAGAGGTCCTTTACATCCCTTGTAAGTTGGATTCCTAGGTATTTGATTCTCTTTGAAGCAATTGTGAATGGAAGTTCATTCCTGATTTGGCTCTCTGTTTGTCTGTTACTGGTGTATAAGAATGCTTGTGGTTTTTGCACATTAATTTTGTATCCTGAGACTTTGCTGAAGTTGCTTATCAGCTTCAGGAGATTTTGGGCTGAGACAATGGGGTTTTCTAAATATACAATCATGTCATCTGCAAACAGGGACAGTTTGACTTCTTCTTTTCCTAACTGAATACCCTTGATTTCTTTCTCTTGCCTAATTGCCCTAGCCAGAACTTCCAACACTATGTTGAATAGGAGTGGTGAGAGAGGGCATCCCTGTCTTGTGCCAGTTTTCAAAGGGAATTTTTCCAGTTTTTGCCCATTCAGTATGATATTGGCTGTGGGTTTGTCATAGATAGCTCTTATTATTTTGAGGTACGTTCCATCAATACCGAATTTATTGAGCGTTTTTAGCATGAAGGGCTGTTGAATTTTGTCAAAAGCCTTTTCTGCATCTATTGAGATAATCATGTGGTTCTTGTCTTTGGTTCTGTTTATATGCTGGATTATGTTTATTGATTTGCGAATGTTGAACCAGCCTTGCATCCCAGGGATGAAGCCCACTTGATCATGGTGGATAAGCTTTTTGATGTGTTGCTGAATCCGGTTTGCCAGTACTTTATTGAGGATTTTTGCATCGATGTTCATCAGGGATATTGGTCTAAAATTCTCTTTTTTTGTTGTGTCTCTGCCAGGCTTTGGTATCAGGATGATATTGGCCTCATAAAATGAGTTAGGGAGGATTCCCTCTTTTTCTATTGATTGGAATAGTTTCAGAAGGAATGGTACCAACTCCTCCTTGTACCTCTGGTAGAATTCAGCTGTGAATCCATCTGGTCCTGGACTTTTTTTGGTTGGTAGGCTATTAATTATTGCCTCAATTTCAGAGCCTGCTATTGGTCTATTCAGGGATTCAACTTCTTCCTGGTTTAGTCTTGGAAGAGTGTAAGTGTCCAGGAAATTATCCATTTCTTCTAGATTTTCCAGTTTATTTGCGTAGAGGTGTTTATAGTATTCTCTGATGGTAGTTTGTATTTCTGTGGGGTCGGTGGTGATATCCCCTTTATCATTTTTAATTGCGTCGATTTGATTCTTCTCTCTTTTCTTCTTTATTAGTCTTGCTAGTGGTCTGTCAATTTTGTTGATCTTTTCAAAAAACCAACTGCTGGATTCATTGATTTTTTGGAAGGTTTTTTGTGTTTCTATCTCCTTCAGTTCTGCTCTGATCTTAGTTATTTCTTGCCTTCTGCTAGCTTTCAAATGTGTTTGCTCTTGCTTCTCTAGTTCTTTTAATTGCGATGTTAGAGTGTCAATTTTAGATCTTTCCTGCTTTCTCTTGTGGGCATTTAGTGCTATAAATTTCCCTCTACACACTGCTTTAAATGTGTCCCAGAGATTCTGGTATGTTGTATCTTTGTTCTCATTGGTTTCAAAGAACATCTTTATTTCTGCCTTCATTTCGTTATGTACCCAGTAGTCATTCAGGAGCAGGTTGTTCAGTTTCCATGTAGTTGAGCGGTTTTGATTGAGTTTCTTAGTCCTGAGTTCTAGTTTGATTGCACTGTGGTCTGAGAGACAGTTTGTTATAATTTCTGTTCTTGTACATTTGCTGAGGAGTGCTTTACTTCCAATTACGTGGTCAATTTTGGAGTAAGTACGATGTGGTGCTGAGAAGAATGTATATTCTGTTGATTTGGGGTGGAGAGTTCTATAGATGTCTATTAGGTCTGCTTGTTGCAGAGGTGAGTTCAATTCCTTGATATCCTTGTTAACTTTCTGTCTCGTTGATCTGTCTAATGTTGACAGTGGAGTGTTGAAGTCTCCCATTATTATTGTATGGGAGTCTAAGTCTCTTTGTAAGTCTCTAAGGACTTGCTTGATGAATCTGGGTGCTCCTGTATTGGGTGCATATATATTTAGGATAGTTAGCTCTTCCTGTTGAATTGATCCCTTTACCATTATGTAATGGCCTTCTTTGTCTCTTTTGATCTTTGATGGTTTAAAGTCTGTTTTATCAGAGACTAGTATTGCAACCCCCGCTTTTTTTTGTTCTCCATTTGCTTGGTAAATCTTCCTCCATCCCTTTATTTTGAGCCTATGTATGTCTCTGCGTGTGAGATGGGTCTCCTGAATACAGCAGACTGATGGGTCTTGACTCTTTATCCAGTTTGCCAGTCTGTGTCTTTTAATTGGAGCATTTAGTCCATTTACATTTAAGCTTAAGATTGTTATGTGTGAACTTGATCCTGCCATTATGATATTAACTGGTTATTTTGCTCATTAGCTGATGCAGTTTCTTCCTTGCCTCGATGGTCTTTACATTTTGGCATGTTTTTGCAATGGCTGGTACTGGTTGTTCCTTTCCATGTTGAGTGCTTCCTTCAGGGTCTCTTGTAAGGCAGGCCTAGTGGTGACAAAATCTCTAAGCATTTGCTTATCTGTAAAGGATTTTATTTCTCCTTCACTTATGAAACTTAGTTTGGCTGGATATGAAATTCTGGGTTTAAAATTCTTTTCTTTAAGAATGTTGAATATTGGCCCCCCCTCTCTTCTGGCTTGTAGAGTTTCTGCCGAGAGATCTGCTGTTAGTCTGATGGGCTTCCCTTTGTGGGTAACCCGACCTTTCTCTCTGGCTGCCCTTAAGATTTTTTCCTTCATTTCAACTTTGGTGAATCTGGCAATTATGTGTCTTGGAGTTGCTCTTCTCGAGGAGTATCTTTGTGGCGTTCTCTGTATTTCCTGGATTTGAATGTTGGCCTGCCCTACTAGGTTGGGGAAGTTCTCCTGGATGATATCCTGAAGAGTGTTTTCCAACTTGGTTCCATTTTCCCCCTCACTTTCAGGCACCCCAATCAGACGTAGATTTGGTCTTTTTACATAATCCCATACTTCTTGCAGGTTTTGTTCATTTCTTTTTCTTCTTTTTTCTTTTGGTTTCTCTTCTCGCTTCATTTCATTCATTTGATCCTCAATCGCTGATACTCTTTCTTCCAGTTGATCGAGTCGGTCACTGAAGCTTGTGCATTTGTCACGTATTTCTCGTGTCATGGTTTTCATCTCTTTCATTTCGTTTATGACCTTCTCTGCATTAATTACTCTAGCCATCAATTCTTCCACTTTTTTTTCAAGATTTTTAGTTTCTTTGCACTGGGTACGTAATTCCTCCTTTAGCTCTGAGAAATTTGATGGACTGAAGCCTTCTTCTCTCATCTCGTCAAAGTCATTCTCCGTCCAGCTTTGATCCGTTGCTGGCGATGAGCTGCGCTCCTTTGCCGGGGGAGATGCGCTCTTATTTTTTGAATTTCCAGCTTTTCTGCCCTGCTTTTTCCCCATCTTTGTGGTTTTATCTGCCTCTGGTCTTTGATGATGGTGATGTACTGATGGGGTTTTGGTGTAGGTGTCCTTCCTGTTTAATAGTTTTCCTTCTAACAGTCAGGACCCTCAGCTGCAGGTCTGTTGGAGATTGCTTGAGGTCCACTCCAGACCCTGTTTGCCTGGGTATCAGCAGCAGAGGCTGCAGAAGATAGAATATTTCTGAACAGCGAGTGTACCTGTCTGATTCTTGCTTTGGAAGCTTCCTCTCAGGGGTGTACTCCACCCTGTGAGGTGTGGGGTGTCAGACTGCCCCTAGTGGGGGATGTCTCCTAGTTAGGCTGCTCAGGGGTCAGGGACCCACTTGAGCAGGGAGTCTGTCCCTTCTCAGATCTCAGCCTCCGTGTTGGGAGATCCACTGCTCTCTTCAAAGCTGTCAGACAGAGTCCTTTGCGTCTGCAGAGTTTTCTGCTGCGTTTGTTATTGTTTACTGTGCCCTGTCCCCAGAGGTGGAGTCTACAGAGACAGGCAGGTTTCCTTGAGCTGCTGTGAGCTCCACCCAGTTCGGGCTTCCCAGCGGCTTTGTTTACCTACTTAAGCCTCAGCAATGGCGGGCGCCCCTCTCCCAGCCTCGCTGCTGCCTTGCCGGTAGATCACAGACTGCTGTGCTAGCAATGAGGGAGGCTCCGTGGGTGTGGGACCCTCCCGGCCAGGTGTGGGATATGATCTCCTGGTGTGCCTGTTTGCTTAGAGCACAGTATTGGGGTGGGAGTTACCCGATTTTCCAGGTGTTGTGTGTCTCAGTTCCCCTGGCTAGGAAAAGGGATTCCCTTCCCCCTTGCACTTCCCAGGTGAGGCAATGCCTCGCCCTGCTTCAGCTCTCGCTGGTCGGGCTGCAGCAGCTGACCAGCACCGATCGTCCGGCACTCCCCAGTGAGATGAACCCAGTATCTCAGTTGAAAATGCAGAAATCACCGGTCTTCTGTGTCGCTCGCGCTGGGAGTTGGAGACTGGAGCTGTTCCTATCCCATCTTGCTCCGCCCCCCTCAATCATATGATTTTTATTCTTTAGCATATTTAAAGTAGTGAATTGCACTAACATTGAAAAAAACTTGTTCCTGGGATAAGCCCCATATAAATATAATTATTATTTTTGTAAAACAGTGTTGGCTTTCTTAGCTAGTATTTACCATAGAATGTGTTTTCTATACATTCACACATGAAATGGGCCTGTATTTTCTTTTCTTGTATTCTAACCTGATTTTGGAATCAAGATTCCAGTAAATTCAAGTAACCCTTTGGCCTTATTTTCTAGAACAACTTTCATAAGTTTAAAATTAAATCTTCTTTAAAAGTTCGGTAGAGCTCACCTGTCAATCATGTGGTGTTTTGAAGAAGGGCTTGACTACCATTTCAATGTCTTTAATTTTGCTGATTCATTTAAAAGTTCTTTTTCTCCTCATGTAAATTTTGTCATTTTATCTTTTTCTAAGATTGTATTCAATCTAGTTTCCAATTTAATAACACATAGTTCACTATATTCTTTTTGTTTGTTTTTGAGATAGAGTCTTATGCTGCCACCCAGGCAGGATTGCAATGGCATGATCACAGTTCACTGCAGCCTTGACCTCCAAGGTCCAAGTGATTCTCCCACCTCAGCCTCCCAAGTAGCTGCAACTCTAACCATGAATCACCACCCTCGTTAATTTTGTGTATGTGTATGTGTGTGTGTATATATACACATGTGTGTATATATAGAGATGTATGTGTGTATATATACACACACATACATATATACACACACACATACACAAACATACACAGAAAGAGAGAGAAATGGGGGTCTCGCTACGTTGCTCAGGCTGGTCTTGAACTCCTAGACTCAACTGATTTACCTACCTCAGTCTCCCAAAATGCTGGGATTATAGGTGTGAGCCACCATGACTGGACTCACTATACTCTTTTTTTTTTTTTAATTGCATTTATTACATCTTTCTTTCTCAGTTTGCTCTGGTTTTTAGTATTCTTTTCAACTAAGAGTTTTCATATTCTAAACTCTTCTCCATTCAATTCATAGTGCTTCTTTTTTTTATTAATTTTCTTCTTGTTTCTTTGGGCTTTTTCTGATATTCTTGGGTTGAATGCATGCTCCTATTTTTAGCATTGAAAATAATTATATATTCACAAAAAGTTGTAAAGAAATGTCCAAAGGGTGCTTGGGACAGGAAGATCTCAAGCATCTTTCGCCCAGCCTCTGCCAAAGTTAATATGTCATGTAACATAGTACAACATCCTAAGCAAGAAACTGGCATTGTCACAATCCAGAGTTAATTCAGACTTCACCAGTTTTACATGCATTCATTTGTGAGTATGCAAGCGTGTGTTTAATTTTATGCAATTGATCACATGTGCAGCTTCATGTTACTACCATTACAATCAAGACACAGAGCTATAGCATCACAAGGCTCCAAACTGCTATGGTTTGAATGTTTTTACCCCCTCCAAAAGTCATAGTGAAACTTAATCTCCAATGCAACAGTACAGTAGTCCCCCCTTATCTTTGGTGATGCTTTCCAAGACCCCTGGTAGATACCTGAAACCATGGATACTACCAAACCCTGTGTATGCCATGTTTTTTCTATCTAATAACCAAGAGAGCTACTAAGCGACTAACAAGTGAGTAGCATATATAGGGTGGATATGTTGGACAAATGGATGATGCACATTCTGGCAGGATGGAGCAGGATGGCATGAGATATCATCACACTACTTAGAAAAGTGATATTTTTAAAACTTATGAGTTATTTCTGGAATTTTCTATGTAATATCTTCAGACTGTAATTAAAACCAAGAAAAGTGAAACTGTGGATCAAGGGGGAAACTGTGATCAAGGGGGTCCTTTAGGTGGACTCCTAAAGGTTTCACCTTCACAGATGGGATTAGTGCCTTAGAACACGGCTTGAGCGGGCAAATTTTCTTCTCCCATCCCCTCTGCCATGTAAGGACACAGCATTTGTCCACCTTGGATGATGAAGCAATAGCCTGACATCTTGAAAGCAGAAAGTAAATCCTCATCGGACACCAAATTTGCCAGATCTTGGGCTTCCCAAATTCCAGATCTATGAGAAATTAATGTCTATTGTTTCTAAATCACCTATTCTAACATAGTGTGTTATACCAGCAGGAATAGACTAAGACACGTATACTATCTTTTTTTAGTCACACCGTTTCTCTCCTCCCTGCCATCTAAAACCCCAGGCAGCCACTAATCTGTTCTCTATCTGTAATTTTTTTTTTTTTTACCATTTCACAAATGTTATATAAATGAAATAACATACTATGTAACATTTTGACTCAGCATAATTTTTCACTGAGCATAATTCCCTTGAGGCTCATCCAAGGTGTTACAGGTACAATAGTTTGCTCCTTTTTATTCCTGAGCAGTATATCATGGTATGGGTGTTTTGCAGCTTGTTTATTCACTCATTTAATGACATTTAGGTAGTTTCCAGTGTGGGGTGATTATGAGTAAATCTGCTATGGACATTCATGTACAAGTTTCTGTGTTAACATGAGTTTTTGCTCCTCTGGAATAAATGCCCAAGCGTATAATTGCTGGATCATATAGTAAGTTCATTTTTACTTATAAAACAAACACACAAAGTACCTTCCAGTGTGGTTGTTTCATTTTACATTTCTACCAGCAATGTAGGAGAGATCCAGTTTCTTTGCATCCTTGCCATAATCTCGTGCTCTCACTACTTTTTATATGAGCCATTCAGATAAGTATGTAGTGATGTCTCACTGTGGTTTTAATTTTCATTTTCCTAATGGCTAATCATATTAAACATTTTCTTCATATTCCTTTTCCCTGCCATCTGTATATGCAGGTCATTTGTCTTTAACTTTTGTTTCCTGTTAAATAAATTTAAACTTTTAGACTTTCCTCTAAGTGTTGCTTCAGACTGTTGTGCAAATATAGACTTGTTCTGCTTTCATTATTATTCACTTCAGGATTTCTTTATGATTTCCTTTGTAACCAAAGTGTTATTTAGTAACATGTTATTTAGTTGTCAAATTCATAAGATTTTAAAATCTGTCATTTGGTTATTAATTTCTAATTTTATTGCATAACAGTTGGGGAACATGGTCTGTGTGATATGAATTATTTGGATTTAATTGGGCTTCTCTTATGGTCTAATACATGTTCTATTTTTGTGATGATTTTGAGTGTGCCCAAAAAAATGATTTTCTCTGTTTGTATTTGGAGGTCTATATATTAAAATTATTTAACACTAATTTGTCAACATGTTAATAGGCCTGAGTTTATTCATTCTATTTCTCAGATCTTCAATGTCTCTAGTTATTTTCTGTCTACTTGATATTATTCTGCTTCAATAGATTGATTCCCTAGTATGGCTGCTAACTTATTTCCATCTTAAATGATAACCACAAAACAACCATAATTTGCAAACACTTAACTACCTCATGTAAAGTTTTAAATAGTATGTGCCAGGCACTTGGCTAAGCATTTTGCTTGTGTCATATTTACTTCTTACACTTACAAGTCACAAGGTTCCCGTTTTACGGATGAGGAATCCAAGAGTCTAGAAGCAAATTAACCATGGCATGCAGCCAGAATGGCAGAGGTGGCATTTAAATGCAGATTTGTGTTCTAAGTCCATGCTTTTAATGACTGTATTCTATGCCTCAGTTTACTCATTTGTAGAAGGAGGAAATTTGGAGGACTTTGAGGGGTTTTTTTAAGACCAAGAAACTCATCGTCATTATTATTGTCTGAGTTAACATTTATTGGACTCTTCCTCTGTAAGTTCTAGGTTCTGTACTAAGCACAGTATGTCAGTGATCTTATTTCATCCTCACAGTCACCCTTTAAAGTAGGTGTTGAAATCTTAGTGTTACAGATGAGGAAACGAAGGCTCAGAGTGGGTACTCAGGTACGATAAGAACTCATTGGTGAGGTTGTCAGGGCCTAAAGTCCTAATCACAATGCTAGACTTTGATCTTCCACACTGAACTGGGGACTTTATAGGTGGCATTTCATGTAGCCCCACAATAGCGGTCAGAGGGAAGAAGTGGTGTGCCTTCTGAACCACATTCATCCAAAAGTTTTTTGGTTGACCCCTGGAACTTCAGAAGGAAGTCCTCTGTCTTCCTGATTTGACTGAGATGTTCCTTTCAATTGTTTGGACTCTAAAGCCCAGCATCCTTTTTTTTCCCTCCCCAAACTGCTCAACACATTCCTAAAGGCAGCACTTGGCCTAGCTCATTTCTTCCTCTTCATACCCTTCCAATTAACCTCCCCATCTTTTGTGGAGGTACACATACTCAGTCACACTGCCCATTCTCTCCTGTTGTCTTCCAGAAAAGTCTCACCCTAAAATGGACTGATAAGCCAACACAACTTACAGTAAATTTTCAATATGAATATAGGAGCTTTCCTCAACCATCTCAACCCTTTCATCTACCTGTTTTTTCTCCCTCCTCCTGGTTCCCTGGAGTAAAGAGAGAGAAGAAGTGAGTTATTGTCATGTTAAGCTGCACTAAATGGCTGTATATTATGGTTAGAGACCTCTGGAGAAATAACAATGAGATCACTGCAATTTTTGTTCTTGGAAAAATAATGTGGCAAAAAGACACCTTTAATCCTCTATTTTAATTTGTGTTTATTGATCTCTTTGAAAATTAGGGAAACACGTTTTCTCATTGCAAATGTTATAAGAATGCATGGGGAGGTCCTAGTTATAAAGAGTAATGAAGTAGAGGCTATGAAAGAGAGTCTCTTCATAAGGCATGGATTAGGGGAGGATGGTGGGTGAGAAAATACCTATAAAAGGAAACACACAGAGAAAGAAACCTATCAGATATCAATGACTAACTCTGAGTTGTGGGTTTGTAAATAATGTGTCATCAAAGAGGCATTCCACGAGCTCAGTAAAAACTCCCACCCCTCCCCCAGCTATCATGTCACCATCATATCAATCTTTATTCTCTTGGCACTCGGCACTTGCAGGAATCACCTTGTTTATTTACTTATATGATTGTTTACTTGTATGATTTCCCCCACCATAGCCTGAAAAATTAATTGTACAAAGGCAAGAACTTTGTATATTTGTTTTCTGCTATTTCCTGGTGCCTAGAATCATAGCTGGCATATAATAAGTAGCCAAATATTTGGACAGATGAATAGATGGATAGATATGTAAAATAAATGTTTCCTATATGCCCAGTTTTCTGTGACTTCCAAATTTTCTGAAATGAACAAATGTTACTGCTCTAAAAAGAAAAAAAAATTAATTTAGCATCACATCTTTCCAGAAACCTTTCCTGTTTCCTCAGGCACAAGCGGATCTTCCTTCTCTAATCTCCCAAGAATATTCAAACCTCTCAATGGACACTGGGCCTTGTCATCCTAAGAGTCTCATTATTTGCCTACATTTCTTGTCTTTCTCACTGGAATTTAAGGCCTCTGAGTGTTAGACTCATAAATTGCCAGAGCAGTAAAGAACTTAAAGATCATCTGTCCTAATGTCTCCACTTATAGATGAAAACAATGAGACTCGGAGATGTGAGCTATCCAGACCCAATGACAAAAGATTATCCAGGAAAATGCTACACTCTTAATGCCATATCTTCTTTGTTCAAGTTGTCTTAGGTCACTGGGTAAGCTGTGGTAGGTTCAGCACTTTAACTGGGCACCTAGCCCTCCACCCTCTCTTCTCTAGGCCACAGGGCAATGCCTTCTGCATTTGCAATTCATCTTTCCTACCCCAGTGACTGAAAGGGGCAGAAAGGGCTGCAAAGTAGAGGAGTCTCACTTATACCTTCTCTCTTTATTTGGCGTGTCCATGCACCTGGCATCCTACCCTTTATGCCCAAAGAATTAACAAGGAGAAGAAGAAATAAAGCAATAATTCTCTGGCAACTGTCGAAAGGCACACAGACCATCCACACGTGGTTTTTCTGATAAACACGTGCAAAGCCTCTTTCAGCTTTCCCATTAGAGTATCAGCACTCCCTTGAGGAAGAGGTAGCCCAATTCTAAAAGAACTTTAGATAAGCTATTTAAGACATAGGGGAAAATACAGGTTAAAACAACAAATTCCCCAAACCTAGCACCTAAGATACTGAATTTAGGGTTTAGCATTTCCATATAGGTATCTATGTTTCCTTTTCATATGTATGTCTCTAAGAATAACATAGTATTGACTGGCAGATTTAAAAACTACATACAGTTGACCCTTGTATATAATGCAAGGGTTAGAGGTGCCAACCTCCCACCCCCACACAGTTGAAACTCCATGTACAACTTCTGACCTCCAAAAACTTTCCTACTCTTGACCGAAAGCCTTACTGTTAACACGAACAGTTGGTTAAAACATATTTTGTGTTATATGTATTATACATTGTATTCTTACAATAAAGCAAGCTAGAGAAAAAATATTAGGAAAATCATAAGGAGGAGAAAATCTATTTACTATTCGTTAAAGGGAAGTGGATCATCATAAAGCTCTTCATTTTCATTGTCTTCCTATTTGCTGGGCTGAGGAAGACGAGAAAGATAGGTTGGTTTTGCTGTCTCAAGGGTGGCAGAAGTGGAAGAAGTGGAGGAGGTGGAAGGGGAGGCAGGAGAGGCAGACATAACCCATGTAACTTCACAAAAACACACCGTAATTTGTCTTTTTTGCTTTTTTATTTCTCTCAAAAATGTTTCTATGTGGTACCAATTTTTCTTCCACCTCTTGCTTCAGTTTCAGTGCCTGTTTCATAGAAGGTTCCATGTCCTAAAAGAAGTCAAAAGTAGTCTTGAATAATGGGAACCATTCTGTCAGATAATCTACTGTAAACCTGTTTTCTGGCACCACTCCTTCCAGGTCTTTTTCTCATCTTCTGGCACCAGTTCAGAAGAGCTCATCTCTAACAAGTTGTCCGCTGTTAATTCTTCTTATGATCTGGTGATGTGTCTGCTAGCTCCTGAATTTCTCCAAGATCTGTATCTTGAAATCCTTCACTTTCCCCACCTTTTATTTTATTTTATTTTTGCCATATCCACAATCTCTTTTATAATTTCCTTGATTGCTTCGGTCATAAATTCTGTGAAGTCACACACAACATCTGGACACAGTTTTCTCTAGCAGTAATTTATTGTTTCAAGCGTGGCAGTTTTCATGGTTTTTGTGTATAACGATGATGACATCTTCAGTGGTGTAATCCTTTCAGACTTTCATGGGCTCTCTTTATACCACTGACAATGTATTCTGTAGAATACAATGTGTAATGAAACTTAAAGATCCTTATGACCCCTGAATTAGAGATGTTGTGTTTGGAGGCAAGCAGACCACTTCATTGCCTGTGATGTTCAACTCATTGGGTTCTGGGAGGCCAGGGGTATTGTCTAATAGCAAAATAAATGTAAAGGTAGTCCCTTACTAGCAAGGTACTTTCTGACCCAGAGACTAGGCATGAATGGAATCAATTCAGAATTTGTTGTTCAGGACTTCTTGTACAATCAAAAGTCTGGCAGCTGGTGTTTATCTTCTCCCTTCAAGGCTTAGGGCTTAGCAGCTTTACAGATAAGGTTAGTCCTTGTCATAAACCTGAGTGCCTTTGCAAAAAATCATAGATTTAGCACATCTCTTTCTGTCTTAAATCCTGGTGCTCACTTCTCTTTCTTATAACTAAATGTCTTTTGTGGCATTTTCCCCCCCAGAGTAGGGCACATTCACTGGCATTAAAACTTGTTCAGGTAGGTATCCTTTCTCCTCAATTATTTTCTTAATGGCATCTGGGGTCTTGTCTGCTGCCTCTTGGTGGGCAAAAGCTGCTTCTCCTGTTATGTTGGTTTTTGTTTTTGTTTTGAGACAAGGTCTCTCTATGTTGCTCAGGCTGATCTCAAACTCCTGTGCTAAAGCGATCCTCCTGCCACAGACTTTCAAGTAGCTGAGATTACGGCACCCAACACGGTACCAGGCTCTTTTCTTGACATTTTTTTAAACGAAATCTTTTTCAAAAATTAACAAGCCACCCTTTGCTGGCATTACATACCCCAGCTTTAGATCCTTTACCTTCCTTTTGTTTTAAGTTGTCATATAATAATTTCCTTCTTCTCCAATGATATTAGAGTCTACAGATATGCCTTTCTTATAGAAATCCTGTAACCACATAAGAGCCGCATTCTCAATATGATATAAAAAGGTATTTTGTAAAAAGTGCAAGGTTTTCGTGCATGCTGGTATAGCTGCGGTGATCACTTCACAAATTTCTTTTCTTTTTTTATTTACAATGATCCTTGTGCTGGATTTATTTATCTTGAAATGGCAGAAAACTGCAGCTGTAGACCTCAATCTAGGGTACATATCAAGCAATTTAACCTTTCTTTTGTAATGTCATGACTTTTCTCTGCTTCTCTGGAGCACTTCCAGAATCACTAGTGGCACTTTGTGTGGGTATCACGGTGTTATTCAAGGTTTACACTATGGCACCAAACATGATGAAAAATACACGTGCCGGGCGCGGTGGCTCAAGCCTGTAATCCCAGCACTTTGGGAGGCCGAGGCGGGCGGATCACAAGGTCAGGAGATCGAGACCACAGTGAAACCCCGTCTCTACTAAAAATACAAAAAATTAGCCGGGCGCGGTGGCGGGTGCCTGTAGTCCCAGCTACTCAGGAGGCTGAGGCAGGAGAATGGCGGGAACCCGGGAGGCGGAGCTTGCAGTGAGCCGAGATCGCGCCACTGCACTCCAGCCTGGGCAACAGCGTGAGACTCCGTCTCAAAAAAAAAAAAAAAGAAAGAAAAATACACGAGAACCTCAAGAGATCACTTTTTATTGTGGTAAGTGATGTACTGGAAAGATGAACTGATCATATGGAGATGTCAGCCTTGTAAACCGAAAATAAAATTCTAAGCCCCCCAGTCAACTGAACGGACCTTGCTTTTGGCCAAAGAGATCCCCCAAAACCTGAAAATAAACTAGTTCAGGAAGGCAGGGGGCAGGGGCGGTTGGACATGTCTCATGACACCCTCTTCCCTCTGAAGTTTAGACACAATTGACTAGCATTAACATTAAAATAGAGATCTTAAGGACTGACAAAACAGACCCTTTATAGCAATACAACACCAAATTCCGACCTGATTCTAGCGTAACATCACAGGACAGATAGTGGGCCGTGAAGGAAATCAAAGTATTTTGCTCCAAAATATACTCCCCTGACATATTTTGAAATGGCCCAGCAAAACTATCTCTTGTGGGGGAAGTTATATTCTGTAGAGAGTCTCCTTTCCCTACAAGGTCTTTTCAGGAGATTTTGACATCTTTTAGGTCTAATAAGAAACATGCACATCTATTCTCTCTGAAGTCGGCTACTAGGAGGCTTCATCTACATGACAGGAACTTTGGCTCCCACAACTCAACCTCTTATCTTACCTTAACTCAAGTTGACTCAACTCTTCAGGAAGAGCTTAATTCTTTCAACCAATTGCCAGTCAGGAAATCTTTTAACTCCACCTATGACCTGGAAGCCCCCCACTCTATCCGGCTTTGAGATGTCCCACCTTTCCAGGCCAAACTAATGTATACCTTACATATATTGATTTACGTCTTTGCCTGTAACTTCTGTCTTCCTAAAATGTGTAAAATCAAGCTGTAACCCAAACACCTTGGGAACATGTTCTCAGAACCTCCTGAGGCTGTATCACAGGCCATGATTTTAACCTTGGCAAAATAAACCTCTAAATTAAGACCTCATGCTTTTTGGTTTATAGCCTCACATGGCATTTTAAGGAGATTCTCATGACACATGTGAACTCATGGCAATAGCAACAGGAAGTGGCTACAAAATTAACTGTAGTACATACTGTACTACTACTGTGGCAATTTTGTGCAGTTATGATGTAATACTGCATTTTCATATTTGCTTCTCTTGACTGCAAATGGTGTCATGTACAGTCTGTATATGTGTAAGTTTGGATAAACTTCGTTTTTTTTTTTTTTGAGACAGAGTTTTGCTCGTCACCCAGGCTGGGGTGCAATGACACAATCTCAGCTCACTGCAACCTCTGCCTCCTGGGTTCAAGCGATTTTACTGCCTTACCCTCGTGAGTAGTTGGGATTATAGGTATCCATCACCACACCTGGCTAATTTTTGTATTTTTATTAGAGACGCAGTTTCACCATGTTGGCCAGACTGGTCTCGATCTCCTGACCTCGTGATGCTGCTGCCTCAGCCTCCCAAAGTGATGGGATTACAGGCATGAGCCACCATGCCTGGCCAATTTTAACTTTTTAATAACAGATTTTAGCATATTTTATGGTAGCAAATGATAAAATAGACTACTATCTACACCTTTCATGACAAACTTAAAAATTTTTTGATTTTTTGATATTTCTAGGTTGCATGATGTGTCTGCAAGTTTTTCAAATCATTGCAAAATCTCCAACAAAATGTCCAATATATGTATTGAAATTAATCCTCGTATAAGTGGATCCTTTCAGTTCAAACCTACATTGTCCAAGGGTGAGTTGTAATTTGTATTATATACATACCCTTCTTCAGCTTCTATCATTTTAGTTATATTCATTCATTATGATACATGGAGCTTAAGTTCATTAATTTCTACTGCTATCCAGTTTTCCATTGTATGACTGTATTACAGTTCATTCATTATTCTTTTGATGAATATTTATTTTAGATTTATTTTTAGTTGTTTGTCATTTCAGTTTTTCATCCACTAACATGGTATATCTCTTAATTCACCTAGGTCTTTTAAAATTTATGTAGCATAAATTTTATAATTTTCTAGGTCTTACACATTTTTTACTTGTTTTGATGTACCTTTTATTTTCATTGCTACTGTAAATAGTGTTTTAAAACTTTTTATTTGAATATAACATACATAGAAGGACACACATCTCTGAATTTCCACACACTTCACCCTCATATAACCAGATAAAAATCAAGAAAGATGTTACCAGAATCACATAGGCCCCTTTATGCCCTTCTACTCACTACCCCCATCAGCAAGGGAAATGCTATTTTAATATTTTTGAATTAAATTTTGTAATTACTGTATAAAAATGTGAATGACTTGTATACTGATCTAATATCTAGAGACTTTGGTATAGCATATTAGCATTTATAATTTGTTGCAATCAAAAATTTGTTGGTTTATACTGTAATCTTTTTTCCTCTTTAGACAATCATGCTACACGTGACTAGTATAAAGCTGTTTTGCTTCCTTTCTAGTAATTATTAATTTTACTCCCCTTTAAAAAAATTATCTGACCTTACTGGCTGTCTTTAACACCATGTGAAATAGATGTAGTGTTGGTGCATCCCTTCCTCACTTTCCCTTGGTTTTCAAGGCAATATTTTCATATTTATCATTTATTATGATGCTTATTGACTGAAGAGGTCCCTTATCAGAATAAGAAAGTTCTTTTCTATTCCTAGATTTATGAGGGGTATTTTTAGTTTAATGATTTTATGCACTAAGTAAATGATTTTATGCACTTATGTGGCTATAATTTTTCTATTTTGATTGATTAATGTGGTAATTACATTAACGTATTTTCCAATGTCAGACAACCCTTGTAGTCTCTCAATGAACCCAACATTGCCTTCATCTATTTACTCTTTTAACTTCTTAAATTTAAACTTTTAATTGATAAATACAACCAGGTGATAAATAATAAACAAACAGCTTGGTGAATTTCCACAATACAGATATCCCCCATGTAACAGTATTGACAACAAAATATTACCAGCCCTCAGAAGCCCACCCCATCATGCCTTTCCCAGTCACTAACCCCCACAAGGGTAGCCAGTATCCTAATTGATAACTTCATTGTTTGTATTTGCCTATTTTTGAACTTTTATCTAGAATAAATCATAAGCATGTACTCTTTTGTGTCATTTGTTCAACCTTAGGTTTGGGAGAGTCTACAACAGTGTTAAAAGTAACATTACTTCATCCATTCCCATTGCTGTATAAAAGTGCATTATATGAATATCCCACATTCATTCCTTTATTCTGCTGTTGAGAGACATTTTTGTTTGTTTCAAATTAATAAGCATGAGGAATAGTGCTATTGTGAACACTACACATATTTTGACATATATGCATTTCTGTCAGAAATATACCTAGAAGTGGAATTACTGGGGTGTGGGTAATATATATTTACTTTCTATATACATCAGGGATCTGCAAGCTACAACCCTTCTCTTCTGCCCGCCAACAATTTTTGTTGATAAAGTTTTATTGAAACAAAGCCACATCTCTTTGTTTACATATGTCTATGCTGTTTTAGCACCACAGTGGCAGTGTTTAATAGTTGTGATAGAAACAGTATAACCTGCAAAGCTTAAAATATATATTATCTGGTTTTTACACAGAAAGTTTGCTGTTCCCTGTTGTATACTGTCAAACAGTTTTTAAAAGTGATTATACCAATTTATACCCCCACTTCTCTAGCTTTGCCATGATATATTTTAATATGCATTCTTGAATTTTATTCTTACTTATAAGTGATATAAGGCTAATATCCCTTCTGCTTTTTATTTGTCCGAGTGTGGTTTTGATATCAAAATATCCTAGACTTATAAAATGAATTAGGAAATATTCCTATATTTTTCATTCTCTGAAAGAGTTTGCAGAAAGAAATAAAGAAAGAAATTATATTTTCTTGAATGGTTAGTCAAATTTGCTTGTAAAACAATTTGGGCTTAGCATTTTGAGAAGATTTTCAATTACTGATTCATTTTTTAAAATTATATTCATTTTGTTTACTTCTTGAGTCAGTTTTGAAAGTACATTTTTCAAGGATATACTTTTTTAGTCTCACTTATTGACAAAATGTTATTTATGATATTCATTCATCATAAGTATTTTAATAAGAACATTTCATATTTAAAGAGTACTTACAAAGTATATGTAGTGAAAAATAAAATTCACTTCTGTCTATGCAATATCTTGTTTAAGAAACAGAACAGTATCAATATGTTTGAAACCCACTTGTGCCCCTCCCTACAGTATCCACTTCTAATTGCTTTTGGAGGGATAGGCACTCTCCTAGAAAAAAAAATATATGTATACAAACACACAGACACACACATCTCAAACCAGATATTCAAATATTATTTGAATACATTTCGCACGTTTCCGAAATATATATAAAAGGAAGAATATCACATATATTCTTCTTTGCCTTGCAGTTTTCACTAAAACATCACGTTTTTGACAACAGTTATCCATTTTGGGTAACTCATTTTTGTGTTGGCTTACTCATTTTTACTGTCTTACAAGATCAGACTATATGAATACATATAAACTATTAATACAATTTACTCATCAATTCTCCTGACATAAACATTTACGTTGGTGCCAGATTTTTTAGCTATTACTGAGCAAAGCTGCTCTGAACATTCATGTATTTATCTCCTGAGAGTACATGTGCAAGAGTTTCTCTAGTCTAGACTACATATCTGTGAGTAGATCACTGGATGTTATGTTATACACATCTTCAATTTAATAGATGATTGCAAACTGCTTATCCAAGTGGTTGTAGCAATTTGCATTCTCATGAGGAGTATTTAAATATTTGCTCTTCTAAATAATTGCAAATACTTGGTGTTTCAGGCTATTTGGTTATTATCAATCTTGTAAGTTTATTTCTTGTACTTTTTTTTTTTTTTTTTTTAGACGGAGTCTCACTCTGTCGCTCAGGCTGGAGTGCAGTGGCGCAATCTCGGCTCACTGCAAGCTCCGACTCCTGGGTTCACGCCATTCTCCTGCCTCAGCCTCCCAAGGAGCTGGGACTACAGGCATCCGCCACAGCATCTGGCTAATTTTTTGTATTTTTAGTAGAGATTGGGTTTCACCATGTTAGTCAGGATGGTCTCCATCTCCTGACCTCGTGATCTGCCTACCTTGGCCTCCCAAAGTGCTGGGATCACAGGCATGAGCCACTGCGCCTGGCCTATTTCTTGGACTTTTAATGCTAGCTGTATTTTAAGGTATCCTCTTTTATTTCTAATAATTTTTGTTTGTGCCAACTTTTTTTCTTGAGAGAAAAAAGGAGTTTGGTGTGTTTTTTTTAATCCCTTTTCAAAGAGTTTTGGCTTTGTTGATATGCTCTTAGTTTTTCTTATTTCATTACTCTCTTCTCTAATATTAGTTATATCCTCATTCCATTACCCTTAGGTTTAATCTATTGTTCTTTTTTACCTTAAGATGATTGCTTAAATCATGAAATATTTGGATATTCTTCATTACTATAAGCATGTTAAAGCTAGGAATTTCCTTGAAATTATGAGTTTAGCCAAATCCCAAGAGTTTTATTTGTATTATTTTTATGATCACTCAATTCTAAATAGCTTATCTGTTGCCTTTAAGACATTTTCATTGACTTAACTATTTTGTAAGAGTGCTTTTAAATTTCCAAATATGTAAACTTTTATAAAGTAATATTTTTGCTTTTCATTTCTAACTTAATATCATTGTGATTAGAGGATATAGTGTGTGTGATGTTGACTCAAAATTTTTGAGAATTGCTTTATTGATTGATTTTTGATTTTCATGATTGTTGTATGTATTCCTAAGCAAAATGTATATTCTCTAATCTTGGAGTGCAGCATTTTATACTTGTCAACTGGGTTGTTCTTATTAATTGTGCCATATAAATCTTTTCTTTATTTACTAGTTATTTGTCCACTTTGTCTGTCAATTGCAGAGATGTGTCTGGTATCTCCAAGCATTCTTCTTATGCCTTCTGCTCATACCAGTCTCCCTGCTGTTCTTGAAACAGGCCAAGAACTCTGCTCCTTCAGAGCCAGTACACTTACTGATTCTACTGTTTAGAATGATTTTCTCAAATCTATAACCCGACTGACTCCCTCACTTCATTCAGGTCACCTTATGAGGCAATCCTACCTTCATCACAATCTAAACAACAGTGCACTTGCTGTGTAATTTTCTGTCCCTTTAGCCTTATTTGTTTTGTCCTTTTTAGCCCTTATCAACACCAGGCATATTAAATATTTTTTTTCATTGTCTTTTCCATCCAGAACATAAGCTTCATAGGAATTGTGATTTATTCATTATAATTTCCTCAGTACCTAGAAGGATGCCTGGAATAAAATAGAGCATTTTATTTTTAAATGTTTCTAATAATAAAATGTTCTTGGTAATCTTAATTATGTGTGGGCCCAAACTGTTGCACAATAACTTGTGTAATCCCATTTATTCACTAATTGTTCAATGAATTCATGTTCAGCAAACATTTGTTCAATGAATGAATAAATGAATGTTAAAAAAAAAAAGTCTCACTGACAGATTTGCAATTTCCTCTTTGCAATTGTGTCAAATTTGGCCTTACATATTTTGAGATCAAGTTATTATGTGCATACAGGTTTAGAATTGTTGGAACTCTCAGAATAAACATTTTATAACTGAAAATTAAATAAAATCTTATTTTAATAAAATAATTTACCATTTTGCTTTCAGCCTAATTTATCTGATATTAATAATGTTTCATCAACTTTTTTCCTATTACCAGTTTCCTGCTATATTTTTCCCACCTTTGACTTCCAACCTATTTGCATTATTATGTTTCATATATGTGTATTTTAAAATTGTATAATTTGGATTTTGTTTTCTAATCAAATGTAACATTTTCACATTTAAATTAAAGAGTTTAGTTTAAGTACATTTGTTGAGAATACTGATAAGCTGAAAATTCTTTCTCACATCTTATGTTGTCTTGCCTTTTAAAATGCCCTTTCCTTCCTTTCCAGTCTTTCTCTGAATTTACTGAGTTTTCATTACATTTTATTATAAATCTAGCCTTTGGTCCTCCAAATATTTTACTAGGCTCTACAGGTCAGTAGAAATAAGTTATGCATACATGTCTATGAAATTTATGCATGCATATAAGCCTCCATTCGATAGGTCCAAAATTCTGGGAGCTGGGCAGGGCATACCTACAATATACTATTTCGTGGAATTCAAATACCAATGACCCCCCTATAAAGAAGGCACTTTTAAGTTTCTACTGAACTTGATTCTTCCCTTTCTTTCCCCTCTTTCAACCCCAACCAAACAAGTTAGCCATCAAGCCTACTGCTCTGTGTATCAAGTGCTTCTTAAGTTACATAAATATGCCTGGTAGCATTCATGACTTCATTATTTTAATTATTTTATTTACTTAACTTTATTTTATTGGATAGCCTCTACCAACCTCCAGGACCAGAATAAGTTCAGAGTGACTCCTGTCTTTATTATTATTATTATTTTGAGATGGAGTCCCACTCTGTCTCCCAGTGTGGAGTGCAGTGGCACGATGTTGGCTCACTGCAACCTCTGCCTCCCAGGTTCAAGCCATTCTTCTGCCTCAGTCTCCCGGGCTGGGATTATAGGCACCCACCACCATGCCTGGCTAATTTTTGTATTTTTAGTAGAGACCAGGTTTCACCATGTTGGTCACCAAGTCTCGAATTCCCGATCTCAGGTGATCTGCCTGCCTTGGCCTCCCAAAGTGCTGGGATTACAGGTGTGAGCCACCATGCCTGGCCTCCTATCTTTACTATTTTAAACAGCTAGGTGACAAATTGAACTCTTCAATTATTTGTTGAAATGACAGATTTTTAGGGTCATAGAAAGAGGGTGAGTTTGATATGAGCAACAGGAACTACTGGCTTAAATGTACAAATTAATACATCTCTGCATATCAAGCTGTGGCTATCCCTCTGCTTGGTCTCCAAGGAACACATGGTTTACAATCCTCTGTGACGCTGAAAAGAGAAAAGAAGCAAGAGTATATTTGCCATTTGACTGTTTTTCATTGGAATTCGATTGAAGCATGTTTCACTCTGTTCATTGTCCTTTTTAAAGCATTCAGCTCCATGAAAGGTTGAGCAAGAGCAAGTAGTTGAAAAGCTTTTCTATGCCCCTTTCCTTCCGGGTTGTGTGACTGGTGGCAATAAAATCACTTTCAGGCAGAAAGATGCAAAGCTAGTGACTCAGGGTTACATACATCCCGAACACATTTGACTGTTTCTTTCTGTTTATTTAGCCATTTTTTAACATTTCTTTTTTTTTTTTTTATGTTTTATGCACCCAAATTGTATATGTAACATGCATATAATACATTACTCTAGTAATGTATATACACATTTATCAATAAGTATGTGTACATATGGGGAATATGTGCTCAGAAATGTTTTTACCAATTTGATTTGTGATTTAAAAATGAGTACACTGGTTTGTGTGACAGATTTGGAAGCCTGGTTTCTCATCCACACAATTCAATAAGCATAGCCCTATAGACTCTCTCAGGTGTTATCCCAGTTCATATCTTCGGCCCTCTTTATTGACTTGATTCCTTAAGGTGATACTGATGCCTTCCAGTTGAATCTATTCCCAGAGTACTTTCTTCCTATCTTCTCTTCTTTCTTTAATCCCTTTGTCCAAGGCCCAGATTACTGCCACTTAATTTCAGTTGTATCTCTTATCTTTTTCTCCATTCCAGGTTGTGAACAATGTCACACAATAATTTGTGTAATCCCTGAATATATCTTTCCTGACTTGAGAAAAAAAATGAGAATATCTTTTAGTATCGGGGTCCTTGGAGGTCAGGGACTTTGAATAATAGACGGTATTATTCCCATTATTTATGTGAAAAAAACAAAAACAAAAACACTGAGATTAGGTGATTTTTGTGCAAGGTTACAGAATCAATCCGTACATTTTTAACCTGATCTTGAGATTCTAAGTCTTGTACTTTCCCCTTCTGGGATCCTCAGTGAGTCCATGTTTTCCTAACCTCTGACCAGAGGCTATGCCCGTGCCCCTTCCTTGTTTTTCATATGGACAATGTCCTTCTGGATCCTAGGATCTGACCACATCTTATTAATAGAGTTCAAGGCAGTAGAAAGAGCAAGGTCTTTGAAAGCAGACAGAAGTGCATTCAAATCTCAGTTCCCGGGTCCACATACGTTGTGAAACTTCATTATGCAGGAGTAAAAACAAGCCCCAAATCTTAGTGGCTTGAAAACAACCAATATTTATTTCCCACTCACTTTATATATCCATAGGCAGATTAGAAGGACCAAGATTTGAACTGGGATAATATACATGAGAGGGTCTGTAGGGCTACACTTACTGAATCGTTTGGATGAGAAATCAGGCTTCCAAATCTGTCACACAAACCAGTGAACTCATTTTTAAATCACGAATTATAAATATATGTGGACTCAAGCTGATGAAGCAGATGCCAGAGGAGGAGCACATGGTGACCCATAACCAGCTCTTTAAGCTTCCACGGAGATGAGACACATGTCACTTACACTCACATGGACGCACCCAACCCAAGAAGGGAGAAGCCTTCTTGGCAGAGAATGAAAAGACCATTGTGTGCTCAGGAGGAGAACCAAAAACATAAGGAGAACACCACTCGTAATTATCATGCCAATTTATTTAGCAACTCTGAGCCCCAGTCTTCTATGTAAAAACAGGACAGTGATAAGGATAGAAATATAATAAATTAGAACTAATGTCTTAATACATGAAATGTCAGCACAGTGCTTGGCCAGTGGTTGAGCCTTAACAGATACTTAATCCTGTCTGCATTTTGTTCCTTTCTCTCTAGACCTGAGAATAGTGGGAATTGTAGGAAAATGCCAGTGGGCTGGTTTCTAATTCCACTAAGAAGACAAGGAAAATGGGTTGCAATAGCAGCCAGAGGCCAGGAGGCCAGGTTAGCCAGTCAGGTCCCAGGGATCAGGTAGAATTTCATTACTCAGAGGATTTTTTTTTTTTTTTTTTTAAAGCACAAAATAACATTCTAGAAAACTCAGCTGAGGAGAAAGTTCACAAAGGGGTCACATAGGTAGCCCAAGCTCTTCAAGGTCAATGCATGGTGTGCATCTCGATGCAGCCTGGTACTTTCATTAACGTATTTAATCATGCTTTTATCTTTAATCATCAAATGGCTTAATAGTGTGCATTGTATTCCCAGGCCTAAAATAACAATGGTTATGTGGTTCTGTGATAAATGTTTTTAATAAAATCAGTAATTACCCTTTGTGTGTGTGTGTGTGTGTGTGTGCGCGTGCACACACATATTATATTATTATCTTTCCATTTCCTTTTTAATTTTGGCTTTTAGGTATGCAAAAAAAAAAAAGACTAAGGTAGAATACTCAAAATACTGCTTTTTGTTTGGTTTTTGGTTTTGTTTCTAGGAGTGCCTGCTGAATAGCAGGAAAGGTGAATTCTAAGCTGTGGATTTTAATGCAAGCTTCATCTAAGAATAGTTGGGGCTAGGAGAGAGCCCTGGCTTCAGGGCCAACCAAAGGTGGAGTTTGAATCCCAGCTGTATGAGAGAAGGCTACTCACAGGACCTCTCTCTAAGCTGAATTTCCAAATTTGTAAAATGGTAGCACACTATTCTTTATAAAGTTGTGGTGAAGAATACAAAGATGCTTAAAAGTAATTACATTTAACAAAAAATAGAATGGCCCTTACTATGTACCAGGAGCTATTCTAAGTGACTTACAAATAGTAACTCATTTGGTCTTCAACGCAACCTTACCAAGACAGGTACTTTGAGTTGATAGATAAATAAAAGACAGAGAGGTTAAGTAACTTTCCCATCGTTCCATAGCTAGTAAGTAGTAGAGTTGAAATTAGAACCCAGACAGTCTGCCTAGAGAAGTTCATTCTTGATTTCATGCTCTAAACAGGTGAGCTATTATTACTGCTGTTATTGGTCCCATAAACATATTTTTACTTAACAGACCTGACTTTTGTACTGGAAACTTTGGTCATTGTACATTTAATGATGGCTGTTTTTCCTTATACTTAATTTATATTTATATCTAATTTATAACTACAAGTTATATAATTTATATAATTATTTAAATATAAGTTCATAGATTTATATTTAAATTATATAAATTAATATATCGATTTATATTTCTAGTCAAACTGTTTGTGTTGTAAGGTGCTCCTTATTCATTTATGAATGCCCGATATAGAATTGGCCTTTATTTATACTCACTGTATGTCATTCTGCAGAAAAGCTCAGGATTCTTTTAAGTTAGTCTCATTCTCTGTAATTATATTGTTGAAGGCAAATCACTCTGAACCTTAGTTCATCTCTCTGTAAAATTAGGCTACAGGTTGTACTTGCCATTTTAGACTGATATGTCTTATTTATTTAGCAAATATGTACTGAGCATCCACTTAGAGTACCGCCCCCATTCCTGGAGGGAGGTGTCTTGGTAATTTTAATCAATCCTGACATACCAACCACAGGGACCTCTGATCATATAGATAGGAACAGTCTTGGATAAAGAAAGAACCTGGGCTGTGGAGTCAGAAATTGATCTCTTCCACTTGTAGCAGGACATGTCACCTCACCTGAATCCTATCTGCAAAACAGGGTTGACCTAAGAGAACAAGAATCTGAGAAGGTAAAAATACATGGCATAGTGCTGGGCACACATGAAGGACAAAGAGGGAGATAGTCTACTTCTAATTAGATTTTATCATGCCCAAGAGACAAGGACACATAGTTTGCTGAGTCCAAAAGCACTATCATGCGCATAAGTTCAGTGCCCCATTGGGTTTCCAATACTTAACTCCCCTTGAAAATGCCCCAGGAAGAATTGGCTTGGACCACCACAACAGTCCCAGCAAGTTTGCAGGATGGTGCAGTCCTACAGCCCTTCCCTACCTAGGAACACAAGCTTGTAGCCTATATTCTTCTTGAATAACAGAGATTATTTATTTTGAAATGTATTCCTGGAACTTTGCTTGGGTTAAAATTCATCTATAGTTTTAACTTCCATAGGCATGAATTCACATGCTATAATGTGTTTTTTTTTAATAAAAGGAGCCCCAGTACAGACCTGCTCGCAGTAAGATGAAGGGTATTTACTGGATAATACAAGATGTGCTATGGTGTCCAGATAAGAGCTCAGACCCCAAGAGGAAAGTTATTTTTCCAGCCCTAAAGGATAGAGTAAAACAACCTTTCCCATTATCTTACTAGGCGAGAAACCAAGACAAAGAGGTAGAAACAAGGGGTGGCAGGCAAGAATATACATACAAATTACACAGACTGGAAATAACAGAATCGTGGAGTCCTGCAAGCAGGTGGCAAAGCCATTTCTCTCTATTCATTGTGCAGAATAAATTAGGGGAAAGCCACATTTCCCAGCCAGAGAAGCAATAAAAATTTAGAATTTAAAGTAACCTTAAGCAAAAGCATTAGCAAAGGCCTTGCCTGTTGCTATGGTTTGAATGGCCCCTCCAAAACTCATGTTGAAACTTAATCCCCCAAGTGGGAATCATTGAGAGGTGGGGCCTTTAAGAAGTGATTGAATTATGAGGGTTCTGCCCTGATGAATAGATCAATCCATTCATGGACTGATGGATTAATGCGTTATCATGGGAGGGGAACTGATGACTTTGCAAAAGGAGAAAGAGAGACCTGAGGTAGCATATTGCATATTAGTACAGTTAACACCTGGCCACATGATGCTCCACGCTGCCTTGGGACTTCTAAGAGAGTCCCCACCAATAAGAAGGCTCTCACCAGATGCACCCTCTGAACCTCGGACTTCCCAGTCTCT
This sequence comes from Macaca nemestrina, assembly GCF_043159975.1. Lineage (NCBI taxonomy): Eukaryota > Metazoa > Chordata > Mammalia > Primates > Cercopithecidae > Macaca > Macaca nemestrina. The sequence goes on along the minus strand of NC_092139.1, from coordinate 22,298,478 downwards.
GAAACTGTGAAAAATCAATTTTGTTTCTTTATAAATCACCCAGTTTCAGATATTCCGTTATAAGCAACAGAAAGCAGACTAATACACCTGTTCTGCAAATAATAATAAACTCCTGATACAACAGACTTATCCTAGCCAAGACTAGTGTGAGGCAGTAACAGTGGGAAGTCTAGAGGAATGCAGGCCTGGAACACTCAAGGGGAAGATAAACTTGAAGGGAGCCGGGACAGGACTTTTTCGTCTTATTTGCAGCTGATTGAAGGTTTTCACCAAATGTACTGAATAAAGAACTCATCGTTTGTGGACTTTTTTTTGTGTGTGCGTGTCATTACTATGGTCAAGAAGTTGAGGGTAAAATTTATTCCTTCCCAGTCAATAATCTGAATCTGATGCTATTAATTCTGGTGTGGTCCCTTAACTAGGGGCTTGATAAAGATCATAAAATATGTATATCTGAAGATTAGGATTAGATATGCCCAACTTAACTCTTACTCTAATGATTTTGGTGCCAAATGAGTAATAATTGGTAAACAGCCTATTTCTTTTTTAGACACCAATGTCTTGGCAAGGTCTATTTCCTTCTGAAAGGGCTACACCCCCGGCCTTTGCACACTCACCTCCTGCTTTCTAAATCTAGTCCAAGTTCCTACCAATGACAAAAAAGCACCTCCATTCTATAGTAACCTCTTTTCTTAACTTAGAACATATAGTGTTTACATTATCATTCAAAGTTTGTATATCATGAATGAACAAGGTACAACATTCCAAAGGCAAGAAGAGTAAATAGGAAAGGTTCTATTCCTCCCTCTCCCTGAGCTGAGCCATCTGTCTTGTTTCTCTCCCTGAAGGCAACTACTCATAGCAATTTTGGATGCAACCTTCTAAAGATATTCTTTAAGCATATATATGTAAATGTTTAAATTATCATACCAAATATTCATGAAATTTAATACATAAATTATATAAATTTCTATGAAATTTAATACATATATAGATTTCATGTAACCACCACCACTATCAGGATACAGCATGGTTTCATTATCCCAAAAAACTCCCTTGTACTATCCTTCCATAGTCATAGGGTCCCTAAAACTTCCCACCCAACTCCTAACCCCTGGCAACCACCGAACTCTTCTCTGATACTGTAGTTTTATCTTTTTGAGAACAACACATAAGTGTAATCACACAATATGTAGGCTTTTGAGTGTCTCCTTTTCTCAGTATAATGCTTTTGAGATTCATCCAGTTGTGTGTATTACTAGGTTGTCCCATTTTAATTGCTGAGTAATATTCCAACATATCGATGCACCACAGTTCCTTTATCTGTTAACTTGCTGGAGGCCACATCTTTTTGGTGATTATGAATAGAGCCGCTCTAAACATTTGGGTATATATTTTGGTGTGAACATAACTTTCATTTATCTAGGATAAATAACCAGTATTTGGGTTGCTGGCTCTAATGAGTAGTATGTGTTTAATTTATTGAGAAATTAACTAAATGGTTTCATATTGCAAAAATATTTAAACACATATGGAAGCTGACTGCATATACTGTTCTGCATTTTATAAAAATTAGTGATGCATCCTACCAATCATTTTGGATGTATCGGTAAAGTTAGATCTACCTCATTCAAAATATTAGGCTGCAAAGTTTTTTAATGTTGTCATTGTGGTGTTTTTTGTTTTTTGTTGTTTTGTTTTGTTTTGTTTTTTGAGACAGAGTTTCGCTCTTGTTGCCCAGACTGGAATGCAATGGCACGATCTTGGCTCACCACAACCTCTGCCTCCTGGGTTCAAGTGATTCTCCTGTCTCAGCATTTTAAGAAGCTGGGATTACAGGCGTCCACCATCATGCCCAGCTCATTTTGTATTTTTAGTGGAGACGGGGTTTCACCATGTTGGCCAGGCTGGTCTTGAACTCCTGACCTCAGGTGATCCACCCACCTCAGTCTCCCAAAGTACTGGGATTACAGGCTTGAGCTAGTATACCCAACCTAATGTTGTTTTTGTGTTTTTTGTATGTTCTCTACTGATATGTGTGTGTGTGTGTGTGTGTGTGTGTGTGTGTGTGTGTGTTTTCCAGGTACAAAATCACTGGGCTAATTACCCCCTTAGCTTCCTTGAAGAAGCCATTGTTTTTCTTAATTTTGTTAATTTCTGGATACCCAATTTTCTTTCTTCTACTTTTTTCGGTTTATTCTGTTGAAACAATTCTAATTTATTGAGTAAACTTCTTAATTCACACAGATTAATAAACATGCGAGAGTAGAAATTAAATCCAGAAGTTCACTGTTTTAGTTATGTCCCATCAGGTCTGATATGTATTATTTTGATTCTTATTTTCTAGATATTCTGCAATTTTAATATTAATTTCCTCTTTTACCTGAAACTTACATGAGAGAATTTTTTATTATTAATATTCTATTATATTTCCAGGTGCTGAGAAATATAAATGCTATAAGTGTAAAGAATGATCATCAAAAGAACACTCTTTACCAGTAGTTTGAGAAACAAAACATTATCCATATCTCTGAATTCCACTTTGTTGCACTCTTCTAACTCGTACATTTATTTGCTCCCAGAAACACCCATTTTTCTGAATTTGGGGTTAGTCATTCAACTGCTTATATACATAAGTAGTGATGAACCTCCAATGAAAAATGAATGTTTAAGCTTTGATATCAATGGAATCATAGTGAATGCATTCCACTGTAATACTCATTTTTCTCTGAACAATATGTGTGGAATTCATCCATTTTGATACCGGCGGCTATAGTTTGCTCATTTTCACTGCTGTATAGTAGCCCCATTGAGTTTAAATATGACAATTTACTTATCAATTTTTCTACGAGGGTCCATTTGGATTGTTATCAATGTTTAGCTTGTACAAACAAATTTGCTAAGAACATTCTTGGGCATAATCCATGACAAACATGGACAAGGGTTTATTTAGGTTAGCTCCTTCATAATGGAATGGCTAAAATATACAATATATTCATCTTTTGCTTTATAATAAAATGCCGATGTTTGCCTGAAGTGGCTTTACCAATTAATATCTCCTGCCTGCAGTGTATCAGCATCCTCCTGCTCCCCATCCTTGCTCATGTTTGATAATATCACACTTTTAAACATTTCTTACATATAGGATGTGAAGTCATATCACATAGTGCTTTTAATATCTGTTTCCAAGATTTTAATACAATTTCTCAGTCCTTCGTGATCATTCATACTTTATAAAATGCATTTTCTTTGTTCATGTTTTTCTTTCCTTTTCAAATGCCTTTTTAAAATTGATGCACTGAGATTCATGATTTACTCTAGATAGTTATTTGTTGTTGGCTTTGTATGTTGCACATATTTTCTGCCAGCATGTGGTGTGTCTTTTCAATTGATTTGGGGGTGCCTTGTAAGAAACAGAAATTCAATGTTTTAACACATTTGATTAGCATTACTATTTGTATAATCTTTAAGAAATCTTTCTCTACCTCACAGTCAAAAAGTATTCTGTCTATATTTTTCTCTTAATATGAAGGTTTACCTTTTACAAGTAAGACCTTTATTCATCAAAAATTGATTCTGTGCATAGTGAGTGATAGGATCCCAGCAATTTTTCCATGTGGAAAATCAATTATTCTACTGCTATGTAGGATTGTTATGCTAACAATTTACAAAACCGTTCCACATATGTATAGGCCTATTTCTGACTTCTCGTCCTGTTCTACTTGTAAATCCCTGTACTAACTTCACATTCTCTTAATTTCTGTAACTTATAGTATGACCTCATTACCGGGAGGGCAGCAATCTTCAATATTTTCTCTTTTGGATATCCTCTTCTGTACAAGTCAGAGAACTCTCTTGTCAAGTTCCACTGGGAGTTTTATCTTAATTGCCATCAGATCTATAGATTAGCTTGAGAATAATCAACATCTTAATACACTGAGTATTTTTATCCAATAATATATCCATTTATTTAGGTCATGTTTAAAATGTTTCAATGCAATTTTATAATTTTTTTTTCATAAGAACCATAGACAAGTTTGGGCATGGTGGCTCATGCCTGTAATCCCAGCACTTTGGGAGGCCGAGGCAGGCAGATCACAAGGTCAGGAGTTTGAGACCAGTCTGGCCAACATGGTGAAACCCCATCTCTACTAAAAATACAAAAATTAGTCAGGTGTGGTGGCGTGTGCCTGTAACCCCAGTTACTCAGGAGGCTGAGGCAGGAGAATAGCTTGAACCCAGGAGGTGGAGGTTGCAGTGAGCTGAGATTGGGCCACTGTACTCCAGCCTGGGGGACTCATCTTTTTATATACTTAGATGTTCATTTCTGTTCATTTGTACTTAGAATTACTGGTTACCCATATGTTTAGTTTGTGTAGATCCTGCCATATGCTTCTGGTTTTCCAAAGTGGTTGTACCAAGATTCACTTGTAGTAGATAAGACTTCCAATACAAAATACAGCCTGTAATTTGACATTTTAATACTTCTTATTATAGAAGTATTGGTAAATTCTCATATGAATTTTAATATTTTATCTACATAATAAGGTAGCATTATGAGAATGAATTTGCCTCAGTTATGTTTATCTTTCTATAAACCTGGCTTTTGCAATTTTTTGCTAATAAATTGCTAATAAATTTTTGGTTTCTGAATGTGCATAAGAAAATTAAGCTATAATTTCCTTTCTCATGCTGTCCTTATCTACTTTTGGCACAAAGTTTATGTTTGCTAAGCATAATTAATCAGATAAAGTTTTATTTCTTTTTTGTAAGATTTTATGTAAGATTAGAATTTTCTTTTCCTCAAATGTTTGGTAAAACTTGCCTATTAAATCATTTGTACCTGATGTTTCCATTTTTGGGAGATTGTTAACAGATTATAAAGTAATCCTTTAAAGATTACAGGACTGTTCAGATTTTTTTTCAGTAAGTTTTAATATTTTTCTACAATTTGTTCATTTCAGGTTAATTCTTTGGGCTAATTAGCATAGAGATTATAATATTAGCTTTTACATCACTGATGTATTCATAATCGTATTTTTTCATATATAATATGGCTTATTTGTACCTTCTCTCTTTTTTTTCATTTTATCTTGGCAGAAGATTATAATTATTTTAGCTTTTAATTATAGAATTAACTTTCACTTTGTCAATCTTTCTACTGTACATTTGCATTCATTTAATTAATTTCTGTTTTTACTTTAATTATTTCTTCCTTTCTATGTTCTTTGTTTATTCTAACTTTGAAGTGGGATGCATAGTCCACTAATTTTCAACTTTAAATCTTTGCTAACATAAACATTTATGGCTTAAATTTCTCCCTAACTACTACTTTAACTGCATTTCACACATTTTGATACATAATAGTTTCATTATCATTGAGTTCTATATATTTTCCAATTTTCACTGTGGTTTCTCCTTTGACTCCAGAGTAGTTTAGGAGAGATTTAAGTCCCCACACAGATTTTAAAATAAAGTTACCTTTTTATTGATTTTATGTTAATTATAAACAAGGAATGTAGTTGGTGTGATACAGATTGAGAATTGATTCATTCCTAATAAATGGTCAATGTTTATGAATTCTCATGTATGGTTGGAATGAATATGTGTTTTCTAGTCACTGAATACTTTGTAATTGTTCAAATCTTCATCCCAATGGTATATATTTTCCTGATTAAAATGTTACTTACTGAAAGAGAATATATTAACACTGCTTATAATTATAACATATTTGTCACATTCTCCTTGATGTTCCAACATTTGCTTTGAATTTTTAAAGGCATGTTAATAGTGTCATACTCGGTTTAGAGCTGGTTATATCTTCAGGATGAATTTGACTTTTGTCGGTATATTAATGGTTATATTTATCTCTGGTAACGCAAACTGTCATTTTAGTAGTGTTTCCTGCTGTCCCTTTTCCTGTGATTTATCTGTAACTTTTCCATGATCTTATATTTTAAGTTGTGACTCCTCTAAACAGCATAAAACTGCATTTTTTTTTTAAATCCAGGCGACAACTTTGGTCTCTTCTCAGATAATTTTGTATCTTTGTTTTAGATATATTTCTACCACCCTGTTTTGTGTTTTCTATTAGATTGCTGTCTAGATTTTACTGTCTAGATTTCTTTAATGGTCACAGTTAATAGAGCTCAGGTATTCTTCTGTGTTAGTGATAGTATTTTATTTTTATTGAAAGTTATCCATTTCACATGAATTTTTAAATGCATTAGAATAGCATAATAAATAGTATTCTCCCATTTTAAATTGTGCCATATCTGTAGACTATAATTCCTCTTCATTCTGTGTGTGCGTGTGTCTGTGTGTGTGTGTGCGTGCACATGTGCTCGCAAACAAGTATATTGTCTTTCTTCCTTTTGACTTTGTTGATCTTCTGGGATTTTTTTCTGTTTCATTAATTTTTGTTCTTATGTTAATTATTTCCATTCTGTTACTGTCTTTGAATCTATAAAATAGTTTCTTTTTCTGGTTTATTAGCTTGAAAAACTAGCTTACCAATTTTCAGTGTTTTAAAAAAATAAGGATTAAAGACAACAAATCTTGCTTTCACTATACCCTGTGTTTTAATGTACAGTTTTTTTTGATTTTCTCTGAAGTTTTATTTTGAGATAACTGTAGATGTACATGCTATTGTGAGGAATAATATAGAAAGCTCTCATGTACCCTTTATCCAGTTTCCCCCATTTTAACATCTTCCAAAACTATGGTGCAATGTCCTGATCAAGTTCTTTACGTTTATACAGTCAAGATACAGAACATCTCCAGCACCAGAAGGCTCTCTCGTGCTACCCTTTATAGCCACATTCACTTCTCTTTGTTCCTCAACTCCTTCTTAACATTGGCAGCCACTAATCTGTTCTCCATTATTTAAAAAAAAATATTGATTCAAGTATGTTATATAAATAGAATCACATAGTATGAAACCTTTTGGGATCAGAGATTTCCACTTAGCTTAATTCTCTGAAGATTCACCCAAGTTTTTATGTATTCCTTTGTATTGCTGAGTAGTAATCAATGGGGGTGCAGGTACCAAAATTTGTTTATTCACCCAAAGGACATCTGTCTTGTTTCTAGTTTTGAGGTTGTTACGTATGAAGGTGCAATGAACACTCACATGCAAGCTTCTGCATAAAAACTGTTTACACAAAATATGTAGTAGCTTTATTTAGAGTAGGCAAGTATATTTTAATTTATTATGATGTCTTTGTTGACACAGGAGTGGTTCTTTGGAATTAAAAAATTATTAATCTACATTTAATAGGGCTATATTTTTGTTGTTGACTTATTTCTTCTGTCTTTCCAGACAGATAGATAGACAGACAGATAGATATAGATATTAATGTGTTTGTGTATATTCATGTTTTGAATTAATTGAGTCCTTATTTGATCACTTTTATGTATCTATGTGTACTTGGGAAGAATATGTATTCTCATGTCCAAACATAGAATTCTTTAATTTTTTAAAGATTTTATTAATTTTGTTAAATCTTTTAACTCCTCATTGTGGTTTATATCTTGGTTTACAAATTACTGAGATGTGTAAAATCTCCCAGTATGATGTGTCATTTGAAAATGTTTCCTCCCAGTGTAATCAAGTTTCATTTCGTATGTTTTAACCTGCTTTATTTGGTACATACAAATTTAGAATTATTGTACCTGAGTAGTGAATTTATCCTTTCATCATCACATACCTTCATTTTTTTCATAACAATTTTTTTGCCTTAAGCTCTGTTTTGTCTGATATTATAACTACAACAGCTCTCTTTTTGTTACTTTTGCCCAGAGTATCTTATTCTATTCAAAAAAATTGTATGAAATTTCTCAACTCTTTACTTCTGGTCTTTTTGAATACTTATATTAGGGATGTATCTCTTAAGGAGCATGCAGCTTAAAAATGAAATAAAACTTTCTATTGTAAAATATGGTATAACTATAGAAAACAGAATAGGACAAATATAGAGCTTAATCAATATTTATGAAGCAAATGGTCTCAGCATCAGCACTCAGGTCAACAAATACAATTTGCTGGCCATCATGGAATCCCCGTCCCAGTTACATACCCTTTTCTGCCCGTGAAAGTAACCAGTATAATTACTTTTATGATAACCCCTTTCTTCTTTTATTTATAGTTTTGTCTTCCAAATACGCATCCCAAACATCACGGCTTAGATTTTTCTGATTTGGTTGTATGTTTTTAAAGATAATGCCTTCAGCCTCTTCTAGTCTATCAGTGCTGTTTTCAGCCCACTACCCTCCAGTAAATTTCCAGTGCAATTTATTTGTTAAAATACAGGGTCATTGCATCTACATGCTTACTCTAACTTCATCTTGTATTTTCTCTGCCCCAACTCTGAGATGAACTATTTCTCTAAGGATGCCTAGTTCCTTTTATGGGAGATGGTATGTAGGAACCAAGATCTGAATGCTAGTTGTGCTCATTGTTACTAGGATATCATTCTTTCTAGGGCTTGTCACCAGACAGAGCTTGGAAAGAGATATACATATATACATATGTGTGTGTGTGTATATACATATATGTATGTATATAGATAGTAACTCATGCCTAAACACAAATCTACATCTATTATCTATCTACATATCTATCATCTATCCACCTATCTATCCATCCATCCACCCATCAACCTACATACATATGTGTGTATCTATCTATCTATCTATCTATCTATCTATCTATCTATCTATCTATCTATCATCTATCTACCTATCTAATCCATCCATCCACCTACCTACCTACATACATACATACATATCTCTCTCTCTATATATATATATCTACCTATCTAACCTACCTACCAACCTGCCTACCTATCTATCCATTCTGATATTTCTGATTCCAATTCAACAAATTTCATTCATGCATTACCAAAATTTTGGCCATTTCATATGAGTTCAAGATAAAATATCTTTTGGGCTCATATAAAAACTTTTGATTTAAATTCAGGACTACAAGTTCTCCTATTTTACAAATGTATTGCCTTTCTTCTTCACCAAGAATCCTGGTTCTCATGGAGATAAGGGTAAAATAGAAATTAGAATTTCGTGCTTTCTCTCTATGTTGTACACCTAACAGTCTCAGAATGACAGAAGTAATTCAATACTACCTCTATTTATTTGATTATTAAGACAATAAATTGATTTATAGATCCTTTTCCAATATTCCTGCATCTTTAGTAGGTGTACTGAATTTACGTTGTCAGAGCATATAGGCATTCAACACTGTACTTTTTTCCACAGAATATTTATTTGATGTTCACCAATAGCCTTTATGCTGATGTCTCGCTAATCATGTTGGTTGACTGAAACTCATTGAGTAGATTATTCAAGAAGAACCCATTAGAACAATCTTATCTAATTCCCTGCATGTTGCTAGCAATTTGCAGTTTTTAAATGCTTGAAAGTCAGTCTTGCTGTATATAAAGTGCTTGGTTTACCTTTTTTTACTTGAGTATAATAAATATATCACTTTATTTTATTCTGGCATAAAGCATTGCTGCCAAAAGACTGATAACAATCTGGTTTTCTTTCCTTTTTGTATGACTTAGTCATTTTTCCTGGAAGCATGAAAGAATTATTTTCTTTTGAGGTCCAAAAATTTTACTAAAACATACCTCAGTTTTGGCAATCCAGGTAGCTGTTCTCAAGTAGGTATGACTGCCCTTTCAATAATATTTTTTTTTTTTTTTTTTTTTTTTTTTTTTTTTGAGACGGAGTCTCGCTCTGTCCCCAGGCTGGAGTGCAGTGGCGCAATCTCGGCTCACTGCAATCTCAGCTCACTGCAACCTCTGCCTCCCAGGTTCAAGCAATTTTCCTGCCTCAGCCTCCCAAGTAGCTGGGACTACAGGCGAGCACCACCACGCCCAGCTAATTTTTGTACTTTTAGTAGAGACAGGGTTTTCACCATGTTGGCCAGAATGGTCTCGATCTCTTGACTTCATGATCCGCCCACCTCGGCCTCCCAAAGTACTGGGATTACAGGTGTGAGCCACCATGCCTGGCCTCAATAAGTAATTTTTATTGAAGTTATTTCAGAAAAAGAAATAGTACAAGAATTTTTTCTTAAATTTTACTTTTTGATATTTGTGCCTTTGCTTTGGGTTTCTTCTTCAGGAATTCCAGTATAATGATTTTCTTAGCCTGTCTGGTAACTTTTTTCCTTTTCTCTTGGATCTAGCTGCCTCTTGCTTTTGTAAAAGTTTCCTTCTTTAACCTAGTTTTCTCCAGGCACTAGTGGTTGTGTGAATTTATCGTGTGTGACTTCTACGTTAGTCTCCATTTCTTAGATATATTTTCTTAAATTTATAATTTATTTCCTGAATCCTATGACTACATTGAGTTTTCTAATTCTGATTTTTATTGTTGTGTCTCATATCATTTTCTTAATGTATTTAACTCTTTCTGAAATAGTTCTCATCTGACTCATAGTCACATTTATTTGGCAAACTTTTCATTGTCTGGAGGGGTGCTATTCTCCTTTTTGTTTGAGATGGAGTTTCACTCTATTGCTCAGGCTGGAGTGCAGTGGTGTGAGCTCAGCTTACTGCAACCTCTGCCTCCCAGGTTCAAGCAATTCTCCTGCCTCAGCCTCCTGAGTAGCTGAGACTATAGGTCTGTGCCACCACACCCAGCTAAGTTTTTTCTATTTTTTGTAGAGATGGGGTTTCACCATGTTGGTCAGTCTGGTCTCAAACTCAAACTCCTGACCTCAAGTGATCTGCCCACCATGGCCTCCCGGAGTACTGGTATTACAGGTGTGAGCCACCATGCCCGGCTTTCTTTTTCTTGACACTAACTTTGCATGTGTTTTTATTTCAATTATTTTCTGTCCTCCCATTTATATGAAATTAGTTTTCCTGAGCATATAGAAGAGAATGTAGTCTAAAATTTAATTTCTAAACTCACAGAGCTCTCTTTTCTCCTGTATATGGTAGGCACGAATATGGTGGCTCATTTTCTGATACTCTCAGATCTTCAATTTCTTGTCACTGTTGTCTCTGTGCTACTCAATTTAGATTCTTAATTTCATTGTTTATTCCTGGAAGCGAATTTTGACTGGTTCCTTCTGAGAGTCCACAGGACCTAGACTGCTCCAGACACATAAGGTCTTACTGTTGACCCCTTGTTTTCATCCTCTACTGGAAACTGCAAGATCCCTCACAGTTTTAGCTACAATTCTCAAATTCAATGTTTGATCTTTCTAGGGGGTACCTGTTAGTTATGTGTGACTCTGAAGTCCATATGATGCCTCATTGCTTTCCTCTCCTTCTCCCTGCATAGTCCTGACACCATGCAGATCTTGTAGCTGTCAGTCTCATAATAATTTGATCTTTCCTTGACAAGTGATTTAGTTTTGCCTTGAATGAACACAGAATTCATTTTTCTTTTAAAGTCCAGAATTTTTCTTTGAATGTCTCATTGTTGGCCAACCTGATTGCCAGTAGTTTCACCCTCTCCACTCACAATTTGTAATTCATGGGGATAACTTGCCTCCTAGGTGTTTTGTAAATATTGTTCATGGGGTTTTGTTTTGCTGTTTCAGTTCGTTTGTGTGAGGGAATTTGGAAAATTTAAAAACTAAGTCACCAGTGTCATTTTCCAGCCAATTGCATTTTCTTTTATTTCAACAACTTAATCTGACAATGTGTCCTTTGATTGGTAAGTTTAGTACAATGACATAGACATATATTGTAGTTATTGTTAAGTTTGATGTTAGTTTTTCATCTTATTCTACATTTTTTACTTTATTTTTAAATTTCTCAACCTTTTTTTCCTCTCTTTAATTCCATTTCTTCCCTCTACTGGGGAAAACATATTAATTTTGGAAATTAATATATATATCTATCTGTATCTTGTAGTTAAAATTGTAGCCAGACACAGTGACATGTGCCTACAGTTCTAGTTATTCAGGAGGTTGAGGCAGGAGGATCACTTGAGCTCAGGAGTTGAAGGCTGTAGTCTGCTATGTTCGTACCTGTGGATAGTCACTGCATTCTAACCTGGGCAAAATAGGGAGACCCCACCTCTAAAAAAAAAAATTGCACACATCTCAGTTGAAGACTGAGTAGTATTAATACGTCACTTCCACAACAATCCAAAGATCTTGGAATATATTAAATAGAAACTCCCTCTTGGTTTACATATTATGGTTGACCAACAGTTTAGTTGTATCATGTTTTCTACACACACACACACATACCAACTTGAACTTTACTATTTTTTATATAGTCAGTGTTTGTTTAGATTTCCCATTCTGTTTACCAATTTCCTTGCTCACCACTGATTTTTGTATAGTTGGTCTTTCTTCCTTTCTGGGGAAAGGGATTGATTTTCCCTTTCCTCAGCTAAAACGCTTTGACTTTCCTACGAGATTTTATTGGCAGTTCACTCTTAGTTTTTGTTTATTATGATACCTTTCTCTTACCCGTACTATCAACCATGTATGCAATTTAAGGTATGTCTCTTTCCCTTTCTCTTCATTTTGCAGATTTTTCGCTGTTTTCTGGCTTTCACTGCTGCTATTGAGAAACCTGTTTTGAGTTGGTCATTCCATGGCAAGTGATCTGTATATATTTTCAACCTCTTTGAAGACCTTTCTGGTGCTATGAAATTTCCTATAATAAATCTAAACGTCTTTTTATTCTTTCTCATTTATCCTGCTTAGGATAAACCGGCTGTTTGAAACAGAGAATTGGTGTCTGTCATCAGTTCTAGAAAGTACTTGGGCATCTCACTTTGAATATTGTCCCTTCCCTCAGTTTCTACTTACAGAATGCATATATGAGACTCTCATTCCACTAACATGTTTCTTTATTCCTTTCATGTTTTCCTTTTTTTTTCCCCTCTCTCTTCTTTGCTACAGTGAGGGTATTAGGTTCTAGCTTCCGATTCATTAATTCTCTTTTCCTGTATGTCTCATTTCCTTTATAATATGTCTGCTGAGTTTGTCATTTCCTATCTAAATTATATTTGATTCTTTTAAAAATATGCCTTCTCAACATTTGGTGTTCTCAATCCATTATCCTGTTAGTCATGCATTCATTTTTGAGATAGGGTTTTGCTCTGTTCCCCGGAGTACAGTGGTGAAATTACAGATCACTGCAGCCTGGACTTCCCGAGCCCGAGCTATTCTTCCACCTCAGCCTCCCAGGGAGCTGGGAGCATATGAGCACACCACCACAGCTGGCTAATTATTTAATTTTTATTTTTGTAGAGAGGAGATCTCCCTATGTTGCCCAGGCTGGTCTCCAGCCTGAGTTCAAGTGATCTTCCTGCCTCAGCCTCCCAAAGTGCTAGGATTACAGGTGTACGTCACTGTGCCCAACCTATCTTTTATTTCTGTAAATGTTTTAAATATTTTTTCCATATTTGGTCATTCACTGAGGGTATATGATTTCAAGTAAGTAAGTTCTAACTCCCCTTAGTAAAACTCAAACTCAAGGTTCTTTTTATTGAGAAATTTTCCTAGGGCAAGCAGTGCTTTATATTCATTTACAATTCTATTCTCAGCTCTCTTTTCACTTTTGTCCCCTGGATATTTCCCTTAATTACACAAGCATAGTCATTCACTTAAAAACACACACTCGTCCTCTCCCAACATATACGTAATTGTTACAGAGGATTTTTTAGGATATACAGTTTTCAATATTGGCCATAGTGAAAATAAGTTGGGTAATTTCCACATTTCCATTTCCCTAATTATCTCTTCAAATTTCTATGATTACCTCTTCGAATTCCTATAATAGGAAGAGTTGTGATTTTTATGAATGTAGAAGCTAGAGCAAAGAGACTAGGCAGAGAACACGGAATCTATTTAACTGTTGTTGGCTGAAGTTTATCTTCTAATAATTTAACAATAAATGTTAATGGGGACCATATTCCTGAAATTGTGTGTTTACATTGTCCATCTCTTGCATTTATATGTGAATGGCAGTTTAGCTGGTTGCAGATTTTCAGGGTCAAACTTTATTTCTCTGAAATGTTTACAGATATTATTCTACTGGCATTTAGCATTTAATGTTACTATGGAGGGTGGTTTTTTTGTTGTTGTTGTTGTTTTTTAATTTTGTAGGCCACTGATATGTTTGCTTGTACACCCAATAATTCTTGGTTTAGATTTAAAGTCCATTAATTTTACTTGATATATATTTGTTTTGAATATTCTAGACAGTGTTTCCCCAGAACACAATGTGATCTTTCCTTCTTTAGGTTTAAGACTCTCTTAATTTTGGCAGCAAATTCTTGTGTTCTATCTGGACTTTTTTCTACTATAATTCTTCAGTGTTTTCTTTGGAGCTACCACATATGTGTATGTTAGACTCCTTTGTCTTCCATGTTTATCATTTTCTCTCTAATGCTTTCTAATGTTTTATTGATTTCCATTTCCTTTTTCTCGTTGTTATTCATGCCCTTAATGTTTTCAGAAGTGCTCATTCTTCTTTGTGATGCTTCCAATATGGCCCCTTCGTTTCTGTGATGACTTTATTTTGCTATTCTACTTCATTCCTAATGGAAGCAAGATCATACTTTATCCTCTGCTTGATACTTCTCTGTGACATATTTTTGGTAGAAAAGATAATTGCTTAATTTTCTTTTTAAATTAGTAGTGATAAATTTGGTCTCAATTTTTATCTGTGACAACACTTTCTCGCAAGTGTTTTTTTTTTAACTTGTCTTTTTCCTATGCTTCTCCACGATTGTATTATAAGTTTTTGTGTAGAAGCTGTTCTGGTATCTCTAAAATAACTGTTATTACCAATCTCTGATTGAGTTGAGTTCTACTTGAATCAGCTATTTGTAGAAGGTTTTATGTGATGTGGAGCAGGGTCATGTTCTAAGATAGCAGAAATTCTCTCCAGTTTATAGTAACATTCCTTATGGCACATAGCATTGGTTGTGTACGTTGCTTATTTTAGTCAGCAAAGATTAATGTCATAGGATTAAGTATCTTCTACTCTACTGTTCCAACAGACTGACCTTGGTTCTTTATTCAGTGTTTCCTTCCTTGATTCTCCATGGCGCTAAATTGTATCCAGGAATTGTCCCATCCTATGTGATTTATCCCTGAAATTGACATCGAAGGGATTATTGGTTTATGGTACAATATCAGTCTTGCAGACCTGCTGAGTTTAAGGTCTGCAGTCACAGATGTCATCTCTCAGTATCTGACCACACCCTTAATGTACACAATGCAGCCTGCCACCTTTCCTCATCATTACTTTCCAACATAATATATTCTTCCTAGTTTTACCACAGCACTTGCATTTCCATTTCTGATTTTTCTTTTTATGGAGAGGGGAAAAAAAAGCAGAAGGAGCAGAAGGGTCTTTGCTATCTCAAAATCAGAAGTCTGTTCCTCACCTTTCTTAACAACCTTTGATATGGAAAAATGTTGGCGGCTTTTCACAAGCCGAAGTAGATTGTAGGCTGTCCCTGAAAATGTCATTTGTAATTAGGTTGTCTGGAATTTGGAATGCATTTTCTTATAGGAACCAAGTTACAAATGGTATTTGGCAACCAAGGCCAGCTTTTCAATAGGCAGTTTAGCTGGATGCATTGTGCTAATAGCATTATTCTGGCTCCATAAAACTACCATTTATTAAGTTATTTCTCTGGAAAAATAAATTCCAAGTTCTAGCTAGTAGAATATGGAATCTTTTAAAATGCAAAACTATGCCACTCTCTTGCTTAAAACCCTTCAAAAGTTTCCCATTGTTCATAGGCCAAGGATGAAATCCTTAGCATGGCCTCATAGGCCTGAGATCTGGCCCCTGTTGGCCCTTCTAAATTTGAACCATTTTCCAAACTGGTCTTCTTATTGTTCCTGGAATATGTTAGGTTTCTTCCAGCTCTCGTGTGTTTGCATATTTAGTTGCTTTTGCCTAGAAGATCTTTCTCTCACATTTTGCCTTTTCATGCTTACCCACCCTTCAGAACTCAGCTCAAATTTCATTTATTTGGGTAGCTTTCACAGGCCAAACAGCCCTGCCATATACAATCTAACAGCACCAGATTTCCCTGTCTTTATGTCCACTGTTATATTCTCAATACTGCTCACAGTGTCTGGCATATACTAGATGTTCAGTAAGTGTGTGTGGTTAGATGAATGGATAGATGAATAGTTCAATATTTTGTGTTAAAGACAAAGCTCTTACAATCAAACCTACTTTTCTGAAGTCAAGGAAATGTTTGTCCCCTTCCCCTCCTGATGCCTTGCCTGAAATATCGTGGATCTGGGTCTCAGATGAATCACGTATATGTTACATACAATTGCAAGTTTCATCCTCAGGATAACCAATGCTGTAAGCAGTCCTTATGACACTTAAGGGCAAACTCTGAAAAGTTACTAAAAACAGTTCACTATCTGAATCCTCATAGTGTTACAGCTTAAACACCTGAAATATAAATACCAAGACATAAAATCAATTGTATTTTATGCTTGTTTAATCTTAGATATCTCTATTTCAAACATCCCAGGACTGTGGCCATATATTGTCGATTTTTCCGGGATAGTTTCATTTTTAAAATAGGTTAAGCCCTTGCTGCTAGAAAGTGCATCTCACCTGTCAGACTTTGTGTCCTGACTTTTTGTTCATACAACTCACTGCCTATGATCGTGTCACCTATCAGTTTGTCACAAGTATCTTTTTGAACCATTATATGCTTCCTGCCAGAACTAGCTCTTGTGAAAAGTTGGAAAATTTTAAACCCTCAATATGAAACAGAAATGACCTTTTTAAATTTTAAATTAACTTGCTCAAGTTTCACTACATAACCCTGATTCAGCTTCCTCACCTATAAGATGTCAAGCATGGTGCATAGGACTTCGAAGGTCCTCAATAAAGGCGCAGGGGATATAATTTCTGAGTTCAAAAAGATGTTAGTTTAAAAATCCGCTTGGCCAAGGTAAGAAAAGGTATCTGAGGTTGAAAAGTCCCAGTGAATAGCATGGGGAAGGGCACCATGAGACCACCACCATCTAATGAGCTGGGTTTGACACATATGAAACAAAGATGACCTTGTTGGATCATTAGATATGGATGGAAGAATGGGAGAAGGAAGAGCCAATGGCTGAGAGTAGGTATCATCAAGTCTGAAAACATTCTCTAGGTGCTCTGCTTAAAGTAAATTTTACTTTATTGTTTTAGAGATGGAGTCTCCCTCTGTTGCCCCAGTTGGAGTACAGTGGCATGATCTCAACTCACTGCAACCTCCACCTCCCAGGTTCAAGCGATTCTCCTGCCTCAGCCTCCCGAGTAGCTGAGACTACAAGCATGTGCCACCATGCCCGGCTAATTTTTTGTATTTTTAGTAGAGATGGGGGTTTGCCATGTTGGTGAGGCTGGTCTCGAACTCCTGACCTTAGGTGATCCGCTGTCCTTAGCCTCCCAAAGTGCTGGGATTACAGGGGTGACCAGCCACTGCGCCTGGCCTCAAAGTAAATTTTAAAATATCAAAAGACCTAACTCTTATTCCTGTGCAAGTTGTTAGGGTTAAAAAAAAAAAAAAAAAAAGACTTGATGGTTTTGTCCTTTGGGCATAGAACTGACTTTTTATTGAAACATTACTACCTGAGCCACTGGAAATTGATTTATTTAACTCACCTCCCTCTCCTACTATCTCCCTGCTTTCTTGTCTCTCTGCTTCTTTACTTGAAAGAGCACATCAAGCCTCCCTGTTAGATTGGGCTGTGTTGATCCTGGATGAGTTTATAAGACTGTGGACTTGCTCCTTGCTTCTAGCTATTAATTGATTTCATCTATCTTGAGAAAAGAGAAGGCTTGTACATAGGCCGATGAGGTAGTTTCCACAGATTCACTGAGAAATTAGAAGTGGTTCACTGTAGCAAGCCCTGAGGAATATCTCTGAAGGAGCCCAGCCTTTAAAGATCACCTTCTTTTACAGAATGTGGGGTCCAACCAAGCACTCCTACCAGCCCTCTCTAAGTCACCCAGCGATTCATTGCTCAGTCACTGCATGCCTGCTGCATGCCAGGCACCATGCAATGTGGCTTCTATCCATAAGGCGTGTGGATCCTGGTGGGACAGACAGACACAGATAATCACAACGTAATGTGTTAAGTGTTGAGGGAGGTATAAACTGCTGTGTGAGCATTGAATCTAAAACAGTTAGCTTAGCCTGAACACATCGAGGAAGGCTTTGAAGAGGAAGTGGCTTTTGGGATCAGGCTTATGGGAAGAAGAGTTAATCAGATCAATGTGGGAAAGGGAAATTCAACCTGAGTACCACGTTTTCTTGTTCTCTTCTTCATGTTTTTGAACTTGTATGTGCTTCTCCTGTGGACCAAGGCTTCTTTCTGATCCAGTGGTTTGTCCCACCACTGTCACCCCAGGCTGTCATGTGAGGAAAAAGGGAAAGGGAATAGAACAGGGAGATTCAGGCATCCAGCTTCGCAGTACTTGTGCATCTAGGAGCCCTACTTCTGACTTGGTGGGGGTGAGATAGTGTCCGAGGATTTGCTTTTTTAACTAGAACCTGGGATAAATCGGATGTCAGCAGTTTCCAGAGAAACATGGCCCAGCATCTTTCCTGTGACACAGTGACCAGCACAGTGTTCCATACCTTGAACCCAATACAAAACACAGGAAATGCTTAATAGAGAAGCAAACGACGTCATCCTCGGAACTAAAATGTCCAAGTGTAACTCCTACTGCCACCTGTTGGTGGCATGGAGATGTGACCCACCTGCAGTTTGGAAGCTATCTTTTTTTTGTAATCCTGGCAAGTTGGCAACTTAAAACCTGAAATTTCCAGAGATGTTAATATATACTGAAGTGCCAATAGTGGTTTGCTTCAGGGGTACTCTTTTTATTCTGGGCTGTGAAGTTCTGAAACGTTTTGCAATGAGTTACTACTTTGCGATGTCTATCTCCTTTTCTATTCAGAAGAACAGAGTAAAGATAACAGAAAATTAAAAATTTACCTCCGGTGTAGACAAAGGGCAATCTACTTAGTTAAAAGGGGTTATGAGCAGGCAAAAGGGCCTCACCAGAAATTGAGAAAGAAAGGAGGTTTCCATAAATTGATTACCTGTTTATTAACTATCATTTTGACTTGGGGATGGCAGATGTGCCTGACTCACTGGTGCTGGCGGGGGGAGGCCTTAATCAAATAGTCAACAGCCATTCTCAGGCACTCATTTAGCAAATCTGTATTGAATGCCTCCTGGCTGCCAGGCCCCCTTGGCTCCAGCCTCCAACAGTTTCATTCTGGGGTATAGCCAACCTTGAGAGCGAGTGGCTGTCAGTGGAATTCAGACTATGGATAAATGCTCACGAATAACGCCACGTGCAAGCAAGCAAGCGCAGGAGCAAGGACTCCCAGGGCTCTGGGAAGTACCTGTTCCTTTAAGGAGACAGTCACTACTTTGGATAAATATTGGCTGTCCTCCACAGGCTTACAGATGCAGCTTCACAGCACATCAGAGATAGAGGAAACCGTAGACCTCAGCAGGGAGGCCAGCCCTCTCATTTTACTGCAAGGGAAACAGACACAGAAAAGGGAGGGGACTCAGCCAAGCATGTTTTATTTGAGGAGCCGTGCTATTGTCTGCCGGAGCTAGAAGATGAGTGTGTCCTCATGGGAGCCTGGTGGGATAGACAGATGCTTAAACTAACAATGTCACTGTAGTGTAGTAAGTGTTCATAACTTGGGCTGGGGATAGGCAAAGCTATGGGGATGAGAGGAGGCCATACTATGGGACCCTTTGTCTCTCTCATGCTTGGGGATGAAGAACAACAGAGCTTTCTGGATACAGACCCTTGGAAGAAGTGTGTGGCTTAGGGCACAAGGTCAGCTGCCATGAGTCCATGGGTTCAAGTCCCAAGTTTATTAGGTTCTTTGAGCCTCAGCTTCCATCTCTGAAGTCTCCACTTCATAGGGCTGTTTGTGAGGCTAATATAAGGAATGCACAAGTGCTCAGCACAAAGTGGGATGTCAGTGAATGGCATAATTCTAGAAGTCCTCCAGCAATCCATTCATAACCTTCTATAAAAGGGCTATATCCAGCTATGGCCAGTTCCATCTTTTTTTGAGACAGGGCCTCAATCCGTTACCCATGCTGGAGTGCAGTGGCATGATCACAGTTCACTGCAGTCTTGACCTCCTGAGCTCAAGCAATCCTCCTGCCTAAGCCTCCCAAGGAGCTGGGACCACAGGTGTGTACCACCATGCCTTGTTAACTTTTAAAGAAAATGTTTTGGTAAAGATGGTGTCTTTCTATGTTGCCCAAGTTAGTCTCAAATTTCTGGCCTCGTGTGGTCCTCCCACCTTGGCAGTTCCATCTTAAATAAAGAAAAAGGCCCTGAGGAAGTACATGTGCTTCTTTGTGTCACAACCATATCCTTAGACCTGAAACCATTCCCCCAACATCTCTCCCACGACCCTGGGAGGTGCTTAGGTTTGACCAGCCATGGGCTCCAGGTATAAACCCAATCCTTTCAATATTGACATTTTCTTCCCAAAGCAGACCTACAGCTCACGAGGGAGAGGCCCACAGTCTACACCCCCAATAAAGATGCCGCAGAGCTAGTTATGCAAGTCATTTAGCAGAGCCTCCCAAATCCCTCCTCTTAATGCAGGGAGAGTTATGGGAGCCTCAGCAGCTCCTTTTAATACAACTGGATTAATTGCCTGCTTGGAAAACAGCTCGATTCTAAATGATCCTAAATGGCCTCTAATACCTGTAATCTTCCCTACGCCATGTTGCCCTGCTGCATTACTAAAGCAGGACTGGTTCTGGGAGCTCATATGCTTAGTAAACAGCGGGCAGCATTGCAGGAGGCCAAAGGTTGAGAAACTGATGCAATCACTACTGGCCTATTCAACAGCCTAATTTGACGCTAGAAAATCAAGCAGAAGCATTTGGACTGGCCTGCTCCACAAGCTCACTGTTGCTTTGCAGGACTGGGTAAACAAATGCGGGTGTGCCGCGGGGTCTCAACTGCAGTCCTTCCCAGCCCGGCAGTGAGCCATCTCTCTCAGGGATCTTGATCTTCTTTCTGAAGACCACAGACAAAGCTGAGAAGGAACCATGAAGTCTTTTAGTCAATCAATTACCTGGAAACCAGGAGTAGGTGGGGGCTAGCACGTGATGGGCAGTGTGTTTTGGCTTTGGGTGTGCATTTACCTGGTAAACAGGTGAGCACCACAATTAAGAGAAAAACTCGAGTTGGTATTTTAGCTCTACCCTTACTAGCTATGTAACTTTGGGCAAGTAACCTCTAGGTGCCTCAGTTTCCTCATCTCTAAAATAGGGATGATTACAATAGTACGTACCTCAAGGGGTGATTGTGAGAATTAAATGCCTTAATAAATACAAGATGCCTCAGGAGGTCTGGCTCACAGTGAATTCTATACATGCATTTGCTGTCATCATCACAGCTTCACTGCTTCCATGTGGGCAGGCACATGCCCTCCCTCAGCCTCAGTCTCTTCTTCTGTAAACTGGGTCAATGGTTGTGCAAGGGAATGGGGGTGAAGGATGCATACAGTGTGACATTGAGGTGTCCAGTGAGCAACCTTCCTCTCCTGCCATTTTCATGCACGCTGCCACTCTGGAATGCTTCTTCTCTGCAGCCACCCTCTCTCTGTCCAGGTGGACAGTTTCCATAGAGATCCGTGTGAACGCTGAAGGAAGACAGTTCACCTGGCCAGGGAGGCAGGTCGGGAGAAGGTGAGCCAGACCCACTTGGAAAACAAAAGATGGGCAGACAGGCATCTGCATTTTCTCCCTGAAGACCAGTGAGGGTGAGTGAGGGAAATAAATCAGACAGGCTGTGTTCACTTGAAATATCCAGGACTTGAGCCTGGATATTTGAGTTGCCTTCATTGGGAGCTTTCACCACACCAGTGTCCAACAGTGAGAATGCTTTTGAATCCTTGGCAAACAGACACCAGCAGAGAGTGTGTGTGGATTTCCACAAGGACAGCATCTTGCATGACAAAGACATCAAGATACAAAACTAGAGTGCTACGACCACACCCAAACAACACTGGCCAAGTCTTAACCAACATTATCATGAATGACTCTGATGCCAAAAGCCATGTTTGTCCTCACTCTGCAGCTTTTACACCATCTAGACTTGGTATAGATGCCTATTTCTCCACTGACTGGCTGCCACTTGATCACTCTGCTCGATTGATCACTCTAAAATGGGGCCAACTATCAACCTACAACATAAGGTGACTGGGGGAATAAAAGCGGCATATCAACAATGGTAAGTATTTGTTGAGCTCTCAGAATGCACCCAGTGCTGTGTTAAATGTTTGATGTATGAATTCTATCCCATTGACTCTTCCCACTCACCATGGAAAGTGAGCCCTGCTGTTAATCCCTATTATGCAGATAAGAAACCGAGGGAAAAGGAGGTTAATGCACCTGCCTGAAGTCATATATAGCTAGTAAATAAGGTGCTGTTACTAAAGTCCCTGGCACAAAATAAGTACTCAACAAAAATATGCAGACACACAGAAAAAACGAGACCTTGTCCTTTGCAGCAAAATGGATAGAGCTGGAGGCCATTACCTAAGTGAACTAACACAGGGATAGAAAACTGAATAATAATGTATGTTATCAACTATAAGTGGAGCTAAATTATGAGTCCATAGGGACACAAAGAAAGGAACAACAGACACCGGGGAGTACTTGAGGGTAGAGGGAGGGAGGAGGGTGAGGATCAAAAGACTATCTTATAGGGTCCTACGCTTATTACCTGGGTGGTAAAATAATCTGTACATCAACCCTGTAACATGCAGTTTACCTATATAACAAACCTGTCCATGTACCCCAGAGCCTATAAAATAAAAGTTACAATACATATGATGTAACTTGATAGAGCCACTTAAGAGAACAATTTGGCAAGACCTATATCTAAAGCATTACTTCTAGACAGCTAGCTGTCCAAGAACATTTCTGCAATGGCCAAATAGAGCTATTGTGGGGGCCACCATCAGTGCTAACTTTTGGGAATAAAAGGGCCTCATGGCCTCAGGGAGGCACCAGATTAGTTAAGAGTGAATGGTTGATGGGGCCAAGTAGTTAATGCCTGAGAATGGCTCTGCAGTGATAGGGGCCTGTATAAAGAAGTTGAGCGCACTTACCTGGGGTCCCCGTGGCAGGGCAAAGTTTGAAGCGGGCTTGGCTCAGGCAGCGTTTGCAGCTGCAGATCCATAGCCTATTCCATGGCCATTGGGGGTGGCCAGATCAAGGGCAACACAAAGATTGTAGGTAGTGCCAGAAGTCACCTCCTCCCCCTGAGTTCAGTGACCTCCTCTGTAAACCGCATATACAGATAACTACCCTGCTTATTAACAGGAGGCTTATGAGGACTCAGTAAGATTGGCCAGTCTGGTTATTCCTCACCATCCCTCAGGGAAGGAAGAATAATCTCCTGTACTAGGTTTAAAGCAGAAACGAATGCTCCACCAAGCAGAAGCCTCAGAGCTCTGCCAGGGACAGAAACTTGAGTGTCCCTGCCCCTGGCAGAACTCTGTTTTAACCATTTCATAAGCAACAGCTTTCCATGTGCCAGGAGGATTTTCTTTTTTCACTTCAAAAGAACAGCTAACATTTCTTGAAAGCTGCCTATGTACAGGGGTACATTATCTCCTTTAATTCTTACAGTAACACCATGAGAGAAATTTCATTCTGATTTTATAGAAGCCATAACTGATATTCCCAAGAAATTAAATGCTTTACTCGTTGGCAGATGGCTGACAATTTGGAAACTCTACATTTGCACCTAAGACTGTCTACCACCAATATTCTTATTCATGATTTGTATTCTACCTTCAGTCCCTAATGCTTCTTTACTCTACCGTAGCACATTTGTCAGGAGATACCTGCATTCCTGTGTGTGAACATGTTATCATTATTCACCTCATGGGCTATGGGAATGTCACGACTGTTCTAAGCCACTGATTACACATCTCTAAAATGAAGGTAGTAACAGTTTACTCACTGAGTTGTCTCAAGATTAAATAAGGACATACATAAAGTGTCTATCACAACACTTGAGAAGATGTTCAACTTCTGTATTAATAAGATGAGATGCCATTTTGGCTCATTAGATTGGCGGGAATGAAAACTCTTTGTAATATTAAGTGCAGAAAAAGATAGAGGAAATAGACACTCATATCACTGGCAGGAGTCAGAGATGTAAGTTGGTAGAGTCACTTAGGAGATCAGTTTGGCAAGAGCTATATCTAAAGCATTACTTCTAGACAGATAGCTATCAACAGCATTTTTTTGCAATTGCTAAATATTATAACCAACCTAAACATCTATTGTTGAACTAATGACTGAATAACTATGGTAAATCCCTTGTGCGAAAGATAATATCATGTAATAAAAAGAATTGGGTAAATACATAGCAACTAAGTTGAAAATTTCTCTAAGAAATAGAGACAAATGGAAAAAAACCTAAGTTTTAAAATATTACCAAATGTCACTTAGGTCAAAGAAAAAACTCAAAAATGACAATAGGTTTTACAGATACATATATATGTGTTGGAAGTGCATTGGATGAAGTCTGCAAATACATACATTACACTGTTAAGACCAGTGTGCTGGAGTGGCAGGGAACAACCACCAGTCTAAATGCACATAGTATTGCCTGATGTTATAATTTACAAAGTGAATATCTTTATATATGATTTGTACACTCATAAAGGTAAAATAATAATAATAAATGCAGTTAAAATCTATTAGGTGTTGACTCTGAATCTTCATTTTTTTCAAATAAAATTATTCATTTAGTAAACAAACTTATTGTGTGTCTACTCTGAGTTACTTTCATATGACACCTTTTAACAGAATTTTTTCACTGAAACGGAAATCATGTTTTCATTTTGCTGATGGATGAAAGTGAGGTTTGGCTTCAGTGACTTGCTCAGTTAGTGAGGCCCAGAGCCAGAATTGAAAACCAGCTGTTTGTCTCCAAGTTCAGTTCTCTTTCAATTAATCCAGCAAGTCTTTACTGAGCACTGTGTATGTCCCAAGCTCCACACTAGGTATTGAGGATGCAACAGGAGACAGGATAGACATGCTCCCTGTCTTCACGGCACCACAGTCCAGTGAGAAAAGCAGACAGAGCAGTGTGCAATACTTAGATTTCACGTCTGAAACAAAGTATGGACGCACAACTAAACAACTAGTTTGGGTCTGATTCATCACCATAAGGTACACCACCAATGTGTCCTGCTCCTCCAAGTATGTTGATTCTCTAATAGATCTCTGAATCAATAGTAATAATGAAGATAGTTATTAAGTATTAACTATGTGTCAGATATCATTCCAACATTTAAATATAATAGATGACACATTTAATTCTCATAATATCCCTATGAAGTAAGTTCTATTACAATCTTTATCTTACAGATGTGGAAAGTTGAGGCATAGAGATTACAAAAAAGAAAACAAAAAACAAAACAAATACACATCTGCTTAAGGCTATGCAGCTAGAAAATGCTAGAGCCAGGATTTAACGCAGTGCTGTCTAGCTTGCAATACTCTCCATTGCCTTCCCAACAAAAGGTTCCAAGCTGCTCAGCAGGACACACCTCTCAAGGTTCCTTCTCTAAGTCTTCTCTGAAATCCAAACACACTAACAGAGTAGCAGACGTCATCCTTGTACAAGAATCAGTAGTAGTAGGCTGGGCGCGGTGGCTCAAGCCTGTAATCCCAGCACTTTGGGAGGCCGAGGCGGGCGGATCACAAGGTCAGGAGATCGAGACCACAGTGAAACCCCGTCTCTACTAAAAATACAAAAAATTAGCCGGGCGCGGTGGCGGGCGCCTGTAGTCCTAGCTACTCAGGAGGCTGAGGCAGGAGAATGGCATGAACCCAGGAGGCGGAGCTTGCAGTGAGCCGAGATCGCGCCACTGCACTCCAGCCTGGGCAACAGCGTGAGACTCCGTCTCAAAAAAAAAAAAAAAGAATCAGTAGTAGTTAAAGAGAGAGAGAACAGGTGGGGTCTTTGGGCTAAATCTCAAGTCCCTTGTTGGCAGATTTTAACAGGTCCTAGAAAGAGGGACCTTATTTTTCAGTAAACAGAAGTGTGTAAGAGCATCTTGACTTCAGCCCCCTACTCAGAGGAGCATCTTGCTAATTTCACTAATGTGATTAACAGAATTAATTGGCTGCTCGGAAATATTACACATCAAGTCACATGGGGATTAATCTGTACCATGATTGGGAACATCATTGCTCAGTACAGAGACGGTGAGACAATTGACCTCCAAAGGGAATCTTGATGCTCTCATACATTCCCCTCATGAATGGTGAGTACGTTGTGCATTAGACAAAGGCACAGAGATCTTTCTAACCACTCACAGAGGCTGCTTCACTAATAGTAATCTGCCACTTCCAGTCCAGCTAGAACTTCTTCCTGCCCACTCCCCACATTGGACACATTCATACTTCCACTCATTTCTCCATGTTGTTTGTGCACTGTAATGTATCCTCCTGCATCTTTGTTGCATTTTGGTAAACTCCTACTCATTTTCCAACAACAGGTTCAAATGTCACCAATCCATGCAACTATCACTAATTCTCTCCTTCAGGTATTTCACACTGATTTATGTACAAACTCCTATTTCACTAGCACTATTGGACCACCATGTGCATACCTACCAGTCTCTTCCATTGGCAATGGCACCTAAGAGTCAGGGATCATGTTGTTCTTACTACCGGATCTTCAGAGCCTAAGTACAGATCTTGGTATTCAGTAAGACTCAGTAGTTGCTGCGTAGTTGACTCTATCTCCAGACTAGGCATGGGGCTGAGTACACACCAACTGTGGTTGCTAGGCTTCAGGGTATAGACTTAGGAAATATGTAGACCAGGGAATTATGTGAAAATAACCCTGACTCTGTTGCTCCTACCATGTGTTTCTGATCTTGGTGAATTACAAAAGTAGAGGATCACCATCACTTTCTTGATCTCTCATTGCTTAAATAAATGATCAATTTATCGATTTCCTTAATTGTGATCTAATCTACCGTCTCCCTACTAGACTTGTCTTAGTCTAGGTTTCAACATTTCTCATCAGATAGATATCTGGAGAAAGTATCAAACATGAAAGATAGAGATAAAAACAAACAAGCGGAACAAAGCAATTTGGAGGGACTTGTTGACAACTAAAAAATAGCCCACACACATTTAACAAAAAAAAAGCCTATAACTTAACACCCCCAGAGAGATAAGAGACCATATTGCAAAACTGTGAACAAAATATTAGAAACCAAGGAACATTCGGAAAACAATAAAGAGCTCTTGGAAATTAAAAATATGACAGTATATATTAGAAGCCAATAAAAGGGTGAGTGGATGAAGCTGAGGAAATCTCTCGAAAGGCAAAGCAAAACATCCGAAGATCTGGACAATAACAAAAGTGTGGGTATTGTAGAACCAATCCAGCAGTTCCAACATCCAAATACTAAAGTTCCAGAAAAAGAAAGCAGAGAAAATGAAGGGAGAGAATAACCAACAAAAGAGGTCAAGAAAATTCCCTAGATGTGAAGAATGAGTACTGCCAGGATGAAACAGCCCACCATGTGCTCAACCAAATAAATGGATAAAAATTAATCCACATTAAGGTAGATAATGGAGGAGCAGACAATGATCATATCATACAAGTTTGGTCAGGGAATTGGGAGAAATTCATACTTGGGAATCAGAATAGCTTTAGTTTTCTCAAAAGCTACACCAGATGCCGGGATGTAATGGAACAGCACCTTCAAAGTAGTAAAGGAACGTTATTTCCAGTCAAATTCTTCCTTGAGTGTGAGAGTCAATGACGGACGGTTTTCACACGTTGACCTGCTGTGAACACTTTCTTAGGAAGCTACCAAAGAAAGTGCACCTATAAGACAAGGCAGGAAAAAAAAAAAAAAAGTGGGGATGGAGTCACTGGTGACAGAAGCAGGAACACAGCAGGAGTAAAACATAATACCCTCCTTGCAGGTAGAGTGAAGGTGGAGGAAGACTCCAGAGGATGGCACAGAGAGAGCACAACACCAGCACAGAGCAAGCCAGCAGCTCTGGGAGAGCTTTCTGTAGAGGGATGAAATTGAAAAAATAACTGAAGCATCTGAATATCTTGAGTAGAGTTTTAGATAACTGGCAAAGTGTTGGGGTTGCATTAGTAATAAAAACATAAAAATGAAGCAAACAAACCATAAACAAGTCAAATATTAGCTTCAGGGAAAACATAATAGTTGTGCAGGAAGGGAAAATAATCATAATTTACTGCATGGTTCAGTTTTGAATAGCATTTACATAGTCAAAATAGTGTAAACATTGAATGTTGATCTAGCCAAAATTAGGATATAACTTTATTGGGAGGATGGGGAAGGTAGGTGGAAGGGATGCCTGTGTGAGTGATGGGTGGGGAGTACAGGGAAAGCAAAACCATTAATAGATAATGGTAAAGTGGAAAAGTCACAAGTACCAATAAAGGTAGCTAATTCAGAAATACGTGTTTTGCATAATTATAACCAGGTGAAAAGTGTTTGCAACTGGGTGAGAGGAGCTGGAGTCTACACTTATTCCTATCATATGCCAAAGAACACTTTGATGATTTAAACTATGTGCACATAGAACTTGGATAGATTTTTAAAAATATAAAAAAATTATACAATGCGATGTCAGCACTCCATAGGTTAATTCCAATTTAATGTGATGAAAATAAAAACACCAACAAGATAATTCTAAATTTTATGTGAAAAATGAACAACCAACAATATTAGACAACTCTGAAAAGGACGAGTATTACATGGGGTGAAAGTGGGTGTGGGGGGTAGATGAGCTATCTATGATATTCAAGCATATTTTACATTTCAATAAATAAAACTGTATAAATCTAGTATGCTAGTACACAAAGGAATACAGTCAAAACTTAGAAGTAGATAAAATTACAGCAAGGATTTAGGATATAATAAAAGTGGAATATAAATCGGTAGGAAAAGAGATCAACTATTTAGTAAACAGTGCTGAGTAGCCATATAGGAAAAAAATGCAGCTGGAACTATAGCTCACACAAAGGTAAACTTCGGATGGATCAAATGCTCAAAAGTTTAATGCAAAAAATGAATGGATAAAAATAATAAGAGAGGCTACTATTTATTTATACACTTGGAGTGAAGGAAGCCCAGTGTGATACAAAACCCAGAAGCCATGAAAGGAAAGATGGATAAAATATATTGAATTACAAATTTTAAAAATCTGTGTAGCTAAAATTACTATAAAGCTAAGTGATATGGTTTGGCTGTGTCCCCACCCAAATCTCATCTTGAATTATAGCTCCCACAATCCCCATGTGTCATGGGAGGGAACTGATGGGAAGTAATTGAATCATGGGGGTGGGTTGTGAATAAGTCTCACGACTTATTATTATTTTTTTAATTATAAAGGTTTTATAAAGGGGGCAGTTCCCCTGCATAAGCTCTCTTGCCTGCCACAACGTAAGTTGTGCCTTTGCTTTTCCTCTGCCTCTGCCATGATTGTGAGGTCTCCCAAGCCATGTGGAACTGTAAGTAAATTAAGCCTCTTTCCTTTATAAATTACCCAGTCTTAGGTAGGTCTTTATTAGCAGCATAAGAACAGACTAATATACTATGTCAAAAACTTTAAACTGCAAAAAGCATAACTCATAATTTTCCTAATATAGAAAGAAGTACCACAAATCAGTCAATAAAAAACAAACCTTATTAATAAGCCAACAAAAAATTGGCACAGGAGATAGTTTCCAGGGGAAAAAATATAAATGACTCATAAGCATTTGAAAAGATGCTCAAATTCCAGACATATACAATGAAATTTTACTGAGATACAATTTTTCACATTTTAGACAGGAGAAGTTAAAAATGTATACTTTGTTGTAAGGATGTAGAGAAAACAAGCACTCTTATGTATTTCTGTAAGAGCTGAGACGTGATACAATCTATGTAGAGAAGATAATTTAACAAATCTACGAAAATTATATCTGCAATTACCTTGGGACCAAGAATTCTACTTCTAAGAATTTTTCCTACTAACATACTCACACATGCATGAAATAATGCTTATAAGAACAAATGACTGCAAACTACTTATATATCTATTAGCAGGGGACGGGTAAATCCACCAAGTTTCATTCATATCATGAAATCATAGTCATTTTAAAAAGCTCTTTATGTAATCAAGTGACTTCCAAGATATATTGAACAGTGACTAAAACAAGGTACTAAACAAGAGATCTACAAAAGTTATGTGTACACTATAGTCTATTAAGTGTTCAACAGAATTATATCTAAAATACATGAACATTACTTACTTAAAAATACTTTGTTACTGAAACATGCTAAGGATCATCTGAGCCTTCAGCAAGTTGTAATCTTTTTGTCGGTGGAGGGTCTCGTCTTGATGCTGATGGCTGCTGACTGATCAGGGTGCTGGTTGCTGAATGTTGGAGTGACTGTGGCAGTTTTTAAAAATAAAACAGTAGTGAAGTTTGCAGCATCAATGGACTCTTCCTTTCACAGAAGGTTACTCTGCAGCATGAGATGCTCTTTGATTGATAACCTTTTACCCAAATGTAGAACTTCTTTCAAGATTAGAATCAATCCTCTTAAACCATGCCATTACTTTATCAAATAAGTTTACATAATTTTCTAAATCCTTTGTCATTTCAACAGTGTTTACATCATCTTCACCAATAAAAGATTCCATCTCAAGAAACCACTTTCTTTGCTTGTCCATAAGAAGCAATTCTTCATTTGCTAAAATTTTATCATGAGATTACAGCAATTCAGCTACATCTTCAGGCTTCGTATCTATTTATTTTGCTATTTCCACCACATGTGGAATGACTTCTTCCGTTGAAGTCTCGAACCCCTTGAAGTCATCTGTGAGGGTTAGAATCAACTTCTCCGAAACTCCTGTTATTAACATTTTGACATTCTTATGAATCATGAACGTCCTTAACGGCATCTAGAATGGCAAATCCTTTCCCAAAGGTTTCCCATTTACTTTTCCCATATCTATGGCAGCTGTAGCCTTACAAAATGTATTTCTTAAATAAGACCTGAAAGTCAAAATGACTTCTTGATCCATGGTCTATAGAATGGATATTGTGTTAGCAGGCATGAAAACAACATTAATCTTTTTGTACATCTCCATCAGAGCTCTTGAATTACCATGTGCATTGTCCACGGGCAGTAATATTTAGAAAGAAATCTTTTATTTCTGGGGAGTAGGTCTTAATAGTGGGCTTAAAATATTCAGCAAATCCTGCTGTAAACAAATGTACTATCATCCAGACTTTGTTGTTCCATTTATAGAGCACAGGCAGAATAGATTTAGCATGATACTTAAGAGTCCCAGGATTTTTGGAATGGTAAATAAGCACTGTCTTCAACTCAGAGTCACCAGCCGCATTAGCCCCTCACAAGAGAGCAAGTCTGTCCATTGAAGCTTTGAAGCCAGACGTTTATTTCTCTCTAGCTACGAAAGCCCTAGATGGCATCTTCTTCCGACTTTTGTCTACACTAAAAATCATCTGTTTAGTTTAGCCACCTTCATCAATTATCTTAGCTACACATGCTGAATAACTTGCTGCAGCTTCTACATAAGCACTGGCTGCTTCACCTTACATTTCTGTTATGAAGAAAACGTATTCCTTAAACCTTATGAACAAAGCTCTGCTGGCTCCAAAATTTTCTTCTGCTACTTCCTCACCTCTCTCAGCCTTTATGGAATTGAAGAGAGTTAGGATCTTGCTGTGGATTAGGCTTCGGCTTAAGGGAATGTTGCGGCTGGTTTGATCTTCTGTCTAGACCACTCAAACTCTCTATGTATCAGCAATATGACTGTTTCACTCCTGTTGTCTGGAGCATATCACAGATATGTAAGAAAACCCAGTGTATGCTAGACTTTGGGTAGAGGGGACATTTATTGTCTCAGCACTTGGGAGACTTTCCACTCCTCTCTCAGGAGACAGCACAGAGAGTAGCCTGGCTATTTATGTGAGAATGTAGGCACCAAAAGCCTAGTAAGCAAGTAAGATCACATGGTCTCGCATTCAAGTCTTATGTGAACTATACATTCCTGAGCTTTTAAGAATAACAGACATGGGTCTTTTAAAACAAACAAACAAACAAAAAGCAAAACAAAACAAAACAAAAAACATTTTTATTCTTAAGACAGACAAGGTCTCACTATGTTGCCCAGGCTGGTCTCAAACTCCTGAGCTCTAGTGATCCTCCTGCCTCAACGTGCCAAAGTGCTAGGATAGTGGTGTGAGCCACTGTATCCAACCCAGACATCGGTCTTCTATGGCTGTACACTCCCCAGCTTCACCTTTAGATGCAAAGCCTGGGCAGAAAATAAGCAGTGCTGTGAAGGAACATAAGGCCAGACACCATGCCAAGTGCCTCAGGGCTCTGTTTTCCTTCCCGGCTTGCCTATGCACATTTAACATCTGCCACTTTAGACCTGCCTGGATCCTCAGAGAGGCCCCATTAAGGTCATAGCCTTATCTATCCACCTGCACTGGCAAAGTAACCTCTGATCTAGTTTTCTCTGCTGGACTTTTACTTTGGAATTCAGTTGTACAGGTCAAGCCACACACGTTTTATCACGCTTCTTATATGTGTTAAACAATTCTCAGTTACCTGGCAAACAGGAGTTTTTAATCCAGGGGTTCATCGAACCAAACTAGCAGGATTCTGTAAGTCCAGCTAGAAGCAGCCAGAGCCAGCTGATAGCAGTGTGTGTAGCCTTCCACACAAAGGGCCATTTGCCTGCTACCAAAAGCCACTTTTTGCACTCAATGCACATCCATCCTGGCCAGATTCTTTTTTCCCTGGTACCATTTTGCTCAACCCACACTTTCAATTCCCCAGCCTATCCTGAGGAAACAAACCTAGGCTTTCTTCCCCTACCCAGAAAGACTCTTCTTTTCCTACTCAAACGGAAACACAATGATCCATATCCACATCACATGTTTGATAAGAGAACCAATCTTGACTGAAAATCTTTTGAGAAGTGGTCAGCACTCTCACATTTGGGTGAAGGCACTTGGGCTGGGTCTGGTTAAATCCCTCGTCTGGGTTTGACCCTAGGGAAGGTCACATGGAGCTGGCAATGAAAGACTCCCGTAGCCTGTTCTACCATCTTCACTCACAGAAGTTAGCAACAAGGCCCACAAGAATAGCAACAAGTTAGGAGAAATTAAATGCATCTGTATGTTTGTGTGTGTCTTTGTTTCCTTTTTTAGATATTGTTTACATCTCAGATAGACATTTACATGTAAAAGTGTTTTTTTCTATATTAGTTTAAATACCTATACTTATAAATAGTTATAATAATATCTCTTATATCTCTTTCAATACATATAAATATATGTATACATAGGTAAATATTCCTGGTTTATTCCTGTGTTCATTTTTTTCAAGAACTTTCCATTTGCATTGATAAAAGAAAATCTTCAGCCAAATTAAATTTAAAGGTGTTTAATTGAGCAATGAACGATTCACAAATTGGGCAGCCCCCAGAATCACAGCAGATTCACAGAGACTCCAGCACAGTCACGTGGTGGAAGAAGATCTATAAACAAAAATATAGGGAAATAATATACAGAAATTGAAAGTGAGGTACAGAATGGCTGGATTGGTTACAGCTTGGTGTATGCATTATTTGAACACAGTTTGAACTCTCAGCAGTGTATGAATGGTTGAAGTACGGCCACTGGGATCGGCCAAGACTTAGCTATTGTTACAGGTGCATACTACTAGTTAGGTTTTCAGTTTTGTCCGCCTATTAAGCTAGGTTACACTTCATCCAAAAGGACTCAAGAGGCTGAGGCAGGAGAATGGCTTGAACCTGGGAGATGGAGCTTGCAGTGAGCCAAGATTGCACCACTGCACTGCAGCCTGGGCGACAGAGCGATCAACTCCATCTCAAAAAAAAAAAAAAAAAAAAAAAAAGAAAGAAAAGAAAAGAAAGAAAAAGAAATACGGAGTCCTTCTCAGGCCATATTTAGTTTCCTTTAACAGCATTTCAAAGTTAACTAACTGCTTTGTGTAAGAGGTCCAGTTTTGTGCCTGTCTGTCTTGGCTTTCAGCATGCCTTCCTCATTAAGCTTAATCACATCTAGCTTTGGATTTAAAGTGAGAGACCTGTGACTCTTCCTTTCACCTGAACACTTAGAAGCCATCGTAGGGTAATTAATTGGTCTAATTTCAATATTGTTTTGTTTCAGGGAATATGGGGGCCCAGGAGAGGGAGACAGGAGAATGGATGATGGTCAGTGGACAGAACACATACAACATTTACCCGTTACGTTTGCTCATTGCTAGAAAGGCAATGTTTGTTGCAAACCCAAACAATTACAGCATCAAAGATCACTTTATTACATATCACTGTCATAGATATAATAGTAATGAAAATATTTGAAATATTAACAGAATAACTGAAATGTAACACAGAGACATAAAGTGAGCACATGCATGCTGTTAAAAAAGTAGTGCCTCATAGACCTGCTCGATTCAGCGTTGCCACAAACCCTCAATTTGTAAAAACATACAATATCTGTAAAGCTCAATAAAGCAAAGTACAATAAAATGAGGTATGCCTGTATACTCTTTTGTGTGTTTTGAATTTTGAGCCTCAGAATTCTAACACTTATTTAGAAAATTACATGTTAAACTAGCAAAACACCTGGTAAAATGCTACCTAAGAAGCTCTACAGTAAGCGAAATGTTCAGAAAAGTGGAAACTTGCTAACATGGACACCAAGAAACCTAAAATTATCTTCTATATCTTTGTAAGTTATCTCTTTCCTTAATTAGTGTGAGTGACCTAAACTCTCTATATGTACATGTGATAGAAACACTGTAAAATGAAAAAATTAAAATTATTAGAGACTTTATAGTCACAGAAGAGAACAGATGCATTATTTTCAAATGAAGAAATATTTTTATTAATAGAAAAGCAAGTCGAGTCTTAGAATAAAAATCACATCATTAATTGACTGATAAAAGACTGATAAAGTTCAACCTCTACTTCTGATTAAAATCTTTAAGCAAACTAAGAATAAAAGATAACATTCTTAACTTGTTAAAGGTTATACCTAAAATCTACAGTAAATAGTACACATTTTTGAGAAACTTTAGAAATACTCCCTTTAATATTAAGGAAAAGACAAAGGTCCCTATATCCCTGGTTCTGCTTATCAAAGAAAGAGAAAAGGATCAGAATGAGGTGTAAATATTAGAAAGGAAGAGATATGATTGTCATTATTTGCAGATAATACAATCACATATACAGAGAATGCAACACAGAAAGCTAGGTAGTGCTACTCCAGGGCAGAGCTGTGGAGTTCTAGAAACTCACCTGCATTCTAATAGTCAACAAACTATTAGAATCAATAAAAGTTTTACTAGGTAGCTAGATATAATATCAACTCCAGAAAATCAACAGCATTTTTCTACATGGTCAATAAGTAACTAAAAAACACAGTTAAAAAAGATACCATATGCTATGATAACGAAAACTATAATATGTCTAAGAATCAACAGTCAAGAACTCCTAAGACCTATATGAAGACAACTTCTTAAATAATCTGATAAGATAATGGATATGAAAAAAACTCAACAAATCCAGGCATTCTATGATCTTGGATAGGATACAATGATATAATAAATATGCTATATTTTTATTAAATTTATTTATAAACTCAATGCAATCTTGTAAAAATTCTAATTGGACTCCTATAAGAATCAGAGAGACTTAGTTTAAAATTTATAAGAAAGAATAAAAATCCATGACCAGCTAAGATGAAGGATGGTGACTTGCCCAATCCAATACTGAAACAGAACAAAAGGCATAGTAATAGTGGAATTGAATAATGAGCTCTGAGAAAGGCCAATGAAAATATAAAAATACATCATGTAATAAAGGTTAAATTGCACATCAATAAAAAGGTGATGGACAGATTTGTAGATGTGTTGGAAATACTGGGTCACCCTATGGAAAAAAATAAAACATGCAAATATAGATTTCAAATGGATCAAATAACAAAACATAAAAAGTGAAACTATAAAGTTATTAAGAGAAACTATAGAAGATTATACTTGTGACTTAAGGGTGGAGGACTTAAGACGTGAAAGACACACATCATAAATCAAAGCACTGAGGAATTTATCATATAAAAATTATGGATGTATGTTCAATAAAATAAACAGAACACAGATTGGGAAAAGATACTTGTGATGTCTTAAATCAACAACCGAATAATATCCAGGATATAAATGCAACTCGTGAAAATTTAATAAAAAACACAAGAACCCTTTCTCCAAGAAACATGCAGGTGTTATGTGAACAGACAATAAAGAAGAGGGAATGCAAAATATTAAGGAGCATTGGATTGATGCTTAAACTCATCAGTTATCAGAGAAATGAAGATGAACACAACGTACAGTCATTTACACTGAATAGGTTGGCAAAGAAAGACGAAAGTTAGGTAGTGCCACTCTAGGGCAGAGCTGTGGAGCTCTAGAAACTCACCTGCAGCTCGGGAGCATGGACTGGTGCAGGCATTTTGCAAAACAATCTGTTTTACTTAGCCCAACTAATCTAATATAAACCCAGACATTCAAACTCCGATTTATAGTCCAGAGAACTTCTCACAGAGCCCTCTGGATGAAAGTGTATCAGAATGTCATAGGCAGTAGTGGTGATTTGGAGACAGTCTGCTCACCCATTACGGGGGAATTGATGAGAAAAGCGTAGACTACGATGCAAAGGTTAGAAGTAATGTATGAAATGTACAAACAGTAATCTGGATGGAAGTTAAAAAAATAGTACTGAATGAAAAAAAAGGACGAGGTAGAATGAGCAATAAATGATTTATCTGTGTACATTTAAAATACTCAGATTAACAAAGCACATTTTTCCTGAACACAAAGAAGTGTAAATTAAATGCATTAAATGGGGAGTGGGGTTGGGGAGGGACATGGGAACAGAGAGTAAGGAGAGAAGGGGGTTACTCAATAAAAGAAACAAGCAGGAGTGCTTTGTGTACCAATGTGATTGAATGCTGTAAACTGTGGCCCATCATTAACTCAACTACCTGCACTAGAGATAAACAGAAAAGTCAGGTTCATCTCACCTCCATGAAATAAATCTTGGAGAACTATCTATGTGAAGAGGCACCTGTTTATTCATCTGCTTAGAACCATGTATAAACACATGTCCCTCAGTGACAAACCCTCACCACAGCTGGTGAATGGGAGGGTAAGGTTGTGGTTTATGTGATGTAAAGTCTCCAGTAGCCAGCTGCGACAACACTGCCTTCTTCGCCATTGATCAGACATACCTAGGGCATCTCCACACTACTGTGGAAAATCATGGTAGCGGTTCAAGAAAATCTCCAGGGAAGAGACCCACTCTGATTTATTTCTATCTCAAAAATTAATGGAATAAATACTTTTAAACTTTGCCAAAAGTGCTTAGACAAAGACCAGACTGTTTGCTTCAAATTGAAAATGGGTATGAACTTTGAATGGCTTGAGATTTTGTAATTTTTAGGGAGACTGCGGGCTAATTTGCAATTGAAAAATCGTAAGAGCCATTTATGGAAGGACCACTCTGTAGTGAATAGCTATCGTTTTGTCTTCTGTACGCCCCTTCCTTTTGTAAATTGTCACTCTCCTCCGTGTTATCCTGATAGGTTGCCAAGCACCTCCCCAACTTTCTTTTCACAGGGGTAGGTATGTGACTTCAGGAAGGACAATAAGAGCCTGTCATTAAAGACTAGAAGTATCTCCAGACCACCTTTCCAATTTCTTGAAGGGACACACTAGCAAATGAAAATAACAAAGAGAAAAGCAGTGACGTGAGTGGGAAGGGGAAGGGGAGAGAGGGAGAGAGGAAGGAAATGAAGATAGACATATGGCAAATGCCACCCCTGAGTTTTTAAATTATGTGAACCATGAAATTATTCTTTGGATTAAGGTTTTTTTGTTTTTAGTTGGGTTTCTATCAGTTGAATCCAATAGAATAGATTTCCCACCCCAAAACACACAAGCAGTGAATAGCAGACCTAGTTGAATTCTTGATCCAAAGCCAAGTTACCCCCTATTAACCCATGGTATCTCTTGCCTAGACACAAATTCCGACTGGTACAAGGGAACCACTGTGGCTCCTGGCACAGACACTTCATTGTGGGACTAAGCTGCATCCTTTACAGGTAGATCTAAGTTTTAGAAATTGCCCAAGATGACACCTGTGGAATAAAACAGAAAACCCTTCCAGAAAACACTGGAAGGAAATAAGCATGATGCACTATATATCGTACACTTGGTTTTAAAAGCAGTTCTCAGTGTGTCTAAGTCTGATTTGAGCCATGGCCTCCTCATTACCACAAGTAAATTGCCACCAAAGGAGGCTTCTTTGAAAAGATACAGGGCACAGAATGTGGTCATTGGAATTGGACTCAATTCTCCCCTTACTGTGTGTATAACTTGGTAATCTACTTGACCTCTCTATGCTCCGGGGGCCTCGTGTATAAATCGGGGATAATGATACCTTCTTCATGCATTGTTTTTCATAGATGAAAGGCAATCAAACACATAAAACATCTGGAAGAATTCTTGCACATTGTTGACCCTCGAAAAATTATATATCTCTTTACATAAGGTGTATGTTATATGGATTCATGCATATTAGACGTTTTAAGGCATTAATCCTGGTGTATTGATTAAAACATCTGCCTTGTTACTCTATCATCATACCCTGCAAAGAGCTGGGCCACCCCCATTTCATACGCTTCCCAGTGGGCTCATTCTTTTAGAAATAGTCATCAGGCACACACAAAAAGCAATTTAAATGGTTCATCTTTCCTCTTTTCATCTATAGACAAATTTCAATAATTATCTTAGTCAACCCATTAATTAGTCTAAATTTGCCCAAGCATAATTGATGCTGCCTACACAATTTTCTATAAAAATTTGAAATAGATGGCTAAACAGAGATTTTTTTTGTTTGTTTGACTAAGTGCATTTTCCCCCTATGCAAAATGTGTTAGTCAATGCTTATCTGGTGTAATAAGCTTAGCTTTTAGTGTTCATGTCTACATCTGTGATAGAAAGAAGTTTGAATCTCTAGGTTCAAATTATGCATTGGCAATTTCTAGCTTATTGACTTATGGTCTGCTCCTTGAACTCTCTGAGAAAACCTGTGGCCCTACTTGTTGAATGGAGGTCTAGTTGACTAGCCCTGCCTTCTAGAACCTTTCACGCGCTTAGGTTTTCCCACATAAACACTGGTATGACTACTATACCCACATCCTTGCGTACTTTGTTTTCCTGGACCTTCCCCATTCCTTGCTTGTTTTCCCTGGGGTTCCATTCATTCTTAATCCCTTTCTACTATTTGGCAATTCCTGGATAATCTGACTGATCTCAAACCTTCATTACCACCTATACATGAGAGGGATGCTTCTCTTATGTTACTATCAATCTATAACACCAACATTGCTGTGCATCATTCTTTTCTAACCTCTACAGAGTTCTTTTCAACAGGTGCTGTGTTCCTCACAGAAACTATTCAGGGAGTAAATATGGGGAAACCCACAACAGCATAAAAGCCTCAAGGTTTGTTGCTAGACTCATGAGGAAGATGAGAAGGAATACATGAAAGGAATAACTTTCAAACCAGCTTCTTGAGCAGTTTCAGACACCCTGGGAATCAGATATAGGCAAACAACACCTCCTTAACCTGAATTGGGAGGGGAGACGGCAGATGCCACTGAAGACACATACGTAGCACATAGCAAAACATCCAGAAGCAAACACAAATATAAATAAAAATTCAGAATCTAAAGATATATCAATGCAGCAGAACAATGTTACATCATTATTCAATAGTATTGCCATCATGGGTTAAGTGTGAAAAATATCCAACCTTATCCCAAAATAAATGCCAGCTGAAATAAAGCTCTCAGTGTAGGACAAAAGCAAACAAAAATGACACCACAATTTAGGTAAATATAAAATTTTTTGCACAAAAATGTTTTTACAAAACATTGAAATCAAAACCATTAAAAATAAATACATTCAATCACATGAAGAATCGTATTTTCTCATGATCCTAGGCCATCAGCACATTCAAAGACACATGTCTAAATTGGAAAATATGTGCCGTGCACAGAACCAACCAAGATTAATGCTGTTAATACATAAAGTGCCCTTACAAATCAATGAGAAAAATAATGAGTATCCCCAAAGATACTTTACAAAGGAGGTAAATTCGTAGCTAAGAAAAGAAGAAATACAAGTAGCCAGGGAGCATGAACAACAGTTCCACTTTGGGTATCAAAGAAATGAAAATTAAAACAGTAAGATTTTTGACATATGATAGATGATGTTTTTATTGATTAAAATGAAAAATAGTCTCAGGTACTGGCAGGCAAGGGCAGTGAGAACCCCCTTGAATAGTGGTACAGCCAATTTTAGAGGTCAGCCTGGCCCTTTTTAGTCTCTAGCTCTATTCTACATCTAAACTTTCAAAATGTGTATAATTTTTCACGTGGCAACTCTACTTCTAGGAATTTACCTGAAAGAATCATGTGAATTTGCATTGATGCATGTACAACAATGTTCTCTAAAATGGTATAATAATGGAAAATTGGAAGCAGCTTGAAATTCAATGATAGGCTAGCTCAAATAAAATCTCTTCCCAAAAGAGTTCTTTAAATTTATTTCTACTTTCTCACTACATACCATTCTGTGCCAAACAGACACCAGTCTTTCTACTCCACACATTTTTCCTTTCCTTCTCCCACCTATGTATTTACTTTCTCTCAACCCATTTTCACTCTCTCTCACTCACTTTTACCTTCTATCTCCCCCTTCCACTCACATTTACTTTCCTTCTTGCTGACCATTTTTCTTTTCTCGAAGCCATTTTTGCTTTTTTTCTCATGCATGGTGTCTTCCTATCTCTCTTCCCCCAAAACTTTTTCTTTTTCTCTGTCACTGACTTTTACTTTCTCTCTTATATACATGTTTACTTCATTCTCACAGTTAATAGTTTTACATTCTCTCTCTTGAAGTTTTATTTTCTTTCTTACACGTACTTTTACTTGACCTCTCCCCGCCGACACACTTTTACTTTCTCTCCGACACTGTGACTTTTACACACACATTTTTATTTTCATTCTCATTCAGTTTTCCTCTCTAACCCAGAGAAGAGGGTGAAATGGAAGATTAGAGAAAATTAGAGTTTATCCAGTCACTGGGTAGCCAGGACTGGGTTGAGACCTGAAGCAGGAGGCTGTTGCAGTATTCCAGGATGAAGCTTAGTTCTTTCTACCAAGCAGCAGTAGCAGGAAGAAGGGGAAAACTGTGAATGCAGAAGACATTTCTAAGGTGGAGCTGATGGGTCTGAGCAACCGTTTGGTGAATGAATGGTAGCACCTAAGATGATGTCAAAGTTTCTAGCAGGGACAGCAGAGTAGAAAATGTCACCAAGGCCACAGAAAGTGGTAAAAAGAAAAGGCCTGGGTGTTCCTTGATCCTAGAGCACCTATGTCTAAGGCAATATAATCTTTGCAGGATTTTCAGACCAAAAAAATGTTCTTAGGTGAAGAGAAAAGAATCCACAATTAGCTACAGAGAGTCCTTGAATTTTATTTCTTCAACTGGGCAGTTCTC
The DNA here is from genome assembly GCF_043159975.1 of Macaca nemestrina. NCBI lineage: Eukaryota > Metazoa > Chordata > Mammalia > Primates > Cercopithecidae > Macaca > Macaca nemestrina. The sequence continues at coordinate 22,256,727 of NC_092139.1, read as the reverse complement.
CCTCTTATATGCCATTCAGGGGCATCCTTAAAATATTTTTACTCCCATGTCCTTAATACCAATCTTTATGTCTTTGTGTATCCAGAAAGCACCTGTAGCCTCAAAGCTACTGAAATTCTAAAAATCTGTAAAACTTAAGCTTAGTGCATTAACGGATTTTTAAAAATAGAGCTATCACAGGATAACAAATTTTGCCCACCACTAGTTAAATGCTGGCTGCATCATCTCTTTGTACAATATCATTGACACAATTATATCCCCAAAGGGCTTACAAACTCTGTGAGGGCAGGGAGGCTGTCCTCACTGCTCAGCCCAGGTCCCAATTGCCTGCAAGAGTGACAGCCTCTTAGTGGGTACTCAGGAAATATGCTGGGATGAAAAAATATTTAAAATCTTTCTCATGTTGTCATTCATTACTGTTCTGTAAAAACTGAATATTGAAATGAAATTATGGAACCACTCGCATTTTTGATGATAAGTGCAGGCCCATAAACCTGAGGCAATGATGGAAATCATTAAGCATCATTGGAAGTGGTTCATTTTTAGTCTCAATTGGATGCTCATTGGACTTATGCTGGTCAAATTTGTGCTCAAGTGTCAATGAAAAGAACGAAATTAAAGATAAATTGAATGTTGGAAACAGAGCTTTGAAGATTTTATGTAAAAGGTGAGGCAAGTTGGGGAGTAAATTTTTACATTTTTTTTTAGATTTCTTGAAGCAAACCTCCTCACTCCCTACCACAAAAAGAAAACCTAAGTCAACCGTTCCAACATTGGACATTTGACTTTTATGCAATTTTTCAGCAAAGTATTGTGTTATGGAGTAGGCGCTGCCTGTCCCAATGCTTATCCTAGTATTTTATCTACAAAGCGAGGTGAATTCTTATCAGCAGATCAGATTGTGGGAGCTGACAGACGGTCCAGCTCTCCAATGTGACCTTCAGAATAACTCAGAGAATAATTCAGGGACAGATGGAAATCTAATGGGTACAGAATGCTCTGGGCCTGGAAGGAAGGATTTAATGCCCTGAGAGGCACTTGGTACATCATCCATTGTTTATCTTCATGTAAAAGATTGGTTAATTAATCAACTCAAAGTATTCATGCTACTTTCCCAGGGTCTGAAGATACAGTCATAGAGACACTGATAAATATCCCTGCCCTCATGGAGCTGACAGTCTAGGGTGGCCAGGTGCAGATAGACAATTTAAAAACTAAATAAGTAAATCATACATAATGATAATAGAACATGATGAGTACAAGAGAAAACTAATGCAGCAATCACGGCAGGCAGTTCAGGTGTTGCTAGCAAGCAACTGCAACTCTCAATAGGGAAGTCAGGGAAGTTGTGCTAGTATGTGTTATTGTTCAATATTCATTTTTCTTCCACTCCAAGATGACTATGCATCCCAGACACTGCCAGGTAACTTGTAGTCCTTCCCCGCTAGCTGAGGAGACCTCCCTGCCCCAGAGACATGAGGTTTGCCATATGACTTGCTTTGACCAATGGAATATGAGCTGGTATTGCTGTACACAACATCTAAAGGAATGTACTTGTGTCACTTAGCTCAATCTCTCATGTCTATCTTCTACCATGTAAATGAAATGTCCCAGGTAAGGGCTGGTCCTCCCACCTGTTTCTGGAATGAGAAAACATGTGACGAGAGCCGTGCCTCCAGCAAGCCCACACCTAGGAGGGATGTGAGCAAGGAAAAAACAAGTTCGTCGTGTAAGCCAATGACAGGATTTTTCTGTTACCACCATAAAGCCGATTAATATAAAAAAGGCTTTCTAAGAAGGTGACATTTATGCCAATACTGGAAGGAGATAAGATGATAAAACTGAGGTCCAGAGAAGTGATGTAACTCTCTCAAGCCACACATCTATGAAGTGATAAAGACTCTATTGAAAATCTTTCTCTCTGCGTTTGTTCACACTATCTCCTCAGGCAGGGACTTGCCTAGCTCAGATCACAAAACCCACAGGGTCAGCAATATTTTCCCATCCTGGCCAATTATATATACAGCCTCTCTCCTTAAGTTACTTGAGGCACATGGCCCTCTCCTTCAACTGAAGACAAGTGTGACTGAGTCTGCTGCTGTATTCTTCCATCTCCTTCTCATCTTTTACATCTCACTAGAACCCTGCAATTAGCTTGTGAGACAGGGTAGGATGGTGAATATCAGCATCTCATATTTACAGATGAGAACACTCAGGCTGGGAGCTAAGCGACTTCCTTAAAATCATGAAGTAAGTGGATGTTGGTGGTGCAAACCCCACCTTCCTGAAACCAAGAATATCACTGCATCACTAGAATTTTTATATACGTGAGTATTTGAGCATCGATTCACTATCTATCTATCTATCTATCTATCTATCTATCTATCTATCTATCTATCTATCTCTATAATACATAGATAAAGAAATTAAAGCTCAGAGACATAAAGTAACTCTAAGTTCTCACAACTTAGAAGAGCAAGATTAGAACCAAATATTTTTTTCACCCCAGAACCTGTGCACGGCACGAGCCCTGTCCTTTTTGTGAGTTTCTATGAGGATGCAGAACAATGGCTGTTGGTCACCAAACACATTGCACAATGTGGTTAGTTTAAAGAAGTTCAATTAACATTATTGCTTAGTGAATTCATCCTTAACTGAGTGACACTGCTGGTGCCCAGGGAGAGCTAGTTTCAATGTACATGAAGCTGCATATCCTGATGTGCTTTCAATCAGAAAGAGCTACTCCGTACCAGGGTCTGAGACCACCACCAGCCAAATGTCTAGGGGAATAACAGTGAGAGGGATGTGTGTCTCTCTCTCCTGCACTTTTGCTTTGCTAGACATTTTTCACTATTGGGAAAGACTAACATCCTATACATACAAAAGGCAACCCAGTGTAGCAGAGGCAGGATGGTTAGGGTTGGAAGTTCAGCTCTTCCATGGAAAGGCTGTATGGCCTTAAGCAATGACCCCAAGCAATGACCCCAAAGGCTTGTTTTGTGGGCTCACCCCACAACTCATTCATTGATTCCTTCATTCACTTATTTAAATGTATATTAAGTACTCATTATATATCAGTTATTATTCTAGATCGTAGGAATACAGCAATAGCAATCAGAAAGTCTGCTCCACGAACACCTATAAACCCTTACCATTGTTTCACTCTAAATGCACAGAACAGCTACTCTGCTCCTACCCTTGCTCTGCAAAAAGAGCCTCTGCAACTAGCCACAGTAGTCCCCCAGATCACAGGAGGTCTCAGAGCCAGAGACAGGTCATGGGCAGGTAGAATTCCCCTAGAATCTCCATCCCTCTGCTAATACAAGTAAAACTGACTCATAACCCCACCTTTCATGACACCCTTGGGCAGCCCAACCCAGACAACTTCACTACCAGACGTCAAACTATTAGCCCATCTCACCATTTTTTTAATGTTTCCAGGTGAGTAGAAGAGCAAACGGATCCAGACAGTCAATAGCTAAGGGACAGAAAGTCATTTTGGAGTATCAACTTCTGGTTGTATAAAATTGTAAAAACAAAAACAAACTATCAAGCAAAAATAAACACACGAAGAAAATGGTTGAGTTGCCTATGTAGAGAAAAACTAGAAATGCGCCCCTCTCCTTTGCTTCCTTTACCTGCATAAGCCCCATAGCCCAGCTCCAATCTTGAAATTCTCAGGAAAGCTGGAACAGTCATTCCCCTGACCCATGAGACCTTGCCCATGGCCAACCCATTGGGCAATTACAAATAGAAATATCCTTTCAGTTAAATGAATGAATCACCTGTTTAACTGAAATGTAGTTAGTATTGTCACTTGTTGGTGTTTGTTTTAAATTTTTAAGTTCAGGGGTGAAAGTGCAGGTTTTTATATAGATAAACTTGTGTCATAGGGGTTTGTTGTACAAACCCCTGGTGTTCATCACTCAGGTATTAAACCTAGTACCCTTTAGATATTTTTCCTGATCATCTCCCTTCTCCCATCCTCCACCATCTGAAAGGCCCCAGTGTGTGTTGCTCCCCTCTATGTGTCCGTCCATGTGTTCTCATCATTTACCTCCCACTTATAAGTGAAAACACATGGTATTTGGTTTTCTGTTCCTGCGTTAGTTTTCTAAGGATAATGACCTCCAGCTCCATCCATGTCCCTGAAAAAGACATGATCTCATTATTTTGCATGGATACATAGTATTCCATGGTGTACATGTACCACGTTTTCTTTATTCAGTCTACCATTGTTGGGCATTTAGGTTGATGCTATGTCTTTGCCATCATGAATAGTGCTGCAATGAACATACACATGCACGTGTGTTTACAATACAATGATTTATATTCCTTTGGGTATAAAACGTAATGGGGCTGCTGGGTCTAATGGTATTTCTGTTTTTAGGTCTTTGAGGAATTGCCACAAAAAGTAATGCTCATATACTGTTGGTGGGAGTGTGTATTAGCCCAGTCACTGCTGATCTTAACAAACCCATAAAGAAGAAAATTGACTCACATGGTACAGAGGGGAGGAAGCAAAATCTATTATATCTCTTGGCTCCTGGAAAGAAGTCAGGCAAGAAGCCCACCCCAGGTAGTCCTGCACTCAGTGAATTCCCAAATGGAGTTGAGTGTTGCTACTAACTCAAACCCAACTCACCCTCATGGATTCTCTGATTTTCATCAGGACCAGCTGAGAGTTACTCTCCTGATGAATATTGCACTGATGTAACCACCTACAATACAGCCATGTGCATTTACCTTAAAATGTTACTCCATACTAGCTTGTGGCTGATGCAAAGCTAGCTGGCCAGAAATAGGATCCTTGGGATTCACGCCAGCTTGGGGCTCAGCATCCCTAAGACTCTGAACAGAATTCTCCATGCGAAGGAGTCGGGCACACTTTGACCAAGGCATAGCTTTCACGTGTCAACTGGATGGTCCCCATCAAGGTTGTGTGAGTTTTCTGGGTGAACTGCATGAGGACAAACACCCCAAAATGAGGCCAAAGGCCAGATGTTCCTGCGCGGTCTTCCCACAGTCCTAATAATATCCTTAGTGCTAATTATGAACTGTGGGTGATTATGCTGATGGAATAGAACATTGTAGAGGCTTAAATCTATATAAATTTCTGCTAAATTCTGCCCTTTGAGCAGGATTTAATGTTTAATTCCATGTTGCCTGATCTGAGATGTATACAAGGATTCCAAGTTAAACCAGTCATCTGAAAATCTGCAAACCACCCTGGAATTTGCCTTCACCATCTCTCTTTTTGTGGCCCCAGAGACCATAGTAACAGGGAAGCAAGGCTAGTTGGGGGAAGCTTCCGGTCTTAGCAACATACATAACTTATGAGAAGCAGCTAATTAGACTGCCTGGCACCCACTAGGTGAGCAGCAAACCTGTGTTTCCTTGCCTCCATGCCATACTTTTGTTTTCCAATAACTTCATTTGATAGACTTCTAATATATTATAAGTTTCTGCCTCATGATGTCTAAAGGCATGCCACTATCATTAAAGGAGGGACAGTAAGTGACGGGGAAGAGAATGGAATGATTAATTTAGAGTCCACAGGGCATGGCATGACAGTATAGTCTCTTCCATTGATGCTTTTTGACCCCTGACTTGAAGAAGCTGGGCTCTGAGAAGGAAGAACAACTTGGTCTCTGAACATCTCTGCTGATGCTATTCTAAATGCAAAGAAATGTCAAAGCTGAAATAACCATAATGCAATTGTACTTAGCCTGTTTGCTGAAATATCAGTCATTGCTTTGCACAGCAATTCCATTTTTAAAGTTCATTGTGCTAGAAAAATGTTGCAGCTCCTTAATTCTTACGTTCTCATCCAAGCCGGGTGGGAGGTGAGAAGTTTTTGAACTGTATGAAAATCCATATTTCAGCAGCATTACAGAGCTCTCTTTCGGCATCCTGCACATTTTCTCTTCCCTGAACCCAGAGAAAGCTCCCACTCCCATGGCCTGCCCTCATTTTGACGGAGAACATTAAAAGAGCATCGGCAGAAGCATAGATGAAAAAAGAACAACACAGGGTAGCTGAGCACCCGCCCTGTTGTCTGAGGAAGACCTGGCTCATTGGGAACTCTGGGTTGAGTCTGGTTCCCTCAACCTCTGAGGGTATCAATGACTGATGTTCTGGAAGCCGACTTCTACAGGTTGCCTCAATGGGCTCTCAGTTTCGAACTTCTGGTTATGTTCAGCCAATAGGAGGTACAGGCATGGGATTAGAGAATAGGATAGAGGGGTTGGGCAGTCATTCTCTCCCTGCTTTTCTATGGTTTATACAGTGGCTACATTCTCCTACGGCAGCATTTCTCAACCTCAGTTTGATTGGTATTTAAGGCGGAACAACTGTCTGTGAAGGAGGGTCGTCTTGTCTTGTGTATTGTTGGATATTTCAAAGCATTATTGGCATCTACTCACTGCGTGCCAGTAGCACACTCCCCAGGTTGTGACCGAAATGTGACCAAAAATGTCCTCTGGGGGAATACTGCCAATTTCTCATAGGGGGTAAAACTGCCCCCGTGTACATCTCTATAGACGGCCCTTTCATTTAATTCCCACTTGTAACCCATTCACAATGCTCTCTGCAAGTAGCTGGGACCCCAAGGGAAGTGAATATTAGCATATGTGGTCCTCAATCTGGATTCTCCTCATATGTAATTGGAGGTGCTGTGTCCTTCAGACTGCAAGCCTTCTGAGGGCAGTGACCAGGGCTCCCGCATACAGCACACCCCACCCAGGAGGCTCCAAGCACAATGTGGCCACTGGAAGGAAGCACTTCTAGGTGCTGCTAAAATCCCAGTGGCTTTAGTGAAATTCTCTCTTTCCTGGATTCCTCCTTAGTGGAAGCAGAATACACAGGGACCCTGTTCCCTTCACTCTCCACTCCCAGCCTCTTTTGTTGTTGTTGTTGTTGTTGTTGTTATGGAGTCTCGCTCTGCTGCCCAGGCTGGAGTGCAGTGGCGTGATCTCAGCTCACTGCAACCTCCACCTCCCGGGTTCACGCCATTCTCCTGCCTCAGCCTCCCAAGTAGCTGGGACTACAGGCGCCTGCCACCACGCCAGGCTAGTTTTTTTGTATTTTTAGCAGAGACAGGGTTTCACCTTGTTAGCCAGGCTGGTCTCGATCTCCTGACCTCGTGATCCACCCACCTTGGTCTTCCAAAGTGCTGGGATTACAGGAGTGAGCCACCGTGCCTGGCCCACTCTCAGTCTCTTTTTATAATGACTCTTCATGTCTGTGGGCAATTTCCTCCTGGGGAACAGAAGGTCTAGGAGGCCTCTGAATTGGCACCAGCGCCCTGTGGTTAACCTGTGGCTGGCAGCAAAAGCTGCTGGTCCCCAGGATGCAGCAATCAACTCTAAATGAGGTCTGCCTTTGCTTCATTCAAGGACCGTAACAATTGCTTTTTCTCCCTTGGAAATATAACCTTGGAGATGAACTGCTCTTGAATCAGTAAACGTCTGTGCCAGTTTCCTTAGAGGCTACCATGAGAAGGTACTGGCCTCCTTCCACAAACTCAAGAGGAAATCACAGACCTGCAATCACTGCCTATTTTCCTAAGTCCCTGCAAAGGGCTGAAGCCAAGGGCAGAGGCTGGGCCGGGACTCCAGAAGGCAGCAGGGAGGTGTGTTGGGTCTGACTTGCTTCTGCATTGTAAGTGTCACTGATGCATATTTAATATCAATGATGCTGCCCTGGTGTCACTATCAGTGCCCCATGCAAGCCTTGGGGACATCTTAAGGAAAAAACCAGCACAAATGATCCCACAGGTATGTCCCTGTGAAACTAGGTTTAAAGTTCTCCTAGACTATATGTAGACCCTGGCATGGCTTCTCCAGTTATGGAACTGTGTGTACCACTGTTTGGTTCTTGCCAGGTATGGTTTTTCATGGACTTAGGGTGTGGGCTTAGAATACTGGACTCCACACTCGGTCATGCTGCTTGCCTTTTCCAAGCTAGATATGCTAAAGGAGTGAGGGATCAGGGGAACTCTGTTCCTGGCCCCCAGTAAGCAGGTGCTGCCAGTTCATGCTGACATGCGCTGCTGAAGAGCATGAAACTCTAAAATGGAGTTTCTGCCTCAGTTTCCACATTTGTGCCAGATTTTTGTTGGAACTGCTGCCTCATTGACTGTAACCCTGATACTGGCTCTTGTTCCCCCTAGAACCCTCTCAGGGAAGGAACCTAGAGCTGTACCTCCAACTGACTGGTGATGGAGGAAATCCAATCATCCCAATTTTATCATCCCTTGGTTCCAGTGTTGAAATCAGGCAACCTTGGTCAAAAACATTAACTCAGAGCCTGTTGCCTCACCTCTCTGGGTTTCAGTTGTTTCACCTGTAAAGTAAGGTTGAATATTTTAATCCTTTCCCACTATTTTCTTCTGAGTTGTAATTTGCATTCAGTAAAATAAACAAATCTTAAGTGTACAGCCTAATGAATCTCTATACATCCACATACCTGCCATCCAACCCAATATAGAGAACATATATTTCCAGCCCTCCAGAATTATCTTGTTCCCTAACCTAGGTAATGCCAGACCCCCATAGGGAACCACTGTTATGGCTTTCATCAACATGAATAGTTTTGCCTACATTTTAATGTCATATATATGGAATCCTACAGTATATACTGTTTGTGTCCAGCTTTGTTTGTTCAACATATAAGTTTTGAGTGTACCCATAGCCAGTCCCTTTCTGTAGATAAATAGTATTCCACTGTAGCAGTATAATACAACAATGTATCCATTCTCCTTTGGATGTCATTTGGGTTGTTTTCATTTGGAGACTATTACAAATAAATCTATTACCAACATTCTGATGTGGGAATGTTAATAGAAACACGCATTCATTTCTCCTGAGTTTATTCCATGGTCCAGTACCAGGGATTTAAGCACCAAAATTCATTCCACACTTAAGTTCCTCATCAGCACATTTTGATGCCCAGAGGCACCTGAGACTCAGCAGGTACTACATGGAGTCCATCAACCTCATCACTCAGCCCTGACAATCCCTCCGGCCTCAGGGCTAAACATCTCCTCCAGGGCTACAGGCCAGCCGTCCTGAACTTCTAGTGCTTTGAATATGCCTTGTTCTCTTTCTATCTTCCTGGCCTTCAGAATAAATTAAAGCCAGATGACTACATCCCCTTTATACAGAAATATATTCTAGAAAGATTAAAGACTTGAAGACAAAACAAAACAGTAAAAGTGCTAGAAGAAAATCTGGAGTATCTTTTCATATTCTTGCTTTGGTTTCCTAAAAGTGTAATAAGGTTAAAAGCAAGGAAGAAAAACCGAAATAAAAATTTAAAACATCTCTATATAAAAAGAATATAAAGAAGATAAATGTGTTAAAAACTAAATAAATTTATTTAGTTTATTTTTTACTATTAATGTGTTGAAAAACACATATTATCCTTAATACGCAAAGGGCTCTTGAAAAATAATTAGAGATGGATAAAGCTCCCAAAGGAAAAAAAAAATGCATAAAGAAGTAGCAGTTGGTAATATAAAGGTCCAGTGAGTGAGAAAAAGTCGCTCAACATAATCAATCAACAAAGAATAACATATCAAAACAAGCTATTATTTTTTACTAATCAGATTAGTTTTCAGACAATTGATGGTTTTGGGAAATTAGACCTCTCATATACTCTAGATGGAATTATAAATGAATACCTCTTTTCCAAGAAGATATTCCTATGATGAGCAAACACCACATAAATGTGGCCAAGTAATTAAATTTCTAGGAAGATGTCCTAAGGAAATGGTTGTATATACACAAAAGATATATACCAGCCTGTTCATAACAAAGGTGCAGATAAATTTAAAAACTGAAACAACCTAAATGTCCAGAAATAGGAAAATCATGAAGTAAAGTAGGGTACATACATACAATGGAATTACATGCAGCCATTAAGGTGATTGGATAAATATATCTTTATCATGGAGAAATGCTCATATCCTTTTTGAGAGACTGAAGTAGGTTGCAAAAAATAAGTCAAGATACGATTCCATTATTGTGCACATGCATGTATTCACAACGTGCCCACAGCAAGTGTTTGGAAAGTGTTCTATTCAGGTTACGGGAACCTCAGAGATTTAACACAAGAAAGATTTCTTTTTTGGCTCGTGTCACAGTCAAAAATGAATCTTTAGGGTGGCTCTGCTTCACTTTGTCATTGAGGAGCCCAGGTTCCTTCTATCAGTGGCTCTACTGTCTCAAAGAGTCTTGAAGTCCCCCTGTGGGCCCTCTGTATCTCAGAAGAGAGAAGAAAGAAGAGAGAAGTCCCCTTCTGGGCCCTCTGTATCATCAGAAGAGAGAAGAAACAGTGGGGGTGGGGTGTTTACAGGGCTAGGGCTGGAGGTGACTCATTTCTGCCCATATACCACTGGCTAAAACAAAACCACAGGGTAACCCCTAACTGCAAAGGGACTGAGCGGTGTAGCCTGTCTGTATACCCAGCAACCACCTAGTCTCTTTCACAGAAAGAAACAGCAAAATTCTCACATGATTAGGTCTGGCTAGAAATATTTGGGATCAACTTTGCTTTCTCCTTTCACTCTTCCACATCATCCAGATTTTTCCCAAAAGATGTGGGCTACCTTTAGAAGAAGAGCAGAAAAGCCCAATAAAGCTACAGTCAGCCTTCTATATTTGCAGGTTCTGCATCTGCAGATTCAACCAACCATGGACTGAAAATATTTGAAGAAAAAACAATTAGAAAGAACAATGCAACAATAAAATACCAGCAAACTCACACAGGAACAGAAAACCAAAACACCACATGTTCTCACTCATAAGTGGGGGTTGAAAAATGAGAACACAAGGACACAGGGAGGGGATTATCACACACTGGGGCCTGTCGGGGGGTGGGGGGAACAAGGGAAGGGAGAGCGTTAAGACAAATACCTAATGCGTGCGGGGCTTAAAACCTAGATGACGGGTTGATGGGTGCAGCAAACCACCATGGCACATGTATACCTATGTAACAAACCTGCACGTTCTGCACATGCATCCCAGAACTTAAAGTAAAATAATAATAATAATAATACAAATTAAAAAATACAGTACAACTATTTACATAGCATTTGTATTGCACTGGGTGTTGTAAGTAACCTAGAGATGATTTAAAATATACAGGAGGATGTGTATATATTACATGCAAATACTGCCTCATTTTATATGAAGAACTTGAGCATCCAAGAATTTTAGTATCCAGGGAGGATGCTGGAACCAATCTCCTGAGGATACTGAGGGTTGACTGTATTTCCATTCTGATGGCTTTGCAGAGGAATCAGACAGCCCTCCACTGTAAATCAAGCAGCAATTAGTGCCCTGGTGTTCTGGCATCCTGGGTCCTTCATGTTAGGGCTGGGACATGAAGACAGCACCCGAGAAGAAGGGGGCCTGAAATATCCCTGGCTGCCCTTCACATCCCAAAAGACACAGACACCAGTCTCCGAGGCAGCTCACAGCCCACCCACCTGGAGCTTTCTCCATGCCTGGGAGGCCTCATACTGAGAAGCAAATCCCCTGTTGCTATCTGACAGGGCCTGCTTCTGTCCGCCTAGGTGCACAAGTGCAGCCCACCACTCAGAGGAATACACTCCCCATACCACCATTTGTCACTGTCAGCCCAGGGAGCAATTATATTCCATCCGGCCAGAAATAAACAGACACCAGCATCACATACGAGATGACAGGCAGACACACTGCCTCTGATGCGCACACATTTTCCTCATGCCCAGCTGTGACTGAGCCTCTGGGCACAGATGCAGCCCAGAGCCTGGTGGGAAAAGCAAATCAATCAGGGCCCTTAGAGGATCTCATACGCTGCCTCACCACTTGCTCTTTTCAGGTAGAATGAAGGAATTTGGGGAAAAGCCTACATTTTAAATTAAACAGTTGTAAAACTTCTGATAAAAATGCCCTTAAAGAAATGTATGAGATTAAACGCATCTCTGTGGCTTCTCCTGCAGATCAGCCTGTGGGTCTGAAGGCCTTTGGCTCAAGAGGATGAGCCCATTGGTGTGGGAGCCGGGGGCAGGGCGTGGGGTTTGAGCTCCTGCAGCACTGCTTAACAGCTGTGCAGTGTCCACTGGGTCCTGTAACCTTCTTGCTTTCCAAATGGTAATATTACCACTTGCTCTTCCTCCCTGCTTTTATTAATGCAATTTTCTCTGGTTCATATACACTCCTACATCCTCCTTGTGGCACAGATGACTTGCTCTCTCCCAGATTCACTCTCCCCTTCCGTAGCACAGGGCTGTAGCTGGGAAGGAGCTACTCAGCTAGAGAGTATATTTTCTACCCTATGTTGGCTCTGTGTGGCTTTAAGACAAGGCTTCTTTAAAAAATGGATTGAATTTAATTTATTTATTTTTGTTTTTGAGATAGAGTCTCACTCTATCACCCAGGCTGGAGTGCTGTGGTGCAACCACGGCTCACTGCAACCTCAACCTCTCGGACCGAAAGGATCTTACCACCTCAGCCTCCCGAGTAGCTGGGATTATGTGTGTGCACCATCACATCCAGCTAATTTTTGTATTTTTCGTAGAGACGGGGTCTCCCTATGTTGCTCAGGCTGGTCCTGAACTCCTGGGCTCAAGTGATCCTCCTGCCTCAGCCACCCAAAGTTCTGGGATTACAGGCACCACAGCTAGCTAACTTTATTGTTTTTAAGAGGTGCTTTAGGTTCACATCAAAACTGAGCAGAAGATTCAGAACGTCAAGACTAGTTTTCACCAATGAAATGGGAACTGAAGTGATGGCTGTGACTCCCAGGCCCTGCCCTGAGGCCGCTTGCAGGTGTTCCTCCAGGCACTTTCTCTCTTTCAGCTTGCTGGGGTGGAAATGACCAGGACAAACTTGGAAGCCATGCATTGAGGATGTATGTCATGGCTGCTGCCCACCCAGGTGACTGAGTGACCAAGTAAAGGACTATTGCTCCTGTTACCAATCCAACATACCACACTCAATGCAATGTGGTATCTTTGATTGCATCCTGGAACAGAAAAAGCATGTAACTAGGAAAAACACACAACTGATTAAACCTTAACAAAATCTGGTATTAACAGTAACCCACAAATGCACCATGGTCATGTAAGTTGTTAATATTATTAGGCAAAACCGAATAAACAGTAGATGGGGACTCTATATTATCTTTGTAACTTTTCCATGAATCTAAATTTATTCCAAAACCAAATGTTTATTAAGAAGAATATTCAGGCAGGGCATGGTGGCTCACACCTGTAATCACAGCACTTTGGGAGGCCGAGGTGGGTGGATCACCTGAGGTCAGGAGTTCGAGACCAGCCTGGCCAATATGGTGAAACCCCGTCTCTACTAAAAATACAAAAAATTAGCCAGGCATGGTGGCAGGGGCCTGTAATCCCAGCTACTCAAGAGGCGAGGCAAGAGAATCACTTGAACCTGGGAGGCAGAGGTTGCAGTGAACCGAGATGGTGCCACTGTACTCCAGCCTGGTCAACAAGAGTGAAACTCCATCTCAAAAAAAAAAAAAAAAAAGAGAGAGAGAGACGATTTTTAAAATAGCTGTATTGACCTATTGTACCTTTGGGTCTATTTATTACTGCAGCCACGCCTACCCTAACAAATGCACTTCTCTTCACCTGTAAAGCTCCTAGTCACATTTTAAGACTTGACTTTGACATTATTTCCATTAAGAAGCTTCCTGTGATTACCAGGGGGCGAGGTACTGTACACTTTCTTCCTCGATCACACCCAAGAGAAATAACTAATAGCACTGCCTATTTCCCAAGCTACATTGAAGTCTTCCTTGAGTCAGAAACCTCGTCTGCATCAAAGCTACAACATTCCTCATGGTGTTCAGAAATATTTGCCCAATGAGTTAATGCCAACCTCACCTATTTGTTGTGAACATTCACTATACCAACCAGAATAAAACTGCTTCATTAACTGAAGCACTGCACAGATGTAGGGGATGATTAATCAGTTGCAAAGTATTTATTGAACACCAGACCTGTTTTATAATTGTGATATATTTTCCTGGTGGCCTGGAGTGTCTGCATTGATACATGGCACTTGGTCTCATGATTGTGACTGTCTTAATTAGTATTGATGAGGCAAAATGGCTTTAATAGTCAATTCAATGCCATCTGTTGAACACCCAAAGACCAAAGACATTATAGGTGGGGGTTGCTTTTTTTTTTTTTTTGCTACAGAGTCTCACTCTGTCACCCAGATTGGAGTACAGTGACATCATCTCGGCTCACTGCAACCTCCACCTCCCAGGTTCAAGCGATTCTTCTGCTCAGCTTCCCGAGTAGCTGGGACCACAAGAGGTTGCCATCACTCCTGGCTAATTTTTTTATTTTTTAATAGAGACAGGGTTTTGCCATATTGGCCAGGTTGGTCTTGAACTCCTGACCTCGTGATCTACCCGCCTCGGCCTCCCAAAGTGCTGGGATTACAGGCATGAGCCACCGTGCCTAGCTGGAATAATACTTATTCCCAGATGAATCCAGGACAGTTGAAGGATCCTGGGTTTAGCAGCTCAGACAGCTCTCTGTAGGCCAGGAGGGTCACCTCTGACCCCAAGTCCCAGCTTCAACAACTGGACTTCAGTTTATGGCAGTTTGTTTGAGTTCTGGCATTCAGCTTTTATTTGAGAACCAACCCAGAGGGGCATGGAAGAAATTGAATTTATTTTTATGACAGTTCTTAGTGGAGCCTGGCGATCAATCATATGTCAAGATGCTGTTTTGAAAAGAAGCAGGTTATAGGTGGACTTTGGAGACCTAGCTCCACTTACGAAGTGAGCAGTGGTAAACACATTACTTATTCTCTCTGCTCCTCAATTTTCTCACCTGTAAAGTGGAGGATAATAATACCAACGTTGGAGGGTTCTACTGGGATTCAGTGAAATAATAGGAGTGAAAGCCCCCAACACATATTTGCCTGGCAGCCAGTAGGCATTCAAGAAATGCATACTCGGCCAGGCACGGTGGCTCACGTCTGTAATCCCAGCACTTTGGGAGGCCGAGGTGGGTGGATCACAAGGTGAGGAGTTCAAGACCGGCCTGCCCAGGATGGTGAAACACTGTCTTTACTAAAAATACAAAATTTAGCTGGGCATGGTGGCGGGTGCCTCTAATATATATATATATGTGTGTGTGTGTGTGTGTGTGTGTGTGTGTGTATATATGTGTATATAATTTTATATATATATATGATTATTTCAACTTTTATGCCCTGCCAGTACTGCTCTAAGCATTTTACACAGCACAGCTCACCCAACCCTTACAGCCCTATGAGGAGACTACTATGATTCCAATTTCAAAGATGGTAAAACAGGCTCAGAAATGTTAGGCAAAAGTTACCATGAATAAATATTTCACTATGAAATTAAATGCTCAATGTCTCCTTTCCCAATAGATTGCAAGCCATTTGAGGGCAGGGACAGTCATGCCTTATTCTCCTTCGTATCTAAAGTGCACATCGCAAAGTCCTGCACGCAGCAGCTGCATAGTAAATAATTGTTGAATAAAGGCGTGAAGTGATAAAAGTCATATAAAATCTGGGGAGCCACAGAATCTCTGGAAGGCCTGTAACAAATCAACTAATGATTGATGCTATCACAGGAATATCAGCCAAATGCCTGAGCCTGCACCCTGTCTATAAACTCACTCCTGCCTGTTCCTCTCTACCAGCCTCATCCTCACCAGCCCATGCACTTCCTGAGAGCATCCAGGGAGGCAGAACTCCTAGCTGCCAAATGGGAATGGGTTCTAATTAGAGTTCTCTGCACCAGAGTCATGCTATGCTCTAGGCAGAAAGAAGCAGAGGGCTCTTAGCCTGATTCTTTCACACAAGATCACTTGGCCCTCAGTTAGTATGACTTGTGCTCAGGGTCTCAAAAGTTCCCCCACAAAGACATTTATCATCACCCAGCAACCATTCCCAGAGCCTTCTCCTAACTCCCACCTCTACATACTTCCTTCTCCCTGCCCTTGCAGGTCCCTCCCCTCCACATGTATCAACTCAGGCTGCCAGATGGCTAGGAAGGCAGGACACAAGATGACCAGTTCAGCAGACCACTCAGACTCTGAACCTCAGTTTAGGCTCCTGTGGGACACAGTTTTCTGCTCATAGTGATAATGAGCAGAAATGCTCATTTCTGCACAAACCGTGCATCATAACTAGGGGAAATGTTGGGGTCTGGGGAGGACAGGCATTTCCCTTTACTGTAGTGCTGCCTCACAGCCCCATACCAGCACGCAAGCTGAGCAGAACATGCATTCAACCCTCACCTTGACTGGAAGTCTTTACAGACAATGCACATCCTGCACACCTGTACACAGGGCTTGGTTTTACTAAATACCTCCCATGTACGAGGTACTCTGCTCAAAACTTTTAATGACAGCACCTTGTTATAAGTCCCTATTGGCATCCCTTACATTTCCTTCATATTTAAGCCAACTGTATTAATGTTTGCGCATGCACATGATTATTTGTTTAAGTCTCACATGTTCACTAGGCATGAAGGTGCTTTGTTCAGAACTCTACATCCAGTACCGAGTAAAGTAAGTAACACATAGTACATGGCATCCTCCTAAAAATATAACAACTATATAAAAGAATTATGTGGTAGACTGTACTGTTGGCTCAACAGTTTTACCCTCCGTTTATCAGGGCTCTTTACCAAGTGACTTTCCAGTTCTTCCCACCAAAGGAAAGGTATGCCCTTTGGACTCGGCCTAGTGATTTGCTTTGGCTGATAGACTGAGGCAGAGGCTATGGTATGTCTGCTTGGAGACTAGTCCTCAGAAGCCCTGCGTGTTTCCACTTCTTATTCTCTAAGTGGCTGCTTTCCCCCATGAGAATATGAAGCCCTGACTCGCTCACTGGTCCTGAGAGAAGAAAAGGAGGCATGGGAAGAGTTGCAGGTCCACAGAACTACATCGAGAAGACAGCTGGCCCTGCCATCTCAGCCTAGACTAGCTGTCCCCCCAGCCAACCTGCAGATGCATAAACAAACTCAGCTGGGATCATCCAGCTGAGCTAAATAAATGTTCCAGGCAGAAAGAAGCAGAGGTCTCTTAGCCTGACTCTTTCACACAAGATCACTTGGCCCTCAGTTAGCATGACTTGTGCTCAAGGTCTCAAAAGTTCCCCCAAGAAGATATTTATCATCATTTAGCCATATTTATGAGCTAAATAAATATTTGTTTGTTTATTTATTTATTTACTTATTTATTTATGTATTCATGTTGTATGTCACTGATATTTTGTGCTGGGTTCCTTACATAGCAATAACTGACTATTCTTCTATGTTACAGAAGAAGACACTGAAGACCAGAAGGTTTAAGTAAGTCGCCCAACATGTCACAGAAAGAATGAAGCTAGTATATAAATTTAGCTCTGTCTGTCTCTAAAGCAGATAGGCTTCTGCTACCCGATGTGGCTCCCTCTGTCCTTTGGAAGGACATCCAGTCCTTACACCTGGCAGGACAGCCAGTGTGTGTCGTCAGTGTCTGGGGCATCTCTCCCATCTGTGCCTCCTTGACAGTAGCACAAAGGTGACCCTTGGACAGATGCTGTACTGAGTCAGGATGTCACACCTGGAAACCCACCACGTCCTTGCTGAGTAACCACCCTTCACTCCAGAGCTCTCCTCGGCATGTACGGATATTCCTCACTTTAATGTGTAAATGCCATTCCAAATCAGCAACCAAATCCACCAGCCAGGGGAGCTCCAGGTGATTAATGCATCTCTCAGGTGGTGAGAACCACTTAATCTTCAGCTGCAAGTTTCTGACTCCCCCAAACACAGCGCTAATCGCCCACAAATGCACTGCCTGATGGGTCTTTATTGCTTAATTACCAAGGTGAGAGGCTCATAATTAATAAGCCATTTACTCCTACATTTAGATGTCTCCAGAAAATGTAGCCAAAGATTTTCCAAGGAAATTCACATTATTTGTCATCTTTATATCTCTTGGTATCTGAATTGGTCACCCATCTCATTGGTTTCTAAACTTTTCTGCCTACAGCTAAATAGGAGAGGGAGAGAGAAAAAAAGAGGCAGGAAGAGGAGAGAGAAGGAGTTTCCCCCTCTTCCTCCTGACTCCGTTTTTCATTTATAAAGACCCTTGTGATACATTGGGCCCAGCTGAATAATCCAAGCTAATCTTCCCATCACAAGATCTTTAACTTAATTGCTTTAATTAACTTAATTAATTAACTTAATCTATAAAGTCCTTTTTGCAGTGTAAGGCAACATATTCACAGATTCTGGGGATTAGGACATAGATGTAGACATTTTTTGTCGGGGGTGGGGATGGGTTATTCTGCCCACCCTAATATTCAGCACTGCAACAACTTAAGCCTCCCATAGAAGAAAATAGTTAAATAATCTCTCCCCACACATTGCATGTGCTACCATTAAAATGCTTATAAAGAACTGCTTAGAACATGGCCCATGCTGATGCTATAATATTTGGTAGAAAGCTGTGCAAATTTGAAAAGTATTATGCTTTGCATAACAAGTGTAAAAAGGATGAACAATGATGAACAAATAAGATGACAGAGGAATAATAGTTCTCATTTATTATACTTGGTAGTTGAATGATGCACACTTGTTTGTTTCTGTCTGCATTTTTCTAAACGGGAAAGAAGGATAGAGAAGAGGAAGAGAGTTGAACATGCTGCATTGCTCGTGGAAGGGGCCATGAGCCAAGGAATGCAGACAGCTTCCAGAAGCTGGAAAAGGCAAGGAAATTGATTCACCTCTAGATACTACAGAATGCATCCTGCCAACACATAAATTTTAGCCCAGTAGGATGCATTTCAGACTTCTGACCTCTAGAATTGCAGGATAATAAATTTGTATGATTTCAAACCACTAAGTTTGTGGTAATTTGCTACAGCAGCAAGAGAAAACTAATGCAAGTGCCCTTGTGAATGGAACTGTTCACGTAGTTCAGATTTCTATTAAAACAGATTTCTAGAAGTGGAATTACTGGATCAGAGGACGTGACTGTGTTGAGAGCTCTTGATTAGATGTTGCCAAACTGCTATCCAAGAAGGCTGAGGTGCAACTTTGGTAGATGATTCAGGAAGAGGACCCCAACCCCCACTGCCCCGGGGCAGTCATTCACTTCCTTCCATCTTAGTTTCCCACACCCTTGTCCAAGCCACGCCCTTGCCTCCCCTGGAAAGAATGCCCCAGCCCCTTCACTGGTCTTCCCACTTCCCCTCTTCGTAGCCACAGCTTGTGTCCCGCACATCAGCCAGGAGAATCTCATGAACACCCGAATTAGAGCCTGCTGCTCTCCTGTATTAGTTTGAGATGTTATAACCACATGCCTTAGACAGAGTAATTTATTAGCAGCAGAAATTCATTGCTGACAGTTCTGGGGACTGGCAAGTCCAAGAATGAGGCTCCAGAATATTTGATGTCTGGCGAGGGTCTATTCCTTAAACATGGCGACTTTATGCATGCTAACACGGCAGAAGAGGCCAGGGGCTCCCTCAAGCCTCTTTGATATGGGCACTAATCCCATTCATGGTGGGGGGATCCTCCTGACCTAATTGCTTCCTCAAGTTTCCACCTATTACTTAATACCATCACCGAGGGTGTTAAGTTTCAAGACAAGAACTTTGGGGTGGACACAAATGTTCAGACCACAGCACATCCTTCATTGTTTTCCCACTACTCTTTACATAAAGAAAACTTTCCCTACCCTGGCCTCTCCTGGCCACCCTCTGGCCTCACCACCCACCAAGAACCCTCACCCCTTACCTTCTCTGTTGTGACCACACGGGTCTTCCCCCAGCTTCCACTCACAGGCCATGCTCTCATTTACTCCAGGGCCCTGGCACATGCCTGGAATGCTCTCCTCACATTCTTGTTGGCCCCAGCATCTCTCCCTTGTCCTTTAGAGCCCAAATAAAATGCAGCATTCTCAGGAAAGCCTCCTTTACCTCCCAGGCAAGATCCACTTCTTATGCATTCGCATACTGTATTCTTCTCCTTCATAGCACTCATCATGATTATAATTAATTAACTTTTTAATTCGTTGTTTAGCTTTTAATCAAAGTTTGATATCTATCCAGCAACTTGCACATAGCACAATCTCTGTGAACTTTCACAAACTGAACACACCTGTGTAAACACCATCTAGAGCAATAAAACATTCTCTGCCTTCTGGGGAATCCCAGAAGCTCACTCATACCTCTTCCAGTCACTAAGTCCCCTAAGGCAATGCCGACCTTGACCTCTAACACTAGAGATAAGGTTTTGTTTGTTTGTTTGTTTGTGTTTTTACATCTAAACACAATTGAGAGTCTTTTTTTTTTTTTGCATGTATGTCTCCATTAAAACATAAGCTCCAAGAGCAGGACCCATGTCTGTTTTGTTTGCCATCCTATTCCCAATGCCCAGCACCTTAGCTCAACAAATATTTGTCAGATTACAGAATGAATTAACAACTAATTAATGTTGTAGGAATTGGGCAACAAGGTGTAGGAAGTACAGTGAGCAGGGTGCCCACAGGAAGATGGAAATAAGAGAAACAAGGTGCATCTAGCCAAGGAGTGGTCAGCAGGATGGTCAGAGGAATGCCTCTGGCTGCAAAAGCCCAACCTGCACTGGGCAAGGCAAGCACCCTGGCCACTAGGGGCCTTCCATGGTAGCATGAGTCCACTTCCCACCCACCCAACCTCCAACTCCCTGCCCATGATGGTCTGGATAAAATACCCTTACTCCATAGATAGGAGCTTTTCTGGAAGGACACAAGCTGTTAAGCCCCAGAGAGGGATTGTCCTTGGCAATAGAGAGGTGGCATTAGACAGCGTTGTGGTGAGAATAAGCTGGCATCTGCTGGTCTCAGACTGGGAGAAATTCTAGCCTGTAGCCTGAGTTTGAATTGAAGGACATTTACTGGGTGACTACCCTGTGATCTAAGTTCTGATTTCACCAGATTCTCCTTGCCTTCCTACTTTCCTACCTTCCTTCCATTCAAACTTCTGTCCACAGTTATCAGCGCAGGTTCTCCTGGTGGGGGATGACACAACCCCGTTATCGGCACGGTGGTCTCAGAATGGCAAGATAGACTCTTTCTATGCTTCTGACTGAGGGCAGTTTGGGCTCCCAAGCTGGAGAAGCATTGAGCCTGCCTATGTAGGTTGCAGAGCCAGGCAGAGCATTTGACATTTCCAGTTGGAGGGCCATGGCAGCCAGTATTTTATTTAAAACACTCAGAGTTTACAGTTAAAAACCCATGAGTCTGAACAAATTCTTTAACTGGCAATTCCCTGCAAAGCGCTCTGCAGTTTACACTGTTTCAATCATGTGTTCAATCAAAAGCATATTGGGGACATAACTGTACATTATCACTATTGACATTTCCCAGCCTACTCCACTTTGGTTAAAAAGGAATTGTCCAAAGATGCCACTTAATAACTTCGGGTATCACGAAAATGTCACTTTGGCAATCAGAAAAGTGGATTTATACACCCACCAAAGGTGACCTGCTTAGAAACAGACAGCAGGGATTATTTCCTGGCCTCCAAAGAAGAAAGTGCACCCTACGTCCCTACAAGTTACCATTGCTCCAGGGGAGGAAGAGAGGGAGAGGAAGAACAAAGGGCAGTGGCAGTCCAGGTGCTAGCCAGACCACTGGAGTAGGGTCAGATGGACAGAAAGGTTTCTGGGGCTTCAGCAACAAAGCTGGGGTGGGGGTGGGGAGTTGTGCGAAGAAAGGTGATATGGTTTGGCTCTGTGTCTCTACTCAAATCTCATCTCGAATTGTAATCCCCACATGTCAAGGAAGGGACCTGGTGGAAGGTGATTGGATCATGGTGGCAGTTTCCACCTTGCTGTTCTCATGATAGTGAGTGAGTTCTCAAGAGATCTGATGGGTTTATAAGTGTTCGGCAGTTTCTCGTTTGTTCTCTCTCTCTCCTGCCATCATATAAGACGTTCCTTGATTCCCCTTCACCTTCTGCCATGATTGCAAGTTTCCTGAGGCCTCCCCAGCCATGCAGAACTGTGAGTCAATTAGAACTCTTTCCTTTATAAATTGCCCAGTCTCTGGTAATATCTTTATAGTAGTGTGAGAATGGTCTAATACACAGGGAACAAGGACTGACTGGTGCAAAGCTGAGAAAATGACTGCATCTGGTTCTGGAGTCCCAGATGGGGATAACATACACATAGAAAGACTCAGGAAGGTGGGTGCCGGCCGAGAGACCCATCCCTTGGTCGGGGTGATGGGGGGCAGCAAGTGATCCTGTGGCCCAATGAAGGCAAGCTCAAGCTTTTAGAAGAACAGTCAAGTGTTAGCAGAGCTACAGCTAGACAGAGAAGGAAGAACAGGGACCATTTTCCCAGAGGAGAAGGCTGTGAAGAGCCAGGCAAAGTGGCAGGGCCCAGTTAAAAACTGGTGGAAAGGAAGGCTTAGGCATGGCTGCAAAGACTGGGTTATCCCCTTCTCCACTTCCTGGGTTTCCATCTCAGTAACACGCACCAACCTCAACAATCTAGGTGGCAACCTCAAATCCTTCTGTAACCTCACCTCCCACAGTGCTTTGCACCCAACCCAGGGGCAGACAAATATCTTCTGTAAAGGACGAGACAGTGAACGTTTTAGGCTTTGCAGGCCTCTGTCTATTGGAACATACACTCCACTCAACTCCACTATTGTAGTGTGAATGTTCCAATAAAACTTACAACACTAGGCAGTGGGTCACATTTGATGCATAGGCTACTGCTTGCCAAACCCTGATCTAACAAACTGTCAAGGCCTGTCAATGTTACCTTCTAAAGATCTCCTGAATCTGCCCACTTTTCTCCAGCCCCCACACCCTCACCACACTAGTCCAGCCACAATCTTCTGTTGCCTAGATGACCACAGCGGCTGCCTCCCTGCTTGTCTCCCTCGTTCTGCTTTCACTTTTGTCTCCTCCACCCAGGAGCCAGAGTGAGCATCTAAAATGCCGTTCTGATCCTGTCACCTCTTTGCTTAAAACTCTTCAGAGTTTCGCCATTGCTTCCACAGGAAGATCGATACTCTTGACCTGGCAACCTACCAAGACTCAGGCCTTCCAGGAAATCAGCTCTTGTTTACCTCTCAATCCATTACACTGTGATCCAGCTGGGGTAAGTGCCTGTTGGAGCATCTGCATGAGTTCTCCCTCCTGGGCCTTTGTCCCTAGATAATCTAGTGGGGGTGCAGTTTCTCTCCATTGACAATTCCACCCTTCCCTCTCCTCACTTTGACTCATCTCAGTTTAGGCATCACTTCCTCTAAGCAATCCTCCCTGAAGTCATGAGGCAGTGTTGAGTGCCTTCTCTGGACCCTCTGTTTACTTGCCTGTTAAATCCTGAACATCTGGAAGGGAGTCATGTTCGGCAACATATCTACGCCTTGCAGCACGGTGCCTGGCCTGCAGCTGGTGTTCCATAAACAGCTGCTGACTTACAGGATGCATCAGTGAGTCAATCAATTAACTCTCTCACAATAGGAGGATGTAGCTCAGAGAATCTGCAATTGGCTATCCTTCCCCAGAGGCCAGAAAATTCTGTGGCTTGAGTTCCCTGGGGCTTTGCCTCCCCTCGTTGGGATGGCTTTCTGCCCCAGAGTTTTCTGGAACTTGCGAGTCTGGAGTTTTCTGACTCAGGAGTTATCTGGGTCAGAAAAAGAACCTGGCTTTCAGAATCTTATGTGTATTATAAGGTGGACTAAGGTTTAGAAAGACACAAAGGAACTAACATGTTTACACATATTTCTGGGTAAAAGCATAAGTAAATTCTCAATCATCTTTTCTTTAGTATGATTATTCATTTATTAATTTCTTCACTTATTTATTTATTCTACAAGTGTTCCCTGAGCTCTCACGGGGTCTCTGCCCCTCGACTAGCGGCTGCATCCACAGAGATGGCTGGTACCCAATTCTTGCCTTACCGTCGGATGAGGAAGACAGGCCATTTTGATACAGTGTGGCAAATGGTATGATAAATGAATGCTCAAGGACAACGTCGGGGAGTAAAATGAGGGAGAGTAAAACTGACAATAAAGTATACAAGAAAGTTCAGGTCAAGCAGTAGTTTAGAAATAAGCAGACTTAACAAGCTGAAAAAAGCAAAAACAAACAACAACAACAAAAAAAAAAACAGGCCATTACCAAGAAAGAGTATATAGAGGCAGTTAAAAATAAAAGTAGATAGGTCAGGTTAATGTCAACAATCGCTATAACAGAAGAGTAAAGAAATATCAGGCTCTTTACAAAATTGGATCACAGAAGCATAATGTGGTTTGCAAGGAAATCAACTAGCGTTAAAATGATTCATTACCCCCAGATGGCCATGCAGGTACCAGTCTTGGCCACACCTCTGCAAAAGGCGGATGAGCAAACCTGGTGGGAGGGATACATGGCAGGAGCCAGTATGGAAGGACCACCAGGCGATGCTGCAGGCTCTTCCGAGGGAGGGGCTGAAGGGGCACAGAGAGAGACCCAAGCATGCAGGTTTGAGAACATTGGAAGGAGTGAAAACCTGTTGTTTTTCTTCTGACCTGGATGCAATAAAGTAAATAAGATGATACCGCAGACTGGGGATGTTTAGCTCCTCTCTTAACGAAACTGCTTCAAAGAGGTGGGGGGAGTATTCCCTTGGCAGTGATTGTGGTTAAACTAGGCTAACGGCGACAGCCTAGACTCCTTTCCCTATCTAGTTTGGCCACCGTAGAGGGTCAGAGCTACCCAGACTACGGGCCAGGGAGGAAGGAGATCAACAGCATGGAGATGTGTGTGTCTCAAATTAAAAATGGTCTGGCCAGATGCAGGCACTGGCATGCTCAGGGAGAAGCAGTTTATCCAAACAAGAGAAAAACCTTCAGACCTGAGCAAGGCTGTGTGTGTGTGTGTGTATGTGTGTGTGTGTGTGTGTTTGTGTGTGTGTGTGTACAGGCATGCCCACATGTGTGTGAATTCCCATTAGGAGGTGGGATGCTAGCAAGCTGGAAGGCAGAGCCCCTCTGACCCTGAGATCCTCACATTCATGCAACCTTAATGCCAAAACAAACTGAATGGTTGATTGTGTCAACTCTCTTGTTTTAGGGATGGGAAAACAGGCCCAGAATGGGAAAAGGAGGACCTCAAGTCAACCAGGAGAGTCTACGAGTTGAGATTACAGTTGGTCCCTGGCCTTTCTGGAAGCACACTAACCAGGGATTCACTCCTTTTGCTTCCATGACACACTCTATGATTTAATCCTCATCTAAATCTCCCAGTGCAGTATAAATGGAGAAAATTATCTCCATGTTAAGAGTATAAAAGCTGAGGCTCAGAGATGGTAAGTATTTTTCTGAGGGCCACAGAACTAATCATGGTGCAGATGTGATTGCAATGAAGGCCTGTTTAACTCCAAAACCTTTCCACTGTCTCATGTTGTCTAATAGATAGCCAGCAAATGTTTCAAACTTAACAGGTCTGAAACTGAACTGCTGATCTTCCCCAATAAACCTGCTCCATCGACATTCTTCCCCGTCTCACTTGCCAGCAATCTCATCCTTCCAGTTGCCCAGGCCTAGACTCCTCTCTTTTTCTCACTTCCACTACCAATCCACCAGCAAATCTGTTGACTGGATCTTAAAATATATCCAGAATCAAACCATTTCAACCAGCTCTCCCCTTGCAGATGTCACCATCTGCCCTATCTTGGATCTGTAATTGCCTCCTACAGTCTATTCTCAGCTCTGTAGCTGGAGTGATCCTCTTCTTATGCAAGCAACTCATTTTACTCTCTGTTCAGAACCCTGCAACAGCTCCCCATCTCATGCAGAGCCAAAGCCTAAGCCCTTACAATGGCCTTTGAGTCTGGCAAGTTCCTCTCTCCAGGTACATTCCTGACTTAGTCTCCTCCCATTTTCTCCTTCACACACTCAGCTCTAGGCCCCCTAGCTTCCTTGCTGTTCTTCGAACATTACAAGCATGCTCCTGCCCCAGGGCCTTTGCACTGGCTGGCCGTATACTAGAAAGTCTTCCCTTCTCCCTTCTTCCTCCACCCTTCATGATCCATGAGACTAAATCTCTCTCATCTCTTTCAAGTCTTTGTCAATAAATCACCTCCTCAATGAGGCCTACTCTTTAAAATTATTAACCACTTCTACTGCAAGAATTTCCAATCCGCATTCTCTCTGCTGCATTTTCTCTTACTACCTTTTAGCATACCATGAACTGTACTCATTTATTATGCTAATTGGTTATGTCTGTCTCCCACATGAAAACGTAAGCACCATGAAGGAAAGGATTTGTTTCTTTTGTTTACTGGTGTATCCCAACCTAGTAAGCAGCTGACACATGGCAGGTTCTCAATGAATATCTATTGAATTGCACGATCTCTCTAATTGGTGACTGCAGAAAAAAAAAAAAGGCTTAAACTCACAGGAGAGGAAATTTTTCTAAGTCATAAAGTCATTTTTTTAAACATTACTCCATTCCTAAGTCTTTCATAGGAGGAGCTGAATGTGTAATTTTGACAAATGAGTTTGCATAGAGAAGGAAATAAAACATGGAATGAGACTATGAAAGAAGTTCTTGAGAAGAGTAAATTGCATTGCCTTTAAGTAGGAAAAAGAAAGTAATATCTAAAAGCAAAGATGCTTAAAACATTGCAATTGTAGGTAGAAATAACTCAGAGGTTGAAGGGGGAGGGTGCTGCTAGATGCAGTGGAATTCTTTCTTATCTGGGCTCCTGCCTAAAGCATTACTGGGCAATTGACAGGCCAAATCAATAAGCAACTTAAATTCTGGTCTAAAGGAATAACTGAAATGAATGCACAACCTCACAGGGAAACAAATCAGCACTTGGAACAACAAAGGGGCTGGAATGCTGGCTTTGACTGGCTTCGATTTGCCCCAGTGAAACCAGCACTCCAGGTTACTTGCTAAGTGCTGTAATGATCATAATAATGGTGGCTTTGTGGGGAGAGTATCAGCGCAGTCCTCTTTCCCTCCTGGGTCCCCATAGGTGAATTTGATTCTGGCCTGTTCTGTGGAGAAAAGGGAGGAGGGAAGCACCTGTCTTGGTCTTGTCTGTAGGCTCCCTTTCCTGGGGTGTGGAGAAGCTCCTGCAGGCTTGGTGTGGAGGGCTGGTCCCAAAGGCGAGGCCTGGGGTGGAGGCCCCTGGAGAGAATAGAATGAACCTCAAACTCAGGGTTGGCCAGATGAAGCTCTAAGGTTAGAGGTGGAATCACAGGCTGGACCACACTGTCCAGAGTTCAGATGGACAGAGACAGGATCACAGCAGGTCACCAATGAACTGGAAAAACCCAAGCCATGTGGGCTGCCACCTACAGTTTTGCACAAAACCACAGGTCAAGGGGATGAGTGGGTCTGAAATTAAATTAGCCTAGGGGCCACTATCCCTCATGTGGGTTGAGCCAGTTCAGAGGGAGGGACATCTTTTTGCAATTTGTTCACAAAAAGAGGTTACCTTTTCCAAATTTGCACAGAGACGCTCCAAACTCTGGCAACTGTGGTTGTCTGTGATCACCCTTTACTGGTTTCTTTTGTAGAGTCAGGCATGCTCTGGTCAAGAGAAGCTGCAGGAACTAGAAGAAACTAACTCTGATCTTCTCAGAGCTTGCCCAAAAAACCGGACCTATAGAGAAACCTATGGAACATTTCAAGCTTCCTTTTCCCAATCCAAATTTGAGCTACACATTTGAGTCCCAAATTAATCCCCAAATGGTTCTCCTACTGATTTGTTCATTTCATTCATCCAAGTATTCACAGGGTTACTATGAAGTGCTGGTCCTCAGTCAGGCCAGGAAAGAGAGATGACAGACTTGGTCCCATCAGCAAACTCTTTACAGACAAAAAATCCATCTCCCTCATCTCTACAGCTCCAGGGCTTAGCACAGGGGCTGGCACATGAAGGCTCCTTTTCCTTACCTTTTCCCGGCTCATGTAAATATACGTTTTCGAATACATAAATCAATGAATGATGAGAATATCTTGCAACTCCTTCAAACCGACAGGTCCACAGAGTTGATTTTGCTCCTGACCTTGACAGTATAAGTACATTCTTAGAGACTCGGTAGTCCTAAATAGAACTTTGGGGAGTGCTTTTAAA
Source organism: Macaca nemestrina (assembly GCF_043159975.1). Classification (NCBI taxonomy): domain Eukaryota; kingdom Metazoa; phylum Chordata; class Mammalia; order Primates; family Cercopithecidae; genus Macaca; species Macaca nemestrina. The sequence continues at coordinate 22,228,593 of NC_092139.1, read as the reverse complement.
AATCAAATGCATGCCTGGTATGGGAACTGACAATGGCAACCAGTTGCTCAGAGTTATTTGCACAAAGGCCTACCTGCCTCCTAAGCCCCACTGTTCATCATTAACTATCAGGGGTTAAACTTTAAAGAGCTACGACCAAAAGAACTACAGGAAAGCTCTGTCTAAGCAGCCATGCAAAAGTGCCTGGGGATCACTATGGACAGAGGATGATGACAGAGGGCCCATGACATTGGGCCCTTGTCATGGCTGAACATTAAACTTCCACTGCCTACAGCTTTTAAAAAGAGTAAAAACTATGTTCATGCATACACAAATATACACATGCACACCCCCCACACACATACATGGACACACACAGAGGCATACCATGCATTATCTTCTCTCATTCATCAATATTCTCAAATGGCTAAATATGTTATACAGATTTACATTCACAAATATTCTAGTATATAAATGTAAATCTATTCTATTATGTGAATATAAACCTATATAATATATTTAGCCATTTTCTCAGCTGGATATTTTGGTTATTTCTATGTTGTTACAATTTTAAATCACATTGAAATAAACTAGGCTCCTTTGACTCCTTTCTTTCTCTTTTACTCCATGTGGTAGATTAAATGTGGCTGCTAAGTTCATTTCGCCCACTGTATCTTCCAGCCAGTTCTAGATTTGAGTCAATTCTAGAGACCACCACGGTGGAGAGTTCATATGTAGGCCCGCCAGTTAACCGACCTGGCTGAGCCCAGCCCTCCAGCCATCCCTGCCAAGGTGACAATGTGAGTGAAACCATCTTGAACTCTGCAGATTAACTTATCCTCCAGCTGAATATCACCAAGAGACCTGTCTTCTGATGCTACATGGAGTGGAAGAATCTTCCAGCCGAGCTTTGTCCACATTCCTGACCCACAAAATCATGAGATATTAAATAAAGTGGCTGTTGTTTTTAAGCATCAACCAATCTTCTTAATGCTGCCACAATTCTCACAATGGTCCACAAATCTCTACGTGATCTTCCACTCTCCTCCTCTTTGATCTAATCTTTGGTGTTCCCATGGCTGAACCTGCTCCAGCCACGCTGGCCTCCTTGTTCCTCCCTGAACACACCAAACATGATCCTCCCACCTCATGGTATTTGCACTCCCTCTCCCCTCTGTGAGGATACTCCTCCCCCAGATGTCAGCATGGCATGGTCCCTGGCTTCATGCAGAACTTTGCATACATTTTAATCAATCAGAGAGGTCTTCTCTGATACCTTACCTAAAATAGGAGTCCTTTTCTTCCACCTCAGTCCCCTGGAGAGCGAGGGAACACCTCTCTCTCCTTATCATGCTTTATTTTTCTTCATTCCACTTTCACAATCTTAATATTTATATGTTATTGTCTAGACTGCCTCTCCTCCCCATAAATAAATGCACATTCTCTAGTACAAATTCTCCCCAAACAGAAACGTTGTCTGCTTTTATATTTGCTATATCCCCAGTACCTAAAACACTGTCCTGGGTGTAGGACTGATCAATAAATATTGGTAAATGAATGAATTAATTAGTATATGTTCTTAGATAGAAATCTTTCTATTCATTTCTAATTATTCCTCAAAATAAGTTCCTATGAGTTAAGTTGTGGAGGTGTAGGAATAACACATTTCAAAATCTTCTAGCACATATTGGCTAAAATTCCCTACAGACAGGCTGCACTGGTGCTTACACATCCTGCTAGGGATGTGTAAGAGTGCTAATTTCCTTGCATCATCACCAATATAGGATAAAGTCACTCAAAAATATTTGCTATGTGGATACATGGAAAAAATGGTAACCCTTTGTTTTAACTTAACTTTCTTTGATTCTGTGTGAACTGAACTCCTTGTTCCATATGCTTATTGGCCACTAGAAAGTAAGTTCCTTGAGAGCAGGGGTTTAGATTTGCTCACTGCTAACCCAGCATCCCAGATACAGTCTAGGATATAAGAGATATGTGATAAGTATTTGTTGAAAGAATGAATTAATATAGATGTTTTCTTCTGTTATTGAAAGGCTATTGGCTCATGTGTTCTCTGAGAAGTCTGTCTCTTTTTTCTTATTGACTTGAAATAACTCCATGCATAAAGAAAATTTTTCTGTCATCTAGGTTGAATTTTTAATGTGTCATTTGCATGCTATTTTGTGTATGCTATTTTTGACACTCAAAAATTCTAACATTTTATGTAGTTACATCTATCATTTTATTTTAGTTCCTCTATTTGGTACCATGCTTAGCCAAAGTCATAATAGTTAACACTATATAGCACTTACCACATGCCAGGCACTTTTCTGAGGATTTTACATACATTGCTTATTAAATTCCCACAGCAATCCTATAAGGTAGACACTATCATTATCTCATTATATAAAGAAACTGAGGCAATGGGCTATGAAATCAATCATTTCCTGTACACAATTTTATATAAATTTACCTATAGATTGCTTTATGATTTCAGTTTTTATATTTGTGATTATTATTTAATAATATAAATCTATGGGGTACTCCATGGAGAAGTGAGGGTCTAATTATTTTTTCCCAAATAATTGTCAAGTGCTCCAACACAGTTTATTATAACAATATGTAACATGTCTGTAACATATTCTTATATACGTGTATGAATATACATATGCATACAAACACACAAGCCTATGTCCATTAACACAAACACACACTATATAGCATTTGCTGGTATTCTTATTCAGCTCATTTTTACTGTCAATCCTTTTAGTTGTTTAGTAATTTTTGTGGTGTGTTCAGTGAATCAAATTGATAAAACAGAAATATAAAGAAGAAACATAAAAGGATTACCAGTGATTCCCTACAAATCCTGATTAAATACACGTTCAATGTTGTTCTCATGAAATATGCATCTGTCAAATAAAAACATAAGCGCCTCTAAATTGCATTATAAATGCACAATACTTTTTGGAAACAGTTTGCTTCAGAACTTTGGCAGCCACAACAACACAAGCCTGTTTCACCCCAAAGGAAATATCTACAATACAGAGATGTTTAGCTCCATAATTTTTCACTGCTTTGGGTTTCTTGCAAAACCATTTTGATTTCAGTTGAAACTAATGAGAGAAAGCAGTTTATGGTCAGATTCACAAAGTACATTTCTATCCCTGCTGTGAGGAAAGGACCACAGGGAAATTGCTTCCAGTGGGTTAGGACTTATCTAGCTCCCAAAGTGAGGACTCCTCCACCAGAGCCTGCATTTTCCACTTTTTGCCACACTCAGAGGACTTTGACCTCAACATGTGATCCAGGTAAAAAACATGCTGCTCTAAAGACACATGCACACGTATGTTTATTGCGGCACTATTCACAACAGCAAAGACTTGGAATCAACCCAAATGTCCATCAGTGACAGACTGGATTAAGAAAATGTGGCACATATACACCATGGAATACTATGCAGCCATAAAAAAGGATGAGTTCGTGTCCTTTGTAGGCACACAGATGCAGCTGGAAACCATCATTCTCAGCAAACTATCGCAAGAGCAGAAAACCAAATACTGCATGTTCTCACTCATAGGTGGGAACTGAACAATGAGATCACTTGGACATAGGAAGGGGAACATCACACACTGGGTCCTATTGTGGGGAGAGGGTCGGGGGGAGGGATAGCATTAGGAGATATACCTAATGTAAATGACGAGTTAATGGGTGCAGCACACCAACATGGCACATGTAACAAACCTGTACTTTGTGCACATGTACCCTAGAACTTAAAGTATAATAATAATAATAAAAAAATCCTACACAACCTCAAGGTAATAATAACTTTTTATTAGTATCTTGCACATCCTTTGGCATTTACATTTATATTTTTATTTCCATATCTTCTTATATCAAAGAGAGCATGCTATACATCCTGTTCCCACCTTGCTTTTCTCTTAATGATTTCTTTGAAAATGGTTCCTCATTCATTTCTACAGCTGAATAATAGTGCGCTGGATGGCTATACCCCATTTATATAACCTGAGACGGGGTGACCTTTTGCGGCCCACTGCCTGGCACTTGGCTGGGTCTAACAAACAGAACCTTCAGGTACCCCGCTGGTATTGCCACCAAGTCAGTGCAGTCCTTGGGAGTGAGTGGTATGTGAGTCCTGGCTCCCTGAATGCCCTGATGGACCCCACGGTCCAGCCTGGCTGGATCCCTGTAAGCTTTGCCTACCTTGCCTGGGAGCCAAGAGAATCCCATCTTCTGCCTCACCACCCTCAACCACATTTCAGCACCAATGTAAGATCCAGTACAGCTGCTGGAATCCTTGTTTCATCCAGGGTGGACATGGCAGAGGAGTCAGTAACCATTTTGCGCCCCAGCGTTCTCCAGGTAAGTTCCCACTCATGCTAAACTCTAGCCCATACTGCAGCTGAGGCTCCAAACATGCAATTGCATTGTTCCCCACGGTGGGCTGGGTCACTTGCTACTGCAAGAAGGCAGAGGAAGGACAGCATTCCAGCATCTACAGATGCATTGCCCAGCATGGGGTCTGGCCCTGCCAGAATCCACCGAAAGGTATGAGCCCTTTGTGAACTAGCTGCACTCTGCCCTTTGGTCATAAAATAAACTCATCTTGACCCAAGGCAGAGCCCTGACCTCAGCATCAGATCAAACTTTTGTCTCACCACAGAGCAAGCCCTGACCCTGGTCAGACTCAACTCTGACCCTTGCACAGCCTGAGCCCTGACTGGCGCCACAGACTGCAACCAGACCCTCACACTCACACTGAGTCATGACCCAGATCACAGACACAGTTCCAAGCCCCAGACCTATCCTGAGCCCTAACCCTGGGCCCAGACTCAGCCCTCACCTTGGCTGTGACTGAGCCCAGCTGGCTATCTTCAAATGTGGTCACACAGGAGGTACTTGGCACAGTAGGCAGATGGCTCTGTGTGAGCCCTGCCTCGGCTCTGGACGGTGCTTATGATCTACTGCCTATCACAAGCATCTAATCTTGCCATGGGGAAGAAATCTCAGTCCCACAGACCTGAGTTCACATTCTGCCACTGCTTAGCTGGGTGACTTTGGGCAAATTACTTCTAGTCCATCAAATTAGATGCCTTCTGAAGAAACCATGTATAAAATGGGCACAAAATACCTGCTGTCATGATGGTCATGATTAAATTATAATATTGTAAAGTACCGAACTCACAGTACATAGAGTTCATCCCTTTCCCCAGTAGGCATCTTGTCAGCTGCAGCTGCATTATTAGTATAAGAACAAGTCCTCCTGAGCTGTACTGTCCAATACTGTGGCCACCAACCACATGCAGCTATTAAGCAATTGAAATGTGGCTGGTACAACTGGGCACAGTGGCTCATGCCTGTAATCCCAGCACTTTGGGAGGCTAAGGTCGGTGGATCACTTCAGGTTAGGAGTTTAAGACCAGCCTGGCCAACATGGTGAAACCCCATCTCTACTAAAAATACAAAAATTAGCTGGGTGTGGTGGTGCATGCCTGTAATACCAGCTACTCAGGAGGCTGAGGCAGGAGAATCACCTGAACCTGGGAGGTGGAGGTTGCAGTGAGCCAAGATTGTTTTGTGCCACTATACCCCAGCCTGGGCAACAAAGTGAAACTGTCTCAAAAAAAAAAAAGTCAAATCAACCAACCAACCAGAAAGAAAGAAATGTGGCTGGTGCAAACTGAGATCTGCTGTAAGGAACACACCATATTTCAAAGACAAAAAAACTTAGAATGAGAAAAAGGATGCAAAATGTATCATTAATAAGTTTTTAATGATTACACATTTAAATAATATTTGAAACAAATAAAATATACTACTAGAATTAATTTCACCTGGTTCCTATTTTTAAAAATATGGCTACTAGAAAATGTTAAATTACATACATGGTTTACAGGTCTAGAGGTCTGGGAAGAGCAGTTCATGGGTAATAATGACAATTTAAAAAAACAACAAGAGCAACAGTGAAAATAATAGCTAACTAAGTTTATCGTGTGCTGGGCACTGCTCTAAACACTTAAGTCCTCACAGCAACCTCTGAAAGTAGGCCCTACTGTTGTGCCCATTATTGAGATGGCACAACTGAGGCACCAAGACATCAAGTTATATGGTCCAAGGTAAAGTGCCAGTAAGAGGCAGAAATAGGATTTGAGTTGACAACATCCGGATCCAGAACCTGTGTTCTAGAGGAAATGACACATTCATTATAGGCTGCCTCAGTAGAGTCCTTCCTACAAATGAGTCACCTCACAGGGAAGAAACTTGCCCTGGACCAATTAAATGCTGTCACCGAGACATGGGCGGCAGCGAACTCCACTCTCCCAGCTCTTACCTATCCACATTGCTGGGCACTTCACTGCCCATCAGACTGGTTGGCACTCAACAGGGTCCTTATGGAGGTGGGGGAGTTCTCTCATTTAATCTCGAGCATTTCTCAGACATCAGCCAAGTTATCTTTATCTGGCAGAATCAAAGAGGACAGTTTTTTCAAACCTTTTTAGCTTTCTCCATTAGCAAGCAGTACCTCTGAGAGCAAAAATGATAAGCTCAATTGTTCAAAAAGCAAGTTCCATTCTTCAATTTGTGTGCCAGTCATAAACACAGCACCTTCCATTTGAGCAGAAACCCCACGTTTCAGCAGAAATACTTAATGTGTCATTTCTCCTGCATCCATCTTCTTCAGAGCACTTACTTTAGAAAGTAGAGAAGGAAAAACAAACTCTAATAACCTGGTACTTTGAATGGGAGATGGGAACTTTATGATAAATAACTCAAAATGCTTTATTTACATGGCTGCACACATCCCCCTTCAGCTCCTGAAACTGCTCCTGAGATGGGAAAATTTGCCTAGGAGCCTTGCAACTTGGCTTCACACTCAGCTGGGCTCTGGGGGTAGGATGCACGCTCACTTCAGCTCCTGATCTGTTTTGATCAGCCAGAAGTCCTAGTTCAAGTCTAAACCCAGAATATAACCATCTTGTTGATCTTAAATCAAGCATTTACAAATATCTCGCAAATACATATTGAGCACTGTGGCAGATTATATCTTCCAAAGATGGCCATGACCATGCCACTTATCCCACAAGTTCTTACAATATGATTTTGTCACTCCCCACCAGGAGGTGGAGTTTATGTCATGGACCTCTGGGATGGGCTGGACCAACAGAGTATGGCGAACAGGCTTCTATGTGACTTCTGAAGCTAAACATAAAAGTTACAACAAGTCATAAAAGAGAAAAGCTTTCACTCTTGGAGCCCAGGCACCATGTGAGGAGGAAGCCCAAGCCACATGAAGAGGTCAGAGATAGGTGTTCCAGCTAACAGCCCCAGTTGAGGCCCCCAGGTGGCAGCCAGCATTAACCTCCAGACTTGTGAGGGAGGAGGCTGACTTAGATATAACTCCAGCTCCAGTCACCGTCTTATGCAACCACAGGAAGGAGCCCCAAAATGAAGCCACCTACCTGAGCTAGTCATGGTTCACCATACAATGAGAGATAATGAAAAATACACCACTACTGTCTTATGCCACTGAGGTTCTGGTGACTTAGCACGCAGCGATAGATAAGTGAAGCAAGCACCTGCAATGTGCCAGGCACTGTGCAATCTGCTTTAACGACAGTTGAAGCAGACTTTGTCCCTGACCTTAAGGAGACTAAGGTTTTGTGGGAACATAAAAAAGTAATAACGCCGGGCGCGGTGGCTCAAGCCTGTAATCCCAGCACTTTGGGAGGCCGAGGCGGGTGGATCACGAGGTCAGGAGATCGAGACTATCCTGGCTAACATGGTGAAACCCCGTCTCTACTAAAAATACAAAAAACTAGCCGGGCGTGGTGGCAGGCGCCTGTAGTCTCAGCTACTTGGGAGGCTGAGGCGGGAGAATGGCGTGAACCCGGGAGGCGGAGCTTGCAGTGAGCCGAGATCACACCACTGCACTCCAGCCTGGGAGACACAGCGAGACTCCGTCTCAAAAAAAAAAAAAAAACAACAAAAAAAAAAACAAAAAAAAAAAATAGTAATCACAAGCCTGCACTGTATGAACACGTGACAGAGGGGCATGCAAGATACTTGAACAAACCAGGCTTCAGGAATGTAACGAGGCCTGAGGACATCAGGGAAGCCTACTCAGAGGAGAAGATTGTTTAACTGAGTCTTCAGAATGAGTCAGAGTCAACTAGATGAAGGAAAACAGAGCTTTTCATTCATTCTAAGGAATTTTGGGAAAATAATGTAGCAAAAATAGATAGAAAAACTATGAGAAAGCCTGCTCATTTAAAAACATATTATAAAACCTCAATAATCAATATATTATTAAAACCACAATAACAAATTGGCTTATTGACAGACCATTTGACTAATGAAACATCAAAAAGTAAAAGTGTAGAAATAGACCCAAATGTTACAGAGATTTCATGCATGTGTGTGTGTGTGCACACGTGTGTGTGTGTATGTGAGTGTGAGTGTGTGTGTGTGTGTGTATAATGGGGCATTCCAAACAGCAACTTTTCCAGAAATGCATTGTACTGCATGCTATATACACCAAGACAATATCCAAATAGGTCAAGATTTTAAATGCAAAAAGAAACCTCTAATCCACTGTAAGTTTAGAAGAAAATATAGAAAATTAGAAATTTAGAAAGAAAATAATTTTGTATAACTTTGCAGGTATCTAAAGTCTTTTTTTTTAATTCAAAATCCAGAAATATTAAGGGAAAGATTGATAAATTTGACTACATGATAAAAAATTATGTAATGCCAAAACAAAAAGAGAGGGAAAGAGAAGCCTTAAGCTAAGTCTAAAAACAAAGACTTCTCTGAAGGTTGAAGATAGGTACAATGCCAACCTGAAAAACTGCAGCTTCTCCTTAGCAATGCTAAGATATCTATAGCTTCTTGAACCTCTTACAGAAGGCCTGAAACACAGTAGATGTTTAATAAGATATATTGCATGATCCTGTTAAAGAAGCTTCCACTAAGATGGAAGTTCTGGTTTAATCTTGACTCAGTTATGTGACCTGGAACATAAATAAATTGGTATGTGCACACACATGTGTTTCATGCACTAGAGGAAGTAGAACAGGTAATTGCTTCCCTACTGCCCCACCACCTCATTCCTGGAAAAACCACATCACCACTTTCAAGGTAATACATTGATGCAGTGATCAAGACTGCCAGGCAAGGCCACAGAGGCAGCATTAAAGCAAGCCCAAGAATCAGGCATTATTCTATGGATCTCACCTTGTTCCCCTAACCTGAGGCTCACTTCTTCAAAAGTCAGGATCTGGCTGTATCTTGCTGAACCTCAATTGTCCCATCAGTACAGTAAAATGGGCACAATGACCATAGCTTCAGAAAGCAGTTGAACATTTAAATGAGAATAATGTATATAAGAGAACAAGCACTGGTGTAGGACACAGCACAAACTTTGTTCTTAGTCTCTGTGGCCACCAGAGTCATTATTGTCATGGTTAGTTTGCTGGAGATTATTTTATTTATTTATTTGTTTTTTTTGAGATGGAGTCTCACTCTGTTGCCCAGGCTGGAGTGCAGTGGCGCGATCTCGGCTCATTGCAAGCTCCGCCTCCCAGGTTCATGCCATTCTCCTGCCTCAGCCTCCCGAGTAGCTGGGACTACAGGCGTCCACCACCACAACCAGCTAATTTTTCGTATTTTTAGTAGAGACGGGGTTTCACCGTGTTAGCCAGGATGGTCTCGATCTCCTGACCTTGTGATCTGCCCACCTCAGCCTCCCAAAGTGCTGGGATTACAGGCGTGAGCTACCATGCCTGGCTTTACCGGAGATTCTATCATGACAAATATGCAGGCCAGGCGCCAACTGGATAAATAAGCAACCTCCACTTGTGCTTCTCTGTCTGGAGGAGAGATCATTTCTTCCTCTTCTGTTTCCTGCCTTTAAGGTGCATTGCATAGACGAACAGAACACATTACCAAAGATGCACAGGAACAAAATGAAAGCATCAAGAGCACCCTGAGCTGCTACTCGAGACGCTGGGCCATAGGCCACACTCCCATGATTTCAGGCTGAGAGATAAGGAGCTGTCAAAGCTAGGGTTTTGTTTCTCATTCCTCCCTAAACACAGTGAAGCTTGGGAGGCATTAAGTGGATCAAGCATTTTTCAGAACAAGGTAGAGAAAAAAAGATAGGGAGGTATGTTATGCTTAGAAAACACAAGGCTAGCCCCTCTGAAGGTGCTGACCGCCTCCCTGGAGTTTACTATTTGTGTAGACCTTACAAAGCTCAAGTTTGGGGTGTCTGCCTGTCAGTTTCTGCTTCCTGGTTTCCATCATGAGGCCTCTGAGGACTTCACCTAACCATGTTATCTAGTCCCTGCCACTTTAAATCAAGGATCTGAAAGGCAGCCTCTCCATTTAGCTGACAGGAGGGGCAGCTTTCAAGAGTGTTCTGTATTCTTTGTCAGTGAAAGCGACATGGGGGAATAACCCAAACTTTTCTTCCCTTTCCAGTGTAGTGAAATGGTAAGTTTCCTGCATATGAAAAACTCAGTCATTGGAAAATCCTGGGGTCGATTAAGCCAGTAATGAATCAAACCAAAGAGCTGGGGAATCTTCTGACTAAGTAATAGGGTAGTGAATGCATAGAAAGGCAGAGGCAAAAACCGAATTGTAGCATCTAGTTCATGAGCCTTTGCATGACTGGGGTTTCAGCACTGGCACAGTAATCATCATGGAATCTCAGAATCACTGGAGAAGCAGGATCCCCCAAAACCCGTCTCTGTGATCGCTACTGGATGCCAAAATTCTCTGCACATCTTCTTCATCTAGTGGTCACCCAGCCTCTGACAGCCTCCAGGCTTGAAACTACTCTGAAATATTAGGAAGGGAAGCTGTGTTCACCACTCAGACACCCACTCCTAGTTCACCTCCCTCAAGAAACCTTCCGTCTGCCCTCTCAGTCACTCTCTAATACATTGTCCGACTTTGCCTTCTTAATAGCTGTGTTAGGTGCTGACTCAGGCACGGAGGTTCTGACTGTGATGTCATGTAGCTTACTTACCACCATTGAGACTGAGCTGGAGAGCTCATTTAATCTGTTAAAACCAGATTTGGTGGAAAGTGAGGACTTCAATGTTTCCACATTTGCTCACAACCTTAAACTCTCATCGAAGAGTGGGAAGTTGTTGATTGGAAGCACATTAAGATTAATAATGACAATAGAGATAATGACAACTGCAAAGATAGCAACTCTGTCACTCACAACGGCAGTCCCAGTTGCATGAAGAATCCAGCACCAGGAAGGAACACGTTTTAAGCTCTCTTGGAATTGTTTCCTAATCTGTGGGATAAAGATAGGTCAAACACCACTTTGCATTTTTTAAACCTTGAATAAATAGGTAAATGGCCCCATTGTTAAGTAGCAGAAGATATTGGGAGGAGAGGAGTTTACCCTTCTCAATAGGTTTTCATCTCATTGGCCAGCAGGTCTATGGTTCAGAGAGCAGTTGAGGCTGGAGGCAGGGATTTCAGAATTATCTGCAGAGTCTCTTGGTTGAGGCCTTGGGAATTAATGAAATTGCAGTACCAGAGAGTACCAGAGGAGAAGAGAAGTAGGGAGCGGTCCTAGAGAACAAGCTAGAATAGAAACAGTCAAGACAGCCAAAGCAGTAGTATCCGGACACCAACGTGAAGGGAAGGAAGTGAGAGACATGAGGAAGGGGTGGCAACTCCTGCCAAAGGGGATTAAGAACAAGGAGTTCTGAGAACTTTCTGCGGGGCTGTTGGTTGGAGATGCTGCCTCCATGCAAATCTCATTTGCTGCTGTCGGTCCAGATCCTGTCCCACCATGACCATTTCTGAGAAACAGACGCTTAAGACATGAAAAAAAAAAACCCTCTTTCTGTAAAATTGGCTCAGGAAACAGACTACAGGCATTAATATCCTTTATGAGTGACAATTTAGGGCCAATATTTACACTTTGTAATGTTTGTTCTCTTTCTCTTGGGACAGAAAAGAATGTTGCCAGTATCAGTGAATAAACATTAATAAAATCAAATATAATCTTGTTCCATCTGGAATCAATCTTTAAAAAAATTCTTAACATCTGTATGTAATATATATATACCTCTATGTACACACAGGGAAATCAGATTATGCCTGAGAGATGTGCACAGTATTTAATACCAATTTATTTGGTTCCACCTTTTCTCCAGACTGCTTTAGAAGAGTAGTGTCCCTAGAATTGAGATTCTGAATTACTCTCCTCCGACTCTCAGGTATAGAATGTCCAGCTCAAGCCAAGACATATCAAATATTTATCCACTCCCAGATTTTCAAAGATCCAGCCTTCTGTCTCCTCCTGCAGCTGACCTCCACTGGCAGAAATTCTACCTCAAACTGGGAGAAATGAGTGGATCACCAGAATCAAAGCTGACGTCAGTGGTTCTGTGGGTTGGTGTATGACGTGGGAACCTTGACAAACAGAAATGAATGCTTATAAATGTTAGACCTCAGGTTTGCAAGGAAAGATCTTGCTGTACTTCACAAACGGACTTGCTTTTTAACATGTCTCCTGTTTCAAGACAAGTAATGTTGGTCAGAACTCAACTCTGGGGGTGAACCTAGGGGCTCCTACCACTTGGGGCTGGGTCGTCACTCCTGTCCTCAGCATCACAGAGGCCAAACACTACCCAGATGAGACCCCAGGGAAAGAGAAAAGACTCTTGGGCACAGGGTTCATTATTCACAGAACCCGGTGTAGTGCGTAGGAGATAACTGCATGAATCTCTAACTCAGAAATATCATTAATTCACACCATCCCTCTTGTTCCTACTAAACCAGGGTTTCTTAGCCTCACCACCACTGACATTGTGGGCCAGAAAATTCTTTTCTTGTGGGGACTGCTCAGTGTACTGTAGGATGTTCAAAAGCATCCCTGGCCTTTACCCAGAAGATGCCAGTAGTACTTTCCCGGTTGTGACAAGCAGAAATGGGTCCAGATATGGTCAGATGCCCCCTGGTTAAGAACTACTGCACTGAATTATTCAAGGGACCATGAGTGACGTTTTGAATAATCCACACCTGAGCTAAGTGGTGCCGGAGAGGTACTTGCGGCACCTCAGCTTTGTTAGTCTGACATCTCTCCTATAAGCCCACTAACTGGAGACCCCAAGCATGCTGCAGCCCCTACCGTTAACAGATCTTCATTTATTCCATTACAGACTATGGGCAACATTTCTCCATTTCAGATAGAATCTTTCAGAGTTTAGGAACAGAGCAGGCTGCCTTCTCTCCTCTTGCCAGGAATTTCAATGTGACGTTGAGCATCTCACTGGAGTTTGCTTGTTGCAAGGACAAACACTTCTCCTGGCACCTCACCCCCACACCTGCCTAGAGACAAGGCTGCCCAGGCTGTCTAAAGGGAAATCAGTGCTGTGCCAGGCCTGTCCAAGTAAATTTTTCTTTGAGCAAATACCCCTGCCTACCTGTTCATTTTTAAAACCATAGGTCTTCCCGGTGAGGGGGCTTCAAATAAACTACAACAAAGAGTGAAGCCTTTATCCCTTAGTAGGAAGAGAAGAAGAGCCTCCAACAATGATTTATTCATTCATCCACTGGTAATAAAGTCAGCGCTGTGATCACAAGAGACGAGATAGGAACTTCTTGGTCTCAGGGGATTTGCAAGGCCCAGACTGTCCAATGGTATAGATCCACCAAGGGGAAGCTTCCTTGGTGAACTCAGTGCCTACTGATCCAGGCAGGAATATGTGCTGCTCACTTCATCCCTCTGTCTCCATGTCCCACCTAGTAAAAATTAGTCCCAAGAATACCAAAACTTTGCCAATCCTACTTCTGAAGCATCTTTCCATCTTTGCAGTCCCTAATGTATTAATTGTTCAGATTTCATCTTCGTTTGTTCATCTGAACTAATGTAATTGCTTTCTCATGCCCTCCCTTACCACTTCCATACAGAATACCACAGCGGTCTTTGTAAAACCCCACAGAATGAGAAAACACTCATATCCCTCCTCACCAAATACCATAAACAATGTTCGAAAATAAAAATAAAATTGTCACATGGAAGAAACAAAAACACTTACAATGTTTGTAACAGATAACCTAATATCTATGTTTCTGACTCTCTCCTGGTTTCCACTTAGGTGACGAACTCTCACAAATCAGTAAGAAAATGTCAAAAATAGACAAAGGCCATGATTAAGCAAATATCAAAAATGAGTTTTTAAAGTGAAAAATACAAATACGCAACCTTACTTGTAATTGAGGGTCACAAATTAAACAAGTATTTTTTAACCTCTTAGATTAGCAAAAATGTAAGAGGTTAGCAACAGCAGGCGTTGACAAAAATTCATAAAAATGGGAACTCTCATAATGGTTGGGTGTGTAAACTGGTGTATAATTTGTCAAAGGCAATTTTCCTACATTGTATTTGTTTTCTGCTGCTACATAACAAACCACTATAAATTTAGTGGCTTAAAACAACACACATTCATTTTCTCAAAGTTTTAGTGGTTCAGGAGTACAGGCAGAACTTAACTGGGTTCTCTGTTCAAGGTCCCACAAAGCTGCAATGGAGGTGTCAGCCAGGGCTTAGATCTCATCTTAGGCTCAGAGTCTTCTTCCAAGCTCACGTGATTATTGGCAAAATTCATTTCCTTGCAGCTGCAGACTTTTTGAGGCTTGCTTCTTGAAGGCCAGCAGGAAAGAGGGTCTCTGACTTCTAGACTCTCTTTTAAAATGTCTCACCTGATTAGGTCAGGATCACTGAAAATTAATTCTGTTGATTAAAGTCATCTATTAGAAACCTTAGTTTTATCTGCAAAATTCCCTCACTTTTACCATATATTGAAACATATTCATAGGAGTGACACCCATCGCCTTTGCCATATTCTATGGTGATATGGTTTGGATCTGTGTCCGGCCCAAATCTCATGTTTACTTGTAATCCCAATGTTGGAGGCAGACCCAGAGGGAGGTGACTGGATCATGGAGGCAGAGTTCTCACGAATGGTTTAGCACCATCTTCCCTTGGTACTGCATAGTGAGTGAGTTCTCACAAGATCTGATTGTTTAGAAGTGTCTGGCACCTCCTCACACCTCTCTTTCTCCTGCTCTGGCCAGGTAAGATTTGCGTGCTTCCCCTTTGCCTTCCACCATAATTGTAAGTTTCCTGAGATCTCCTGAGAAGCCAGGCAGATGCTGCCATGCCTCCTGTACAGCCTACGGAACAGTGAGGCAATTGAACCTCTTCTCTTTATAAATTACCCAGTCTCAGATATTTCTTTATAGCAGGGTGAGAACAGAGTAATACATGTGGGTTAGAAGCAAGTCACAAGTTCCGCCCATGCCCAAAGGGAAGGGATTAAAGTAAGACACAGCTCATCAGAGATCATCTTATAATTCTGCCAACAGCATATATGGACCAAAACTTAAAATGTTTACAATCTTTGCCATAGTAATTTCACTTGTAGGACTATATCCCAAAGAATTAAGTGGACTAGAACATATATATGCCCACAGAAGCCTTTTCATCATCTGCTATTTGAAATCATGAATATATATTATAGTAGCAACCCCAATATCCATAAATATGAGTTCAAATAATTTATGATATATGCACATGGGCTATCACATAGATGTTAAAAAAATCACAAGTGATCAAAAGGTATTTAAGTAAAAAGAGTGCTATAATGTATTAAGAGGAAATAGCAAGTTTAAGTCCATCTATACTTATATTTATATATAACTGTGAAAATGAACCTAAAATGGTAAAATAACATACTACTAACAGACAGTATCTTCAGGTATGGGAATAGATGGCAATCTTTATTTTCTGGGTAGTTTTTATGGTGTGAAACTTTTTGAAATAGCTGTGTATTCCTTTTATAACAAGACACAACAAAAGAGCTGTTTTTTAAATGCTAGAGTATTGGTTTGTAAAATGAGTAGTGTACAAACTAGTATACTCAAGGGCATCTCGTGTTTTGTAAAATACAGATGGGAAGAAGAAAACTTGTTAGGGAAGACACAAAATTTTAATAGTGGCTAGATAGAGGTTGGTATTATGGGATGTCTTGAGGTTCCATTTTAGCTGTTTTCTGCATTTTTCCAATATAACATGTACATTATTTTCACAGTTTTTCAAACCAAATTCCTGCTATCTTTTTTTAAGCGTAGAAAAGGAACCATAGGTAGGAAAAAAAAAAGCCAAATGCAGTCTCACTTCCTTGGTCCCCAGGCAGAGATGGCCTCCAACATCTGAGCCCTCACTGAACACAGCTTCCCCCATGGCTTAACACTGCCTTCTATTGTGGTTGCCTCCCCCATCAGGCTGCGAGGGTACTGATGGCAGCACCCCTGTCTCATTCACCTCTGCACCTCCAGTGCCTGTCACAGGGCCTGCCACAGAGTACTCCACGGTGGCCAAATAAATGAAGAAGATATTGGCAGGCTAGAACTTTGTAAGCAAAGCAAAGTGTTCCAACAATTATCTTCTTTGCAATGGTGAAGGATGGAGTTGAGGGAGCAAACTGGAGGCAGGGAGACAAGATGCCCTGGTTTATTAGCGGTAAGATATTGAGGAATTTGTGGCAAGGGAGCAGCAGTGCAGATGCACAGGAAGTGGAAAGGACAGAATTTGGGGAATAATGGGAGTAAGTGTCCACAGCAGTCAAGCACTGAGGGTAATGCCCATGCTCTGGCTTGGACAACTGGGTGGTGACATTTGCCTGAATATGGAGCAAAAGTTTTGAGAGAGGAAAACATGACAACTTCAGGTTTGAACACACAGGGTTTGATGAGCAGAAACATCTGGGAGGTGCCACAAGGAGCCCCTTATGTCATCTTCCCAGCTGTCACCACACACAGGGTTGATTCTGCAAACCACAGGAACTTAATCGATGCATGCCTTCTGAGTAAAATTCATCTATCCCTCCTCAGGGATGAAATGCCCCCTGCCTTAAGATTTTGTGACTTCTTCAAGCCCGGAGAGATGGGGTGCAATGGGAGGGTTGAGTTACAGTGTCAGGCACTGCATGGGCTAAGGAGCTCCAGGGTCTGCTACTCTGCTCCCTGTGAAGATGCTCATTTGCATTGGTTCCCTCTGCAGCGGGATGATTTCGTCCTTCATTTGCCTTCCCTGGATGATGCAGGCTGAGTGCATCCCCACTCTGAAAACTTTTTACACAAAACTGGCCACACATATCATAAAGCCATGAGTGATGTCAGAGAGCATCTACAAGGGGGAGAAGACTGACTCTGAGCATGAATTTTACGTTTGTAATTAGGGGATCTTAATCAAATGCCACCAAGCTACCACTGCAAGACAGCCTTCCACAAACACCACCCCTTGCACAGCTCAGGTTCTGCCTGGCACTCAAATAATCTGCAAAATGGTCCCCACCACCACATCCACTTATGCTCCAGTCCTCTCCATGGAGCCACATCCAGTTTCCTAAGTTTGCTACATCACTCTGACTTTGTGTTGTCCTCTCAGCCTTGATTGCCCTTTCAGATGTAACCTAACTAGTTCAGCCCTCTATAGCCTTCAAAACCTAGCTCAGTCATCATCTGGCCTGGGGGATCTTTTATTTCTATTTTTTTACTTTTTATTTTGTGTTGTTGTTGTTGTTATTGTTGTTTTGTTTTGAGATGGAGTCTCACTCTGTCACCCCCATTGGAGTTCAGTGGCACTATCTCGACTCACTGCAACCTTCGCCTCCCACGTTCAAGCAATTCCCTTGCCTCAGCCTCCTGAATAGCTGGGACTACGGGTATGCACCACCACATCTGGCTAATTTTTGTATTTTTTGTAGAAACGGGGTTTCACTATGTTGGCCAAGTGGGTCTTGAACTCCTGACTTCAAGTAATCTGCCTGCATTGGCTTCCCAAAGTGCTGGGATTACAGGCGTGAGCTGCCACACCCGGCTGGGATCTTTTATTATTATTTTACATTTTAAATTTTATAGATTTAAAGGTACAATTGTAGTTGTGTTAAATGGATATATTGTACAGCAGTGAAGTTTGCTTTTAGCGTCTATATCACCAGATAGTGTACATTGTGTCAATAGGTAGTATTTCATCTCTGACCCTGCTCCCACCCTCCTACCTTTTAGGGTTTCCAATGTTTATTAGTCCACTCTGTATGCCTGTATGAACCCGTTATTTAGCTACCAGCTATGAGTGAGAGCATTTTTTACTTTCTGTGCCTGAGTCATTTCATTTAAAACAATGGCCTCCAGTTCCATCCATGTTGCCGCAAAAGACATACTTTTATTCTTTTATGGCTGAATAGTGTGCCATGGTATATATGCAACACACTTTCCTTACCCAGTCCTCTGTTAATGGACACTTAGGTTGATTTCATGATTTTGCTATTGTGAATAATACCGCAAGGAATAGGTGAGTGCACCTCCTGGCAATCTTCAACCCCTTTCTAACAGGGTGGGTTTGGATCCCTCTGTCCTGAGTCAATGTCAAGGCACTGCATTGAACCTTTCTGTTTATTATTCTGCATCTCCCACACTACTCGGAGCTCGTAGGCTGCTGTGCCTTGTCTCAGTACCATCCTCAGCTCCATCCTCACATCTACCAGGTTATGTACTAGTGAGTGGTAGTTGCCGCCTGATTGAATGAGCTACTCTTCATGGCGGAAAATCCTTTCCCATTGATTCCAAACAGTGCAAAAGACCCCCTTTCAGAATAAAATTCTGGGGGTCACCTTGGGCTCTTCTCTGCTCCATCTCCAACATACACAATCTGCCTTCCACCTGCACCATCACCCCTTTCATTTTCCCATATTATTCCAGTGGACGCAAGGGATTGCAAATTACCATCTCACCAGTCACAAAAGCATTATCTACAAATTGCTTTATAGGACATCAAGCATCAGCACGTGTCATGATTATCTGGATGCTCATAAAATCCTTCTGAGATTTGAAGGCCAGAAACCATCTTCCACATTTTACACATGAGAAACATGAGGCTCAGTAAATTAATCTAGTCAGATACCAAGTTTAGATTGGAACTCAAGACTTGTAATTCTCAGACTTGGTCTCTTTACATGTTACCTCCATTAGTCTGCTATGAGTGTTAATTATGGATGCTTTACCCTACAAGGAAAGGATCCTTTTGGTTTTCTCCAGTGCCTAGTTTGGGACCTAGTACAACAAATCAATAACTCAATGAATCATTACTAAATTAACGAATAAATCTCAATACATCATTACTAAATTAATGAATAAATAAATGTCCCTTTGCATCATGACCTTAGTTTTCTCATCTTTAGATGAGCATGTTTAGGTGTGCTGGTTCCCAAGAACATCTCTGGCACTCTTTTGTCTCTAGCTATCAATTTCTGGTTAGCAGACTGGCTGTCAGGTTGGGGACTGTGCTGGGCAGAATGCAGGCACGGCGAACACCAGCTGTCCTGGGTGTGGATAAGAAGCAACAAAAAATGAACTGAGACCATTTATGAAAGTAATAATAAAACCACACATTCCTTGACACCAGAAATAATACAGGGCTTCATGCCTTGTTACCGGCTCTGCTTCTCAATGTCTTTGCCATCCCATTGTCATTCATTCCCACTTTGCCTGAAATCCATTTTTGGTGAAGAAATGTAATTGAGTGGGTGGCTTTCCCCACAACTCTGGGCCACTAACACACTCATTTCCTTCTCTGCTTTTAAAGTTTATGTTCCTTTGTGCACAACATCACCACTTTCCTGCAAAGCCACAGGCAACAGAGAAACTCCTAAAGCTCCTGCAAGTCTTGGGAGAGACTGGAGCATTTTCAATAAGACCCGTGTGCAACTAGATTGTTCTTAGGAACCCCTCAGAAGATTCAGCAACATGCAACGTGACTTGTAGAATGGGATAATAATCATAAGGGTAATAAACGCCTATTTGATAGTGCTTACCTTCTGCCAGACACTGGTCAAATGGCTTTCTATATATCCTTTCATTTAATTCTCCTGATAACTCTGTGAGGGAATGCTGTCAGTATCTCCATTTTTGAGAGGGAGGATCTGAGGCATAGTGATATTAGGAAACTCTACAGGTCACATCATTAGGAATGGGCAAAGCCAAGCTTGGAACCCAGGCAGCATGATTCCAGAGCAAATACTCTTACCACCATGTTCTTTTTTCCTCCTGTAGTTACATATGCTCCTCTTCCATGAAGCCTTCCTGGCTACCCCACAAACAATGCTAAATACTAGATGGTGATGGAACAAGGAGCAGGGGCTTTGCAGTCAGTTAGAACTGATCTCCACCCCTGCCTGTGCCAAATTACTTGTATGATTGTGGGCAGATTGAAGCACCTCTTTAAATCTTAACTTCCTCATTTGTAAAATGGAAATGATAAATATTTCATGGTACCTTGGCAAACACTTAAGACGTAAGAGTCAGTAAATGTCCTACATGCTCTGAAATGGAAAGTCCCAAGGCAGAACAGAGGGGTGCTCTGTTCCCTTCCCTCCTTACTCATTCATTCGTTCATTCACTTACCCAACAATTCTTTAGTGAGCACCAGCCACGTGCCGTGCATTGCCTGGGGTGCTGGGGAAGGTTCCTGTCCTCATGGAGCTTATGGTCTAGTGATGAGTGACAGAGATTAAAAGACATATACACCAATGGCACACACAATTTCAGAGACAGATCAATGCAATGAAGACCATAAACAGGAGATATGAGTGATGGTAATGGTATGCTGGGGAGGAGGGTGTGAGGGAGGGAGCTGCTTTAGACTGGCCTGGGAGATATTTGAGCTAAGACTAAAATGAGCAAATGAGCAGCATTAGCCAGCCAAGTGAAGATCTGGGGGACTGGGGGTAGGGTGGAGAGGGGAGGGGACAAACAATTTAGACAAAGAAAATGACAAATGCAAAATGTAAACAGGCAAAAAAACTTAGAGGGTTCTGAGAAAACAAATAAGGCCAGTATGGCTGGAGCATAGTGCATGGCCGGCAGAATAGAAGGAGATGAGCTTTGAGAGGCTGGCGCGACTAGATCTTGCTGGGCCTTGTGGGCCATATAAACAAGGAGTTTGGATTTCATCGTAAGTGCAATAGGAAGCTCTTAGGGCATTTTAAGTAGGGAACTGGCATAGTGTGATTTATGTTTTCAGAAGCTCAATCTCGATAAGAAGTGAAGAATGGAAAAAAGGAGTGGAATACATTTAGAAGTGGAACCTGGAGATTGTGATAAACATTAGACCTCAAAGCTTCACTCCATAGATGGACAAGAATGACATTTCTTCTTTATCTCCATAGATGTGTTTCCCAAGACATCCAGGAGAGAGGATATTGGCACAAACAGTGAGTCATCACTCTCCACCCACCTTCCAGACTCCCTCCTCTGTGAATATCCAGCTCTTCTCAACCTAGGGCTCCCTCAGAAAACCCAGACGCAACAATTGCCACAGAACCAACATCTTCCTTTTCCCTTTGTCTTATGGTAAAAACATATTTGTAGAAGCAAATCAAATAATAAAAGATTAACACATAAATACACTGAAAAGTAAGAACACTGACAAATACATCCAAGTATGGGCAAGCAGTTCTTGGTGTCTCGGCACACGTGGAGCCCATGCTGCGGGTGGCATCAGGCAGACATGGGGCCTAATCAGGACTCCTGCTGAAGCTGGACGGCCTTGAGTCAGCAATGTTCTAGTTAATATCTC
The DNA here is from genome assembly GCF_043159975.1 of Macaca nemestrina. Classification (NCBI taxonomy): domain Eukaryota; kingdom Metazoa; phylum Chordata; class Mammalia; order Primates; family Cercopithecidae; genus Macaca; species Macaca nemestrina. Next base: position 22,206,920 of record NC_092139.1, on the reverse strand, counting down.
TCCTCCGTTTTTCTCCCACCTCTGCATTTCCTGGTCTTTTAAACAGAGACACCTGGGGAAAACCCACACATTTTATGATATTTTGTCTCCCCCTTCCTCTCTGTTAAAATAAAGGCCTTTGATATGCATCTGAATTACCGATATTGGGCATGAGATGGTGGGGCCATGCGATCCCTCTGGAGACAGGAATCTGGTTTATTTGGATCCTCAGGAGCTCATCAATACTGTGAGTTAGGCTTTTTGGCTCCTAAAGAAGAGAGTCTAATATCCCAGAACGATGCCTCAGTAGCAGATTTACTTCACTTTTTTCTCTCCTGACCATGTTCCTTTTTACCTAGCACCAATGTGGGTGGCTATGGTGAGAGAAGAACATGCTAGAAGAGGTTCTCTCATTTTCATATTCTTCTCATGCACACATCTACTAGGGAGCTAGGTGGAGATGCTTGCACCCCAGGGGCTCTGGGCCCAACCACTTGTTGGAATCAATAAGCCCTCCTAAGGGTTTACAGATGGCGGAACTGAGGCCCAGTGACGTTCTACACCTCTCTTCTATACCCCAAAGTCACCGAGTTCCATAATTGCACCCTACTTTGCCTGGCATGGCCTGCACTGGCGTGGCTCGTGAAACATGATAATGGCCCAGTTGACCCAGGCCCCCCTTGAGGCTTGGTGTGTGCTAAGAGGGTGACTCCTGTTTCAGGCATTGACAAGAAACCCAGTCCAGAGGTTTGCGTTGCTGACAGCAGGCAAGCTATCAGCAGGGATGTCTGATGTAGGCTGTGAGACTCCAAGGTCAAAGGAGGAAAAGCATCTCAGAGTCTCTGTTGGTTGGAGAGGGCAGAGATGAAAGTAGAACTCATGGAGTGAGGCACGACCCAAGCATTACAGGGACAGAGGCACGTGCAAGGCACAGGCCTCTATGGATGCCTGAGGAGTCCATTCAGAATTCAGTTAGACCTGCCCCGGAGCAGGTGAAGGGGGGGTCACATGGTCAGAGCTGGACCCAGGGCTGAATCCATCCAGCCACTTTCTGCCTCAGGTCAGAACTGACTCCAGGACACAGCCTGCAGTTGGGGAGCTCACTGCCCTGGCTTAGGGGCAGGCAAAGAGATTCAAAAGCCAAGGGGGTACTGGTAACACTGACATCCCAGGATCAGTTCTGCTCATCAGCCCCTGAGTGAGAAAAGCTGCAGGTCTGCAGGCCCTTGTCACTCCCTGCTGGTGTTAATTTACTTACTTCTTAGACATCTCCGCAGAAAGGTCAAGGGCTAGATGAATAATCATGGCTGAGCTAACGCCTCGGCCATCGATTCTCAACCTCAATTTTCACAAATGTCTCACTATCTTATCCAAATATGCTTCATACCTTGGAGCAAAGGGTGTTCCTGGTGAAGTTTGCAAATGATTGATTTAAGTGGTTGTGGCTTTCAGAAACTGGCATAAAGAAGAATGTGAGCAAAGACCGATCTGTACAGGAACCAACCACTGGGTGCTGCTCTGGGGAGGAATGTGGATACCAGGAAAGGGGCTCTCTCCCCCTCCTACGGAGCCTCCCACCTCAGTCCACAGATCAGAGGGTCACAGGTTTCAGGATGCATCAGAATTACCTGGAGAATGTGTCAACATGCAGGTTCCAGGGCCCTGGCCCTAGAGAGTCAGATTCTATAGATGTGGTGAAAGACCCAGAAATGTCCAGGTGGCCGCGCTCCTTCATGAGCCTGATGGAGGTGTGGTCTCAGAGCCTTGGTGCTCCAAGCATGGATGGCAAACTGCAGGCAACAGCATAGAAATGCAGAATTTCAGGCTACAGGATCAGAGTCTGACTTTAACAGAATCGCCAATGATTCTTGTGCACAATGTTGAGAAACGCTGGCTTTGACCACATTGTGAGCCCCCTTGGCTCTTCTCTGGGCCCAGATTTTTCTCTGGCTGTGTTTTGTGACTCCACTTCATTCACCTCTAATTCCCTGAGGGACCCCTTCCACCCCAGGATAAATAGAACTGACCTTCTGAGCCACACAATCTTGCGGGGAGACATGTACACACACACACGCACGCACCTACCAAGGCTGAAGTGGTAGGGCCAGCCCAGCAGATCTGGGACCTCAGCAAAGCCAATCTGAGGGCAAGAGAATGAGAACAGAAAAAGTATGGGGGCTACAGCCTTGTCAATTGCTCACAGATTTCAGCAAAGAAAACAGCAATAATTAATCCAGCCAATACTTTCTGAGTACCTGCTATGTGCCAATCCCTGCAAGAATGACAGCTGCCATTCATATAATACCTTGTGGTTGATAAAATACATTCACTCCAAACTCATACAACAGAGAAATGAGCCTGTGAGATAGAAAGCATGATCCCCATTTCACAAATGATGAAATCGAGGCTCCAAGAAACTGAATAACTTGCCCAAGATTTAAAAATAGCTTTTGAGCCAGGATCCTCACTTTTTTGGCTTTCTCCCCTCACACTCAATGTGATGAATTTATTTGCTATACATGGTCATTTGAACATTACCCCCATTTTTTTCTGCCTTTTCTGCCATGATGAGTGTCCAGGATGGAGAAGCATTGTGTCCAGTTGCCACTGAATTTCCATTAGATGGGGCCACTCATCCTGAATACGAGGGGCACTGAGTATGCCCATGCTCACAGCAGCTATTCATCATAGTTAAATTTTTGTCATAGCTAAAATGTGGAAGTAACCCAAGCGCCCATGGACGAATGAATGAATAATCAAAATGTGGCACATACATAGGATAAAGTATTATTCAGCCTTAAAAAGGAAGGAAATTCTTACACATGCTACAACATAGATTAACCTCAAGCTAATTGAAATAAGTCAATAGCAAAAAAAGAAATACTATACAATTCTACTTACATGAGACACTTAAGAGTAGTCAAAATCATAGAGACAGAAAGTAGAATGGTGGCTACCAGCGGGGTGGGAGAAGAGGGAAATGAAGAGTTCGTATTTAATGGACACAGAGTCTCCGTTTTGCAAGATAAAGAGTTTTGGAGATGGATGGTGTGAAGGTTGCACATTATCAATGTATTTAATACTACTCAACTCTACATTTAAAAATGATTAAGATGGTACATTTTATGTTACCTGTATTTTACCACAATTTTAAAAAATGGGAGGTGGGGGAAGAGATTGAAAGCAGCTTCCTGTGTAAAGGCCAGATCTGGGAACTGGAAGTTAGGACTGAGCCACCAATCATGAATGGGATGACCACTGGGACTGGACAGAAATATATTAATACGTCAGCCAAATCCAAGATTCAGAGGCTGAGCACAGATATGCAAGACATTGCTTTGAAGTGTTGGTTTCTTATCACTCATCAGTGAAAATTCTTACACTTGGAGCAACAATGAAATGCTTCCTGAACCAAGAAAATAAAACAACAAAATAAATAACAAAACAAGCCCTGAACATGCCTGAACCAAGAAAGCCAGATGTGAGGGTGATGAGCATGAGGGTATAGGGCATGGGCAAATCGCATGGGGCTGGGAGTGCATAGTGGGGGAGTCTGAATGAGCGGGCAGAGGGACCTGTGGGCGCTTGCTTTTGCTTCCGGGTCTTCTTCATTATCATGGGCCCGGGGGATCTGAGAGGGCCTCACAGTGCCCACATCCTTACCCTTATCCCAGGTGCAACTGCTGATCCTCCCTGCAATGACAGCTCATTAGGGCATCCTCATGTGGACCAGAAGCAGTGACAGTGGCCCTGTGTCACAGCTCACAGAGCATCTTCACGTGCCACCCAATCATCTATGCCCTGGTGGGATTACTATCTCCACCCATTTTACAGATGGTGAAACTAAGACTCAGAGCAGTAAAGCTGTCTGTCCAAGGAATAACCAGAGGGTAGACTGGCATCCGGACTCCAGGCTCCAAGGCCCTAACACTGCATCTGGCACCTCACGGTCTCATCTGTTTCCAGAATAAGTCCTCAATGGCCACAGCTGAGGTGCCTCATGCGTCATGGGCAGCCCCAGCCTCTGCCCCAGTCCCCTTGTCTGATGAACGCACATCATGATGCCACTCTAATAAAGGGACCGTTGTTAGAGAGGATTAATTCATTAATGAATATGAGGCCTGTGGAAAGCCAGAACGTGATGTAAATACCCATGCTGTCAAAGCTGCCTCTCTGCTGCAGAATGAAAAGCCCCAAAATCCCCCCATTGTCCTTGGATAATAGCTTTGATTTGGGGCAGGGCAGGAGGAAGGAGACTCTGTCTGGGGGATAAACAATGCTAGGATGTTCCAACATCGCAGGCTGGGGAGGGGAGGAGTGGGCTGAGGCTTCAGTCTTCCCAGAGGATCTCTGTGTCTTTGCTCTTGAATTTCCCACACTGCCCCAGCTAGACACACACATGCATATTCTCTCCCTCTCTCCCTCCCTCCCTCTCTCCCTCCAGCTCTTGCCCTAGAAAGAACACCTCATTCTGACCTCTTGTAAAGGGAGCAAAGATAACGCCCATCTCCCAGCAGGTGCGGGTTTTAAGCTGATTTCCCCCGCTGGCTGGTATATTTGCAGTGACCAGTTTGCACTTTGTAGACCACACTCATGGTGACCAAGAGACCAGGTGGCAAATGTCAGGGCTGCATCTGAGTATGTTTGAGTTTTCTACTGCTGCATAGATGTCTTAGTCTGCTCAGGCAGCTACAACAGAACACCATAGATTGGGTGCCTTAAACAATAGCCATTTATTTTCTCACAGTTCTGGAGGCTGGAAGTCTGACATCAAGGTGTCAGCATGGTCAGTTTCTGGCGAGGCCTCTCTTCTTGGCTTGCAGACAGCAAGGCAGCTTCTCACTGACATGGCTTTTTTTTTTTTTTTTTTTTTTTTTTTTTGCTTGTGTGCATGTGAAGAGAGAGAATTGCAGTGTCTCTTCCTTTTCTTGTAAGAGCACCAATCCCATTATGGGGGCCCATCCTCATTACAATATTTCATCAGAATCTAACTACCTCCCCATGGCCCCACCTCCAAATACCATCACATTGGGTGTGAGGACTTCAACATATATATTTTTGGGTGGACACAAGCATTCAGTTCATAACAATAGCAAGCATTTCATGAAGTAGTAGTGTAAGATAATATACATTTTATGATGCTCATGAGCTCTGTGTATCAGGATTTGCATACAGGCTCCAGCAGAGATGGCATGCTCTTCTCGATATTGTCTGGGATATCAACTGGGAAGACTGGAACAGCCAGAGGAGATTTGGATACCTGAGATCTGGAGCTGCTGGAGCTGGAGGAATTGATTTCCAACAAGATTTCTTCACTCACACGTCTCGTGCTTGGGCTGGATGGCTGAAGGTCAGCCCAGCTGGCACTGTCACCTGGAGCACGGACTTAGGGTCCTGCTATGGAGTCCAGGCTTCTCACTGCATTCAGAGTGAGTTCTGAAGGAGAAGATCTTCAAGGGAACTTCAAGGTCTCCCAAGAGACCACCCTCAAATACCATGTGGTTCCAACTTTTCTCAAGGGGAAGATACAGTTTTAGCCAGCACAGACTCAAGGGAAGGGATCAGAGACTTTCTTGATGGGAAGACTTTCAAAGATTTGGGGGCCATGTTGTAAAGCCATCATAGGGAAGGATGTCGGGGTTTGGTATAGGATTGAGTTTGAATACCCTGGTCCCAGACACCCACCCCCTGTCTCCATGAGGAAGATAATACAGAACACTACAACACTTTTTCTTTTTCTTTTCTTTCTTTCTTTTTTTTTTTTTTTTTTTTTTTGAGACAGAGTCTCCTTCTGTCACCCAGGTTGGAGTGAAGTGGTGTGATCTTGGCTCACTGCAACCTCCACCTCCTGGGTTCGAGCGATTCTCCTGCCTCAGCCTCCCAAGTATCTGGTACTACAGACACACATGACCATGCCCGGCTAATTTTTGTATTTTTAGTAGAGACAGGATTTCACTATGTTGGCCAGGCTCATCTCAAACTCCTGACCTCAAACGATCCGCTCGCCTCAGCCTCCCAAAGTGCTGGGATTACAGACTTGAGCTACCGCGCCCAGCCCCCAACACTTTGAATTAAACCATTTTCATCCATGAGGCATAAGAATAAGGGGTACTCTTAAGTTTTAGGGTCCTTAAGGAATCTAGGTCCTTGCCTTTATTTAACGATGACAAAACTGAAGCCACAAGAGGTCACTTGTTATGGCCAATGTCACGTGTCTGCTAAGTGTCACAGCTGGTGTTCAAAAGGAGGCTGCTGACTCCAAATTCAACACTCTTTGCTCCCAGGTCTGGCTGCTATAGCAGCTGGGCTGCCTCATTCTTTCTACCAAGATAAGGAATCCATCTTTAGAGCTCAGTAGCCAGTTGCAAACCAGAACCTTCCAGCTTCTCTTCCTCTAGGAGAAGGGCAAGGAGCAGGGGGGCCCAGGGATGTGTGCTGCCTAGGGAGGCTGTAGGCTGGCAGACAAATAAGAGCAGATCAGCTAACCCCCACTGCCCCCAGGGCGGGTCTATGATGGGCAATTGAATAAACACATTCAGAACAGGATGAACGTGCAGCCGAGTGTGAGCACATTTTAAAATATACATTTCACCTCCATATGCAGATCCCAGTGACATGTGACAAATATGCTGTGGCCTCCAGGAGCTGTTCTCCAAGGAGGCACTTATTTCATTTGACTCCAAGCATCCAACCTCAACAGATGCCAGAATTCAGACGGGTGGCGGGAAGCAGGCTTCAATTACTGTGGGAAGACTCAAGTTAGACAATGGGAAGAATTTTCCTTCTCTGGAACACCAGTTGTTTTCAGCAGACTTTTCTGCAATGTGATACATATACTCACCATAGACACCTTCACATAAATAAAAGTGCTGTCTGTAGAAATGGGGGGAAAAAAACCCCAGTTGATAGAAACTAGACTTTTAGCTCAGACTCCCAGATTTTCTGGAATACACTCATTCCACAAAGGATGTCAGCCTGGTGAGCACTTTTGGCTTAAATGAAGGCTCAGTGTCTCTTTTTGGAGAGCAGACAACATTTTAATGACAGAAATATGTAGATTTGGGGGTTTACTTGTTTTTTTTTTTGTTGTTGTTGTTGTTGTTGTTTTTGAGATGGGGTCTCACTATGTTGATCAGGTTGGTCTTGAACTTCTGGCCTCAAGCAATCCTCCCATCTCGGCCTCCAAAAGTGCTGGGATTACAGGTGTGAGCCACCATACCTGGCCTGAAATATGTAGATTTGAACTTGAAAAGCTGAGAACTGAAGCCCTGTAACATTTTCCAAACTAATCTGTGAGATAGGAAGGGGTTTAGAATTATATAAATAAGTTACCTGCTTGTGTGTCAGGCACATTTTTTTCTTTTCTTTTCTTTTTTTTTTGTTGTTGTGGGGGATAACACCCTTATTGAGATAAAACTCACAACCATACAATTACACAATTCACCCATTTAAAGTGTATAATTCAGTGAGTTATAGTATATTCACAGAGTAATACAGCCATCATTGTAAGTCAATTTTAGAAAATGTTCATTACCCCAAAAAGAAATTCCATAGCCTTCACTTCCCCACAAACTCTCACGTAGGCAACCATTAATTTTCTTTCTGTGTCTATAGATTTACCTATTCTGGACATTGCAATACCCTACCTAGTCTCTTGTGTCAGACTTCTTTCACGTACCATGCTATTTCAAGGTTTGTCTACGTTGTAGCATGTATGCCTTCATTCTTTTTTATTGTGGAAAAGGTGTTCATTGTATGGGTATGCTATATTGTATTTATCCATTCATCAGCTGATGGCCACATGGGTGGTTTCTACTTTGGGGTGATCATAAATACTACTGCTATGAGCATTCACGTACAAGGTTTCCTGTGGATGTATGTTTTCATTTATCTTGGATATGGACTTAGCAGTGGAATTACTGAGTATGGAACTCTACATTTAACTTTTTGAGGAACTCCCAAACTGCTTTTCAAAGAGGCTGACCATTTAAAATTCACAACAACAGTGTATGATGATCCAATTTTTTCACATTCTCTCCAACACTTGTTATTATCTGTCTTTTATCATGGCGGCCATCCTAATGGGTGTGCAGGTACTTCTCTTATATTATCTCATTTAATCTTCAGAATGCTGCCACAAGGGCAGGCAGCACTATCCCAGCATACAGATCACAATACTGAGGCTCCAAGAGGTTGAGCCTGTCAAGGTTGCAAAGCTGGTAAAGAGGCATAAAGATGTGTTGTCAGGTGTGCCTGACACCCCTCCCATTTCCTTGTATCCCAGCCCACCCTCTCAGGCCCATCGCGCCAGCTGCATAGCCCTCTCTATATATTTATCTTTGTGTTCCACACGTGATTCATTGCTGAGATGATCAGGAATGACAGCGACTGAACTTTCTATCCAAACTCACCTTCCTCCCCTGAGCCTTGAGATGGAACCATCCCTTCCTGGTTGTGAGCATTCCTTCTGTCAAGGGTGAGAGCCAGCCCAGACTGCCAGGAAATAAACCAACATGCCTCTCTGCCCCAACCCCTCCATCAGTGCCCAGACCCAGCCCCACTCAGCTCCTCCTGGCTCCGTAGCTATTTCACCCACCTCTTGGAGCACATGAGGCTCTTGCCTGGTCCATCAGTGGCTTCAGGGACCTCCCGCATCAGACTTCCAGGAAATCTCCCTTTGGTTCAAAAAATTGTAACAAGCAGGACCCTAAACAACCTAGCACCTCCTAAGACTCATGCTGACATGGGCCCTTGGTCATGAGCTGCACCATTCAGCCTCCTGCTGAATAAGGCCAGCACCTGCTGCACCCACCCATCTCCTGACTCTTCCCCTTCCCCACCACACAGGAAGACAACTGACGCAGGGAGCATCAGTGTCAGGTGTGTTGTATTTATGTGACGCACACAGTTCCCTACTCTCCCACCATTGTTCTTTGATGTATGACAAAACTCCCAATTTGTCAAATGCTTAACAGCAGTCAGGAAAATCTATTCTCCACACATCCACAGAGCTTTTCATTTTGCACAACTGTCAGCGAGAACAGTTTATGAATTTTCTGTCATGGAGAATTCTGAAAGAATGGGGAAGTGGGGAGAAACATCACCCCATCACAACCCCTTCTGTGAATCACAGCCTCAACGTATCAGACAGAAGCCCAGGCAGCATCTGAGGCTCCCCTATTACATTACACATCATCACTCTTTGCATTTAAGCCCATTTTCCATGCAGCCATCTCTGAATGCATTTCTGTTTGTATGAAATCCCTCTCCATGTTGTAAAAGTAGATATTAGACAGTGCCCTCCTACTAAAAGACCTTGCATTTCACGCTCAAAAAAGTCACCTAGAGGGACTCAGTAGTGGACAGCTCTCTGCTCCACAGAAGCCAGCCAGCTTCCCTGGCTAACATGCAACAGATTCTAATGCAAACCCAGAAGCCTCAACTTTTTAAAACATTGTATATTGAAAATATACACTGAATCATCTTTAACAGCAAAAAAACTAAAACCAACCAACATTTCCAAAGAGAGGCAACTGATTAAATAAATTATGATAACCCCCGAAATGGACCATGGTCCATCATGGAAACAGTGTTTCTGTGGTGTGGGAATCTGGTTAGGATATGTTAACTAAAGCAAGTTTCAAAACTGTATTTACAGTATGATTCCAATTTAGTAAATGTATGTACGTATATGTATGCATAGGGGGAAAAAAGACCAGATGGAGAGACACCCTAAATGTTAACACTCAAGAGATTATCTGCTTTTTAAAAAGATTTTTATTTTCATATATTTTCCGCATTTTCTTCAATGAAGGGAAAAGTTTTTTTGAAAAAGTTGTTTTTGCTCAACAGTCTATTCATGGACCATTCCCAAAACTTTAAACTTGGCAGACTGTGGCCAGCTGTACAGTAAACAGAATTTACAGCCCAATGGCTTTCTGGCAGTGAGCACTTTTTTATTCACACAGGGTGACACCATACTGAACAGCAGCTGTCCATATGATTTTAATCACAGTAACTTTTGAAACCACAACTTGCAGTCCCCCTTATTTTGTTCCATCAAAAAGCTGTCTTTTGAAGCTAATGAGCAAATTCTCTGAGAACTGGAACCTAGGAAATGCTGAATCACTGGGCAAATAGCCCATTAAATCCATACTAGTTATGCAGCTCTTTGAAGATGCACATAGCTCAAGATAACTTGAAACTTCCCTCTGAGAATATATAGGATCTCTGGTTATCATATGTAAATGTGAGTCAATGCCTAACAAGAAATGATTATTTGCAAACACCTTGGCTATGATCTAAGTTGCGATTCTAATTTGAGGAGTAGCAGAGTGATCACTTTAGCATGGACCTGGAGGCTAAGATTAACCTTTACAGGGAAATCCTGAATAGGGTTGAGACTTCCCAAGAAACACATTCTACGAGCTACTCACAATCACAACTGTCTAAGCTGAAAGAAAATTTCAACACTAAATCCCTTAGTCCTTCCTTTTCCTTTCTATTCAGTCTCTCCCATTTTATCTCCTTTCCTACCCACCTTGAATATTTCTCAAGCTATCTCTTTAATAATACTTTTAGAATGTGCTTTCAAAATGTTTGCTTTCAGTCCTTCACAACCACTTGAAGGGAAAAAGAAAGAAAAGGAAAAAAAATATAGATATACCTTGTGTATGAGTTTGCTAGAGCTGCCATAACAAAGTACCATAGACTAGGGTGGGTGGAAGGGAGGGGGAGGGCTTAACAACAGAAATTTATCATTGCACAGTTCTACAAACTGAAAGTCCAAGATCAAGGTGTCAGCAGGGTGGATTCCTTTGAAGGGCTATGAAAGAATCTGTTCGATACCTCTCTCCTAGCTTCTGGTGGTTTGCTGGCAATCTTTGGCATTTCTTGGCTTGTAGAAGCATCACCCTGCTCTGTGCCTTCCATTTCACATAGCATTCTCCCCAAGTGCATGACTCTTTGTCTAAACTTCCCCTTTTTGTAAGGACACCTGTCACAATGGATTCAACACCCCCCCCCCCCGCCAAAACACACACACCCCATGACCTTATCTTAATTTAACTGCATCCACAATGACCTTATTTCCAAATAAGGTTATATTCTGAGATCAGAGGGTTAGGACTTCAACATATAATTCAGCTCCATAGTACCTTGTATCAATCCAACCATGACTTTCTTTGAACCTATGCCCCAATCAGGCTTCTGAGCACTGCTAGATTAAACTGTACGACCTCCAAGTGATGGCATGGGTTCCAGCGTCAGCTGAGCTAATACTCCTTTGTCACCACCTCCTTCTATTCCCCACTGCAGCCTTTTTCAACTTTCACCATGCTCCTCTCTCCCCTCAACTTTAGGAAATGATCTTACCTCCTACTTCATAGAAGCAAACAGAGGCCATCCCAAAAGAATGTTCTGACCACCCTGCAATGAATTCTCTCCCGTTACCTGCTGTATTAGTCCATTTTCATGCTGCTGATAAGGACATACCTGAAACTGGGCAATTTATAAAAGAAAGAGGCTTAATGCACTGACAGTTCCACAGGGCTGGGGAGGCCTCACAATCATGGCAGTCCCCACCCAAATCTCATCTCATAGCTCCCATAATTCCCAAAAGAAAGTTTCTCTACACAAGCTGTCTCTTTGCCTGAGGCCATCTATCCACGTAAGATGTGACTTGCTCCTCCCACTCCGTCCCCCCTCCAGCTCCCCATCCATCCCACTGAGAACTACCTCCACCACTCAATAAGACCCCCACATTCACTCTTCAAGTCCATGTGCAGCCTGATTCTTCCTAGACTCCAAACAAGAACCCAGGTGCTAAGAGGGCACTGAGCTGGTTAACACTTTAGCTGTCTGCAGATTGCAAAGCTAAAAGAGCACACTGTAACATGCCCGCTGGGCTTCAGGAGTCGCAGACACCCACCCCTAGACAAGACCAAGGGGCCAGAGCCCAAAGTGCTTGCCCTGGCTTCTGAACCTGCCCGTCTATGTGCTCCCCATCCTGTAAGGGGTTTGAGCTTGTGGCAGCTGAACGGAGAGGCATACCTCTGTCACATGTCCTGTTGGGGAAGCAGGGAACTTTCCTGTTTCAGCACCTTTATTTTTAAAACAAAGATACTAAGGTTTAGAGAGAATAAACTTTCTCAAGGTTAAACTCTACGGAATGGGATGAAATGGTGATAGAATTTAGTGCTTATTCCATCTGCGTGTGAGAGGCCTGAGGGACATGGCCTCATTCTGCTAGGGCCTTCGAGTTATTAGAATTTTTGCAAAGCATATCAACATCCCACCCGGCAGAAACTCTGGCATATTGACTTCAACCATGTGCTTCTTCTGGGACCCGTTGTTTTAGCCAACTCCATACCCATACTTCAGGAGGCTTGTGAATTTCCTGAACTCTGAGTCTTGGACTTGTGTTCCCACACCCAGCCTTGGCTCTTCTCTCAGGCTAACCTTAGCCCCATTTGCTCTGCTAGAATGTCCCATTCTGTTTTCTTCCTCCTTTGGTTCTACTGCAACCAGCCTCACCACAGTATTCCGCTTACCTGTCTAGGAGCTCTGCAATACACCTGAGCTCATACCCTGCCACACTTCCCCCAGCCCCATGAGTGGACTGAATGAGAAATGATAGTTGTTTGAAACCCTTATCATGGCAAACAAAAAATGAAGGAAAACAAAACAATAGCAAAAACAAACAAACAAAAACCTTGCTGAACGCAGATTCTGATTCAGTTAGCATGAAGCCATGACTTGTGCCAGACACTGTCCTAGGTACTGGAGTGAACACTGTCATATTTAACTTAACCTACCAGCCTTTAATAGAATCCTGCTCTGTGAAATTTGCACAGGGGCCAAAGAGAAACAAGGCATTATTTATAATAATTGGCTTGCCATTATCCATGCTGTTGGCGCTGCCTGTAACAACATGATGGACTTTTATGCTATTCACAGCCTTTAAAAAAGTAGTTCTGTTGTGATTCAACATATAGTAATCTCCATTTTAAGGGGACAATAGAAACACTCAGCTATTATTCATCCCAGAGCCTTAAACGGCAGAGAATTCCTTTATCAGGAACATAAGGTTAGAACAGCATGAGTTATCAATAGTGCAAGTAGCCCAATGCATTTATTGAGGTGCTCAAACTATTGAAAAAACTTACGATTTTTAAAAGTAAAAGGCTAGACCTCAAGTAGCATTTTGGGAGAAGTGTGTCAAAGGCACAAACTATTCAGAACTGCTTAGATTGAAATGAGAATGGGGACGGTCTTGGTCCCCATAACCCAACTCAGTTCTGAATGTTCTGAAAAGAGTAGATAAAGGAGAAATGCTACGCATGTTCAGAAATCCAGATTTGAGGGGCCAGGACTGGTGGGAAATATGGGAGCAGCTGCAAATCAGTTAATTAACAATCATTAGTGATACATGCATAACACATTTTGTATTCAGTTAGCTATTTATTTATTTATTCACAGCCACATTCCACAAAGGGCTTGAGGCAGCCTACAAAAAGAACAACACAACAACGGCTAAATGCAAACGAGTATAAAAAGTCAGGACTAGCATAGAGGGTGAGGAACACCTTGACCAGAAGGGCACACACCTGTTGGCCATAAGGGACTCCAGAGGTACCACAGTCAAGTTCCAAACTTGGCTTGAGGCATCCTGGCAGCCAAAGTGAAAAGGAGACAAGGTCAGGCCCAAGCATTCTCTTTAACAAGACACTGTTAAATGTCTTTCTTTCAAAGTATGTAAAAAGCTGAACACTGACACAGCGGCCCCACAAATAACTACAGAATCAGAGGTCTGTTCAACTGCAGTAAAATGGATGGAACAAGGGAGAATGGCAAAGTACTTGGGTTCTGGAGCTGAAAGTCCTCACTGTGAGGGCTGGCTTAACCTCTACTAGCTCCAGGGTCCTGGAGAAGATGTTTAATTTCTCTGGGGTGCATTCTTATGATGCACAAACCAGAGATCTAAAAAGACTTAATTGGCTAAGTCCTACGTCAGAAAGAAAAAGAATAAAAGAGGGAGAATGAATAAAGGAAAGAATAGGTATGTAACTGAAAAGAATTGAAACATATAAAGCACCTAGCATATAAAACATGCCAGATCCTTTCCTAGTGTTTTTTTTCTTTAATTCTTTCTGTGAAATTGAGTCTGGGTAGCAGACTGTTCCTCCATCTGAGTGGCTGTTAGTCTCTCTCTTCCTTCTCCGACCCTCTGCCCCTCCCACTCTCTTTAACTTCAACTCCAGATGTAGCTGGGGCCATGCCACATCTCAACCTCAGAACACCAGGGCACAGAGAAGTACAGAGACCCAAGTGATGGATGGGTGGGTGAGTCTGTAACTCTCAGAGGAACATTATTAGAAGCAACAAGTGGTGATGGGCATAGGATCAACCAACACAATGAGAGAGAATAACAGTCAACTCAGAGATGAGGTCATCAGTGATTGATAATCTGATAATGGTTGAACACTCACAAGGAAGGGCCACATACTGAAATGAGTCCATTTATTTTACATATTCCTACCTTGAGTGCTTGTTCACAAATATGCTCTACCTAATCCATTCTGATTTTGATGAAAAGTTCCATTTTCTACAGCAATCCATCCAAAATCAGAATGGAGCCAGCAATACTGGCTGTCTTGATGCTAAACACTTTTCGACATCAGCTAACAGCATGAGACTAACTACTGAGCTTTTGTGTTTTCAGTGACCATATTTTTCTAAGCCAAACATTTAAAAAATTCACATAAAAGTCAAATTACTTGTATATATTTTGAGGCTCATCTAGTTTAAGAAAAAAAAAAGCTATCAAAAATTGAATCTCTGTTGGAAATTCTGAGTCATACAGTCACTGCATTAAGCTACTTGGACAGGTGATCTTCCCATTTTTCAGATGATTCTCCTGACCTTCAAGCTTACGTGAGAAGTCTCTGCTCTGTGTTCCCTTTGAACTCGCACACATCTCCATTCTAACACTCACCACTCTACAGCTGAGTTTCTGATGAGACTAAGAACCCACCGGCCACAGGATGGCCGTCCTATTCAGTTGCATGTTTCTAAAACTTGCTCAATAACAACCAAAGGGAAGTGTTTTGCAAGCATAGAAAATCAGCTCTTCAGGATAGTACTAAATGCAGCAAGTTACCCTCCTCTTTTCTACATTGTCCTCTTCACATTTTAGCTTCTAGACTTCCCATCCTGCCATGACCAGCCCCAGCCAGGCCTCTTTAGCCTCAAGATTTCAAGAAGTCAAAGAGGACCTATATTCACAGGGCCTGAGCGGCTCAGAGAAACGGCCCCCTGTGAGTAGCCACAGAGGGTCAGGTGGAACCCGTCACTGTGCATCGGGGCTAAGACTTGATTCGTTACAATAGCCCAGGACATGGGAAGCCTTCCTAAGGTCTGACTTGACCACTAAGGATCTGTCACTTCTTGGGTCCCCAATCCAGCAGTGAGAGTGAAGGAAATCCTCAGTCCCTTGGCCAAAACCTCAACTCTCTGCCTTCAGAATATGAGTTTAACGAGAATTCCCTGGATGACGACCACTGTCATTCATTTAAATCACAGCTACACATTACCGGGAAGATTTATCACACTGGGGCGGTCTGATCTCCTTCTGTAAATGGCCATCAATTTCTGTATCTTTTACTTTTTTTTGGTCTGAATAATGAACATACTGGTGAAAGCAATGCCCAGGATGACTAGGCACATCCAGGAAATTCTAAAAGAGTGAGTTTCAGAATTTTGACATGATTTTATTTTCTTCATGCTTAAACTCTCATAAAACTCCTAATCCATTTAATCATGCTGCCTAATCATATGTTTATCGTGAAAAGTAGCATTAATGTGGCAGACTGTTTTTTCTTCTTTTTTTTTTTTTTTTTTGACGGAGTCTTGCTCTGTCACCCAGGCTGGAGTGCAGTGGCGTGATCTTGGCTCACTGCAAGCTCCGCCTCCCAGGTTCACATCATTCTCCTGCCTCAGCCTCCCGAGTAGCTGAGACTATAGGCGCCCGCCACCACGCTCGGCTAATTTTTTTTTTTTTTTTTTGATTTTCAGTAGAGACGGGGTTTCACTATGTTAGCCAGGATGGTCTTGATCTCCCGACCTCGTGATCCGCCAGCCTCCGCCTCCCAAACTGTTAGGATTACAGGCGTGAACCACCACACCCAGCCCTTTATTTATTTTGTTTTGTGTAAGAGATAGGGTCTCTTTCACCTAGGCTAGTGCTTTACTGCAGCTTTGCACACCTGGGCTCAAACAACCCTCTTGCCTCAACATCCCACGGAGCTGGGACTACAGGTATGTGCCACCACACCCAGCTAATTTTTTAAATTTTTTTGTATAGGTGGGGTCTCACTGTGTTACCTAGGTTGATCTTGAACTCTTGGCATCAAGCAATCTTTCTGCCTTGGCCTCCCAAAGCACTGGGGTTACAGGCATGAGCCACCATGCCTGGCCCCATGTCCTGTTTATAAACTAATAATTAGCAAGGTAAGGCAAAAAGGGTCCTTTTACCTATATTTGAGCCAACATCTACAAAGGCTTCAACAGAACAATTCCATGTCCTATTTTTGGAAGAAAGCTCCAATTTCCAGCCCTAGTTTTCAGTGTTGTGGAGTAGTTTTGTTTCCTGTCTTTTGTATTTTTTTAAAAAGCTTCTCTAACATTTTAGTTGCAATCTGAGACAGTCTGTTTCAGAGAAAAAATTTTACAGCCAGATGCTCTGGTGTGAGTCGCTTCAATTTACTTCTGAGGATGATCAATAACAAATGGGGAATGCTTGTCATTTGCTCAAATATTGTGAAGGCTTGTCTTTTCTTGGGCACATGCACACTTTATAGGCAAGGTTTCATTCATCCGTAATGCCTGATGGGACCACTGCGAGAACAGGTCAGTCATTTACAGAAACAGACCTAAAACCCTAAGGCCTAGGAGCCATCACAGCCCCCACCCCACCCGGACATTAACAAGACACCCAGGGTAGGGAAGAAAGGCAAATGGGAGTGCAATAGATTCAGGAAATAGGCAACGCTAGGGCCTCCATTTCCCTGGGGGATTTTAATAATCTCCTTGGTTTCACAGCGGGTGGTTATAAGGAGGCAGAGGGAAGGTCGGATGGTTCTGATACAGAAAATAGCTCCTCGGTGGGACAGGGGAGATGACGGCAGAGAAGCTGTCAACCACTTTTTTGTGTGATGCCACAAGTCTCCACAGCTCACTTGTATAGCGCTATTGCTCTATTCCATGTGACAAAATATGAGTCACCTGCTCAATTAGTTTCATTCAGTCCATTATCCCTATAGCAAAGGAGTGCTCTCTCCCAGAAACCGGCAAATTATTGTTCAATGTATTTAGTCTTAATACGGTTGATCCTTCCTTTTCTTTCTTTTTACCTCTCTTCCTCTCTCCATCCTTCCTATCCATCCATCCACCTATCTATCCAACCATCTACCTGAAGGTATACTGACCATCTACTTTGTGTCAGGTACTATTCCAAGCACTTAATATACAGTATCTGATTAAATTTTAACAATACCCTGGAAGTTAGCTCTTAATATTCTTTATGAATATTATATGAGGTTTAAAGAGGTTATGTGTCTTGTCCAAGATTGAGTAAAATTCAGCCCATGGGCTAAATTCAACCTGTTTTTGTAAATAAAGTTTAGTTGGAACATATCTATGCCCATTTGTTTACTTATGATACAATTTTACCAGAGTTGAGTAGTTACAACAGAGACCATATGGTCCACAAAGCCTAACATATTTACTAACTGGCCCTTAACTGAAAAAGTCTGCCAACCCCTGTTCTTGCCCAGTAATACTTAGCAAGAAAGTAGCAAAGTCAAAGATTCAAACCCAGATCTATCGACCTCAAAACGCCATAATTCTTCAATGCTGTGTCATGCAACAGAAGTATGTGAGTTTTTTCTGCATGACTTCTTGACACCTAGGGTGAGATGGCGAGGCTAGGTTTATGGTAAGCGGAACAGATCTGACATATATTACTTAGTAAGTAGCCAATTACTGTGGAAGACTCTCTTCATTTGTAAGAAAAGCCAATGAGGACTTTTTTTTTTTTTCCTGCTGAAATAATTATAGAGATGAGTGTTGATGCATGTTTTGACTTTGCTGCAAAAGTAGTTCTGTCTTCTCCAGTTTAAGCAATTACATTAGTTTCTAAATAGAGTAGATGGAACTATAGTTGTCAAAGAATGCAAAGATCAGTCAACTGCATTTACAGTGTGACATTCTAAGCAGAGATACCACAAAGTATCTTGTGCACAACCAAGTAGGTAAGTGCTGTTGAGCACCTGTGAGCCAGAAGAAAATAGGAGAAAAATGTGGCTAAATGGAAATGGAAATTTCTATATAATGGGATCTGGTAGCAAACACTTCTTCTACCATAATGCCCTAACAATTGATTGTTTTCTAATGTTGCTTGGTTGGGGGAAGATATATTCTGAGTGTTCCTCCAAACTTGTAGAAGTCATTTTTTCTGGAGGAGATAGTGGTCCTAAGATGGTCTGCTTGGTACTCTGAGTGCAAAGATGCCTCCTGCAAAAAAACAAGCAGCTTATGAAGGAAGCAATGACTTAAAGCAGACACGTTACCTCTAAAGAACAAGGAGAAGATCAAATCCAGAACCAGGCAGTAGTAATAAGGGAGCTGACCTGTCAATAGGCCAAGGATCCAAAGGACATGGGAACCAGGCATGATTCAAAACAGCCACTGCTGAACACCTACACCAATGGGGGGAAAATGATACTCTTCGTGTTAGAGTACACAACTGCTACAGAGTCTCAGCTGTGATCTCTACTGCCGGGTGTCCCCAAAGATGTCCACATCCCAACCCCTGAGACCTGTGAATATGTTACCTTACTTAGCAAAAGGGACGTTGCAGATATAATTAAGCTAAAGATCTTGAGATGGGGAGATTATTCTTCATTTTTTGGGTGGGCTCAGTGTAATCACAAGTGTCCTTGTAACTGAAAATGGGAGGTAAGAGGGTCAGAGTCAGAGAGAGATGTCAAGACGCTACACTGTTGGCTTTGATGACAGAGGAAGGGGCCATGAGCCAAGGAGTGCAGACAGCTTCTAGAAGCTGGAAAAAGTCAGCAGACAGATTATGTCCTAGAACCTCTAGAAGGAATACATCCAGGCAACACCTTGATTTTAGCCCAGTGAAACCCATTTCAGACATCTGACCCCCAGAAGGCCAGAAGATAATAAATTCGTGTGGTTTTAAGCCACTATGTCTATGGTAATTTGTTATGGTAGCAATGATAAACTAAGACAACAGCCCTGACTCGGGGGAGGGTAAAGGAAGGAGCCACACACCACCACACTCTCACCATGGGAGGAATAGTTGAAATGAGCACACAACGTCAGGTCCCCAACAAACAGCTGAATGGGTTTCAGGCTAGCTTGCTAATTCATTCACCAATTCTCAGCTCTGGTGTTGCTTGATTCAGAATGTAAAGACAATTTTAAAATTTCCTTAGTTTCAAAACTTAATTCATCCAATGCACTTAATTTAAAACCACACATTATTTATCCACAAATCTTGACACACAGGGAAAGAAACAGAAATACTTGCTGGACAGATGGCATGGAAACAAAGGGTTATTAGAGATTTGCCATGCAGGCCTAAGTGAATTCACAATAACCATCATGACATAATGTCCACTGTTACTATCAAGAGAGTTGTTCATGGATTAGTATCAATAACCTCAGAACTATGAAAAGAACCATGGGCAGAGTTTGACACCACAGATACTCTCTGAGTGATTGAAGTCTCTTCTACCACAGTGAGTGGTACCATGGAAGTAGTCTTGTCTCCAGGTCTCCTAAGCTTACTTATGATGAAGTGATGGGACTCTTACCCAAGAAACCATCACAGAAAAAAAAAATCCTCACCTAACAAAATTGTGCCAGTGAACAAACTCTCAGACATATGGCCACATTGACAAGATCTGCATGGTATCAAAAGAGGTCAAGCTAATAACCTGAAGAAACAGGAAGAAAATTCTGATTTGTCTTATACAGAAGGTCTACAAAAACAGGACGAAGTCTAACACTGTTGAGAGTGGGGTGAGATGGGTGAACTTCTCTACCACCTGGTGACGAAATACACTGGGATTCTATGAAAAAGCATTTTTTTCTAAACTCAATTTCCATATTAATTTTAGAGTTATAAGTAATTAGCGAAAAATGTTCCTGAAGATTTAAATCAAGATAATCTTTTAGGAGAAACAAAATGATCTACATATGAAAATACTCAATTCAGCTTCGCATATTGCCACGTTATGTTCCCTGAGAAGCAGACTCTGAGAGTGTAGCACGTAGAATGTTTGAAGTGGTTCCCTTGGGGTCAACAGCTACGGAGAATAGGGGAAGTTAGCAGGAATGGGGCAGAAATAGAAGTCAAGCTGTGATGTAGGCCCAATAACAGCTTCAGCTAACCCATTGGGGAGCTCTAGGGCTGGAATGTGAGTTGTCCTGTTTTGGGGCAGAAATGGTAAAACATTTACATTCTTGCTTCTATGGGTCAGTGAACATTGGCTGCCCCAGGAAGGAGCCCAACTTTGGGCAAGGTAGCTCTCTAAAGCTGAGGAGATTCTTGAAGAAGCTTGTGTGAATGAATGAATGAATGAATGAACGAATGAATGCAAGCTTGTGCAAGGTTAACCCAGTGGACTTGGGGTACTCAAACTCAGCATATTTTAAAGAGAAGACTGGCTCCTTGACCATCCTGGGAGATAACTATAAGTCTTTGGAATGCCTAGCCTGATACAAATGTCTTTGTGCATCTGGGGTCTTGGGATAGGCCAGATAGTTTATGCAAACAATGTGATTTATGGTGAATGCCTATTTTTGTTCACCTGGGGCCCTGGTCATGCTGTATTGGTCTGATGCCTGAGGAGACTGAGCAGTCACGTAGGCAACCCAGGCCTATGTGACTAGCCCCCAGAAGAAATCCTAGAAACCAAAGTTCAGATGAGCTTCCTTGTTGGCAATCCTTCCTATGCATTGTCACACACTGTTGCTGAAAGGATGAAGCATTGCTGACACAACCCCAAGATCACACATGCTTTCTTCTGTACTCTATCCTATGCCTTTTTTTTTTTTTTTTTTTTTTTTTTTTGACACGGAGTCTCACTCTATCTCCCAGGCTGGAGTGCAGTGGTGAGATCTTGGCTCACTGTAATCTCCGCCTCCTGCCTTCCAGTGATTCTCCTGCCTCAGCCTCCTGAGTAGCTAGGATTAGAGGCACATACCACCACGCCCAGCTAATTTTTATATGTTTAGTAGAGATGTAGTTTCACCATATTGTTCAGGCTGGTCTCGAACTCCTGACCTTGTGATCCGCTCACCTCGGCCTCCCAAAGTGCTAGGATTACAAGCGTGAGCCACTGCACCCAGTCACTATCCTATGCTTCTTTTAAAACAAGCCATTCGCTGTTAATCTGGATTATTTTACTACATTAAACTGGAACGTGAGTATAGCAGTTTTCCTGAGTTCTGTGAGTCATTTTATGAATCATCAAGCATAAGGATGGTCTTGGGGACCCCTAACACATGGCTAGCGCTTACGAGCTGCCTGCTAGCTGTAGTCCCAGCAGCTAGGGTAACAAATCCTTTCTTGAAGGGATATCCAGGTGGCACATCACAGTACGTACCTATAAAAGCTGGAAACAAGTGAAATATTCATAAATAGGAGATCTATTTGGCAAAGTAGAAGTTAGAAAGTACCCAGCCAAGCTCTGTCTGGTGGAATAAGAGTGCTTTGTGAGAATGATTCCAATATCTATCTTCATTTGCTATTCATATGGAGAAAACGGTCTTCTCATTTGGGGGAGAAACTCTGAATTATTCTTAAAGAATCTCTGGCTATCCCCTCTAGCTTACATTGAACATTCTAGGTCCTTGAGAAGATCCTCATTTCAAAGGCTACAGAAACCATCTGAAATTGATTCATGGGAAAATTTATGTGCTATTAACACCAGATAGCAGAAGCAGACTGGCTAAAATATAGCAACTTGAAATATATTTTATGTACTGGAATTTGATCAAATGCAGATGGATAACTTCTAGAACAATGACAGCAAACAAACTTTGGAAAAACACACGACTGTGCTTGGAGAATGGTATCATAGTTTTTAAGAAACGTACACTGTATAGCTAGATAGCAAAGCAGCGTCTGTTTAAACCCCAATCTAACACTTTGTTGTAAGCTGACAGTGGGAGAAAATGGTTATTTGAATATGGTTTGACGGGCCGGTTGCCATGACTCGCACCTGTAATCCCAGCACTTTGGAAGGCTGAGGCAGGAAGATCACTTGAGGCCAGGAGTTCGAGACATTGCAAAACCTCATTGTCTTTACTAAAAATACAAAAATTAGGTGAGTGTGGTGGCACATGCCTGTAATCCCAGCTACTCTGGCAGCTGAGGCACGAGAATCCCTTGTACCTGGGAGGCAGAGGTCACAGTGAGCCGTAATCACGCCACTGCCCTCCAGCCTGGGCAACAGAGCAAGACTCTGTCTGAAAAAAAACCAAAACAAAACATATACCTATACATACATACACACACACACACACACACACGCACACGCACACACACATGCATGCGCACACACACACACATATATATGTATGTGGTTTGATGGGTTACTTGATAACTGCCAATTTAGTCTTGAGATGAGGAACAAAACTGAAATATGAAAGATGACTGGTCTCATAGACTATGTGACTGCTTCTGGTCCACTGATTGTGAACATTAGTGATGTGTGTTCATTGACGGGTTGAGGTAAGTATGAGTTGGTGTACTATGCCTTATTTCTCTCTTTCTTTGTCACAAAGGCCTTGAAATCTCCATGATAGAGATGGCAGAGCTATAAGAAGAAAGCAGCCCAAATCCCTGAGTCACAGATGTTTTAAGAAGAGCTTCCCAGGAGAGGTACCAGACCCACATCAGACTTCATATGATTATAAAATGAACTTCTATCATGTTGAATCTCTGAACTTCAGGGTTGTTTTGCAGGACAGCCTACCTTATAGTGACAAGTCGAGGAAGGTACAGGCGTGCAAATTTCATTTTAAAATCAGTCAGTGGAGATTGTCAATGGAAAATAATTGTCAATGGAAAATAAAGATTTCAGATTCCTGACAGCTTAAAAAGAGGAAAAATAGGTCTTTTTTTCTTCCCCAACCCCTGCTTATGTGAAGCATTGTAGTCTAATAGCTGGCATTTTAGACAGATGAAAAAGATGAGTTTGCTTCAAAACGTATATATGACCAGACTGTAAATTCACATGCAATGCAGTCTGCTTTGGGAGTTAAACATATTTTTTAAACAAACCATTATAACTTGACTTATTATACCTCAACTTGATTATAAAACAAACATCAAAGTGAAATCTAAGGTAAGTCTTTTTTTATTTCCAGTTCCAAAGCCATTTCCATTTCTTAGTTATCTTTGAATCCTCAGCCCCAAGTGCAGTGCCTGATACACAGCAGGTATCCACAATCTTTGGATGACTGAATGAAAAGGAAAGTTTATGCTTAATTACCTTTAATCTTGCTTGTGGTTTAATTTCTCAGAGTTAATTTGAACACTAGATGGAGAAATTCTAAAAAATATATATATTTTTCGGAAAGGCAAGCATCCTCTTGGTCTGAGAGGTTTCGTGACAAGTTAATTTTATGTTAAATCAGTATGAATGGATGGATGATAAACTTTGGAAAGTCATACTTAGAAATATATTGAAAACAGATAAATGAGTATGTCCTCAGATGAAAAATAATAACTACTTAAATAAAATTTGAAATAACCACTTGATAGCAAAGAGAACTTCGGTGTCAATACTTTAAATTCCATGCCATGCTTAATTATATTCCTGAAATCTATGAACAAAAGGGCAAAATCGAAGAAAACAAAAGAATATAGTTTCAGATGAAATTCATGAACAAGAACCTCAAAAATATAATAGGCAACAATTTGCTGCATTTCAACATTTAAGAGGCTTCAACATCCATATTTTTCTCTGATATGCCATTACATGAACATATAATCCTTGAAAAATTGTTATTATTTTTGTTGCTAAAACTGCTTGTAATAGGAATAAAAGATATGCTTAGTAATATGCTCAGATGATTGCATTTGAACAAATACTATGGTAATAATTCTCATATTTGGAAAGGCTAGAATCTGAATTACACATAAAGTTAGTGGCATCTCTTTTGTGAAGCCTTAGATTTTATTTTACTTTTTGTTTTAAGACCAAGTAAAAACCCAACTTTCAGCTAATGGAATTCTAGGTCTAGTTGGTAGAACGACATCCAGATGGAGCTCAAAACACCTGCTGAATAGTATCTATAAACTGTCAGCTTGATATCATCACCAAGAATTCTGCAAGCTGAATTGCACTGGAATCTTAAGGACTTGCACACAGTGTAGTTATACATAACTCAGAAGAACAGATTATTAACTACGAGACTGTGAGGACTCTTTCTTTGGCTTTTAAGAAAAGTCATTGAGTTAATGCTGAATATATTCCTAAGAAATGTACTTATGAAATTAATAGAGTTGACTAAAGATCTGAATAATATTAGGCTATAGTAACCTCAAACTTGATTACTCTTATACATGGTAAAACAATCCAGAAATCCTGGGAATCGGCTGTTCATTATGGCTGAATGGAGGTTGCCCAAGCCCTGGCATTCTTTTATAGTTTCAAGGGAGAGCAAAAGTCTGAAGTGGGTAGGGACTGGGCCATATTTAATAATTTAAACTTATCATCATGGAACAATTCATACCTGTTACATACAAGTTAAATAATCTTCATGCTGTGTTGCAAACTGCTCTTCCTGCTATACTTCAAACAAATAGAATCATTTTACAAAATAAAATTACCAAAATGGGTATATACTTCATGAAACTGTTCAAGCAAACCTTTGGTGAAGAGTGTGATATAATCACCAATGGCTTTAAGATTGCCATTGGGAGGATTTTAAAATGGAGATGGACCGGGTGCTGTGGCTCACACCTGTAATCTCAACACTTTGGGAGGCTGAGGTGGGGGCATCACTTGAGATCAGAGGTTTGAGACCAGTCTGGCCAACATGGTAAAACACTGTCTCTACTAAAAATACAAAAATTAGCTGGCCATGGTGGCGCACGCTTGTAATCCCAGCTACTCAGGAGGCTGAGGCAGGAGAATTGCTTGAATTGAGAAGATGGAGGTTGCAGTGACTTGAGATTGTGCTACTGCACTCCAGCCTGGGTGACAGAGTGAGACTCTGACTCAAAAAAAATTAATCAATTAAAATAAAATGGATGTGAAAGATGGAAATGATGGTGAGGTGTGCAAGTTCCAGTATGTGTGGATCTGATGGCTTTTGAAAGTATCAACTGTAGGGATTCTCTTATATTCTTTCAGTAACCTAACAGTGTTGATATATATGATGAAAAATAGCATTCAAACCTTCATCGAAGATGGTGCCTCTGACTCTGGAGGGATACGATGAGGAGAGAGAGCACATAGCCATAGTTGAGGTCTCCAAGTCTATCATGCGTCAGCATTACCAAGAGGGTTTCCTAAGATTCAGATTGCTGGATCCCACCCCAGAGTTTCTGATTCCATAGGCTGAAGGAGGGACCTAATAATTTGCATTTTCAACAAGTTCTCAGGTTATTCTGACACTGCTGGTCAGGGAACTATGTTTTGAGAACTACTGGTCTAGGTGTTTCACTTAGAAGTCAGGATGGTTCACCCCTGTTTCCCTCTCACTGGGCTAAAAGTCCAAAGTCCTAACCATTACCAGCAAGGATCTACGTGATCTAGGCCTTAACAATCTTCCTGACATCATCTCCTGCCCATCTCTTTGTTGCTAGCACCACTCAAGGCTCATTGTCCTCCTTACTGATCCTTAAATATGCCAAGCTTGTTCCCCTCTCACATCCTTTGCAATTGCTGCTTGCTCCCTCAACCCAGAATGCTCTTCTCGCAGATCTTCAAAGGGCATGCTATTTCACTTCATTCAGTTCTTTGTCCAGAGAAGCTTTCCATAACCATCCTACTTAAAATCGTTCCTCTCCACAGTTCCCCTTTCATTACTGTCTATCCCCTTCCCTGAAAATTTGTCAGATCATTTTCACCTGAAAAATAATATTTATTTATTGATTGTCTGCTCCTCTAAGAACAGGGACTTGGTGTGACTCACTGCTGAGTTTCTAGTGCGTAAAAAAGTATCTGACACACAGTAGGCATTCAATACAAATTTGTTAAAGAAAATGATGAATAATTGATTGAATAAATAATTTTAAGAAAGAGCAACTGCAAACAAGCCAGCCTCCAAACTGACAAAGTTGAGGGGGTAAAGGTCTAAGGTTTTAAAATCAAACTTGCATCTATGAAAACACTCTATAAATAAGAATATACACTATATGAGAGATCTTCTGTTATACATAAAGAAGGCTGAATAGTATCTACTCACAGGAGTCAATTGTGCACATCTCTTCCCAACCCCATATTCAGTAACTTTACACTGATAGGTAGAAATCAATCACAGTGGGAATATTTACACGCAGGAAATTGGCAAACATTACAATTCAAGGCTTATTTTTATCAGCACACTACTGATTCTATCCATAAACACATTCCATTACTCAGTTTGATAGCCTCACCCATGGACTGGTCACCCAGACCAGGGTTGAGACAGGTTTGTTGCCAATTAAAGGAGGGAAAATGGGACATCTCAGTACAATATATCGGGATAGACTGGGAAGCTTATCTAAATCTTATTTCAGGATGTACATTTAGTGGGGATGAACATCTACTCTGCCCTGCCTGAGCAGTCGAAACATAAAACAGGTGGATATGGGGATATGTGCTTTTGAAGATAGCCACCCTTCCCTCTTGCTCTACATGTATTATGGGGAAACTGATCCTATTCCTGAGTCTATGGATAGAATATATGACTGATATTATTCAAGTCTAAAGTCGGGCCCAACAATGGGTTTTCAGTTACACAAGTCCATAAAATCTCCCTCTGTCTTACTTATGACTAAATGAATCCTGACTATACTGTGCTTTTTTTAAAGCGGGATATAAAATAGTACAAACCCAAGTTTGAGCACAAGTAAATCAAATACATACTCAAGGCACAAGTGGCAGAATGGAATAACACGGCACCAGTAAAATTCATTTTTTTTTTGTTAGTAGTTATATGAATTTACTCTTTGTCGAAACATTTTTGCTTAAATTTTAGTCACATTGTTTTTGCAATTAAAAAAACCACAAAATATAGGTTGAATTTCAATTTTCTTCTCTGTTTATAAAAACTGTTTTCCCATACATTAGAAAGATGTCTAAGATAAACCCATGAATCAATGGAGAATTAAAATGGCACAGCCAATTTAAATACCACATATTTAAACAAAGACCAGAAAAAAAAAATCTCTTGCAACAGAGATTGCTATAGCACATTAATTATAAGGTTTGAGATAGATTTTTGTAACTCAAACATAAATTTTAAAGAACCTTCCCATTTGTTTCTTTTAGTGATTAATGTCTCTAAAAGAAGGACAAGTTGACCTTTAAATCTGAACCAGCTCAGAAAAAGGCCCAAATGCACACTTGACCTCTTCTACAAGGAGCCTGTTTTAGTCACAATATAATTTTACCCTCTCACAGGTGCTCCGTAGCAGCCTGACAGTGGCATTTACATTTCTTTTAACAAGCCAAGAAATAATAGAACAAGGAAGACTGGTAGTCACTGGCTTTAATTGTAAGTTTGGGCCTCTGTTTTGTCTTACCACCCATTTTGGCCGAGGAATGCACTGCCTGTTCCCTGTTTTCCTTGTGGTAAAGCAAGAAACTTGAATTTGAAACCAGAGCCCTGAGTCTCCTATGCCCTGGCCATCTACTGCCTTTGCATGCAGCCTCTGTTCTGGCCTTCAATCCGCTCTCTCAGCAATTCCCAGAGCATTCCTTGGGTCTCAACTCTAAGGAAGCATCTTCATTTCATGAATCACTCTGTAGGGGACACAGGAGGGTACATTCCCCTAGCACAGCCTTTCACTAAAAAGCATTTCACTAAATAGTGTCCAGAGAACTTTCCCTAAAGTCTCCTCCTTAGCCCACAGTCTTCTGGGCTTTCCAAGCTTTCCCACTTTTTCTCTTCTTGATGTCCCTGTCTCCTTCTATTGCTCCTAAATTTCAGGACACTAGGAGACACAAATCAATCAAAAGATTTCACATGCTCTTTTAGGTATTATAATTCAGTGTTGACAAATAGACATTAATTAGATACCTCTCTTCTACCTTCCTGGCTATCTTACTCCATTCTTTCCAGGCACTTAACCTGTCCTTTTAGTCTGGCCATGACCCGTGAGTGTGCGCATTTCAAATTGCCTACCCTGCTTCTGCTTTACAAAATAACCAGAAACTCCCTCTCCCCACCACCACAACGAAGCTGGGAATTCTAACCTGCCATCTGTCAGCTGCTATGGACCTATATGATATCTCCTTTTGACAGCCAAACATCATAAAAGTGTTGTCTACATAGACTGAGTCCATTCTTTACCTGTCATAAAAGTGTTGTCTACATAGACTGAGTCCATTCTTCACCTGCTGCAATCTGGTTTCTGCCCATACCACACCTCTGTACCTGCCCTCACCAAGTCTAACAAGTTCTTAATCAAATGGGCATGTTGCACCTTGTGTTACTTGAACCAACGTGAAGTGTAAATCTCACACATTAGAATATTAGAGATTTCATAAGCACCAGTAAAATTTATTTTTTTGTTGGTAGTTATATGAATCTATTCTTTGTCTATACATTTTTGCTTAAATTTTAGTCACGTTGTTTTGTATAAAGAGTATAATACTAGTCACCATTCACTGGGAACTTCATTCACTGGGCACCAATCTTTAAGTATAGGGATTTCTTTAAAAAAAAAAAAATTTTTTTTTTTTTGTTTGGAGACAGACTTGCTTTGTCACCCCAGGCTGGATGGAAGTGGCATGATCTTGGCTCACTGCAACCTTTGGGTTTAAGTGATTCTCATGCCTCAGCTTCCTGAGTAGCTGGGATTAGAGGTGTGCACCATTATGCTCAGCTAATTTTTGTATTTTTAGCAGAGATAGGTTTTCACCATGTTGGCCAGGCCAGTCTCAAACTCCTGACCTCAAGTGATCCACCTGCCTCCGCCTCCCAAAGTGCTGGGATTACCTGCCATGCCACCCAGTCAGAATCTTCTTTAATCAACACAAGTATTGAAAATAAGCATTGGGAAAAAAATGTCTAGAGATGTTTGAAATTAATGGGAGACTTAAATCAACATTGATTTGTTAAATCAACATTGAGGATCACCATTCAGCTTCCCTGGGCTGCCTCTGTGTCAGTCAGATTTTGCTTTCTAGCTGGAAACCACTCTTACTCCATCTGGGAATTTGAAATGTGGATTGCTCCTGGGGCCACACCATTAATGACAACACCAACACATATTTTTACATGATTTTAATCATTGTGTATGTTCAGTGGTGTCTCCTGGCTTATTTATTTAGCATTATATCACAAGCATTTTTAAGGTTGCCCAATAGCATCTATAATTACCATTTTAATTGCTGCATAATATTCCACTAAGTGGATGCTTGTGATTTACTAAACCATTACCATAGTGTTGGGAATTTAGGTTGCTTCCAATTTTTGCTACCATAAATTGCCCTGCATATAGCATTTTCCAAGGTTTGAATTAATTCTTTACGATAATTTCTCCAGCATTGATTGCTGGTTTAAAGAGCATGAGTCATTTTTAAGACCTTTCATACACATTTCCTATTCCTTCCAAAAGGACTGTGCCAGTCTGTCACTAGCAATGTGCGAGAGGCCTTCTTAAGGTAACTGCATGAACTGATGAAGTGTGCACTGAGAACAGCATGGAACCCTGGATGAATAAGCAGCACTGCGAGCCGAGAGTATAGGAGATATATATATATATATATACTTTGTTGTTGTTGTTGTTGTTGTTTGTTGGTTTTGTTTTGTTTTGTTTTAGCTGGAGTCTTGCTCTATCCTCCAGGCTGGAGTGCAGTGGCGCGATCTCAGCTCACCGCAAACTCCGCCTCCCGGGTTCACGCCATTCTCCTGCCTCAGCCTCCGGACTAGCTGGGACTACAGGAACCCGCCACTGCGCCCGGCTAATATTTTTTGTATTTTTAGTAGAGACGGGGTTTCACCATGTTAGCCAGGATGGCCTCGATCTCCTGACCTCGTGATCCGCCCGCCTCAGCCTCCCAAAGTGCTGGGATTACAGGCGTGAGCCTCCGCACTTGGCCGAGTATAGGATATATTGAAGAATTATAGGTCTGCAAGAATTGTCTTTGATGGGGGCTTTATACATTCTGTCTGTCTCCTCGCTCCCTCGCCTGAAAATCATTTACAGAGTCATTAATGAGGGTCTCTGTTGTAGGTCAGGCATCAGCTTCTCTTCAAACCAAAGCCTAGAGACTTTGGAAATGTCCCTCTAAGTCTGTGATCCACACAAACACTGTTAGTATACTTTGCCATCAGTGGAAGCCAGATAAAGGCTGAATGTAATTCTTTCCAGTGAACAAAGAGAACTTGCAAATGGCTTGGATGAGCCATTTATGACTGATAGTCCCTTGAAAAGAATTTAAGCAGTTGGAATAAGCAGCCACAGAGACCAAGAGTGGTAAAGAGAGGCAAGGCAAAGGCTAGAGAGGCATGATATGATACCTCCATGCCCAGGTAAGACCTGGTATCCACACAGGGAGCAATGCTTGGAGCCTGAAGTCCCAGTTTCCAGTCCCATCTCTGTCTTGACCATGCAGCCTCATACTGACTTCTAAGCCTCTTAGAGTACCCTCTTCCATGGGCACTCTAAGATACATGTCTCACAGGCTAGCATGGAGCTGAGAGGGGAGAGCATGGAGCTTGCTTTGGAAAACACAGGGATCCACAAGGTTATTAAATCCAACTTAGCAACCAGACTGTCTACACCAACAGTACAACTGTCCAAATAATATTGAGCACGTCTGGAAAGTCAGCCTGGGGAGACAAGTGAGTGCCAAATGGTCTATGTTTCTGCAAGGCTGCCACTAAGAAGAGGACTCACACACTCCTGGAGACCCTTCATAGCAGAGTTAAGGTTACTGGGCCAAAGCTAAAGGGCCTTGACTGTGGGCTCAGAATTAGAATTTCTGCCTGTTAATGATCATTCTTTCACATGACACTATATGAATAACTTCCAACTATTCCCAAATTATTTTCCAACTGACCGAGAAAGCTCTGATCCTTACTAGTTGTGGGACCTTGAGAGAGTTATGGGCCTCCCTGAGTCTCAGTGACTTGTTAAATGGAGATAAAAATGCCTACATTTGGAGTAAGATAGGGAATAGTAACAATCTTGATGGTGACAACAATAATAATAATGTGAATAATAATGTGAATTTGTAGAGTTAATAAAATCTGCTGGCTCTGAGCTAAACTAAGGACTGTATGTACATTATCCCACCTAATCCTCGTAACAGCCTCCTGAGGTAGGAACATTAAATACCTGAGATCAATGAGGCACCCAGTGAGTGGTAACTAGTATTACACTCTTTAATACCAATAATTCCCAAGGAAGAATAACCTAATTAGTTAGTGGGAGAACAGGATTGCTGAAATGAGTATTGCCTCTAGGATTAACCCTCCTGTGGGAGGTTGATGTAAAAAACCAAAGTGATATTGACTGTGTTAATGACTACATTTAGTGCTTTCCTTGTATCTGTACTATTTGATTTGTAATTGGGTAGTTTCCTCCCACTTTGACTCTGGGCTTGGCCACATGACTTGTTTTGGCCGGGGGGACAACAGCAAACTGTGGGCAAGTGGATGCTTGAAAAAATGTTTGTGTGTTTCTGCTGCTTCTCTTGGATCCCTACTTCTTCCATGAGAAGACACCCCAAACCCAGGCTAGCTTATTGAATGTCAGACCAGGTGGACCAAAGTGGAGTCACCCAGCTGAAGCCACCTGAGACAATCCAGTTCCAGCTGACCTGCTAGTTAATCCAAGATGCATGCTGAGTTTTGTTATGCAGCATTATTATGGCAATAGCCGACTGATGCAAGCAGTTCCATTACTTCACAGATACTATTTTCTTCATATATGCTGATAATACCTGGTGAGTAAGCATTTTGCCAATATTCTACATGAATTGTATCATTTATTCCTTATACAAAAACCCATGAGGTACATGGTATTATTACATGTACCTCCACATTCATTATATGCCTCCACATTCAGCTATTTTTTAAAAAATTGAGACAAGGTTTTGCTATGTTGCCCATGCTGTTCTCAAACTCCTGGGCTCAAGCAATCCTCCCAACTTGGCCTCCTAACGCACTGGGATCACAGGCATGAGCCACCATGCCCAGCTACCTTCATTTTCAAAATGAAAAGATAAGGTGCAAAGAATTTAAATACCTTGCCCAAGCTTACACAGTTCGTAATGGGACAGGATTTGAAGCTGAGCAGCTCGGCTTCAGAGCCTCCACCATAACCATTATGCATTGCTTTGTGCACACTATAAGAGAGCTCCTCACACCAACCTGCTTTATAGGACTGTTTGCAACCCTCCCCCTGCCTGAGCATAATGCCTCCCTTTTCAGCCAGGCCAGGCATCATGAATCAAGAGCCAGCTGCCTTCCTCTCTGAGCTTATGGCTCTTTCTCCTTCTTTGACAAGGTGCTCTGGGAAGAGAGAACACCATCAGGAAAGAAAGCCTTCAAGCAACACAAGATCCACAGATTTAAGGAGTAAAGTGCTCTTCATGATGTAGTGCTCTTAAAAACCAGGCTGTGTGATGGATCTGAAGAGACCCGCAGGAAACCAGGGGGGCCCTAACTGCACTCTTGCCACTTCTCAGTAAAGTCCCAAGAATCCTAATCTGCAACTGAGCCTTCAACAGGCTGAGCAGCTTTACAGCCCTGTTCTCATCCAGGACTCATTGTCTCTGTCACCTGGACCTTTGTGACAGCCTCCTCTTGGGGCCTGCAGCCTCCAGACTCACCTTTTCTAATCCGCCTTACACTCCAAACCAGATAATCTTCCCAAAACACATGTCACTCTCTGCTTAAAGCTCTGCAACATGTCCCTGAGATGAAATACCTGAAAACAGCATTCAAGTCCCCTTTCAATTTATTAGTACAGCCTTCCAGATCTTGGGCACTGACCTTCATGCTCCCAAGGCAGAGCACAGGGCTTTCCTTTGTCTGTGTTCATGCCCCCTCTCTTATCAATATGCTCTTCATCAATAGGCTCTTACCTATGCAGCTTGTATTTGGGCACAGATAGAGGGGACAGGGGCTGTAGGATGCAATGAAGAATAAGATGTCTTGCAAGGAGGGTAGTGATCCTGGGTGTTCCCCCTCTCTGGTCATGAGCCCTCAAAGTCCAGAGACTCAGCAAAGTGGTCTTCAGTGTAACCCCAGAGCCTGGCCCCAGGAGCACTCAGGGACTTTCTGGGAAGTAGGCTGTGAGTAAGGAGCTCCAGATTCATACACATTAAGGTAAAGACCTGGGATAATGATCAGTAATTCATTTACATTGCCCTAATCACAGCACTTAGTCCTCAAGCAATAACTTATATTCACATGTACTGCACAGATTACTAAGTATGTGCTCTTCCATTTCTCACTGGAGGTACAGTAAAAGCCTTGCCATCATTCCATTATACAGAGGAAGAAACTGAGACCTAGAGAAGTTTAGAACCTTGCTACATCTATCAGAAGTAAAAGCCAAGGCTCATGAAGTGGTTTCTTTATTTTCTTACCCCAAGTTAATAAGTCTGTAACTTCTCCTTCACAGTGCAATTTGTCAAGCAGAGTCTAATGCATTGTAGAATTTGGCTACAAATCCCTAAGTCAGAAAAGTCCATATTTGGAGAACTACCGGTAAGTCAAGACAGGGGAGTGTGACAAAAGCTGATAAAACCCTACCCACAGCCCGGAGGTCACAGGCAGCCTGCTTTTTGAGTTTCCCTGCATGGAGGGGAAGGGGCACTCCCTGAGGGAATGTGCTCAACTCTGGATCATGTGGAAGAGTTAGGAAGTTAACACTCCATGAGTGACCCTCATCCAGTGTGGGGTGGGAATGGGTGGATAAATACCCTAACTTTCTAAGGTATATGTGTATCCAGCAGGACGTCCAGTGGGGATGAACCATAGTTGGTCACAATGGTAACCCACCCATTAACACATCCTTCATTGGTCTTTATTCCCTTCCCTGTGCCTTCACGGTGTTTTCAGGGATCACCTTCTAAGGAAATGACTTACACCTAAATCAGGATCTGTTTTTGAGGGAACCCAATATAAGATACGGAGAGATGGGTTTCCTATCAAGAAGGAAATATGGGCTGTAAAATACCACGGAGAGTCAGAGTAAGTACAGACAGCTACAACAAAGATAGATCAGGTCACTGAGGTCTCTGGGAGTAGAGGAAAGCCACCTGCAAGAAAAAAGGACATGACTGCCACTAGCACCATATGTATGTTTCAGATGGGATGTGTATTTATGTGTGTGTGTGTTTGTGTGGAAAGGGGTGACAGAGAGAGAGAGGCAGAATAAATATCCTGGTCATTGGTTACAAGCCAACAAAACTGAAGTGATGAAACCCAGTGAGTTTTATAGAAATGTGCTGAAGATGCTTGAATTACTTTCTCAATAGATCTATTTTGATAACTGAATGAAAAGAATCCATGTGAAGCACCTATCACTGTTCCTGGAATGTAGTGAACACACAAAAAGAATTGCTGATTATTGTAGGAGAGACTGTAGTGTACCTCCTAGATTCTCCTTACCCAGCCACTATACCCATCCCCATTGCTGTGAGGTCAGGTGCCTAGGAATCACAGCATCCCACCCACCCTTCCCCTGCCCCAGGCAATGCCCTCAACTGGTAGGTGTCACCTTGCCCAGACACTACCATTCTTCTCCAGGGGGCCCACAGCCAAGGGCAAACTGGCATAGGCTATGTAAGGCTGGCCCCTGGCAGAATATATGTGGAAGGGGCAACTCTACAGTGTGCTTTATGGATCATGGACCAAATCCAGCTCTCCATTTGCTTTTGTGAATTGTTAATGGAACACAGCCACCCCATTCCTTTTTGAATTGTCCATGGCTGCTTTCCTGCTACAACAGAAGTTGAGTTATTGCAACAGAGGTTGTCTGGGCCACAAGATCTGAAGTATTTACTCTGGTCCTTGATGGAAGAAACTTGTCCACCCTGCCTTAGAGCTGCACTTCCAATCTGGTAGCCACTGTCCATATGTGGATAGTTCAATTTAAATTCATTAAAACTAAATACAATTAATATTTCAGTTCTTCAACTCCAAAAAATACATTTTGAGTACTCAGTAGCCATCAGTCGCTGGTGACTCTCCTATCAGCCCAGATACAGACCACTGCCATCTTCACAGGAAGTTCTGTTGGATGGTGCTGCTCTATAGGCTTCAGCTTGTGGATAAAACTAAGAGGATACTTAACCTGACCACATTCTGACTCAACCCCTTCTACATCCTTGCCTCTTCCACAGGTTCCTCCCTCAATAAATCACATGTACCTCTTCTCCTATCTCAGATTCTATTTCTAGAGATCTCAACCTAAGACAGTGGTTTTTTATTTTATTTTATTTTATTTTTTTAGTGGAGTCTTGCTCTGTCGCCCAGGCTGGAGTGCAGTGGTGTGAACGTGGTTCACTGCAGCCTTGATCTCCTGGGCTCGAGCAATCCTTCCACCTCAGCCTCCTGAGTAGCTGGGACTACAGGGTGTGTCACCATGCCCAGCTACTTTTTAAAAATTATTTTGTACAGATGGGGTCTCACTACGTTGCTAGGGCTGGTTTCCAACTCCTGGGCTCAAGTGACCCCTCCTACCTTGGCCTCCAAAGCATTGGGATTACAGATGTGAACCACCATGCCCAGCCTCCAATGACTAAGATAGTTATGATATGCTTGTATTGCATCCACAGGTTCATATCTTTGCTGTTCTTGTGATGAGAGTGTGGGCTACTAAGACACAGGGGAGGATACCAGGTTCACCTCTAAACCTCCAGTTGCTACTAAGACACAGGGGAGGATACCAGGTTCACCTCTAAACCTCCAGTCGCCACTACAGTGTCTGTTGCAGAGCAGCATTCAGTAAATAAGAAGTACATAAATATATAAATAAATAAATAGCCCCCTCACATGCTGTGCCCCTGTGTCCCGTCAACAGCCCAGAGCTCTCTTGATCCATCCCCACTGCACATTTCAGGTTCAATTTCTCTTTACCATTCACCTTATCCGAAAGTCCAGCTGTGACAGCTAATAGATGAAACCATCCAATTTGCGAGTTCCCCTGAGTTTCTGCTGTAAAATCAGCCAGATCTCCGGGAAGCTCCACACCTAGTTCTCCACACTCAGCCCTATGACCTCACCTCCGCAGACCCTGCACTTGAGCATTCCACCCTCAGTGCTTGTAAAAGGCAGGCATGGGAGACACAAGGCTGGAGGATGTGTCTGCATCTTCAGAAACTCACTAACAGGGACACTGTGATACCGGCTGATGCTCATTAAACCAAGGCTCTAGTAGCCCGTTCCTCTCAGATTTCAGAACTAAAAGAACAGTCTGGTTATCTTGACTTCTTCTTTCATCATAAGATGCTGCAAGTCAAATCTATAGCAGTCAGGGTTAAGAGAAAGCATTAAGTAATAACAAAGGCAGGAGTTTCTTCTCTGAGGTAAGCTTTGGTGGAAATTTCTGGTCCCTACTCAAGATAGCAACCCAGAACACTTTGGTGACAGCAGCTTAGAAATGGCCCTGAAGTCGGGCGCGGTGGCTCACGCCTGTAATCCCAACACTTTGGGAGGCTGAGGCCGGTGGATCACCAGGTCAGGAGATGGAGACCATCCTGGCTAACACAGTGAAATCCCATCTCTACTAAAAATACAAAAAAATTAGCCGCACGTGGTGGCAGGCACCTGTAGTCCCAGCTACTCGGGAGGCTGAGGCAGGAGAATGGTGTGAACCTGGGAGACGGAGCTTGCAGTGAGCCGAGATCGCGCCACTGCACTCCAGCCTGGATGACAGTGAGACTCCATCTCCAAAAACAGAAAGAAAGAGAGAAAAAAGAAAAAGAAATGACCCTGAAGTGGATCTTTCGTCAGACTTTAGGCGAAAACACTTGCCCCTGATCCTCTGGGGAAACAGTTCGCCTAAGGTTATCTGGGGTTTTTACAGAGCTCTTCCAAAGCCCCTGGGCCTTGGGGCATGCTGTTTAATTTACTGGGTTATTGGCTGCCATATTGAAGACAAATGCATCCAACGAAAGAATGGCTCAAGAGGAATAGACACCTCCATCACTTCAGTCAGGGGGTCCTTCATGAACGTGCTTCATTAACAGAAGAAAGGGGTGTTGGGGTGCTTTGTCCTTACTCAGCATCCCCCTCTCAGCTCTCCAAGACTTCTTCTGTCTTCCCAGCAAACCAACCCTGGCAGAGAGAGAAGCCATCACAGGAACACAGTTGGCCTCAGCAGCCTGATGCTCTCAAAGAATGTGTTGAATCACTACACTGGTAGTCGGAAGGCAGCTGCTAAGGTTCAGAGGAGAAACAGCAGGTTCTATCATTAAGTGAGAACCTGCCCACAAGAAGAGTTGCCCTAGGCCCCCGAGTGTGACTATAACACAGCCCAAGAAGGCCACTGCAGCCGCAATCCAATGCCTGTGCTAAGGCCCTTGAGTGTCTAGCGTCACTGTATTGTTCGACTCCAAGGTATACCATTCATGTGGAAGGCTATGTAAATGATGCTTCTTGGAGTGAGGCCAGGCCACAGCCCTGCAGGTGGGCACATGCTGTATCAGTCCGCTCTCATGTTACTGGTAAAGACATACCTGAGAGTGGGTAATTTATAAAGTAAAGAGGTTTAACGGACTCACAATTCCACATGGCTGGGGAGGTCTCACAATTATGTGAGGAGCAAGTTATGTCTTACATGGATGGCGACAGGCACAGAGACAGAGTTTATGCAAAGGAATTCCTCTGTATAAAACCATCAGATCTTGTGAGACTTATTCACTATCACGAGCACAACAGGGAAAGACCTGTCCCCATGATTCAATTACCTCCCACTGGATCCCTCCCATGACATGTGGGAATTGTGGGAGCTACAATTCAAGATGAGATTTGGTTGGGGACACAGCCAAACCATATCACATGCTTTGATGGCCATGCAGAACACTCATCTCTCTCTTTGCTCACCTATAACTGGGGCAGTCTGATTTCAGAGTCACATACTTTGTGTTCTCACCACATCCTATAAACCAAGTTCATGGAGGCAGACATTTACATGGTGAAACTCCATCTCTATAAACGTACCCACAGATTCCTCACAGAGAAAAAGATATGAATGCTGGCTAAAGTAATAACTCCCTCATCTCTGGGGAGTATGGGAAGGTCCTGAAAGAGCCCCTAAGTTATGCTTAATTTACTGAAAAAAGTGTTTGCTGGTTGAGAGCAGACATATCCTCTCTCAACTTCTCTCTCATGTTTGGAGAGACAACCCAGGTGCAGTTAACATGAGAACCTCTTTGCATTTGCATAGCACTCAAGCATGTGTAGCACAGAGCCAATCGGAGCCTTGCCTCAGCTCCTGGATGCAGGCAAGGCTTACCTGTGTCAGGTCTACGTTATCCAGGCAAGTGGAAGCCAAGGAGGGCAGTAAGAGCCTGCTCCAACTGTGGTCCCCTTATAAAGAGCTCTCCACCCTCCACCACTCTGCTTTATATCTCACTAGCTAACACTTGGTCACATGACCACACTCAGCTGCAAGAGGGGCATAATCTTTCAGGGCTCACATCATTGCCAGAAAAAAATAATCTCATCTCAGGAAGAAGGTGCAAACAGATATTGGTTAGCAGTCGCTTCCACTTGGCTCATATTATACAGGTGATGAAACATAGAAGGATTAAGAAACTTGACCAAGTAAACAGCAGAACCAGGACTTGAAATCCAGGTTTTCCCAACCAACCTCCAATACCCTGTCCACTGCTTCTTTAACTGACCTTCTGCACCACTGAGGTTTTTGCACAAATCACTGCCAGATGCTATTAACAAGGCAGTATCCTCCCTCCCTCAACCAATCTCACACACATACACATGCCCTCCTCCATCTCCCTGGGCTCATCAGGATCACCTCAGTTTCTAAAATAAATCTGTCACCTCCATCAATCATGAAAAACAATTGGTCAATCAGCTGCAGTGGAGGAGGCCTTGTCAAATCACAGATTGGACTAAACTGGAACTGACCAGTAGATTCATTTCAACCATCACCTTGACAGTTCCAGGCAGACACAGTCACAGAGGCCAGGGTTGTTGAAAGACTCAGCATGCACAAGAAAAGTGCTTTTATTCTCTGCTGCTTGCGCTTCTGTCTTGGCTCTGCAGGGACAATAAAGCAGAGGTCATCTCCTAAGCTGCTCTGAGATCTCCGAGAATACTTATGCAAAGATAAGGCAGAAGAGAAAAACCAATTTCCTTCCTATGTTTTTAGCTTCTCAGGAAAACCACCACAGTAGAGAAAATATTCATCTCTACCACTGTGGCAAAGAATGACAAGGGCCAGGCAAATGCAATTGGGTCTTATGCGTTCACAGTGAGAAAAGAACACAATTAAGAAACTCCAGTGATGCTTGAATTCTTGAGGAAGTGCATAGACCTCTGTTTCTCTGGCGAAGCTCTCCAGAGAGGCCCCCCAAAGAAACTAAAGGCTACTTTATTCACTCACTTTCAAATGGGTGAGTGAATAAAGTAGCCTTTAGTTTCTTTTACACATGTAACTAAATGGATCTTATATCTGAATGGTGTCAGATTATAAAGGGTTCTATAAGCAAAAAGCATTTTGATAAAGGAACGTGGATTTGTTATATATTATTGTGAGAGAATAAGATAAATGCCTTTACAGATGGAGTGTCTAAAAGTGATGGTATTGAATGTGACAACGGACATATATTAAACTAGATCAAACAGGAATTAACAAACATGGCCAAACCCCTATTACTTGTCAAAGTCAGATATAAGAAAATATAGGCATACCCTATTGATCTCAAATGTCAGAATCAATGAACATTTGTTTAACTTCTACTTGCCAACAACTGCCGTAGACATTTTCTCAAATGGTTTCCATTTAGTGACTGTTTCAAATCTGTGAGCTAGTCATATTTTGTTCCCATTTTACAGATGAGAAAGCTGAGGCTCAACGAGATTAAGCAACGGTCATTAAGGGACAGAGGCAGGGGCAGGTCTGGAATCCACTTGCTGTGATTACAAGCCCAGTGATGTTTCTGTGCCTTGAGCAGTAGCCTTTTCCAGAACATTACTGATGATATTCAAGACAGGTTGTATTGCTGAGCGGAGATACTGGAAGTGTCATCCAGGTTCAGAGTTTGGGTGTGCCAGTCATTAGCTCTGTGACCATGAACAAGTGACTTCCTTCTCCAAGCTTCTCCCTCATCCTTAAAAATGGGATAATATGGCCAGGTGTGCTGGCTCATGCCTGTAATCCCAGCACTTTGGGAGGCTGAGGTGGGTGGATCACCTGAGGTCAGGAGTTGAAGACCAGCCTGACCAAAATGGTAAAATCCCATCTTTATTAAAACTCAAAAGACTAGCTGGGCTTGGTGGTATGTGCCTGCAATCCCAGCTACTCAGGAGGCTGAGGCATGAGAATTGCTTGAACCCGGGAGGTGGAGCTTGCAGCGAGCTGAGATGGTGCCACTACACTCCAGCCTGGGCAACAGAGCAAGACTCCACCTAAAAAAAGAAAAAAAAAAAAAGGAAAATGGATGATACTATATCTTCAGTTGCTATTAAGAAGTAGAGAATGTAGGTAAAATGCCTGCCACATATTGTTTCCATTCTATTCGAATGACAAAATATGGTCTATTAAACATTCATTATGAAATCAGGATACTTGGAGAGACTCCTTTGAGGGGAATTATCTGCTCTGAATCCACGTTGCCATTTGCATGTTTAGACCATGCAGCCTTTCATTTGTTTAACAGAACCTCTCTGAGTACTTACTTGCTCAGTGCTGGACCATGCTGGGCACTAAGGTACCACAGCTTAGAAGACACTGTGGTCACTGCCCTGAGGAATGTGCTGAGGGATGATGCAAAGAGCAGGTGTCATCAGTGACTCTCCAGCCTGCATCTGGTGATGATCGTTGTGGCTCTCTGGATTCCTTCTGCCACTGGTTGCTGATTTCCTGTTTCCCTCTCAGAGTGTCCCCCTCCCCTTCACTCATGAGTCCCAGAGCTCCTAGAAACTCCATTCTGTGCTGTCAGAACCAATCCTGCTCATCACATTCCTTTCTTTGCTGCTGGGAGGCTACTGAAGACATTGATGCCTATGGTGCCTCTGATAGCAGTCCAAATCAAGGGCCTGGTGGTTGCCAAGGGTGAGTCCCTGCCTTTGTGTCACCTCGCCCATCTTTGTGCCACATCACTTAGTGCAGATTTCCTGAACAGTGTGTCCTTCAGTTCATATGAGGTACATGTGGTAGAATAATCAGAATGGATCTGGCAACACTCAGACCTAACCCTAAGGACCTCATAAAAGGCAAATTTCCCAGCATTCTCTTTCTCCATCATAACTTTCTAGGACTGATCAGTGTTCTCTCAGTTAACAGCACTGACAGCCTACATCGTGTGTAAAGTCCTGTGCTCTGTACTGGGAACCCAGCAGATAAATAAGACTAACAGACTGATATGGTTTGGCTATCTCCCCACCCAATCTCATCTTGAATTGTAGTTCCCATAATACCCACACGTCATGGGAGGGACCCAGTGGGAGATTACTGAACCATGGGGGTGGTTACCCCCATGCTGCTGTTCTCATGGTAGTAGTTATCATGAAATCTGATGGTTTTATAAACGGCTTTTCCCCCACTTGTTCTGCACTTCTCCTTGCTGCCACCATATGAAGAAGGACATGTTTGCTTCCTCTTCCATGCTTGTAAGTTTCCTGAGGCCTCCTCAGTGCTGCAGAACTGTAAGTCAATTCAACCTCTTTTTTTTTTTCATAAATTACCTAGTCTCGGGTATGTCTTTATTAGCAGCATCAGAACAAACTAATACACACATCCTCAGTCTTGTGTGGCTTACAGCCTATCAAGGACAACATCAAATATCACAGAATTGGGTGCTAGTAAAAAGAAAAAGGTAGATGATCTTGCAATCATCAGGTGTAAATTCATGGCAGCAGGCAGCTAAGGGATGGGAGGCTGGAGGTCAGGAGAAGCCCACAGATGTGTCTGATGTTCATAGGCCAGTCTAATGGTGGAATTCTCCCTCACGGTGTATTAAGATGCACCTGCATTCTACCTGTGAGAGTAATTGTAATATTTTTGTCATAAAATTATTTGAAACTATTTAAAAAATAGTTTTATTTTCAACATCATTTGGTTTCCAAGAACTTAATAATTTATCACTGCCTGTGGTTTCTCTAATCACTTTGTTCCTTTGGGAATTACTGATCTGTAAGGAAAACTAACCCATAGTTTATTGTTAAGTGTAATGAAATTTTTTGAACAGCAAATTTGACAATATCTATAAAGGCATGTAGACACACATGCCATAGATAATGAATTATTGTTAGCTTCAATTATTCAATTTTCTTTTCACATTTTTGAGTCAACATATTGCTTTTCCAGGCCTTAAAACATTTCCATAAGCCCTGAAATCTCCTGACCACAGAGTAAAATAAGGAAAAAGGGCCCAGAAAGGGAGCAGGACAGGACAGGGAGACTGGAGAAGCTCTTGCAGGGCTTCAAATGGCAGGGAAGGTAGTGACAACACTCTCAGGACGTTAGAGGCCATGGAAACTATGTAAACTGAGGGAGAAATCAGGCTAGGTTTGTGCTGGGATGCTCACCATTGCTGTCCCACAGAGGATGAACAGCCACAAGGACATGAAGTCTGTAATTAGCACCCAAGAGGAGAAGGCGGGTAGAAAGGTCCAAGAATGATGCAAGAAGGCTCTCCCTAGCACAGTGCATGCAAGGATGAAGAAAAAAACACTGTCCCAGACAGGCAGGCAGGCAAGCAGGTGGGCAGACAGGCAACTTAGGAAGGACCTCTCAGAAAGTTGCACTGGAACAAGGAAGTAGCAACTGGCCACGAATGAGAACATCCCACGCCAGACATCCAGGGCTACTCTCCCCCTTGGAATCCACTCATTGAGGGCATGAAACTATTCAAGTGGAGGGTTACTTCACAGAGGGGTGGGGACAAGCGAAAGAATGTCTCTTTGCAGACTGCACTACATCCAACACATCCAGACAATACCAGCTTTGCTGGATCACTATTTTTCCTGTGTACCTATCATGTTCTGGGCACCATGAATGACTCTCTACATATCTGTTCATTAAAGCCTCACAAGAGCCCACTGAGATGGGTACAGTTACTCCAAATGTATAGATAAGGAATTAGTCCAGAGAAGTTTAGTAACTTGCTCAAGTTCACACAGCTGGTAAGTAGTGAGACGAGAGTTTAAATCTGGAAGGTCATACTCTCCTTGGAATATCCTGTGGCTTCCCAAAGTCCACTAACATCAGGGCAAGAATATCACTACTACTGACATTGAAGAGAAATGTATAGATTATATCTTATTGCATTAATGTTATATGCATTTAAATTCACTTTCCCATTTAGTCATCATGAGACCTTCTTCAGCACGACAATCCAATGGATCCAATCATGTCATGGTGTATTTGATCCTAACAGATACCCTTCTACCCTGAAAAGGTCCATTTCAATGGACCAAAAATGGAAAGGTATAGAAGTAGCAAAATGAAATCACATTTAAAAATACATCATCATCTACTGGAAAAGAAAAAAATAGTAATAATCTGCCTTAGAAATTTGCCAGATCTCGGCTGGGTGCAGTGGCTCACACTTGTAATCACAGCATGTTGGGAGGCC
Organism: Macaca nemestrina; assembly: GCF_043159975.1. NCBI lineage: Eukaryota > Metazoa > Chordata > Mammalia > Primates > Cercopithecidae > Macaca > Macaca nemestrina. The sequence continues at coordinate 22,162,893 of NC_092139.1, read as the reverse complement.
ATGGCAGGTGGATCACTTGAGTTCAGGAGTTGGAGACCAGCCTGGCCAAACATGGTGAAACCCTGTCTCTATTAAAAATACAAAAACTAGTCAGGCATGGTAGCGCACCCCTGTAGTCTCAGCTATTTGGGAGGCTGAGGCAGGAGAATCACTTGAAACTGGGAGGCAGAGGTTGCAGTGAGTCAAGATTGCACCACTGCACTCCAGCCTGGGTGACAGAGAAAGACTCCATCTTTTTAAGAAAAAAAGAAAAAAGAAAATAAGAAATTGACCAGATCTCATATTTATACCTTGTTAATGGGTGTAAAATAAAACATGAGACTTCAATGAATAGTGGCAACAAAGACTCCTCAGGCCATGTCTGTGAATGGGAGAGTAAAATTGAAGAAAAAAGAAACAGATCTAAAGGATGAGGGAACATGCACAGTAGTATGGCTGATTGGGTGTGAAGGCTAAGGATGGTGAGAGAAGGATCCCAAATGATTCTCAGGTTTCTGATCTGGGCAAACAGGATGGTGTTTACCAAATAGGAGTAGCTATTTACCAAACAGGAGTAGACCATTTTCAGCATCAACCTATAATGTTGAGGTAGGTAGAAAACAGGTAGGAAAAGTAGTTAGCCATAAAGACTTGAAGTTCAGAAGTGATGGGGATATATTCATGTCTTGTTGAAGTCATGGAACAGGTAAGACATCTAGGAAGAGTTTGTGTACTGAAGAGAGAATTGGGCAAAGGACACAACCCTAAGAAATACCATCAAGTACAGAAATCAGAGATGAGAAACAGAGGACATATGATCCTTGAAGCAAGCTCTCAATGGAAGATAGGGCTTTTATTTTAAAAACAAAGCTGACATGCAGTCCATAGGGAGGTAAAGGTAGAAAATCTCTCTACTGACCCTGGTAGGATGGGATTGTTCTTAGGTATGGAGGCATGGCCTTTTCTTCCTTAAGAGGAAGAAAACCTGAGGCAAGATAGGAAAGCCCTAAGGAAAACAGAGGGATGGATGTGGGAGAGAAAATGTCAGGTGCTAAAAATTCAGAGCCGGCCTAAGCCAAGCCTAAAGGAAAGATAAGAGCCTGCAAATATTTGACATGTGTTAATGCCAGTAAGGGAGAGAATAGATTCCGCTCCAAATAGGGGGTGGAGACTTGTAAGTAGTGATAAGAAATAAAAGCCATTGATTATCAGCTCCAAACACCAAACTACTTGTTTGCAGAGTTATTGTCTCAGGAAAACAGAGAAGAATAAAGGCAGAATGTCAACTCATAATAGCTATAGATGGGCATGTCCAAATAAACAAAGATGCTCATCCACTGTTGAAGGCAGGGTGCAAATTGACCCAATTTTTGAAGAACTGTCTCAAAGTCTTGAAAATGCTCACTGACCCGGCAATGACTGTTTCAGGAATTTATTCTAGGAAAAATGTGACATATATGCACATATATTAGTATCTTTCAGGATGCTGATTACAGTTTTTTAAAATTAGGAAAAACGTGTGGAAACCAAAGTTAGGATGAAATCAATTCTACATCCATATAACAGTATATTAAGACTGTAATCAAAACAATGCCTCCACTCTCTCACCCCCTTGTCACCTATCATATGACACTCTGGGTTTTGCCTGCTTTTATTTTTTAGTATCTGTTAATGCCAAGTCATCCATCACTCCAACACTGACAAATCCAAGTGATATGGTTTGGCCATGTCCCCATCCAAATATCATCTTGAATTGTAGTTCCCATACGCCCCATGTGTCGAGGGTGGGACCAGGTGGACGTAACTGAATCATGGGAGTGGTTGCCCCCATCCTGTTCTTGTGATGGTGAGTGATTTCTCATGAGATCTGATGGTTTTATGAGGGGCTTTTCCCCCTTTGCTCGGCACTTCTACTTCCTGCCACCATGTGAAAAAGGATGTATTTACTTCCTGTTCCACCATTATTGTAGGTTTCCTGAGGCCTCCTAAGCCCTGTGGAACTGAGAGTCAATTAAACCTCTTTCCTTTATAAATTACCCACTCTCTGGCGGTTCTTTATAGTAGTGTGAGGACAGACTAATACACCAAGGGGACTCTTTGGAGCACAACTTACTCAATCCCTCAGAGTTGGCAGCTTTCTCCATCCTCAGTCTTGCTGTTGACCTGAAAGCATCATATCTTCCTTGTTTTCCTTCTGCTTTTAGTTGTTTGTTCATGGTCGTCTTTTCAGGCTCTGTCTTCACAACTCAACCTTATGGTGGTGGCATTCCCTGGGGTTGGCCTCTCTTGTCTCTCCACATGCTTTATCTAAGTTGATGGCATTTATTAGTACGGCTTTGTGGGGGGAAAAAATCTGTGCTTCAATGAAAAACTGCACTGTCTATAGTCCATGCTTCCTTGTTATCAGATTCTGATTCTATGGGAGCTGTTTCCCAACTCTGGAAATTGTAGATAACTGATAATAATGCAGAATAATTCTTGCCCATAGACATGCAAATGGTTCCATGATCAGGAAAAGGGATAACCTTGCTCCCTCAAGGGAAAAAAGCTATTTTTGCTTCCATTTGCATATTCCTGAACTATACATATCTCTTACCTTTGAATTTTCCTCTGTACTGGCTGTAACACCTCACCAGTTTCATCATCAATGAACTAAATGCAATCATGTTCATTTTTACATCTCTGTGAGGGTCTTGGTTTTACTTTTTCTTGAAAATTATCTGTTAACAGTTTTAAGTTATATCTAGAGCCAAAGAACCCAAATGTATGTCTCTATCACTGACCACTCCCTACCTTACTGACTTATACATATATCTAACTGATTCTTCTTATTGGAAGTAATGTTCTCTAAAGTTGCACTGAATTACTGAATATTGAACCCGTGGCTCCTAGGAGAAATACAAAGTTAAGTTCCTGTGAGCCTCTGCTCACAATGTTTTTGTCAACTGATTACTACAGAACCTTGTTTATGTACATAACCTTGTTCTGTGTGTTTCTGTTCAAAGACAGCTTACTTAACAGATTTTTGTCAACTCATTAACATTGAACTGACATTCAGCAGCCCTGTAACTCAGGCCTGAACAAAGCTCATTTAATACACCTATTTTCTCTGCAAAGCACATCACAGCCTTCTTGTGCTTAGGAACATCAGACAATACTTCAGCACTACACTTGGGGGCCACTTAAAGCAGCAAAATCACCAGCAGCACAAAAATGTGAAAAACATAACACTAAATAAATCATGAAAAGGATAGTCATTTACATTAGGGGAGCTGAAACAAGAAAGCAGAGTGCCACCTCTGACTCCAGCTAGGAATATCTGCATTGGGCAACCCAAAGTTCTCACTGTTCTGTGCAGGTCTGTGAATGACTGGGAAAGAACCAAGAGTACTGATGATGTTGTTATAAATAAATTTTAGTGAGTAAATTTGCAAATATGAAATCTGCAAATAATGAAAACTGTATTTCTGTATCTATATTAAATGTAATTGTATGTCTCCCCCATTAGTATTCAGGATCCATAAAAACTAAGACCATATCTATTCAATTCTATTATATATTATTCAATTTAATATTTGCATTTATTGAAGTAAAAAGATACTTGAGTACATAGAAAAATATTCATTATACATTGTTTTAAAATGTATTACTCAACAACATTTACATATTAGCTCAATTTTGTCCAGGGAGATATATCTGCCTGTATTAAGAAAAGTAAACCCTAATGGAAAGAATGGTCTTAAAATTTTGTACAATCTCTGTGTGGTGGGGTTCATGTTTTGTTTTTACATCCTTTTTTAGTGTTTTTCTGTATCTTCCAAAATAAAATAATGAAAACATATTTTTTTCATCACTGCTACAAAATGCCATTAAGATGTGAATACCTGCCTTAACTTTTCCACTATATACAGCAGAAGTTTGAACAGCTCCAGGCACCAGGAACTCTCTAACTTGCAAAAAAACATCTGGGTCAGCACCTCCAGCCTGCTTATATGACAGCTTTAATAGCTCATCCCCATAGGGCCTGGTGCTTTCCTAGGTAATATCTTTCATCTAATGTCTTTGGAATATGTGGCCGGAATTAAATGTCATGCTCTTGGGATATTTTGTGTGACATATTACAGGCATCCCATTGCACACTCAATCTGAACCCTAAACTCCCATAATACAGAATACTGTCAACTTGATAGCCACACCTAATTATGAATGTACACTCATCCACTCTTCAAACTACTAGATGCGCCAGCCAGACACAGAGGTCTGTCCTCAGGGAGTTAGAGTCTAATATATTCAAGACAATGGGATGGTCTTTCCCAGACTGTGGGAGGCCTTTAGATGTCTAAGCTGCTTTGGTCAAATGCTTTGGGGTGGGTACAGGGAAAGTCAAATCCATGTACCAACTATAAAAGGCAATTAAGGGTTATGTTATTGACTTCTTCCTTCTAAGGGATATTCCTCTGGGCTCAATTTTATTGTGTTTAGTCCATATGCAGTCCTATATAAAATAGTCTGGGTCAAGTTTAAATGGATTCACTGCTTAACCTGCAAATTTAAAAAAAATTCAATTAATCAGAGCTCTTGCCTCCTCCATCCCATCGCCACCACATTTCCCCGATGCTGTCTGGTTAATCCAAGATTCACAGCACATAGAAACCTTCTGTAGTGGACAGAGGGCAGGAGCCAAGTGAGTCTGGTCAGGAGATACTATTTCACAGCTATTACGAGATCTGAGATTTGGGGAAAATCACTTTACTCCTCAGAGCGTCAGTGTCCCTATGTAAAACGACAGTGATCCTCTGAATTAAGTCGCAGGATAATGTGAGGATCAATAAAAATTGTGCTTATAAAGGGCTCTGGGAAGCTACTACTGTAAAGACTATGCAAGAGCAGGTGGTGCTGGCCACGTGGAAGGGGCTGGAGCTTTCCTCCCAAAATAAGTTTCCCTAACCGGGTGTCTCCTCCACCATTATGTCTACAAGTTCAGAAGCTTTGTAAATACGGCACCCACTCTGATATGTTCTCTTACAGCTGTGACGCTTCTTTGGGTCAGGCTCTAAGCTTCCATCCCTTCTCCCCGCCAAGAGACTCCCATACCCTCCCCCTCCCCAATCCATCATTCTTTGGGGTATTGTAAGCTTATACCAGCAATGGTGCTGGAATAATAGGTTAAATATTGAAAAACAAAGCTGAAACCTCACCTTATACCAAAGAGCAAAACAAACCCTCTATTAGTTAATGAGCTAAATATAAGACATGAAACCATTAAAAACGCCAACTTGGTAACAGTTGTTATCATTGAGTGATGCTTTGCTGGATTCTTTTCATTGTTGTGTGTGTGTTTTTACGATTTTCCAACTTCTCTCCAGTGCACACATTTGTCTTCACAACATTCTTTCATGCATGCAACACCTATTTATTGAATCCCTCCAGGTGCCATCCATGATTCCAGGCACTAGTGACCAGAACAGACAAGGGAACGATCCCTGGGGAGTATATAGTCTAATGGAAAGGGCAAGTAATAAATACACACACGGATAAGTAGATGACTATGAATTAGGATAAGTTTGGTAAACAGTGTTTTTTTTTTTTTCCTGTTTTTTTGAGACGGAGTCTCACTCTGTCACCCAGGTTGGAGGGCAGTGGCATCATGTCAGCTCGCTGCAACCTCTCTCTCCTGGGTTCAAGCAATTCTCCTGCCTCAGCCTCCCAAGTAGCTGGGACTACAGGCACGTGCCACCACACCTGGCTAATTTTTGTATTTTTAGTAGAGATGGGGTTTCGCCATATTGGCCAGGCTGGTCTAGAACTCCTGACCTTGTGATTCGCCTGCCTCGACCTCCCAAAGTGCCAGTATTACAGGTGTGAGTCACTGTGCCCAGCCTTAAACAATGTTTTAAAAGGTTAAAATGGAGAGAGAGGAAGAGGAAGCTAGATCAACAAGGTCCTTTGCAAAGTGACTTTTAAAGGGACATGTAAAGGGCAGTGATGAGTTAACTAGTTCACACAAAACCTTGCTGTAAAATATTTATTTTATGCTGTAGAGTGACCAGTGAGACTAACTGGCATATGGAGCATGATTACATGAGAATGAGGTCAGTGATTAAAAGGGAATAGACACAAGCAAAAAATAGATATTTAACTGGAATATGAGATACATTTCCTATTTTCAAAAGGTTGTTTTCAAATTTCAAAAATGTGCTACCTTTTTTTTTTTTTTCAAATATAAAGATGAAGAAGATAAAGAAGTAAAACGGCAGCCATCACCAAAGTAGTTATAGTGGCTGCATCCATTTTCAGCCCTAAGCCCAGGTGGGAAAAGGGTTGGCTGGAAGAGTTACAAGGTTCTAATGATTAAGAAGCCCCAACAAGGAAAATCTACATGGCCATGGGGGATGGATAATCACTATCTGGTGGATTCCAATCAAACCTCAAGACCCCCTAACTCCCACCCTCACCTCCTGCTACACCTCATCTCAAGAATCTCAGGATGACTTGTGGCTCAAGCCAACAGTGGGTGGGATTTAGAAACAACTGACACTGGTTTTCCTCTTTTCTGGCAGGCAGAGTCTTTTTCTCTGCATCAAGCCAGGTTTGGGCTCACTGCTCTGGATAACTCTCCCATTTTTCTCACTGTAGGGAGACCTCTGCATTCCAGAATGGCCAGCAATGGACAGGGTGCCCTTGGCTGCCTCTGGCTCAGGCATCATTTTGGCCGAGGCTGCATACCAAGCTCTTGATAGAGTGAGCTTTGTGAACATAGCAAAGGGCTAGCCCCTCGGATTCATGGCAATGAGGATTTTGGGGTTTAATGGTGAGAAGGCCTAGGGCCTAGGTAATGAGAGAGAAAGTGGAAAAAAATAGCATAGTGTCCTCTTAACATCTTGTGCCAGTTGACTCACCTGCAGAAATGCCTGTAAGAGTCTGCTTCGTTCCTTGCCAAAACTGGTTACTACCAATTTGAAACATACATGTAGGTAATATATGGGTAATGAGAGAGAAAGTGAGCCTCTAGGTGTTAAAGTACCAAAAGCTCCAATTTACTCAGCACCTACTAAGTTCTCATCGTTGTGCTTAGAGTTCTATGGTCAGCTGGGTCCAGAGCAGGACTCTAGTCAGACTCTGTAGGCCCCAACCTTAGCTACTTCCAAAACTGTGTAACTTGGAGCAAAACACTAAATCTCTCTGGCCGTGGTAGTGACGGTGATGATAGAACCTACCTCATGGGGTTATAGGTTTGCAGGCGAATTCAGTGGGGTAAGCCTTGCAGAGCATTATGAGCCATCATTAATATTAATGAACTGTATTTCTATCCAGTGAGGTAAGCAGCATTATACTAATTAACAGAGGGGGAAACTGATTCACAGAGGTCAAGCAATTGCCCAAGGCTGTCCAGCATCCTAAGGAGTGAATCTGGCTTTACAACTCTGATGGGTCTGAAAGTAAATCCCCTATTTAACTGTCCCTACTCTATTTGAACACTGAGCTTGAAGCTTGGTTTGTATCTCAGGGCTTAGCAAATTTGGGACTGTTTCTGTACTGTCCAAAAATGTCAATGATTCACTAACTGTAATAAAAATACCCTCATATAGAGTGTTTTATAATTTATAACAATCGTTCACATTCACATTTGACTCCAATGGGTACAACTATTTCTAAATTATATAAATTTTTGTGACTCATAGTCTCAATACCTGTATACATATATGTGTGTGTGTGTGTGTGTGTGTTTATATATATATACATGAATATACAATACATATATATGGCATGTCTGTCTCTGTACCTATACCCAAGTGCAGATAGATTAAAATACATACTTTAAGAAGGGTTGTTTCCATTCAAAGAAACGCTTTGATCTCAGAATTAGCTGTCCTCCCCCAGCCCCACTTAATATTCAGCTCAATGCAAAAGATGCACAAAGAGGGGCCTGGAAATAGAGTCTGGAGAAAGTTGAACTGCTCTAGGAACTTGAATGAGAAGACTTTGCTGAACCTGTGGGCAATTTGGGAGGGAGGAAGCAGAAAGAGGTGAAAATTTCTTGCCTGTTGAAAGCACTTTTGAAGTCTGAGGAAGGATGAGTTCTATGCTGGGGAGGACGGCAGTGCAGCCCCTTGTACGAGTCCCACCAAACACCAAGAGAAGTTTGCTGCTGCAGGAAACAGCCTTTGTTATGTGGCTTTGGGAGAGCGGTGTGGAAGGGCCCAGGTCCACATTTGGTTCAGTTAGGGGAACCAGAAGAAGTTGATTGATGTTCTAGAATCCAGGGCAGGCAGTGAACAGCAACTCATGTGCTCCTTTTGGAATCTCCATGTGCAGAATTTGAAATGGGGAGTTCTGGTCAATACTTTATAGCTTTCACTGGTAAACTGGCCCCAGCTGATATGTGGTCTGTGTATTTACATTTCACAAAATTGAGACAGTAATTACTTACACTTGTGGTTTTGTACACTTTTTTTTTTAAACTTTCTATAGCATGAACGTTAACCCATGCCATTAGATAGATATGCCACAAAAACAGTTTGTAACAACACTAGCAAAGAATTCCACTATGTGTGTGCACCAAAATTTACTTAACTACTCTCTAATTGTTGGTGCATTAAAGTGATTTCCAAGTCTTTGTCCTTATAAATAATGCAGTGATGACCTCTATGTCTGAAACTCTCTTTTGAGCAGCTCTGATTATTTTGCTAGAAAAAAAAAATTAGCAAATTGTCCTCTTAATATGCTGTACCAGTAAACTCACCTGCAGAAATGCCTGTAAGAACCTGCTTCGTTATTCCTTACCAATACTGCTTATTACCAATTTAAAAAATATATAGGTAGGTAATATTATAGATAAAATGCATTTATTTGATCATCTGTAACACTGGACATTTTTAATACACTTTTTGCCATTCATGTTTTGTTTAGCAATTACCTCTTTATGCCTTTAGCCTTTTTTTCTATCAGTGTGATTACATTTTAATGTTAGAGCTCTTTATGTGTAAAGATATTTTATCTCCCTTTTCTCAGTTTCATCACATATTTTCCCACAACCAGTTTACTCACATGCTATTTGATTTTAGTTAATATGGCATAGAAGATTTTTCTTTTTCTTGTCTTTCTATGTAGTAAAATGTGTAAACCATGACCTCAATGGTGTATTTGCTTGCTTTTAATGAACTGAGAGTCTCTCCCAATAAAAGAATGATATTTTCTTTATTTTTTTCTAGTTTTGCCTTTTAAGTTTTTTAACTACCCATAATTTAATTAGCATATGGTAATATATGCAATAAATTCTATTTTTTACAAAGTATCTTACCATGTACAATTTATTAATCATGTACTATTTGATAAGCAATTTTCAATTCATATAAATCTTTTTATTTTTGTAAAGATGCGGTTTTGCTATGTTGCCCAGGCTGGTCTTGAACTCCTGGGCTCAAGTAATCCTTCTGCCCTGGCCTCCCAAAATGTCGTATAAATTTTAAAAGTCAGTTTTGCTATATACTGTATTCATTTCTGGGCTTTAATTATTATAGATTTTATAAATGTTGACATTTCACAGAGAAATCCCCCAATCACTTTTTCTAAGTGCTCTTGACTTCTTTCTCCTGTATTTTCTTTCAGATCAACTTTTAAAACACTTTAAGTTTCAGAATGAATCCCATTAAGATCTTGATTAGAACTGTATTAAATCCATCAATTAATTTGGGGAGGATTGCTATCTTCACAATATTAAATTTGCTCATCCAACAACATGACATACGGCTGTTTGTTCAGGTCTTGTTTTCTCATCCTCAATAAAATTTTGTAGGTGTTTGTATTTTCATATACATGCTGCACATTTCTTAGTTTACACTTAAGTATTTATACCGTAATTACATTTGAGAATAGGATACATTTTATTATATTTTTATAATGGTTATTACTGGCATATGGCTATTGACTTTTGTTTATTTGCTTTGTGTCTGACCATAGCATTGAAATCTTTTAGTAGTTCCAATAGCTTGTTTTTTTAGTTAAGTTTATTCTCTTAGGCATTGAGGCTATAAGAACATTTTCTTCTGGAAATAAGAAAGTGTCTTTCCATTTCTAGCTTACTAAGAATTCTGATCAGTAATGAAGGCTGAATTTTTGTAAATCACTTCTTAGCCTCTGTTGAGAGGATAAGATGATTTTTATTGTTTGGCCTACTAATATGAGGCATTACACCAATAGTTTTTCTAATATTCAACATTTTTCATCAACACATTCCTGAAAAACACCCAACTGGGCCATGAGAGCATTATGCGTTGATAATGTTCTGGATTTCAGGAGACAGAGCTTTGTAGCTGTGCAGTTAAGGGTTTAATTTTTGGCTGGGCCATTTGAGCAAGTGTGTGGCCTTGGGCAAGTCACCTACCTCTCAGACAGTGAGTGCAGGAATTATACCTACCTCACAAGGTTGCTGCAAGAATTACAAGTAAAATATTCAAAACAAGCTCAACACTATAGGCCTTGCATGTAGTAGATACTCCTCAAATTGGCAGCCACTGTTTTCATCACTATAATCACACATTTTCTTTACATTGTCATCTCAAGTGTGGCACAGCTATAAGAGTGATTGAACTCTCATTTTAATATATTTGGGGTGCTATTTTTTAAAAATCCAGTGAGCCTAATAAACAAACACCGTTAGCTTTTACTATCTTTAATGCTTCTCTGTGACTCACTTTTTCTTCAAATTTCAACCCTCAAATTTAGAAGAAATTGAGGGACTACTTGTTGACTTACAATTGTAACTGAATACAGATTTAGTTGCTTGCGGAGTTCAAGTAACAAGAACAAGATCTGGTAGAAAGAAAGTGACTTTATTCCAGAGCTAGCTGAAGGGCAGTGGTGCAGGCTCCTGCCTCAGGGTGCCACTTTGCTTCTGGGCAGAAAGCAGGGGCTTTTAAAGGAAGGCTTAGAGTGAAGGGCACAAAGGGGAGAGGGTGAGGAAGCACAGGGTCTATGTGACTTTTCAGATTTCTTATCTATCCGGAGGTCTTGCTAGTGCCATCATGGGCAGAGCGAGGTTGTAAATGGAGGCAATCTCCTTTTGGGAGAGAATTCTGGATGTGCCTGGTTTGCTTCAAGATTCAGTCTCGGGAACTTCTAAGTAAACACATAGTTAGACAGGCTTGCTGTGTTGGAAGTGTCTGGTAGAGAAAAGGTAAAGATTATAATTTCATTCCTAAAGAGCTAAGTAGGTGGTGGGGGAAAAGAAAAAAGGCTAAAAAATTCATTTTTTTCCTTTTAAAAATGGGGTGCTCAGTTACACTATTGCACTTCATCTTCTAGGAGGCCCTGGCTCCCTAAGGAGCATGGAGTGGCAGAAAAATCTAAAAGTGCAACTGGATGCCTAATAGGGCTTTTCCTGTTGCTTTGGAATTTTATCTAAGAGTACAAAACCAATAAGCATACAAAATAAATACTGCCACCTTCTACAGAGAAGAGCTGAGGGACTTCCAGCTATTTCTTCCAGAGAACTAAGGTTCCCAAGCAGACTCTCACTCTTCCCTCCAGCGCTACAGTCAGCTCATACAATAATGAGACTTTACGGGTTAGAGGAAGAGAGTCTCTGAAATTATGAATTGTAGGTTTAAAGAGAGAGAGCTTTATGCTTTCTTTGCCTCTTTCTTAAGCCAAGGGAGAGGGACTCCAATGTAGCCAACAGTAGACATCATGTGACAGTGGGAGGGGAGAGAGGGTCTGCAAGAAGAGGAGATGAACATCTTTTGCCCTCACAGGTGCTTGTCCATCTGCAGATAATTCTTATGGTGTCTCAATCAGAGGCTCCATAACCAAGTATGATCAGAGCAGGTTTTCTCCCTTCTTTAGTTTTCATCTCTCTTCCGTGGTCCTACACCCCAGGGGAAGAAGAGAGTGCCGCAGCAGCAAAACAAGTTGGGTAGGTGATGCAAGGACTGCCAGAACCCCTTCTACGCATCTTTCTGAGGAAGTGCTGGTCATAATCCATCTTCTGTGGCTGCCTTCAATCTAGGTTCACCTGCACTGCACGAGCGACTATGCCCCTTCGAGCATGGTGTGGCGTACATGGAAGTGCCCTCCTTCCCTAGATCCTCATGGTCTTGAAAATTTCTCCATTGGTCTTTAGAATCCATTAACTCTATGGCTTTGATTCTGGATGGGATAGCGATTCAATTTTCATTTCTCTTGGCTACTCTTTCCATGTTCCCCGAAGATTTATGGATCATCTCTCACCAGAATTACAGCAGAGCAGAGATAGAGGTTAGATGTCTGTGTTCATACTATGCTCCTGCCCAGAAGGATGTCCCATTTTACTTCTAATTCAGAACCCTAAGAGTTAGGCCAGGTTATACTCCTCCCATTTTATAAATGGTGCAGCCAAGACATAGAGAAATGAAGAAGAAGAAAAACTCACGAGACTAGTTAACTGACGCTGTTCTATTTTCTGGACCTTCAATTACCTCTTTTTATAATTCTCTGCCTCTACTCTGTCCTAGAACTGCATGTTGCCCTTAAAGACCCTCGCCTGTGGGACCCACTGGCTTCTCAGAGAACACAGAGACCACCTGAGGCTGCTTATTGCAGAGTCTGGACTCACTTCCAATCCCTTTTTGCTCTGGGCTTGAAAGGCCTCATTCTTACAAGCCTTGGCCTCCTCAAAGAGAGAAGGATCTGCATAACATGGTTCTCCCTCTCACCTGGGACTAGAGACGGTTGTAAAAAGGTCAATTCCCATCCCCCTTACCCCATGCCCTGTCATGAAGTACCATCACAGCTACACGTCGAGGACTCCATGGCATGCACACAGCCACGTATGTCCTGTCTTCCCAGCAGTGATCAGAGCTTGTTGCTAAACCACTACTGTCTAAGAAAGTACAGAGAGTAGCAACTAGAAAAATCCTTCTTAAAACAGGGTCCATCATGCCACAGTGAAGGAAATTAGGTTCTGACATCTTTTTCCCAGGCCTAAGATTTATTTCTAAATAACGTTTATTAAAGGGCCCCTATGTTCCTGGTTCTCTGCAAGGCATATAACTTATCTCACTGAAGCTTTCCAACAAAATCGCACATTATAATATCCCTTAGATGGAAGAAAATAAATTGAGTCACAGAGAGATGGTGTAACACATCCCGGTCACCCAGCTAGCAAGTGCCCAGCTTGAAATAAAAACTAGATTATTTTTGGCTCTAAAGCCTCTATCCTTTTCATTCTATTCTAATGACTACTCTCACTTCATTGAGCCCAGCAATTTGAATTTATCTTTTTTATCCCCCTGGAGAAAAGAGAGAGGTAGACACATATCACTGCAAGTAGAAATCCATAAATATGTAAATAAAATAGAACCTGCAATCAACCCTCAGGTGGAGGGAACAGAGAACCCTCCAAATCAACAACATATGTGGTGTCCCTGACTGTACAAAGCCACTTTTCACTTGGAGAGCTGGGACTCTGCAAGACCACAATGAAGTGGGTTCCCAGGCAAGGGGCCTTTGATTTACACACAAGGGGATGGGCTAAGATTACATGACTTGCTGGATTGTCGATTTGTGATTCTGTAACTATAATCGGAGTGGCCTGGGGTCTGCTTCAAGCAAAGTTTGGGGGGATAAAAGAACCAGTTTCTGGGGATTAATTGAGACAAATGTGAGTGGCTGAAGACCTGTTTTTGAGATGAGGAAGAATATGTCTCTTGGGAGGACAATTTACAAGTGGGTGTTTCAAGGAGGCCTATTTGAGGGTGACAGTGAGGAAGAGCTTCTATCTAATGCTAGATGATAGTCTTAAGATACCAACAAGCTGGTACCCAAGCCATTGAAAGTGGTACCTGCAGGAGAGGTAAACAGCCAAGTTGGACCCATGTGGTGTCCATATCTCTTGTCATCTCACCTGCTTTCTCCAGTTACTGACCTCGGCATCCACTGCCCTTTGTTCTCACTGTGGACTCCAGATAGTTAATGCTAGCAACCTGCCTACTGCCCCTACTCTTCTAAACCTAATGGACACTCTATGTGTAATCCATCCAGAGTTGTATGATAACCAAGCCAACACTGGGTAAAGGATAACAGTCACCATCCAAGATCTCCAGCAGGGAAATGGTCTGCCATGGAAGAGTGCAAACTTCCCATCAGAGGCAGCATTCAAGGTGAGGCTGGGTGGGCAACACACAGCTCTTCTAAGACCCAACTTCTATCACAGAATGTCTGCTGTTGGGGATGTGCCAGAGGAAAGCACACAGTGCTCTAGACAAGAGAGTCTCTGAGAGCCCAGACCACAGCATGGACTCTGAAATGGGATTTCCCAGGAGTTGGTGAACAACAAAAGAATATGGTCCACCTTCGAGATGCCAATTAGTTCTGAGAAGTGGACAAGTAAGACTTCCTATTTTGATATAATTATTCATAATCACAGTATCCATAACAATAGCAGCAACCAATAACGGTTTGGTTCACTATAGGCAGCTAAAGAACATTTTGAGTTTTTGAAGCACTTTGATATACATGATCGCATTTGCTGTCAGACCTATATCTCACAAAAGATGGTGAATGATTAAACTAAGTAAAACAAAACGATAAATAAAAATATAAAAAATGGAGTATCTCAACAGAACAGCACAAAGACAGAGAATTAAATTGCTTTCATCAGTACTAAGAAGTGCCTTTGTGCCTGTAATCCCAGCTACTGAGGAGGCTGAGGCAGGAGAATGGTGTGAACCTGGGAGGAGGAGCTTGCAGTGAGCCAAGACCGCGCCACTGCACTCCAGCCTGGGCAACAGAGCGAGACTCTGTCTCAAAAAAAAAAAAAAAAAAAAAAAAAGTCCCTTTGATCCTAACGTCCAAGTGAAATCAGGAAGTCCACATGGAAGAAGCAGTTATCTGCTCATCTCTCCTAAGCTCCAGATTTATATATTCCCATCACCTGCTATGCATCCTGACCTCCAACACAACAGATTCAGACCTGAGCTCATTCCCTTTTGTGTTTTTCAGCTCAGAAAACTGTTCCATCACTGTGATGGTTAATAATGAGTGTCAACTTGATTGGATTGAAGGATGCAAAGTATTGTTCCTGGGTATGTCTGCGAGGGTGTTGCCAAAGAAGATTAACATTTGAGTCAGTGGACTGGGAAAGGCAGACCCACCCTCAATCTGGGTCAACACAATCTAACCAGCTGCCAGCGTGGCCAGAATAAAAGCAGGCAGAACGTGGAAAGACTAGACTGGCTTAGTCTACTGGCCTACATCTTTCTCTCATATTGGATGCTTCCTGTCCTTGTACATCGGACTCTAAGTTCTTCAGCTTTGGGACTCAGACTGGCTTCCTTTCTCCTCAGTTTGTAGACAGCCTAGACCTCACCTTGTGATCGTGTGAGTCAATACTCCTTAATAAACTTGCCTTTATATATATATATATCTGTCCTATTAGTTCTGTCCCTATAGAGAATCCTGACTAATACAACCACTCATCTCTCAGTCATCTAAACCAGAAGCATGGGAGTATCAGCTTTGACTCCCTTCTCCCAACCCCACATACCTCGATTCCTATCTGATCATTTGTCCAGGTTCTGGTTTATCTGGCTGGGAGTCTTGCTCTGAACTCCAGCCTACTGGGCTGGGATGCTGCACTACAGGCAAACTCTTGACAATCTCCTCCTTAACCCTTAAGGAGGAGGTATCCTTCAGGTTAAGGAAAGGATACCCTTCCCTTAGTAACCCAGAATTTTCATAATCAATGACCTCTCAGAACTGGCAGAGCCAGAATGCATCCCCACCTGTCTTAGCTGAATTGCCTCTCTAGCATCTTCTGTGCTACACCCAAGCTCGTAGCTTACTGCTGCCAAGTCTCTGCCTGCTACTAGCACGTCCTTACTAAGTCAACCTCTGCCACCAGTGCCTAGCACAGAATTTGGCACAAAGAAAAGACCAAGTAAATGTTTGATAGAATGGAGTGAAACTTTTGTGTAGTAGTTATTTATTCTCAGCTGATCTCCATAGTCACCAACCTCCCTACTACCCGGTGCCACCCTCAAGAGGACACCTGTAAGCAGAGGAGGTCCCCAGGGCTGAAGACTCCATCAGATCCTGTGATGAAGAGTTTATTTGGCCAAGAGATCTAGCATTTAACTGATTGGTGACCTTGGTCCAACAATTCGGAGTCTGTTTTCCTCCCATCTACATCTCAGAGCTGCTGCAAAGACCAAGCTATGGAATAAACATCCTTCCAAAGAGCCATGTTGGCTTGTCACTGTATATGTTAGTCTAAAGTTTGGGTATGAAATAACATCACTCAGCGAGCTCCTTACAGCAGATTTCTAGGCTCAACCCCAGAACTTCTGATGTAGTAGGTTGGGGGACAGATCTGAGAATGTGCATTTCTAACAAGTTCCCAGGGGAATACTTGTCTTAATTCATTTGGGTTGCAGTAACGGAATACCATAGACTGGGTAGCTTTTAAACAACAGAAATTTACCTTTTATAGTTCTGGGGGCTGGAAAGTCCAATAGCAAGGTGCCAGCAGATTAAGCGTCTAGTGAGGGTCCATTTCCTGGATCCTCACATGGTGGAAGACATGAAGGAGCTCTCTGGGGCCTCTTTTATAAGGGCATTGGTCTCTTTCATCAGTGTTCTGCCCTGATGACATAATCAGCACCCACATGTGCCACCTCCTAATATCATCATTTCGAGGATTAGAATTTCAACATACGAATTTTAAAGGAACATACATATTCAGTCTATAACAATACTGATGCTGCTGGTCCAGGGACCATACTTTGAGAACCACTGCCCTAGATGATTCTGAGACCATTACTCTTTCCATGCTGATGCTGTCTTTCCTACATGAAGCATGCTATTTCAATGCTTGCCTTTATGTTTTACCTTTTTTGCTGTTTTGTTGGAATCTTAACCCAGCCTCTAAATTCCTCTGGGCAAAAATTATACCTTCCACTCTACATACTCTCTCACTTTCTGTTTTGTAAAATAATAAGTACATTTCCAGCGT
Organism: Macaca nemestrina; assembly: GCF_043159975.1. Taxonomy (NCBI): domain Eukaryota; kingdom Metazoa; phylum Chordata; class Mammalia; order Primates; family Cercopithecidae; genus Macaca; species Macaca nemestrina. The sequence continues at coordinate 22,145,924 of NC_092139.1, read as the reverse complement.
GATTAATAATAGAATAGGAAAAGGAGGAAAATCTCAGACTATCAATGCCAATAAACAACACCTACAAATAGGTATCAGCCCTGGAATTCTCTTAAAAATTAATTACCGGGCAAAAAACATTCCACCATCAGTGGTGATATGGGAAGGAAGATTATCTTCTTGATGACACATTTTGTAAAATGTGGATTATTCAAGGTTTTAGCTGTAACTTAAACACCAACGTTTTTTAAAAATAAAATACCACAATTGCACTTCAACTCATAATTTTTATACTGATAGCCAGACTATTGTGTTTTCAACAAGTAAAATCCATTACACAGTCATGGCAACAGTTTGCAATAGACTGTAAATTTTTATTGAGATGATCATCTTGCGATTGAATTTCAAAATGTATTATATGATCATCAGCAAATAAGTCCACGGGGGCTGCTAAAGTACTTTGAATATCATTTATAAAGATCAAAAACCCTGGAAACTCTTACATTTACCCTGTGGAAAGAGAGAAGTCTCATCAGTAGGATCAAATCAATTATTTTTATGGATGAATATTGCATTGCAAAGCTGAGATAAGGTATTACCCAGTTTAATAACATATCATTATATCCTTTGAAAGTAGTAAGTTTCATAATCAGGTTTCAATGAGGAATTTTACCAAAGGCCTGTTTTGAAAATAATCAAGAAAATGGCATCTCTGTTCAGCATAGTGGTTGAATAACCTTACAAGGAATATTTTTTTTTTTTTTTTTTTTTTTTTTTTTGAGACGGAGTCTCGCTGTGTCGCCCGGGCTGGAGTGCAGTGGCCGGATCTCAGCTCACTGCAAGCTCCGCCTCCGGGGTTTACGCCATTCTCCTGCCTCATCCTCCCGAGTAGCTGGGACTACAGGCGCCCGCCATCTCGCCCGGCTAGGTTTTTGTATTTTTTAGTAGAGACGGGGTTTCACCGTGTTAGCCAGGATGGTCTCGATCTCCTGACCTCGTGATCCACCCGTCTCGGCCTCCCAAAGTGCTGGGATTACAGGCTTGAGCCACCGCGCCCGGCCCAAGGAATATTTTCAAGCAACGAAAATACCTGGGTTACATACTACCACAATACATCACTGAGATGCTTAAGAACAGTTACAGCCAATTCCACTATAACTCTTGCTTTGAAAATGCAAATTTGTTCCAACATAATTAATATATGAAAGGGCAATTTGAGAGTAACACGAATTCCGCATTTGCTTATGTGTGATTTTGTATGTGAGAAACATGAGTGAAGAAGAACCCTGCACCCAGCAGAACTGAGCCACCTAGGAACACAAGCACACACACAGTTCCAACCCTTACCTGCCCCCTCAGCTCACTACCTGTGTTCTGAGCTACACCTTTTCCCCCAGTTTCAGACAGCTTTCCTTCCACCACTTCACAGTCACTCACAGGCTGTAACCTCCCTGAGGCCCACTTCCACAGCAAACTTCAGGTCTTTTTCAAGGTAACACACCATCTGTGTTGAGTATCCTTTATCCAAAATGCTTGGGACCAGAAGTGTTTCAGATTTCAGATTTTCTTGAATTTCAGAATATTTGCCTACACCTACTAAGATATCTTGGGGATGGGACCCAAGTCCAAACACAAAATTCATTTATGTTTTATATATATATCATAGGCAATCTTATATAATATTTTAAATGATGTTGTACATGAACCGAGTTTGTGTACATCGAACCGTCAGAAAGCAGAGATGTAACTGTCTTAGCCACTTATGTGGACAGTTCTGTGCTTGTCTGTCATCACCATAATTCCTGACTTTGAATGTATATGCTATTGATAAGAAATCATCTTCTTATGCTTATTCACACATAAGTGCTTAACAGTAAAAAAGAATAAGGGATATATCATTAATACCATAAAAAATTTATGTGTTCAGGTTAACTGAGCAGCACAGTAGCCTCAGCAGATACCTGGATCAGCTGTTGAATGCCAGCAACAAACATCCTGGCTTTCAGTCCTCTCCCTGTGATGTTGTGCTTTGATGAAGAGTTCGTACACCCTGCATTTTATTGTGTTAGATGAGAACAAACATCAGAAGCAGGTGAGGAACCAGGAAGTGGATCCTCTAGGGAGAAAGAGGCATTCTGCTCGATGGCTTTTAAAAATGTTTCCTCCAGAGTCATCTGCCTCGTTAACAAGGATTTTTGTCTTAGATGTCTCTGATTTTATAAATTGACAAGGTTTCCTGTTCTGCTATGAATGCATACTGCTCCAGTCCTTCAATAAGCTCATCACCAATGCTTGCCGTGTCATCTACAGGCACTTTTTCTGCAGTGTTAACAGTGTCATGTTCATTTGTTGTATCGTGTTGGCACTCAGTAAGTTTCAAATTTTGGAGCATTTTGGATTTCCGAGGTTCAGGTTAGGAATACTCCACCTGGATGGATGCACTTCTTGGCCATTTCACATGCATAAAATTGTGCCGCAAGTTTTACTAGATTCCCCTCTTTTTTGATGTGTCACTAGGGAAGTATGGCCCTCCAGCCCCATTTTTTCCATAATCCCTGTGGTTTTTATTTCATAACTTGATATACTGTGGTGATTTTTAAGGACCTATATATCAGGTTATGGCAGAACTGTATGCACTTTCCCTTGCTGTTTGTTCCATGGTTCCTGTACTGATGGTTCCTTTCCCTCCACCCAGATGCCCCCAGTGACTCCTTTTTGTTTTCTGAAACCCATGCTGCCTGCTTTCCTGAACCACACCCGCTTCCACTAGAACATCCCCAGCTGTATATACAATGCTCTCTCTGTCTCTCTCTCTCTCTCTTTATTCATCATGATGTGGCCAAAAATCAAAGGCTGAGAATCAGAAAATCTAAGTGTAATTGATGACCGTGCCACTGGCCATTCTATGACTTTAGACAAAGAGTTTTAAAGCACTGAGTCTCTTTTCCTTTGTGTATACATGAAATGTAAGTTCGTACAGCAAAAGGTTACTTGGAGTGAAAAAAAGATATAAATAAGGTAATTTGCAACAAATAAACTGCAAGTTCTTTTAATTTCTTGAGTTGCATCCAGAGCCAGACCATCTCAGATACAGTGAGACACACATTGTTAGCCAATAGCCCCTGATTAGAAATGCAGTAGAAGCCAGGAGATCTGGGACACAGTTGGATCCAGAGAATCTCTCCTCTTAGACACAATCTCCGCCAGCAAACTCTTACATGGCATCCAGAAATATCAGAGAGACAGGTGTAGTCAGCAGCCCACAGAGATAGAGTGGAATCCAGAGGACCCTCAGAGGAATAGTCCCAACCCAGACTCTTAGGTAGGGATAGGAGCCTCCAGGGGCTACAGAGGCAGGAAGCTCTTAGGGATTAAGGCAGTTCCAGAAACAATTCAGAGATACGGTGAGAGCCAGGAGGCATTTAAGACATGGTTGGCAACAGAAGCCCCTCGGAGACAACTCTAGAATTAGGAACCATCAAGAAAATTGTCAAAACCAAGAGTCACAGGCCCAGCTCAGGGAGCCTCAGGAACAATGTTAGAATTAGAAACACATTAAAGATACAACCAAAACCAGAAGACCGCAAGGACATAGTCTAAATGAAGCCTTCAGGGTGCATAGTCAGAGCCAGGAGCCCTCAGAGACACAACCAGAGCCAGAAGCCCTCAGAGAAACAGAGCCAAGAACCCTCAGAGAAACACGGCCAGGGCCCTCAGAGACACAAAACCAAGAGCCCTCAAAGACATTCTTAGCATTAGAAAGCCTCAGACATATAAATGGCACCAGCAGTTCTGGGAGACACAGAGCCAGTGTGTCTCATCAGAAACACTATTAGATCCAGGAACCTCCCATGACCCAGCTAAAGTCAGGAGGTTCTCAGAATCACGGTCAGAACTAGAAAGCCCCCAGAAATGCAACCACAGCCAGCAGGTCCTCTTAAAACAAAACAAAAAAAAAAAAAAAAAAAAAAGCCAAAACCTTGATCCTTTTTTATCCACAATAGGAAGCACATTCACATTCAAAGAAAATTAGGAATTATTTGTCACAGGAAGGTAAGAGGAAGGCCAGTCTTGGCAACAGCACGGCCTCTCATAATGGAGCCTGGAAAAAAAAAAAAAATCTTACCTGCACACTTGGTCCTGGTGGTGAGGGGAGGCCCTGGCGGTCCGGTACCCCCCTCACCTGGTCGTGTGAGGAGCACTCGGATCTCATACTCAACGTCGGGGTCCAGATGCCACAGCTTGTAGTTGGGAGAGTCGACTATGTGGGTCTCCGCCCAGGTGCCTGTGGTGGTGCGATATTCCACTTCCTTCAGGATGATGGGGCCATCCCCGATGATGGAGTTGGCATTTGGCTTGATCCACAGGTATGTGGCCCCCACAGCCAGCAGCTCTGGGGGAGCAATGGGCGTGGGAGGCTCTGTAAGACAAGCAATCAGCAAAGGACTGTCAGACTCAAATGATTTACAGAGCAGACTCCGAGCACATGATGACAAGGCATAGAATTCACAACATAGCCACAAAAAATTGTCAGAAAACCCTTTGGATTTTATTTTATTTTATTATTTTAATTTTATTTTTTTGAGATGGAGTCTTGCTCTGTCATTCAGACTGGAGTGCAATGGGGCCATCTCAGCTCACTGCAACCTCTGCCTCCCTGATTCAAGCAATTCTCATGCCTCAGCCTCCCAAGTAGCTGGGATTATAGGCGCCTGCCACCACAGCTGGTTAATTTTTGTATTTTTAGTGCACATGGGGTTTTACCATGTTGGCCAGGCTGGGTCTTAAACTCCTGACTTCAGGTGATTCACTCACCTCAGCCTCCCAAAGTGCTGGGATTACAGGCATGAGCCACCACGCCCGGCCTGAAAACCCTTTTTAAATCCCATTCATGCCCTACTTTAAGGGTTTGCATTAAGTACCTGAATCAGTATTTCTTCAGTAGCTATATTCAACACCTACCTTATCTCCTTTATTTAAAGGCACGAAAGAAAGAAGGCCATGTGAGGAAATGGTTTTCCCAGAACACAGCAAAGCTGCTGGGTGAATACTCTGTTTTCTAGCCTCAAAGGAAAACCTACTTTTGCTGAAGTGAAGTTTGGCACAAAACCCAGAGGAGCCTAAGGTCTACAAACATTTCTTACACAGAACACATAGATTGTTAGTGGAAGTTCCTTCCAAAGGGTGATAAGAGCCTAAGTAGAAAAGGAATGATGGCACAGCAAGAATTCAGCTTCTGCCTCAACCCCAGCAGGTTTCTTCCAGCAGAGAAAGTCATGGGTCACAGCAGACTCAGCAGGAATGAGGGGTCAAAGGAAGAGTCATGCTGAGTTTTCTTGCATCTGCTCTGTGCTGCCACCTCTCTTCCACTGAGTTCCACACAGTCAGCTAAGTAGACTAAAGGTTCAGCAGGCATGAATTGTGGACTCTTCCTCGCAATTATTAGCCCATGGCAAAGCTACAAAAATTAACGCTTATCTTGTACTTCTTACGTACTTTAAAATCTCACACATATCATTTCATGTAATTCTTTGGACAATATTATCACCTTCACTTTAATGGAGAAAAACAAAACAAAGCAAAACAAAACAAAACAGAGAACCTAAGAAATCAGGTCACCTAACCAAGGTCATGGAGAAGGTAGCGTAAGATGAAACTTACATCTGCATGACTTCCCGGACCAACCTGCACCAAGGAAGGCTGTCTGCCTCTTAATATTCATCTTTAAAAAAATGGAACTGAATATATTGGTTATTTTTATTTGTAGTAAAAATGGCAGAATAAAGAAAACAGAAGAAAGAGAAAATATGAGAAGAAATGGAAGAAAATGGAGAAAAATGGAAGAAAGAAAATCTCTCTACCATCCAACATAGCCATTTTTATTCCTCCATGTTCCATTACAATGTTTATTTATGTACTGACACCTTTTTTTGTGTGGTTATAATAACGCATAGACCCAATGTAGATTCATTTTTCCTCCTTCACATATATTGTAAGGATTTTTTTTTTTTTGCATATATTGCTCGAGCTTTATCATCACTGTCTTTAATATTTATAGAACAATCCATCAGGTTACCACACTAAGCATTCGCTGATTGCTGGATACGTGAGTTGTTAATGTTTTGCTAGGATAAATAATGCTACAATGAACATCTTTGTGCAAATCACTTCAGTCTGTCTTATCTTATGTTTTCTTAGGACCAAGGATATGAACAAGAGGAAACGAAGAGTAGAACAAGGAAGAGGAGAAAGGGGAGGCACAGAGGAGGCACATGAGGGTGGAATACAATGTGCATTTGTTTGAGAACATCTCACTTGTAGAGGGCCTCTGGTTTATTCGCATGGATAGAAGGCAGGTATACATTTTAGCTTGGAACTCAGGTAAGGGCTTTGAGATAGAGACGCACTCAGCACTTCCCTTCTAATTAATTACCTAGAAGCAAAGATTCTCTAGAAACAGAATAATTGCTAGGAAACAGAGGTGGACAATATTTTCTCAGTGTGACTCGAAGCAAATCTTAAGGGACAACTCCAGATTGCCTCTATTATAGCCTGCCATTTGGTCAGAGAAGGAAATTAAGCAGATTAGTCAAGCTAGATGCTTTTCTTTACAAAGCCATGGAGGTTATTACTCAAGACCTTGTTATCTCAAAGGTGTTTGCAAATTGATTTTTGGATAATTTGTTGCAGGTAGAGAAGTTAGGTTGGCAGGCAGATAATTTTTGAGCTCATCCTTTGTGCATGTTAAATATATGGACCCTTTGATTGTTATTATCAACTCTCCAGAGCTCCCATCAGTCTCCAGAGAAGCCCCAGGGGTGATATTTTGCAGCTCTCTGATGACTCTGCCCAATTCCTTAACATAATTATTCACAGACTAGACCTCTATAGAATTAAGAGCAGCAGACTTCAACAGTTTGGGTGCTGAGGGAGTGGCCCCATTTAGTTCTTTTCCATCGACTTTTCACCATGGTTTTCTGCTCTCCTATTTCAGACAGCAGTATTCAGTTGCTGACCGCCAGAAAGAAAATAAAGTATTAAATCTTTCCAAATGGTTAGCTTCTTTTCATGTATTTCTAATGGCATGTGCAAGTATAGTAACAAACATCCCCTTGAGTATATAAATGTCCCTATCTCAAATGATTTGCGACTTCACACATTTGTGTGCAGATTAGCCACATGGTTACCTCTCCGTCCATCCCCTCAAGAATAGACCACGTAAGTTTAATCACAGTGTTTCCTCTATGTGGCACCAGGGAAGCCATCAGATTATTGTGTGCTTTATTCTTTTCTTTTTAGTGATCAACTGATTTATAATTGGCATTGTTTAGAAGGCACAGGTACTGGTGGTTCAAAGAGACAGAAGCAAAAATATAGCACAGAATGATTTTTTTGGTAAGTAGCACATTATTTTACAAATACATAGAAAAAGCCTATTCTATTTATATCAGTTCTCTATCTCTAAGATGAACTCTTCAAGAAGACAGTATAGGAAATGTACAGGGCCATCCAGTCCAATGGCTAGAGTCATCAGGAAAGAAAAGGAAACCCCCGTGTATCTCATTTGCCAGACAGAGCACTGTGCACATGAAATCTAATGCAGCCAAGTAAATCAGTGATAACGAAGTGTAATAAAGTCATGATGGGGGTGGCAGAGGCATTTCTGAAGCCTGTGAAATGACCTAATCTGGTCTAGAGGTTAGGGAAGCTCTTGCAGACAGCACTTAGGGGAGTGTTCTGCTGGGACTGCTCATGTTGAGTCTATGAACAAAGAAAAATTCCTGGGGGTCTCCTAGTTCTGAGTTACTTGGGATAGACTGGTAAACAATTAAAACGATGTCCCCTGTACATTCATTCATTCACTCATTCTATGAATGTCGAGTCCCTGCTGCTGGTCACACACTGTCCCAGGCGCAGACACAATCTTGGCTGCATGGAGCTCACCTTCCAGCCTTCACTCAAGGATTGACACAAAGAAGTCAGGAGAGAAGGAAGCTGACTCAGAAGATGTTGAGAAGGAGAGCATCCGAGAATGGAGAGGCCCTGGGAGCCAGACCTAGGTAGGAGCTTATGGATCCATAAAGCGATACACATATACAAAATGGATTACTGCTCAGTGAGAAGAAATGAACCAGCTGCAGATGCAGACACACACAGCAACATGAGTAAATCCCAAAAAAAAATTCATACAAAGGAAAAATAAAAGAAGAATGCATGATGACCCCACTTATGTGAAAAGTTCAAGAACAAGCAAAACTGCTCTATGGTGATAAAAGCCAGAAGCATAGTTACCTAGCAGGCAGGTACTGACTGGGACAGAGCCTGAGGGAAGTTTCTGGGATGTTAGAATGTTCTGTATATGCTGATCTGGGTAATTAAATAATAGAAATCAGAACAGTGTTACTATAAGGGACATGACTGCCTGAAAGAAGGCATGAGAAAAATTTGGGAGGTTATAACCATTTCTGTATCTTAACCAGGGTTATGTAAGACTCATTAAACTGTGAACTTAAAACATAAGTATTTTTATGTATATAAGTGATACCTTAAAAGTTAAAAAAAAAATCACAAAAATATGGATATGTGACTCACTAGGTGAAGAGAATGCCACTAATTACTTGAAACTGAACCCCAGAAAATTGGGAGAAAATTAGCCCTTACTTCTATACCATTTCCTCCTATCAGCACCATCAGATGCTTGAATTCCTAATAGTTTTCCTAACAAGAGGTTGTTCAGGCACACACCAGTTTCTTATCCATGAGCCTTTTCACATCTAACACAACGAACGCCCTCTCCTTACCAGACTCCACAGCATCATCTGTGCGAAGCCAGGAGTAAGTATTTAACATCTGATGGCACCCTCTGCTCATGAAGTTTGCAACCAGACTAAGGAGGAGGAAGTCTTGCCTTTCAGAGAGCTGGGGCCTGAGCTGGGTGATGACATCAGTGCCTTCCAGCCAGGCATCAAAGCACTGCAAGGACAAGGATTCCAGGAGCCATCCATGAGGCCTGGGCAGCAGCAGCCCTGAGCTTCCAAGGCTCTCCTTCAACATGTAGATGGTGAAGTGACCTCTTCATGTAATTCTGCCTCATCCTCAGGCAGCAATCTCCAGAACAATTCTGTCTTTCTTTTCCCTGCTGTGAGCACTTGTAACAGTTTGACTCCCCAGAAATTCCCACAGAGAGCAAAAGTGTTTCAAATAGCTGGAGACAGAGCTGTGCGCATGTATTGTCTGCTCCAGACAGAAATCAAACATTTTGAGAAAAACCAAATGTTACTAAGATGTGAAGTGAGCCTTGATAGGATTAAGGTGAGCATAACCTGGCCTCCAACACTTTCCACCACATGCCTCACCCTACCTGATCACCGTTTTAATTGCATTTCTATTCACTGACCCTCTAGGTCTGTGGGAATGCCTCCACCCACCCAACGCTAGCCACCAACACAAACCCATTTATACACAGACAGAAACACAATTGTGCCATTCTCATTTCCAGACTTCTTTTGTCTGTGCCATTTTTCCCAACTAGAATGGCTTTCTTTTTACTTTTTTGTTTGTTTGTTTGTTTGTTTTTTGTTTTGTTTTGTTTTGAGACAGAGTCTTACCCTGTCACCCAGGTTGGAGTGCAGTGGTGCCATCTTGGCTCACTGCAACCTCCACCTCTTGGGTTCAAGTGATTCTCCTGCCTCAGTCTCCCAAGTAGCTGGGATTACAGGCACCTGTCACCACGTACAGCTAATTTTTGCATTTTTAGTAGAGATGTGGTTTCGTCATGTTTGCCAGGGTGGTCTTGAACTCCTTATCTCAGATGATCCACCCGCCTCAGCCTCTCAAAGTGCTGGGATTACAGGTGTGAGCCACCGTGCCCAGCCTTCAATTATTTTTAACTAAACCATCCCTATTTTTCTTTTCAAAACTGCTTCATGATGACTTACTTTCATGTAGCACAGGGCTAGGCACAGAGTAGATGTTCAATGCTGATTAGACTTTCTACGATTTATGTGCAACGCTGTTTTCATACAATAATGGACTGAGGATAAAAAGGACTACGTTGGGGCCAGGCTCCAAGCTTTCCTTGACCTTGGCTTACCACTAGCCAGATGTGTGACTCTACTCAATCTTCATGGTCCTCAAATTTATTTTACCTTGACAATGAAAGATTCAAGTCATAAAAGTCCCTAAATTCTCTACCAAGGGCCACAGGGATTCTATGTGTGCTCACCGACCACCCTAACAGTGAGCAATCGGCAGTAGCCCAGGCTTCTCATTCCTCCCTGGCTTGGGCTCAGGGTCCTCGGACACAACGTAAGTAGATATAGCATCAAATCCTCCAATAGGTGCCAACTAGAATAAGTCTTTGTTGGCCGGGCACAGTGACTCATTCCTGTAATCCCGGCATTTTGGGAGGCCAAGGCGGGAGGATCACTTGAGGTCAGGAGTTTGAGACCAGCCTGACCAACATGGTAAAACCCTGTCTCTACTAAAAACACAAAAATTAGCTGGGCACGGTGGTGGGCACTTGTATTCCCAGCTACTCAGGAGGCTAAAGCAGGAGAATTGCTTGGATCTGGGAGGCAGAGGTTGCAGTGAGTCAGGATCATGCCATTGTACTCCAACCTGGGCAACAGAGTGAGAGACTCTGTCTCAAAAAAAAAAAAAAAATTAGTCTTTGTGCCCTAACCAAACATACAGCCAATGGTCAATAAACATCTGATGTCTTATTTAAATGGGTAGAAAAAATATTTGATAAGTTTTCCCAAAGTAAGAGGTTGAGGGTGGCAACAAAGAGATGAAAAAGAACAAGAAGTAGGATGTTGTAGAGAATACTGAATGCACCTCTAAGCAAAGGATTGGAAGTATTTAGGGAGAAGACATCAAACAACTGACAGAAAGCAACAATCAAAGACATATGCAAAGAAAACTTCTCTGAAATACCCAAAGGCCCGAGTTTGCAGACTCTGAAGAGCTCAGTGGGTTCCAGGCAAAATCAATGATGAGACTTGAGCTTAAGTACATACTGGCAATATTTTTGAAATACAAAACTAAAGAAAAATTTCCATAAGCCTTCAGAAAAAAATAACAGATATCCATCAAAACAAAATAAAAAGACTAAAAACTCTAGTTCCATGCTTTATTATTACAATTTCAAACATAGGGATGTGATGAGGAAGATGATGAGAATAATCACAAATAACATCATGGGGCCGCTCCCGTGTACTGCACACTTTCAGACACCTGTGACTGCCCTCCGTGCTCTACAGTATTGATTCATTTAGTCCTCACAGCAACTTTATGGTTGGGTAGATACCCATCCAGAGTCAAACAATTAATCATTCAAAAATCCAACACTGAGGCCAAGGCAACCTGCCCGGGGTCTGCACTCCTAACCATTATGATAAAGACAATGGTACATTATGATAAAGACAATGGTACACACACAAGGTCTTAAGGGGGATGTTTCCAGTCCCAAGAATTTTATAGGAGGTTAGTTGTGGTGCATTTTCAAAGTCAGCAGAAAAATGCTCTCAGTTTCTGAAGAATGCAGAAAATAAAATGCAATGTACATGCCTTCCCTTAGAGAAAAACTGCTTGAAGATATACCCTAGTCCACCTTGTGATGAATCAAAATCACGACCTCTAGCATGAGGGAATTGTGATATAAGAAGGATCAGTCCTATGAGATGGTTAGCTACCACAAGACCCTCCTTCCTCAGATGTGAGTCCAGAAGAGGAGCGTGATCTTGTGCCAGGCTGAACTGAACACATAGCCCAATCTGTAAGAAGGGGCAGAATGGCATGCCTTTCATCCACACAGCATTTCGGGAACGCTTAAAAACAAGCAATGTCATTATGAATGGTTAACTTTAGCTTTGGCCATCATCCTGAAAAGGGACATCATAAATTCCTATGAAAAAAGGAATCTCTCCTTCTCTTTGCTGAACTACATTCAACAAACAAATCTCATCTACCTAAGCTTAAAACATCTAGATTTAAATACATGAAAATGTTGACTTTTTCTTATGGTTGTGAGAATATAAGTACTATTTTTTCTTTATTCTGTTTCTTCTTTGATTTTTTTTACAAATGCCTAGTAAACCTGCATTCGTTGCTTATTATAAATATAAGCATTTGAAAGAGGTCAGGTTTTTATATATTTCAAGCTTTCACAACTGGATGCGACCTCTCTTGCAGTTCTATGCTCCCGATCACTTGGAGTGTTTAGCAGTCAGTCTCCCCTCCTATCTGCCCAGGTAGCAGGAGTCAAGAACCACGACTACATCCATTTTCCCAGCACGTTCCTCACTAACAGCTCACTAGCAAGGAGACATCCTGGCTACCTCTGGGAGCCCCTCGAAGACTTCCACTGTGAGTTGACACTTGACTTTCAGATAATCCTCTAATCATTGCAAACAAACAGTACTTTACCTGTTTCCTCATCTTTCTCTCTATAGTGTCAACACAAAGCAGACAGTACTACTCCCATATTACAGATGAGGACACCAAGGTTACCTAGAAAGCAGCTGTGCCAATACCGCCTGCTCTGTGGCTACAGGCATTGCACTTCCCACCCACCCACAAGCCCCGGTGTTACCACTCCCAGGAGCAGCCCTTACCCAATGAGGGACAGAAGATGGCGGATAAACATCCAGGTTTCCTTGACCCCTAGTAGGACAATGGGGTCCTAGTCTTTTAGATGGCCCTTGGTGGGCCTGAGCACCAGATATCCTCTCTAGCACTACCGGCTCATAGTGCACTCCTTTTTTTGTTGTTGTTGAGACAGAGCCTCACTGTGTCACCCAGGCTGGAGGGCAGTGGCGCGATCTCAGCTCACTGCAGCCTCCGCCTCCCGCGTTCAAGCGATTCTCCTACCTCAGCCTCCTGAGTTGCTAGAACTACAGGTGCTACAGGCACGTGCCACCATGCCCAGTTAATTTTTTGTATTTTTGGTAGAAATGGGGTTTCACCATGTTGGCCAGGATGGTCTGGATCTCCTGACCTTGTGATCTGCCTGCCCTGCTAATTTTTTGTATTTTTAGTAGTGATGGGGTTTCACCATGTTGGCCGGGATGGTCTGGATCTCCTGACCTTGTAATCCGCCCGCCTTGGCCTCCCAAAGTGCTGGGATTCCAGGCATGAGCCACCATGCCCCGTCCAGGGCACAGGATTAAGAAGTATTTCTGGGATTCCAGGCGTGAGCCACCGCACCCAGCCCACAGTGCTGGGATTCCAGGCATGAGCTGCCTTGCTAGGCCCACAGTACACTCTTTATGGGGCTTTCTTTCTTCTCAGTCTCCCTTCCTCTCCTCCTTACCAATGTTCCCTACAACTTAGAGAAACTATTTGCAAATCCATGCTAAACGATCTGTTTTTAGGGGAAATCCAGCCTAAGATATTATGAAAACCAGAGAAAGTTACTTAGCCTCTTTGTGTCTCAAATGCCTCATCTGTAAAATGGGGATATAGCAACATCTTCCTCACGGGAGTTGCCATAAAGATTGTATAAAGTATTAGAGTCGACACTTTAGAAGAGTTCCTACATAAAACAAGTAAACTGTCTTCGCTACTAATATCATCATTCTCCCAACCAGCCACCGATGAGCCATTCAGCTGTCAGTGAGAACCTTAACTGATACTCTCATTTTGTGCTCCCAACAGAGAGACACAAAGATCCCATCAAATGCATTCCCCTTCCTATGTCAGGATAAAGAGAGTCTACAGTAATGTCAGTGTGTACTCCTGCCAAAACTCCCACCAGCAAATCAATTTAAGAGCTCAGCCTCAGTCTACTTAACACCATCGTGTCGCAACCAGTGAAGTCATTCAGAAATGCGTAATTCAATAACGACTTAGCACCAGATGAGGTTTTATGATCCGCAACACTCTGTCTGCCCTGGCTCCCCTTTATCCCCCAACACCTCAACATTTTCAAGATTATTATTTGCTGGGCCACTTCCCAAAATTAAGAGCAGAGTAATCATTCTAGAAGAACCTTCCTTTCCTTGCCTGCTAATCAGGAGTCCTCAGAAAGCATGAATCAAGAGTCTGTCACCTCCAAACAGGGGGCTAGGAGAAGCTGGATTCTAAAGCTTTGGAATCAAAGGCCATGCTTCAGGAGCACCTTGTTCCAGGGCAGCATGGGTTCACAAATGGGCACTCTTCTCTCCCCTCCCCCACCTCGGCCAAGCAGCTCTGCTATGAAGAATGGGTGAAGAAAACTCCTGCCTTATCCAACTTGGATCTTTGAGTTCCAGAGACAACCACGTCTGTACACCCACAGGATGGTGAGAACTGCTATTATTACTATCATGCGGCAAGGACAAATAACATTCTCATAACGTTCACTGTGTGCCTGGCTCTATTTCCGATTTACATACAAACTCATTTATTCCTCATATCACACTGGAAAGTAAGTACTATTCTAGTATGCATTTACAGATGAGGAAACTAAAGGAGTATGCTAGTATTCAGCTCTGGTCTTTTTGCTTCAAGCCCACCCTGTTACATCAGTTATGTAATTCTGGAGCTGGGACCCTACTAACGATACCTCTAAACCACCTTGCCAGCTGGCTTTGGTCCAGTCCTAGTGATGGGAGACTTCAGATGGAGACTGGGATGCTGGAAGAAGGAAGAAGATGCTCTCTTTCTGTTTCAAGGTCCTTGTAGCATCACTCTAGCAATAGGGGCTACTACGCTCCAGGCCTGAATCTCTTCTGGTCTTCCCAGCACCTATGGTACAGTCTCTTTTTGAAGGAACTAACAGAACCTAGGCCATGCCCCTTACAGCTGCAGTACAATCTGTGGGGTCCCCTTCCTCAGAGGTCTCAGAATCAGCCCCACTGTGCTCCTCCTACAGACTTCTAGGTACCATAACCCCTCCTATTCCATTTTGTTACCCCAGTCCCAGGTGTGGTCGCCACTTCCTGCCATTTTTGGCTACCTTAGCATCCCATTTTCGCACTAACAGCCTTTCATCATTGTGTAACAGATTTCCTTCAATAAAAACCCTCTGTTTGAAATACCTGGTGTGATTTAGGGCTTCCCTCCTGGACCCTGATTCATATCAATAGATATTATAATTATCTTTATTTTTCACATGAGGAGACTAAGGTACCAATTGCCCAAGGTCATGTGGCTAGTCAGTGAGTGTGCTGGGATACTCAGGCTGTCTTGCTCTAGGGGCCATGATTTTAACTCACACACTGAGCTGATGCCCCACTGTTCTCAGAACCCTGCTCAGCAACACAGTGAGGCAGGTACACGAAGGCTGGGGGATACCATACTTTGCCTAACAAACAAGTAATGAGGGCTGACTCTCCTATGTTTTGGGGATGTGGAGTCAAAGCAAGTAACTGTCTCTACCCTAGAGGAGACCAAGAGACTAGGGAAGGATGCAGAACCCAATGAGCTGCAGAAGAAAGTGATACAGGCTGAGAAGTGGCAGGGCCAGAGTCCTGTGGACTCATACAGGCATGTGGTATTGATACTGACAGGAGACAGGGAAGTACTGGGTAGAAGAGGGTGGCTCCCCAGTAAAGGCCCCATCTTCAAACCTGAAGACCCAAGGCCCTAAGTCAGGACAGACATTTCTGTTTTTGCATCCAAAAAGTTGCCTTTTGGCCCACCACACCTCCAATCCTGCCCCCATATAAACCCAAGACCTTAGTGGGCACGCACACAAGTGGCTGAACATTGGAACCAGCAGACCAGTGACAACGGAACAATGTGGCAGAGAAAGACAGAAGAGAAAGGATGTCTGGACACTGAGGGGAGTTCAGCTGGGGGCAGTCAGACAAGAATCTGCCACTGGGCAGCCCGACTCCTGGGAAAGACCACCTTCCCAATCCATCCTCCCCTTCTGGCTCCCCATCCATCTCACTGAGAGCCACCTCCACCGATAAAACCTTGCATTCATCATTTGAGCCCACATGTGATCCAATTCTTCTGGTACAGTGGGCAACTGAAGGAGCGAGCCACACTCCCGTTTCACATCCTGCAAGGGAGATAAGGAAACTCTCCCATTTCAGTATCATACACAGAATAGTGGCCCCAAAAGATGCTCGAGTCCTAATCCCCAAAACTTATATAGACTCCAAAACTTATATAGACTCTGAAGCTGTGATTAAGTTAAAGATCTTGAACAGGGAGAGTATCCTGGATATGCAGTATCCTGGATAAGTGAAGAAGGGAGGCGGGAGAGTCGGATAGAGCAATTGGAAGATGTTACATGTTCCGGCTCTGAAGATGGAGAAAGGGACCACTAGGCAGGGAAAGTTGGTGACATCTAGAGTCTACAAAAGGCAAGGGAACGGACTCTCCCCTAGAGTCAAAGGAACACAGCCCTGCTAACCCATTTTAGACTTCTGACCTCCAATGCTATAAGATCATAAATTTGTGTTGTCTTAGACCACTAACTTTGTGATTAGGTACAGCAGCATTAGAAAACTAATACAGCCGGGCACGGTGGCTCACGCCTGTAATCCCAGCACTTTGGGAGGCTGAGGCGGGCAGATCACTAGGTCAGGAGATGGAGACCATCCTGGCTAACATGGTAAAACCCCATCTCTACTAAAAATACAAAAAATTAGCCGGGTGTGGCGGCGGACGCCTGTAGTCCCAGCTACTTGGGAGGCTGAGGCAGGAGAATGGTGTGAACCTGGGAGGCGGAGCTTGCCGTGAGCGGAGATTGTGCCATTGCACTCCAGCCTGGGCGACAGAGCGAGACTCCATCTCAAGAAAAAAAAAGAAAAAAGAAAAAAAAGAAAACGAATACAAGGGGAGATATCCAAATTAGATGGAGGATGTTAGGGAAGGCTTCCTAGAGCAATCAAATCATGACCTTGGTCTTGAAGGAAGGGGAGAGTCTAACAGGCACAAGGGTGGGGTTACTCACAAAGACAAGACTGGGTCATGCAGGGATGGTATATCCTCCTGAAACACAGGTGATGGGGAGCAGGGGTGGAGGACAGCAAAAAGGCAATCAGAGAGGTCAAAAGGGACCCAGTCAGGAATGGTCTTCCTCCTGAAGCTGTGTAAGCAGTGGTGTCATGCAGGCACAAGAGTTTTAGGGACAACTCCTCTGAGTGCAAGGTGAAGGATGGGTCTAAGGGAGAGAAACACAGGAGGACCAATAAGGAAGTTGTGTCAATTACACCGAGGAAAGAAATGATGGAGGCATAACCCAAGTAATGGCCATGGGGCTGGAGAGGCAGAGGCAGAGGAACTAGGCAGAGGGTTGGGAGACTGAAAGGACAGGACTTGATCATGTCATGGATTGAATGTAAGGAGCAAGGCATATGGACCAGTACAAGGCTACTGTTCAACATGCTGGGTGAGTCTCCCCTTGACCTCCACAATGCCTGCCCAGCCCATATAAGTGGAAGTCTACCTCAATTTCCCTGTGCAGCACCCCAGTGCTCTGTGCTAGCTTCTCCAAATTATGCCCAATACACTCATCCCTTTGCATTTGCATATTCACTTCCACTTACAAAAGGAAGTGTGGCGTACTAGAAAGTAAAAGATCACTGGGTCAGAAAGAGGTTGCCTTGCAACCTCTATTACTTAATAGTGTGACATTAAGAAAGTGATATAACTCTCTTGTGGCTCAGTTTCTTCCCATGTAAAATCAGGGTCCTGGATTATACCTCACTGGGTCCTTGTGAAGATCAAGTAAGTGCCTGAAAAATGACAGGCCCTACATAAACGTGAGTTATTCCTTTCTTCCCATGGCTATTAGCTGTGGACCCCTGTGCTGGTCTTTCTCCCCATTCCACAGCTTTCTCCTGTAATAGGCCATTGAGCACAGCACCTGTAGCCTCCTAAGATGCCCACTCTGAGCATCTGAGCTCTCAGGACACCTTGGGTTCATGCATCACATGTATCACATACAATAAAATCAATGTCAGCTTTATGCATGTGGAAGCCACTAATCTCCCACCAGGACAGGCAACTCACTTTCAGAAAGCACCAGAGGAAAAACACAGTAGCTGCCATAAGAGAACAAATACGACAAGAAGGCAAAGTAGAGAGAAAGTGGGTGGTAGGGAGCAAGGGAAGAAACATGCAACTCCGGGCAACCTGAGTCCAGGCAGCTTCGTCAGTTGCTACGCTACCAGCCACAGCAAGAAAGGCTTATGCAGAAGGTGTCTGTGGCTTTAGAGATACTGTTATTTTGCAAATTCTTCTCCTTGGCCTATCCCTATGTGCAAGGGGGAGATGCATAATTAGTCTCTAAGCTGCTGAAATGGCTAGAAATGACTAGAAGTATTGACTGCTCTGAAGTGTCAGGAAGGGGTGTCCAGATGGATTAAGAGGCTTATCCATAGAGCCTACTCAGTTTGTGGGAAGAGTTAAAGAGATGACAGCCCCCCTTACGCAAAGGAACTGAAAAATTAGCTTCTTCCAAATCCCCCCTTGTTCCCCTAGGGCTGCCTCTGCCCCCTGCCGTATCTTGCCTGAAGAGAGACTAAGCACAGCCTAACTCACTGCTCTTTGGGAAAGGACTTCGAAACAACAAAATCCTGCAAGGTCCCATAGACCTCGGTCCCTGTCTCCAAAAGCCATGATTCTGACTACGCCAGATGCACACTGGGCTCCAAGAACAGAGTTAGTGGCTTCATGCTGTTGTCCACCACAGGTCACTGTCTCTAGGTGCTTCTGTAGAGGAAGAGAACGTGAGGAAACAGGAAGGAAAAGGTAAATGTATTGCTTATGACATTGCAGGCACTGTTCTAGGTATTTCTAACATCTTATTCATATATTTCTCAAGCATAGGCCCAGGGAACTCAATGACATATACAGTGATTTCCAAGGGCCCATAGAAAGCAAGAGTCTTTAGCTAGAACATCTTGGAACAAAATCCCGCTTGAAGGTATTGGGTAAGTTTGAATTTTAACACACACAAAATGTTTCAATGAAATACCACCTTTACACAAATTCTTTCAGAGACTCCAAAGAGAAGAACTACTTCCAAACTTATTTTACAAGCCCAGGATAACTTTCATTCCACGAGTTCACAAAGATATCACATGAAACTTTTAGGCCAATCTCCCTCATAAACATGTAAACTAAAATCCTACATTACTGTCTTACCAAGCCAATCCTGTGATATATAAAATGAATAACAGCAGTGACAGACTGGATTAAGAAAATGTGGCACATATACACCATGGAATACTATGCAGCCATAAAAAAGGATGAGTTTGTGTCCTTTGTAGGGACATGGATGCAGCTGGAAACCATCATTCTCAGCAAACTATCGCAAGAACAGAAAACCAAACACCGCATGTTCTCACTCACAGGTGGGAACTGAACAATGAGATCACTTGGACTCGGGAAGGGGAACATCACACACCGGGGCCTATCACGGGGAGGGGGGAGGGGGGAGGGATTGCATTGGGAGTTATACCTGATGTAAATGACGAGTTGATGGATGCTGACGAGTTGATGGGTGCAGCACGCCAATATGGCACAGGTATACATATGTAACAAACCTGCACGTTATCCACATGTACCCTAGAACTTAAAGTATAATAAAAAAAAAAATAAAAAATAAAAAAAATAAAATAAATAACAGATTATAACCACATTGGGTTTATTCTGGGACTATAAGATTGGTTTAATATAAGAAAATCCATCAGTATTACTCATCATATTAACAAACTGAAAGATAAAAATCACACGCTTGTCTCAAGAGATGCTGAGGAAGCACTTGATGGAAATCAACAGTCATTCATGATAAAACTCTTAGCAAACTAGAAATAGAAGCAAAGTCCTATAACGTGACAAAACATTACTCTAACATCATAATCAATGGTAAAATACTACACACTTTTCCCTGATTTCCTCAATTCTACTGGTAGTTTCAGCCAATACAATGAGGCAAGAAAAAGAAATAAAAGATATAAATGTTGGAAAGGAAGTAATAAAGCTTTCATTATTCATAGACTACATAATTGTGTGTAAAACAATTCTTTAAAAATCTCAAATTATGATAAAAACTAACAAGTTAATTTAGAAAAGTTCCATAGATTAAATATAAACAATTATAAAATCATATTTAAAAGGTGCCATTTACCCAACCAGTGGTAACAGACATCACAATAATGACCTCTAAGGGAAGGAGTAGTTAGTTGACTGGGAAGAAACATGACGAAACTAGGTACCGCAATAATTTACACCTTGATTTGGAAGATGGTTATATGGATGCACATGTATGTGAAAGTCAATAAGCTATCCACATAAGGTTAATGCACTTTATGCCCTTTACTGCATTTGGTTCTACTTCGATAACAAACAAATTGAATAATTACTTACAAAAGCACTAGCAAAGTATTAAAATATCTCAGGATGTATATATACTTATATGTGCATATGTGTATGTGTATATACATGTATTCTTCTTCACTGAAAACTGTCAAACATTACTGGGATACATTTTTAAAGATCCAAATAAACAGAGAGATAGTCCATGCTCATGAATTAGAAGAATCAATATTGTAAAGTTATATGTTCTCCTTATGTTGAATTATATGCTATCCTAATAAAATGTCTGTCAGGCTTTCTAGATAATCTGACAAACTTATTCTGAAGTTTATATAAAAATGCAAAAGGCCAGGAATACTCAAAGCAGTATTTAAAAAGGAAAAGAAAGAGAGCTTACCTTTTAGGAAACAAAGATTTATTATTAAGCTACAGTAATTAAGAAAATGAGGTATTAAGCTACAGTAATTAAGAAATTGAAAAACAGTTCAAGAAACAATGGAGTCAAGAAACAAATCCACATATAAATAATCACTTGATTTGTGATACAGTTGACACTTCACTGTGGTAGGAGAAGTATATTCTCAACAAAAAAATTAGGATTATTTAGGCATCCATATTAAAGAAAAGAACGTGAACATTGAGTCCTACTTTACATTATTAAAAAAGTCAATTCCAGGGTACTATAGAACTATATATAAAAGGTAAACAATAGGATTTATATAAAATAGAATGTTTCTGACCTTGGGGTAGGCAAACATTTTTCGACAAGCATAAAACCATAATCCATAAGGAAAGCGAGGCGGACCACAGGCGTTTCTCATGCTACTCCTTATAACCACATCCACCTCCCTCCCCACTTCCCCACCTCATCGCTCACCCCTGGGAAACACCAGTCTGTTTTCCACTTCTAAAATTTTGTCATTTCAAAAAAGACAATATATAATCTCTTGAGATTGTTTTTATCACCTGCCATCACACCCTGGAAATTAGTCCATATTTGTTTGTTTGTTTTTGTTTGTTTTTGAGACAGAGTCTCGTTCTGTCGCCTAAGCTGAAGTGCAGAGGTGCGATCTCAGCTCACTGCAAGCTCCACCGCCCGGGGTTCACGCCATTCTCCTGCCTCAGCCTCCTGAGTAGCTGGGACTACAGGCACCCGCCACCACGCCCGGCTAATTTTTTGTATTTTTAGTAGAGACGGGGTTTCACCGTGTTAGCCAGGATGGTCTCGATCTCCTGACCTCGTGATCCACCTGCCTCAGCCTCCCAAAGTGCTGGGATTACAGGCGCCCACCACCATGCCCGGCTAATTTTTTGTATTTTTAGTAGAGATGGGGTTTCACTGTGTTAGCCACAGCGAAACACACTGAGTCTCCTGACCTCATGATCCACCAGCCTCGGCCTCCCAAAGTACTGGGATTACAGGCATGAGCCACCGCGCCCAGTCTAGTCCAGGTTTTTGTGTGCATGGATAATTCATTTATTTTTGTTGCTATGTAGTTGCTATGTGATATACATATGGGTCCATTGTTGTGGTGAATGCTGTTTACCATTTTCCTGTTAAGGGTCATCTAGGCTGTTTTCAGGTTTTTGTTGTTAAAATAAAACTGCCATGAATAGTTACATATAGATTTTTGTGTAAACATAAGTTTTCATTTTTCTGGGGTAAATTCCTTGGAGTTCAATCTCTGGGTCATACGGAATTCAGAACTATCAAACTGGTTTCCACAGTGTCTACAGCATTTTACATTACTACCATCAATGTATGAGTGGTCCAGTTCCTCACCTGTACTGGTATAGTCATTATTTCATTTTAGCCATTCTGATAAGTATGTAGTGATGTCTCATTGTGGTTTTAATTTATACTACCTTAATGGCTAATAGTATGGAACATCTTTTCAAGTGTTTATCTGCCATTTGTACAGCCTTAGTGAAGCTTGATAGCCGGTTCTGGCTGGGGTCACTCAGAAGGCTACAAGCAGGGTGTCTACTGTGGTTACAGTCCTCTCAGGGCCTGACTAGGATAGGACCTGCTCCCAAGCTCACAGTGCTCCTGGCTGTCTTCAGAAGACTCACTTCAAAGATCATTCATGGCTGGGCGTGGTGGCTCATGCCTGTAATCCCAGCGCTTTGGGAGTATGAGGAAGAAGGATGAAATGTCTCATCACATCTCTTGCTCATTTTCTAATTGTTTTGTCATTGAGTTTTAAGAATTCTTGATATATTCTAGACACTAGTCCTTCATCATATGTACGGTTGGCAAGTATTTTCTCTCACTCTGTAGCTTGTCTTTTCATCCTCTTTGCCTGAGCTTTCACAGAGCAAAAATTTTAACTTTAATAAGGTTCCATTTATCAATTTTTCAGTTAGAAATCATGCTTTTGATGTCAGGTCTATATTAACTTGCTACTTTTAATTATACTCTAATTTATCAGAGCTCACAAATCCATTCAGATTCCTGATGAAATTGTGCTCAAATATTCAGTTGACAAACACACAACTACACTTGGTTCTATTTCCTACCATAGAGTTTCTGAATAACAGATATGCTGAAAAACATGTCTGGATTGTTTTGAAAGTTTTAGTGGTATTTAATTTTTTAGAAGTTTGATATTTTAAAAATTATGTTTTCAATGAGGATGATGAATAGTTAATTTAAAATAAGAAAATTAAAGAATATACTCAAAACTGTTAAAAAGATGTAAGACCATACAATTTGGAACAACCTACAAACTGGGAAGCATGTATCTAACATGGCACTGTCCTTCAGAGTCTTTTCATTGAACTTAACAAGGAAGAAGATGGGATCACTACTCCAAGTTCGATTAATGATACATTAGTAAGTGGCTGTCAATCTGGAAAATGTAAGATAGACTTAGATACTTATTTAATATGCGACTTTTACTACTGTAAATCTTCAAAGGGCTAAAACTTGATATCTCTTGTGCAAGAAAATCTGGCAACACCTGCAGAAGACCATCACCTCTGTGGTGACATTTGAAGACCAATTATTGGCAGCCTCCAGCCTCTACAATGACCCTCAGTGATTCCCTCCTCCTGTCATTCATGGCCTTGGGTAACCCTGTCACTTTGAGTAGGCTGGACCTCGTGACTCGCTTCTAGCAGAGTACAGCAAAAGCGATGTGATAGTATTTCTGAGATTCTGTTATACCAAGTCTACCATTTTACTTGCCTCTCTCTCTTCTCCTCTCTTCCCCTTCCTTCTCTCCCCTTTTCCTCTGCTCTTCCCTCCCTTTTCTTCCCTCTCCCCTAAACCCTCTTTTTCTATCTCCCAATCATCTCTCTCTTTCTCCTTCCTCTCCTCACTTTCCCCGATCTCTTTTTTCCTCTCTTTCTCTCTTCCTGTTCCCCTTACTCCTCCCTCTTCTCTCTCTCCCTTTTCATCTTTCTGTTTGCCTTCCTCCTTTCCTTCCCTCCCTCCCCCCTCTCCCATTCTCCTTTCTCTTTTCTCTGTTTTCGCTCTCTGCCATGTCGTTCTGTCGCCCAGGCTGGAGTGCAGTGGCACTATCTCACTGCAAGCTCCGCCTCCTGGGTTCACGCCATTCTCCTGCCTCAGCCTCCTGAGTAGCTGGAACTACAGGCATCCACCACCATGCCCGGCTAATTTTTGGTATTTTTAGTAGAGATGGGGTTTCACCATGTTTGCCAGGATGGTCTGGATCTCCTGACCTCGTGATTCACCCACCTTGGCCTCCCAAAGCGCTGGGATTACAGGCGTGAGCCACCACGCCTGGCCATGAATGATCTTTGAAGTGAGTCTTCTGAAGACAGCCAGGAGCGCCGTGAGCTTGGGAGCAGGTCCTATCCTAGTCAGGCCCTGAGAGGACTGTAGCCACAGTAGACACCCTGCTTGCAGCCTTCTGAGTGACCCCAGCCAGAACCAGTTATCAAGCTGCACTAAAGCTCCCAACACATTCCTGTGAGATAATAAATGTTTCTTAAGACGCTTTATTTTGTAACGTAGTCATAGACGACTAATACATCATACATGCTCCATAAATAGCTAATAACTTAGCTTAATATTAGCAGACATTTTTTGTATCTTAAAGAAGTCTTAGCTAGAAGTTAATATAATAAAATGGTAGAAGCAGATACACCAGAGGAAAAAAAAACAAATAAACAAAAAAAGATACAGAAAAAGCTTGACACTTCCTTTAACATCAGTTTCAGAATCACCATTGAAGGTGAAGCTTACAAAATAGGTAAAAGCCTGGGGAAGATGTGGCTGAATCTGTTTCAGATAAACATAAAAGGATACGGGTTACTGTTATTGAAGACACTGTCAAAGGAGACACTGTAATGCACTTCAAATGTGCCCAAACATTTAGCTAACAGAGTGTTTCATTTCACAATAGTAAATAAACTTGAGCAGCACCTGGCCATTTTATACATTTCCTCTGTATATTCTATGATCCTAATATCAAGGAAGACATTAACTTGCAAATTACTTAAAAGGAAGATAACCGGTAAGGAAATGGTCAACAAGATACGGATGGATGTTTGCACACATGGAACTCAATACAAAACAGACACGGCCATGGGGCAGACACAGGGTCTTCACACACACAGCAAGGATGGCTAATTCAAATGTTCCAGCAGGTGAAGCATCACTTAATAATAAAGCTCATCCTAAAATCTACCTCTTTGTTTCATCAACGGGGCGGTAAAAAAGAAGGAAAAAATGGAAAAAAATTGTCTCTGTGGTCAGGTGCACAATAAAACAAGAAGTGAATGTAAAAACTTGCTCTGCTTCAAAGATATACCTTGGCCTATTCAATGGGGCACATTGATGGTCTCAGTGAAATTGCTATCATTCTTCATTGAGGAAGAACACATATAAGTAATAACAAAGTTACCTTAAAAATCTTGCCTAAAGCCTCATTTAGATCTTAATCAGTAAAGCAATATGCTTAAAGCCACATACACCAAAGAACACACAGGTTTAATGTAGCAATTTTCCCGAAGTATTAACTTTTTTGAAAAAAGAAGAATTGATCTCATAGTATCATTCCTATAGAGCTCTTCACAGCTTGGAGGCATTTATGGACTCTTCAAATTGCCCCATGAATTTCCTCTCCTACTTTTGATTCCCCTAAAGGAAAGGAAATGTAACTTTGATTATATGTTCCTAGTTGGAAACCCAACAAGGTTTCCCAACAGCTAGTGTGTACTCATGATTGACCCTGAACTATCGATGTTCTGCCCAGAAGGTTGATGTGGGCACATTTGGGGGTTTTAAGGTCAATTCAAAAACTAAAGTAACCAGTTCCTTTGCAGACAAGAAGCATAAACTGGGCCTCTCTAAGAAATGAGGGGTGTCATTATGAAAACTGCAGGGCTTAATACTTACAGGACCCCTCTGAAAGGACTAAATTGTACCCACACTTAAATGGCAAACCCCTGGGTCCTTCCAAGTCTATTTCCAACTAAGGGCCAAGTACTGCTTTTACTAAAAGTCCTTTATATTAAGCTATTACACTCTTAAAAAAACATCTTTAGGGGTTGCATCAGCGGCCTCAAACTTGGCTGCACATTAGAATCATGCAGAGGAATTTCGAAGTTCCTGATGCTTACGTCTCAACCCTTACCAATGAAATCGGAATCTATGAGGCAAGTTAAAATTGTTAAAAATTCCCTAGTTGTTTCCAATATGCAGACAAGTTGGAGAAACACTGGGATGCATCATTCATTCAGTCATCCAAAGATTTCCTGAACACTCATTATGTGCTTGGCCTCTGGGTGATTCCCCAACCGCCCGGGTCTTTAGGTGGTCATGTCTTATGCATCTCTGTGTGTCTAACTCTAGCATCAGAGGCAACAATGAATGCATAAATGAACGAATGAATGAATGAGTGAACAAATAAATGGCCCTTCTTATCTGCCTCTCCCTGACTTGGGATACAGAAAGGAGTTCTAATGCTTACAGATAGCTCTGTATAGATTAACCCAACAAAGAACTAACAACAATGTAGTAATAATGCCTGAAAAACTTGGCAATGAAGAGGAGTGATGATGGAGAAGAAATCTAGTCTAATGATGTTTTCTTTGCAAACAACCTAAAGGGAGTAAAAAGCACAGTATCAAGGGACCAGTGCATCACCTCTTACTGTATACTCCCACAGAATCCTTCGGCATTGAAACACCTCACATATTTACACGAATCACATCTGAAATATACATGGTCACACACACCAAATCATCTCTTAAGTATATGTGATCACTTTGCACCTGCTGGAATAGTTTCTTCCCTCAAGGTCCTGTTAATATTGTGTCTGTTTGGGAAAGCCTTCTAGGAGACCACCAGCCTCCCTGACACGTTCCAAAGTATGGTATATGAGATTAAATCAGGTGCACACTCATGGATATTTACTTATAAATTATTTTAATAGTCGAAAATGTACATTAACTTGTAATAGAAAATAGACTTCCTTCTATCATAGTGATATGCACTCTCGTTTGAAAGATCAAGGAAAGCATGTGTCATTTTTAAAAAGCAATAATACAAAACACATAAGAGAATAGATTGGAAAAACTCAGGAAGGGGGCACAGAAAAGACTGAAGTGTGGGAAACTCAGCTAGAAGCCTTTGTAGTTCATATAGTCCTGTTACCCTCTGCATGGTATCAGTATCATGTCTGTGTCTTTTTCCCCTACAAGAGAGTCATTGCAGGGCAGGGATTATGGCCAATCATGCTTGCACTCCTCACTAAGCCAAGCACGGTGCCTTACAAAAGAATTTTGAATAGAAAAAATGTTTCTGTGATTGTGTTACCAGTCCCATTTAGGTTAAAAGCAATTGACAAAAAAAGTAAGCCCACAAACTAATTTGGGTCATTGCTAAAAATATAAAATTGATACTACTCTCAGAAGCAGCCCTAAATAGATGACATGTCATGTGCCCCTTTTCTACCTCCCCATCTTTCCAGGTCTTGATCCTTCTCCCTGACAACAGCAGTGAGACCCTGACCCCTTATTCCTTCTCTACCAGCTTAGCCACTGGGCAATGAATCCAGGAAAGCACTTACGTCACAAGAGATTTGAGAGATTTCTTGACATAGCACTCGAACCTCTCTAACCTAGCATTTGGGGATTTTCAGAAAATTATATCTGACAAAACAAAACACAAACCTCATTTCGATGTGACCATGAGCTTGAGAAGCCCGTGGAAGTCACCTTGCCCTTCTAGCCTGAGTTCTGTGTGATGCAGCTCCTGGGGTCTTTCCACAGCACGCAGTTCTCTCCTGTCCCTCCCACTGAGCCTCAGCCCCCATCAAGAAGCCTGGAGGCTGGCAGGGCCCCCTCACACAAGCTGTGTGGTATAAAAGGATCTGACATGGCTTAGGAAACAGACGCAGAGCGCCTCGACTACACAGCGGATATTTTCTCAGTTAAAAAAATGTGTTCTCACTTAAGAATGCTAATGGCCCATGCACAGAAATAAAATCCCTGACCTACTTTGAAGCTGAACTTATTAAACAAGCCGACCTTATTACTCAGAAGAGACTGTAAAACAGTAGAATAAAGCCCAAATAGAATTCCTCGCATCCCTCGTTAACAGGAGCAGCCAAGAAAAGCACAAAAGGATGTCAGAGCCCTGGGCTGGGAGTCAGAAACTGGGGTCTGGTCCAGCTTTTTGCTCACTTTCTGTGTGGCTTGGGATAAGTCACCATCCACCTCTGGCTCTCAGAACCCTCATGTAGGGGCTGGACAAGGAGGTCTCTGAGGCCATTTCCACCTGCTATAACAGGAGATCTTATTTTTTAGGAGCGTAATGTTAAAGTAAAATAAAAATCAATTATCAAGGGCATATTATCAGACATAGTAAGACAGCTGAGAGACTAAGATGGACATTCTGCCTCCAAGGAGCCTATAGCCAGGCAGAGCCAGTGGGGGCGGTCCACACTGATTAATGGATTTATTTCCTAACAGCAATTTGAAAGCCGCCACAAGGCCACAGCAGACATAACACAACTTGTGTCTGCAACAAGAATTCCCTCCGGCTCTCCACCTGACAACTTCAGTTTAGTCGAATGAATCTTTCAGTGCATTTTAAACCACTGCAGAGTCATGAGTGGCCATCCATATGTTATAATCAAATTTATCACACTGGGAAGGAAGAGAGTGGGGATACATTTCTACGGGATTTTAAGGCAGCAACGTGAGTCATTCCTGCTCATTCTGGAGAAGATCCTGGAACTGCAAGGTAAATTATCCAAACTAGAATTGGAGAGAGGCAGAGAAGGTTACTGATGTAACGGTAGGCATTAGTAACCCACACAACAGTAGATTAGTCAGTAATGATAGGTGCTACCGTGGGATGCTTAAATGATGTTACTGAGAAAATGTCATGGTGCCATGTAATTAGAGGGCCCCCTTTTCAAATTTCAGGCTGAGACTCTTCCCTTCATTGACTCTTTAATACATGCTCAACCTCACAAAGCTCAGAAAAGAAAGCCAGCGGAGAGAAGAAATTCCCCAAAAAGGGACAAGTGGACCTGAGGTTTAGATTGAAAATTGCAAATCCCATCGTCTCTCCCAGGCATGTTCAGGGTGAATTCAGGACTTGAAATAGTATGCACAAATACCAAGGCAGAGCAAGAAGTGGGCAATCCTGTAGAACCTGGATGTCCAAAACTGGAGAATGTGGTGTCCCAGGGAAAGATTTAGAAGGGTCCCACCAAGGAGACACTTGGATCACGAGCTCTGCTGTCATTTTCATAATCCTCACACTAAGTAGGCAGCTACAGTGCTCCAGGCACCTGCATACCTTGGAGGTATTTGAGTCCCCAAAGGTACTGAAACAGCTAGGTCTAGAGTTCTTCTTTCTGCGCATTTTACAGATATGAGCACTGAGATTCAGAGAGATATACCCAAGACCATAGAGGTATCAAGTGGCAAAACAGGTAAGAGTATGTGCAGCACCGCATTACCGAGGTTAACCATTATCCTAACCCTACTCTAATCCCAGCCCCTCCCTCTCTGTTTACCCACTTCCCACTTGTCACACTTGCTTAATCTCAAATCTCCCACAGCTGCCAATCACAGTCTGCACCCGCCAATCACATCCTGTTCCACCCTCATCAGTATCCTCCCACCTCCTGTGGGGGTGTTGCTGAACTTTGAATAGAGTGTTCTTCGTCCTCCACTATTGATGCTTGTATTGTGACGGACTTATTCTGACAGCTATTCTGTGAGCTGTCTGGGGTGTCTTCATGTTGCTGGACCCAGAAGGTATTCTCCTCATCTTCTCAGTGTGTAATTATCATTAACATCTCCAGGGATCAACATGGATAACAAAGAGGAAGCAGAGAGCCCAAGTTTGTAAGGAAGGCAAACCACAACCTTGATGCAGAGGCTTTAAAAGGCTGGGGTGAAAAGTTATTTAAATGTTTCCAGTCCTGAATGCATTCCCTGTACTGCATCTGACAAAGCTCCTCTGACACACTGAATCCCCACGGATCCTTTTCCCCCTAGTAAAGAGGGCAAAACTCTTAACGATCTACTTCAGTGCATCTCCATAAAAATGGCTGTCCAGCACCCCTGGGAGGGCTGCCCTGTGTCCTGTAATGAACACAGGCCCTTGGAAAGTATTGTAGAGACCCACAGCCCTACAGAACTTTGAGAGCACTGTTCTATCACCATTAACCTACAGTGGGAAATAGAGGCCAAGAGATAGCAAGGTGGTGTCTGTCAAGTTCCCTTAGAAAGTCAGCGGCAGAGCTAGGGCCAGATATTCTTGATTCAAAGGCTCTACCTAACACAATTTATATTTCCTTGAGCATCCCTGAGGAGAACATCTCTTAGTTTTGTTTTTGTCTCTCAAATTCAACTCACAATTCTTCTGGTTAAGCACCTTCACAAATTTATCTTAAAGACCCCTGTCCCATAGCCAGCCCATATGGAGGGAGGGAGGGAAGGAGGGAGGTGGGAGAGAGAGTGGGGGAAAAAAAGGGAGAGGGAGGGAGGGAGAGGGAGGGAGGGAGGGAGAGGGAAGGACGGAGGGAGAGGGAGGGAGAGGGAGAGAGGAAGGAACACCAGAATTCTATGGAAGCGCTGTTTGAACCTTTAATTAGCTCACATTGGAAGCCAGTAAAACCTATTCATTAACTATTTCCATAAAACAGTAAAATCCCTTGTTGTGTAACAAAAACAAAGACAGTAGAAAAGAAAGAAAGGAAAAAAAGAAGAGAAAAGAAGGAAAGAGAGAGAAAAGGAAATAAGAGCATAGTAAAGAAAAAACATTGTTACCAGCAGTGGGGTGAATGGAAGTTGAGCCCCAACCCAGAAGTGGTCTTGGCTATGGAAGGCAGAACTATATGCAGTGGGCCCAGCAACAGAGAGTTCTCATGATCCAATTGATGCTCCTCTTTCTGCTCCTTTTACTGCAACCCAGGCTTCACTCATTAAACCTCAGATCTTGGAAGAAGCAGCTTAGAGACCATCTAGCCTCACTCCTTCCATTTACTACAGAGACAAGTTTATCTCAAAGAGGGAAGGAACTTATCCAAGGCCATACAAGAATCCAAGGAAGAGTCACTTATAGAAACATGTGTGCCTTAGAAAGCTTCATAAAACCAGCTGCCACTTCTACTTGCCCCTGAACATGAGCTCTCTGTGGCTTCCTACTGTGCTCTAAGAAATAGAAAAGCGGCCCCTGTCATCCAGGGCTTGGTCCTATCAGCTAAAACTTGACGTTGTTGGAAGCTGGCCGAACTTTCTTAGCCAGGCCATTTTGTTCTCCTGCTGGACCTAAACAATCTAAACAACATCAAGATCAGGTCAGGGTACTCTGTAGCCACAATGAAGTGACACAGAACAAGATTACTTCGTATTTTTTTTTTCCTAAGCAAGACAAAACCAAGGTCACTGTGCGAATCACAAAATACCACACATCCTCCTTGTCCAGCTCAAATGAGTGGCTGCTGCAACTCTACCAATGATAGCTTTAGTCTTGCTCTATTATCCCCTTCTAGATTAGGTTTCCTCAGATATCCAATCATAGAATTGTCCCCACTTCCTAACAGCTCAATCTAGAAAAAACTCCAGCCCCTTGGAGTCTCCCAAAATCATCCATCCAATGCCCAAACCCCGTAACACTGTCTTGCTGAGACACCCCATGGTTCTCTGTGGAGAACATTCTCCCTCACTGCAATGAGTCATAAACCCAACTTGTTCAACCATGGGTGTGCATCTCATGGTCTTTAGCTAGAAGGCGTTGACATCTTACAAAACAAAACAAAACAAAACAAAACAGTTCCACTTCCCTTCCTGATACAGAATTCTTTCCATAATCAAGCTCTCCTACTGAGTCCACCTCCATGTCATGCATCCCTTGTGCCATGGCAAACTAAATACTCTCCTGGGCCTTTCTACCTTCCACATTCAGATCCTGTTAACTGGAAAGCTCCTCTTCTCTGATTCTCTGAGAGAACTAGTTTGGGAAGTCTTCTCTGACCCCAGGTAGACAAAATAAACCCTCAGTGCCTCTCTGCTACTTCCCTATGCTGCACACACACTGTTATGTACACAGCACACCAAACTGAAATTATGCATAACCCTTTGTGACCCAACTACCTAGACTGCAAAGGTCTCTGAAGGAAAGAGTCGTGTAGGGGCTGACACAGAAAAAAAGCTCCATGTATTGGCTATTTACTTTCTTCCTACACTGAACTGAATATCTCTCCTATTTGATTATTGTCATACTTCAAATCATATTCCAAACAAGCATCAAAAATAATAATATGCGGCCGGGCACGGTGTCTCACGCCTGTAATCCCAGCATTTTGGGAGGCTGAGGTGGGCAGATCACCTGAGGTCATGAGTTCAAGACCAGCCTGACCAACATGGAAAAACCCTGTCTCTACTAAAAATAAAAAATTAGCCAGGCATGGCGGTGCATGCCTGTAATCCCAGCTACTTGGGACACTGAGGCAGGAGAATCTCTTGGACCCGGGAGGCAGAGGTTGTGGTGAGCCGAGATCATGCTATTGCACTCCAGCCTGGGCAACAAAAGCGAAGCTCCGTCTCAAAATCATAATAATAATAACTTGCAAATGAAGACCCCTGTGAAAATGCAGCTTTGGTCTGTTATAATAGTGTCTCTTGTCATCCACACAGTACTCTGTGATTTGCAAAGTACTTTCTTACTACCTTGTCTCATTTAATGCAGTCCTCATGGCAACCTTGGCTTCTATCATGGCTACTCACTTCTATCATGTCTAGATGCTTAGACACATGGGGGATTCAAGGCTGGGACGAAATCAAGGAATAACTGTAACTGTCACAAATGGGTCACGTGGTTGTTGCTCCAAGTTCACTGGAGGTCTAGTCTGCTCATCGGCAAAGGTTCTCTGGGAACCAAGTCTGACATTTACAGTCTTATCTACGTCTTCCCTCTCTTCAGTTATATTTTGGAATAAATATGTAAATATTTTTAATTCAATGCTAGATTGAATTTAATTCAATGTCAGAGTTTGTACCCTGGTTGAAAAGTCAGACAGAATTGAATATGAGAACCAACTTCTCCACTTAGCAGCTCTACAACTTCAGGCAAAATTTTTAACCTCTCCAAGCCTTGTTTTCTCTAACTGTAAAGTAGGGGTTGAAACAGTGCCTACTTCAATGAGTTATGATGAAAATTAAATGAGAAAATGTAAGTTGAGAATTCATACAGTCTGTCACATAGTCATAATAAGCATTTAGTACATGTTAGTTATTGATATGATTATGTTATGAACGTTACTCTTACTATTATTGACTAGGATGGTCCTAGACCTGTTTACCATTAGATAGATTCCTTTCCGTTGATCTGCTCTGCTCTCTATAATGGAGAAAGGTTGGAGTGGAGATTAGGGGGTGGGGAACAGGTTTCCCAAGCTCCTCAGCTCTCAGTTGGCTTCTGATTTGATCAGCTAGATGCACTGTTAGGAGATTAGGAGAAGGGAGACTCCAGGGCATGTATATATGTCTGTCTGTCTGTCTAACTCACTCTCTCTCTCTCTCTCTCTCTCTCTCTCTCTGTGTGTGTGTGTGTGTGTGTGTGTCTATCTGTCTCTCTCCCCACTAACTCTCTCTTCTTCAGGCAGATGCTCTTGTGGCATCTCAGGCCAATGCTGGACTTTCCACCATAGCTTCTGTTTGTTTTTAATCTCTGAATCGGCTCATCTTTGCAACCAATTCCCTACATTAAATTCCTTCTGTTTGAAACATCTGGAGTTTGTATTTCTCTGCTGGGCCTTGATTAGTGGATACACTAGGTATGTCCATTTGAGCAAGTTACTTGCTTCACAAAAGTATTTTTATCCTGTGAAAAGTTGCTAATATTTCAACATTTTGTATTGAGCATAGAAAGTAAAACAAATGGGCACATAGGCATCTTAGCACCTGGCACATAGCAGTCATTTTAAAAATTTAGTTTCTTCTTTCTACATTAGAAAAAATCGTTATGTGTAAAGATTTCATTCTAGGAACTCTCTAGATAAAGAAATAGACTGAAACTGTTACATAATCAACAACGATTATTACAAAATTACATGCCATACAGAATCTTGAAAGACCTAAAAATACAATTACAGCATATAGTCATATAATTGTGTCCACCCAAAAGGATATGTTGAAGTCCTAACACTCAGTACCTCAGAATGTTACCTTATTTGGAAATAGGGTTGTTGTAGATGTAATCTATTCAAGATGAAGCACTATACTGGGGTAGGATTGGCCTTAATCCAATTTGGCTGGTGTCTTTATAGGAGAAGAGGCACAGACAGGGACACAGACAGAATGCAGTGTGAAGACAGAGGATTGGAGTAATTAATCTATAAGACGAGGATGCCAAAGATTGCCAGGCAACTTCCAAAGGCCTGGAAGAGGCAAGGAAGAATTACCCTTCGGATTCCAAAAGGAGTCTGGCCCTGCTAACACCTTGATGTCAGACTCTTAACCTCCAGAACTGTGAGCGAATAAATTTCTGTTTTGTTTTGTTTTTGCCACACATAGTTTGTGGTACTTTGTTGTAGCAGCCCTAGGAAATTAATACAATGGTAAGAAAAGATAATGAGTTGGTAGAATTCTGTTAGCTCTTAACATTCTCATCCTGTTATACATGCCCTGTATAATCCTTGGGACCATGCATATGCCGAGATAGCATTCCCATGAGTAAGTTATGTTACATGGCACCCTTGACTCTAAGAAAGGGAGATTATCCTGAGTAGATCTGACATATAAGGTGAACTCTTAAAAAAGATGGAAATTCCTTCGGGCGAAAGAGATTTGTAGTGTCAGAACATTTTTATTTGAGAGACAGTCTCCATTTTTGGCTTTGGAGATGAAGGAGGCACATGACAAAGTATGTGTGTGGCCTCTAGGAGCTGAGAATGTCCACCAGCTAATAGCCAGCAAAGAAATGGGGACTTCAGTCCCACCATCACAAGGATCAGAATTCAACCAGCAACAAGGATGAGCCTAGAACCAGGCATGGTGATGTATGCCTTTAGTCCCAGCTACTTGGGGAGGCTGAGGCAAGAGGATTACCTGAGCTCAGGAGTTTCAGACCAGCCTGAGCAACACAGCAATACCCCATCTCTAAAATCAAAACACAATGAGCTTGAAGCAGATTTTTATCCAGTGTCTCCAGATGAAAATTCAGCCCAGCTAACACCGTAACTTCAGCTTTGTGTTATATTGAAGAGATTTCAACCATGCTGTGCCCAGGTTTCTAACCTACATAACTCTGAGATCATAAATTTATTTTAAGCTGCCAAGTTTGTGGTAATTTCTTATGCAAAAAATAGAAAACCAATACAGGTAGGTACATTCACTGTTAAAATTTTATGCAACTATTAAATTATAAAAATGCTAAAGGTCATAAAGAAATACACAAAATATGTGTAATATAGCATTAACTTTAAAATAACTGAAATAAAATGGTACTCTCTTCTGATGGTATCTATGCCAAATACATATTTATGTGGATAAAACAAAAAATCAAAGAGACTTTGGATGTACTAGGGTGACAGGATTGTTAGTTCAAAGTTGTCATTAGTCTTCTTTTATCATTTTGAGAAACTAAAATATTATAAAATTCAAGATTTTTCTTGCCCCCAGCCCACACTAAACAGACAGGATAGACTCTAATAAGAAGCATGGTGTCCCATGAGCCAAGCTACTTGAAACAGAGAACCACATGAGAACTGACGTTCTATAAAATTCCACTGGAGAGAGAGAGTTTCTCAGTTAGATTAACATATCATCACATCACAAATGACTCATTACTCTAGAAATTCCACACAGGCCCTCCCTGTGGCCGTTCTCCTCCCTGCCCAAGAGGAAGAAACATAGACATCATATACTTGGGGCTAAAATCGCAGCGTGCCTTAAGGGCCCAAAATAGCAGGCATGTTCTACACGTTCCACTTTGCATTTCCCGTAGGTGTCTGTCTTGGTCTTTCTCTTTCCATAGCTACCTCCTAAGTGACTTGAACAAATTGCTTAATATCCTGTGGCCTCAGTGCCCTATCAGAATAAAGACATTTTGAATGCATTACTTAATAAATTGTACTTCCCTCTTTTTCCATATATTTACTGTGTGATCTTAAGGAATACAGTCTCTAGGAGATTCAGTTTTACAACACCTGAAATGGGTAATGACTACCAATGCCTACCTCCATAGGAATGCTGCTAGCATCGGCACTAACAAGCAGAATTACAGTGTCAAGGGTCAAGCCAGAGAGAGGACAGCAAATCCCATCCATAGCAGAAAGAATGGTCAGCAAGTGCTGCAAATGGAGGCCAGCAGGTGGAGATGTACAGAGAGGTTGCTGCCTCAGGAAACTGAAGATCCAAATACTACGTGGTGTAATGTAAACTCAGAGGCATGCCAAGCTTGTAGCTTGCTTTGGTTATTAAAATGTGAGTACAAATGACCTAAGGTCCTTCAGGACAGAAAGAGCCAGTGCTCAGTTACCCACATCCTCTTTTCCTCTGTCATAGTCACCAGCAAAGTTACAGATGGTGGCTGCTCTATCATCTTGCAGTATGTTATGGATGTTTGTCCCCGCCACAAAATCTCATGTTGAAATGTAATCTTCAGTGTTGGATGTGGGGCCTGGTGGAAGGTGTTTCCGTCATAGGGGTGGATACATCATGAATGTCTTGATGGTCTCCCAGCAGTAATAAGTTCACGTAAGATCTAGTTGTTTAAAAGAGCCTAGGACTTTTTTTCTCTCTCCCTT
Source organism: Macaca nemestrina (assembly GCF_043159975.1). NCBI lineage: Eukaryota > Metazoa > Chordata > Mammalia > Primates > Cercopithecidae > Macaca > Macaca nemestrina. Next base: position 22,109,433 of record NC_092139.1, on the reverse strand, counting down.
GCTCCCTCTCTTGCCATGTGATATGCTGGCTCCGTTTTGCCTTTCACCATGATTAGCAGCTTCCTGGGGCCCTTGCTAGAAGTAGATGCTGGCAGTATGCTTTGTGTACAGCCTGTAGAACCATGAGCCAAACAGACCTCTTTTCTTTATAAATTACCCAACCTCAGATATTCCTTTATAGCAATGCAAAATGGACTAACACAGAAAATTGGTACCAGGAATGGAGTGTTGCTATAAAGGTATCTGAAGATGTTGAACTGGCTTTTGAACTGGTAATGGGTAGAGGTTAGAGGAGTTTAGAGGTCTCCGAAAAAGAGAGGGAGATGAGGGAAAGCTTGGAATGTCTCAGAGACTTGTGAAGTGGTTGTGACCAAAATGCTGATAGAAATATGGACAGTGAAGGCCAGGCTGACGAGGTCTCAGATGGAAATGAAGGATTTATTAGGGACTAGAATAAAGGTCACTCATGTTACACCCTAGCAAAAAACTTGGCAGCATTGTGTTCATGCCCTAAAAATCTACGGAAGGTTGAACTTAAGAGTGATGACTTAGGGTAACTGGCAGAAGAAATTTCTAAGCAGCAAAGTGTTCAAGATATGGCCTGGCTGCTTCTAACAGCCTATGATCAGATGTGGGAACAAAGGAGTGACTAAGTTTGGAACTTACAATTAAAGGAAAGCAGAAAGTAAACATTTGGGAAATCTGTAGCCTGGCCATATGGTAGACAAGGAAAGAACTTTTTCAGAAGAGGAATTCAAGTGGGCTACGGAGCAACCATTTGCTAGAGAGATTAGCATGACTAAAAGGGAGACAAGGGCTAATAGCCAAGACAATGAGGAAAAGACCTTAAATCCATGTCAGAGATCTTCAATACAGCCCCTCCCATCGCAGGCCCAGAGGCACAGGAGGAAAGAATGGTTTTAGGGGCCAGGCATGGGGCCCTTCTGTCCTGCCCAGCCTCAGGACACTGGTCCCTATATCCTGGCTGCTCCAGCTCCCACTGCGGCTCAGAGGGCCCCAGATACAGCTCAGGCTGCCAGCCTAGAAAGCATAATCCATAAGCCCTGGAAGCTTCCACATAGTGTTATGTTTGCAAGTACACAGAATGCAAGAGTGAAGGATGCTTACTAGCGTCCACCTAGATTGCAGAGGATGTATCAAAAAGCCTGGGTCCCCAGGGAAGAGCCTGCCACAAGGGCAGAGCCCTGCAGAGAGGCTCTACTAGAGCAGTGCCATGGGGAAATGTGGGGTTGGAGCCCCCACACAGATTCCCCACCAGGGTACGGCACAGTGGAATTGTGGGAATGGGGGCCACTGCCCTCCAGACCCCAGAATGGTAGAGTCACTGGCAGCTTGTACTCTGAGCCTGAAAAAACTGAAGGTACTCAACTCCAATCCATGAGAGCAGCCACATGGGCTGTGTCCAAGAAAGCCATAGGGACAGGACCGCCCAAGGCCTTGGGAGCCTGCCCTTGCACCAATGTGCCTTGGATGTGGGACATAGAGTCAAAGGAGGTTGTTTTAGAGCTTTAAGATTTAATGCCTGCCCTGTTAGGTTCCAGACTTGCATGGAGCCTGTTGCCCTTTTCTTTGGGCTGATTTCTCCCTTTTGGAACGCGAAAGTTTACCAAATGCCTGTACCACCATTGCATCTTGGAAATAAATAACTTGTTTTGGTATTGCAGGCTCATGGGTGGAAGGAACTTGTCTTGAGTCTCAGATAAGACTATGAACTTTGGACTTCCGAGTGGATGTTTCGATAAGTTAAGACTTTGGAGAACTATTGGGAAGAAATTACTGTATTTTGCAGTGTGAAAAGGACATGATATTTGGGGTTCAGGGGTAGAATGATATAGTTTTAATGTCTGCCCCCTCTACAAATCTCTTGTTGAAATGTATTCCCCAGTGTTGAAGGTGGGACCTGGTGGGAGGTGTTTGGGTCATGGGGACAGATCCCGCATGAATGGCTTAAGGCTTTCCCTGTGGTAATGCATTCACATGAGATCCAGTTGTTTTAAAAGAGCCCAGCACCTCCACCTCTCTCTTGCTTCCTCTTTCCATGTGACACACTGGTTCCCCTTCGCCTTCCACCATGATTGGAAGCCTCCTGAGACCCTAACCAGAAGCAGATGCCAGCACTATGCTTCATGTACAGCCTACACAACCATGCAGAGCCAAATAAACCTCTTTTCTTTATAAATTTTCCAGCCTCAGGTATTTTTTCTTTATAAATTGCCCAGCCTCAGGTACTTCTTTACAGTAATTCAAAATGAACTAACACATCTTGGATCCCATGTGTAGAGCAGAGCCCTATCCAAATGCCAAGGAATGTGAACAAACTGAACTTTTTTTTTCTAACCTCTGACTTATGGAGCTGTTTGTTACTGCAGCATTACCTCCTGCATCCTATCTAGTAGAGCTTCAAGCTACTCTCCCCCTTCAACAAGTGGAGAACATGAGACTGACCAATGAAATCATTGGCTCAAAAGCACATAGCTACCACTGATAGAACCAAGACTCAAGTTCAGGTGGCCTGACTCCATAGCCCATGACTCTCATTCACTGTGGAAACTTCCCTCTGTCCCGTGATGCCTGGATAGCCCAACATTGTGTTCAAGTGGAAGCAGGGATGCCACAAGAATCCCACTTTAAAATGAGCAGTATACTGTGCCATACATTACCTGGACTAATGAGTCAGAGGAGATGCAGAAGATGCCAAGTGTGAGGGCATTCTGACAGAAAGAGGTACCTCATCAGGAAAATAATCCTCAATGACACTGCTCTTCTCTCAAGAGGCTCCCGAAGAGGTCCAGGTGCCAAGGTAGTCCCTTTCCCCAAGTCCCACAGGATCTAATTGTGGGTTCTGTCCCGCCTGGATGTCAGCTTAGATTTTCTCAGGCCACAGCTGGCTTGGCAGTGCGTATATTAGCCCTTATTTTAAGAGAAGCATACATCACATAGCAGCCCAAAAAAGAAGTCGCTACTGAGAACTTTGGGTACTAAGAGACAGGTTCTGTGTACTCCTCCCAGTTGATGATACACAGTGAGGTGACATGTTTGCCAGGGACACTACACATGTGTGCACCCAGAGGTTCTGCAAGATCACTCACGCAAAACATGATATCCAGATTCATGACCACCTCAGCAACAGACCATCAGTGTGACCTTCGTTCTACCTCTGGGCCCTGGACTCCCTGTTCATAGCACAAGACAAATGGAAAAGTGATATGTAAGGTGATTTCCAGCTTAAAATGCAATAATAAAAACTGATGTCAACTCTCACACATAGCTGATAGGCCTATAAATTGGTACATCCCCTATGGAGAATAATTTGGCCATATCTATCAAAGTTAAAAATGTTTAGCAATCCCAGACCTAGGAAATTATGCTAAAGATAATGTTTGCACAGTGAAATGATTTTTGCTCAAAGTTATTCATTGCAATATTGTCTGTAACAGGAAAAAACTGAAAGCAATCCAAATGCCCATCTATAGGACCCAGGTAAATAAATAATGGTGCATCCATACAATGGAATATCTCAGAGCTATGAGAAAGAAGGAGGAAGCTCTTTATGTCTGAATGCAGAAATATACCCAAGATACATTAAGTGGAAAAAATACAGCCAAACGAGTCTTTGAAATATGCTACAATTTATGTAAGAAAAAGAAGACAATATGATGGGAATTTAATTTTGGTTAATCTACTCATGAAACACCTTTGGAAAGATAAACACACATACATACAGATACACACACACACACACACACACACACACACACACACACACACACAAACACACAGTAACATTGGTAATCTCCAGGGAAGAGAAACGTGTGGCTAGGATAAGGAATAAAAAGAGTAATTTTCAGTGTACATTCTTCTGTCTTGATTTTTTGTACCACATAAAATTTACCACCAAAAAAAATGAGTAACACTGCAATTTTTTTAACTGCCACCAGCCAGGGGTTGAATAAGAATCAAGAAAATTCCCAAAAGCACATTCTGAAGATGCTGACGAATCTCAAGTATCTTCCTCCTGGAGCCCATTACCCAAAGGTTTCTCATGGGCAACATTTTTCTCTTCTCTATTTCCAATATACATTGTATTATTTACCTTCCTATCATCCACTGCTCCTCAGAAATTTCACCATATACCTTAAATGAAACTGTAAGACTTTTAATATTTTCTTTTCAATTTTGAAAAAAAAGAACTTAGGGATAAGTGAAGGAAGACACATGATATAGTTTGGATGTGTGTCCCTGCCAGATTACACTAAAATGTAACCCCCATTGTTGGCGGTGGAATGTAGTGGGAGGTTACTGGATCATGGGAGCGGATTTCTCACAAATAGTTTAGCACCATCCCTCTTGGTACTGTCCTTACCAGAGTGAGCGAGTTCTCTTAAGAGCTGGTCATTTAAAAGTGTATAGCACCTCCCCACTCTCTCTTCCTCCAGTTTGGGCCATGTGACATGCCTGCTTCCCCTTTGCCTTCAGCCATTACCATAAGTGTCCTGAGACCTCCCAGAAGCCAAGCAGGTGCTAGCACTACGTTTCCTGTATAACCTTCAGAACTGTGAGCCAATTAAATCTCTTTTCTTTATAAATTACCCAGTCTCAGGTATTTCTTTATAGCAATGCAAGAACGGACTAAGACAACACGGAAAGAAGGAAGCAGAACCAAGCTCTAGGTAAGGCTCTAATTTCCCATGCAGCTGTTGGGTGAGCACCTTGCCCTCTCAGAGCCTCAGTTTCCCCACTGGTTCAAAAAGAGCTATGGGATAGCTGAGGTCTCAGGTCTACTTCCTCCCAGCTTTATGTTTCTGGGATTTTAAGAATCATGTGGAATAGAGAAAAGGCAAGACCACATTTTAGAGGAAACTTTGGACCAGCTGTCTGACGTGCATTTTCTCACTTTACTAACTAACTGTCACCTGGCAACATCCTAAATGAACCAATGAGTGTCCAGATGGGGGCCAAACTATAAGTCAAATCAACACACACTCTCTTATTATTTATGTACAAATTCTGTGCCAGGTGTAGTATCAGAAGCCAGAAATACAACTATAAACAGGATACGATTCTGCCCGGACAGAGATCACAGTATAAAGTATACTATGTAGCAAACAAAAAGGTGATTTCAGTCTCCAGCATCTTATGACAAACACATCCACATCTGGCCACAACTGAGTAACTGGCACTTAACTTGGTATCCTGACAAAACAATTATAACACTACAAAAACACATGAGTGATTTTTTTCAGCACAGTATTTTGATCCTTGATAGAGAAGAAATACAGAAGTGAGACTCGGGTTTGTCTTGGCTTTCTGCCTGGCAGTTATTTTCTAGACCCGACACAGAGAGGTGGAGGCCAAACAGCATCGCAGTCTTGTTGAACCGAGGAACCCGAATTACAGTTCTGGGCTGCTGATGTGTCTGGAATTTGTGAGGAAGGGTACCAGAGAGTTCATATGGAGAGTACCTGTTAGAATTTGGATACTGGCTGGCCTGCACATTTGCAAGGCAAAACTCTGTAAAGTCTAGAAAAGAGTGGTTGATGCAGCGCTGAGAGCTGAACAGAAATGTCAGAGGTTGTTCAGTGCTGGGAACCTCTGGAATCCTGGCCCACCTGTAGTGGAGATTCAGTTGAAACTTCAGAAAGAGCAAGTTATAGTAGTGAGTATCACATCTAAATCCAAGTAAAGTACACACACACGAAGATGACTGACAAGCCAAAATAGATCCCCCCTAACAAAGTATAAGACAATAATGACAGTTTCGGAAGGACATGCCAGTAATTTAACTGCTTACCAGGATAAAATTCAATACCATTTAAGTCCAATCAATATAATCCAGACCACCTACAGCAAACTATCTACCGTTCTTAGGTAACAAACAGGACATAAATAAGTAAGTAGATATGCAAATAAATAAGGAGTAAAAGGAACAGATCCCAAGATAATTCAGATGTCAGAATTTGCAGATGAGAACTTTAAAATACATACTATAAATATTTTTGAAAGATTTAAAGAAAATTGAATACAATGGGAGAACAGCAAGGAAATCACAGCAGAGACATCAGAAGCAAGAAAATAAAAATAAAAATTTGATGACTAAAAACTACCATATCTAAAATAAAAAGCTTACTCTGGGGTCAGTAGCACTGCAGAAGAAAGAGTCCTTGAATGTAAAAGCAGATCAACAGAACTAATCCAATCTGAAGAATGCACACATATTCACAAATATTAAAAAACAAAGAGACTTTGCAACCTGTGACAGTGCAGAAAAATATCTTTAACACATTTCTGAGAATTAAAACAAAAAAAGTAAGGAATCAAGAGAGATACCACATTCATGGATTGAAAGGTTCCATTTTATTAAGTGATAAATTCTCCCAAAATTGCTCTGCAGACTTAGTGTAAATATTGAACAAAATCCCAAAAGTATTTTTTTCTTTTTAAATAAATCAACATATTGGTGCTAAAGCTTGTATGGAAGTGTAAGGAACCTAAAATAGTTAAAACAATCTTGATAAAAAAAGAGTCGATGTGCAAATCCAGAGATATATGGGAACTTCATACTGTTTACTCACGTTTGCTGTGAACCTAACATTGCTCTAAAAAATAAAATACATTGTTTAAAAAGTACTTGTGCAGTGCGACTTGCTGTCTTGCACTTCTGTTGTAAGAATCTTCCACTCTTGGTGGCTGCTTCCATGGTTCTGGGTCCCAGAATGAAAAGAGAGCATAGATCTCAGCTGGTCAGACCCACAGCTTGAATAGAGATGCTCTGCTAAACAGCTTGGATCAGCTGACTCCTAACTAAACCACAGACATGTGAGCAAATAAATAATTGCTATTTTTTTAGAAAAGCAGAGGTGTAGGTCTTACATGGATTTCAAGACTTATGATAAAGCTATAACAATGAAGACATCAAAATAATAAAAAATAGATCGACAGAAAAAAAAAAAAAAAGACCCAGAAATAAACACTTACCTTTATAGACACCTGATATATTATAAAGGTTCAACTGAAATTAGTTGGGGAAAGATGATATATTTAACAATAGTCCTGGGTCAACTGATATCCATATAGACAAAATAAAAAATGACAGTTTTTATAGTATCTATATAACACTTTATGTGAAAATCAATTTTAGATGGATTACATAGACCTATATTTAAAATGTAGAGTAATAGAACTTCTAAAGATAACATGAGACAGGATCTTTTTTATTGTGGGGAACACAAGTATGTCTTAAATGTGGTAAAAATAAAAATAAAAGACTGATAATGGGACATCTTTAAAATCAAAACTGTTATTCATCAACAGATACCATTAATTAAGTGAAAAGACAAGCTACAGAAAGAAAAAGGGTATTTATGACACGTATACTAGACAAGGACTCATATCTAGTAAATATAAAGAACTACAAACCAGTAAGACATAATTCAATATTAAAAAAAAGATGGGAATATCCAATTCAAAAACATGACATCAAGATCACCTGTGTGTGTGTGTGTGTGTGTGTGTGTGTGTGTGTGTGCATGCGTGCACATGCACGTGCACATAAAGGTTGCTCAACTTCACCAGTCATCAGAAAAATACCACAATGAGCTATCACCACATACCTACCAGAATGGCTAACATTAAAACACAGTCAACACCAACATGCAATCTGTCATATTAGAAAATTGTTTGGCAGTATCTGCTTAAGCCAAAGAACAACTCTACTCCTAGTTATATATCCAAGAGCAATGGAGTCCAATACTACCAAAAACACATACAGAATATTTACAGTCAAGTGGTTCATTATGTCTAAATAATAGAAACAACTCAGACGTCTATAAGCATTAGAATGGATACATTTTGGCATATTCGTTCCATGACATACTATTTAAGAATAAAAAAGTGAACACAACATGGATGAGACTCACAAATATAATTTCAAGTGGAAGAAATTACCCCCAAAATATATAATTTATGCTCCTATTTATATACAATTCAAAAACAGGGAAAATAATTCTAGTAGTCATAATACCTTTGCAAAGGAGAATCAATGACTTGGAGTGAGACCAAGGAGGGCTTCTGAGGTGCTGGTTACATTTTATATCTCGATCAGGATGTTGTTTACATTATTATATTCAGTTAAAATGTGTGTCTTTTCCTGCATTTTTATTATTCTTCAGAATAAAGGTTTATCCACACACACACACACACACACCAAAAAATAAGGAACTGCAAGAGTCCAGCTGAGAGCTGACAAGAGCCAATGCAGTGATACTAGTGAGGGTAGGAAAGATATATAGTCAAGAAATATTCGGGAGCTAAGTTGGCATGTCTGTTTTAATTGAATATACGCAGGGATGGGGTGGGGAGAGGATTGAGAGAAAGGCAGGAATCTGACATTAATCTTAAGTTTCTTTTTAGCTTCGCTGAAGAAATGAATGGTTGAGCCAATGATGGAGATCAAAACTTTGGGAAGAACATGTTGAGTTGAAGTGCCTGTGGCAATCCACAGGAATAACTCCAGCAGCTAGTTAATTGTGAGTTCAGTGGAACTGTCCGAGCAAGAGATATGGGTGTGGGAGTCATCAGCATCTCTGGTCATAATTAAAATAATGAGACTGGATACACTTGCTCACACACAGAACGTGGAATATGAAGGGGTGTGGTAGCCAGCACTCTAGGGAACATTATGTTTAAGGGAAAGGCCCAGAAACAGAAAGCTGTGACCAAGACAGGAAAGATTCAGCTGTAGAAATTGTTAAGAAACCAAGCGCTGTTAGTTATAGAAGCCCAGTCCTGAGGGTAAGTCTTGAAAAACTGTGGCCAATAAAGTGAATTCTCTCCAACAGCTTGGCGGGAAGGCAAGAAGTGAGTTCTACAGCTGTGGTCCTTGGGCAAGTTATTTCTCATCTCTGAGCCTCATTTTTTTCAACTCCAATATGGGAATGTTACAGCTAAAGAGTATTGTTAAAGGCTATTGTGAGAAGTAAATAAGACAAGCATATAAAGTGTTCAGCAAATAGTGAAAGGTCTATGGTCACAGTGACCTATAGAAACTATGAGCAAATCAAGCAAGGTGTTCTTTCTCAGGATGAGAGAGATAGGGATATGTTTAGAGGCCAAATAGAAGAGCCAGTGGATGAATGTCACTGGATACCCAGGCAGAAAGGGCAGGCCCACATCCCCAGGTAGATGGAAACACCTGCCATTCTGACACAGGGTAAGAACGGATGTGGAGAAAGACACACCTGACAAAAAATGTGGTAGATGAAGCAATGAAAGCAGTCATTCCTACCAAAGGCCTCCACCATGAACTCACTTGCATTTGGGCAAGACCCCTAGGTGTGGGACAATCGGTGCAGATACTAGAGATACCGTAAGAAATAACAAATTTCATTCAACTCATTTATTCATCATTCAGCCACTCACCTTTGACAAACACATACTAAATGCCTACTGAGTGATTTACGGGGGAAAAAAATCCTTCATATCCTTGAAGAGAGAACAGTTCCACTGGGATGTTGCACAAGGAAGAAAAGTGCAGTTAATATATATTGAACACTGCCTTTGTACCGAACTGTGGGCTTCCATGCATGATAAATGATACCATGTGTATCTCTTAGCAGAATGGGAGGTAAAAATCACTATTCCCATTTTACATATGTGAATACTGAGGCATGAAAAGTTAACTGATTAACCCAAGGTCACACGGTTGTGTCTGACTGGTAGTGTAATAAGAGAATGCATATAAGCAAGTGACTGCAGGGAAGTAAGGTGAGATGGGTATTGCAGAGGTGCAAACCATTGTGGGAATTATGGAGGGGTCAATGAAGAAACTGATGTATGAGTTAGATTCTGAAATAAGAGTTAAAGAAAAAGGGTCAAAGGCAAGAAAAAATTGATGAATGTTCCATCGTCACCAGAATATGTGTCCACAGCTTACTCCTTGCATAGAGAGAAGCTGTCTGTAGGTCCTGCTTGCCTCCCCATTATCAAAATGTGGCCCCTTCTGGAATAAGTACAATTCATTCTTATGACTGAAGTTATATTAGATTTTCTCCAAGCTTTCCTGGGTATGCAGAATTGTCCTTCTGCGCTGTCAAATCCCCAGATCACATACTTAGCAGCTGTTTTCAAGATATTTGGTCAGAATTGCTTGTCATAGAGGCACAGAATAATTTGTCGCAGGCATTTTTACATCTGGTTGACTCCAATCAAATCATCCAGAGATGAGGTACAAACTTACAGATTTTATCAGTTTTAATTACTTAAAACAATTCTGATGGCCATTTGACTCTCTCCCATATCCCCCTCCACCATACTGAACACAAAGTTTCAGAAATAATAGGGAACAGATGGCAGAAATATTTAAGACTCTGATTTTTTTAGCAAAAATAATTAAGAAAAGATTTCATTTATTTTGATTTTTTTTTTTCCATTTAGAAACAAACTGCTTTCCATGGAAAACGACATCTTTGTAACATGCAGCCTAACTTTAAAAAAGAAAATCCCTTTAATCCAATTTTAAACAAAATGAAGCATTCCTCCCAACTTGACTTTGATCAGGATGGATTTAGCACTTAGATCTCAGACATGCTGATAATAGGAGAGGAACAGCTGTGAGTGGTTTAACCTGGTATCTGAGGAGCATTCAAAGACACACTGCAACTGACCAGGGAACTGGGCACAGCTGGAATTGAATGAGTGTTTATGAGTGTTTATGCAGACCCAGAGCTCCTGCTGCCTAAATCTCCACTCACTTGGAGCATCATGGAAAAGGACCTTGGAACAGGTATGATTGATATAGAAGGCCCAACACTCAGGATAAAGTTGGGCAAAAATGGATCCTGGAGGGAGGCTGATGTCTGGATGCTTCAGAGGCCACCATGCCCAGGATTCATCTGTAAAGCAGAAACTGTGAAGGTGGAAATAGAATTATGAAGCAGAATGCCCAAAGCTTTTGATGGAAGCTTGGGTAAAACCATCTCAGGGTTTCCTTCCAGATGTGGGTTCTACAGTCTGCAGGCGGTGCTAGGAATGCATTCTGATACGGATACCGAGTTACAGACGAAAAATCAAGCCCTTGAGGGCCGGCCATAAGCTCTAGATTCAACTCCCTCTTCTGCAACTAACTAGCTGTACAACCTGGACAAGCCACTTAGCCTCTCTGAGCATTGCTTTCCTCATCCAGAAACTCTTCCTATTCAGTGTTAGAAATACCATAGCAGAGCATCTGGCACAAAAGGACCAATAACAAAGAGACCTTCTGCATTCTGAACTCCACTATATATGGTTCCTAAATTACAAAATACTTCAAATGAATGATGAGCTTCTACAGACCTGTCTGGCTCCTTCTTGTGTCTTATAGGGGACTCACCTGACCATCCTATCTAAAGTAAGTATTTTAACCCAATGACTGAGGGGTCTTCACTGTCACATCACCACAGACAAGCACTGGGCCTGGCACCAGGTAAGGGCTTAGTCATTGTTTGATAAATGAGTAAAGACCATCTCACTTGACAGAGATGGTCTCACTGTTTACAAACCTGTGTTCTTTTCTTTCTTCCTTGACACAGGCCTCTGACACTCACAACCTCCCTTGCAGTTAATATGGCCATGCGGCTGAGTTCTAGCCAATAAACAAGTGACAATACGCATCCTCAGGCTTGACCCATCAAAACAAACAAAACCCAACAATAACAACAGAAAACAAACTTTTTCCTTCAAACTTTTGGTGCAAAAGGGCATGATGAAGATGGGCTAACAGAAGACAGAGCCTGGATCCCTGAGTCACCACTTGGAGGCGAGCTGTCTATTTGAGATGTTTCACGAATAAAAGGTAAACTTCTCACTCTTCTGAACCATTACACACCGTTGGACTTGTAATGGCAGTTACCCTAACTCCATAGGTCTCTAAATTGGTCGTATATCAGAATCACCTGGAAGACTTATGAAAGCAGTTCCTGAGCCCATCCCAGAATTTCTGATTCAGTAGGTTTGACATGGGGGTTTTCAGGAATTTGAATCCCTAATGAGCTTCCAGGTGATGCTGACCCCACTGGTTCAGGGGCCCCTTTGAGCATCGCAGTGTCTCACTAGAGAGTTGGGGTCCATAACCCTGATGAACTTAGGAAGCTCCAGGCATGCAGCCCTGTGCTTACCCATGTCTTCCTGCACACTGTCCCGGACGCTCTGAGCTCACAGCCTGTCAATGTGAAAAGACAAACATGCAACTGACAAAGTGTAACAAGTGTCAAATAAGAGGAATGTGGGACAGAACTAAGTGTTACCTCTACACAGACAGCACTCCTCCAAGGAGGTCAGACCATGGTTTGAGCAGCATGAACAAAAAGCAGGGAGTTTGCATGTTTGGGATAATTTAATGAACAAAAGTTACTTGGGCCTAAAAGAAGGCAAACACAGGGACAGGATGCCTAGAAATGAGGAGATGAAGGGTGGCTGAAGTCAGACTCAAAAGTTAAAATGTATCTTAAAGGCAACAGGGAGTCCCTGAAAGACAAGGAACAAGGGGATGTCAAGGGAAGTGTGTGATGGTGAGCTGGAGACGAGATGGATTCACAGGGGGCAGAGTTGTGGAGGGCTCATGTGATGGGAGGATGTGGGTGTCACTCAGGTCTTGGTGGTGTGGGTGGATGGAAGCGTGGTGGGTGGGCAGAGAACATTTGTAATGCTGTTGTAATCAGGTGACCGATCACAAGGGTTGGGGAGGGAACATTCGGGCTGGCCCTCAGGCTTCTGGCTGGATAAGTGGATACACAGCCATGCTGAGAAGCGGACACAGACAAAGAAGCAGGTTGGGGGAAGAGGGTCAGTCAGTGCAGTTTGGGGTATGAATGGACTGTAGGACCTGCAGGCTCTGCAGCATCCTGGGGCTGACAGAGCACCAAGTTTCCCTTGTCATTCCCATCATGAGCCAGTGTCATAGTCAGGGTTCTGGCCTTTTCCCAGGAGATCCCTGCTGCCGTATGCATCCATGCACACACACACACAGGTGCATCCCTCACCTCCATCTCCTAATTGCACAGATACCTCCCTCTACTTATCATCAGGCCAACCCATTTCAGACCATCAGTAAAATGCCATTTAGTGATAACCTCCCAATGATGCCTGACCCTCTGGTGGCTGCTGCCACATCCCCCAGGGACTCATGAAATTGTGTTTGTCTTGATACTGTGCTAGGGCCACTTTTTGGAAGGATGACAATGCCCTCATGTTGCCAGAGATCTCTGCACCTGTTCCCTTTCCCTTCCTTGCAGGATCTAGCACTCTGCTCAGCTGCATTGGGAAATCCTGCCTGCTGGCCTCTTTGCTTCCTCCCAAGCTGTCCTCCCTTCCTCTCTGCACATTCCTTCTCACCATATTGGGTCTATGAGTCACCTGATGAACTTGTTAAAATGCAGATTCTGATTCAGTAGGTGGGGTTGGGGGTGTCCAGAGTTCTGCATTTCAAGCAAACTCCAAGGTGATGCTAATCCTGCTGGTCTCCGACAAGATTTACCCATACCCACTGTCTCCACTGCCTCATACCCACCTCCAATGCCCACCTCCTTACCAGAACATCTCTGGCTTAATTCGCTAATGGCCTCTATGTGACTAAATCCACTGGACACTAGCAACTGACCCTCCCACTCCTGGAAACAGTCTCTTCTCCCATCTTCTGACATTAGATGGAAGCTCCATGAGACATCTTCTTCTTCTACTGTAAATGGGCTGGCTAGAAACTTCCCAAAAGACATGCCTGTCAATTCCACTTTCTGCATCCTCGCGGGGAGCTGACTGCCCCTCTCTGTCCCTTCTGAGAGTCTCAAAGTGCTCTGGGTCACTCTGTCTGCTCTCTTTCCAAACTCAGGAGAATGTCTTCATCTACAGCAGCAGCGTCCAGCAGAAGTCTCCGCAATGCCGGAGATATTCTATTTCCACACTATCCCACATGGTTGACACTAGGCACATGCAGCTCACGTGGCCAAGAAACTGAAATTTTTATTTTTACTTAAGCTTAATTAATTTAAAGGGCCACACATGGCCAACAGCTGCCACACAGGACAGCACAGATCTATGTGCACAACACCCCAAAAATGGGCTCGTCGCACACCAGCTATTCCTCAGGACTATGGCAAACTTCAACAAGTTTGCAGTTATCCTGGAAGGTGGTAAACATTAGTGGATGGAAAGCATGCCTGCCAGACTCAGATGACTTGAGTGCAAATCTTGCTTCTGATACTGAATGAGCGACTTTAAGCAAGTCACGACCTCAGTTGTCTTCATTGGTAATAATATGAATATAACCTCAGAATGTCTTCCTAGGGATAAGAGTAGTACCTATCTCACTGACTTTCTGGGAGTGTTACATAAGTGAATACATACAGAGAACTTAGGTCAATGCCTAACATATAATAAATGTTCAAACAGTGTTGTCTTGTTACTATTTTGACTAAGTCTCCATGCTGGTTTTCCAGAGAAGGGATTATTGTCTTACTGTCTTCATTTTGCCATCATTAGAGAAAAAGGGGCCATACCAAGAACACACAGAAAATGAGGGCTTGAATATGGTCCTGCCCAGCTTAAAAGCAGCTGGCAGGTCAACCAGGGGCTGTATGTCCCATGAGAAGCTGCAGTGACTGCCTCCAGGGCAGCCTTCCCTGTGAGCCGGGTTGTGGGGCACTCTCACAGAACTCACTATCTCCATACCCCCAGAAGAGGCTGGTGGTTCAGATGTAGCAATGGGGGCACCTGCCATGTTCAGTGCAGTTGTGGCCTGTGGTCTACCCTCAGGGGCCTGACAAGGACTTGCAGCTCCCCTTCCCAGATCTTCAGGGCCTGCGTAATACCCCTCTTCCACTCTACCCTACAGGAACATGACACACCTCCCTTTCTACTCAATGTAGCCAACCGTGTGTTTCTAAATTCAAAGGAGACCCCAGCAAGATGCCACATGCTTTTGAGATACCCTCATTGTCCTTCCTTGCAGAAGGTACCCTACCCCAAGAAGCAGTCATGGGGAGCCAGCCACCCAAGGAGTGCACACGGGATGAGCGGATCAGAAGGCTGTGATTTGAAAGCCAAAGGCAGAATCCTTGCTCTCCTATCTGTACAGAGTAGGCAGCTGGACTGGAGTGGGATTATCACTGGGCGTGGATCCAGAAGACTGGGACTCAAATCCTCGCTTTGCTGCTTCCTGTTTGACCTTAGTAAGTTCATATTGCCTCTCTGAGGCGGTCCTGATGAGTGAAAATAAACTTGTACACTGCAATGCATGACTTTTAAAGTCTTTCCACAAGTGTGCACTTAGTCATTTATTCATTCAGCAAATATTCACTGAACACCCACTGTGTGTTCTGTCCCTGGAGAGACAATGGTAGGCAAAGCAATAAATCCCTGCCTTCAGAAAGCTCACTTTTTAATCTAATCAGCTAAGTGTAATATTAACCACTGAGATCAGTCTTATGAAGAAATATTACATAGCACTGAAAATGCATCACATCAGCTGTATGGTTGTTTCGATTATTCTGTTTGTCCCCCTAATTCAGTCTCGGTCCTCCCCCTCATGCACCTGGAGGCCCAAACCTATTCACTGCATCTCTCAGTCCTCTTACCCTCTGGCTGCCAGTAGGGGTCAGCCAGTGAGAGGCTACAGCAGGAGGTAGAAGGTAAATTTAAAACAAAAACAAAAACAGAGCTCAGGGCATTTCTTTCTTGTTTCACTCCACCATCCCCTACCCCAAAGTTCTTAGTTTTCATACTTAGTTTCTACCACTCCCTCCCCTGCCCCTTGAGACCTGGGAAGTAAGAGCTCCCTGCTATTGTTTGTCCCTGGGTGCCTCCCCATTCCTCATTTCTGCTCATATCCCTGTAAATAATCTCTTTATGCCTAGACGTGGTAGCTCATTCGTGTAATCCCAGCACTTTAGGAGGCCAAAGCAGGAGGATCACTTGAGGCCAGGAGTTCAAGGCTGCAGTGAGCTATCATCCTGCCATTACACTCCAGCCTAGCATAGCATCTTCCAATCTCTTCTTCTTTCTCTCTCTCTCTCTCTCTCCATTGCCACCTCTCCTCCTTTGACTCTGACCATCCCTGCCTCCCTCTTTTATGCCTGTTGTGATTACAGTGGGCTCAGATAAATCAGTATAATTTGCCCACCTCAAAATCCTTAAGTCCATCATACCAGCAAAATTCCTTCTGCTATGTGAGAGAATACATTCATAGACTCTGGACAGTAGGATGTGGAACTCTTTTTTTTTCTTTGAAACTGAGTTTTGCTCTTTTTGCCCAGTCTGGAGTTCAATGGCGTGATCTTGGCTTACCGTAGCCTCCACCTCCCTGGTTCACGCGATTCTCCTGCCTCAGCCTCCCGAGTAGCAGGGATCACAGGCGCACACCACCATGCCCAGCTAATTTCGTATTTTTAGTAGAGACAGGGTTTCATCATGTTGGCCAGGCTGGTCTTGAACTCCTAGGTGACAGGGTGAGACTCTCTCAAAACAAGAAAGAAAAAAAAAAACCTTCTTCATTAAACTCTCACTAGAAACAAACATGCTATAAAGGAAAGAGCAGGTGCCTTGAGAATGTTTAATGAGAGGCTCATTTCACCTGGGGAGGGAGAGTCACCATCTCAGGTGGGATTGGAAGAATGTATATGAGGTGGCCAAACGCTTGCACAATGGTATTAAAATCCTCCATTTTACAGATGAGAAAAGTGAGGTTCAGAGAAGGGAAGGGTGGCCAAGGCTATGCATATCCAGTCTTGCTTGTGTATGCAAAGCAGTGCACTGTGACATTTGCCTTCCAAGTCCTAGGGATTTTTATTACTTTCCTATTGCTGCAGTAGCAAAGTTCCACAAACCTGGTGATTTTAAAAGTCAAGAAACAACAGATGCTGGCGAGGTTGCGGAGAAATAGAAACACTTTTACACTGTTCGTGGGAATGTAAATTAGTTCAACCATCGTGGAAGACAGTATGGCAATTCCTCAACGATCTAGAACCAGAAATATCATTTGACTCAGCAATCCCACTACTGGGCATATACCCAAATTAATATAAATCATTCTATTACAGAGATACATGCATGTGTGTGTTCACTGCAGCACTATTCACAATAGCAAAGACATAGAGTCAACCCAAATACCTATCAATGATAGACTGGATAAAGAAAATGTGGTACATATACACCATGGAATACTATGCAGCCATAAAAAGGAATGAGATCATGTCCCTTGCAGGGACATGGATGGAACTGGAAGCCATTATCCTCAGCAAACTAACGCAGGAACAGAAAACCAAACACCGCATGTTCTCACTTATAATTGTGAGCTGAACAATGAGAACACATAGACACAGGGAGGGGAACAACACACACTGGGGCCTGTTGGGGGGTGGGTGGGAGGAGGGAGAGCATCAGAAAAAAACACCTAACTCACGTGGAGTTTAATGCCTAGGTGACAGGTTGATAGGTGCAGCAAACCACCATGGTACATGTTTACCTATGTAAAAAACCTGCACGTCCTGCATATGTATCCCAGAAATTAAAATAAAAATTAAAATGAAAAAAAAATGAATGTATTATCTTCCAGCACTGGAAGTAAGAAGTCAGAAAGTCAGGGAGTGGGCAGGACCACATTCCTGGAGACGAGGTAAAAATCTGTTCCCTTTCTAGACGAAAGATTCTAGAGGCTACTTGCATTCCTTGGTTCATGGCCCCTTCCTCCATCTTCACCACCAGCATAGCATTTTCCAATCTCTTTTTCTTTCTCTCTCCCTCTCTTTCCACTGCCACCTCTCCTCCTCTGACTCTGACCATTGCTCCCTCCCTCTTTTATGCCCACTGTGATTACAGTGGGCCCAGATAAATCAGTATAATTTGCCCACCTCAAAATCCTTAAGTCCATCATACCAGCAAAATCCCTTCTGCTATGTGAGAGAATACATTCATAAATTCTGGACAGTAGGATGTGGACATCTTTTTATTATTATTATTATTATTATTATTATTATTGGACACTGAGTTTTGCTCTTTTTGCCTAGGCTGGAGTGCAATGACATGATCTTGGTTCACCACAACCTCTGCCTCTCAGGTTCAAGAGATTCTCGTGCCTTAGCCTCCCAAGTAGCTGGGATCTTCGCATGCCACCACGCCCAGCTAACTTTGTATTTTTAGTAGAGATGGGGTTTTACCATGTTGGCCAGACTGGTCTTAAACTCCTGACCTTAGGCGATCCGCCCGCCTTGGCCTCCCAAAGTGCTGGGATTACAGGTGTGAGCTACTACACCCAACCCGGATGTGGACATCTTTAGGGGTCCATTATTCTGCTACTACAGGGGCCTAAGGCCATGTAGTGGATGGAAACTTGCCCATTGTAAAGACTAGGTCCTATTGCTGAGGTGTTACCTGCAACAATATTGCTTAGAGACAGCTACAAACAAAACCAGGATTCCAAGGTCAGATGGCCTTTGGCAAAAGGGACTGGTCCAGCCTATTGTCAGCTTTGTGACCCTGAGTGAGATACATAACCTTTGTAAGCTTCACTTTACCATTTGCAAAATGGGAACACTATCTGGTCCCTATACCGAGAGGATGACATGAGCTGGTGTGTCAAGAACTCACAGTACAGTAGGGCTCTCAGCTCTTCCATCTCTCTTGGCCCCCTCCTGCCTTCCATTCTCTAGACGCACACGTGCAGCCCACGTTCAGTCCCTCGGCAGATGCCATCACTGTACTTCAGAGACTGATGAGCTGTTACTAATGGGATTTTTGTGTGTGAGCGGGGAGAGGCAGTGGGAGAACAGAAGAGCTTCAGTGCCTCATTCATACTGCTGAGATTTTGACACAGACACAGGTCTTAAGAGAATTAGGCAAAGCAGCAGACATGCTATGAATAAATGTCAGTGCCCCTCACAAAAGGTTACCTCCCAAGGGCTCACTTTTTGCCTGCAAATACTCTGGGGTACCAGAGTATGTCTGATCATGACGCCCATCTTTTTAACATCTTTTAAGACTGCCCTGCTGCTGACAGGACAGAGAGGCCTCCATTGTGGGGAACCTCAGATGGCCTTGTGCCTGTCTCCTGATTACTCTTCTCATTTGCCCTTCCATCCCCCCGTTCCAATGCAAGCAAAAAAAGGGCGATTCCCCAAATTTGATCTTCTTATATATCTAATCGTATGTAAGACCTGTTATACAACATCTTTCAGTGAAGCTTCTTCAGTTGTAAAACAGGTCATTGTGAGGCCAGGTCAGATTATAGTTGGAACACACCGAGAACACTGCCAGGATACAACAGCTAGCAGAGATTTCATTAACAATAACACTTACAGTGTGCCAGGTGTTCGATATGGGTTGCATGCCCTTCTTTATCACACTGTCTAATAACTAACATCTTTCTCAGGAGACTGTGGACCACGGGAGGGTACAGATGTGTCACTTATGTGTATGTGTGTGTGTCCCTGAGTGCCTAGAGCATTGTAGGTATCCAGTGAATGCTTGCAGGAAAGCCCATGGAAGAACAAGTAAGAAAAGGACAACTGGTATGCCCATCAATGTTCAATTTTAGTAGAAAATTTTCTTCTGGAGACTCCAAAGACTGTTATTTTCCCTGGTCTACTAGGTCTTCCTGCTACCATACTGCGGCCTCAATGACTGATCTTGCTAATGACACATTTGACCTTGTTACTTTTGTGCTTAAAACCTTTTAATGGTCTCCAGGTACAAGTGCAAAGTCCTTAGCTTGGTCAAATCAGACCCTCCTGATCTGGCTCTACTGGATTGTATCTCTCTTGCTGCATCTCCAACCACCCTTCTCCTTGAATTTTGTGCCTGAGCAGCACCAAACTTGGCACCATCCTCCAAGTACCACTGTATCTTTCCTCACATTGTGCCTCCATCCAGAGGCTCTCTTCCTTCTCAAAACCCACAATCAACTCTCTAGAGCTGGCTCCAGATGACCTTTCAGTGCAACCTGCAGCACCCTTGAAAAGAATTAATGCATATTATTTTTGCTCTCACTTCACTAACAGCTGTAAATATCTTTACCATGCATCAGTATTTGGGCAGATTCTGTGCCCGATGACTGTCATACCTTGCCTCTAAGCCAGTGCTTCTCAAACTTTTAGCAGGCACCCTAATGCCCTGAATGACTTTAAAGACAGATTCCTAAACTCCACCCCCAGATTCTGCTTCAATAGGTCTAGGGTGGGGCCTGAAAATTCATGTTTCTGATAAGTTTCTATCACTGCTGCTGCTGCTCCAGGATCACACTTTGAGTAGCACTGCCTCACTTGCGTGCAAAATTACATTATCATCTTGCAAGGGAGGAGAGGTAAGGACTTGCCATAGGTTAAATGATCCAGTGTAGAGGCTAAGTTTTGAAACCCAGTCTCTGAAGCCACAGCCTGGCTCTTTTACTCAGCAACAGCACTGACAGCATCCAACACTGACTAGCAGTTAACTCTAGTTCATTCCACCAAGCACAAATACACAGTATCTCATTTAATCCTCAGAGTCTTCTAAGGTGAAGCCATTGTTCCTACATGACAACTGATGAGGAAACAGGGGCAGAAAAGGTAACGTAGCCAAAGTCACATGGAACTGAGTGAAGGCACAATGACCACGAGCCCATGTGCTAACAAATGACCATTTTCTAAATGCAATGTTGCTTGCCCTTCATTGCAATTCTTGGTTTACACACCAAGTCTTCCTGGCCAGGCTGTGAACACCTTTGAGGTCGGGGGAAATCGTCTCGTTTAACTTCACATCCTAGCCACTGGCAAAATGCAAGCAATTAGCAGGTACTCACATATGTTTAATGAATGAA
Source organism: Macaca nemestrina (assembly GCF_043159975.1). Lineage (NCBI taxonomy): Eukaryota > Metazoa > Chordata > Mammalia > Primates > Cercopithecidae > Macaca > Macaca nemestrina. Next base: position 22,088,597 of record NC_092139.1, on the reverse strand, counting down.
TATGCAAGACTGAAAGAGTAAATAAATAAAGAAAGAACAGAATAAGTAAATAAAGAACATAACCACATTCTTAGCTACTTGAGAAGTAGACTGGCCTTCTCTCTATAAATGATGTGACTTGACTCAGAACAATCCATAGAGGGGCTTCCAGGAGGTGAGTTTGTCTTTAAAAAAAAAAAAAAAAAAAAAAAGAGCAAAACAATAATAACAACAACAAAAAAACACTTGATCTCCAGAAGCTGTAGGCTGACACTGAAAGAAGGCTCTGGAACCAGGCAAAAGACTGCAGGTTTGGCAAAATGAGGCTCCCACCCTGAACTAAAAATGCTTCTCTTGTTTCCCTGTTAGCTAATTTCTCTCCTTTCTGAGTCTACCAGGGGGGTAGGTCTAGCGGATGCTATTAAAACCCACAGCTGCAAAAGGGGAGAAAGAAACACAGGAACTTTTCTGTTGCTTGTAATCAAGGGTAAAAATAAAGAAGCACAATGAAAATTAAGGAAAATAAACAGTGATCAAGCCTTTTCTTTTCCACTTGCCTGTGGAGTCCTGCTGTGTGTCCAACAATAGGGGAGGAACAGGACTGAGATGTGGGATTCCGTCAGCTCCCGCTGCATGCAAGGACAGAAAGACACCTACAACAAGCCAGAGTTACAGAACTGGGGAGATATGACTCCCACAACCCCCGTCTCCCACGTGAAAGGTGAGGCTATCGCTATGTAATGAGAGAGTTGGGAAGACAGTACAGGAAGAGGAAAGGAGTGATCCGGGAATGAATGCTGCTTGGCCCCTGGCTGTGAGACACAGGATTGCATTCAGATGTACCCTTCAAGGTATCCATCCATTCAGATCTCTTGGGGAGTGGGCTTGGACTTGACCGGAGGCTCTCCAAAGAAATCATAGATTACCTGATTTCCCCATGGCTACCTCTTCTCTTCTCAAGATTTTGTGCTACACTCAGGATTCCAGCATCTGGGTTCTAAGCTGAGATTTGGCCTGGACTTCCCTTGGCCAAGCTGAGTTGACCACAGCTTCCAATGAAGCCAACAAGGATGATAACCTCTGCCGTATGCCAGGCACTGTGCTATGAGTCCGTCATACAATACCTAGTCTTCCCAAAAGCTCTATAATGCAGGTAGATTTGCCCTAATTTTACAAATGAGAAAGGCTCAAAATGAAAGTATGACACCAAACACATGAATCCATGTCTGTGTCCTTAATGTTGACAAAGAGAAAACCCGACTTATTACCCAGCGTCATTCTTCTAGAAAGTGGCAGAACATAGAACCTTATTCTGGTCTGTCTGACCTGGAGCCCACACATTCCATATTTTCCAGCAGGGTGCTCTGACAGATGGTAGAAGTTGGGCTTCCAGAGTCACTGCTAGAAATAAGACCACCAAAAGGGAAGAATCGTGGCATGGGTGGGAAGTGAATTGAATAGCTGACTTCAGACATAGCTGATCAGCCACAGGACACAAAAGCAGAAAGCAATAAGAGAGGCGGCACTGGAGGCCCAGGGAAGTGTTAGAAGCAAGAAGGATAAAGAACAGAGGGCAAATTGGAGTTGAGGTAGCCAAGAGACTTGCTCACTTTCACCCTTAACAGATAGAAGATAGAGCAAAGGGAACTGGAAGAGGAACAGAGGAGTTCAGGGTAGGTCAGTGTCTGAGGAAGATCAGAAATTCCCAGGGAACCAAATGCTGTCAGTTCTGGTTCATTGTGTGGTAAACACCGTGTAGTTCTGCTGCTGGAAGCACCACCACCCTATCAATGCTGAATGCTCACAGCTTCATCCTTCCCTGGGAACGCTCTCAGCCAAGATCACGTTTGCTTTCTTGGAGGTGAGAGGACATGGCTGATGGCTGATTGGTGTGAGAATAAAAAAGTCTGGTCCTCTCACCTCAGTTTGTGGGCAATTCTAAAGGAGCATCCCAGGTCCTGGGTTCTCCCACAGGATTGACTGAGCCCTCGGTTGTAACTGCATCATAAGTCAGCTTCTCCCTCTGCCCAGCCCTGCCTTCCCCACTCCTTTACAGGTGGGTGTCCATAGAGCTTTCCCAAATAGACCTTCTGCACCCCATCTCTGTCTCAGATTTTGTTTCTAGTGAACCCAACCTAAGATACTCCCTGTACCTCTGTGGCTCCCACCACCCTTCAAGTAATTTTGAGAGAAGACCCACAGAATGGAAGGGAGGGATGGAGGTAACAGGTGAAGGAAGAACATCTTCACCCACCCTGAAAGCATAGGCTCCCCTTGTGCAGCCAGATTCCTCTATGGTTCCACAAGCCAGCTGCAAGATTTCCACCCTGGTTCTGGCACCAGACATTCAGCGCAGTCTAATTGCACCAAATTTTATTTGAGTCTTCGCTGGGGCTGTCACTTCATCCAATTAAGTGGAGGTTACAGAAGGATCCACTTGTCATTACAGCAATTCCTCCTTGTGCTAAATGCTTCCAGAATCTTAACTACCAAGCAGGCAAGATCAGAAAAGATGGCTCCAGTGGAGACGGTAGTATTTCTCTTTCACAGAGACAAACACAGGCAGGCCCCCGAGTCTGACATGCACTACCCGTGTACAGCCGCTACATAAATTAGACAGGCCTAAATAAGTCAGGCTAGAGACGGGGATGGAAACAGAATGCAGATGAGGCTCAACACCAGGCCCAGCACTGTGTGAAGGCTGTGCATCCACATTGCTTGGGCAGCATAGTACAGCAGAAAAACTATGGAGCTAACAGCTAGGAGACATGCACCCTGTGCTCTGCTCTTTCTTTGATGGGTGCTGGGATGTCCAGCAAGCCCCTTTCCCTCCCCTGTGGCCTCTAAGGCCTTAAGTGATTTGATCCCTGACTATCCAGCCTCCACTCCCACTACTCACCCATCTATCCCAGCCACATCGACCACCCTCAGTCCTTTCAACATGCCACACTCATTCCTACCTCTAGAGTTTCCCACTCACTGATACCTTTCCCCAGAAAGATCTTCTTCCTACTTTTTACATAGCTGACATCTTCCCATTCTCCAGGTTTTAAACAAAAATGTCTCTTCCTCCAAGAAGCTTATCTTGTCCACTTACCAAAGGGAGCCCCCTACTTACTCTCCATCATGATACTCTATTTGATCCCAACATAGTCTCAATCACAATTTGTAATTCTATATTGTTCCACTAACTCTTTCAAAGTCCGTCTTTCCCTGTGGAATGGTGGTGCCCAATATGGTAGCCACCAGCCATGTTCATGTGTGGCTATTTAAACTTTTCTTAAAAAAAAAATAAAATTTAAAATTCCATTCCTCAGCCATGATAACCACATTTAAAGTGTTTGATAGCCGTAAGTGACTACTGAGCCAGAGATACCAGACCGCACAGACACAGAACATCCCAATCACAGCAGAAAGCTCTATTAGGCAGCTCTGGTCTACAGCATATGCTTGATCAGTTTCATTAACCCTTGAATCTCTGGGTACCTACCATAGTGCCTGGGTATATAGTACTCACTCAATAAATATGTGAGTAAATGAATTAACAAGCAAACAATGCATATTTTAAATAGAGATATGTTTAGCAGAGCCGAGAAGAAGGAATGTTCATTTCTGCTTGGGGAAGTTGAAGAAGTCTTCATAGAGAGGATGACATCTAACATGAGCTTTGAAGGATGACTGTGAGAAGAAGGTGAAGGGGCAGGCCCAGAACAAAGAAAACCACAGAGGTAAAAGCATCAAAGGATGAAACATCATACTGTTTCATGCTTACAGGTTTGGCAAGTTTCTTGCTGCAAAGTTGATTAGAACTCAGGTTTCCTTTCATTGAAAGTCCGATGCTTGGGGGCTCAACAGCTGAAATATTTGCCTCAGGGCCCAGAAGTTAATCGTGGTGGTAAAGTATATTTTTGAAAAGAAGGAAAAAATGTACTGATTTTTAAAATACAAGGTGAAAAGGGAATGCAGATGTTCATATTTTAATACTCTATAAAAGATCCCTGGATACCTATCTCCTGACCTACATCTTCCTTGTTTTTGTGCTGCAGACATACTTTACCACACACAGGTTGTATAGAAGACAAAGTACCAATTTTAGGATGGATAAATGGGAACGCTGATATCTTGAGAAGCCTCCTCAGCATGGAAACACAATGATGCAACCTCATGTGGAAATAAAGGTGCTTTACTTCCACCCTCACTTACTTCAATATGCTGGCACATGCTTGCTTTCAAGCAACTCCCATCTCCAGACACGGGGTTTAATCACCTGCCCTGCAGATGATGCATACATTCTGACATCTGCATAGAAACAAGGTGACTCAGTCTTAGAAAGCCAGGAGGGTGGCCAAGATCACAGCAGGAGGACGGAGCAAATCCTTGGGTTTATGTCCCTTTAGAGGAGGAGGGTTCACTCTGTTATGAAACACGGGCTCATTTATACAAACAAACAGATCAGAACACATTACAGGAAGGAATTCCCATGGCATGCGCTGCTCTTTGCTTTGCCTTGTGAAGATAAAAGGAGGAAGAAACAAAAGACTTAGAGAGCAGAGCTGGTATGAGCCATGAAGCTGCTCTGCATTAATCATCTCCATCGCTCCCACTTCCTGCTGCCCTTCTCGACATAGGCCCTGGGTCTTTTGCTGGGAAAAGGCAGGTCGAGCTGGAGCTGGCTGGGGAGCTCATTAGTACCTCGCCAGAGCCGAGCGCTGCCTGCCTTCCAGGAGGCATTTTGAACTCTCCTTCAGTTACTTCCTTGCAATCAATATGCTGCTTTTGCAGTTGCTCCATCCACTGCCCTTGCAGCCATCAGAGGCTACAGGCTTCTAAGAAGAACCATTTGGGTTTATCAACACATACATCTTCACTTCATAGGAAGCGGCATTCCATCCTTTGCACATTGGTCCTGTAGGCTCATAACACAGCAGGGTACAGATCTGGGGAGAAGCAGGCTCCAGGGATGTACTGGCAATAGGGATGAAGGCCTTGGCTAGGTGCTCTGGCAATGTGGGCAGGAAAAGGCCTTGGTGGCAATGGGTGTTGCATGAGGAGGTCCTATGGTCAGCTCAAGGGATGGCCTAGTAGTCTCAACTGGGAAGCAGACCCTGAAGCTATGTCTCCCAACTCAGACCTAGGGGCCCTGAAACACTGTGTCTGAGATGCTTTTCCCTTAGTGATTCCTGCACCGCCTGAGCCAGCTTATAGTTGTCATGCATATGGCGACTAGGGACCAGGAGAATTTGAGTTCTACATGTGGCCTGGTTGGCCCCACCCCTCTGGGCGGTCATCACTACAGCTGAGCCACAAGATCCTGGGACTGGGATCCTCATCGACCTCTGGGACATTAGGTTCTGGGGAGTGATACTGACTCCAACCCTGCAGGTGTAGCCTTCCAGAAGCCAGCTCCTCTCTGTAAAATAAAGGCATATAAAGGACCACTCTTAGCCCTTCCAATCACCAGCAGGAACCCAAGAGACAGAGTCCCTTCAGCCCTGAGAGTCTCCAATAGCATCACCCTTCTTATCCAAACCCGGTAAAGCAATGCTGTTCTTCAAGGCCCACTGACCACAACCTAATGGATTGCTGAGGCTGCCAGATACCAAGACATAGCATTGTAGAAGGGCAGAGTTTGGCAGGATCCCAGGGGAAAAGAATTAGCACAACCTCATACAAAATGGGGTAATAATACACCTACCTCAGAAAATCTGCTGTGAAAATTATCTAAGATCATCTCTTCAAAGCGCTGTATTTAGCTTTTTCTTCAGTAACAACCAACCCCAAATCTTGACGTACACAGACACTTGTTTCTTGTTCTCAGGTCTGTTGATCAGTTTGCTCCAGGTTGTGTTTGAATCTGCTCCCCATGCCTCTCATTCTAGGAACTAGTCTGAAGGAGCTGTTGCTTCCAGGGGCAGCTTCTTCCAGAGACGGACGGCAGCAGGCAAGAGAGGAAGCAGGGACACATGATGCCTCCTGCAATCTCTCTTGGGAACTGTGCCTACATTCTACGGTTCAAACCAAGTCACATGGCCAAGCTCAAGGTCAATGGGGCTTCGTCAAAGCCAGTCAGGAAGTGTACTCTGCCCATGGGGAGGGATCAGGAAGACTGAATCTTTGCAGAAAAACCACACAATGTTCCAGAAGTGCTCAACAAGGAACTGGGATATAGTCATCTCTCAGAAAATGTTAGTTATTATCAACATGAGTATTATCATCACTATTAGTAACAGGCTTTGCTGATGATTCATTGAAGCTCAGATAAGGTTGGGCTGGATGAGACACAGTTTGGAGGGCTGCTACTTGGGAGTAGCCCTGGGAAAGCTTAACCTCTATTGCTTGGTCAAGGTCAAGACTAACTGTAAGAACTGTGATGGAGCCAAATGCACTAGAGGAGAGGGAAACGGCTTCAGCCAGGCCAGGCTTGACCCCAGAGCTGTCCTTAGAACCAGGAGGAATTGGAGGAAGTGGCATCCCATGGAAAACTGAGTTCATGACAGAACCAGGACTTAAACCCAGATTCCCTTACTCTAATTCTAGATTAAATCCCTACTCCACCCTCACTAGGAGAGAGAACATTTTGAAATGGAATTGATTCCTTTCTACATATTTTTCTTTAAAAAAAAAAAAAACAAAAAAACTCAGTGTTTATTTTTATTTCTTTTAGGCTGAAGCTTAACTCCAAAAATAGTCTTTTTCAGTAGCCCTGTCATTAGCAGTTGCTACAAACACTATGTCCCCCACACGTTGAACAGCATGCACGACACTTGAAAAGAGCAATTAGAACAGAAGTCTCCTGAGAATCGCAGGGAAGGCAGTGGCTGCAGCTCCTGATGCCTACAGTCTCCCAAGGACATGACTGGGAGCCAGCCCTGCCCTGGGACTTCTCGTGCCTCTCTGTGGGCTGCCCACACCCTAGCATTAGCTCTGTTTTTTGCTTGACTCTGTGCTAACCCCAGGAGAACTTGCGGCCACTAGGCCCTCAACTTCACTCTAGTTGTCGTCCTTAACCTTAAAGAGGTCTTAACTTAGAGAGGTCACTAAGCCTCTCTAAGTCTCTGATTCCTCACCTGGAAAATAAGAATCAAAATAATTTTGGGATATTTGAGGCATCCTCATCATTTTGTACACATCAGAGAACTGTTTGATTTCATGGGAGTGGCCACCAACTGAGCTCCTCCTATATACAGAGATCCTGAGAATAAAGAGATAGTTGTACATAGCCCTTGCCTTCAAAAAATTATAGTCTAGCAGACGTTCCTGCTGTTGATTCGCGGCATGTAATATAGTTGACAATGGTGGGGAAAGTTCCAGGCAAGACTTCCCTGCAGGGAAAATGCATGGGCTGAACTATAAAAGGGTTGATGAAGTAGGGAAAGGTATTCCAAAGAAAAGGAACAGCATGTGCAAAGGCTCTGAGGCTAACTAGAACTATCTGGGCTGGTTTCCAGCCTGGTGTGCAGTGAAAAGGTCTGAAGGAAAAGATATCGTGAAGGGCTTTGTCCACGCTTGCTGGAAAGAGGCAGCAAGTAACACAGAAGTACCCAAGCCCTGCAGTTCCTTCATTTATGGAACAAATGTCCACTGAGGGCCCACAATGTGCCAAGCAACAGGGACCCAGGTCGAGCAAACACAGACCCAGTGCCTGTCCTCGTGGAAGCCATAACCTAATGAACCTGGCCTGTTTGCTATACATGTGTAGTTTCAAGAAGTCACCTTGGATAGCAAGGGTGGTTACACTGGGGAATTAGAATTTGTGTGGTCAAGAAAGGGGGTTCATGGAAGGGGTTCCTGAGAACTAAGGCTGGAGAGAGACACAGGGTCCAATTTATGCCCTTCTGTGGGCAATAGGGCCTTGGCAGGGGAAGGGGGCAGGCTCTAACCTGACAGTAAGATAAAGAAACTAAAAGACAAGGAGAGGTGGAAGGAGGGAAGGAAAGGACCAGCCCCCAGCCTCTCAGCCAGACCTCATCACCCTCTTGTCTGCTGTGAGTCTGTGGTCAGTTCTCACACCTGGGAAGGTGCAGACCTCCGTATGAGCATAAAAGGAGGCGTCTGAATTCTTCAGAAGCAAAAACATACAAGAATAATCCAAAAGGAGTTGGAAGGGAGATTTTAAATTCATAAAAGCCAATATACATGGGTGTTGTGGACTGAATTGTGTCAGCCAGAAATATATGTTCAACACCTAACTCCTGGTACCTGAGAATGTGGCCTTATTTGGAAATAGGGTCTTTGTAGATGTAATCAGGCCAAGGTGAAGTCATACTGGAAGAAAGTGGGCACCAAATCAATGACTGGCACCCTTATAAGACAAGGGACATTTGGACGCAGAAACACACAGAGAGCAGGCGGCCCTGTGATGACAGAGGCAGAGAAAGGAAGGATGCATTTATAGGGCAAGGAATACCCAAAGATCACTGGCAACCAGCAGAAGTTAGAAGAGGCATGGGCTGGGCACGGTGACTCACACCTGTAATTCCAGCATTTTGGGAGGCCAAGGCAGGCAGATCACCTGAGGTCAGGAGTTCAAGACCAGCCTGGTCAACATGGCGAAACCCTGTCTCTACTAAAAATAGAAAAATTAGCTGGGCACGGTGGTGGGAGTCTGTAATCCCAGCTACTTGGGAGGCTGAGGCAGGAAGAATCACTTGAACCAGGGAGGTGGAGGTTGCAGTGAGCCAAGATCACACCATTGTACTCCAGACTGGGCGATAGAGCAAGATTCTGTCTCAAAAAAAAAAAAAAAAAGGCATCAAACAGATTCTCCCTCAGAGTCACCAGAAGGAACCAACCCTACTGACACTTGGACCTTGGACTTAAGGACTCCAGAACTGTGAGAGATTAAACTATGGTTTAAAGCCACCCAGTATATAGTAGTTCATTATGGCAGCTCTGGCAAACTAATACAATGGCAAATTGTACTACACAATTGTGCAGATTGAATTCGGATGGGTCAACAGCCTTAGGGGTGGCAAGCTGAAGTAACCCAATAATTGCATTCAGATACACTCAGCTCCACCTTGCAGGACAGGGTCAGGAAGTAGCAGGCATTAGCCCTAGGGGTAGGGAGCTGCTAGCTCCTGTTCTGGCCACATCGTCTCACTCATACCTCACAACCAACCTGAAGGGTCCACCTCACTGTGCTCGCTTTGTAGAGGGTACAACAGGCTTGCAGAAGTGTAGGTGCATGCCCCGGGCCAATGTGGCAAGTGCCAGAGCTGGGATCTGAATACAAGTCATTCCTGTGGCTTGCTTTCGAGCCATAAGATTACAGACAAGCAGTTCCTGTCCACAAAGTATTCACTATTCACAGAATTAAAAATGACATTTTGGCCAGACATGGTAGATTATGCTTGTAATCCTAGCACTTGGGAGGCCGAGGCGGGTGGATCACTTAAGGGCAGGAGTTTCAGACTAACCTGGCCAACATGGAGAAATCAGGTCTCTACTAAAAATACAAAAATTAGCCAGGCCCATGCCTGTAATCCCAGTTACTTGGGAGGCCGAGGGAGGAGAATTTCTTGAATCTGGGAGGCAGAGGTTGCAGTGAGCCAAGATTGTACCACTGCACTTCAGCCTGGACAACAGAGTGAGACTCTATATTACAAAAAAAAAAAAAAAGAATGATTCTTACCACTCTCTAAATGGCATCACTTATGAGCTCATTTTTCTTCTCCCCTCCACTAGAATGTCTGCTTCAAAATAGTAGAAGCCCTGATCCATATGGCTGTGTGGTGTATCCCTGTGTCTAGAAGATTACTGAGGCATAACAGGTATTTAATAAATATCTGTCACATTAATCAGTCAACTAATAGGGGGCATGTGGAGATTAAGACAGGACCGTCTAGGTGTATACTTCTCTACTAATTTAACAAAGTGGCAAATGGGGCTGGGCACAGTGGCTCATGCCTATAATCCCAGCACTTTGGGAGGATGAGGTGGCCACACTGCCTGAGCTCAGGAGTTCAAGACCAGACTGGGCAACATGGTGAAACCCTGTCTCTCCAAAGAATACAAAAATTAGCTGGGTGTGGTGGCACCTGTAGTCCCAGCTACTCAAGGAGGCTGAGGTGGGAGGATCACTGAGCCTGGGAGGTTGAAGCTGCAGTGAGCCATGATTGTGCCACAGTCTAGGCGACAGAGTGAGACCCTGTCACAAAACAACAACAACAACAATTAAAAAAACAAAATGGCAAATGGTACTAATTGCTTGCTGTCCTCAATCAAAGAATACTCAAAGGAAAATGTTAATGCCACACATTTGTGCAGGCTCCACCCCTGCACCTCAGAGTCTGCAGAAGCCATGGCTAACAGCTCCATGGCAGTGGACAAGACAGGTGTCACCCAAAACGTTGACGTGTAACAAGGCATTAATAAAAAATGAAAGAGAGAGATGAAAAAAGCAGGATATATGGGGAATAAGAAGGAGAACAGGGGAAGAGAGGAGGACATGGTAGGAGGAAGAGAGAAGGAAAAGGAACTGTTTTTCAGGAGGGACTATCAGTAGCAGCAGACGCTGACAAGCATGGCAGTGGTGAGCCAAGTTACCTGTTTGTGACCTTTTGAATGCATAGAAATGGTGGCAAGAGAGAGGGAAGGGGCAGAGGCTGGTGGACACTGAGGAGAGGAGAGAAGGATGGGGAGGCGTGAGAAAGGAAGTCAGGGAAGCAGAGGGACAGGCAGAAAGAGAAGCTGAGAGGGACTGAGACTCTGAAACAGATGTAGATAATATAACTTATTTCTGAACACATTTGGTTCTAAAATGGGTTTCCATCAGTGTGAAATTCATTACAACAAAAATTTAAGGTATTAATAGATCACTCTCATTGTTATTTAAGCCTGAAACCAGAAGACACAAACTGCAGACCACAACCTACCAATCAGCCCTAACTCTTCATGTGGCCAACTCACTTCCTGCTCTACTACAGAAAAGGGGGAGGCGCAGGCCAGTGGGAGCCCTACCTATGCATGTCCTATTTTGGTATGCCCAGCATTCCTATTGAGGGGAAGGGCTCTTGTCCCACTTTGCATCCTCCTGGAGGGCCTGGGTTCACATACTCTGGCTAAAGAATTGGGCACATGACTTAGACTGGGTCCTTCCATCTGCCACTGGGCAGATGGTGGGTCTAGCATTGGACACTCAACCCTGGCAGGGATGGGCAGAATCCTTCCCTGGGATTGACCTTCAAACATGGGGAGACATAATCCTTTTGCCCTTGAGGTTGTTAAACTAGAAGGTGTGGATCTGGAGATGCCAGCCCCTGACTGGCCCCCAACTTATCCCACGAGCATGTAGGATAACAGTGTCAATGAGGAACAAACAAAACGGAAAATGACAAAGCAGACAAAGCCCTGGGTCCTCATTTGAGCCCTAGGATGTGACTCCGCACAGAGACAGCTCCATGCCAGAGCATTCCAGGGACATGGGCCAAAAACCTTCCTCTGGGGCTTTATCCAGTTAGAGTTGGGTGGCTGCCACTTACCACTGTCAGGGTCCAGGCTGAGAATGGCTCCTCATCTCCATCCTCCTGCTCTGTGCAGCCCCCGCCGAGTCCTCCTGCCCTTGACTAGGGCAATGACCACACAGTTTTGGCAGGACAAGAGCAGGACTATAGGCAATGATGTCCCAGCCCAGGTAGGTGTCAAGGACTGAGGCAATGGTAAAATCCATCCTGGCAGTGAAATGGAGCCCTGCTTCTGAGATGCAAAAGAAAGGCAGGGAAAAGTCATGCATCTGCCAGAGGGAATTAATCCAGAGCCAGTGGGGGAAGAACTGGCAAGTGGGGCTGGCAGAAATGAGCTGTGCAAACAGGTCCTGAGGCAACTGTCTGCCGTCAGACTGCTCTGCCTAAGAGCCTCCGAGGAAGGAGAGAGAGGGGAGGAGCCAGGGCAACATGGTAGGAGGCCGGAGCTGCCACCAAGAACTTCTTCCTGGGATGGGAAGGGCACTTGTAAGGGCAGAAATTCACCAGATCCCATTGAGGACATTTATATTTCTGTGCTACAAACCCCCTCCAGTACCCTAAATCCTCAGAAGTCTATCATACCCCAAAGAACTTGAGAATGTGTGTGGGGGGGGGGGGAGGGGGCACGTGCGCACGCGTATGTGTGTGTGCACGCACATGTGCTTGTGCATGCTGGAGAAAGGATGAAGAAATGCTAAGGGGAGCCAAGTTCCAAATTTGGAAGGTTTAGAGAGGACAGAAGGTGTAAGGAGTAAGAGGTAATTGTGGATGAAAGTCAGAAAGAATGGAAAACAGATACGTCACAAGTGACCATAAGGGTAGACACCCCTAGGAATAGGCATGAAGGCAAAAGAGAGCTAATGATACTGTAATCTCAAAGGTCATGGTAACTTCTGTTGGCACCGTGGTTGATAAATATGGGGCTGGGTAAACTCTTCTCAGATACAGCCCCAGGAATGCCTGGCATGAGCCCTTCTGTGCAAAAGCAATCACTACTGTTATATCCATGAGCAGTCTTTTCTGCTATTTTTTTATTTTTTTAATTTTTATTTTTTTGAGATGGAGTCTTGCTCTTGTCACCCAGACTGGAGTGCAGTGGCTCACTGCAATCTCCACGTCCTGGGTTCAAGCAATTCTCCTGCCTTAGTATCCTGAGTAGCTGGGATTACAGGCGCCCATCACCACACCCGGCTAATATCTTGTATTATTAGTAGAGACAGGGTTTTACCATGTTGGCCAGGCTGGTCTCGAACTCCTCACCTCAAGTGATCTACCCGACTCGACCTCCCAAAGTGCTGGGATTACAGGCATGAGCCACCGCACCCGGTCTTTTCTGTGATTTCTGAAGACAGTAGGGCAGTTCCTTGATGACATCAGAGACTACTAGTCAACCAAGAGTCTTACGGTCGTGGTTGGATAAGAGGCGGTGAGAAAGGTGGTAGCTTGGAGTCGGGGTGGTAAAGGTAAGGCCCACAGGCACAGGCAATACCTAGATGTACTAGATACGGGTCAATAACTGCTAGACATGGGTTAAGACCTGGGAGGAGGGTACCCTGTAGTTTCCTTCATCTCTCCTTATCTCAGAAGTGAAGAAATAAAGTCAACAGAGCCTGGAATTCAGCAGATGCATGCAAACATATCTGAAAAAGTTGGCTGGTCACTTAATGAACTATATTACCCTAACTTGAGACAAACAGTGAAGAATAAAAGGTGGTGGTCAGCTCACAGAGATGAGTTATAGAAGAAAAGCCACAGAGATGAGTGCAGATGTGCCCAGGGAGAAGGAGCACCTTTTAGACAATTTAATCCCCATAGCATTGTGGGTAGATAGAATCAGCTAACTCCTCCTGCTATGAGACCAGACTCAGCAAACCTGCTTCTGATCACTGTTCGACTCCCACAAAATGCTGACTGGAAACTATGGCATTGTCTGGATGCTGTGGGTATCCATCCACTGCATAGGTGGCCAGAATAAGGTTTCTAAGCCATCAAGGCGAGAAGGGCCAGGATAACAGACAGAGCCTCCCTGCAGTAGCACCGCCTGTCCCGCCCTCATGGGTTGGACAAGTCACAGTTGGCTCAGCTTTTTCTCATTCCCATCACAGCCCAATGAGGTTATTGGGTGAGCAGAAGTGGTGCTAGACTCCACACAGTCATTCAGGGACCCAGGCTTCGATCTGGAGCTGCTGCCGGACTTAACATGTGGTCTCAAATGTCACAGTAGGAGGGGAAAAAGAGAGGGGGCTTGCATAGGGGAGCTTTTTGAATAGGTCTAGCCCAAAAGGAGTGTATATCACTTCTGAACACACTCCTCTGGCCCCACCTGAATGGAGGAAGCTTGTGTGCCCAGAAGGAAAAATAAATGGTACAGAGAACAAGTAACATTATCACACAAGTCTTTGAACTTTCTTGCTGGTATGAAGCAGGTCCTACACTCTGCGATTTCCATACTTTATTTCACTGATCCTCGAAAAACATGAGGCAAGAAACATCCTTCTGTCCCTTTCTACAGATGGAGAAACTGAGGCTCAGTCATGTGCAGAGTTGCATTCAGCAACAAAAAATGAATAGAGCCAAGAATGAACCCCAGCCCTGCCTGCTTCTAAAGTGCAGCCTTCTCACCTCCCCTTACCAAAGCTCTTTCCAACTGCTTGCTCAGGCACAGCAATTTGCAGCTCTGTCTTGCTGGGGTCCCAGCAGTTCCTCACTCACGTGTGGAAGAGATTAAAAGAACAAACCACAGAGCACATTTTGCCGCTGATTAACTCAAACAGGAGGCTTTCCCTCACTGAGAACAGACGATCAGCCGCTCTGCCAATAACTGCCTGCTCCGTACCACCAGGCCACATTCCATCAAAAAGGCACAGTTTCCATTTACTGGGTTGAAAGTGAGTCACATCTGCCCCTGGATAGACATATAAAGCAACAGGCATGCTACTCTGATTAATAATGAAAAGCTGGTGCAAGCACATATCATTTTAAAAGAGAAGAGGCCAAATCCTAGCCTCCTTTTCTACCAGGTTTAGGAAAGCATGAAAAAGGAGAATGATCATATGGGTTAGGGGGGGAAAAAGAAACTTTAAAGAAGCAGAGAAATACACCTGCTCAGGAGGTGGGAAAGCAGAGATTTTATACTATTCTGGGAACCTTGCGATTCTAAGGAGCTGCATCATTTGTTTTTTATACTATTTTAGAAAGGCATTCCATTGTTTAAGGAGGGAATAAGTGTGAAACCTGGCCTTAGAATACAACCCATTATTTTGACAAGGCCCTGAGCAATGGTCACTTAAGTCTAATTAGCAGGAGAATGAAGGCCACATCTCTTCTTAGGTAAACATCCTCTAAGCCCTGCTTCTGAGCTCCCTGGATCAAAATGAGCACATCTTGGGCAGGGGACATGTGTGAAGTTTAAAAACAATGCAATGTGGGCACACCGAACCTCACTGATTATACTGGGAACCCACAGCTGCCCCAGCTGCTGAGATATGGCTTTTTTTTTTTTTGGCATATGCTTCCCGCGAATTGCTGTTTTGTTTTTTCAATGTTTGAATGTGTTGCCACGATTTCTTCACGAGAATCGTTTCTAAATGATTGGCGGCGCTTGTTTTTGAAATGCAAAATGTTTTACTCTACCTCCTTTTCTCCACCCCACCCACCTGCAGTTGGAGTCACTGGGCTGCCAGTAGGTGGACCAACTGGCTTGGGTTGGATGCTGGGTGAGGCCAGGTACAAGGACAGCTCCCATGACCAGCTGGGCTGGCTTGGACTGTTCACCTGGACACCCTGCCTCATGTACCAGGCCCTGCCTGACAGGAGGATCACCAGTCCTCCGACTCCTAGTGCAAGACCTACCCTTCAGGATCAGACTTCCAAGCTGCCACATCTGGCCAGACTTTACCTGAGTTCATGTAGTTCTTGAGTTTCATGGCCATAGCCAAGTCTGTCTCTAACCCCTTCCCATAACATAGAACACACAATTTCTGCCCTCATGGATTCTGGAATTTGTAAAGTCTACATTAAGAAATAACAGTTGGGAAGAGACTTTTTAAAAAATCTTCAAAAACAATCAATACCTGACAAGAAAAAGATAATTGCTCAGCTTTCAGATCGTACAGAATTTGGACGTTTAAGCCCAGTATCAGTGGGAAAGGAAGAAGCATCTTCCTATCTGTTTTCAGGTAGGCCAGAAAGTTTTCATTCAAGACATTAAGCCTGTGGGGGTTGCTAGTGGCTTTTTTTTTATCCAAATTGTATTAATTAGGAAAATACTAATTGCTGTAACAAATAAACCCCAAGGCTTAGTAGCTTAACACAATAATAGTTTATTATCACTTCAATATTAATAATAGGCCTGCTTAGCAGACAATTTTCCTCCACAAGGTGATTCAGGGGACCAGGCATATTCAATATTTTGACTCTCCCCTCACCTTCAAATTGTCTGCATCCAGCCTGGGGGGTGAGAAGATGAGGAATGATTACATGCTTTTTAATTCTTTGACTCTGAAAGGACATGCAGCAGTTCTGCTCACATTCCTTCGACTGGAACTATTATCATAGGACCCTACTGATTGCAGAGCAGGCTGGGAATGTAGTCCATGGCTAGGCAGCTGCTTCACCACTTTATCTTACGGAAGGGAGGCACGTGTGCTTAGTGGGCACATCAGGCCAGCTTTATTGGCCTGAAAGTTAGCAGAAATTTCTCCCAGATCTCAGAAATGGGGAGTCAGTCTGCATGTACCTTTTGCTGTATTTCCCTGGATAGTTAGTGGGGAAATGGCAGAGGGAAGGCCAAGCATCACTAGTCAGAATAAACCAGAAGACAAACATCAATTTTCCAGAAAGGGATTCTGGGGCTCAAATAAGTGGAACCACTTCTTCACAGCCATGTCACCAGCTCTGCCTTCCCCTCCACACAGCTCCATTGGCCAGAGGCCCACAGAGGAAGTATCTTCCCATCTGGTTTCTGTACGTGGCGCCCTAGATGAACACTAGCACATCAAGTACAGAAGCCCTCCCGTGGGGCAGGATCTGGGCCAGTACAACTGGCCTTTGGGGCTGGATCATTCTTTGTTGTGAGGGGGCCATGCTGTGTATCGTAGGGTGTTTAACAGCATCTCTGGGGGCTCCACCCACTAGATGCCAGTACCCCCCTCTCCCGTCGTGACAATCAAAAATGTCTCCAGACATTGCCAGATGTCCCCTGGAAGGAAAATCACCCTCAATTTAAGAATCACTGGTCCAGGCAGAGGCTGCAGTGTTTCAGAGGTAAATTAGGCTCCAGTGACTGGACAAAAGCAACGATCTAGAGCATTCTTACAGATCTGGAGCCCATGGATTAACTGAGTTTAGCCTAGGCTGGAACTTGGGTTCTCAGAAGAAATATTACATATATATCTGTCACAGAATAATACATTATGGAAAATTAGCATAAGGAGGGTCAGAAAATAGTCTCATTTACAGGCTCATTATAGGAAGAGGGCAGGCCTTGGACTGTGTGACTCTGATGAGACTGGGTAATCCAACTTCAGCATCCTCAGTGGCAACAGGGGACCGTGGTGAAGACTGAATACAACCTCATGAGAAGACAGTCGGTGAAGTGTCTGGCATGCAATAAATGGTCCACGAATGGTAGCTAACTACAGGCTTTGCAGCTTGTTCCATACCTCAGATCATTCTTCCATTTGAACACAGGAGGGTAATGTTCCAAGTGAATGAGAATTTAATGCAATTGCCATTTGATTTAATTTCCAAATGCGTCAAAAGTGTGAATGCAACACATCAGCATGCAGCTGATAAAGTAGTCAAAATAATTCAAGGAAACCAATACTTGTCAGGTTTTATTTATCCACATTTACGCTTTTTTAAAAATAAGCTGGTCTTTGTGCCCATATAGAATACAATATACATAATATCTCCCGGTTAGCCTCCCCCCACACATATGTTCAAGTTTCCCACTTTTCTCCCATCTGTCATTTTTCTCTTTCCATAAAAAGCTAATGGTGACGTTACCAAGGAGTGAAGGAGTCAGAGGGTAAGGGTGGGGAACCGGGCACCCATGAGGAGGACGGGGACTGATGAGGACAGGCACAAACATAGGCACGGCACTTTGTTTACGAACGATCTTCATAGTCATGGCCCCTCACCCAAATCTAGGGGAGCTGGCATTATTATTCCAATTAGGCAGTCAGGAAATGATGTTCCTAATCCACGTAGCTAACACAGGGCAGAACCAGGATTTGAACATCCTTGACAATAGCATCTATGCATCCTTGACAATAGCAGTCATGGTTAAAAAATGATGCAACCATTATTAATAAAAGTTAAGACCAAAGAAAGATTAAAAAATAAGAACCCAAGCACCAGCATATTCTCCTACAAAGAATGCAACTCACACAGAAGGTGAGCATGTTGAGGTTTCTCTGTTTTGAAATCGGGTACCAGGAAAGTCAAGATCAGGCATGAGAGGAGAGGAGGAGGTAAGCTAAGCCTACCATAAAAAGTTGTTAAACTTCCCGACCTAAGTTGGAGCATATATGATCCATATGCAAGACTCTTGGGGGAATGGGTGGAACTCACATTGAGGCAAGCCTTCCTTGAAAAGGCATTGAAGAAGGTCCAGGAGTTTTTAAAATGACCACCCTAAGGGGCACATGGTGGGGTGGGTAAGTAGCATGGCTCTGGCAGGTCAACTGAGCCCCCTTAAATTTGTAGCCAAACCACAGCAAAGAAAGACCGTAAGAGGAGCACAGAGAATTACAAAGCTCACAGCTCCCATTAAGAAGGTAGAAAAGAATGAAGGAAACATAATACTTAAAGGAAAAGGTAAAGAAACAGATACCTGTAAAGGAGACAGAACTTTCTCAGAGGTAGAAGGAAAACCAGGAGCTCAATCAATTAATGAGAACCTTAAAAAAGAAGGGATGGTGAGGGGTCTGGTCACATGCTTGTGAAGTAAGGACCTGAGCACTCTTCCCTGGATACAGCAGATGTTTAAGCCCCTTCTATATGCCAGGTTCTGTCTCAGGTGCTGTTGGTCCAGCAGGAAACAAGGTTTACAAAGCTTCTTCCTCCAGGAGCTCAAGTTCTAGTAGGAAAGATGGGTAATCCACAAATAGATGTAAATCACAATGTCAGATAGTGACAAGATCTAGGAGGAAAACCAAAGCACCGTGCAAAGGAACACAGTTACAAAGGGAAGGGGTGGGAGGCGGGGGATGGTGTTATTTCAGATAAGGTAATCAGAGGGGGCCTCTCTGAGAAGCTGAAGTCTGAGCAGAGACCAGATCCACAAAACAAGTGAGCTACATAATTATCTGGAAGAAAAAGCATGTCAGGCAAAGCAAGGACAGCAAGTGCAAAGGTCAGAACTAGCTTGGTGTGGTTCAAGGAAGAGGAAATGGATCACCGTGGCTAGAGAAGAGAATAAGAGGGCAAATATGGGGGTGGGGCATTACAAATCAAGGACTAGATCTACAGACCATGTTAAGAAGTTTGGATTTTATTCTGAGTGTGACAGGAAACACTGGAGGGTTTTGAACAGGAAAAAAGCCATTATTTAACTTTTTCAAACGATCACTCAGGCTGCTGCATTGAGAACAGACATCAATGGGACAAGAGTGGAGCAGGGAGGAAGCTGGAATAGTCGTGCAGTTGAGAAGAGAATAGGGTTTTGACTCATGCACTGATCAGCAAACTGTGGCCTGTGGGCCAAATCCAACCCTCTGCCTGTTTCTGTAAATAAAGTTTTATTGGCACATAACCATGCTCATTCATTTACATAATTTTTATGGCTGTTTTTGCTACAACAGCAGAGTTGAGTCTTTGCTATAGAGATCACATGACCTGGAAAGCTGAAACTGAGTCTAATGCCCTGGGCAGAAAAAGTTTGCTAACCTTGTTGAGGATGTTGACAATGGTGGAGGGTGGCGGCCTCGAGATAAACTTAGGAGGCAGAGTTTCCAGGGCAGAGGCCAGATGTTAGCCCAGGCTCTCTGATACCATGCCTGCTCTCTGATCACTGGGTGATATAGCCCTCCAGCTCCTCTCTACTTCTGAAGACTGGCAGAGGACATGATTGGAAACTCTGGAGTCTGGTCTGAGGCCAGCCTTTGCTTTGTGCCATTCCCTATACAAGCAGAGAGCTCAAGGTGGCTTTGCCTCTCCTCCTAGCATGAACTTGTCCTCCATGGCTGCCGCCACTGATGAGGCAGGAGCCAGCAGCCTCGGTCACCTCGGAAAGCCACAGAGGCTGTAGGATCCCTGTAGCGGAAGCTGTTGTGTCCTACCGCCACCTCAGGCCTTATTATTGCACAGAGTGCAGCCCAACCTCCAACTGCCTCTGCCATCTGTCAAATAGCTAATAGTCATGGGCTTTTGCCAAAGCCCTGTGGCTCAGAGAGTATATCCTGTATGACAAGACAGTAAAGCCAGAAAATTAAGACCCCCAGGAGCAGCTCTCAACCCATGACTGGAGGGGGTCCAACCCACTCCTCCACACCCCAGGAGTTCTACACTAAATCCAGAATTACCTACTAGGATAGAGCTCCAGATGTTCCCAGTGGTTACTCACTTGAGAATGCCCCCTTTATTAGCTGCCCTTGATTCTCTGTCTCATGTCCCTAAAACTCGAATAAGCACCTTGCACTCAGAACTCCTGCCCCGAGTTTGCTTCTAGGGGTCTCAATGCCACATACCTTTTATCTTCACTCTTCTTTTCCAACACAGTCTGTGCCAGTGACCATAGCCAGCTGTCTGACCATGGTTTTTCCCTGCAGGACCAGGGAAAGGAAGAATAACTGGATGCAGAGATCCCGCCTTATGAGTGTGTACACTATTATCCATGGTCACGGACAGGGTCCATCAGAGCCCCTTGACTCCTACAGAATGAAGCCCAGGCTCCTATTCTGGTACAAAGACTCTGCAAATGTCCCCTTGCCTACCTAACCAGCCTCAAACATGTCACTCACTCAGTGTCTCAAAACCAACGCAGGCTGTCCTGCTCATGAGCCTACCAGGCCACAGGACCCAGCTCAGATGGGGCCAGTCTGAGAGGCTCTCCCAGACTCTTCCAGACTACACTCATGGTCCCACCCTCTGTATACCTTTAGCTCACACCTGAATGCAGGCTATACCCTACCAGATTTTGCAAGAAATGTGGTATAAAAGAGAGAACATGGCCAAGGCAAGGCAGGCCTAGCTCTGCCACTTATGAGTAGTGTGATCTTAGAAAGGTTCAGAACCTCTCTGGGCTTCCATGCTGTCATTGGTAAAAGGTGCTTGCTAGCAGCACCTACATCATAGGGCCATTGTTAGGATTAGGGAGGTGGTGTGGCAGGTGGCTAACATTAACTGATCATGCAGCACAGATTTGCATGATTCTTCCTGCTAGACCATGAGCTTTTTACAGAACCTAACACACAGTTGGGCTCCATAAAACTTTATTAAGCAAATGAATACAGGAATGAGTCAGCTACTCCAGCCATTCCATCTTTAAACTAGAGGCTATAAATGCAAATCACTGCTGGCACCAGACTAGTGAGTGAGCAAAATGGGACCAGTCAGGACATCAGTCAACTGTGGAACGTGTGCTTCCAAAACAGGGAAGCTGAGGAGCCCACTGTTGCCATCCTAGAATGCAGGCTCCACATAGCTATGCCTGATACAGTCTCAAGAAACTTGTAAATGCTGAAAAAAAATTTAAAAAGGAAAGAGAAGACAGTACAATGTAAGTAAAGCATTTTTGCAACTGACTTCAACCAATGGATTGAATTGGATGACCTCAATCCCAATTCAGAAGAGGGAGACCTTAAGATGATCTAAATTTAAATTTTCACAGTATATACAGAATATCATTCCTTTAAGCCAGGAAAGCGAACAATGGACAACGTCTTTGGGAAACATTCCTTAATAGTAATGTAAAAAATATGATTACTACTGGTTAAAGACATAATTTTATGCTTTCTAGTACTAGGATGTATCTGTTTACATATGTTACATATATATTATGCTATACATATGTGTTTTATATATATTTCCTTCCTCTCACAGGATCTTTTATATATATATATTCACCTCCATTATTCAGATAAGGAAAATGAGGCCCAGAGTAAATACATGATTTGATGAATCACACAGGTACCTGGGAACAGGACTAAGATGGAAATTCAAGTGTGTTTAGAACAGCAAGCCCTGCTCTTGATCCTAACAAGCTCCCTTGGTAGGAAGTCACACCAGTGTTTAAATCGGAACCTCTAACAGCACGAGCATCACATTTCTTCTGAGCACTAATTCTCATACTGATGAGTGTTCTGAGTGCATAATAGGTTGTTAAATGGAGTTGAAAGAGTGGTTTAAAAATCATCGCCGACAAGAAACTTTTTAAGAATTAAGAAATTTTCATCAAGATACATCTGCATAACTTTGGCTGAAGACACTCAAGTCCTTGAGGCCAGCTAAGACACCTTGAAATTGAAGACTCTCAGAAAACCAGAAGCAAAGGAAACGAATGAGCACATTTCTGAGCACTGGTCTCGAACAGGTAGGTTGAGGGGCGAAATTGTCAATTGAGTGAAACCTCAATTACAGAGTAATCTAATGTATACCCAGGTACATTATCACAACTCAATAAACAGCTCTCCAGAATTTAAGTAATTCCAATTTGCTTTCATTTCGCTCTGTGTGTCGCCCTGAGAATTTGTTATTACCTACCCTCACATTAGGCAGCATCTTCTGACATGCTAATCTTTACCATCTCAGGATCACACACTAGCTGTGAACCAGCCAGGCGTGAATACACCTGTTTGGGGAGAAAGAGAGACCATCCTGGGCCTCCGCTATTCCTCTCAGCATAAGTACCTGCTGTGGAAGCCAGCACAGGGGTTTATGGCTCCCAGAACCCTCGGGTGCTGAGGGGCCCAGTGACCTCCCAACTGTGGAGTGATTAGGGTTTTGAATGAATAACGCCAGGAGAGGGGTGGTCCATGTAGCTAGATGGCTGAGGACAAACAAAACTAGCTACTTTTCCTTTGTCCCCAGACCCAGGAATGAGTTTTCCTGATCCAGTAGGGGTGAATACAGGAAGGGACCAGAGAATTCTGACCTACAGGGACTTGTGATGGTTAATATTAAGTGTCAACCTGATTGAATTGAAGGACGCAAAGTATTGTTTCTGGGTATATCTGGGTGTTTCTAGGTGTTGCCAGAAAAGATTCACATTTGAGTCAGCAGACTGGGAGAGGCAGACCCAACCACAATGCGGGTGGACACCATCCCATCAGCTGCCAGTGCAACTAGAAAAAACCAGCAGAAGAAGGCGACAGAAGTAGACCTGCTGACTTTTCCAGACTTCATCTTTCTCCTATGCTGGATCCTTCCTGCCCTGGAAAATCAGACCCCAAGTTCTTTGGCTTTTGGAGTCTTGGACTTAGACCAGTGGTTTGCCCGGGGCTCTCGGGCCCTTGGCCATAGACTAAAGGCTACACTGTCAAACTTTCCTACTTTTGAGGTTTTGGAACTCTAACTGAGCCACTACTGTCTTCCTTGCTCCTCAACTTGCAGACAGCCCATCTGGGTCTTCATCCTGTGATCGTGTGAGTCAGTTCTCCTTATATGAAAGTTCTCCTTTCATATATACATATATCCTGTTACTTCTGTCCCTCTAGAGAACCCTAATAAAAGATCCCATGACCCAAATGTCCCCAAGTCCACACTTTCATATTTCCTCCCTCTCTCTTCTTATGCTGGCACATCACTGTGTACGAAGAGAGAACTGGGCACATTTTACACAATAGGCCCGACATGATTTCCCCAAAGCCACAGAGACAGTCTTCAGATCGGCACCTGGGTCCAGTATCCTGTTCCCCATCCCTGGAGCCCTTCATCTGTCTTACCTCTTTGTCTGAGAAATCCCACCCCCATGGGCAATTTCTTTATTTTATTTAACAAATACCTTAGAGTACCTACGCAGGGCAGTGTTCTAAGAACTCCTACGTCCATTATCACATGTAATCCTCATGACACCTTCTGAGGGAGGTAATTCTACATTCCTGTTCCCAGATGAGCCAGCTGAGGCCCCGAGAGGTTTGATCATGTTCAAGGTCACAGAGTTGGGACAAGGTGGGGCCAGAATTCAGACACAAGCATCCTGGCTGCAGTTATCTCCTGCCCTGAACTGGAACCAAAGGGTGGGAACCTGTGAGGAGGAAGACCTCGAAGACGTGGTTTTCTTTCTGTGATATCCCAGGGTCATGGGTGACGTCAGTCCAAGAAGAAGGAATCCAGATCCCATCGCATAACACAGTACTTGGCCCTTGAGAATCCTTTTCCTTTTTTGGTCTGTTTTTCAGATTTTCTCCCTTCTCTGAAAGGGGGAGGATTAATGATTTTCCCTCATATTTTTTTAAATAAGTACAAATACTTCAGTATTAAAGTACTTAAGCATCCTGGCTCTGCAAAGGCAAAGGGCTCTTGAGAGGTAAGTGAGTCATTCCTCATTACACGGTTTCTTCCAAACGCTCGGGTTTGCTGCCTTCAAATGGGTCCCTGGGCACCCACTCCAGGGTGACAGGTTTCCTCTGGTTGCTTCTGCTCCTGAGGGGGTCCCTGCCTTTTATTTTCTTGTTTTGCTTGGATGCCACTAACTCTTTAGCAGTGTGTGTGGGGTCGGGGGAGGGGGTGAGTGTAGGTTAAATGTATTTCTCCAGCAATCTGGAAGTTAGCTGAGGGTCAGGAAGGGAACGTCATGTGTCAAAATGGCAAGTTAGCCAGATGGACCCAGGGACTCCTGCTTGCCTGGTACCTGAGCCTCTTCAGCACTGCTCATGACGTTGTGGCACCAGGTGCCAGCAAGGCCACGACCCACCAGCACTCCAGGTGTGGCCATATAGCCTGAACCAGATGCAGGTCAGACTCCAGCTCTACCCCTTGGGATGGCCCTGTTTCTCAGCCTGGCTGTGCTAATTCTCCCACCCCTGAAATGAGTTAAAATAAAACCAATGTACAGAGCTGCAATTAGGATAAAATCAGGTCACACATGTGAAGGGACTTCTTTACATGCAAGGGACCAAGCTCCTAGCTTACCACCATTATAATACTTACATGGAGGAAAAATGGGCACTAAAAAGTGATAACATATGCCAAAAATATGGATGAATTTCATCAATGTGTAATAAAATTACACCTTGATTGACCAGATTACAGGGAGTGCCAACCCCCCACTGTTCAATGTGAAGGAGACCGGGTGCCACCCACCACCCCACCCTCCCTAAGCTGGAGTGGCAGGGGCTGCAGGTGAGCAGTGGCAGCTGCACAGACATATGGCCAGGCCTGGCTACTGCACCCGGGCTAGCACTGGCCCCTCCTCTCGACTCCGGCCCAGGATGCACAGCTAGCAGAGAACAAATCAACGTCCCTGTAAAGCCCTGGCCACCTCTCCGAATAAAGCAAGGATGCTCTACCACATCCTCTGTCCCAGGAGCCT
Organism: Macaca nemestrina; assembly: GCF_043159975.1. Classification (NCBI taxonomy): domain Eukaryota; kingdom Metazoa; phylum Chordata; class Mammalia; order Primates; family Cercopithecidae; genus Macaca; species Macaca nemestrina. The sequence goes on along the minus strand of NC_092139.1, from coordinate 22,063,676 downwards.
CTTGGTTTCTCTCCTCATAGCTCCCCATCCTGCCCTTGAATGGGGGCATATAAGGAAAGAATAAACCAAGCGTTTTCTGGTTCCATTTGTCTGTGCATGGAAATTTCAGAGTGCTACACTAACTCCCATAGCCACTGGTCACATTCTCTTGCCACCAACTTTGCCCCATATACATGCAAGGTGCTAGCAAGACGGTGAGGAGCAGGAGCAAATGCAGTGCACTCTCTCCTGGGACTCTCATTCTGGTATGGGAGACCAGCCATAGAAGGTGTAAGACATATTCCAGCAGGAGAGCTGAAACTACACATTCACTGAGTACCTGAAAGGCCTGCAATAACCCCCATGTCACATAATACGTATATAATAATAACAAATCCTTTTTTTGAGACAGAGTTTCACTCTGTCACCCAGGCTGGAGTGCAGTGGTGTGATCTCAGCTCACTGCAACCTCTGTCTCCTGGGTTTAAGCAATTCTTCTGCCTCAGCCTCCCAAGTAGCTGAGACTACAGGCACCCGCCACCACGCCTGGCTATTTTTTAATATTTTTAGTAGATATGGGGTTTCACCATGTTGGCCAGGCTGGTCTCGAACTCCTGGCCTCAGGTGATCTGTCCGCTTTGGCCTTCCAAAGTATTGGGATGACAAGCATGAGCCACCATACCGGATCACATGAGCTAATCTTATGGCACCAACAAAGCAGATAGGAGCCTAATGCCATCAAAGTGGTGGCTTCTTTTCTATGTTAACATTTAATGTAAACAAATGTAAAGATTTTTTTAGTTGTTTTTTCATGACTGCCTAATTTGTTGATCTTTGGCTTAAGTGTTCATGGCATTATGGTGAGGAAATCAACTCCTGCTGAGGTCAATAATTCATTCACTCATCTATCATTCTACAATTTTTTCCAAGTTGAGCCTTATGAAACGACTGACTGTGCAAGTCAAAACAGGCAAACACTAACAACTTCATCTGCTTCAGCAAACTGAGAACCAGGGCCAGGCACTGTGCTGAGTGCAGAGACTTCCAACCCAGCAGACAGCCCTCCTCTCATAGAGCTTAGATCCTAAAAGCGGAACAAAAAGTCACCAAGTAAACAAATAAAGGCAAACCAGCATTTTAAAGTGTGATAAGAACTATGTCGAAAAGGAGACCAGGCAATGAGAAGGAATTGTGACCACCAGGAAGGGAGGCGTGGGCAGGAGGTCAGGGAAGTTCTCTGGGAGAAGACGACATAATGACATTTCAGCTGAGATGTGAATGATGGCACATGATCAGCCATGTGAATGTCTGTATAAAGTCAAGACAGCCAGGATAGAGAATCCCAGTCTGCAACCCCCAGTCTGGTCAGCCCAAGGCTACCAGTCACACTGGATCAGCAAAATGAGGTCAAAGTTTCCACACCCACCCATACCTTGACAAAGGAAACTAATTCAGGAGCCCTCAAAGGCTCGATCAGTGGTTTTTTATGTTTGTTTTTTGTTTTTTCCCTTCAAACACACCAGGTCTCATTCTACAGCTAGCATAATAAGAACAGCTTCATTATTTCATTCACTAAATTATGCTATATTAAAATTTTAATTGGCGAACATAACATTGGTAAAACGAGTACATCCACATGCTGCTGTTGCCAGTGTAAACTGTCAAACCATTTTTTTGCAAAAGCAATATTGCAACACAAAGAAAAATCCATAAATCATATTCTTGGCCTCCCAACTCTACCCCCAGGGAATTTATCCTAAGGAAATAATCTGGTTCAATAGAATAAAATGTTCTCTCCAGAAGAACTCCATGAAGGTGCTAATTGTTACATACACAAAGGAAAGAAAAAACAAAACACCTGGAATTATCCAAATGACTGCAAATGGGGGGTTTTAACAAAATGGGATAATTCATTTGATGAGAGAGCATACGATCATTAAGCATCACAACAAAGATGACAAAGTTTCAGAAAGAAATGGGATATCCAGCTTTTTGAGAGAAGTAGAAAACAATGTGCATATTTTAATGGAAAGCATGTAAACAGTATCTCAAGGTGAATAAGAACAAGAAAATTGAAAAGAATTGAATCAAGGCCAGTGGGGTGAGGAATTATTTATTTCAAAAGTCCTTCCAAAATATTGTCATTGTACTGAGTTCTCATTTTTTAAGAAATTCCTCAGAAACAATAGTACGAGAACACTGCCATAGCGTGCCGCCCAAATACAAGAACATTTGTTCATTCTAACTTTAAATACAAAATAAGACCAAATTTGAAGATGCCTTCTGTGTTATATATTCCACAGTCTTTCACGTATGGCTCCTGTATGTGAAACTCGACTTGGAATAGCAATGCAATGTTGCATGATTTTACAATAATTTCTCCTGTTTGGGGAGTTTGTGTTGGGGAGGGAGGCCAGAGTGACTACAAATTAATCTCCTCTTTTACTAAATGTGGGGGAGGAACAGCAGATGAGAAAAGGGGCTTTAAGGCCCATTAGCGCCGGCCTTCCGTGGCAGTAGAGGCGTAGGCTGGAGGCACTCACCTTTCACAATCAGCTCCGCGTAGTTGGACACACCAGAACCACCGTCAGAGCGGATCACACAGCGGTACTTGCTGACGCTCCGCTGGGCAGTGTCTGCCACACTGACCGTGGCTGAGAAGCGCCTGTGGTTGACCACGCGGGTGACCATCAGGGCCGTGTCCCTGCCATTCCATTGCTGTAGAACAGAGGAAGAGAGGGAGAGGAGGAATCATAGCATCTTAGACTTCCAGGCGACTCCCAGCATGGATGTCCACCCATCCTCACACCCCAGGGGCTCAGGACTTTCAACTATAAGAAGGGATTTCCAGCCAGGCACAGTGGCTCATGCCCGTAATCCCAGTGCTTTGCAAGGGCTGAGGCAAGAGGATCATTTGAGGCCAGGGTGTGAGACCAGCCTGGGCAGCAAGCAAGACCCTGAATCTATGAGAAATTTTAAAAAATAGCCAGGCATGGTGGCACTCACCTTCAGTCCCAGATACTCTGGAGGGTGAGGAGGGAGGATCTCCTGAGCCCACAAACCCAAGATTGCAGTGAGCCATGATCAAGCCACTACACTCCAACCTGGGTAACAGAGCAAGGCCCTGCCTCTTTTTTTTTTTTTTTTTAAAAAGGTGGGAGTTTTCATGGCTGGTTTGTGCTAATGATCTGATTCAATAATACACTTTGCTAGTGAGCTGATTCGAGGACAGAGGCCTGGTGGTAAGAACAGAGGAAAAAGGCTCCTTCTAAACACCCTGGCTCAGCCTGCATTGGGGACTGGCATGCAGCCCCTTCACTTTCCTTCCTCTTTTCCTTTTTCCCTGAAGCAGAACCCACAGCATTCTCTCAGACAAACTTCAGCAGACTTAGTGAAAACCCAGCCCACATGGAAGAAAAAGAGCCCGGTTCCCAGGTCCTATGGCTGGTGCCCTGCTACCCCACCCCACAGGCTCTGAGCCCCACCTGCCCTAGGCTATCACCACAGGTAGGGAGGGGACGGTAGCTTTCCAACACCCGTCTCCCTCGGCACCTGCTCTTTCCTCTGCCTGGAGGGTCCAGTCTCCCTGAGGACACCCCATTCCATAAAAACCCACGTTCAGCTCACAGCCATCGCTAGTCAGTTCTCACAACTGTCACACCATCTCTAGAAGCTTATCCTGCCCTTAGGTATGATACAAACTTTCCCCACACGTTTGCTTACAAGTGTTGCTCATTTTACACTGAAGGGCTTTCCTCTGCTCATCTTTAGAAGCTTGTCTGAAAGCCTCCCAAGTTGGTAGACATTTCCAGAATCAAGGTGAATACACATGGGCTTTTGTCTTCAGCATCCTGAGTTTCAGGAGGGATATCCTGAGTTTGAACAAACCTCTTTCACAGCTGCAAGTTACGAGAACTGGTAACGCACATGCATGTCAATGCAGTTTGAGTGGATGTTTATTAACATTATTAACTGGATGTTTATCTAGTATGTGCCAGCCCCTGGGCTGGGTATTTTTGTATAAATCTTCATTGTATCTTCACAGCCTTGTTTGGGGTTTGTACAACTGCTGTTCTTCTCGGAAGAAAAATCCAAATGTCCAACAGTTTAGCTAAATGCGTAGAGTACATGAGCCCCTTATCCAGGTTTTCCAACTTCAAGTCAAGCACTCTTTTTACTAAGACCGTATTCTCAGCCTGCTTTAATTTAAAAATGTTTTTCCCCAAAAAGTGAAATTGACTACTTTAATTATCTGGACTTAGGGAAACCTTATGACTCATGATTCTCATGCTGAGTCTCCCAGTCTCCCAAGATGCGATCTTCATAGTTTCCTGCACGAAGTAAACAGTTTCCCCATGTGCACATCCTACTTTCATCTATGTCATCTTCCCTCACCCTCTACAGTGACCTGTCAGGAGGAGGGCACAGGTGCAGGTAGAGCCACACTACTCAGCTCTATGACAGCAAATGAGGGGAGACCAATACCAGGGGGAGGCAGTGATCATGAAGGCCAGAAACCCAGGGTAACCTAGGCCCCCATCAAAGGGCAGCTAGAAGAGACTTGCTACAGATTAGACAGGGAAACTGTAGGCAATATTTTGCTGCTGCTTTTTACGTTTTGACATTCTTCAGACTTTGTCTCAAACATTTATTTCCCTTACACTTGTACATAAAAAAATGAACGGTATTGTTCAAAAGCCATGGCAGAATGAGAGGTAACCATAACTGCCTCCCATGCCAGAAGCTAACCGACATGTGGAATAGTTAGTACACATCAGAGCAACAAGCATGGGGCTGTAAGAGGAGAATCTGAAGCCAAGTGCCAGCTCTGCAGCTTCCAAGCTGTGCAGACTTGAGCAGGCAATTTCACTTCTCTGAACTGGAAAGTTTCTATTCACCTGCCCAAATAAAAACCAGTACAAGGTAATGGAAGGCGAGAAAAGTCACCAGGGCTGAAACTGCCAACCAGCTACCTCATGCCTTGAGGCATCTTTGCAGGAGATGGCACAACTTGGACCCCACTATGAGAACATATGACACACCGCATGTAATGTCCCTTCCCAAAGTAGTGCAGGGAGGAAGGAGGAAAAATTCTGGCAAACACCAGGAATGTATCCTGATTTGGAAAAGAGGTCACTAAATGAAAAGAAGGGCCTTGGAAGAAGGGGGGTCATCAAAAGGAGCCCATCTTCCCCACTGCTGAGCAATGCACTTCGGGGCCACCATGGTGGATAAGGATGAGTGAGTGGTAAGGCTTTGGGTCAATATTTTCTAACCTGAGTTATTTACAACATTATAAACATTTTCGTTTTTTTCTTTATTAAGCTAACAACAGCTAAACACTATTTGTGTGCTAAGTGTTTTATATGCTTTCTCATTTATTCCCCCATGAAAAATAAGGTAGGTGCACTTCTTATCACTCTCATATATAAGAGGAAACTGAAGCTCAGGGAAGTGAAATTGCCTCCCCAAGGCTGCGCAGCTTGGAAGCTGGAGAGCTGGCATCTGGCTTCAGATCCTACTTTTACAACGCCATGCATGTTACTCCAGTGTGGACTAACCACTGCCCCATCACTCACCTCTTCAAGCACCCTCATTTCTCAGAGTGGGAGAGTATGAGCAGCAGGTATGACACCAGGATCCACCTATTTGCCACCAATTTATTAGCTGAGAACAATAAAAAAGGGTGGGGGATATAGTAATGTTGCATAAGGGGTGGAGAGAAAAAAGCAAAATGCACATGCCCAACCCAAGCTCATGAAACACAGAGCTTTGCCTTGGACGTCCATCTTCTGAATAGCCAAGAAATATGGGAGATTAAAAAAGAGAGACTGAGAATGATATCAACACATGGTCTCCACAGAGCATGAGCTAAGAGATGAGGTGACAAGGATAGGTACTAAGAAAGAAGATACAACTCGGGGAGCCAAGGGAATAATTGAGGAAAACAAACAATGCCATTTGCAGATTTCAACATGGCATTAGAAGTAAAGAGCAGGATCAACATTGCAGAAAACCAGCGACCTAGAGGATAGGCCTGGAAAAATAACTCAGATGGCAAAGAAAGCAAAGATAAAGGAAATCAGTGAGAGGCAAACTGATCAAGAAAATGAACAACAGACAACTAACTACCCTGTAAGTAACTGGAGCTTCCACAGAAGAGAGTGCAATGAATGGAATGAAATCCTATCCCAAGATACAGGAGGTCACTTTCCTGGACTAAACTAAGACCTGACTTTTCAGACTGAATGGCCCACCATCTATTTGATAAAATTTACAAAAACAAAAATAATTGTTTATAAAAATATTAAGAATAAATATATAGAAATCCAGCAGAAGAAAATAATGTACAAAAATACAAGCCCATCTGGTATAAAACTCCTCATATGCAATTGTTTCCAAATCCAAGGTGACCTCTCCTGGATGTGACTGGCCCACCAATGGTCACAGGTGAGCTCCCAGGAGATTCCTGTTACCTAGATGCCTGTAAGAAAACAGGGATGGAGCTAGAGAAAGACAGGATAGGGACTGCTAATAAAACTAATCACGGCAAATGCTTAGTTTGTGCGACCTTCGGTGGGTGATTTCATTTCTCTGAGCTTCAGTTTCCTCATCTACACAAAAGATTTGAAAATGGTGCCCACTATATAAAGTTATTGTGAGGAATAAACGAGAAGGCATGCAAAACAGCACATGAAGCTGTATTCTACTGTTTGCAGAGCTCTATTGTTAGCAGAGCTGTGAAATTAGCCATAGAAAGTGTGGTAGACAGGCTGACAGCCCCCCAAAGATGCCAATATCCTAGTCCCCAGAACCTGGGAATATGTGACCTTATATGGCAAAAGGGACTGTGAAGATGTGAATAGGTCAAGGAGCCTGAGATGGGGATGTCATTTTGGATTAGCCATCTGAGCCCAATGTCATCAAAAGAGTCCCTATATTCGAAAGAGGGAGGCAGGAGAACCAGATGCAGAGAAGAAGCTGTGGGACAGGAGAGGTCAGAGTGATGCCATCACTGGCTTGAAGATGGAGGAAGGGGCCGGGAGCCAAGGAATGCAGGCAGCCTCTAGATACAGGGGAAGGTAAGGGAATGGATTCTCCACTAGATGCTCTAATAAGAATGCAGCCTGCCAAAAGCCTGCCAACACCCCCATGTTAGCCCAGTGAAATCCACTTCTGACTTATCTCCACAACTATAAATAAATAAATTTGTTTTGTTATAAGCTATCACACTTGTGGAATTTGTTACAGTAGCAGTAAGAAACTTACATAAAGAGAAAAAGACTGGTTACATGCAAAACATTCATTTTTCACATTTAATTGAAATTTTATTTTCATGTCACCTCCAGGATTATTTACTTTTCTTCTTAATGATGTCAGATTCTAGCAGGGCCAGGGAAGATTAAGGGTGTCCATCTGAACGATTCACATTTTTCAGTTAGCTCCTGAACCAACAGGCTTTATCCTACTGAAAGATAGGAAATTGCAGGTTGTCTTATAAAATGTCTGGAAAATAGGCCTTTTGATAATCACACTTGTCATATTGGGAGCAGGCAACAGCAGGACAGGGACGAGCAGGAGGGCCTAGAGTCATGATAGGAAATAGCGCTGGATGCACCACTGGCAAGAAGAAACAAAGGTCAAGTTCAGAGAGGTGAGCCCAGATGAGAAGGGCCTATGAATGTGACTGTTCAAGACAAGGCAGGGAAGGGCAGGCAGATGCGAGTCAAGACTGGCAGGAACCCAGGAACAGAAATCAAGGTGATCCTAGAAGACCAGGGAGTAGATGATCAAATGGCGAAAGGCTCAGATGTCGGAATGCTACGGCAACATGGAGAAGGGATTTCTGCTGAATGAATGTGTTAGACGCACAGGTCCCACCTGCCATTTCAGCTTCAGACACAGGCAGAAGAGAAAAACGCAAAGGGAAAAAAACAAGAGGAAGTTTTGTTCAATATACAAGGGCTCAGAAATCCAGGTCCACCTGCAACAGAGCAGGTTTGAGAGGGTATAGGGAGAAGCGGAGCAGGGAAGGAATGCCAAGAGCCTGAAGAAAACCATAACCCAGAGCCAGGGTGGGAGAGTAAAGACTCCAACCCAGACATGAGGTAGCATAAAAATGCACAGAGATGCAAATGTTAGGGTGTGAGGAAGAGGGAGCGGGACACTGAAGGAAAGCCCAGAGTCCTGGGAAATGCCACAAGGAAGCATAGCAAGGATGAGTGCCCACAGAAGCCCAGGAAAAATTCCATCAGATCAGGCCCTTATCTACCGCTTAGCTTGTTGGAAATTTTCTTCTGATTTCTGCAGTAGTTTTTCAGACGTAAGTATATCCTTCCACTGAAATTTCAGGACATGCTTCTTTTCCTTCTGTGGCAAGATTTTCAAGTCAATATGTATGTTGTTCTAAAGTGGAATCATCGTCTGACCTTCTGATTCCATGAGTCAACTCGACAGATGTCCCAGTGGGCCCCAATAGGTGGTGTCTCTCACTGGGGTCACTGGAAGCAGACTTTGACACATGGAGTGCTTTCAGGAGAAAGGATGTAAAGGACAGAGTGAGAAAAGGGGCTAAGCAAGGATGGGATCACATCTGGACTCAAGCTCCAGCCTGGTTTCATAAGGAGCCATGGAACATGAAGCGTATCCCAGAGTTAATAGTACCTTGTGGTTGAACTACTCTGTCCATCAGTAGTTCAGAGTCAGGGATCGCGAGGCAGAGAGAGGAGGAGGCAGAGAGAAGAGGAAACTTCTTGTTTGACCGAGGGCAGCTCTCTGGGAAAAGGAAGCTGTGAGGCTTTAGCAGCCGACATGCCCACTGCTCTAGGGTTGAGGGCACTTGCTTGAAAAGGGGATCTGTCCAGGACACTGAAAGCATGCATTCCACTTGGCACTTTCCTGTCTCTGTCTTCTCCTACAGTAAATTATACATTGGGTTTCCTGAAATCGAATGAGCTACTGCCTTGAGATTTTCTGACAGTCTGTTTCTAAATCTGCTTTTTTTTTTTTTTACATATGGGGCTGGGAACTGACCTCAGTAGAACACTGGCAACACCAGGTGTGAGCACAGCTGTAATTAAGCACTGCTTCCTATGAAATGTCACTCCATCTCACATGAATAAAGCACTCCATAGCTGAGTCTGATCAACGTTTTGTTCAACTAAACAGGATTTATCTGAGTGTTTATCAAGTAAAAGTCACATTAACAGTTTTGAAGGCTGACTTTGTGCCAGCCACTGTGTTAATGGCTTACATGATAGACTGTTCACTTGATCCTCTTAAAGTCCCTGTCAAAGTTCTTCTCACAGAGTGGTCCCTGAATCCACGGCATCGGCCTCATCTGGGAACTTGTTATAAATGTAAATTTGTAAGATAATTCCAGGGCTGATATCCATTTGGAGATGTTGTTTACTGGGGTTGACAGTCTGAGGTTTTTCCCCCTTCCCCATTCTATTATTAATCATGCTGAAAATGTACTCATTATTTTACAAAACAGAAAATGAGAGACTATGGGAGGTATAATTTCTGCCTAGAGGAATTTATAGGCTGGATTAAGATCATAAAAACAGTAGAAAGAGTAAAACATAAACACTAAGTCTAGCAATGAAATAATGAAATAGTATACTTCATGGAGGAAAACAGGTCTGGCATGGAGACAGAAATGCTCTTAGAAAAATCTAGAGCTGTGGTTCTCAAGATGGGCTGCACTAACATCCCCTGGGAAATTGTTAAAATGTGAATTCTCAGGCCAGACGTGGTGGCTCACACCTGTAATCCCAGCACTTTGGGAGGCCGAGGCAGGTGGATCTCCTGAGGTCAGGAGTTCAAGACCAGCCTGACCAACATGGAGAAATCCCATCTCTACTAAAAATACAAAATTAGCCAGGCATGGTGGTGCATGCCTGTAATCCCAGCTACACAGGAGGCTGAGGCAGGAGGATCACTTCAACCTGGGAGGCGGAGGTTGTGGTGAGCCAAGATCATGCCACTGCATTCCAGCCTGGGCAATAAGAAAGAAACTCCATCTCAAAAAACACAACAAAACAAAACAACAAAAAAACTGAAATATCTAGCCCCATCTAATAAATTCCTAGACCTAATGAATCAGGAACTTTGGGAATGCGGACAGAACATTTTTGTTTTAACAAACCTTCCTGGGGATTCTGATGTCTGATAAAGTGTGAGATAAGTCCTACTAGTAATTCCTATTTAACGAATAAGGAAACTGAGGTAGAGAGTGGTCAAGCAATAAGGCTTTTAGTAGTACTTCTCAAACTACAACATACAAACCACCTGGGGATCTTGTTAAAAATGCACATCTTGATTCAGAAGGCCTATAATGGGGACTGGAATGCTTCAGGTCTTGCGGATGCTGCTGGTCCATGAACTTTACTAGGAGGAACAAAACCTAGTATCACTTTGCTGAGGGGCTGAGTTAGGATTGGACCCAGGTGATCTGATACCAGACACTGAGACATTAATCACATCACCCATCTGCCATCTAGTACTTAACAGTACACAGTTACACTTAGCAACTCTGTGAAAGTAGGGTAGAGAGTGCAGTGTTCCAGAAACTTACTTTGTTTGTTCAAAGAATATCTAATGCTATCTTGCCGAAAATGACTGCTTCATAGAAAACAGTTTGGGAAATTCTGTGATAGAAGCCCAATGCCCAGCTTTCTGGAAATCTTGGAAGACCTTAAGTCAGAAATATATATGTAAGAAGGAACACAGTATCTTCCTACATTCTTGGCTATCAGATTCTACATGTTATTAAGTTATGGCATACATGGTATACTATTAGGTTGGGGTGAGGTTTCCTTATCCCCACTCTTTCAGTCTAGAACAGTAGTTCCTAAATTTTAATGTGCATCAGAATCACCTAGAGGGTAATTTAGGAGGTCTGGGGTGAGGCTGGATAATTAACATTTCTAATTGGTTCCCTGGTGATGCTAATTCTGCTGACTTTGCCCTGGGTCTCAAGGACTTAAAAGCAAATGTCCTCTTAAGTCCCTTAAAGGGGCCAAACAATATCACATAACACATGAATGGAAAAATTCCTTAAATCTAAGACCATGCCTCGAGGATGAGCAACTGGTCACTGCCCCAATGGTGCCTAGCTAAGAGGCGAGAGGTGTGGCCCCCAAATCCAACCTATACTCCACTGGCAGAGCCAGGAGTGCTGACTACAGCCATGAGTCCTGACTGGGCCCCTTTGGAGGGAGGTCACCTTTGTGCCTTGCCCAAGGGTTCTATCTGCGTATCAAGCTACATATCCATGGAGGTGCATCTGCCCAGAAGGTGAACCCCTTTTTTTTTTCCCAATTCATCCATACAGGAGGGATACATGTTCTAAATTGAACAAAGTCATTTTACAGCCTAATCGGTGGTTCTGCTTAATCCCATTTTACGTTCATGTTTCTCTGATTATGGCAACAGTTGCCTTTGAAATCTCTCTTTTTCTTTCCCCTTTTTCATCTGCTTGCCTTGCTCTTTAAAAACAACTCAAATCCCAACCTCCCTTGGCTTACTTTGTTTTGTGTGGATAAGTCAGCTGGATTTGAGAGCACACATTCCTTGGAAGAACAGGGGCTGTAATAGCTACACTTTAATGTTCTGTCCCTAGCACAAGCGCATCCTTCCACCCCCAGGCAAGGCAAGACCCCTCTATTTTTAGGAACCACCTAGAGAGGAAGTCAAGAGTTGCACCTGATGCCACAGAGAGTGCTATTTCCCTACCACCTGATTATCTATCAAGGTTTCTGTAATGGCCTTGCCATTTTGCAATTCCCCATCCACTCTCCTTTGCTGTCATGACATTATTTCCTTCACAAAGCGGTAAGACAAGACTACAAAAATGGCTGTCATTATTTCAGAAAAAGCAGGAAGCCTTGAAATTGACTTGTAACTGGCAGAAGTGGAAACAGTAGTGTCTTTAATAAAAGGAAACAATTTCTGGTTTTGCACAACAGATACTATGCCTGGTTTACAGGAGATATTCTAATGCAGGATTCTGGAAGCCTTCCATGTGCTGGTTTGAACTTCTGGCATCCAAATAAAAAAAATAAGATAAAGATAAAAATATAAAAATAAAATAAAATTAGGCCCAGCATTTCCAGCTGAAATTTGTTCCAATTGCTCCAGGAATTTCCTGGCCAGAAAATATTTAGGTGAAATTCCCACAATTCACTTGTAATGAATATTCTTTTCACTTCTAGTCACACTGCTGCGACAGCATGACATTTGGAAACTTGCTAAAATCTAGCCCACTGATTCTCTTAAGATCACATTTGTACCTTTTTGGCAGCCTCTAAAGAATAGCTTTTGATTATTCTTTATTAAAAGTCAGAAGAAATAGAAGTAGACATAAATCATTTTTGATTAGCTGTGCTGAAACACTATGTACATGGCTGACTGCTCATTTTGGGTTGATTTCTGGGTTTAGAACTCCCACAAAGAGTCAGGAGGGACCTGGCATCAGTCTCACAGGGCTTGGTGGGGGACAAAGGAAACTAATGAGAACATCAAACTTTTGCTGCTTGCTGTGTAGTGAATAATAAAGTTCTTTGTCTCTGACCCAGAAGTCTCATGTCTTCTGTCAGCATCTATGCCACTGTGGCAGTTTACCTTGGGAGCCTCCAAATAAGGTAAAATTTTAGGCCCTTCATAGTTATTGATAGACGGTTTCAAGTGGGCAGTAAGATTTTTGTGGAGAGAGCAGTCAGCATCATCAAATCTGAAAAGTATAAGGCCTGAGACGCACCCCTTGGCTATAGCAATGAGGAAAGCACTGGGGACATTTACAAGGGCCACTCCTTGGAAGAGGTGGGCACTGAAGAAAGCCTCATTCACGTGTAGACATCACATTTAAAGAATGTGGCTAAGAAGGGGATAAGAGAATTAAGAAGGCAACCGGGGGGTGGGGAGGCAATTCAAAAATAATTCCAAGGGCATTTTTATTTCATTGATCTCATGTAGATTTGAGAAATTAAAACATACTTAAGTATCTAGTTCAGCGTAGGTGTGTAAATATATGCTAAATAAAGAAATCTGTTTTTAAATAGAAAGCTTCCTGTATAGAAGGAAAGGCTGGAGTGTAACCCAAGGTAACAGGGCCATGAGGTAGGCAAGGAAGAATGAGCCCAGGACTAAAAAAAAAGGATCTATGTTCGTTCACATCATGCTGTTGCTGCTCACTGCCGGTGTAATTCCGAGGATATCATCTACCCATCTAAGGCTCAGTCTCCTCATCTATAAATGGGAATACAATCACACCTACCTGAAAGACTGATTATGAGAATTAAATACATCCAATGTGTAAGCACTTAATAAACATCAGCTGTTATGCATAGTATCATTACATTATCATCAATGCTTAGTTGCAGCGTGACCACTAGATTGTCAACAGAAATCCCACACAGAAGGTTCAGAGGCAGGCAGGTTGGAGGAGGAGCTGGTCTCCCAAACACTCACAGCCTCAGAGGCCAGCAGCAGCCCTGCAGGAATGAGGAAACAGGTTTACTGGGCGAACCAGCTGCAGTAAAGACTGAGGAGCCTCCTCAGCTCATCAACCCTGGTGCGGCTGCTGCTATGGGCCTATAGGCTCAGAGCGCAGGCAGGAACCTTCTCCTGCCAGATTCAGATCTGCTCCCAGTCCAGTGCATGCAACTTGCCTGAAAACATACACTGTCCCTACAGAGATCTGCACAGGGCGTTTGGACACATGGCTTCATTTCTGAGAGTCTTTCAATGTTATTTGTCATATAAACAACTCGTGGAGCGAATCCTTTGTAGGGAAGCCTGAAAGTCAGCTCCATGGTAGGACTGACAGACTCTGCTCTGGAGTCCCTGAGGAATTCAAAGAAGGAGCCCCATCCGCCATGCTCCTTGATAAAGGCAGGAGGACACTCTCCTGTCTCTAAACATCCTTCTGGATGAGTAGCGTCTGATAGTGATGATGGGGGTGTGGGAAAAACCTGTGTCCTCACTGTTGGAATTAGCTATGCCAAATCCAGCAAAGGCTTCTTTTTTTATATTTTTTATTTTTATTTTTTTATTATACTTTATGTTCTAGGGTACATGGCTTCTTACTAGGAATATTCTGTAACTGGGAAAAAGTGACCATCTTTCTTTTTTATAGTAGCATTTTGTTTATGTTGGTTTAGTGTATGCATTTTAGATTATTTGGATAAAACAGAAAAGAATGGTGCTGAAAATAAAAAGCATCATAATCTATTATTACAATCAATTAAGTGTCTTAATATGTGTTTCATGCAGTTATAGGAGTGTGTATGTATATACGTAAATATATACAGATTATATATATTTATATACATTATGTATATGAGCATGTATATGTGTATTTATTTTTCATAAAGCTTAATATATTATTATGTGACTCTATAACTCATCCTTTTCACTTACCTGTTATGAAAATGTTATTAAATATACCTGTATAATCTGATATTTAATGATACCATTCCCTTATTTACTTAATCTCTTTTGCTGAAAACGTAGGTTCTTTCTAGCCTTTTGTCCTACTGAACACACTTGCAGATACATTTTTGTCCCCATCTCTGGATATTTCCTTAGGTAAATTTCCATAAGTAAATTTACTCGTTGGAAAAATACGCACATTTAAGGCTTTAGATATCAACTGCCTAATTATCTTGCAGAAAACTGGTACCCATTTACATTTCCACTGTGCTACACTTATAATTATGTTGGTATAGTCCCACCTAGTTGTACCCTGAATTTCATTTTTTAAAGGACTCCACAAAACTGTAGACTACTTTGCTTAGTGGCTATTCCCCTTAGAATGCACACCATCTCCTTGCTTGAAAAACTGCTTGCAAAGTTACACGTCCAGATTCCTCAGGCCAATGTATCACATAAGGAATAAGCAAGTTATGACTGAGCCCCTTCCACCACAGACCATGTCATCATACACTTCACCTCAAGGAGACATGATCCTAGGACAAGAAAAACTTGCTTATAATTTTTTACTATCCTTCTATAATCCTTTTCCCTGATTCACTACCATTGTTCTAGGCTCACGTGTTTGCATTTCTGCATCGGTCCTGTCTATTGATTCTCATGTAGAACTTGAACTATAATTCCACAAAAGCCAGCACCAACAGATGGGGTCTTCCAAAGACATATAAAGCTTCCAGAGGGGTGCAAAACAAAGGCATTGGCTGGTCCTCCTTTTAACGTGTTAATTTATGACCCAAAACCACGTAAGGAAAAGCAAGCTATAAAGTCCCACTCTACAGAAAGGAAGGCCAGCATTCCATGACACAGGCAACAGGGATTTATCTCAAACTATGAGTCCACTGGCTGCTTTCTAATCATTGTCAGAAAGAAGAGCCACTGACATACCTGCCATCCTGGAAACAACATCTTCATTTCCCTAAATTACAACTGGCTGATTTGAAAAGTTACCACTTTCAGTAACTTAGCGAAACTCCTCAGCATATCTCAGAAGCTACATCAGGAAGTAGCATTGCTAAACAGTAGGCCTGCTGTAGCTGTCTTCTAGAGACTCTTTTGGCCATGGTGTGCCTGTTTCATTTGCTTTGGAAATTCTCAGGCTAAGTCACCGCAGCCTTATTATAGGAGGCAGAACAATGGCGAGAGTGCCAGCCAGTCCTCCAGTGCTGGGACACATCTGAAGAAACATCTCATGAGAAACTGGCCACTGCCTTGGCCTGTCTTGGATGGTGGCTGTGATCATCTCTGGGGTGGCAGGAGTCTTGATAGATGCCTTCTTTTCGTAGAAAGATGTTAACCTATGCAACGGTTAATTTTATGAGTCAACTTGACTCTAACAGAGTACCCAAATTAAACATTATGTCTGGGTGTGTCTGTGAAGGTGTCTGGATGAGATGAGCATTTGAATCAGTGGACTCAGTAAAGTACATGGCCCTCCCCAGCATGAATGGACACCATCCAACCTCTGGAAGAATAGAACAGAAAAGCAGGGGAAGAAGAGTTTGCCCCTTTTGCTTCCTCCCTGGTTGCCTGAGTTGGAATAATGGTCTTCTCCTGAACTTGGACTGGAATTGCACCACTGCCATTCCTGGATCTCCAGCTCGCAGATGGGAGATCATGAGACTTCTCACTTACCACAGTCACATGAGTCAATTCCTTGTACTAAGTCCTTTCCTTCCACATAGGAAGGACTTATTATATATGGAAGGAAAAGACTTACTATGGATGGAATTGTTTCCATCTATAAGGAAACACTCATTAAAAAATACTATATATACACAAATATATATTAATATATACTTATATAAATATTTTCCTTAATATATTTTATAATATATTTTATATTTTATAAAATGTATAAATATTTTCTTTAATAAGTGCTATATAAAGATTATACATAAATATATAAATATATTCATTACATATAATTATATATTTTATATATTATATATTATGTTATATAATATATTATTATATATAATATAGGATAACATAATTATATATAATCATGTTATATAATATATAACATACTATTACATATGAAAATATATAAAATTATACACACACACACACACACACACACACACACACAGCTTCTCTGGAGAACCCTGACTAATACAATCTACTTCCAATTACCCTACTGCATATAAGCCTGGACTTACCTAGCCACACAGGTATTTGTCAGAGAGCACAATATAAACTGTGTACCTCCCCATATTTTCTGAAATGTAGATGAGAGAGACAATATTTAGGGAAGTTTCCTTGGAAAAATCGTTATTGAATCTATTCACTTCCCAGATACGTTTCAAGTGCCCCAGGATGGAGACAGATTGGCAGACAGCAGCGGATGCTGCCATATCTTCTTGTCCACTTCATCCCTCTCTCCGCCTTCTCCTCCCCAGACTGCTTTCTCACAGCCGTCATAAGAAACAGGCCTGTGAAACTCACTTGTGTGACCTCAGTAAGACTGTGGTGGGGAAAACTGTTCATTGCATCATACAGTGTTTTCTTTACAGGGACTCCTGGGAACAATTCCTGTCTGGCTTCTGTGTGAACAACAGGTAGAATTTTCCTGAGCAATTGCTTTTTTTTAATCTCACAGACATTGTGAACTGTGTATCTGACGAGTTTCCTTTATTCCACTAGTGGTTACAAAGCTGCAGGCTGTGTGTGTGACCCGCCAGTTAGTAACAGGTGTGCAGAAATGCGGTTTTTGCATTATTACCAGCTCTGTGTATTTTTTCCTTCTATCTGGTGTTGCCTCACTTTTAATTTATGATATCTTGTCATGTTTTATGTCCCATTGAAAGCCACCTGGAAGACGTTTTGTGAAATAAGATTTGGTTTACACTGACAAGAAGATAAGACGTGGAAGAGCTCCATGTCATGTGTTTCCATCTGTTTTCTTCAAATATTCAATTATGATCTCCTTTAACATCCTCCCACTGACAGACCCAAGGTTCAGGGCATGCAACTCAGAACTGCCACAATAACAATCAGAAAATAATTGGAAAACCCAAACAAAGTTGTTGAAAATATTGTGATGGTCCTGCCTCATTCTCATGACCCACCTGAGGCAATGCCATTGAAATCACACAGCTTCTTGGCAGCCTAATACATCTGAACACTAATTGTTATGAAAAGAGTAAATAACACTACCGAATACTGAGGTGACATGCGGAGGCTTCCTGCGCTCTCCTGTGGTCTGCAAGCAACCTTGGGAAGCAGAAAGAACAGGTATTTCACTCTGCAGTGCTGCTAAGTGGCAAGGAAGAACTGTTGGCCCCTAGATGGGCTCTTTACTCCCAAGGATTTTCTAACTGCAGGAAATGGCTTAAATTCAAGAAGAGAAGTGACAACATGAACTTCCAGCAAAGTGTGTGGAGAGACAGCTAGGCAAAACAATACATGAAAATATGTTTGGTATCATCAGTCCTCAAAGAAATGTAAATTAAAACTACAACGTGCTCCCATTACACACCTATTCAAATGCTAAAACTAAAGACTGACCATAATGAGTGCTGGTGAGGATATGGAGCAACTAGAACTTTCATAGACTCCTGGTAGGAACGTAAAATGGTACCACCATTTTTTCAAACAGCTCGTTGGTCTTTAAAGTTAAACATATATCTACCAGATGACCCTGCCATTCCACTTCTAATTCACTTTCATACCCAAGAGAAATGAAAGAACATGTCCATACGAAGACTCACACATGCATGCTCACAGCAACTTCTTTGTAACAGCCAGAAACTGCCAACAACCCAACAGGTATCCATCAACAGGTAGATGGCTAAACAAATAGTAGCACATCCATTCTATGAAATATTTCTTAGCAAAAAATAATAAATATTGTTATACACAACAACATAAGTATGTTGTAGGAAAGAAGGGTACACACTGCATGCTTCCATTTATATAAAATTCTAGAACATGCAAGCTAATACGTATTGTCAGCAAGCAGATTGGGGGTTGCCTGCAACAGATGGGAGTGGGGAGGTCAGAAGGAAGTGATTATACATGGGAATGGAATTTTGGATGTCATGCGTACATTCAATATCTTGATTGTGGTAATACTTTCACACATAAACATATTAAAACTGTATACTTTAAACATCACATCTCAGTTATAACTCAATAAAGCTATTTATATATATATATATTTTTTTTTTGAGAAGGAGTTTTGCTCTGTTGCCCATGCTGGAGTGCACTGGTGCAATCTCAGCTCATTGCAACCTCCACCTCCCAGGTTCAAGTGATTCTCCTGCCTCAGCCTCCCAAGTAGCCAGGATTACAGGCACTCGCCACCACGACCAGCTAATTTTTGTATAGAAATAATTTTTTTAATGTTAAATAACCACAGCCACATGGTTAGTGGTTCCTGCACCAAACAGCACAGCTCCCACTTCTGCGCTGCTCCAAAAACTTGCTATTTGTGTTGGTATTAATACAAGTATGCTAATGTTCTAACAAGTTATGTTTTAGTTCTGTGTGTCGCCCTCTGTCTCTAACCCCCACTCAAAGAGATCCTTTCTCATCTTTCTTGGAAAGTAGCATGAATTAGCAGAAATAACAGGAAGGCAAATTCAAGCTTAAAACACTTCCCTGATGGACTTTACTAATGGACTTATTTAACCAAAGAACAGACAGATTGCTCATTTTAGTGAAAAATTCCCATAAAGAGCAACTCTCTAATTTTATCCAGATGTACTAGTCAATCACTGGATATCCAAGAACCTTCCAGTTAAGATTACATGACAACCACATACCCAGAACCTAAGATATTCCGTTTGCCTTAGCCCTAGTAATCTACAATTAAAAGACAAAGTTTGTTAGAGGGTAGTTGGAAAAGGTCACAGTTACAAATTCCAGTTATAGAACTTTGAGGTTGTGGTCTCGGTTTCTGCATGTATGAAATGGTTATACCAATGCCTGCCTAGCAGAATTGCAGTTAAGATTTAACAAGATGCAGGGCACCATCAAAGGAACAGAAGTACTTTAAAAATATCCCTTCCCCTTACACAGCAAACCCTTCGCCACAGCACACACTTTCTACCCTTATCAAGGGAGAAGGCAGCATTGTTAGCCCAAGCTGCCCCATTTTGTAAACCTCTGCCATTTTGCAAATGCTGGTTAGAGCAGAAAATTCTACTGGAGCTCGGGCCATGAGACACATCCCGCCAGAGAAGTACCAGACTTAACCACCTGACCCCAGGAAACTCCTTGCTTATCAGCAGCTGACCACACCACCCACCCCATCTCACAAGCCCAGACCTCTCCCACCTGGACCTATAATTACCCCAGTTTGTAAGCAGGGGCGGGCTCCAGTGCTAGCTGGTGTCCTCCTCCTCAGGTCTTTGTTCAATACACTTGTGTTGCCATAGAGCTGCTTCCTTCCATTTCTTCTTTTCCCTTTCTTATCCTAACAAGTCTGAGCAGAGGCTTCTGTCACGCTTACCTGGAGCCAAAGCTTGTCATGCTGAGACCACTTCCCACCAGCAATGCACTGAAATGTGGCATTCTGCCCCACATTCACCTCCACGTTTTGCAGTCGCAGAAAATGAGGTGCTTTTCCTAAGAGAGAAACCAAAGAACACATAAGAATGAGATTCAGCAGCCTGCACCACTTCCCTGTTGGTGGATGGCAGCTCAGGATGGGCACCGGGCAGGGTGGAATTGGGACTTGAGAAGTGGCCCAGCTCAGCAAAGAGTTCATTGATCGCTTATTATGAATCTGGCACTGTTCGAACTTTACACGCAGTATCTCACTGAAACCTCACAAAAATCCATGAAGGGGACAGTATCACCATTTCACAGATCAGAAAATCAAGGCTCTGAGGGTTTACATCATCATTTGGCACAGACACACATCCAGAGGGTGAGGGAAACAGGACGTGAATTTAGATCTCTATGTCCTATTACTAGCTGCTATGCAATGTTGCTCTGTGAAATTGGCACAAACATGCCTAGAATACACCCAAATTGATCATTCTTCTGGGGCTGGCATTGCACAAAAGGTGAAACTACGATACCGAAAGTTAGAAGAAAAATTGGGGGGCAGGAGGAGTGTAGATATTCATGATAGGTGATGCTTCCCTGTAACCTCAAGAAGCAAAAAAAAAGAAAGCTGTAGTGAAGCACCTTTGGGCCTGATACCTGTACGCTTGGCCTGGGCGACGATGCTGATGAGGAAGATGATGAGGAAGACAAAGAATGGAAGAGGGAGGAAAAGAGAAGGAAAGCATGAGTAGCTGTCATTCTTAGCGCTTGCTATGTGATAAGTACCACATGAAGTGTCTCTGCAGTAACTCACCTGACCCAATGCAGTCAGTAGTGTTATTTTCTCTATTTCACAGTGAATGAACGGAGGCACAGAGAATTCTAGAAATGTGCCCAATGTCACAAGACCCCAGAGTCTTACTCTGTGGTGGTGCTTTCTGAGCATGAGAGGGAGTATTGATTCTAGGGACTGGACATAACAGGGAAAAGGTCTTTCAAATGAAAATCAGAGTGTGTACGAGCAGACACTCTTCGTATTAAGTCTACGTTTTATATTGAGTAACCTGGGTCCATCTCTTTCCTTTTTTGTGGAGAAGGGTTCTCACCTACGTGCTCTCTACAAATAATAACATAAGTAACAGCTCTCCATCGGCTGATAACTTGTATCTAGAAGGATTGGTTTCTTCACTGAGGCACAATGAAGAATCTCTATGCTATCAATCAAATCAGTGATGAACTGGGACCACCCCCAGAATGGAAACAAATGGAGAGTTAGGAGATGACCAAGGAGGTTTAACAGGAGGCTTTGGCCATCTTTCTAGAGGGAGTCAAATACACAGAGAGGCAAATAGTAACAATAATGTCATTTACTGAGAGCTCCTACAATGCCAGGTACTATGATAAATGCTTTGCATGCTCTATCTAACTTAACTTCATGACGTTCCTATAAAGCAGACACTATTATGATTTCCCTGTTAGGCAGAAATCAAGGCTCAGCAAGTTTAATGTGCTGAAAAAGCTACACAGCACTAGTGAAAGACAGAAACAGAATTGAATCCAGGTCCACTTTAGCCCCAGACTCAGCATTTAACAAGCAGCTATGCTCCTTTGCCTCCTGGGCACTGGGAATGAGGATGGTGTCTCCAGATAGACTCCAGGGTCTGCAGAAGGGGCTCCCAGTCAGGGCTGTGCTGCTGGTTCAGGTTTCTTTCCATGCTCCCAAATATTTTATTAAAAGTGACCCCTTTCCTTGCTATTTTTCCTTGATTTGAAATATTTGGTCTACCTATCTGTGTCAGCACCTATAAAGCTCAGCAAAAGCCAAGAATCTTGGAACAATTAGGCAGACTTCTTGGGAGAGCACTGGGCAGGGTGGAATTGGTGCTTGAGAAGTGGCCTGGCTCAGTGAAGAGTTCATGTATCACTTAGGATGACTCTGACACTATTTGAAGAACTTGACACATCGTATCTCACGGAAACCCCCAGAAAAATCCAGGAAGTGGGCAGTATCCCCATTTCCCCAATGTACTTTTGCTCAGGTTTTTAAACTAATAACAGCAGCTCAGAGATCCCTCAGGCTACCTTTGAACCACCATGGCTGGCTGGTGTCAAGGACCCAAGGCCCAGGGAAAACCACTTCTATGGGCTTTTCAGAGTTGAAAATTCCTGCATCTAGTCAACTTGACAAATGCCATGCTGCTTCGATTGTCTGAAATTGTTTCCTTTTGGCTCTCCTGTATCATTTTATAAAGTTATTTTTGGAACTATCAGTTCAAGTCCATTCTTGAAGTGGAAATATAGTGAACCTTGTAAGTCTGTTCATACCACAGGTTTAAAGGGGGAGTGAACACATCCACCCCAGGTGGGAAGGGAGTGCAGAGTCTTAGCTCCAATGCTGGGAAACTCTGTGTTTGGTTTTACAAAGAAACACTCTTCCCTTACCCTTTGAGAAAATGGTTTAACCTCTGGGATATGTACAATTAGCAATGAATCTTCTCTGGATCAATGTCCCTGGCATGCCTCTGACTCCTCTCCACTTCCTCCTTCTTAGCAACAGACCTTTCACCTTGATTCTTTCATCTTCAATTCCTCTTCTTCCCTCCCTTCTAGGTTCAGTGGTAGAGAGTTTAGATGTTTAATGCCTCCTAGTGTGAATATTCTGGGCAAATACTGGCGATTTACAGCAGAGATTATGAACGCATGCACCTACAAGAGCCAGTTATGTAAATTGATAAAGTTGTTCAGCTGTAAAACAGAACAAAAACACAACTTCCTTGCCCCATCTTTTATTTTCCCACTTTGGATAGAGACTTGAGAAAAATAAACATTTATTTATATAAGAAAAGCAATGTTGCAAGCACAATAACAACTGGCATCCACCAGTAGCCTTAGCACTGGGGAGACAATAGGAGTGGTGAGGACTGGAGGGAAATGGAGAGAGACTCTGCGTCCCACTGAAAGGAGGCAGTTCCTACTTAAATTCAGCAGAGGTAGGCCAGGCATGCATGTTTTGTATAGGGGTGTCAAACATCTGATTTCTCAAGGCCAGTAAGAAATCCAGACTTTACATGAAGTCTCTCACTCTAAACTCAACATGTTATTAAAACACAATACAGGATTAACAAAACATATGGGCAGGCAGGCTCTATCAATCTGCGGTCTCTGATATGTAGCTCCTATGTAAGTCAACTGCAACAATTTCCACTAGCCAGTCTCACCCGATCCGGCCCCATACGTGCACTCCATGCAGTACGCTGTGGGCATCACATGAAGGCCAGCCCCAATTGCAGTTCCCAGCACAGGAGCTGATCTAGACCACTCTCTTCTTGCTCAGGACCATTGTCTCTGCTCCCTGGGGCTCTGGGTCATCCTTGGCTCATGACAGGCAGTGCTCTCTGGGGATTGTGCTTATGTGGAGGACCTGTTCGGTCCTCTTCCCTGTGTTCCTGGCCTCTCTGACCCTCCTTCTTCCATGCCCTCACACAGCCTGCCCATCAGCCACAGGCTCTCCCAACTGTCGCCTTCCCGCAGCATCTGCTGCTCTGGGAGAGAACTTATCCTCCACGAGCTTCAACTCACTCACCTTCAGCCAAACACGGTTGACCTTTGTACCCAGGTCAGCCATCAGCTCGTGGTTCTAAGCATTTCCTACTCACTCCGCACTAAGACCCAATTCCGCCCAGATTGGGTGCCACTGAATGGGCTTAACAGAAGACTGGCTGTGCATTTGGGGCAAAAACGCCTTGACGTTGGTGACATTTAGACTCCTGCAGATGTCAGTGCAGCATCTGAAGACATATTATTGTGCCCTTTATCTTGCTCTTTAAACCTGCCAGTGCTCAGTAGGAAGCCACACAATTGTGGAGAAACATGCCACAGACACTCTGTGGGCTCAGGGACATGGCCCTACAAGATTGTGAGGGGGAAAGAAAAGTCAACTTAGAAGCTAGAAACTTTGAAACAGACTGGAAAAATCATACTGACATTTATGGCACACAGTTATAACTGCCTTGGCCCTGCTAATGGCTAACACTGAGAAACAGCAGCAGAGGGTAACTAAGGCTAGAATACTTTTAGAATAACACAAAAATGTTAAATGGGCTATAAAATGTAGATGAGAGGTTTCCCTTTGTAAGAGAAAATAATTTCCTTTGAGTATTACGCCTGTCTTTTGCTTACTGTTTTGGGAGCTTGGAGGCGATTATCTACAGTTCTAATTTCAGTGCCAATCAATGGAAGATACAATTGCAAATCAGTCACTCGCTCCCTGGAACTTTTGGAATATTTAGTGGAATCACTTATTGATAAACTCTGACCGTATGTTAATAGAAAATATGTTTTAGAGGACAGAAGGGGAGAATTAAAAAGACTTTATGTCCACAGGCTTTTTTGAATTGAATGCATATATTTCAATATAGTTAAATTTTTAACCATCTACGAGCGAAGTCATAAATTCTAAGACTGGAGGTTGGGGAAAAGCACCATTAGTCTAAAGGGGAGTTCAGAAGCTACTATCCAGTTGCATAACAGGTAATCCCTGAAAGCAGCCCCTGGGGCCCATAGCTGGCTCCTCACAAGGCAGCCTGCTCAGTTCTTCCCCGGCTCGCACCACCTTGCTTAAGCTGGAAATCTGTGAGTGCGCCATGTCTGAGGCCTGACTCCTAATCCAATTCATCAGATGAGACCAGTTGGCTCTGCCTCCTAAATGGGTCTCTAATCTGTGCACCTCTGGCCACCTCTATGCTCTGTTTCTTCATTGCCCTGCTTATCATTTGTCATGGTCTGAACTGTGCCTCCCCCAGATTTATCTTTTGATATATGACCCTAACCCCCAGTATCTCAAATATATTGAGCAGCAGGGCCTTTGAAGATGTGACGAAATTAAAATGAGCCCTTTAGGGAAAGCCCTAATCCAATCCAATCTGACCAGTATTCTCAACAGAGAAGGACATGTGAATGCACAGAGAGACACCAAGGGACTGTGAGTACAGACGAATGACCATGTGAGGCCTCAGCAAGAAGACAGCCACTTGCAAGCAAAGAAAGAGCCTCAGGAGAAACTAGTGCTGCCAACACCTTAATTTTGGACTGCCAGCCTCCAGAACTGTGAGAAAATAAAATACATTTAAGTTGCTTAAGCCATCCAGTCTGAGGGGTTTTGTTATGGCAGCTTTAGCAAACTAACACACCGTCTGTGCATATAATTATATAATCACATTATATAACTATAAATGTATATATTATATATAAATGTAAATTATATAATTATATGATTATATATTTATATATTATAACTTACATTTATATAATACATACTTCTATATCATTCTATATTCTATATCATACTTGTATAATAATTATATAATACATAGATTATAATCATATAATTACTTTGTTTTGTTTCAGCCTCCTTCACTTCAACAGAAGTCCATGAAGACAGACAGTCAATCTGTCTTTCTCACTCCCACAAACCCAGAATGGTGCCTGACATGGAGCTCATGCTCAATAAATACTTGTTGGATGATGAATGGATGTCCCTCAACCACCCTGGTGCAGGCCACCACCGCCTCTTGCATGGCTCCAGAACTTTCTTCCTCCTAGGTTTCCTGACATCTTCTTTATGGTCCTTCAACACAGAGCAGCCCAAGTGACCCTTCTCCAGCAGCACTCCCTGCAGCAGAGCCTCCCTGCACTTACACAAACATTTAAACTACTCACCATGATGCCCAAGGTCCAGGCTTTCCTGCCCAACATTTGCCCTAACCACTTTCTCCTGTGCTCTGTATGCTCAGGACATGCTGGCAGCATCAAGCCAACTCCCTGTGCAAGACCTGTGCAATCGCTGTCACCTCTGTCTGAAGCACCCCTCCCGCAAATCACTAGACTGTGAACTCCTTCCTGTGATTTGAGTCCCAGCTCAGGTCACATTTTCAAAGATATCTCCTCTGACCACTATATCCAAGAAGCCCTCCCATATCCCAGACACCCACACTTATTATATCCACAGGACTTTTCACTATCTGAAATTTTGGGTTACTTAATATTACTGATTTAGTGACTTTCTTTCCATTGCCTCTCCTGCTAATCAAACACCATGAGTACAAGGACCTAACCTTTCTTAGTCACTTAAGTATCACCGTGCCTAGGAAAGTTCTTAACACATAGCTGACATACGCGCTTGCTGAAAGAAAGAATAAAAACCTGGGCTAGGTATGGACTGAGCACTGGTCCTTAGGAAAGCGACTTTGCTAGGCCCTACTCAACTCCACATGATTCATGAGCTGTGGATATACCTCAGGCATTATATACACTGCCAGTATTTGTCCATATAGTGAGGTGAATTTTTTCCAATTCCAGCCACTCCTATGGGGTCTTCACATAGTGGTTTCTGGGAAGTTTATGCTTAAGCTGCCTCAACACTGAGATTGAACCCAACAGAAGCACATTACGTGGACATAAAGCCAGGATCATGCCTTTCTGAGTTATATCCCATGGTCCATTTGCTGGGTAACTGGCTCTCAGCAATTTCATAACCATGCAACCCACACCCCTCTGCAGGAGGAGGGTGAGGTTGTCAGGAGAATTCTAACTTCAGGAGCAGCCCCAGTGAAAGGAGAATTTCAAGAGGACTCATGAGACTTTGCGGGGTGGACAGTCATTCCAGTGCCCTCCAGAGAACCCTCTCCCATGGATATTTATCAAAGAGAATGGTGCATATGCTTGTGACAGCAAACCATGGTCAGTGCTTGGAGGTAAGGCAGAGCTTTTACCACTTTGGGCTTGAAGGTAGTTACGGCTTGACAGGTAGTTACAGCTTGACAGGTGTCAAGGTTGGGCATCAGGATGGAAGTGAAAACTCCCATTAGAGCACAAAGTTCTGGGATCCAGGTAGCAAGACTCATGCTATTTTCCCCTGAGAAAAGCCAGCTGTCACCCACTAGAAAGACAAAGTCCAAGCATCCAGCACAAGGTAAGAAGCAGGAACACAGGTAGATGTGGCAGAGGCAAGCATGCTCTGAGTGGATGGGATGTAGGCAGGGAATGAGGAAGACAGAAGGCATGTTTCAGAGAGACTACCTTGAAACTGGAGGTGGTGCAAGGTTGAGCGCATGCAATTAAATGGACCACAGGTAGCGATGACATCTCCCAACACAGTTGCCCAGTCTTAGACCAAAGATCATTCTCCAATGAGCAGCTGATGCTGACTCCCATGAGTCCAGGGTGGCGAGTATTTCACCCTGGGGAAGGAGATTCATATGCCTATCTACTACATAAACCCTGCATAGCTGGGGGGATTTCTGGGATCCTCTTCACATGAAGTCTGGGTCAACAGAAACATTTCCTCAGGCATGACTGAATGACAGACCCATCTGAGAAATTCTAAAAGACTCAGGAAGTAACCCAGAGGGTAGGGACTCTCAGCCAGTGCAACGAAGAGCCCAGTAGCATATCAGCATTCCTAAGATACCAGTTGCTTCTTGGGAAAGAGGATCTGTCCTGCACAGGACCCAAACAGAGTTTCTCAAAATAACGTTCAGAATTTGTAATGTGTTCCAAATTCCTTCAGAGAAGGGGCTCTAAGACAATGAGTCAGACAATGGCATTCTAGTGCCAGGCAGAGGGAGGGAAGTTACATCTGAGGGTCTGACAAATTCATTGCAGCAGAAATGGAAAGTCATTTCAATTAAAGCAACATGGATGAGGCTGAAATCAGAATAGTCCCTAAATGGGAGGATTGAGAAGCACATAAGGAGAGGAGGACCCATGATGTCTCTGGAGGCAGCAGCAAACTGCACCACAGCCCAAAGCACGACACATGGCCATATGGGAGGAGTGGAGAGAGCCCACAGGGGATTACCTAGAACTGGATGGCTGCCGAGAAACTACTGGGAATCTCCAATCTGTAGAACACTAACAAACTCGTGGGCCTGGCGTCCCAGCTACCCCTCCCAGGGGCTGCCATAATCTCCATGCAAATCAGTTTTATTTCAGTCCCCCCAACCAAATGTCACTGGGTATGATGTCATCTCAACTACCTGTACTCAGGACTTACGGCCTCCGAGATTTAGCAAACCCAGAAACCACATCTCCCTGCTGAAAAACATTCCAATGTCTGAGACTAAATATGGCAAAGAAGTGGATGGGTATGAAGGAGTGGCACGCCTTTGAGGACTCTTGACGCTGTACCATAAGTACTAACCACTATGAGAAATCTCCCTCTATGCCTACACGGAGCTGATGAGTATATTTAAAATTATTTTAAAAGAATTAATAGCTTCAGGGTACTTTTCTCTGTAAGTGAACAGTGTGCTAATTTGCTCAGTGTTTTGGTGGTGTTCTTTATTTTTTTAAAGACAATTGCACAAGATTCTATCCAAAGCCCTCTAATTCTTCCACTTCAGTGGTCTGAATCCCACTAATAAACAATCAGGACTTTAGACTCCCTTAATAATGGAGAGAGATTCAAATAAAGATGTTTTGCCACTCTCTGCAAATTCCTGGAGGTGCTGCCTGTTGAACAGGCCGGTAAAATTATGGATTTATTCAGGACTGATTGCATTGAGTATGTAAGCATTTCTGAAGGATTAAAAGAAAGAGAGAGAGAGAGAGAGAGAGAGATGTTTGTGAGCTGAATGAACGGAGGGGATTGTAGGCTCTATGCTACCCAGTCTGGCACGGATCAAGGCTGTGTTGGGAGGAAGGGACATACTTACTGCACGGATGAGCAAGGACCCGAACCTCGTCCACAGCAATGTAGCCAGGATGACCCTTCAATGAGACGGATTCAAATATCACCTGCAACACACAGGGTGGTAGTCAATTTCACAGAAACGGTTGTAGGCATTCATCATAGGAAGCTGCCCGGCCCCCAGCCCTTTATATTTCAACTTCCCATCAGAAGCTACCCAAGAAACCTTCTATTAAGACAGCACGCTACCCTGGCAATTGACTGGGATTTTCAACACAAGGCAAAAAGGCCACACTTTGGTAGCTAGCAAAGGAAGAGCCAGTTGCATGGAATATTTGTAATGAATTTCAGAAATAACACTTAGATGCAGGAAAAACAACCCAAACACCGAGGTCTTGGAAACCCCAATCTGTATCTTTTTCATTGCAGCTTCAAGGGTCAAGCCACAACTTGACCATCCTTCTACAGAGAACTACTTTCTAATATCCCAATTTTCTTATAAAGGATAAGAGAGATGCCTACTTTGGAAGTTACCATAAGCCAAGGAGGGTTTACCATGAGTTGATTCTACATTGCCAAGGAACGTATTACATTTGAATTTATAACAACACTCTTAAAAATAAGTGGCAATCTACCTCTTGGTATCCAGGAGTAGAAGGCAACTGACTTCCACCTACACTGCTATTTCCATAAAAATTTTGTAATGTATTTAGCTTCCCTCATCACTCAACCCGTATCTTCACCAAGTAGATATCAATGTCTGTGTGGGTAGCACGACCAACATCCTTGACCTCTCTAGTTCTAATGGCCTTCTCCAATCCACTTTAGCCCTACTTTCACCTCATTTTTCACCTTCTGGAAATTGGAAATTTCACTTTCCCATACTCCAGCATAATCTCTACCCACAGTCTTCTCCCAGTTGACTCCTCTTGACCTGCTCCTCAGGCACACGTGGTAGCCTGGACCTCTGCTTTTCTTATCTAATCCTTGGCTTATTAATGCAGAAGGCCCAGGCTACCATGTGAGCTCCTCAGACTCCATACAAGTCTCTCCTAAAGCACCCATTCCTTTGCACCTTTATTTCAACTTTGCCAAGCCTATAACACAACTGCCTTCTGCAATCCTGTACCTTACACAACTGCTGCCCTTTCAACATGTACCCATGTAATCCCAGCAGACACCCACATCTTCAAGAGGCAAGAGGGAAAGAGAGGGACTGACTTCTAACATTTTACCCATTGACTTGATATCCAACCACATCATTCCCTGCCTCTTCTTTGCAAGGAACACCAGTGCTCTTGACCCGGACTCTTGCTATATTTTCCAGCTTTTGGATTCTTTTTGGTTTTCTCTCTCTATCCTATATCTCCAAATCCTCCCTTTCATCCCTAATTCTGACATGTCAACAGCTTCTCCTATTCTTTAAAAACTACCCTTTAGCAGTAGGTTTTCTGTAATACCATCCAGTTGTGTTTCAGTAACACTTACAATTCTCAGTAGTTTTATCTTCATTCACTCCCAACATTCCCTGAATCTCCATTGAAAAATTTCAACCTAATATGATCTGGATTCCATGTTCCACACTTCCCCTAAAACTGCTTACACAGAAGATACTAAAAATCTTCTAATTGCTAAATCCCGTAGATATTTTCAGTCTTTATCTTACTTTAAGAAGGAAGATAGTGCAGTGCTTAAACTCTGGTTCCAAGTACCTAGGTTCAAGTCCTGGCTGTGCCACTTGCTAGTTAGTGGTCTTGGGAAAGTTACGTTACTGCTCTGTGCCTCATTTTCTGCATCTTTAATTACAGTGTCTACCTCATTGGGTGACTTTTTAGATTAAGGGAGTTAACACCCCACTTAAAACAATGTATGGCACATGGTACATTCTCAAGAAATATTTACTAGAATTATTGTCACAACTTGACCATTCTTCTACAACTGTCAGTGTTCATGGACTCTCCATTTCTGGGTCTTTTTTCTATTTAGGCTCAGATAACACTTAATTCTTATGATTTTTCTCATGAATCTGGCCCTGTTCTACCACAGGTCTGTAGGCATTGCTCCTTCTCCATCCTGCCTTCTAACGTGGGCTCCCGTTAGTCATCTTTTCACTGCATACACTCTCCCTTCAACAGCTGCCAATGCACTGATAACTCCCAAGCCCAGCTCTGCACCTTTCACCCACACATCCGTCTTACGTATCCAGTTCACAGATCCATGTTTCTACCTAGGTAACACATCAATGACGTGAATGCAGCAGATTCCGCACAGCTTCCTCCTCAAACCTTTTCCCTCATTGACCAACGGGCCATTCTTTCTGAAATATGGAATATGGTAAGTGGCACTATGACCCATTCAGTCACCCAAGCTGGAGACCAGGGTGGGCCTCTCCTTCTGCCTCAGCCCTCATCTCCATTTTCCTTTTTATTCTACCTTATTAGCGTTTCTCAAATCTTCCCATGTCATATATCTCTGCTATTAGGATGAACCACTGGAAGCAGGCATTTTTTTGAGGTAAAAAACCAGCGAGACATCAGAACCACTGCTCTTGTTCAAAGTGTCTTCAGTTTTCATCTCCAACACCTGACAGCCTCTAAAAAGGACCCTCCCTTTCCTGTGTTTTACTCCTCAGTTCAAGTCAATGGATAGAATATAAGGTAGACGATGAGACCAACAGGAAAACCTCCCCGTGAAATCTTTTTGTGGCCTACGTGGTCACTCCAGGTCACTGGATTCAAAGACTAGTGTTCTCACCAGGGCCTGGAACTCCAACAGCTGTAACAAAAGAACTGTGGAGAACCAATGGGAACCACTGAAGATCATGGTGATGGCTGAAAAGAGGCAGCTTCCTTAGGTGATAGGATCTGTTGTGAAACAGCATGTGGCTGCCTGGGAGTTAGGTGAAGCGCCTTGGGGATGACAGTCACACCATAGAGCTGTTGCTCCAGCATGATGGCCACTCTGGAAGAATAGTCTACTAAGATAGCAGGGTCCTTCAGAGAGACTTAACAAACAAAATTATTCAAGAGGTAGGGGAAAGTTTGCAAAAGTAACGTGCTAGCCACCTCATCTTGCAGAGGGAAAAGTAAACAGAAAGCCTTCCTGTAAATAATCATGTGTCTAATTATATTTTTTAATAATTCAAAGGAAACCAAAAGCAAAGTTCATAGAAAAAAAAGCAAATAGAACATACACAGTAAATGCATTTAAAAGAAATAGCACAAAAGCATTCAAACTGTGTAATAAAAATGACAAAATAAAGTAAAAATGTTTCTGTTGTGACAATATAAATGGGTTAAAATACAGAAAAGCTCTCAGACTGTCTAAATAAACAAAATCTAATTGTATGCTATAAGATGAACACCTAAAACAGAATGACTCAATAACATTAAAAAGAACAAGCTGAACAAAGACATAATAAAGAAATGCAAATAAACAGAAAGCAGTTGTTGCAGAAATAATGTGAAAGCCCCAAAGTAGAATTTTAACTGAAAATAACAATGAAAAAATTAGGTGGATTAAATAGTCATTTAGAAAAAACACATGAGTCAAGAGACTTAAGTGGAGAAAATGATGAAAAAGACATGGGTTGAAAACTTTAACCTATGTCTTAGACTTTGACTAATCATATAGGAAAAAGCAAGTATACATAATGTAAATAATAATGTATTACCTAGATATATGTTAATAAATATAAAGACAGAATGAAACTTCTATTCAAATGCTATGGCTCAGTTGCAAAAAAAATCATATAGTAGGCTACAATATAACTTCAATAAATCCCTCGAAGAAGAAATTGTTTAATTTTCGGCCTATGCATTTTCTAACCAAATTAACTAAAACTAGAAATTAGTGACAATGTCTTAAAAACCAACTTATTTAAAGTTATACAATGCTTTCTTAATAACTATGGTGTCAAGTGTGCTTTGCATGTTAGCAAAAATCTAAAACAAAATTAAAAGTCAAATGACAGGCTGAGAATAATATTTGTAACACCTGTGTCAGCTAATACGAAAATATTTTTTGTGTGCAAAGGACTCTTGAGAATCAACAGAAAAATAAATAAACCATTCCAATTAAAAAGTGGCCAATGACTTCAACAGGTAATTCACAAAAAGAGGAAGTAAAAATGGTAATAATCTATGACTGTAATTGTGTAAAATGACACTGAGGATGATCAGAAGGTGCCCCAGAAGACACCTACAACCTTGGAAGGAGACGATCACTCCATCAATATGCTTCTGATGTGAGGCTCCTAGCCACAGGAAGTCCCGCCCAGCAGATAGCCAGCTCCAGTTCCCAGGGACAGACACCACAAGGAGACAAGGTGATGCCAGGACCCTCGGAGATGGAAAGACCTGCCAAGGTATCCTGAGGAGAGGGAGAATGGTTATCTCTGACCCAAGAACACTCTCAGGAAAATTCAACCAAGGCCCTCGAGGAATGAAAGTCAGGAAATGGGAGAGTCAGGGGAGTGAGTAGAGAAGTCTAGAGGTGACTCTGGTGTAGCGTTTTCCTCCTGTCTTCAAGAGGCAGGGGAGTAGGGAAGGGATGGGGAACTCACACAGGCCATGCATACCCAGTGGCACTCCAAGTCAGCATATGGAGGGCGAGACCCTGAGTACAGGGACTAGAGCAGAGGGCCCAGACTGAGAATTCCAACTTCTCTGTAGATGCTCTTCAGCTCCGAGGCTGCCATGTAGACCTACCGTCTATTGCACATGCTCCAGCCCATGGGTCTCATTAGAGACCTCCTGGTGCAGGAGTTGAAGAGATGGGGCTTGCATGGAAAGGTGAAAACCTCTCCCTGTGCATGAGGACTTGTGCAAAGCCAGGAAGCAATTCCCCACAAGAGGCTCTGAGATAAGTGATGCTCAACCCCTCCAAAAAGTGGTTTTGGTCACTTGGAGGAGGGTGTGGATTTATCAGGCCATGGTTTAAAAGACTTGGTGCTTTAACTTCATCTTTTATAGATAGTTCTCGAGCAGAAAACTTGAATGGCAAAAATTTCAAGGGGCTGCAAACATCTTCAGGAGAAGAGAAAAATGCTGTCACATCAGAACTCCTCAAATATACATATTATCATGGGGAGAGATTGCTTAGGGTAAAATTAAGTGAGATACTTTTTACCATATCAGCCCAAGGAGACCTGTATAAGACAAGGAGGAGGATTTGATGCTTAGTGGAAAGAAGTGGGATGGATAAGGGAGCAGGTGGAATAGAATTCCAAGGGTGGTAGAGTAGGCCCCTCACTGTGATAAACTCCACTCCACTGTGATAAACTCCACTCCACTCCAAGTTACTAAATCTACAGAGTGCCAGATAGCAGGAATTTCCTGGGAAAGGGACTGAGTTTCAAGTCCAGTTGAACCAAAGGTGGGTGAGTCCTTAATTTCAGCAGCCTATATAGTGATTATAACTACTGAATAAGATATAATTTTCCCTAGGCAGGTGATAGAGACTAGGGCAAGCAGATGGTTGCAAAATTAACAGAAGTTCTTTTATTTTTTTTAATCCTGAAACAAAAAAGTTCAGAATCATTAGAAAATATGAAATCAAATTAGTATCACCTAGAAAGGAGCTGTGATCTGAAGTACACGTGACTTAATAGCCATTCAGCACTAAGTGGTGACCACATTTAATAATAATGTATTGTGTATTTCAAAACTGCTAAAAGAATAGATTTTTTTTTAGTGTTCTCAGTACACAAAAAAAGTTAAGTTGGTGAGGTAATGGATATGTTCATTAGTTTGATTAAGTATTTCTATAACACATACATAGATCAAAATATCACACTATACCCTATAAATACACACAATTAATATGTGTCAATTAAAAGTAAATAAGCCCCTGCTTTCCCAAGAAAAGGCGCATGTCAGGAGATGGCTGGTAGAGGTTAGGTTCTTATCCCAGGCCTTGCCAAAAGTCTGGTGCCAGAAAGCTTACTAATGAGAAACAGGAAATTTCAGTGTTTATTAGAGAGCTAAAAGTCGATTTTAGAACTATAAAATATGACTTTAATAAATTAATACATAAACCATCAGGTCCTAAGCCCAGTAATTCATATTTAGCCCACAGAATCATACGTACAGGACCAGATCTCCAGGTCTGGTGAATTTTAAAACCCATTTTGCTAGTGTCTTTGGATTTTCTGATAGGCCCCCTTTTCTTGCCACTGTACCTATGTGTGCATGTGCAAGTGTGTTTTGAATCTGAGAGTCTGTGGATGTTTGCCCCTATGTGTGCACTCTGCGGTGTTTGTGGCTGAGTATCCATTAGTGACTGTGTGTGTATAACATATCTCCAAACTGCTGCTCTCAGCCAAGGAAATGTAATGAAGCTGTAGTAGCCAACAAGGTTCTAATCAGAAAATTCTCCCAGATGAAGCTGCTTATCCAAGGGATGGCAAGGAGGTTACTGAGTACAGGCTAAACAACACTGGCTATTTATTTTAAAAGGGCTTCCTTCCTCCTTCCCCTTTCTTTCTTTTGCCCTCTTTTCCTTTTTTCTTCCTTCCAACAATTGCTGAGGCCCACTGCAAGCCTGCTGATAGGGTTTGGCTCTGTGTGCCCACCCAAATCTCATCTTGAATTATAATCCCTATAATCCACACATGTTGAGAAAGGAACCTGGTGGGATGTGACTGGATAATGGGGGTGGTTTCCCCCACGCTATTCTTGTGGTAGTGAGTGAGTTACCACAAGATCTGATGGTTTTATAAGTGTTTGACAGTTCCTCCTTCACCAGCCCTCTCTTGCCTGCCACCATGTAAGACATGCCCGCTTCCCCTTCTGCCATGATTGTAAGTTTCCTGAGGTCTCCCCAGCCATGCAGAACTGTGAGTCAATTAAACCTCTTTTCTTTATAAATTATCCAGTCTTGGGCAGTTCTTCATAGCAGTGTGCGAACAGACTAATATACCTGACATGATGATACATATATGTTCTCTAATTCCATTTGCAGAAGGGCCTGTCATACCTAATATCCTCTCCGTTCTACTGATGAAGAAACTGTGATTCTGAAATATGACAGGATATAGCTAACATTACACAGCTAGGAAGAAGATTCTCAGCAAGGGCAAGCTATTTTCCCTAAAGGCAAAGCAGAGCTTGGAGCCAGAGGACCTAGGAAAGATCATGGGGATCTGAATTTACCAATAGTGCTTCCTATGCTGGAAGATAGGACATGTTGCTACCTAATAGAGGGGGCTATTGCACAGATCTCATGCCTCTCATAGGGTGTGAACATAGAGGGTACTCCAGAAATGTCCTTTTCCCTCCATGCCTCATCAAAAAGCATGGAAATGGTGTGACTGTCTCGGTACTGGGTCAATTTTCTTGTTCATTGTACTTCCACCTGTGGCCCCATCCTGTACCCATTTGCATCTGGTCCTATATATCGGGTTTCTAATTGGAACCTTAAAGCCTCACTGACCATGCCTGTGAGCTTTTAGAGAGACTTGATGTCTATAGTCAATGATACAGTGGTGACAGTCTAGGGAGTAGGGTATCTGGGATCTGCTCTCAGCTTTGCCAATAATTTGCTATGTGCTCTTGGACTTCACTATGCAACTCTGGACATCAGC
This sequence comes from Macaca nemestrina, assembly GCF_043159975.1. Classification (NCBI taxonomy): domain Eukaryota; kingdom Metazoa; phylum Chordata; class Mammalia; order Primates; family Cercopithecidae; genus Macaca; species Macaca nemestrina. The sequence continues at coordinate 22,027,431 of NC_092139.1, read as the reverse complement.
TTTATCATGTACATCAGGGTTCAACTATGGTCCGGAAGCCAAATCCAGCCCACCACCTGTTTTTGCACATAAAGGTTTGTTGGAACACAGCGGGGTCCATTCATTTACATATTATCTATGACTGTTTTCATAGTACAATGGCAGAATTGAGTAATTGCAACAGAAACTGTATGGCTTGCAAAGACTAAAATATTTTCTTTCTGGCCCTTAACAGAAAATGTTTGCCTTATCTACAAAATGAGGATAAACCTAAGTCACATGTGCCAGTATGCATTCTGTAAATGTCTATGGACAGGAAGACTATATAATTTATCACTGAAACTGGGGCACACTATGAAATGGATGCTCTTAATTTCACCAGGATAATGGGAGTAAACCAGGGTTGTCCCAGCAAACCGAGATGTAGGGCCACTGGTCTGCAGAATACTATCTCTATAGTCAGGTGGTCATCCGACAAAAAGAGGGCCAAGATCAAACTTAGAGGAAAGACAGTAAGTTAAACACCAACAAATCCATTTATTTCTGACTCCTCAGAACTCCCACATGGGTAATTGAGAGTCTCCTAGAACCGGATACATCACACAGCTTTTTCAAAATGCTGTGACCTCCACCACATCAGCCTTCACTACAGAGAGTCTTGGGGAACAAATGTTCCACAGAGCACACTCTACAAGTCATACACTGGGTATTCTTCCCAGAACATACAAGCAAGAACTGATCCCCTTGTTCATGCAACTATGCAGGTAGAGAATATAGGGCTATATGCTTAATGCAATTCTGAGACCCCAAAAGCTCTGAAAACAAGGTTCTTCACCTTAGTATTATACAAAGTAATTTGGTGGTAAAACCTGAACATAGTCGAATTGGCCTGATACTACTTGCAGTCTTTATTTATCCCATTTCTTGTGAGAATGTGTAAGTTTTGCTGTAGAAATATTAGATTTGGTTACAGGGTACTGCCTCAGACCCTACCAGGGTTGTTATAAAATACAGAAGATATGTCAATATATTACTAAATTCCAAACATTCTGAATTCCGACACATATCTGACACCATCAGTTTCAGATAAAGGTTTGTACTAAAACATATTACACAAAAGGAAAAGACACAGAAGTAATGAGGCCAAAAGTATATAATTTGTCTCAAAACATCTAGGGTAAAACAGGTCACACTGTGGGTAACACACGTTAAAAACAAAGGACTCTCCTTTTAGCCACTTTCATTCATAGGTTCCTGCTGTTGAAAAGAAGGGAATAGGAGCTTAACGTCACACTAAATGACAACGGTCTACCCTGACCACCCCAAGGCCAGCTCTGTCCCACTCACCTCTGTGTTACCAATGCCTGAACTGGCCTGGCTCATGCAGGAAGCAAAACGACTGACAAGTAGATGAGAATAGAGAGCGAGTGGCTGAATGATGGTGTGATGAGTTCTTCCAAGAATTCACTCTCTCTTTTTCTCTTTTCTTCTCCTTCTCACTGCCTCTTTTATTTCTGCTCTCTTCCTAACTTTCTTAACTTCCTGCCTCTGGCTCTTGGCCACCCATGGACAGGCCAAGGAGATGAGGTTGGGGGAGAAGCAATGGAAACGTGGTCACAAACAGGGCTATTTAGGACCGTCTCCCAGGCTGCTTGGATATCTCCAGGGTTGCAGGAGTAACCTGTGCTGTTCGACAATCCCTGCCACAAGTATCTTATTATCTACTCCTTTAAGTCTCCTGACAAAGAACTCCAAAGTAAAAACCTTAAGAAAACCCTCAACACAGACCAAGGCACTACAAGAGACAGTTGCAAGATTCTCCAGCAATGGAGGATGAGAATGAGCAGAACCAGCACCCCATAAAGGCCAGGTCCCTTCTGAGAGCCCAGCCTTGGAGTCACCCCCTTCATCTCCCCACCCATAAGCTCTAGGCATGGCTAAGCCTTTCAAGAACTCTACTAGGGGAAATTGTGGAGCCAAGTGGTTAAGAATTATGATCTGTACTAATTTGACAACCACCAGCTACTGAAGTGTGGCTAATGAGACTGGGAAACTGAACTTCTCATTTACTTAACTTCCGTTACCTTAAAATTTAATTTAAAAACTGATACCCAATTCACTTAAGAATATTTGGAACAACTTGTGTATATGTATCCACTTCTTCAGCTATACATTTTATGAATCTAAATACAGATCAGTATTACTAATGAAAATAAAACATTTAAATTGAGACTTACTGTAAGTGTAAAATATAGACTGAATTATAAAGACTGATAGGGAGAGAACAGAAAACCTCTCACTAATAACTGTTTAGATTGATTACACGTCGAAGTGATAGTATTTTGGATACATTGGGTTAAGTAAAGTATATTATTAAAATTGGGAGGCCAAGGCGGGTGGATCACAAGGCCAGGAAATCGAGATCATCCTGGCTAACATGGTGAAACCCCATCTCTACTAAAAATATAAAACATTAGCCGGGCTTGGTGGCGGGTGCCTATAGTCCCAGCTACTCAGGAGGCTGAGGCAGGAGAACGGCGTGAACCCGGGAGGCGGAGCTTGCACACACACAAATTAATTTCACTGATTTCCTTTTACTTTTTAATGTGGCTACTAAACATTTATAAATGGCACGTGTGGTTCCCATTATATTTATATTGGATTATACTAGCTTAGACAGTGAAATCAAACAGAATGGATAAAAAGCAAGGCACTACCTCCGTCAGAGCTTGGGTTATCACTTACCATTTCTGAGCCTTCGTTTCATCGCCTATAAAATGGGTATAGTAGTACCTGCCTCAAAGGATTGTTGTGAAGATTAAATGAGGTAATGTATGTGAAATATTTTGTACTGTGCCTGGAACATGATAAACACCCAATGAACGGTAGGTATCACCATCACCACCATCACCATCATCATCATAACCTCTCCCCGATTTCTAAAAGGAATTTCAGGAAATGCATCATGAAGAAAAATAAAATTATTCTAAAAGGAAATCACAAGCCATTGAGGATAAAATTGAAATATGCATGGCAAAAATCCAGGTTAAATATTGAGGGTAATTGAGTATTAAATTCTGATTTCTCGTTACCAAGGCAAAAGGGAAATAAAGCTTGAATTGTCTCATTAAGGTAAACCCAACAAGTGATCTCAATAGATAAATGTATTCCTGACACTAAAATCTGGAAGAACCGTACCATGGATATTAACCTGGAGGAAGTCTAAGAAGCCCTCAGCCACTGGTTCATCTTCTGCTTCCAATGCTAGAGAAATTTCTCCAAAATGCAGATGTGACTGACTCACTCTCTAATCTAACACCTTTCAACAGTGCACGTGGTGATTAACTGCAAATGAGCACAGGGTATCTTACTGGGATGATGAACATGTTCTGGACTGGTTTATGATGACGGTTGCACAATTCAATAGGTTTTCTAAAGTCACGGGATTGCATACTTAAAATAGGTGGGTTCTGTGATATGTACATTTACCTTAATAACATTGTTAAAAAAATAATAAAACTTTCAACAGCCCCAAGCCAAGACAATGTGGAGAGTGTTCCTCTAAGCATGCTTTATGGATTGGTGCCAATCTGTGCAATGTGTGCATCAGTTCACAAGGAGATAAGGAAGGAAAGAGAGAGAGGTTTAGGAACTGTTACGGCAATTTGGCATTGCCATGATTTTCTTTTTTTTAACCACGGTTTATAAGAGTATTGCTCCACAAAGAGCGGGGAGGAAAAGCATCCCTTCACCATGGGCAGTAGGAACAGCACTGCTTTAAGCTAAGTTCCATCCACTAGCCTGACATTCAAAGCCCCCCATGATCTGCTTGTCCCTGCAGGCTGATTTCCCTGTCTGTCCCCTTTGCAATGTACCTTAAACAACTTAGACTTTCCAACTCTGCCATCATCTATCATCCACCCCTCTAGCTCATCGGATACACTGTCCTTGACAACTCAAATGCCTTTCCCTCCCTGCCTTTTAAAATAAATTTGTATTCATTCTTCAAGATTCGTCTTAGATGTCATCTCCCCTTACAAACCATCCTAATTGCCTTCCCTAGCAAACACCCCATTCCCCAGAGGGTGATCTTTGACTAGTTAACTCATCTCTCCAAACCTCAATCTTTTCATCCATAAAATAGGATAGTACTAGAACCTCCCTCATCATGGCATAAGCACTGACTTTATAAAAAGGAATCAGTGCTTATGTTCCTCCAGCATCGTCAGGAGCCACACGCATCCTGGTATATTGTCATTTTATTTACATATCAGTCTTTTCCTACAAACAATGAATTCAAGTGGGGCAGGGGCTATATTGGGTCACCTCTGCAGAGCTTGGCTAGGAGGAGAAGCCCAGTAAACACAAGTAAATAAATGAAGTCCTTTCTAGACCCAGCACCTGTATGGAGAGCAAGAGGTGTATAGATTTATCACTAATTTTCAAACATAAAACCATGGTAAATGCCATACCTGATAGAAATGCGGCCAGAAAGTGCTGATGGCGAGCTCTGCCTTCACCCAGCCTTCAGTGACGACCCCGGACACATTCCAGACGGGGTTCCCTTGGGGGCCACCATTCACCTTCACGTAGACGTTCAAGGCCCCTGGGCTGGACCTGTCACGGCTGGAGAAGTAGTAATGGAAGTCGATGCAGTGGGTATCATTCTCCTTCAGGGTTGGCAGGAGAAGGTGGGCCTTCTGGCCAGAGGCTCTCCCAGAGCTGTTCACCATCATGAAAGATCCTGGAGACCCACAAAGCAGGTAGGAAGTAGAGACAAAGAGAAAGTAAGAAAATACTCCTGAAAACCAGTCATACCCATAAACATGGTGGCCAGAGGAGCGGCCAGAGATCAAGTCAGTCTAGGAGGGCCTGGGTGACCCTGTGAAAGCCACATCTCTCTGAGCCTGAGTATCCTCTTCTGTATTTGGGAATAAAAAATCTATTCAATAAGGTGGTTTTAAGAACTAAGAGATGGTAACATGTATGAAATATTTCTACAAGGTGCTACTATTGCTATTTGCAGAAAACATAGCTACTATTACTGTTGGCAGAAAACATCTCCAAACATTCAAAATGTTGCCTTGTATAGATGAAGTGAGCCTCTTTTGAGTTGTTTTGGCAAATTAAATGGTTGTTTCCAATTCTTTATCCCTCCTGGATCCATGTCCCTTGCCATTGGCTTTGCAGTTCCCTCCAGCAGAAACAGAGGGTATATCCCCATCCCTTGACTTTGGGCTCTACCATATGACTTGCTTTGGTCAATAGGATGCTAACAGAATGACTCAAGCAAAGGTTAAAATGTGCTTGCCCTGCTGGGCTTACCGTCTTGCACTACTGCTACCTTTCATGAGAAGAATGTGCCCCCAGTAACTGCTGCCCCTTTCAGCTTGGGATGAAGAATACACACATGGAAGATACCTGACTTGAACCGATAGTAAAGAACCAAGCCATGCCACCCCTGCAGCTGGAATCACAGCCACATGGCCCAAAAGCCCAACCTAGATCAGCCAATCTACAATCAATGCACAGTTCCATGAGAGCTAGAATAAATGCTTATTGTTTGCCACTGAGTTTCTTCTCGGTATGTCATGCAGCTTATTGTGACAATAGCTTATTGATAAAGCTGCCTGAGAGGGCAGACTCATGAAAGAAACCATGAGGGGGCACATTTCAGTTCAGTGTATAAAGAACTTTCTAACAAGTGAAGTTGGTGCAAAATAGGAAGGACTGGCCAGAGATAAAGTGAGTCCCCATCAATGCAGGTGGCAAAACAGAGGCTGGACAAATTAAAGAGATAGTTAAGGAAATTTCACAAGCAACTGGGAGGGCTGAGCTCTGTGTCTTAGAGTCTTACGATTCTATGAAATAAACTGCTTCATGAAACACAGCAGATAAACTCAGGTGATTCCAGAAGGAATGTTTCCACCTAGAAAAACACTAAAATCTTCAATTCAGAAACAAACTTTAAGACCACTTATCCTCAGCCAAGGTGAGCTACTTCAATAGCTAAAAGTCACCTAATTCTTTCACTCTAATACCAAAAAGACTAACAGCTCCCAGTTAATAAGTGCTGGGAAACCCGTAACTTCTTGGGATTCTAGAAGGTACCAATCAAATCCTGTCTCCTGCAGGTTCTGAGTGAATTTAAAAACAGACACGAGAGAGAGAGAAAGAGAGAAACAGAGAGAGAGGAGTTCAAAACCTCCACATCATTATTCACAAAGTAACTTGGACTTAAGGCCAAATCAGACTTTCTGCATGTTCCCCCTGAAGCACCATGCAGAGCAGGGGAACGGCCACGGACCCACCCTCCAACTCTGCCCAGATCCCTAGGGCCACAGCTGTCTTACTGGGATGACCACTTAGGATAGCTGGGTGGGCTTGTACCACAAAGCAGCCTGGTGAAAAGCACAGAGAAACATGAGCCAGTGGCTAACAGGTTTTTGCCATCCTACCAATGAGAAAAATGTTTGTGTAAATATAAGGGATACAAGTTCAGCTGTGTTACATGGACATGCTGCATAGTGGCGAAGTCTGGCCTTTTAGTGTGACTAGCAACCAAATAATGTATATTGTATCCATTAAGTAATTTCTCATTTCTCACCCCCCTCCCACCCTTCCAAGCCTCCAATGTATATCATTTCACACTCTGCATCCATGTGTACGCATTATTTAGCTACCACTTCTAAGTGAGAACAGGCCGTATTGATTTTCTGTTTTGGAGTTACTTCACTTAAGATTATTGTCTCTAGTTCCATCCATATGGCTGCAAAAGTCATGATTTCAGAATATGTAGCACCGCCTGGGGAAGGAGCCACTGGAAGTGGAACAAAGGTGTGGGTATCTTTGCCAGTGTTTCCAAGGGAGTAAAGCTTCCTAGTTTTATGGCCTTGCAGTAACACAAGGTAAGTGGAGAGATGCCTGTCTGTCAGGGAAGTTATCAAATTACCATAAACTCGCAATGGGGCAGCTAAAAAGGAGCAACTACAGGGGCAGAAATTGAGGCGTAGAGATGAGACAGAGCCTGCATCCATGCCCATATCTGTCTGCTGGCCTACATGCCACAGGGTTCCAGAAGGTTTCCTTGAATAGGTAAGCAGCAACTCACAAGCCCCACAAAGGGTTTGTAACTGTCTCTGCCACTGAGGAGTAGCACATCTCCCAGCAGAGGAAGCAGCCTGAGAAGCAAAGTGTCTCTCTCCTTTCTGAATCCCATGATACCCGCATGCACATTTCAGCTGCTGTCCTCCTGCCAATTCACACCGCAGGCACATGTACCCTTGGCTCCTTACAATCTACTGTAGAGAGACTTGGGAAGGTTTTCCTTTCACCAGCTCATGTTCCCACTTCTTTCCATCCTAGCTTCAGTAGCAGGGCAGGCTCGCTGAGGAGGTAGAGATTGCCCTGTTCCATGTAGCTTCATGTACAACCCTGTAACATTGTTCTGGGCACACAGCTAGATTACGTCTTCCAGCCTCCCTTTAGCATTTGGTGGGGACGTGCAACTGAGTTCTAGATAATGGGGCATGAGTATGACGTTTGCCACTTTCCAGGCCTGGTCGGTAAAAGCTGCCTCCCTCTCATTCCCACACCTCCATACTAAATGATCTTGCCTCTCAAAGACTAGTCCTTGGACCAGCCATCCCAGTGTCACCTGGGAGCTTGTGAGAAACAAGAATCTGATATCCACCCCCAGGCCTAATGAGTCTGGATCTGCATTTTATCAAGATCCCCAGGGGATCTGCATGTACATAAAGTGGTGAGAATCATTGGCCCATTCTATTTTCCCATCTACCAGCTGAATGTCCTGGATCTCAGGAGCCTAGGGGAGGGCAGAGCACCATAAAAGAAACCAGGTCCCTGAATGAGCACAACCACACAGAAGGCTACTCACCTATTAGGAGCACTCATCTTGGATTTTAAGTAAAGAGGGAATAAACTGTCATTCAGCTACAAGTCCCTTTATTCAAGGCAATAGGATGTGGAACAGTAGCTACTAAGCAAAGGTGCAAGACAGTCTACGTAAGGATATCATGAAGAGCAGCAAGCCCGGGGGGTAACTTGGGAGGCATTTGAAATAGAGAGAACAGCCCAGGCAAAGGCACAGAAACATCCAGCAATGCTAGTGTAAGGTCTTGGGGGTGGGATCCAGTGGCCATCTCTAGCCCCTTGCACATGTAGCCCACCTTATACAGGTCTGATCACACCCTCCAGAAAGGAAGGGAGCCGTATCTGCCAGTTGAGCCCAAGCCCTCCACTAGAGACTGTTCAGGAGTGAAAACCCTTGTATATCATCAACCCTGTGGGTCCCGCTTTGATCAACAGGTTGGCATAATTAATATCATCCCAGGGCTGTCAGTTTCCCGGAGATCAAAACTGAGCTGGTCATTACGCCAAGATCAGTCAGAAACAAGAAAGAGAAAGACTGTAAATACATTCTTTTCCCTTCTCCCTTAAAAAAAAAAAAGTCTACTAACGTGATAAGGAACATAAAACAGCATTAGTTTCCTCATAGTTATTATACATAGCACTGAAAGTTGTGGAATTAAACCAGGAAGTACTCTCTGGCTGGTGATAAATTTTGCATTTTTCCCCTTCGTGCATAATAATGCCTTGATAAGCGCCTCGTTATTGATGTGTCTGCAACAAAGATCCCCTTTTTGGAGGCAAAACGCTTCTCCATAGCAGATGGCGGCTATTGTGTTTACACATGAGCACCTCAGGATTGCATTTCCTCACGTCGGCAGTAAAAAGAAAGTCCTAATTGAGTTTTTAATGGCTTTGCACATTGTTCATTAAGATTACATGAGTGTGCTCGGGCGACTGGCAGCTGAGGGCCTTGGGCACCAAGAGCTCAGCGCGGTCCCTGCAGACAGGTGGCCCCGCCAGCTCCCAGTGCCAGCACCCACTTGAAGGGAATGGATGCTGGTGGGGCCTCAAATGCTACCAAAAGCCAAGCAGCTGTGGTGGCACGAAACGAATCCTGGATCTTCAGTCAAGGAAACTGGGTTTTACTCCCGCTTCTGTCGTTTCTTAGTTGTGTAACTTTGAGCAAGTCACTAAAATTCCCTGGGCCTCAATGTCCCCATCTATAAAATGGGATAATGAAACCTACAGATCAAAGTTGTTTGTTTTCTGTGAATATTAAGTAAAAATGGTACTTAATAAATGCTAATTTTATAACAGATAGCCAATAGCAGGTAACAGTGAGCCCAATGCAGTTTATAAAACCTAATGTTTACTGAGAACTTATTATGCGACAGGCATTGATCTAAGCATTGTTTAACACCCTAATGAGGTGGTGCCATGCTATCTCTGTTTTAAAGCAAGGAATACGAAGGAACAGAAAGGTGAAGTCATTTTCCTAAAGCCACGTAGCCAGAAAGTGGTAAATACTCAAATCAATTATTGCTTCTTAGAAAGCAGAGACTACAGGGTCTAGAAATGCACTGTCCTAACCAGTAGCTAGTAACACCATATGCCTATTTAAAATAATTAAAATTAAGTAGAAAAGAATCATTTCCTTAGGGATACTAGCCACATTTTAAGTGCCCAGCAGACACACATGACTGGTGGATACCATATTGGACAGTGCTGATGTAGAATACATCCATTGTCACAGAAATTTCTGTTGGATAGCACTGGTCTAGAAGTTGTGGATTACTTATCAAAGCATAACAAATTACATTCAGGTGAGTCACAGGAGCTTAACTAACCCAACCTACTCATTTTATAAACTCCAGCAGGGAAACAAGTAACTTGGCCAAGGTCAACCAACACAATGAAGATTTAGACTCAGAGTTTCTGATTCCAATTTCAGTTTCTGCCACAGACAACTCTACCCTTCCTTGCCCAAGCTGTACAGCCTCAGAAGTGATTTCCCAGATAGCCATTTAAGAGGGAAAAGAACAAATGTTGCCTTCAGGAAGCATAGAGGCCCTAGGCATTCTACATGTCACATGACTTAGGGGAAGCATGTGCACACACGTTGGGCATTCCCAGCCTCAGCTTTGACATGCAGTTCAACAACTGCTTGTTGAGCCCCAAGCCCTGGTGAGCAAGGACAATGTAGGATGCTCCTAATAAGGGGCCCCTGGGATAAACTGGAACCCAAGATACATCTCTTCTCTCTGATGATCTTAAACAAATCACTTAACTCTTTGACTCTCAAGTATCATCTTCTATAAAATGGCTATAAAACACATCTCACATTGGGGACACGAGGATTAATACAACTACTATTTGTAAAGTGTCTAGATAAGTATCGCTGCATTGCAGGTCCTCAAAAATAGCTTCTTTTCTATCTTCCCCATATCCCTAAAGTTTTATTTCAGTGTAGCAGGGAGACCTTAATAGATTGAAGAAGAAAATATTAAGAAATCCATTGAGAAGCAGGGTAAAATCTGCTGCTCCATTCCCACCTCCCACAACTGATAAGGCATCAAGGTCCAGGGATGCCTCCTCCTCTCATTTCTCTGACCATCTTCTTCCTTTCCACTCCCTTGGCACTGGCCTAATTCAGGTCTACGGCAATTCTGTCAGGAACTTTTGTTTATTTTGTGAACTTTTGCAACGACCTCCTAAGCAGTCTAGTCCTTGATTCTCTCACCCTCCAAAAAAACAGTAGTCAGCACCATCTTTCTGAGACACAAAACCAACCGTGACATGTTCTCAACTTCCATTGAGGTCCTCCTTTATAAGAAATTCCCCATTTCCTATAAAGTCCAAGGTCCTTCACGGGGATATGTGGAGCCTTGCACATCCTGACCCCCACCCTTCCTGCCTCGTATATGAAGGCTATCTCCCCCACCCTCCCCCACACGCACAATTCTCAGCCACTTTATGGTAGACAGAATAAGGGCCTCCCAAAGATGTCCACATCCTAATATTTGAAACCTGTAAATATGTTACCTTTCATGGCAAGAGAATTAAGGTTCAGATGGATGGAATTAAGGTTATTAACTAGATACCCTTGAGATGGGGAGATTATTCTGGATTTTGCAGCTGAGCACAATGTAATCACAAGCGTCCCTGTAAGCGGACAAGGGGGCCAGGAGAGTCAGAATCAGAGTTGAAAAGCTGAGGAGGCTATGCTGCTTGCTTTGAGATGAAAGAAGGAGCCATGAACCAAAAAATGCAGGTGCCCAGCAAAAACTATAAAAGGCGAGAAAACAAACTCTCCCCCAGAGCCTCCAGAAAAGAATGCAGCCCCGACACCTTGAATTTACCCCAGTGTGACCCACTTAGGACTTCTGATGTCCAGATTAAAATGTGTGGGGTTTTGGCCACTAAATTTGTGGTAATTTGTTACAGCAGCAACAGGAAACTAATACACACTCCAAACATCCTACGCATGCCCCTGCCTCTGGGCTTTTGCCCAGGCAATACCCCTCCTGAAATCCACGCCACCCAGCTCAGCCATGGTCCTTCATTAAACTACTTAAATATCACTTTCCCTACATGGCTTTCACTAATGTCCAGGAAACAGCCACTTCTGAATTGTTGTTCCTATACTTCAGAGTACCTACTTCCATTATAGGTATTTTAAACAGGATCTAATTTAAAAGTCCATAATGATGAAATTTAGCTGTCTAGTCATAATAAAAGTGAAAGCAGCACAAAGACATCAAAAGGCACAATGCACTTTCAAATAAGAAAATGTAGGTGCAAGAGAAGCAGATAGTGCTAACAGTATTACCATGAAAACTAGTAACCATCGAACCAATCGCAAACATAACAATAAACCAATAGCCATACCAATAAACATATCATTCAACGTTATTCATATTATCTATGAGAGCAATCTAATTATCGAGTGTCAAAAAAAAAGAAATCGGCTGCTTTTCTAATATACCAGAAATGGGGAGGTGGCGTTAATTTAGAGCTTAATGGATATATATCTATTTAAAACAAAAAAAAAAATACATCGTGAAACTTCAAAGGAATTGAATATTGTGAACATTTTGTCAGTTTGCATGAACAAGTAATCAGCATTTCTGAAATCATTCATTCAGACCAGTAAGTTGGGGTTTCAGCATTTCATATGCAAATTTGTTAAGGCAATTTTTGAAGAAACAACTATCTAATAATCCATGTAGCTGTGGATAATGTAGTTTAAATATGGTATTAGCCTCCAGTGATTGGATTTGAAGACACTGGTGGAGAGGCTCTGCTAACCTGTGCTGGATACCCTAATGCCAGCAGAGTCAGGCAAGGAGTTTGTGTACACTTGGGTCTTTTCCTCAAAGACCAATTCCCAACCCCCCTGCATTCTTCTACACTTTCTGAGACAAAGAGGAAGGCAGAGAGGAAGAGGGAGAGACACAAGAGAAAGAAGGAACAGAGAAGGGGACGAAGTAAGAAAAGAAGGAGAAAACAAAAGAGTAATGAAAAATAAGATGAAGATAGGAGGGAAAAGGGGGAAGAGGATGGATGGAAGGGAAGAAGGGAGGAAGGGGAACAAGAGAAAGAGGCAGATAGAGAAGCCGGAGACACGAAATTCAGGCGAGGGAAGGGGTACTGAGCAGGGGGAGAGAAGAGGCAAAAGATTATGGAGACAAAGCAGGATACCACCTAAACTACATGCAACCCCTACATAAGCTCGCATCCCTCCTGACCTCCCAAACAAAAGCAAAAGTGAAAATAAAGACTTTTTACACAAGGTACTTCTTTTGGTCCTTCCAATGATCATGTGATGAAAACAGACCCAGAGACAATGCTGCAGGGCATACTGGGACCTGCATCTCTTTATCACTTAATAACTTGCCTTCCCCAACATTCAATTCAATCTCCCAGGAGCAAAACTAAATGTTATTGTAGGAAAAACAATGGAACCCAAAACACAACAGAATGACAACTCAGCAACATAAACTGTAAAACATAAGATCTTGTCCAATTTGCTCTTTGATGTTGGAAACAGACAACTCATTTGGCAAAGTCCAGATGAAACTGAAGGTCAGATAATGCCACTCTCCCTTCAAACTCCTCACCTCTTCCTATGCACCCATTTTAACCACACACTGCCCTGTAAGCAAGAATTCTGTATGTTTCTTCACCTGCAAAACAGGTATATATACAGGTAGAGGTTTTGAAGTTCCTTCCAGCTACAGAAGTCTGTTTCCAAGACTTTACAGTGACTTTACCTGACTAGTTAGTGGTAAGTTAGGAGCCCAGGCTGACTTGGATTTTCTACCTAGACTCCCTCTGAAGAAGGGGTGGGAAGGAGAGATCTTTCTCCTTGGGTCTTGTTCCCAAAAGAACCCAGTACTTTTTGTGTTCTCATGAGAATTTACTTATCTTCTCAGTCACTCCTGCTCTTACCAATAACAACAGTCAACACATACTATCATGATTTACTTAGATTCATTTGCTTAATTCTAACACAAACCCTGTGAGGTAGTCACTACTATCATTCTTCTTTCACGGATGGGCAAACTGAGAAACAGAGAGCTTAAGTGACTTTTTCAAGGCCACACAGCTGGTGGCAGAGCCAGGATTCAAACCTAGGAAGTTCTAATTCTCACTGAGCTGCTGGGCTGCACGCCACAAGCGGGTACATTGTGTCTGATGACAAGGAGTGATCATGAACTCCCTGGATTAGCTGACCTTGCCCTGGGGAGCTGGTTCAGGCAGGAAGAGGGGTAAAGAATGGAAAGAATGAACAAAAATTAAGTCTAGTCGTCAAGCTGCTGCCATATTAAGAGTAAAAAGAACAACAGGGCTGCTGGGAACATTGTCAGACCCCAAATTGTTCTTAACATTCATTGGGCTGAGTCCTTTGCTTCTGCAGCTCTACATGGAAACGACATGGAACTAAAATACATATATCGTAAAATCTCCAAACTCTTCACACATCCGTTGGCATGATAATATTTTGATTAGTTACATTTATGCTCCAATTACACTCAGAATGTTCAACGGTGCCTTATATATATCATGTTTGCCATGCTCCATAGAAAATACTGGATTATTACCTCGTATATTTGCAATGGGAAAAGATACAAATGGAAAGGGGGAGAAAAGACAGCAAAACGAAGAGATGACTAATCCTGTTAAAATGGTGCTGTCTTGCCTTCACATTACTAAATTGGGTCATCGCTATTATTGCCAAACTTTAAAAATCTCAGGGCTTGGAGAGACATCAAGTATTTAAGTCTACCCTTCCCCTCACCTGAGGCTTTTATCTCCCATACCACGACTGGGTCTGAAAGCAACCTCCTCACATACCCAGTGAGTGGCAAGGTCGACAGTGGGGAATATTTGTGTCTTTGTGCTCTTTTTTTCTTCCTGGGGAGAGCATCCATCTCTTTCTCAAAGAGGTCCATAACCCTGTCCAAGATAAATATATAAATAAGTAATAAACAGAAGCTAAGAGTTACTCTGAGCTTAGCAAAACGCCTGCCCTGGAGATACTAGGAGTGACTTCTTACCATGTGTGCTGCCCAGACGCCATCACATTATTTTTCTCTTCACTGGCAGCCCATGCTGCAAGCATTGAAGGTAAGTGTATCACACCATCTAATGCTGATACCAGGTGGACCCCTGAGCCTCATGGAGGTCTGCTAAAGATTGCCCCCAATTCCACAGCACCCGCCTCTCAAATCCTCAACCGCTGGAGCTGGCTTTCTCCCCTGGCTTCTCTCCGCCACTGCATCCATAACTCTACTGGTACCTCTATGCCTCAGTTTCCCCAAGGTGGTTCCATGCATGAAGGCTAACCCCTCCATCAGTTTCCTTATGAAATCCACCAGAGTCAAGCATTTCATCAAGTTAATAAAATTTGTTCTAACCACAAGTATTATTTACGTACCTACTACGTGTCTGAACTAGGGGAACAGCAGTCAGCATGAAGAGTTTTTATCCTCTTAGAGATTACAGTCTTCTAAAGAGCCATTACAGGAATGTGGAAAGTTCTATGACAAGGCAAGAACCCAGACTTGATTTGGAGGAAGAAGTATAAAAAGAAAAACCTACAACTTTCTGGAGCAAATAAACTGTAGGCTGAGGTCTAAGTTATGTAGGTGTCAGACAGGGGAACATGGAACAGAAAGAATGTTCCATGCAGATGAAATAGCCAGTTTCAAAGCCAAGGAACAAGACAATTTCTCCCTTCTGGATTAGCAGACAGAATGCAAGTGCCTTATAGACCACCTCTCTAACCTCTCACCCTTCAGTTTATATATAAGGAATTTGATATTTAGAGAGGTGCCTTGACTTGCCCAGATTTACACAGCCAAAGGGTGGTAGTGCCAGCATTCAAATTGAGGTGTATCTGACTCCAAGATCAGTATCATTTCCCTCTGAAACAGTGGTTCCCAAATCACAGTGTGCGTCAGAATTACCCGGTAAGCTTGTTAAACTGTGCTGGGTTCCATACCCAGTAGATTGGGGGTGGAGTTCAAGAATCTGCACGTCTAACAAGTTTCTAAGTGATGCTGATGGAACCGATCTGTGGGCCACACTTTGAGAAACACTGGACTAGTTGGTCTCTAATTCCCCAGCCCTGATAGGGCAGGGGCCCATAAACTTGGGCGAATCAATGAATGGTGTTACCACAGGGGTGCTAACTTGTTAACCTACCTCCTACCCTGGGCCACGCCCTGCCTACCTCTCTCAGGGGCAGGAGGTCTTGGCCACTAGCCATTAAACATGAAGATTCTCCGTCTGCCCAACTCCAACAAGCTCCTCTAGCCTGAGCCATTTCCTTTCCATCACTGCTAATTCCCAAGAATATCATTAGACACTTATTGACTCCCCCAAATGTACTAGGGTCTGCATAGAAAATAGCACAATAATTATTCCTCCTCTTTTACCATCCTCTAAGGAGCTACAACACTTTGACAGCTGTTATCCAATTAATCCTGACAGCTTATTTTTTTAGGGTAAAGGTATTTTTTTTCTTCTAAGATTGGAAAAGCTATTTCCTTTTCTGAGGTAAGAATGAGGGCAAAGAGAGGCCAGAGAACCTGTCCAATATTACGAGGGTCATTTCTCGCCTCCCTTCTCCCGCATGATCAGTGGAACAATGCAGGACAAGGGCATGGACTGTGGACTCAAACTGCCAGATCAAATCCCAGCTCTGTCAGCCCTCAGCTGTGTGGCCTTGGGCAACATACTTAACCTCTATGAGCCTCAGTTTCTCCACCTGAAAAATGGAGATGATGACGGCAAATGTTGTACATGCTTCCTAGGCTTGTTACGTGAATTAAATGTGTCTATATGTTACATGCTTAGAATAGTACCTGACATGTAAAGAATTAGCTACGATGATCCTCCGTGGCAGCAGCGGCATTTCTGAGCCCTCATGCAGATCTTTGACTACAACAGTGAGATTACTGACCCTAGAATTCAGCAGGGTAAGGCAGGTCCCAGTCTCACTGTCCCCAGAGGTAGTGGGCCTAGAAGGCACCAGGAACCCATGGAACATCTCCATGCTGTTGACAACAAGGAACATCTCTCTTGCCGGTGGTTCTCCAAGTGTGGCGCTGAGCCAGTTACATCAGCGTCATGGGAAACCCCTCAAAAAGCAAATCCTTGGGCCCCAACCTAGACTGACTAGACCAGAAACTCTGAGTGAGGTCAGTCATCTGGGTCCTAGCAAGTCCCCCAGGGGATGCTGACACCCACTCAAGTTTGAGAACTTTTTTTTTTTTTTTTTTCCCAGACAGGTTGCCTGAGCCTCAGCCTATCAGGGTAGAACACAATAACCTGGAGGTCATGCCAGCTCCTGTCCACTGGATGTTCCCCGCTTTTCCCAAGAAGGGACCAGACAGGTTACTAGATTCCACAGCACTGTAGCATGGGTCCAGAGCCTGTGCTCTTTTTTAAAATTATTTATTATTTATTTATTGAGAAGGAGTCTCACTCTGTTGCCCAGGCTGGAGTACAGTGGCATGATCTCGGCTCATTGCAACTTCCGCCTCCGGGGTTCAAACAATTCTCCTGCCTCAGCCTCCCAAGTAACTGGGATTACAGGCATATGCCACCACACCCAGCTAATTTTTGTATTTTTAGTAGAGATAGGGTTTCACCATGTTGGCCAGGTTGGTCTAGAACTCCTGACCTCAGGCAATCTGCTCACCTCAGCCTCCCAAAGTGCTGGGATTACAGGCGTGAACCACTGCGCCCGGCCAAGCCTGTGTTCTTGACCACTGCCCTACATTGAATCTCTTGAAACTGCCTTCCCACATCTGGAAAGGACTCCAATCCCTACCCCAATGAGGGCCAGCTGGGAGTGGGGCCCTCATTGCTGAGGCACCATAGTTGTCCTGGCATGCCAGGAGGTAGGAAATGGACACCAGGAGAGAATGACAACTCACAGAAATGACACGGAAGGAGTCTCCCAGACCCACTGAGTCCTTGAAGCCACTAGGATGTCTCCATCAACTGGGGCCTCTTGAAATCAAGCACCTGAACCCCTAGATTCTCTGCGGTTTTCATCCTGAACCCACTCTTCCCCTTTCATCCCTCACTCCTCCACCTGCCCTCATCCTCTCAGCTGCAAAGTTACTTTCCTATTTCAGTCTTACCTTTCTCCCATTCCCCATCCCTAGCCCTCCTCCCTTGTCCCACTTTTTGTACCAAAAATGTACTTTGGACTATCCCCCTTGACCACAGTGCAGACACCAATCATCTCTTAGGTTCCCCTTCCTCTTGCTGCTGTCCACCTCATTCAGTCCAGTGGTCTCTGCACTCTAGACCACCAAAGATACTGACTCTGTCAGTTACATCCAGCCCTGCAGTGGAACCTGGACCCAGATGGAAAGAGAGTAGAGCAAGATGAAATGAGGAAGTAGAGGCAGCCATAGCGCTGACAACTGCCAGGGAAGCAATGAGCTGGATGGGTTCCTTGGAGTCGCCATAACAAAGACCACAAAGTGAGTGGCTAAAACAACAGAAGTTGATCGTCTCAGTCCTGGAGGCTGGAAGCCTGAGATAAAGGTGTCAGCAGGGTTGGTTCTTTCCGAGGGCATTGAGGGAGAATCTGTTCCTTGCCCTCCCCTAGCTTCTGGTGGTTTGCTGGCAATCTTTGGCACTCCTTGGGTTGTAGATGTACCCCACTTCCTTATCTCTGCCTTCATATTCACATGGTTTATCCCTGTGTGCATCTGTCTCCATTTGTTAAGGAAAAAATACCAGTCATATTGGATTCAGAGCACACCCTACTCCAGTATGGCTTTATCTTAACTAATTACATTTAGAATGACTACTTCCAAATAAGGTCACATTTTGAGATACTGGGTGTGAAGACATCAAATATGAATTTGGTGGGGACAGAATTTAACTCCTAATAAGCTTTCTAGAGCCCTGCTGTGTTCATCCCTCAAAGAGAGATCTAAGGCAGAAACCCTAGGAGGGTTTCTGTAGAGATGACGGAACATCATATTCAGAGGGCGCACGGGAAAATAGTTTTTAACTATAAAACAATACATGGGGAAACAAACAGAAAAGTAGAAAGGAGGAGTGAAAAGTCCCCACGGAAAGACAGCCACACATGTCTTGAGGTATTTCCTTACAGTCTCATTTCCTGGCATAGGTTAGTGCTTTCCAAGGAGTTATGGCATTTAATTGGGCTTGTGACTGGTTGGTAAATTTTTCCTGAAGAAGAGGCTTAATGGGGGATAACAGTTTATAGCAGCCTTGTCTGCACTGAAGCTACATCCAGATCCCAATGGGAAAGGAGCAAGCACCGCTTCGACAGGGCTACCTGTTCACTGATGTTGGAGGTTAGTTCTACAACAAATGTATATTGAGTGTCTGCTCCATGCCAGGCACTGTTGTAGGCCCCGGGAGTACAGCTGTGAACAAAACAGTCAATATACTTAATCAGAAGACAGTTTGCTGAGATGAAAATGCGCCTCAAGAGCTTTGAAACAAGTTGAATAGGGCTCCTGTAGATGCCCCCCAGGGAATGCACGCCAGTTTTTCATGCCATGATTTCCCCTTTTCAAATTCTTGATCTTTAGCTCATCTTTCGAGGCTCTGAAGTATCTTTGCAACGATTATTTTCCCAGGAAGGATCTATGAATGGTCTATTTTCTGAGCCTGTGCATTTCTGATGCTGCATCACTTTTATAGTATAGATCATGTTCCTGTATTCAATTTCTTGAGTCATGACCTATTCCCTTCTAAATACTGTGGGCCAGTGCTTCTCATCTTCTGCTAATAGAACAAGGATAGCAGGTTTGCGCCTCATTGTCAAATCCTCTTTTTGAATATACACTTGGAAGGCAGATAGATGGGTATATCTCACACCCTAATTCCTAATATAGGGAAGACTTTTTTTTTTTTTTTTTTTTTTTTTTTAATCTTACAGCCTTGTTCTTGGGAGCACAGCATGGTAATGAAGATGCAGGCTGTGGAGCCACACCCCTGCAGTCAAAACCCAGCCCTCTCATTTCCTAAAGTGCATCCCTGAGCAAATTACATAGATTTTTCTGTCTTTGTTTCCCAATCTGTAAAATGGGGATAATAAAAAGACAAACCTGGCCAGGTATGGTGGCTCACACCTGTAATCCCAGCACTTTGGGAGGCCAAGGCAGGCGGATCATGAGGTCAGGAGATCCAGACTATCCTGGCCAACATGGTGAAACCCTGTCCCTACCAAAAATATAAAAATTAGCTGGGCGTGATGGCACATGCTTGTAATCTCAGCCGCTTGGGAGGCTGAGGCATGATAATCACTTGAACCTGGGAGGCAGAGGTTGCAGTGAGCCAAAATCGTGCCACTGCACTCCAGCCCTGCGACAGAGGAAGACTCCATCTCAAAAGAATAAAACAGACAACTCTTACAGGATCCTCAGTTAAGCTTGAGGATTAACCGAATTAATACAGGTAACAGTCAGTAGAAAGGCTGACAAACTTTTTCCATAAAGGGCCAGTCAATATTTTACGCTTTGCAGGCCATAAAGTTTTTGTTACAACTACTCAGTTCTACTGTTGGAGTGTGACAACTGAATAGACAATGGATAAATGGATGGATGAGGCTGTGTTCCAGTAAAGCTTTACAAAAACAGGCAGCAGAGGGGTCCACGCGTGGGCTATAGTTTGCTGACCTCTGACTTATAACAGTACCAGGCAAACACTAAATTCTCAATCAATGTTAGCCATTATTATTAACCATGACGAAATTCAGAAGGACGGGGGTTGGATCCTCTCTGTCACTCACTGCCTGGTTCTCTGACACTATGAACAGATGGTATACATGAAAAACCACCATCCACAGAAGTATTCCTTCCAGCCCACCTATAGCACCGCACTTGTGAAAATGACACCTTCCAAGATGCAACGCGCTGCCACAATGTCTCTGATAATTTTGTCCTGTTGTAATTGTGAGTTTTAGCCTGGAGCAGGATGTGAAAAGAAAGGTGGGAGGAAAACAATAGAACATTGAGTGCTTCAGAAAGTCCTGTTCCTGCTGTAAAGGGATGTCTGTCCCATTGAAGTTGGTACAGACCTTTATCTTCTACTAGAGGGACACAGAAGGATGGATGCACATCTTCCTTTTGATAGTGGCACAGCATAGGTGGCTGAGCTAATGTTTTTCCTGACCATTCCTATTAGCCTTGGAGTTGAGGGAAAACTCTCTCAGATTCTGTCAAAAGTTTGCCTGTCTCATTTTCCAGTGTTGCTGTGATCTGTTGCTTTTGTTGCTGTTCTCACGGGAATTTTTAAGGGAAACTGCAAGAGGCTGGGATTCCCAAAGTCTCCTAAGGTTATTTCCACCATGGCCTCTGTGAATGGTGGAAAGAGTTCCCGAGCCCTGTGCTCTCTGTGGCACCCACTGTCTCATTTCAAACACATAAATCCAATGCTTTATCTACTTCTCGGGATTTTCTGGTTATTTTCTTCACCACCTACACCAAGGGTTAAGCCATGCCCCACGTTTCCCTTGTGCTGACCAAAATTGATATACTACGACCCAGAGCCAAAAGCACAGACAACAGGTGTGGGTGAAACTTCTCAACTTGTATAGAAATTATTTGAAGAAATTCCTGCTTAATTGGGCTTCAGTCTCTTCCATACCCTTATATTCGTTCATTTGTGGACTCATTCATTCATTCAATTTTTTTTTTTTTTTTTTTTTTTTGAGACGGAGTCTCGCTCTTTCGCCCAGGCTGGAGTGCAGTGGCGTGATCTCAGCTCACTGCAACCTCTGCCTCCCAGTTTCACACCATTCTCCTGTCTCAGCCTCCTGAGTAGCTGGGACTACAGGCACCTGCCACCACACCCGGCTAATTTATTATTATTTTTGTTTGTTTTTTTAGTAGAGACGGGGTTTCACCATGTTAGTCAGGATGGTCTTGATCTCCTGACCTTGTGATCCGCCTGCTTCAGACTCCCAAAGTGCTGGGATTACAGGTGTGAGCCACCGTGCCAGGCCCATTCATTCATTCTTTTACTCATTATGTGCCCACTAAACATTCACTGAGCAAGCTCTATGTACATGGTACCAAGCATGCAGAGACACAGAATAAATATTTTATGCTTGAAGACATCTTGTTCTAAATGGGCATGGTGTACCTGGTGATGCCCTGCACAGGTCTCTTTAAAGAAACTTGTCTCCCCAGCCACCAGGGCACTTAGGCACACAGTCGTTAGCAGTAGCCCCTCCAGAGACTGTGTCAGCTGCAGAGTATAGAGCATGGCCTGACCCAAGGTCTGCCCTTCTGGAAGCTGCACATCCAGCGACTGATGGAGACGGGGGTTGAAAGCCTCAGCCAGTCCTGCCTGTTGCAGACCCAGATGGGCCATTTTAGCTCCCCGTGGAGTCAGCTAATGATGTCCTGAGGTCTGCGTCAGCTCACTTCCTCCCCCAGCCTGCTCCTCGTCCTTCCTTCCCTTCCATAGCTGCTAGTCCAGAGGACAATTCCCAATAAACCTCCTAATAAACACTCATCTCCACCTATTATTCTGAATCCCAGAGAATCCAACAGTGACAATGCGTCTGGGGGAGCAAGTTGCTCTGTCTGGGTGTTTTTGAGGGGACATTTGCATTGGTTCTTTAAAAACACACAGGAATACTCCAGGTGGAGAGGGAACGATCATTTCAGGCAGGGGGAACAGGATGAAAAAGTCCAGGCTTATGACATAGCACAGAGGCATCTGGTGTCCTGGCCTGACTGGTGAGAGGGGATGTGGGGGCCCAGATCAAGGACAAAGCAAGTCCTTGATAGTCAAGCTAAGGAGCTGACCATGCACCGAGAGCCCATGGGTGTTTACAAGAAGAACTGAGACACGATAAAATATTCATTTCACTAAGATCCATGTGTTTGTCAAGGTTCCCTCTAAAAAACAGGAGCTACTCTGGCTGCGTCAAGTAGATAGTTTTCATACAAAGACTCAGACCTTTATCCACTACTGGGAGGCTGGGGAATGTCAGTTGGGAAGGCAGTCCTCGGGAAACCCCTAAGTATGAGGACCACAGGAAAAGTCGAGTCTGTAGTTTTGGCTACTTGGGTGACTGTGGGGTAGATGCTCAACAAACATGGGCACAGCTTGAAGTCTGCTGACTGCCCACACCCCTACAGGGGCTCTCAGCTGCCTGAGGGAGACTCACGGCTCTCCAGTTCTTTGGCTTTCCAGATCTCTCATCAGTGGGACCTCACTGTGACCCCACAGGTGAAGGAGTCTGGGAAATGTGGCTTCTAGGCTTCATGACCTTTGGTATAGGAGAGCGCTTGGGCAGCTGTGCATCAACAAGCAATATCTGGGGGCTACTGGGATGTAACTTGGGTCACAGAGGATGTGGCTGCAGCAGGGAAATTAGTTAGGGGGATGAATCAAAAGCCCAAGCAAAAGATGTTGGTGCCATCATCACGTCACTGCCCAATTCTCCTTCCTCTCTAAGGCCTCCGAACCTGCTCTGAGGCTTGGCAGGGAAAGTGAGCCAGACTGAGGAGGACAGGAGACAGGGCTGCCTGAAACAAATGCAAGGGACACACAGCTCTGTCCCGCCAGGTGTGACTCCGGGTGCCAGATGTGACTCCTGCCAGGTGTGGCTCCCAGATCAGGCTGGCTGCTCTTCACTCACTGGCATTTGGGTGAGAAGGGCACTGAGATGGAGCAGGGAGAACCAATCCAGAAGACAGAAACCCTGGCTTGGAGCCCTTTCCAGCCATTTCCTAATTGGCTGTATGACTTTCCTAATGCTGCCAGAACAAATTACCACAAACTTGGTGGTTTAGGATAATGGAGATTCATTGTCTTACAGTTCTGGAGGCCAGAAGTCTGAAATCAAGGTGGGTCGGCAGGGCCTTGTGCCCTCGTAAGGCTCTGGGGGATAACTCCTCTTTGCCTCTTGCAGCCCCTGGTGGTGTCTGGTGCTCCCTGCGATCGTCTCTGCCTCTGTCTTCACACAGTCTTCTCCCTATGTCTCGCATTTCAAATCTCCCTCTGCTTTTCTCTCACTTTTGCAGCTATCTTTGGATTTAGGATTCACCCTAAATCCAGGATGACCTCCTCTTGAGATCCTTAACTCAACTGCATCTGCAAAGATCTTTTTTCCACATAAGGTCACAGTCACAAGTTCCAGGGATTACGACTTGCACAATGCTGGGGGGCCATGATTCAACCCCACTACAACTACACTGGGTGACTCTGTATATGTCACTTACCCTCATGCTTAGACTCAAATTTGTAATAATAAAATAGAGTAGGGGCCAGGCACGGTGGCTCATGCCTGTAATCCTAGCACTTAGGGAGGCAGAGGTGGGCGGATTGCCTGAGCTCGGGAGTTTAAAACCAGCCTGGACAACACAGTGAAACCCCATCTCTACTAAAAATACAAAAACATTAACTGAGTGTGGCAGCGTGCGCCTGTAGTCCCAGCTACTCTGGAGGCTGAGGCAGGAGAATTGCTTGAACCAGGAGGCAGAGGTTGCAGTGAGCAGAGATCACGCCACTGCACTCTACACTCCAGCCTGGGTGACAGAGTGAGACTCCATCAACCAAAATAATAATAATAAAAATAAAATAAAATAAAATAAAATAAAATAAAATAAAAAAGAGAGAGAGAGTGGGAGAAGATGACCTACCTGGATGTTGGGGTGATTATGTAAGATAGAACAAGTTGAAGCCCCTGGCCTGGTTATACACACAAGGGAAGCCTGAATTAAGAGTCTATTGAATCTGAATCAGCCCTCACCCCATGACTATGGCACTGGTCTGGTCAGGACCTGGAGACTCCTACTTCATGCAGCGTAACACAAAGCTCAGCTTGCATTTAGGATTGCACTAGGGTGCCTTAAAAGCAGTACCCAGTTCTGAAACGTACCACTGTATAAAATAATATCTGGTGCCTGTAGTCCTTCATCTGCTCAAGTACAGGTTGGATGGAAGGATTTCCAGATTGCTTCCAGCTCTCACAGCCTGTGGATTTAGGATTCCTACAATAGTGTGGGCATGAAATTCACTGCAAGTAACTTACCCAACAACTGAAAGGCTGCCCCCACCCAAAAGGGGAAAATCAGATCACTTTCACAGGGTGGAAAAGCTAGATTACTTCCACCATAGAAGCCTTTTGATGCTGCCTCTCCCCTTTGCCCATCCAACCCACCCCAGCTCTTGATTCCTGTCCTTGCATCCAGGTTTAAATCATTGCTCCATCACTTTCTAACTACATAACTTAGGACAAGCCCCTGTGTACTTCATTTGTTTTCCTTTTATGCTCTTTAAATTTTAATAAATTGAAAGTATCAGAAAATTGAGAAACCTAGAAAGAATAAAATTATAAATACCCATAACTCTGCCATCTAGGTTCAACCACTGTGAACATCTTAACATATTTGCTTTGCCTTTTTATTTTTAAAGAAGAAATATTACTTTATTGCTATTGGGAAATAATACATATTCATTTTGAGGAATTCAAGAAATGCAAAATACAAAGATTCAAGTTTAAAAAACTCGTCTCACCACCCAGAAATAACTGTCATTAACATATGACAAACATCATTTTAAATATCTTATTATACACACAGAGACAAAAGGACAGACGGATGGATGGATGAGGATGGGCGGATGGATGGATGAGGATGGGCAGATGGACGGAAGAATAGGTGGAAATAAATACTATCAAATGTGGGATAAAATATATGCCACTTTAAGTTTTTTTTTTTTTTTTTTTGAGACGGAGTCTCGCTCTGTCGCCCAGGCTGGAGTGCAGTGGCGCGATCTCGGCTCACTGCAAGCTCCGCCTCCCGGGTTCACGCCATTCTCCTGCCTCAGCCTCCCGAGTAGCTGGGACTACAGGCGCCCACAACCGCGCCCGGCTAATTTTTTGTATTTTTAGTAGAGACGGGGTTTCACCGCGGTCTCGATCTCCTGACCTTGTGATCCGCCCGCCTCGGCCTCCCAAAGTGCTGGGATTACAGGCGTGAGCCACCGCGCCCGGCCTAAGTTTTTTTTAATACTGTATTTACTTGTATTTAGCAGAACAAAAAGAAATTAAAACAAAATTGAAGGAAATCTAGGCTTTCAAATACTTCTTTACCAAGAGATACTTACCTAAAGATCTCTTTAAGAACACAGATTGTGAAGAAAGCATTAAGAGCTTGAAGTAATTTTGTTACATTCTAACTATTTATTTGGATTTTAAGCTTATTTAATGACTCCATCCTGTCAAATATGGTATTAGAACTATCACACTTCCCCTCAACTTCTCCTCCCTCTCTTAGTTTCTTGGTTTTAATTATTGGTGGCTGCTGTTGTTCCACTACCCGGGTTTTAACCTTCATACCCTGATCTATAACTGTAATTGCCCAAGCTGCTTACTGTGAGTCCCATATTTATCTGGTTTCATTATTTATCATCAGTCCTTATGCTATGAGGTCTGTATTCATGAATCTTTTATTTTTGTTTGCTTTTAATTAGTTGTATTTTGTAATTAAGTATTTTTTTCAAAATCTTATGGATATTACACGGCCTGAGTACATTTATTCTCAACAACAATGACTTGTGAGCTTTATATTCTATTATATTCTTGAACTATGCTTTCTTTCCCTCAAATCTTTTAGATAACCATTCTTTCATCTTTGACATTGAATCATGCTATAGAGAAATCTGAGGACAACTTGACTTTTTTTTTTCTCCTTATGGAGGAGATTCTTGTGTCTAGAAAACTGGGTAATTCTGTATTTATCCTA
Organism: Macaca nemestrina; assembly: GCF_043159975.1. Lineage (NCBI taxonomy): Eukaryota > Metazoa > Chordata > Mammalia > Primates > Cercopithecidae > Macaca > Macaca nemestrina. Next base: position 22,001,308 of record NC_092139.1, on the reverse strand, counting down.
AGTTTTAATAGCTTAACTAGAGTATGTCTTGGTGTCTAACATTGTGTACCAAATTTTCCTGGAATACATTGTCTCTTTATTATTATTTTGCTACAATACATAACATAAAATTTACCACTTTAATCATTTTAAGTGTGCAATTCGGCAGCATTAATTACTCTCACAATATTTTGGAACCATCACCATTACCTATTTCTAAAACTTTTTCATCACCCTGAAGAGAAATTTTATGACCATTAAGCCATAACTCTTCATTCTCTTCTGCCCCAGTCTGGTAACCTCTAATCTACTTTCTATCTCTATGAATTTGCATACTCTAGATACTACTTATAAATGGAATCCTGTAGTCCAAAAATGAACACTAACAATTGTTGGGAGGATGTGGAGCAACTGGAATCCTTACACATTGCTGGTGAGTAGGTAAAATGGTGCAGCTGCTTATAACACATTCTCGTTTGATCTGCGCATTCAGTTATTTATTTGCTTCAGGATTTTTTTTTTTTTAATCCAGAGGCAAAATAGCATCTTTCTACTCTTTTGAATCCCAGTTCTGTTATATATATTAGATGTGTTGCCTTGGGCAAGTTACATAACTATGTCTTAATTTCCTCATCTGTAAATTGGGAATACTAATTGTATTGACCTCAAATTATTGTGAAAAATTAATTCATGTAAACCTCTAAATAAATGTTTTATGCAAAATCAACTCCAAAAGAATTTGTTCTTGTTGTTATACTAAGCTATATTTTGTTACAATATATTTGAATAAAGAAAAGGTTATATGTATATACCTTTATATTATGTATCTTTATGTCTATATCTATCACAGAATAAATGCTTCTCTCCTTTAGCTTTCTTTACGTTAATATTCCCTTGACTACTTTCACCACTCTATTTCATCTGTATTCATGTGCTTGTTAAGACTTTCCTCTACACTTTTTTTTCCAGCAATGTATATTCTATTTTGTTTTTGTATTGTTTCAGTTTTTGCTGTCAATATTTATGGGCTCTTTAATCCTATTAATGCTATTTTGGGCCTCAGTTTGTTTCCTTTTGTCCCTATTAATCTCATGCTGTCCATTTATTCCATCATCCTTGAACCCTCACTGTATTGACCTGGTGTTCATATCAAATTGTTCTATAGAGTGAAGCAATTGTGAATAATTTACCTCTGTTTCTGAATTGTTATTTTTTTAGGTTACAATCCTTGCTCTTGCATATTACAGCCCCCTGCTTGCTTGCATCCCTTTCTTTTGCTTCCTTCCTTCCTTGCCCCATCCCTTCCTCCCTTCCTCCCTCTCTCTTTTCCTTTTTTCCTTCCTTCCTTCTTTTCTCTTTCTCCCTTTATTTTTTAAAAAATTATTTGTGGTATGCTTTGATGTTGCCATGACATTTCTTACCTTCTTGTTCTTCCTAGGTGGCTCTGCTTGGGTGGCTTCGTCCTGACATGCCATTTGCTATGATATATTGCATACGTGACACCTGACTTTATTCCTACCATATCAGGGAACAGTTTGTTTTCCCCTTGAATTTGAAGATTGAGTATTCTTTATTCTGTCTGATTTCTGAGCCTAATAAAACAGTGAGACGGAAGAAGAGAGCTCATCTAAGGTGACATTTGGTCATTCTTAGATTACTGGGTATCTGTTTCTTCTTTTTAGATTTTGTGAATATCCCATACTCAGATTCACTACACCTACTTCCAGGTATTTACTTTTCTGATGAGAAGGTAGTCCCTATTTTCATTTATCTTACTCAATTTAGAAGACAGTCCTGCAGATTTTGCTACCATTAGAGAAAGTTAACCTCCTCCATAACCCCCTTCCTTTGCTTTGCTTATACCCCCATCCCAGCCCCAAGCCATGTTTTCTTATTTCTTAATCAGATGAGAGAAAGGATAATGATGCCCAGTCAACTTGATTTTCTCTAGATGTTTGGTATTAATGAGAAATCCCAGTATTATGTTACTAATATGCTTTTTGGTGGCTGGGGAAAAAGATTTAGAAGCCTAGCTATACCTCTCCACATCACTTCTGTGTCTCCTGTTTCTTTCGATACTTACCAGTGTTTAAAACTTGCATTTGATAGTTTTCTTTCCCTTGTTTTGGTGTTGCAACGAATTTTATTTATTTTTCTTTTCTTGTATTCTTGTTTGCTCAATCTATTAGGTATTTGGCAAGAGGAATTCTGGAATTCAGGTTCTGTCAATGATCTTAACCCAAATATCTGAGTTACATTTTCCATAAGTAAGTTGGGATAATAATTATAACACTGAACACATGAATTTTTTTAGAAGTACGAAGTTAGACAATATATGTAAATTGCTTTGCAAGCTCTCAAATTTTATATGAAGAGTATGTTTTCGATAAATGTAGTTATGAATGAATGAGCTGCTATTACTCTGCAGTAATGAACTTAGTTATCTAGTTTATAGGGTAATAAAATGTTATCACTTAAATCAATCCTAGGAATCATGTACCACATTCCATTTATTTTATAAAGGAAGCAAATGTCATGACTGCTGTCTTTAGTGCCACGTTTCATCAGGAGGTGGGTGACACAAGAATTCTGTGGTTATAATTGATGGCAAGCATGTCATTCACAAGAAATCTTCTTGCAAATAAACTGCATGTGTTCGAAGAAATATTTTTATTCACTTCTCAGAAGGAAGACCTTTTCCATCAGGAGGCCCCTATTTTGCTGAACACTAACATTAGTTTAAACATGCAAGCTTGTGGGAAGCAAAACTTAATTGCCTTCCATAACAGAGGGGAGAAAAAATACAACAGAAGAGAGAAAAGAGATAGAACAAGATAGACCAAATGCTGAGTAAGAAAAATGAAGAGTTAAGTAAAAGCAAAGGGGGTACAGGTGAGAATGAACATTGAAAAAAATGGTCTGATATTAATTTTCAGTTGTTTCCTCTGAAGTGTATACTTTCTCCATCTTACACAAGGAATATTTAGTAAAGTTTATACTATTCACTGATATTTTTGTAGTAGGTTTTTGAAAGGGGAACTTCTGAATTCATTTAGTTCTTAGTAAAGGCCAAGCAGACATAGCATGTTCATTTGCAGAAGCTACAGGGTATGGGGTCTACTGAATTATTTGTGTTGGTCAATTGTGTCCTCTTATGTTCTACACAGTGCTGGGGTAGGGGATAGAGTGTGGTAGAGGGCTGAGCTGAAGGAGCTTAGCATTTGTCAGATGACTGACTGAAGAGATAAGTTTATAGCTAAAGGGACTGCCAACACCAAGGATGGAGGCAAAGCTCAAACCATGGTGAAAATCAGAGGCTCTGATACATGGCAAAGGAAGGCATGTAACAAAGTAAATTTACACCATTTGCTTCAGCACAACAGGAAACATTTTTTCTGCCAGGCTCAAACTTAAAAGTTGTCCATCTGCTTCCTAACACATCTTAGGAGGTTCATACAAGCCTGATATTAAGATAAAATTAAAAAGCATACAAAAATAAATATTTTCAGTCAAAAAGAGCAAAATGATCACTGATATTTACCTTCTAGGGCCTCTTTGAAATGATCGTAAGTGGATTTTTAAAAGTGTTTAAGCTCACAAAAACAATTAGGACAAAAGAGAGGCTGAGTTGACAGGGCTTTTTATCAACACTTTGGATCCTGGGAAGAAATGTCACCATAACTTCAAATTTTTAAGAGTGATCTTTAGTCAAAAATTGTATACCCAGCACAACTACCAATTAAGTTAGACCCAGACATTTTGAGCCACATAAGACTTTCAAAATGTCACTATCTGCTTACTCTTTCTTGGAAAATTACATGAGAATGCAGTCCTGTTTGAACTGAAAATTTTTTTTGTTCTTTTTTTCATTTCATTTTAATACCAGGGTTATGAACACCTACAAAAATGAGTCTGGAGGAAACCTTCAGGCTGGGAGCTGGCACACACACAAAAACCTTCTTTCTTGGGCTGAAGCCAGTAATACTAACTGTAAAAAGCCACCTCATCTCAGAGGACAGCCATGAATAATATTCAGTGAAGATTTGAACAGTAAGACAGGTGGCTCTGGAAGTGAGTAAGATCTCTCATGAAATAAGAGAACTTGATAGTTCAGATGCTATGATAAAAGTAAATAGTGGGGTGTGAGTAAAACAGAGAATCCATTCAACCTTAAAGGTAGCAGCATTCCCCTTTGAGAGGTAGAGAAGATATGCTTGAGTCCAGCAGAAAAGAAAATATGATCCTAGCACATGATTTGGTTTTGCAATGAAACAATTTATACAGTAAGAATAATGGAAGTGCTATGTATCCACTTTCAACTTTTAGAATCATTAAGCTGACTGATATGGTTTGGCTCTGCGTCCCCACCCAAATCGCATCTTGAATTGCAATCCCTATGTGTAGAGGGAGGGACCTGTAATCCCCACGTGTCGAGGAAGAAAGGTGATTGGATCGGGGGAGGTTTCCGCTATGCTCTTCTCATGATAGTAAGTGAATTCTCATGAGATGTGATGGTTTTAAATGTGGCAGTTTTTTCCGGCACACTCACATTCCCTCATGTCGCCCTGGTAAGAAGGTGCCTGCTTCCCCCTCACCTTCTGCCATGATTGTAAGTTTCCTAAGAAGCATGTAACTCCTAGCCATGCTTCCTGTTAAGCCCATGGAAATGTGAGTGAATTAAACCTCTTTCCTTTATAATTACCTAGCCTCAGTGAAGTTCTTTATAGCAGTGTGTAACCGAGCTAATACGCTAACCAATCATGAAAGGTAAGAATCATTATAGAGAAAATTCTAAAAATTACCAACCTTGGCCATGAAAGAGTAAAAACAAGGCTGGCAATGTCAAAGACAGAGGTGATTGGGAGAAGGGGACATCAACAATGTCCTCCTCACCTTATCCAGAAGACCCTGATGGTTCCTAGAACAAGAAGCAGAGGCTGAAGTAAACTATAGCATCTGAATTTGCAAAGATTACCAGTGGAAAACATACAAAGTAAACACTTACTATAACAGAAGGTAGAAAGTGATCTAAAAGGGCAATTCCTCATTTTTCTTAGCAGAAAGCCAGTAGACAACATATTAAGTTAGTAAGTCAAGAAAAGCACTTTAAGTAAACTACATACACATGTAGAAATAACCATCAAAGAAGCAAAAATAGAAATAGATGACCTGTGAGGGCGGGATCTGAAAGGCAGAGAAGCCAAATAGCATATGGTGGTTTTTAAACATGAACCCTTTTGAGTTATTTGACATCTTAATCATGTTTGGGTTTTTTCTGGTTTAACAGATCTTTGAAAATGAAATTAAACATAAAACTATAGAACAATCTCACCTATCAATGTGTACACAATAATACTCCCTGAATTAAACTAAACTGTGATATGAAAAAGAAATGTATGTGTATTCAGAGACAATATGCTTATTCTAGGAAAGGAAAGACTGTTTGAAAATATAAAATGCCTTTTGCTATGATTTCAGCAGGATGAAGTGAGAAAAACAATCTCTAATGTATTGTTGTGGAACAGGCTTTTGGTAAAATCTTTTCAATATTTTTGGCTTTAAGAAAGTCAGTATTTTATGCTGGAGTCAGGGAGGCTGGAGGGCTTGGTCCCAAGACTTCTCCCCACAGCCCAGTACACTGACTGTGGCAGTCTGAGGCCAGCATGCCTCTTGAGGCCTAACCCTGACCTGTCCTTCCTCACTCGGCAGGACTTCCCTGCAGAAACTCCAATAACTCCAGTCAGAGACTCAAGGACAGAATTTGGATCCCCCTGAACCTGAGCCCCAGCAGGAGGGGTGGCCACAGTTTCTAGGGACCAGCAGACTTAGCCTCTCCTCCCCGTAGCTCTGAGGAGTCCAGGCAGCCCAGACAAGTGGGTTTCCCCCCAGCAAAGCACACCCCTCTCCACCAAGGGACAAAGTATTTCATTAAATGGGTCCTGCTCCCCGTGCCACCCAACTGGGTGAGCATCTCCAACAGGGGTTGTCAGACACCCTATAGAGGAGCAACCTTAGTGGCATCAGGTTGGTGCCCCTTGAGGTCAGAGGCCCCAGAAGAAGGAGGAGGCACCCATCTTTGCTGCTCTCCAGCCTCCTTGAGTGACATCTCCAGGCACAGGAGCAAATCAGATGAATAGGTCCTGAAGTGAATCCCCAGCAAACTGCAGAAGCCCTACCAAAGAGGGACCTGACTATTTAAAGAAAAATAAACAAGCAGAAAGTGACAACAGCAGCATCAACAACAACAACCAAAAGACTCCAACAAAAACGCCATCCAAGGGTCAGCAGCCTCAAAAACGAAAACTAGACAAACTCACAAATATGAGAAAAAATATAAAAAAATGCTGAAAACACAAAAGGCCAGAGTGCCCCTTCTCCTCCAAATCATGAGCATAAAACTGGATGGAGGATCAGACAGATGAATTGACAGTAGTAGGCCTCAGAAGATGGGTAATGAAAAACTATGTTCTAACCTAAAGCAAATAAGCTAAGAACCTTGATAAAAGGTTAGAGGAATTGCTAACTAGAATAACCAGTTTAGAGAAGAACATAAATGACTTGATGGAGCTGAAAAATATAGCATGAGAACTTCATGAAGCATACACAAGTATCAACAGTCAAACTGACCAAACAGAAGAAAGGACATCAGAGTTTGAAGATCACCTTACTGAAATAAAACAGACAAGAACAGAGGAAAAAAGAATGCAAAAGAATGAACAAAGCCTGCAAGAAATATGGGGCTTCATAAAAAGACTGAACCTACGACTGACTGGAGTATCAGAAGGAGATGGGGAGAATGGAAACAAGCTGGAAAACACACTTCAGGATATTATCCAGGAGAACTGCCCCAACCTAGCAAGACAGACCAACATACAAATTCAGGAAATACAGAGAAGACAATTAAGATACTCCCCAAGAAGATCAACCCCAAGACAAATAATCATCAGATTCTCCAAGGTCAAAATGAAGGAAAACTTGTTAAGGGCAGACAGAGAGAATGGCCAGGTCATCTACAAAGGGAAGCCCATCAGACTAACAGTGGACCTCTCAGCAGAAACTCTACAGGCCAGAAGAGATTGGGGGCCAATAATCAACATTCTTAAAGAAAAGAATTTTCAACCCAGGATTTCACATGCAGCCAAACTAATCTTGATAAGTAAAGGAGATATAAAATCCTTCCCAGACAAGCAAATGCTGAGGGATTTTGTTACCACCAGACCTGCCCTGCAAGAGATCCTGAAAGAAGTACTAAATGTGGAATGGAAAAACAAGTACTAGCCACTGCCAAAACATACTAAAATATAAAGACCAATGAAACTATGAAGAAACTGCATCAACTAGTGTGCAAATTAACCAAATAGCATCATGATGACAAGATCAAATTCACATACAACAATATTAACCTTAAATGTAAATAAGTTGAATGCCCCAATTAAAAGACACAGACTGGCAAAATGGATAAGGAGTCAAGAGTCACTGGTGTGCTGTACTCAAGAGACCCAAATTACACGCAAAGATACATAGAGGCTCAAAATAATGAGATGGAGGAAAATCTAGGCAAATGGAAAGCAAAAAAATAAAAATCAGGGGTTGCAATCCTAGTCTCGGATAAAAAAGACTTTAAACAAAGATCAAAAAAGACAAAGAAAGGCATTACATAATGGTAAAGGGAGCAATTCAACAAGAAGAGCTAACTATTCTAAATATATACGCACCCAATACAGGAGCACCTAGATTCATGAAACAATCTTAGAGACCTACAAAGAGACTTAGACTCCCACACAATAATAGTGGGAGACTTTAACACCTCACTGTCAATATTAGATTGACGACACAGAAAATTAACAAGGATATTCAGGACTTGAACTCAGCTCTGGATCAAGTGGACCCAGTAGACGTCTACGAACTCTCTACCCCAAATCAACAGAATGGCACTTATGCTAAAATCGACCACATAATTGGAAGTAAAACACTCCTTAGCAAATGCAAAAGAACTAAAATGGTAAGGAACAGTCTCTCAGACCACAGTGCAATCAAATTAGAACTCAGGATTAAGAAACTCACTCAAAACCACACAATTACATCGAAATTGAACAACCTGCTCCTGAATGACTCCTGGGTAAATGATGAAATTAAGAGAGAAATCAAGAAGTTCTTTGAAACCAGTGAGAACAAGGAGACAACATGTCACAATCTCTGGGACACAGCTAAAGCAATGTTAAGAGGGAAATTTATAGCACTAAATGCCCACATCAGAAAGCCAGAAAGATCTCAAACTGACATACTAACATCACAATTAAAAGACCTAGAGAGGCAAGAGCAAACTAATCCAAAAGCTAGCAGAAGACAAGAAACAACTAAGATCAAAGAAGAATTGAAGGAGATAGAGACATAAAAAAGTCTCCAAAAAATCAACGATCCAGGAGATGGTTTTTTGAAAAAATTAAGAAAATAGATCACTAGTTAGACTAATAAAGAAGAGAAAGAAGAATCAAATAGACACAAAGAATGATAAACGGGATATCATCACTGACCCCACAGAAATACAAACTGCCATCAGAGAATACTATAAAAACTTCACATAAATACACTAGAAAATCTAGAAGAAATTGATAAATTCCTGGACGCATACACTCTACCAAGACTAAACCAGGAAAAAGTCAAAACCCTGAATGAACCAATAACAAACTCTGAAATTGAGGCAGTAATTAAGGGGCTACTGACCAAAAAAGGATCAGGACCAGACAGATTCACAGCCAAACTCTACCTGAAATGCAAATAGGAGCTGGTATCATTCCTTCTGAAACTATTCGAAACAATGGAAAAGGAGGGACTCCTCCTTAACTCATTTTATGAAGCCAACATCATCCTGATACCAAAACCAGGAAGACACAACAAAAAAGGAAAACTTCGGGCCAATGTCCCTGATAAACATCGATGTGAAAATCCTCAATAAAATACTGGCAAAGCAAAACCAGCAACACATCAAAAAACGGATCCACCACAATCAAGTTGGTTTCATCCCTGGGATGCAAGGCTGGTTCAACATACACAAATCAATAAATATAATACATCACATAAACAGAACCAAAGACAAAAACTACATGATTATCTCAATAGATGCATAAAAGTCTCTGATAAAATTCAACATCCCTTCCTGTTAAAAACTCTCAATAAACTTGGTATTGATGGAACATATCTCAAAATAATAAGAGCTATTTATGACAAACCCACAGTCAATATCATATTGAACAGGCAAAAGCTGGAAGCATTCCTTTTGAAAACTGGTACAAGACAAGGATGCCTCCTCTCACCGCTCCTATTCAATGTAGTATTGGAAGATCTGGCCAGGGCAATCAGACAAGAGGAAGAAAGAATGGGTATTAAAATAGGAAGAGAGGAAGTCAAGGCATCTCTGTTTGCAGACATGATTTTACATTTAGAAAACCCCGTCATCTCAGTCACAAAACTCCTTGAACTGATAAGCAACTTCGGCAAAGTATCAGGATACAAAAGCAATGTGCAAATATCACAAGCATTCCTTTACACCAACAATAGGCAAGCAGAGAGCCAAATCATGAAGGAACTCCCATCCACAATTGCTACAAAGAGAATGAAACACCCAGGAATACAGCTAACAAGGGATGTGAAGGACCTCTTCAAGAAGAACTACAAACCACTTCTCAATGAAATAAGAGAGGACACAAACAAATGGAAAAACATTCCATCCTCATGGATAGGAAGCATCAATATTGTGAAAATGGCCATAATGCCCAAAGTAATTTATAGATTCCACACCATTCACATCAAACTACCATTGACAGTATTCACAGAATTAGAAAAAACAATTGTAAATTTCATATGGAATCAAAGAAGACCCCATATAGCCAAGATAATCCTAAGCAAACAAAACAAAACAAAACAAAATGAAGCTGGAGGCATCACACTAACTGACTTTAAACTATACTACAAGGATACAGCAACCAAAATAGCATGGCACTTATACCAAAACAGATACATAGACCATAGGAACAGAACAGAGGCCTCAGAAATAACACTGCACATCTATAACAATCTGATCTTCGACAAACCTGACAAAAACAAGCAATGGGGAAAGGATATCCTATTCAGTAAATGGTGCTGGGAAAACTGCCTAGCCATATGCGGAAAACAGAAACTGGACCCCTTCCTTACACCTTATACAAAAATTAACTCAAGATGGATTAAAAGACTTAAATGTAAAACCCAAAACCATAAAAACCTTAGAAGAAAACCTAGGCAATACCATTCAGGGCAGAGGCATGGGCAAAGGCTTCATGACAAAAATGTCAAAAGCAACTGCAACAAAAGGCAAAATTGACAAATGGGATCTAACTAAACTAAAGAGCTCCTGCACAGCAAAAGAAACTAGCATCAGAGTGAACAGGCAATCTACAGAATGGGAGAAAATTTTTGCAATCTACCCATTTGACAAAAGTCTAATATCCACAATTCACAAGGAACTTAAACATATGTACAAGAAAAAAACAACCCATCAAAAAGTGGGCAAAGGATATGAACAGACACGTCTCAAAAGAAGACATTTATGCAGCTAACAAACATATGAAAAAAAGCTCAACATCACTGATTATCAGAGAGATGCAAATCAAAACCACAATGAGATACCATCTCATGCCAGTCAGAATGGTGATTATTAAAAAATCAGAAAACAATAGATGCTGGTCAGACTGTAGAGAAATATAAATGATTTTACACTGCTGGTAGGAATGTAACAACCCTTGCTGAAAACAGTATGGCAATTCCTCTAGGATCTAGAACCAGAAACACCATTTGACCCAGCAATCCCATTACTGGGTATATACCCAGAGGAATACAAATCATTCTACTATAAAGACACATGTACATGTATGTTTACTGCAGCACTATTTACAATAGCAAAGACATGCAGCCAACCCAAATGAAAATGTGGTATATATATACCATGGAATACTATGCAGCCACAACAAGGAATGAGATCATGTGCTTTGCAGGGACACGGATGAAGCGGGAAGCCAGTATCCTCAGTAAACTAACACAGGAACAGAAAACCAAACACCGCATGTTCTCACTCATAAGTGGGAGTAGAACACTGAGAATACATGGACACAGAGAGGGGAATAACACACACCAGGGCCTGTTGAGTGGTGGCAGGGTGAGGGGAGGGAACTTAGAGGATGGGTCAATAGGTACAGCAAACCACCACAGCACAGGTATACCCATGTAACAAACCTGCACGTTGTGCACATGTATCCAGTTTCTTCCTCTTTTTTTAAAAGAAATAAACAAAATGTAAATAATGACATTTTAAAAAAGAAGTTTATTACTCACATCCTCCTCAAAAAACGTCAGTATTTTAGATGTAGAAGAATACTATATTAGAATAACAGCGCCAATCTGAAGCCAAAGACAACATCATGTATAAGAGTCAAACACAGAAGCCATTTCTATTAAATTCAGGAATGAAACAAGGTTATACTAATATTATTCAATATTGATTTGCAAACTCTGAGCAATAAAATTAAAAGGAAAAAGAGAGAAGGAAGAAGTTAGGACGAACTTTTTTTATAATAATAGAAAAGAGATAAAATTACCTTTATTTGCCTGATGATATGATTGAATACCTAAAAAAACACAAGCATCAACTCAAAAGCCTGCAGTACTGATAAAAAAAAAAAGTTCAGTAAGATGAGTGGTTAAAAAACAAATAGATAAAACACAACAGCTTTCTTATACAGCATCAATAACTACCTGGAAACTCTAACAAGAAATAAATTAAATCACATGGTAGTAAATACCTAGGAATCAACTTAAACAGAGATATGTGAGGTCCACATGAAGAAACCCATACAACTTTACTGAGGGATATGAAAGAATCCTTGAAAAAGTGAAGATACAGGTAACGATTCTGAGTCTGAAGACTCAATAAAGTCAAGATGGAAATTATCAACAAAAATAATTTCAGCGATATTTGCAATTTGAATAAAACCCAAGAACTTGGAACTTGGCAAAATAATTCTAAAAATCATTTGAAAGGAGACACAAAGAGTCTCTCTATTTTTTTCATAAAGTGTAACTAGAAGAGATTGTCCTATTAAGCATTAAATACCTGGTAAAGCCACAATAATTAAAAGAGTGTTGTACTGACATAAAAACAGACAGGTTAATGACAACAAGAAGAAAGAACATCAATAGACCATATATGAGAATGCATTTGATGAGAACAGTCCCACTTTTAATGAGGGGAGAAAGGCTAACCTATTAATTCATGGTTCTGGAATACTGATTAACTATACTATTTGAAAAACAATGGACTTAGATTCTATTCACATGGTGAATGAAAAATTAATTAATTAGCTAATTAATTAATTCAGAACTATAAAGAGTTGAACATGAAGAAGAATAAAAAAATCAAATCATTAAAATCTAGAAAAATATAAGAGAATATTTATCTCATTTGGGAATAGGGAAATAACTTTTGAAGTTCAAAAGCAAAAGAAGATATAAAGTTTTCTATAATGGACAACATGAAAATTAAAACTATTCATCAGAGACATCAAAAATTCTGAAAGCAAATAAAAACTGAAAAAAAGTAAGTACCAGGTAAAGAATAATATCCTTTCTCCATTAAAAAAAAGCTTATAATACACATATATGGAAAACATAAAAATGTTTATGAACAGGTAATTTACAGAGGATGAAACATAAAATATATTTGACTACGTAAGTAATAAGGAAAAACCAGGCCAATAGGATGCAGTGTAATTTCTTATCAAATTAGCAAGGATTTTGTAACAGTGATAATTCCTAAGATTAGCAAATAGTCACTGAGAAATTACTTGATGCTTGGACTACAAGTTGTCTCAATGATTTTCTGAGGAGCAATTTGATAATATGTATCACATTATCAAGTTGTGAATCATATAACACAATACGAATCACATATCACATTAAAATGCCCACACCACCAACTGAATAATCCCAATCTAGAAGATATAATGAGAAATATTAACAGAGATTTAGGTGGAAAATCTCACAATAGTATTACTTTACTAAAAGACTGAAAGCAATTTCAATGCCCAAGTGTAAGGACATCATTAAATAAGTAATAATATGGCAATATGATACAATTTAATTGATGTAAAAGTCTAAGCATTAAAGAATATTTAATGACATAAAAATGCAAATGATAGAATTCTAAATGAGCAAAAAAGAGGCATGTAACAGAACTTATAGCTTGCACCTAATTTTGTAAAATATATATATTTTATATTTATTTTATATTTAGCAAATGTATGAGCATGTGCATACACATGTGTGTATATAGATAGTAATCTACATATGGAAAAAAATCTTGAGAAGAGTTCAACTTTCAATTAAACATCACAGAGTAAACACATGCATTAACCTCCATTTTCTTCCAAATGCACTAAAATGACGGGGTAGGAATTAAAAAGACATAAACCCATATACACCAAGAGAATGGGGGAAAAAGTGACGACAATTGAGAGATGCAAACATTTTGGAAGAAGAAAAATGGTTGGATAAATGGTAACTGATTAAGCAGAGCAGTGAAAACTGAAGCCCATATGTCCATCAGGTAAGAAAGCAGAATACAACCAATTTAACCCATTGAGTATTAAAAGGACCGAGAAATGGGGCAAACAGATTCTTCTAACAGCAGGAACATCTAGGGCTGAAAACAAAATTACCTGAAAATCTGTGTAAGAAATGTTAAAACCCCACTCCCCAGACCCCCTTTGATATCTGCTATGCCACCAGATGCTAGTCCCTTCTCAATACCTATATAAGACTGAAAATATAGTTACTACAACATATCAAGCAGAGCAGATCTAGCTTCAAGGATTCTGTGGCCAGCTGACAGGGGGTAAGGCACCAGGCAAAACCAGGGGCAATCCACTGAAACCAACATACTGAGTGGAGAGAGCACCCCCAACCAGCTCTCAGAGTACCCAGAGACAGGTTACACATACTCCCCAAGCCTTCATGAGTGCAGAAGGCTTGTCTTTGGAAAAACTTACCAGATGAAGAGGAAAAGGCCTTAGCCATGAACACTCCAATGTTCATCCATAAAAATCCAGTTTACTGTCTTATTTCCATAGAGTCAAACCTGTCAGTGAACAAGGCCCCTCCCATCCAATACTTACACTCAAGATTTTATTGCCAATCTCTTAAATATGAATAGATATCCAATGATGATGACTATTTGAGTTAAATCTCTAACAGGAACAGAAGAGACCAAAACGAACAGGCAGGCGAAAAGTGCAGGTAGAAAACAAAAGATAAGTGCTTGTCAGCCTTTTGGCTAAGATCAATTGTAATATCTCCTCTTATCAGTTTCACATACAGAGCAGTGACACAATAAAACAACCACATAAACAAGCTGGCATGATAACCAGCGAACAACAAAATGGCAAGATCAAATTCACATATAGCAATACTAACCTTGAATGTAAATGGGCTAAATGTTCCATTTAAAAGGCACAGGGTAGCAAGCCAGATAAAAAAGCAAGACCCAGTGGTATGCTGTCTTCAAGAGACCTATCTCACATGCAATGAATGACACCCATAAGCTCAAAATAAAGAGATGAGGAAAATCTACCAAGCAAATGGAAATTAGAAAAAGCAGGGGTTGCAACCCTAATTTCAGACAATACAGACTTTATCCAGCCAAAGATCAAAAAAGACAAAGAAGGGCATTACATAATTGTAAAGGGTTCAATTCAAAAAGAAGACCTGACCTAACTAAATATATACACACCCAACACAGGAGCACCTAGATTCATGAAGTAAGTTCTTAGAGGCCTACAAGGAGACTTCAACTTCCACACAATAATGGTGGGAGAATTCAACACTCCACTGAGAGTATCAGACAGATCATTGAGGCAGAAAATTAACAAAGACATTTAGGACTTGAACTCAACATTGGACCCGATGGATCTGACAGCCCTCTACAGAACTCTCTACCTGAAAACAACAGCATATACATTTTCCTCATCACCACATGGCACATACTCTAAAACTGAACACAATATGACATAATCCTCAGAAAACGCAAAAGAACCACAGTCATTCCAAACACACTCTTAGACCACAGTGCAATAAAAATAGAAGTCAAGACTAAAAACATTGCTCAAAACCATGCAATTTCATGAAAATTAAACAATACACTCCTGAATGACTTTTGGATGAAAAAAATGAAATTAAGGCAGACATCAAGAAGCTATATGAAACTAATCAGAACAAAGATACAACATACCAGAATCTCTGGGAAACAGCTAAGGCAGTGTTAAGAAGGAAATCTATATCACTAAATGCCCTGATGTGGTTTGTGCATGTCCCTACCCCAACCTTATTGTGAATTGTGGTTCCCATAATTCCCACCTGTCATGGGAGGGACCTGGTGAGAGGTAATTAAATCATGGTGGTGGTTACCTGCATGCTGCTATTCTCATAATAGTGAGTGAGTTCTCAAGAGAGCTGATGGTTTCAAAGGAGATGCCCCTCTGTTTTTCTCAGCACTTCTTACTGCCACCATATGAAAAAGAACATGTTAGCTTCCCATTCTGCCATGAGTATAAGCTTCCCGAGGCCTCCCCAGCCATGCTGAACGGTGAGTCAATTAAATATCTTTGCTTTATAAATTACCCAGTCTCCAGTATGTCTTCATCAGCAGGGTGAGAATAGACTAATATAGTAAATTGGTACCAGTAGAGTGGGGTGCTGCTATAAGGATACCCAGAAATGGGGAAGCTACTTTGGAAGTGGGTAACAGGCAGAGACTGGAACAGTTTGGAGGATTTAAAAGAAGACAGGAAAATCTGGAAAAGTGTGGAACATCCTAGAGACTTGTTGAATTACTTTGACCAAAATGCTGATAGTGATATAGACAATGAAGTCCAGGTTGAGACGGTCTCAGATGGAGATGAGGAACTTGTTGAGAACTGGAGCAAAGGTGACTCTTGTTATGGTTTAGTAAAGAGACTGGTGGCATTTTGCTCCTGCCCTAGAGATGTGTGGAACTTTGAAATTGAGAGAGAATTTACCGTATCTGGCAGAAAAAAATTTCTAAGTGGCAAAGCATTCAAGAGGAAGCAGAGCATAAAAATTTCTAAAATCTGCAGCTGACAATGCAATAGAAAAGAAAAATCCATTTTCTGGGGAGAAATTCAAGCCTACTACAGAAATTTGCATAAGTAATGAGGAGCTAAAATGTTAATCACCAAGACAAGAGGGAAAATGTCTCCAGGGCATGTGAAAAACCTTCACAGCAGCCCCTCCCCCAGAGGCCTAGGAGTAAACATGGCTTTGCGGGCCAGGACCAGGGCCCCCCTGCTGTGGGCAGCCTAGGGACTTGGTGTCCTGCATTCCAGCCACTCCAGTTATGGTTACAGTGCACCAAGGTACAGCTCAGGCCATGGCTTCAGAGGGTGCAAGTCCCATGCCCTGGCAGCTTCCATGTGGTGTTGAGCCTGAGGGTGCACAGAAGTTAAGAACTGAGGCTTGAAAACCTCCACCTAGATTTCAGAGGATATATGGAAACACCTGGATGTCCAGGCAGAAGTTTGCTGCAGTTGTGGTGCCCTCATAGAGAACCTCTGCTAGGACAGTGCCAAAGGGAAATGTGGGGTCAGAGTCTCCACACAGAGTCTCCACTGAGGCACTACCTAGTGGAGCTGTGAGAAGAAAGTCACAGTCCTCCAGACCCCAGAATGTTAGATCCACTGATGGCTTGCACCATGTGCCTGGAAAAACCACAGGCATTCCACACCTGCCCATGAAAGCAGCCAAGAGGGGGACTGTACCATGCAAAGCCATAGGGCCAAGCTGCCCAAGGCCATGGGAGCCCGCCTGTTCCATCAGTCTGACCTGTATGTGAGACACAGAGTCAAAGTAGATTATTTTGGAGCTTTAAGATTTAATTACTGGCTCATTTGATTTCAGACTTACATGGGGCCTGTAGCCCCTTTGTTTTGGCCAACACCTCCCATTTGGAATGGGTGTATTTACCCAATGCCTGTACCTCCATTGTATCTGGGAAGTAACTAATTTACTTTTGATTTTACAGGCTCATAGGCGGAAGGACGTGCCTTTTCTCAGACAAGACTTCGGACTTGGATTTTTGAGTTAATGCTAGAATGAGGTAAGACTTTGGGGGATGCGTAGAAGGGCATGATTGGCCAGGTGCAGTCACTCACATCAGTAATCACAGCACTTTCAGAGGCCAAGGTGAGTGGATCACCTGAGGTCAGGAGTTCTAAACCAGTCTGACCAACATAGTGAAACCCCGTCTCTGCTAAAAATACAAAATTAGCAGGTCGTGGTGGCACATGCCTGTAATCAGAGCTGAACTGAAGGAAATGGAGGCATGAGAAACATTCAAAAGATCAATGAATCCAGGAGTTAGTTTTCCGGAAAAAAAGTAATAAAATAGATAGATTAATAAATAAATAAGAAAAGAGAGTAGATCCAAATAAATCCAATTAGAAACAACAAGAGGGATATTACCATTGACTCCACGGAAATAAAAATTATCCTTAGAAACTACCATGAACACCTCTATGACCACAAACTAGAAAATCTAGAAGAGACGAATACATTTGTGGACACATACACCCTCCAAAGACTGAACGAGGAAGAAGTTTACTCCCTGAACAGACCAATAATGAGCTCTGAAATTGAATTGGTAATAAATAGGCTACCAATCAAAACAAGCCCAGGACCAGATGGATTCACAGCTGAATTCTACCAGACGTACAAAGAAGATCTGGTACCATTCCTACTGAAACTATTCCAAAAAAATTAAGGAGGCTAGACTCCTCCCCAAATCATTCCATGAGGCTAGCATCATCCTGATAAAAAACCTGGCAGAGATACAACAACAAAAAAAGAAACTTCAGGCCAATATCCTTGAAGAACATTAATGCAAAAATTCTCAACAAAATACTTGTAAACCAAATCCAGCAACACATCAAAAATTAATCTACCATTATCAAGTCAGCTTCACTGCAAGGATGCAAGTGGTTGCTTCAACATGTGCGAATCAATAAATGTGATTCATCACATAAAAAGAACTAAAGACAAAAGCCACATGATTATCTCAATAGATGCAGAAAAGGCTTTCAATAAAATTCAATATTGCTTCATGTTAAAAACTTTCAATAAACTAGGTATTCAAAGAACATATCTCAAAATAATAACAGCCATCTATGACAAACCCACAGCCAACATCATATGGAATGGCGAAAAGCTGGAAGTATTCCCATGAAAACCAGTACAAGACAAGGATGCTCTCTCTCACCATTCCTATTCAACATAGTATTGGAGGTCCTGGCCAAAGCAATCAGCCAAGAGGAAGAAATAAAGGGCATCCAAATAAGAAGACAGGGAGTCAAACACCCCATTTGCATACAACATGATTTTACATCTATATAAATCAGAGTACAAAATTAGTGTATGAAAATCACTAGCATTGCTATACACCAACAATAGCCAAGCTGAGTGCCAAATCAGGAAGACAATACCATTCACAATTGCCACAAAAAGAATAAAATACCTAGGAATACAGCTAACCAGGGAGGTGAAAGATCTCTACAATGAGAATTATAAAACACTGCTCGAATAAATCAGAGATGAAACAAACTAATGGAAAAACATTCCATGCTCATGATAGGAAGAATTAAATCATTAAAATGGCCATACTGCCCAAAGATCCTATCAAACTACCAGTGACATACTTCACAGAATTAGAAAAATCTATTTTAAAATTCATATGGAACCAAAAGGGCCTGAATAGCAAAGGCAATTCTAAGCAAAAATAACAAAGCTGGAGGTGTCATATTAGCTGACTTCAAACCATACTATAGGGCTACAGTAAATAAAACAGCATGGTATAGGTACCAAAACAGATACACAGACCAATGAAACAGAATAGAGAGCCCAGAAATAAGTCCACACACCTACAACCATCTGATTTTGACAAAGCTGATAAAAACAAGTAATGGGGAAAGGACTCCCTATTCAATAAATGGTACTGGGATAACTGGCTAGCCATATATAGAAGATTGAAATTGGATCCTTTCCTTACACCATATACAAAAATAAACTCAAGATGGATTGAAGACTTAAATGTAAAGTCCCAAACTATAAAAACCCTAGAAGACAACGTAGGCATAGGAACATTCTGGACATAGGAACACCAATGATTTCATGACAAAGACACCAAAAGCGATTGCAACAAAAGCAAAAATTGACAAATGGGATCTAAGTAAACTTTAGAGCTTCTGCACAGCAAAAGAAACTATCAACAGAGTAAACAGACAACCTACAGGATGGGAAAAAATTTTTGGCAAACTATGCAACTGACAATGGTCTAATATCCAGCATCTATAAGGAACTGAAACACATTTACGAGAAAAACAAACAATCCATTTGAAAGTGGGCAAAGGTCATGAATAAACACTTCGAAAGAAGACATACATGCAGCCAACAAGTATATGAAGAAAAACTCAGTATCATTGATGATTAGAGAAATGATGCAAATCAAAACTACAATGAAATACCATCTCGCACCAGTAAGAATGGCTACTATTAAAGGTCAAAAAATAACAGAGGCTGACAAGGTTGCAGAGAAAAGGGAATGCTTGTACACCACTGGCGAGAGTGTAAAGCAGTTCAGTCATTTTGGAAAACAATGTGTTGATTCCTTAAAGAGCTAAAAACAGAACTATCATTCGACCCAGCAATCCCATTATGGGGTATACACCCAAAGGAATATAAATAATTCTACCACAAAGACATATGCACGTAAATGTTCATGGCAGCACTATTCACAATAGCAAGGACATGAAATCAGCCTAAGTGCCCAAGACTGGATGAAGAAAATGTGGTACATACACACCATGGAATACAATATAACCATAAAAATGAATGACATCATGTCTTGCAGGAACATGGATGGAGCTAAAGGCCATTATTCTAAGCAAACTAATGCAGGAACAGAAAACCAAACACCACATATTCTCACTTATAAGTGGGAGCTAAATTCTGAGAACACATGGACACAAAACGGGGAACAACAGGCCCTGTGGCTTACTTGAGGGTAGAGAGTGGGAGGAGGGAGAGGATCAGAAAAAATTAACTATTGGGTACTGAGCTTAGGACCTGGGTAACAAAATAATCTGTATAACAAACCCCACAACATGAATTTTCCTATACAACAAACCTGCAAATGTACTCCTGAACCTAAACATTTAAAAAAAAAGACATTTCGAAGAGCATTTTTTAAAGTAGAGAGATTTTATCCAAGAAAAAGATGGTGTAAAAAAGGACCATTCCAAGAATCAAGATAGCTCTCAGATGTTAAAACTATAAAAGCATAAATAGAAATTGCAATAGGTGGCTTAGAAGATAAAGTTGAGGACATTGTCCAGAATATAGAACGAAAAAAAAAAAGAAGAAGGAGGAAAATAAAAAAAAAGAAAATTGAGTATATTGGCTGTGTTAGTCCAAAACCCAACTAATAGGATTTGTTTTAAGCAAAAGAAAAAAAAAGGTCAGGCGTGGTGCCTCACACCTGTAACCTCAGCACATTGGGAGATGAAGGTGGGAGGATTGTTTGAGCCCAGGAGTTTGAGACCAGCATGGGCAACATAAAACTATGTCTCTACAAAAATATTACAAATTTAGCCTGCTGTATGTAGTCCCAGCTACTCTGGCGGTAGAGGTGGGAGGATTGCTTGAACACAGGAGGCAGAGGTTGCAGTGAGCCTTGGTTGCACCACTACATTCCAGCCTAGACAACAGGGCGAGACTCTGTGCCAAAGAAAGAAAACAATATATAAGAGAAAACTGAGAATATGTTATCAAAGAAATGGTCTGGGCATGGTGGCTCACGCCTATAATCCCAGCACTTTGGGAGGCCGAGGCAGGCGGATCAAGAGGTCAGGAGCTCAAGACCATCCTGGCTAACATGGTGAAACCCCATCTCTACTAAAAATATGAAAAATTAGCCGAGCATGGTGGCGGGTGCCTGTAGTCCCAGCTACTCGGGAGGCTGAGGCAGGAGAATGGTGTGAACCCGGGAGGCAGAGCTTGCAGTGAGCCGAGACTGCGCCACTGCACTCCAGCCTGGGCAACAGAGCAAGACTCTGTCTCAAAAAAAAAAAAAGGAAGTGATATAAGAATAATTTCTGAAACTGACGATAACAAGGTCGTAAACTGAAATAGTAACCAAATACTCATGCAATATAACTTTTAAAAAGCTTACTTTAAGTCATTATGAAACCTCAAAACACTGAAATTAAAAGAAAAAAAAAAAAAACTCGGCCAAGCATGAAGGTTCATGCCTGTAAATGCCAACATTTTGAGAGGCTGAGACAAGAGGATTGCCTGAGTCCAAGAGTTTGAGAGCAGCCTGGATAACATAGCAAGACCCTATCTCTGGGGGGAAAAAAAAAAAAAAAGAGTGGGGCAGGTGCCTACAGTCTCAGCTACTCAGAAGGCTGAGGAAGGAGGACGGATTGATTGAGCCCAGAAGTACGAGGCTGCAGTGAGCTATGATCACATCTCTGCACTCCACCCTAGATGACAAAGCGCAGCCCCATCTCATTTAAAGAAGGAAAAAGACTAAACATTTACAAGATAAAAACATGCATATGTCTCATATAAAAGATAAGGAATCAGAATGACACTGGACTTCTCAATATTGTGAATGGAAATCAGAAGACAACACAGCCAACATCTGTGAAATTCTGAGGGATTGACAAAGTTAGGAAGGCAATTCAATGGAGAAAGGACAGTCTTTTCAACAAATAGTACCAGAACAATTAGACATTCATATGTGGGGGGATAAAAAGGAGGAACCTTGACCTGTACCTCTCACTGTATGTAAGTTTACTCAAAATGGAATGTAAACCTAAACGTTAAATATAAAATAAAAAACAGGAAAAAATCTTTATGGCCTTGGATTATGCTAAAAATTGTTAGACAACACACTAAAACATCATCCATAAAAGTAAAAAATTGATATTAGACTCTATGAAAATTAAAATATTTTGCTCTGTAAAAGATACCACTAAGAGAATAAAAAGACAAGCCATAGGCTGGAAAAAAATATTTAAAAATCACAGATCTGACAAAATGCTTATATTCAGATATATAAAGAACTCTCAAAGCTTAATAAGAAAACAGCCCAATTTTTTAAATGGGCAAAAAATTTGAACAAATACATTATGAAAAAAGATGTACAGAGAGTAAATAGGAATATGAAAGATGTTCAACATCATTGCTCATTAGGGAAATTCAAATTAAATCACAATAAGACACTAGTGCACATTTTGTTAGGGTAGCTAAAATTTAAAACAGAAAAAAAGGAAAAAATGCTAAGTGCTGGTGAGGATGTGGAACAAATTGAATTCTCACACACTGCTCATGAGTATGCAAAATGGGACAACTATTTTGAAAAACAGATTGACAGTTCCTTATAAAGTCAAATATACATTTATCATACAGCTCAGAAATCTCAGTCTTTATTGAAAACAAATAAAAACTTGCATTGAGACAAAAACCTGTAGGCTAACATTTATAGTGGATTTATTCATAATCACCGAAAATCCGAAACAATGCAAATGTTCTTCAGGTTGTGGGATGTGATGAGGTTTCTCTTCAAATAATCTGAACAATCTTTTATTCTTTAATTCATAGCACCCCCCCCAACACACACACTTTTTTCCTCTTTCTAGATGTTAATTTCTTTGGAAGGCTGAATCTATTCTGTATGTACTAGAGTAATGAATATATGATTCTATACGTTTGACTAAACCCATAAAACTATATATGTGTACCAAAAGGAGGGAAACTTACTCCGTGTCAATAAAAGTATTTCTGAGAAAAAAATCGCAGCCTACCAGAACTCTATACACAGCCAAACTTTCAATCGAATGTAAGGATAACATAAAATGATTATCTGCTAGGCAATATACTTAAATTGTTTTTTACCTTCAAATATAACTTTTCTCAGGAAGCTCCTATATACCATGCTCTAATAGAATGAGAAAGTAAACTCCACACAAAAAAAGAACTCATGGGACCTAGAAAAAGGAGAGAGGTAGGAGGAAATTCCAAAACAAGTGATGTGTCTAGGATCTAAAGAGAACACAGGTCATATTAAACTAGGAAGTTGGAGGCCTCTGGGCATGTAAATTCACAGAGAGAAAACAGTGAAACCAATAGATATTCTGAAGAGTTCAGACACAAGGAGATGAGATTAAAACTTCTGAGAGGGAGTTGGAAGCACTTTAAGGGAAATAAAATAATAAATAAAGCAAGGCAGGCATCAACTCTATGACTAGGGAAATGAGGAAAGGGATGTAATCACAATATGAGGGGACTTCAAAAGGAAGTTTGGGAAGGTTTGTAAGTGAGGAGGTACAAGGAAGCTTCCGGAGAACTCAACAGATAGATGATACCCAAATGAAATAGAAAAGGACTAGCAGAATGCCTGTTTTATTTGGAAATGTAGTATTAAACGCTTGGGGAAACAGCAGCTAAAGGAGCTGAGTCTGGTTGCCTCAGGGGGTAGAGAATCACAGGGGAAGGGCTACTGCTGTTCACTCAAGGCTTTCTAGCATACATTACTTTCAAAACTGTTCTAGACAAGAACATTTTTTTCATTAAAAATAAGAAAAAAGAGAATGAATGATTCCAAATTATTAACGATTATTTTTGATTATTATTGGGTTTATAGGTAATTTTCACTTTATTCTTTACAATTTCCTGTATTTCCTCAATTTTCTATCTTAGTAATCAACAGGGAGCAGAAAGAGAGAGACACAGACACAGAGAGTTATTAAGAGCAGAAAATACTTCTCCTTTCTCTTAAATCAGGCAAAGCACAACAGATATCTATGTCTTATTATGAAGAAATTCTGCATTTAGAAAGTGGAGATTTCAGGGCACAGAGTAAAGGTTTCTATGTGATAGCGCATTGGGAAGGAGACTACCTCAGTGCCTGGCATGAAGTAGGAGTTTGGATGATGCAAACCCCTCTGTTTGCCCCCGGTCTAATTTTTCCATGGGTAAGATGATGGCTTGGGGTCAGCCACCTATCCCTAGCTCTAGAATTTGACTATAAGAATCTGTATCCACCTCAGATGCCTGTAATCAAGGAACCTGCCAGGAACAGGTTACCCCAGCCTCCTGCTGCCCAGGCCTAGGTGCCAGGAGCCCCTCCTCTGCCCCCCTCCCACATAGGGCCAGGCATGTTCCCACCCCAGATCTCCATCCACTGCAATACATTCCTGGGAGTTTATTTGTTCTCTCAACTGCCCACCTCCCAAAAGACAAGTCCCTGAAACCAGGTATAAATGGCTGCTGGGACTTCAGTGCCACCACCTGGTCTGTGTACTTCCAGCTATTGAATAAATGGCAACCCTTGGACATTTCTATTTCCTGCAAAGCCCTCCCAGATTAGAAGCTGATCCTCCTGACTCCTTACAAGCTTGGCAATGCAGAACCAAGCAGAGTATTTGAATATGAAAAGAAAGGCCAGGTCTTGAAATTCAAGTCTTTGAGCTCTAAGACCTGGACTCAGGCCAACACCTGGTTTCTAGAGCTGCAAGTCAGAAACAGCAACAAAACACAAGGGGATGAGCCGAGATTTGGAACCAAACAGCCCTGGGTTTGAATCGTTAATCGACCACTGAATTCCTGGCACTAGCTGAGACACATTTTGGCAGATTTCTCATCCATAAAACTGGAACAATAAGGCCTACTTTCTATCTAAAATAATTAGCAAATAATTAGATGACAATAAGTCATGTTTATTGGGCACTTGCTATGTAACGGCACTGTGCTAAGCATTTTATGTTCATTGTGCATTTAATCCTCAGAAATTAACTATGAAATATTACCATCCCCATATTAAAAATAAGGGCATCGAGGTACAGAAAGAAGGTAATGTGTCCAGTGTGGCTCAGCAAGGAAGCACCAGAGCTGCGATTTGAACCCCAGCAGCCTGAGGCCAGACTTAACTGCGGCACTACCGGGTTTCCCTAACGACAGGCACTTCTTGAGGGTGGATAGTAACCAGTCCTGTCTCCTTCTCCCTGCCCATATTACAGATGGGAGACCAAGGCCCAAAGCAGACACATGGGCGTCCTACAGTCATACAGGAGCTGGGGGTGGGGCGTGGATTCAGTTCCAGTTCTTTCCTCATGCCAGCAGCCACTGGAGCCCACAGAGGCCCATCCGGAGGACCCCTGGATCCTCACTGTGAGTGGACCCAGCACCCTGCTGCCTCAGACAACCCGCAACCCCTGACACGCACAGGTCCCCCCACCTTGTTCTGATGTGGGCATGGTCTTCTTGTGGGAAAGCAGGTATCTGGTCTCTGCCACCCCTTAGCACACCTACCAGGCCATCATCCTATTGCAACACCTGCCCTAGTCCACACCTCTCGAGAGCTCATCTTTCTCCTCCTCCGTGGCGACCAAGAGCACCACCCATGCCCTGCCGTCAAGCAGGAGGCAAGGACCAATCTCAGGCCCCTGGATCCAGCCAGGCCTGCTGCAGGCCAGTCTGCTCAAACAGCTCATGCCTACCATGGCAAGTGATTTGTTTCCTTGGTAGCACTTAACAGTCACTACATTAACAATATGTATTTATTCAGGGACCATATCTGAGTTATCCATTGCTGGGTCCTCAGAGCCTATTCCAGTGCTTAGCAACAAATAGTCCAGTTGCTATGTGCAGAATAGAGTACAGACGGCAAAGGCAAACAACAGTCAAGAGTGACTGCCAGGAGAAAGATGATGGTATCCTGGTGGCAAAGGAGAAAACAGAATGATTTCAGCAGACATTTAGGAGGAAAACTGGATAGGACTGGGGACTGAGGGAAAGAGGGGTCAAAGGTGGCTCTTGGTGTTCACATTTGCACCCTAGACAGATGTCCATCTGTCCTCTCAGAGAAGAGGGAAAAATGAACACATTTTCCAATCTGGGTGGCAGCTTTGGAGCACCAGGCCCTCATGTAAACTGTTTTGTTTGTTTTTTGAGACAGAGTTTCACTCTTGTCGCCCAGGCTGGAGTGCAGTGGCATGATCCCGGCTCACTGCAACCTCTGCCTCCCAGGTTCAAGCATTCTCCTGCCTCAGCCTCCTGAGTAGCTGGAAGTACAAGCGCCCGCCACCACACCCTGCTAATTTTCGTATTTTCAGTAGAGATGGGGTTTCGCCATATTGGCAGGCTTGTCTCAAACCCCTGATCTCATGTGATCCATCCGCCTCAGTCTCCCAAAGTGCTAGGATTACAGATGTGAGTCACCGTGCCCAGCCCATAAACTGTTGATAAAATGAAACCACAGATAAAAAGCTGGTCTGTTGCCTAAGGACAAACAATATTATGAGCCCTTGCCCCTCTCGGTACCCTTTTAATCAGGGACTCCAGACTGAGCTAGTCAGGCTGGAACGGGAATCTGGGAAGCTGGAGATTTCTTTCCTGAGATCAGTGAAACACTGGACATCAGAGGACCAGTTGGGAATCCCCATATTGTATGGGTTTCTGATCAAAGTGTCTACACCATGACCTTGCTCTATGATCCCATCATTATCTTGGGATATCTGGGCTGTAACCAATGGGCCACTGGACAGAGAAGGGGATCAGAAGGGCTGGGATATAAAAACAAATCACGTCCTTTCCCTGATTTTAAACCCGATATGGTGCCCACTTCTCTGTGGAGGGTATCTCCCTCATGGCAAGGAATCCAAATTCCAATACAAATTGGTGCCAACGTCCCTTTCCCATTTTTTCACCAATGTCTAGTGTAGTAGCCATCATTGGCCACCCGCTCAGCTATGTCCCCTCCTCATCCTTCCTAGGGGAACCTTTGGGGAGTCCTTGCCCCCTTTTTACAGGAGCCTGTGCTTGGGCTTGGGGTGATGAGACTTGAGGCTTCTACACCTTTGGTCCCCAGGGTTGGTCCGGGAAACAGGCCTCATGTATCGCTTATCACTGCTTGCCATTGACTACTTTAAGTATCTGTCTCCCCTGCTGGACTATGGGCTCTTAGAGGCCAGGGCTCAGTGTGACCCCTCTCTGGGCTCTGTAGGAGGGATCTGTTGGGCAGAAGGAGACCCCCGGTGCTGGAGGCAGGCTCTTCTTGCATGCCTCATGGGGACTTCCATCTCACACAGCCTCCCTGGTTGCCCATCAGCCTTTCCCACCTTGGGCAGGATTCTGATCCATGGCTTTCTTTAGTCTCAGAGCAAAAAGCTCTCTCAATGTCACTCTAAAACTCAGGCATACTTACTCTGTGTTCATTCTGTTAAAAAAAAAAAAAAAAAAAAAAAAAAAAAAAAAAGCGCCCTTCACATGATCTAGCTCTCAGGCAAATTGGGAAAAAAAGAAAAGAAAAGAAAAAGCCTTAATTAAAAGAAAGTAAGGCACAGTTTTCACGCATAATGAGAAATTGCTTTTTGAGCCAGCATGATAAAATCCTACCACTCTGAGGTTGCCCTCGAGAAAGTGAGGATTAAGAAAGCCAGGGTTTTATTTAAGGGCAGTTGGAGAAGTAATGGCAGCAAACCCTTAGAAAGCACTCGCTGTGTGTGCCAGACATTCCTACATGCTTTACAAATAAGGGAAAGCAGCGATTGCCTTAAATCCTGCTGGCTGAAAGCTGAGAAGAGTGAAGAGAAAAACATGGGTGAAGGAGAAAAATGACCAAGGACATCCCAAGATGTGGCATGGTCCGGAGGGTGCTGAAAGGCAACTGGTGCTGTTACTATTGGGAACTGGATACCTTGTCTAAGATCTTTAATAAGTGGTACTCTAGGGTGTGGTTTGCAAATTTGTTTTTAAATCACCCAAAGTGCTTTAAAAATTCTAATAGCTGGGGTTTACCCCCAGAGATTCTAATGAAGTTAGACTGGGGTGTAGCCAGGATAATGAGACTTTTCACAAAAACCCCAGGAGATCCCAATGCCAGCGGAGGTTGTATACCCTGGCCTAATGTTGTTTACCAGTGCATTGGTTTCCTCAGCTGCCATAACAAAGTGCCACAAACTGGGTGACTTAATGCAGAAATTTATTGTTTCATAATTCTGGGGGCCAGAAACCTGAAAGCATAGTGTTGGCAAGACCATGTTCCCTCTGAAACCTATAGGGGAGAATCTTTCCTTGCCTCCTCCTAAATTCTTGTGGTTTGCTGGCAATCCCTGGCATTACTTGGTTTACAGCTGCATGACCCCCATCTCTGCCTGCGTTGTCACATGTTTTTCTCCATGTGTGTCTGTGTCATCTTAGGGTCACCTTCTTGCAAAGATACTGATTAGGGACCAACCTACTCCAGTATGACTTAACTAATTACATCTGCAATGACGATATTTCCAAATAAGGTCATGCTCTGAGGTGTTGGTATTTAAGACTTCAACACATCTTTTTTGTTTTTTTTATTTTTATTTATTTATTTATTTTTTTGGTGTGTGAGACTGAGTCTCGCTCTGTTGTCCAGGCTGGAATGCAATGGTGCCATCTCGGCTCACTGCAACCTCCGAGGTTCAAGCAATTCTCCTGCATCAGCCTCCCGAGTAGCTGGGATTACAGGCATGTACCACCAAGCCCAGCTAATTTTTGTAATTTTAGTAGAGATGGGGTTTCACCATGTTGGCCAGGCTGGTCTGAAACTCTTGACCTCAAGTGATCTGCCCAACTTGGCCTCCCAAAGTGCTAGGATTACAGGTGTGAGTCACCATGTCCAGCCATCACATCTTTTCAGAGAGACACAATTCAGCTCACAACAATGGGTATAAGTGCTTGTTCCTGCAACCCCTCAGCTTTGATCTGTGGACTCTGCCTGCCCATTGCCTGAATGCCATACTCACAGCCTGAGTTACTGCTTAGAGCCCAGCATCCCCACATATTTGGGAGATCCCTAGTGGCCTTCCTGCCTAAGAAGCCTCTACCTTTCTCCTTATTGTTCATGGAGTCCTTCATGCTACTTCACTCAAAGCCTTTTGCCTTGGCTGACTTGGCCTTTGGCTTCTGAGTCTTCAACCCCAGGCTCCTTGGCAAGGCTACTGAGAGCCTGCTAAATTTCTCAAGCACCCTTGCCATGAGAGGTATGCTGTACCCTGTCCCCTCAAAAGCCCACTGCTAGCTGGGGCTCAGCCACAAAGCAGACATCCCATCCCATCCAGCTGCAGGTCTGGTACTTGCCTCCTCTTAGGTAGCATCAGAGCTCAGCCATTCCACTCACCAGGAACAAGACCCACTAATGAGTCAAAGCTCCTTTAAAATCTACATTTGTCTGGACCTTGCTGTGCTATTAAACAGCTGAGCGTCCTTGGGCAAATCACTTAACCTCTCTGAAGCTCTGTTTCCCCACCTTTAAAACACAGACGACAATCCATGCCCTCATTTCTGATCACAAACACTCAGGACAAACACATCTCAGAATTCAGAACAGTTTGGGGTTTTAAAAAAATAACATGAGCCCATAAAACAATGCTAGTGAGATCTGGGGCAATATTGTGGGCTCAGACACACAAATATTTCCACAATGAGGCATATCAAAATTCACACCATGGGAGACAAAGGCTACAGATAGCTTCCTATCAGTTTGGATCAGGTTTGGCAGCCAAATGAATTTAGTGTTAAACACACACACAAACTCTCTCTCTCTCTCTCTCTCTCTCTCTCTCTCTTTCCATTTTCATAGCTTCTTGAATTTCTGGACTGTATGTATGAGAATGTCAACCTAAATCTAGTTCACGTGTTTGTGGTAACTATCACAAGAGATAATATATCATACATGTGGGTATCTTGCAGAATAGCTAGTTCAAAGTAATTAAATATTTGTGAATCTGGAAAATGAAAAAAAGCTTCAATCTAGCTCAAGCCAAAGTTTGCCACTCTCCTTAAAACACTGCAAAATTTGGCCTGAAGGCCTGCGACTTGTGCATTATAAGTGGTAAAATGTCCCCAGCGTTGCCCTGCTCCCCACTTCATCATCAGCCCCAAACTGAGGTCTCAGCATGTGACAGGAACCACATTCATTCTAATCATCACAGTAATTTTTTTAAAAAATTCCAGCTCCATTCCACATCTCTTAAGTTTTAGCATAAATCATTGTTACAAGAAGACCTGCTCTTAGAAAGATCTTTAGAATCAGAAAACTCCTATATTCTCCAACAGCAGCCTGGTTTCATGAAATGCAGCCAGTCTCAGGTTCACAGGTTTTCCTCCTCAGTTTGGAAGTGGTTTTGATGGTAGCTGCACTGAGAACATCCCCAAAGCTCCAGGAGACATGAAAAACGAAAAAGAGTGGAGTGTCTACAAATCAGCAGCCACTGCTACAAGGGAGCTGAGCAGCTACACTCCGTCAGGCCAGGGCTGGAAAGCCCATTGTCTTCTTCAGTTCAGACTGCTATAACAAAACGCCTTAGACTGTGTAATTTTATTTATTTTTATTTTTATTATGTTTTTTGAGACAGTCTTGCTCTGTCGCTCAGGCTGTAGTACAGTGGCACGATCTCAGCTCACTGCAATCTCCGCCTCCCAGGTTTAAGCAATTCTTCTGCCTCAGCCTCCGAAGTAGCTGGGATTACAGATGTGCACCCCCATGCCTGGCTAATTTTTGTATTTTTAGTAGAGATGGGGTTTCACCATGTTGACTAGTCTGGTTTTGAACGCCTGACCTCAAGTAATCTGCCCAGTTTGGCCTCCAAAAGTGCTGGGATTACAGGCATAAGCCACTGAGCCTGGCCTAAACCGGGTCCATTTATAAACAAAAGTAATTTATTGATCATAGTTCTTGAGGCTGAAAAGTCAAAGATCAAGGCAGTGGCAGGCTCCATGTCTGATGAAGGCCTCTTCTTCATGCATGGCAGCTTGTGTGTGCCCTCACATAGCAGAAGGAACAGAGGGAGTCCCTCAAGCCTCTTTTATAAGGACACAAATCCCATTCACAAGGGCTCCAACCTCAAGACTTAATCACTTCCTAAAAGCCCTGCTTCTTAAAATTATCACATTGGGGATTCAGTGGCAACATATGAAATTGGAAGAGGGAGACATGAACATCCAGACCACAGAACCCATCAGGCCTAGTGTGACCTTGGATAAGCTAATCACTTCCTGGATCCCTAAGTCTTCACCTGCTAAATAAGCATGTGGATTATATTCCCTTCCAAGGAACTTGTGGCTTAAAAACTCCACAATGAAGCTTTCTGCCTGTTTGAGATAAATGTTGGTTCCCTAAAGAGATTTGGAAAATAAACGAGCTATTAATAGCTTCTGATAGACAATTTCAGGCAGGAGGTAAAGAAGCAATTACACAGTGCACATCTCACGCCACACCCAGCCTTCGTATGCTGATGGATTCAGGTGACAGTGTGGTTCTGCAGTTCCCTTGGGGAATTTTGTTTCCCAAAGCCAGAGACTGACTGCTCCCACCACGGCCTCTGCTGGGCAGCTGCTACGAGGCAGGAGCCTGTCAGAAATCAACCCAAGCAATGACTTCTTTTGGAAACAGAATCTCCAGAATTTGAGGTAATTCAGGTAAGTGTGGCAGATGGTAGCATCTCAAATTATCTTTTCTCCAAAGAAACTGGGCAAGGGTGATGATCTCTGGTGGCCTGAATTTAGAGTTGAGCAATAGTAAGAATACGGCAGGTGTAATAGGTTCCTATTGAGGGAAGCAGAAAGATTTGGGGCAGAGCACTCCCTCAGGTATACAAAGAACAGGGGCCATGCCCAAGGTTGTAGCTTCGGCTCCAAGGAGGAAAGTAAGCATGGAGGGCTTCTGAATTGGACTAAAGCCATCTCTGTGCTGAATGCTGGATATCACATTCTAATGAGAGTGAAGGAAGGGGTAAGACTTGGCCACATGTCGTCTCTTTACAGTGACCTTAAAAAGCACATCACCTTCCTCAGGAGTAAAATTCTATTAATAGAACCAGTCAGGAAAAAAATAATGCACGCGAGTGTGTTGCATGGAAAATCTCAGAAACTTGGCCAAGAAAACTGAAAGATCAAGAACCTGAGTAAAATTCATCATAACGATAGAAGATAATGAGAAGAAACACAAAACTTCAAAATAAAGTAGTTAAGCGTATGTATTGAGGACATGGGAACAACATTTACGCAGGTGAGAATCAGAGAAGGAAAGGCCTTTTTTCTGAGTGTCAACTATGTGCCAGGCACTGTGCTAGGCACTTTCAATTCATTATTTCACTTCACTCCCATAAAATACATATGAAGTAGCATCGGCAGTCATTGCAGTCGCAGTAATAATAAGAAAGCACCAGTAATTAAAAATCATAGTATTTTTCAAATCTTTTTGTGATGAAAACATACCCCAGGTTCAGGGAGGCAAGTCTGTAAAATACAAAAGGCATGAAGAGAAAAATGAGAACTCCTATAAACTCATCATTAGATATGAGACTAATGCCAAAGCTCCCACAGCCATAGCATCCACTTTACCATCAGAATTAAGAGGTCCTTTCTCTGAGAGTCATAGTCCTTGCTCATGTGATTTCATTCGTTTCCAGGACCAATAATTTCAGAAATGACAATGGATTTTTTTTTCTTCATAGTCCAGAAAGTCTTGGTCAAAAAAACAATTTGGTTACCTGCAGTGACAGAAGGCCCTTGGCTGGGGCTCTCTGAGGGAATCCATGCTGACCACTCCCCATGACTTCCCCCACGCGACAATGGGCTAAGTGGGGCTCTCATGCTTCCCTTCCGAACCCTCTCCCCTCTCCTGACTCACCAAAATACACTGTCCTTGGGTACTTCCAACATATCTAGAGTCAGCTTCACACTGCTCTGGTGTTTGTTCATTCATCAGTTCCAGCCCGTTTTGGGTCAGACCCCATGCTAGGAGATGGGCATACTGGGATTTGGTGGCTGGGCATGGTGGCTCAAGCCTGTAATCCCAGCACTTTGAGAGGCCGAGGCGGGCAGATCAAAAGGTCAGGAGATTGAGACCATCCTGACTAACACGGTGAAACCCCATCTCTAATAATAATGCAAACAATTAGCCAGGTGTGGTGGCGGGCACCTGTAGTCCCAGCTACTTAGGAGGCTGAGGCAGGAGAATGGCGTGAACCCGGGAGGCGCAGCTTGCAGTGAGCCGAGATCATGCCATTGCACTCCAGCCTGGGTGACAGAGTGAGATTCCATCTCAAGAAAAAAGAAAAAAAAGGGGGGGATTTGGCAAGCTGCCTAGTCTGGAGGAAACCCACAGTCCCTGCCTGCCATTCCATGACTTGCCATCTCACCCACCTATTCAGGTTCATTCTCCCAGCACCTTCTGCCCGTGTAGCAATAGAGTTTGTGGTCTCCAAGAACCAGCCCTCTGGGAGTGGCTGGCATTTTGCTTGACAGGGCGCATCAGATTCAGCTATCATCCCTTGTTATTATGAAGGTAAGGATGAAGATGCCCCTGTGGGAGAAGGGGGCTGCCTAAGACCGAAGTGTCTAGACACTGGTAAGCAAGGAGCCCACCCCTCCCTTGCCTGAGTGTGCGAATATACTCAGGATCCTCGGAGCAGTCAGACCAGTGTCTCGCTCAAAGTCCCCTGTTGTTTTTGTTCGGTTGTTCTCGCCCCTCACAGGTCCAGACTGGGGAAAGCTAAAGGGCTGTCTTGTGTGGTAATGGCCAAGTCACTTCTCCCTCTGGATCTCAACTGCCTTATCTGTAAAACGGGAGTGTTATATTGGTTGGTGGTCCAGCATCATCTTTTCCATGTATGCAGGTTTATGATTTTATATAAACCTGTTTCTCATCCTAAATCATAATTATGATTATAATCATAAATTGAAGGGGGTGTGTGCTGTGTGTTTCTGTGTGTGCACATGTGTGTGAGAGAGAGTGTGTGTGGTCTGAGAAAAATCTGACTCTGAGTTTTCTACGAATGCTCCAGAGAGCACTTTAAAAAGTCTGGAACCCTGGATTCTCCTTGTGGAGAGTACACACAACTGATACGCCCATGCGGGCCACACAGCCCACCTGCTGCACAAGCAATGGAGGAAGGGCATGGCAGACAACTCCCTGGACATGAGCTGGATGCAGGAGTCTAAGACAGGCATGAACAGAGCTCTGTGATCTGGTCTGGAGAAACGGGACATGTATGAGCACTTGGTTAAGGGCAAGCGAGATTATCCCAGAACACCTCAGGAAATCAGAGATAGAACAAGCTCCTGAGAAATGATGACAGGGAAGAACTGGGCAGGTAAATAATCAGACCTCCAGCTAGTCCATGGCTCAGGGTTAAATCCAGGGGTGCCCTCAAAGAACAGACACAATCCTTGTTCTCAGTCATGAGACAGCCATGCCTACTTGGCCCAGCATGTGTCTATTAAAGACAGAACTTTTAGGGGTGAGAAAGGGAAGCTGAGCATCCTGCAGCCCCCAGGGATGCTGCAAGGCAGCTGAGGGCCTCAAAACCTTACCACCATCAGTCCCGCCACCCACCAGCCTCCGTGTGTCACCCAGAACCGTGGATGTCCTCGCTTGCTGCCTGCTCACTTCTACTTTGATAAGGTCACCCGCCACACTTTATAATGCAAAAATAATATTCCTGCTGCCACTGCAAATTGTGTCTGAACTATCCACCCTTCCCAGCCTCATGCAGAAGGCAGCTCTGCAGGGGAGAGGCACGCCAGGCTGCAGTTACAAGGCTTATCAAGACACCTAATGAAACACCTTGTGGTGACTGCCCCCTCTGAGGAGAGCTCAGCAAAATGCATCACAGAAGCAGATGTCAGGTTTAAGGCAAAAGCTTCCAAAGCACTAAAGCCACACATGGAAGGACTGAGACTGGCCCTATCTGTAGCAGATGTTCGCCAAGTCTGTGGTGCTGGGGCTCCTCACCCTTCATAAGCAAAATACCACAATAATGGTTTGACATTCTTGGCTCCTGGGGGTACAAGAGGAGGCACTCTTGCTTAATACAAAGCTTGGGGTAGTGACTACGTATCTGGGGAATGACCTCTTTACGGATCTCTTCACTGTCCCTCAGGAGCTCTGGTTTCCCATGTGGCTGGTTTGCTCCTACCCTCTGAAGTGGGGAGCTCGGGAGAATTGAGATAAGGACTGGTCTGGGGACAGAGGTTCCAAGAAGGCTACACAGCCTGCTTTTCTCCTTTATTTTGTTTTCCTGTGTCGTAGGTCTGCTTAGAAAAGAACCAACTGAAGTAGGTGCCCTAGTGCAGGGGTGGAAAATGTGCAGGTACAAGCCAGATGCAAACTCTGTCTCTACTCCTTACAAACAATGAGACTCTGGAGAAAACAATGGGACCATTCTATGCCTGTGTTTTCTCATCTTAAAAATGAGGGTGGTGATGATAACAGTCTCCATGTCCTCCAGTTTTTATGAAGATCAAATTAGTTAATGCCTAGGGAATCAATCAGGGTCACCCTGGGCATGTTCAAAGGACGAGAATCCAAGGCAAGTTAATAAAGGGAATATTTACAAAGGTACAAAGGTGGCAAGGACAAGGGTGAGTGTAGCAGAGCACCCATGTGGATGGAAGGGATCAGGGGAGGAAGTTGTTAACAGAAGCCAGCATGAGAGAACAGGGTTGAGAAGGCCCCCTTGAGAGGAACAGCAACCGTCAGTCAAGACACATGGTTGGCCCACAGCAACCACACAGGGAAGGCCCAGGGAATAAGTACACAGAACACTCTTACTCCCCGCCCTGCTCTGATCTCTGGCCATACAGAAGCCTAAGGGCATTGGTAGAGCCCATACAGGCCCGCCTTTCAGGGCAGTGAGCAGGGTGGAGATGGGTAAATATGGATTGAGAGGGTCACGTGAACAACACTAGCACAGCTCTCGATCTGCCCGGGAAGTAAGCACTCAACACACGAGATGTTGCTGTATCCATGGGCATCAGCTTGGATATATGTGTTCGGCCCTCATCACTGGAACACTAAATGGGGCTTTAGAGTCACATGCCACAGCCATCAATGTCTCTCACAGACCTGTAGCTGCTACAGTTGAGTGACCTGCTGGCTGAAGGGAAGGCCACCCACAGGTGACACTCCCAGGACTTCCCTGGGCCTACCACATTCACCTTGAGACTGCTTAGACTTTGCAACAATGACAGGGCAAGAGGCAGTGATGCTTCCATCCTGATAGAAAACAGGGGTCTTTAAAAAAATTTTTCCATAGGTTTTTGGAAAACAGGTGGTATTTGGGTACATGAGTAAGTTCTTCAGTGGTGATTTCTGAGAGTTTAGTGCACCCATCACCCTAGCAGTATACACTGTACCCAATTTGTAGTATTTTATCCCTCACCCCCCTGCCACCCTTTCCCCCTGAGTCCCCAAAGTTATTGTGTCATTCTTATGCCTTTGCATCCTCAGAGCTTAGCTCCCGCTTATGAGTGAGAACATATGATGTTTGGTTTTCCACTCCTGAGTTACTTCACATAGGATGATGGTCTCCAATTCCATTTGGTCACTGCAAATGCCATTATTTTGTTCCTTTTTATGGCTGGGTAATATTCCATGGCATATATATGCCATAATTTCTTTATCCACTTGTTGATTGATGGGCATTAGGGCTGGTTCCCTATTTTTGGAATTACAAATTGTGCTGCATGTGTGTGCAAGTATCTTTTTTGTATAATCACTTATTTTCCTCTGGGTAGATACCCAGTAGTGGGATTGCTGGATCAAACGGTAGTTATTTTAACTCTTTAAGGAATCTCCACATTGTTTTGCATTAGTGGTTGTACTAGTTTACATCCCCACCAGCAGTGTAAAGTGTTCCCTTTTCACCACATCCCCACCAACATCTATTATTTTTTGCTTTTTTGATTATGGCCATTCTTGCAGGAAGAGTATCGCATTGTGCTTTTGATTTGCATTTCCCTGATCATTAGTGATGTTGAGCATTTTTTCATATGTTTATTGGTCCTTTCTATATCTTCTTTTGAGAATTGTCTGTTCATGTCCTTAGCCCACTTTTTGATGGAATTTTTTTTTAAATTTGTTTGAGTTCCTCGTAGATTCTGGATATTGGTCCTTTGTCGGATATATAGACGGCAAAAGTTACCTCCCATTTTGTGGATTGTCTGTTTATTCTGCTGATTGTTTCTCTGGCTGTTCAGAAGCTTTTCAGTTTAATTAAGTCCCATCTATTTATCTTTGTTTTTGTAGCATTTGCTTTTGGGTTCTTGGTCATGAAATGTTTGCCTAAGCCAATGTGTAGAAGGGTTTTCCCGATGTTATCTTCTAGAATTTTTACGGTTTCTGGTCTTAGATTTAAGTCCTTGTTCCATCGTAAGTTGATTTTTGTATAAGGTGAGAGATGAGGATCCAGTTTCATTCTCCTACAT
The DNA here is from genome assembly GCF_043159975.1 of Macaca nemestrina. Lineage (NCBI taxonomy): Eukaryota > Metazoa > Chordata > Mammalia > Primates > Cercopithecidae > Macaca > Macaca nemestrina. The sequence continues at coordinate 21,963,925 of NC_092139.1, read as the reverse complement.
GTGGCCTGCCAGTTATCCCAGCACCATTGGTTGAATAGGGTGTCCTTTCCCCACTTTATGTTTTTGTTTGCTTTGTTGAAAATCAGGCTGTAAGTATTTGGGCTTATTTCTGAGTTCTCTGTTCTGTTCCACTGGTCTATGTGCCTGTTTTTATACCAGTACTCATGGTGAGGAAACAGGGGTCTTTCTGATAGCCAAGGGGGAGGTGGAATTTGCTAAGTGAAAGAGGTCCATTTTAGGAAGTCCCACTTTCTCTTAAATGACAACCAGCCTCCCCCTAAGTCTTTCCCAGTTGCTCTAGGCCTGAATTCAGAGCTCCATCGTTCTTTCACAGAACTCCTTGGAGTAACAATCAAGTAAATTAAATCAATTAATCCAACATTTACAGAAAGTCAGGCATGTACTGCTTCTGGGGAAAGTGGAAAGAGATCAGATGCAGACACTGTCAGTGGTTTCTTTTTCCCAAGAGGACAATTTTGAAACTCCCTCTTCACATGGCCCTAGGGTAGCTAAAGCCAATAGAGGTTCATTCTCCAAGATTGGGTGGTGCAGTGGGTAGAGCATCAGCCCTGGGGACCACAACACTCTGTTTGAACCCAGCTCCATTATTACATCATCTTGGGGAAAAGTCACTTAGACTCCCTGAACCCTGTTTTCCTCCTCTGAATCATTCAGAAAATAATCTCTAACTCACAGGATCACTCTAGGGATTACACGAGATGATGTGTGTGAATTTCCTAGAACAGCACCCAACACACAGTAAGTCCTCAATAAATGTTAGCTCTTCACCCCTACAAGAACTCCAGGTCTCCAGATGCCTGAGTTAATGCTTCTCATGTCTCCCCTTAAAATCTCAGACTTAGAGGAAGTTAATCCTGCTGTTTCTGTTTCCTACAACTTGAGCTGTGCTACCCTGTCCCATTTCCTTCTGGGTCCAAGTTTCATCACCTATTAAATGGAAGGACACAGGTTACACAATGGATAAGCCAAGGGGTTCTCAGCTTTCCCTACGACTACATTTCTCCCTGGGCTGCATGTTATGAAAGGCCTGTCCACTGCATAAACCGAATTTGTGAAGTCAAGATTACCTCTTCCTCCATCTTCTCCTAATCAAAGCAAGTGCCCCCTTCAGGTTTCTGAGCAGCATGAGATCACAGCCTTGTTCAATGGGTTGATTTTGAAATCTAACCCAAAGAACTTGAGATTTCTTTGAACCTGTATAGTGTAGGCACAGGCATCTTGAAATACTAAAAGTGGTTCAAGCACTACCACTTCTCCTTCCCAGATTCCCAGGTCCTCAAGTTGAAAAGCACTGGACTAGATCATTCTTACGAAGCCCTCCAATTACTGACATTTTAAGGTCCTAACTGGAATAACTAAGGAAAATCAGGCCCAACCTGAAAAGGCATTTGTTAACATGAGATGCACTGTGGCTTATTATGGCAAGGGCTGGATATATAAGGATGGAGGCATTTTATTTATGTTAGGAGACTGGGCCATTAACCAGGGTTGTGAATGTACCTTCTACAGGCGAGTCTTTTGGCATCCCCCAGTGGTAGGCAATCAGGTCCTTTTTGTTCAGTTGCTATACACCCACTGCACTGTAGTGTCAACCCCAAAGGCAGTGACACTTACACATTCCTTTGTGAGGCCAACTGCTGGTTTAACCCATGGCCAGGCCTGGTCCTTATTCTCCAAGCAACAGGGAAGGTGCTTAGAGGCCCACGGGCTTATCTGTCGAGTTGTTTTCCTGCAGGTCACTTTGGAGCATCCCCTCGTGACCATGGCAGTGATTTGAGATCAGATGTCTTCAAAGAGCAGCCCTGGGGCCAGTCTACGTCCTGACTCCCTTTCTTCTCATCAGATGGAAAACTCACAGATGGGAAAAAAACAAGCTGATTACCCAGGTCTCATTCCCCACAAGCGTCTTCCATCCTCGCTCCTCATTAGGGGTCCTGGTAGCTGGCTCGTTGCTAAGTCACACTTGCAAGACACAGTTTTTCTGCCACTTCCTTAGATCTGCACTTAATTACAGCTGTTCCTTCCTGTTGGCCATTCTCCACTGTTTCAAACATCCAAGATACTAGTCTTCTAATGTTCTTATCCTCTCATTAGAGTTGAACATTTTGTTCTTGTCTTACATCTATTCTGTCCCCTGCACAGCTCAAGAAGTACTTGAGTTTTTGCCTCTGCTTTTATGTTGCATAATAAATAGCATTCTGCCTGGTGTGACATTGAGAATAACGGATTTACTACTTTCTATCAAAAGTATCTAAAGATCCATGAAGACTCACAAGGCTCCTTTCTTTTATTATTATTATTATACTTTAAGTTCTAGGGTACATGTGCACAACGTGCAGGTTTGTTACATATATATACTTGTGCCATGTTGGTATGCTGCACCCATCAACTCATCAGCACCCATCAACTCGTCATTTACATCAGGTATAACTCCCAACACAATCCCTCCCCTCCTCCCCCCTCCCCATAATAGGCCCTGGTGTGTGATGTTCCCCTTCCCGAGTCCAAGTGATCTCATTGTTCAGTTCCCACCTATGAGTGAGAACATGCGGTGTTTGGTTTTCTGTTCTTGCGATAGTTTGCTAAGAATGATGGTTTCCAGCTGCATCCATGTCCCTACAAAGGACACAAACTCATCATTTTTTATGGCTGCATAGTATTCCATGGTATATATGTGCCACATTTTCTTAATCCAGTCTGTCACTGATGGATATTTGGGTTGATTCCAAGTCTTTGCTATTGTGAATAGTGCCACAATGAACATACATGTGCATGTGTCTTTACAGCAGCATGATTTATAATCCTTTGGGTATATACCCAGTAATGGGATGGCTGGGTCATATGGTACTTCTAGTTCTAGATCCTTGAGGAATCGCCATACTGTTTTCCATAATGGTTGAACCAGTTTACAATCCCGCCAACAGTGTAAAAGTGTTCCTATTTCTCCACATCCTCTCCAGCACCTGTTGTTTCCTGACTTTTTAATGACTGCCATTCTACCTGGTGTGAGATGGTATCTCATTGTGGTTTTGATTTGCATTTCTCTAATGGCCAGTGATGACGAGCATTTTTTCATGTGTCTGTTGGCTGTATGCATGTCTTCTTTTGAGAAATGTCTGTTCATATCCTTTGCCCACTTTTTGATGGGGGTTTTTTCTTGTAAATTTGTTTGAGTTCTTTGTAGGTGCTGGGTATTAGCCCTTTATCAGATGAGTAGATTGCAAAAATTTTCTCCCATTCTGTAGGTTGCCTGTTCACTCTGATGGTAGTTTCTTTTGCTGTGCAGAAGCTCTTTAGTTTAATTAGATCCCATTTGTCAATTTTGGCTTTTGTTGCCATTGCTTTTGGTGTTTTAGGCTCCTTTCTACTGTAGAAGATTGACTCTGCTTTTAACAATGCTGATTTCTATTATTCTTAACTTTATTAACTCTAATCTTACTCAACTCTAATCATCACTGTCTTGCATTTCTCCCTTTCCAAGTCAATTCTTGATCCATTATAGGCATCTATAATTATAATACCTCCCTGACTGCCTGGGGCATTACTTTTACTCTCAAAAATGTCCCTATTGAAACAAAAATAAATACGTCACCCAACCATAGAGAATAAGATGTTTCCTGTTTATTTGCTATTGCTTCAGCTCAAGTTCCTGCTCTCCATGCATCAAAGCAAGGGTCAGCAAATATTTTTCGTAAAGAGCTAGATAGTAAATACTTTTGGCTTTGCAACCAAATCATCTCTTTTGCAACTACTCAGTTCTGCTATTGTGGTGCAAGAGCAGCCACAGGCAGTACGTAAATGAATGGGTGTGGCTGTATTTCAATAAATTTAACTTACAAAACAAGCAGCAAACCAGATTTGGCCTGTAGACCATAGTTTGTAATCCATGCTTATATATGGACTGAGATAATGATCTGCCTTTCCCTCTAAAGAGCTGATTTTCCTAACAGCATTAATTACATAATCTATTATTTCCCAAAACGATTTAAGTCTACCATCATCACATAGTAAGTATTTACATAGACACAAATCATTTTCATTATTTTATTTTCTATTCTGTTTCAATTACATTTTATTTCACTAGGCACTAAATTGCTTATAGTATTAAGTTATTTTATAACTCTTTATAACTTTTTGCTGTGCAAATCTCCCTTCTATTAACACTTTAAAAAACATTTTTTGCCATTCTTATGCGTTTCATCTTCTATCCAAACTTTACAATCATTTTTGTCAAGTTTTAAAAACATAAACATGTAATCACTTTGGGGGAGAACTGGCATATTTGTATAAATACACATTTCCTTTCAGAAACATGGTATTTTTCAAAGTATTCAAGTCTTCTTTTACGTGCCTCCATGTTAAAGTTTTCATGTGGTTCTTCCATTTTTTTTTATTATCTTCATCCCAAGCTTTAAAAAATATTCTGTCCTGTTATGATTGGGTTTTTCTTTGCTCTATATATTACAATTTAAAAATTGCACATAGAAAAAAGCTGATAATTTTTTTTTAGAAATTTATTTCGTATCTGGTCCCTGAAACCTCTTGCTAATGCCAATGGGTTCTTCTTTGATGCATCCGGCACACGTTTTTTTTAGAATACTAATCACACTTGTTCACAGGGCTATGTCCTTTGATTTTCAGAGCCAGAGTATTTTTTTTTTTCCCCCATCAGTTTGAGAATTTTTCTCCACTGGCTCATCCTAGAGATACAGCCTTCATTCATGGATTCTGATCTCCACCATGGCCAGCCTAGATGCCTCCTCTACATAACAAACCCTCTTATCTGACCTACAGCATGCCTTCTAGTTCATGAGGCTTGTACTAGCTTTACAATGCTTGGGTGGGGAAGAGAACAGAATGGGAAGTAGGTAGGGTTGCAGAAACCCACTGGGAAGCCTAGACCTCCCTAGAGAGTGAACACAAGTTCACTCAGAGTGGCCAAGAGAATATGACAAATGCAGGTTCCACCCAGGTTGCCAGGATACTTGAGGAGTCAAAGCTGGTGGTGGAGCTGCAGAGCAAAGATGTTCAAGGGAAGGCATCAGGAGATGGGGTTGCTAAGAGTCAGAAGCTAGATGATGGAGCAACAGCTTTGCTGCATTTCAGGGTAAGAGCAAAGAAGCTAAATCTCAGGCACCCTTTGGTCTGATATATCAAGACTAACTCAACATTGTCAACACCTTTTAGCTCATGTGGCTTGGCTCTGAGTATTTTGGTCTCATTCAGGAATCACACTCTTAATCAAGAAAACTAAGCAGAAGCCTCATATAAAGAACTGTGTATTAGTTAGGGTTCTCCAGAGAAAGGGAACCAACAGAATATATAAAGATATATAGAGGAGACTTACGGGAATTGGCTCATGCAATTATGGAGGCCAGGAAGTCCCACAATATGCTGTCTGCAAGCTGGAGAATCAGGAAAGCCAGTGGTACAACTCAGTTCAAGTCCTAAAGCCTGAGAACTAGAAGAGGTGATGGCTGATGGTATAACTCTCAGTCTGAGGCCAAAGTCCTGAGAACCCAGGGTGAGAAGGTCTAAATCTGGAAGTCCGATAGCCCAAGAACCAGAAGCTCCAATGGCCAGGCAAAGGAGAAGAGTCCTAGCTCAAGAAACAAGAGAGAAAAAAATGAACTCTTCTGCCTTTTTGTTCTATTCTGGTGCTCGAACGGTGGGATTAAGCTTGCCCACATTGGTAGACTTCTTTACTAAGTCTTCTGATTCAAATGCGAATCTCATCCAGAAACACCCTCACAGGCACACCCAAAATTAATGTTTTACCAGATATCTGGGCATCCCTTAGACCAATCAAGTTAACACACAAAATTAACCATCATAACCTTGTATAAGTTTTCCTCAGAATGACTGCATGCCAGGATTGGGCCAGCTGGCTGACTTTCATCACTACCATCTTGAGAGATGGGCTCCTAAAATACAGTAAAGTTGAGCTGGATCTGAATAGATTGATCCCATGGCTGAGCAAATCTGGGCAGGACTAGACTGAAAATGGGCAAATTCTGTACCAATCATTATCAAATCACATATGTGTCTAGATCTGTGTCAACAAACCCTCTCCAACCCACCAAATCAAAGCACAGGAGTAGAACTAGGGAGGCCTGCAGTACCATTACAGCTCACAGTACCTCGTCACAACAGGACTCTGGATCTCCTTACACCCAGAGTAGGATGTAATGGTGACATTCCATCTTCCCTTCCATAAGTACCCATGTGTTTCCTTTTATTTGTTCATTCATTTGTTCATTTGGCAAATACTTACCAAGCCTACTGTTTGGCCGGCACCTTACTAGGTACAGAAAATAGAGACAGGAATAAGGCACTCTATCCTTGAAGCACACACCCTGTTCACGTGTGGTTGGGCTAAGACATAGCAAGTGTGAACACCTTGACAAAGGAAACAAACTAGGGAGGTACGACCAGAGTTTAATCAAGGACTGTCTAACCTACCGCACCTGCTATCACTCAGAATTCTCACACGAAGCTTCCCTAGGCACACTGTGACAGAAAGGATGGGGGAGACTCTTCCTAATACCACCTGACATGCGCCTTGCACCCACCACAGGCATGGTACCTTGAAGCAGAGTAACAGACCAGCCAGATGATCACATCTCCCTCCCTTCCTCGAAGCCCCACCTATAGAGACTCATGATGATGTCTTACTGCCTAGGAAGCAGTACAGTAGCTAAAGCAATCACTGGGGAAAAAATCCTGAAATCTCTAAGCATTGCTCATCAGCATAAAGCTCGGAGAGGTCTGATAAAAGTTCACAGCTTATCTCCAAGCCTGCTTGCTCCCTCTCTGCCCAGAGCAGCAGCTGGGCAAGGGATTGCCTTCTTTGCAAAGAAGCAAATTAAATTAAATTAGATCAGTTATACCAGCACCACCAAGAACAGAAGCATCTTCAATAAAATTAAGATCTCAAAATGAAAACAAGGAAATCATCTTCTAAAAACCTAATCCCATTTCCCAGTTTAAAGGCACTCAACCATTGAGACCTTCTGTGGCAACTTTACATGAACATTTGGGAGCAGGGAACTAGGGGGAGACCTGGCAACATCATTTGGTAACCCAGGATCTGGGCCTTTTGTTTGTTGTTGTTTTATTCAGATTGGAAGCACATATCCAATCACACACTTGACATATAAATAGGCCATTTCAGTGAATACAGTCATTGGAAACCTTTTCCAATAAGAGCATGCCATATTGGCTATGCAAGAGTGTATTTATAACCACACACCATGGTATAGTGGAAAGAATGCCAGGTATTCCAGAAAATATGGTGGTTTGCACACCATTTCACAGAACCTCCATCTTCAAAGTTGACTGAAATGAGCAAAATGAATTCAAATGAAAAACAAAAATATTATTAATTCTAAAACTCAGAAAGTGCCCTGACTTCATGCTATAGGTTTTAAGTGCTACCTGGGCCAAAATGAAAGAAGAAGAATCTATATTCATGCCTTTTTTTTTTTTTTTTTTTTTTTTTGAGACAGAGTCTCACTCCTCCACCCAGGCTGGAGTGCAGTGGTACAATCTCGGCTCACTGCAACCTCCGTCTCCTGGGTTCAAGGGATTCTAATGCCTCAGCCTCCCAAGTAGCTGTGATCACAGGAGTGTCCCACCACACCCAGCTCATTTTTGTATTTTTAGCACAGATATGGTTTTGCCACGTTGGCCAGGCTTGTCTCGAACTTTTGACCTCAAGTAATCTGACCACCTCAGCCTCCCAAAGTGCTGTTATCACAGGCATGAGCCACCACACCCAGTCCATCCTCCCTTTCAAGATGGAAAAGTACTGTTGGCAAGGAAAAAAAATGTGGAATGGACAGAAAAGCTGAACAATATAGCTCCTAATTTGAAGAGAACAAATTGGAAAGGTGTGAATATTCCACTTGGAGCTCATTTTTTCTGCTTTGGATTGACTCCTTCCCTAAATCCCTTCCCAGAGCCAAATAATTATCAGGCAGAAACCAGTTATCTCATACGAGGACTCAAATGGGCAAAGAGAAGAAAATGAATGGGTTTAGAAAAACAAACGACAAAAGTCCATGAAACAGAAGTACCTCCCATTAAAGTAGCTGACTCATTCTGAAACAGGTGAGCAAATTGAAGCTTTAGGGGACCACCCACCCCAGGAAGAGGATCAATTGACAACTCAACAGAACTAAATCTAGTGTCAGAATTACAATAAATTTAGAGACAGATTAGAGACAAAGCCCCCAGAGGCTTTTTGCAAGTCCTCAACAATTTCCTCTCCCATAAGAGAGTAGTCAAACTGTGCCCAAGTAAATTGGGAAAATAGCAAAGGCAAATTCAGCATTACCAATCTGGATCAAATAACACCACCAGGTAATGACCCCCATTGATATAGTGGTCAAGTAGAGGGGAGAAAGTACAAGACTTAAAGGAAGATTGTGTGCCCCCACAGTAGGTTTCACATGCAAAGATTTTTTTAAAAAAAAACTCACCCTGGAAGAAGAGACAATCCAGGAAACATAAATAGATCACTGCTTTATAATCCCAGGAAAATTAAAGAGAACTTAAGCTCTATGAAACAAGCAATTAAAGGGTGAGAGAACATGATAGTTGTTCAAGACTGGGAGTGTATCAGCTTCTGGACAATCTCCCCCAGGTTCCCCCAAGGTTGTCTTCCAGGCAACCTCCCAGGTACTGTCCTCTCATCAATACTAGATCTGCTGCAGTTCCTGAACACGTGACGGCAAAGTGTGTAAAAATGCATATACTATTAGGGCTGGAAGGACCCTCATCTAGCCATCATCAATGACAGGACAATAAAAACCAAGTTCAGGCATCTAGTAATTGGCAAAGCTATAGCTTAGACCCCAACCTGACCCTATATGTATAAACAGAAAAGAAGAAGGATGAAGATAGGATGTTGGGAGGGAAAAAGGAGGAGAAAACAGAGGGAGAGAGAATGGAAGATGGAAGCAACAGCTGGGGTTCAGTAGAAAGGGGCACTGGACTAGTCAAAACACCTACCATGAATCAAATCTGAGTACCTGCCTTCAATTTCTGGGGCTACATGCCTACAAATAGAATTGTTGGGTCATATAGTCACTGTTTGATGTTTAACTTTTTGAGAAATGGCCAACTGTTTTCCACAGTAGCTGCACCATTTGTCATTCCCCTCAGCAATGTACAAGGTTCTAATCTCTTAGCTCTAGGACTCACTATGTTGCGTGACTCTGAAAAAGTCATTTTATTTATCCGAACCTCATTTTCTTTTTCTCTAAAGAGTAGGGGTTAGAACTAGATATCCTATTTCTGCCTATTCACACATTCTTTCTTTCCATCCAAATCCTGACCTTCCACTGCCCACATCTGTTTCCAAGAGTTTCCTGACAGTGTGAAGTGCTGTAATGAGTAAGTCCCAGCTCTGCTCCTTCTTAGAGCTAGAATTATCTTAATCCATATCCCCAAGTTATATTAATGCACTTCCATTTCCATCCCTATCTCTCAGCGTACATTTTTTCTCTCTTGTCTATTCTGTTAACCTTTTTGCAAGCATCATCTTGTTCTGTCTGTCGGCTGTCAGCTTTTCTCTCCAAGCTTCCGCAGAGTTGCCAGATTCTTGGCTATTTCTCCACCCTCAGCTCATAACTATTTTTCCCTGGAGCTCAGCGACTGCTAAGTGGTCTTTGTGAAATCCTATTAGGATAATCTCCCTGTCCGTGTCTCCTCTCAGCTGGGCTGCCTCTGGAAACCTCAGCCATCTTCCTACTCACAGTCGGCAAATCATAGGCTGGCTCCTGAGTCATCCAACATCGTACTTGTTCACAAACATGCTTACATGAGCTCTGAACCTGTCAAGTCTTGTAGCCCACAAGCAAGAGTTAAATTCACTGGAGATTCAACTCAGATGTCTTCTCCTTTAGAAAGTGTTTCCTGTGTATATGGGACCCCTACTCCCTCTACAACCCCAGGAATGACACCTGCCCCCTTTTTACTTTTTCTGTTTGTGTTTATGTTTATCATCTATCTGTCTCATCAGAGTGTCACATTCTTGAGAGCAAGGAGCTGGAGTATCTCGTCCAAAGCTGTATCCTCAATTCCTGGAATATTACAGGCCCTCAGTACATGTTTGTTGAATTCATGAATATGTGTTCCTCTTCCACAGAGTCAATCATGGATCTGCCTACCTGTCTACCTATTAGACCCAAAGCGACTTTGGGGCAGACTGGGATTTACTTGCCATGGTAACCCTTGTTAAAAATAAAATTACTCTGACACTTGTTAAAATGGTAAGGAAGACATTATTCAAGATTATTGCAATGGAGGAGAGAAATTAGGCAAATATAACAAAGACAGTTGGGGATTTAGAGTCAAGGAACAGAGTGAGTAAATGAAAAATTGCTAAGAGGAGACAAGGGTAGGGAGATTCTTGCTAAAACAACTTACCAGGGTTCTTACCGAAAGCAGGCCAGGATGATCAGACAGTGCTATGATCTGAATGTCTGTGGAAGCCTAAGCTCATATTTTGAAACTCTCACCGCCAGGGTGATGGTATTAAGCGATGAGGACTTTGAGGAGATGAATTAGGTCATGAAGGAGTGGGATTAGTGCCCTCAGAAAAGGGACCCCAGAGAGCTGCCTTGCCTCTTCCATCACATGAGGACACAACTAGAAGGTGTCATTTTTTAAGGAAGAGAGATCTCTAGACATGGAATCTTCTGGCACCCTGATCTTGGACTTCCCAGCCTCTAGAACTGTGAGCAATAAGTTTCTGTTGCTAAGAGTTAGTTTATGATACTTTTTTATGGAAGCCCAAATGGACGGACAGATGTCAAGGGGTTGGGGGATCCTCACTAAGCTAATCTAGCAGGGTTCTTGCTAAAACTGGGCTAGGCAGGCCACAGACAAGACAGCCAAAATTAAAGCCTAGTTGAGAAGGGAAATCAGAGGAGCACAACTAAAATTTGGTCAAGGGGAGAGTCTTTGTCACCCCAGCACCTAGCACAAGCGGTTGGTGCTAAATACTTATTGAGCCCAGCTGAGCATTCATCTTCAGGGTGGCCCTGCTTACCCTGACAAAGGTTTAGGGCTCTCATTCTCTCCTCTGCCCCTCAATGAGCTGCAGTGTCAGGAGAAGGGACCCCAGTAGATAGTGTTCAAGTTGCTGGGGGTGGGAAAGAGAGCAAAATGTGACAACCCCAAATTAATCAAGAAGGTACACCATTTTCCTAGGGTTCCATAACTCCAGTGATTTCCTGGGCCAGTCATCCCAAATGACCCTCACAGTCACTCTGTGAAGCAAGTTGATTTATCTTCTCATGTTATGAACGGAATAATTGACACTCTGGGAGGTCAAGTGCCATGTCATAGGTCACACACCCAGAATTTCATGAAGTCATGAACACATGAAGTGTTCATTTCTCTGCTCAGAAACTTTTTAAGTTGTTGTCCCTAAATATTGTACCAACTTGTACTAATACCAACAGTATACGGCCACCTGGTTCCCAGAGGTCTCACCAACACTGGATGTGTGTCTACTGGATTCCTTTTCCTTTTATTGATTTTTAAAAGCTCTTTACATGTTAATTTTATCAATCATTTTTTGTATATATAATGCAATATCCGAACTCAGTTTGATATGGATGTTTTCATCATGTTTATGGTATTTAGGGACAAAGATATAAACATTTTTCTTTATGGTTCTACCTTTAACAGTATCATCAGAAAACTGTCCTGCTCCCCAAAATTAAATATTTATTTATTCTTTAAACGTCATTTATGTTTTCCAAATTTTACATTTAACTGAAATGCACTGCATTTATCCAGAATATATTTCGGTATATAGTATGAAAGAAGGACGCACATTCTCCCCTGGTGGATTATCATTTCATCTTGACCTATCTCATTAATTAGAAATGTGAAGTTTGTCTATAACATGTACACATGCATGCATTCATTCACACACACACACACACATCCCTCTGTTTTAAGGACATATTTTTTTCTGTTAATCTATCTGTCTCTTATAAGATTGGTATAAGCTATTTGAACTATTTTAGTTCCAGGATATATTTCCAAAACTTGGAAGTAGAAGTCTTTCTCCATCATTCTCTTTCAACATTTGATGATCTGTGCCCATTTATTTTTCCAGATAAACCTTAAAATCATTTTATAACATTGCTTATTCATTTCTATTGCAATATACATTTGATATTTTAAATTGACAAGCTTTAAAATACCAAGCCTTCCCATCCAGAAATGAAATACTTCCATTTACGTGTTTTCCCAGTTTTATTTTATAGATTCCTTCTACAGTTCCTGCATATTGTCTCTTAAGCTGATTCTTCAGTCTTTTATATTTGTTGCTTTTTTTTTTTTTTTTTTTTTTTTTGAGACAGAGTCTCGCTTTGTTGCCCAGGCTGGAGTGCAGTGGCACGATCTCGGCTCACTGTAAGCTCCACCTCCCGGGTTCACGCCATTCTCCTGCCTCAGCCTCCCGAGTAGCTGGGACTACAGGCGCCCACCACCACGCCGGCTTAATTTTTTGTATTTTTAGTAGAGACGGCGTTTCACCATGTTAGCCAGGATGGTCTTGATCTCCTGACCTCGTGATCCGCCCGCCTCAGCCTCCCAAAGTGCTGGGATTACAGGCGTGAGCCACCGAACCCGGCCTATATATTTGTTGCTTTTATAGAATGAATCCTATGTTTCCTAACTGGTGATTGGTATTTAGAAAATTGTTGATTCTTGTATATTTATTCCCTAACTTGTCACCTTATTAAACTCTTTTATTGGGCCCTAATAGTTTTTCACTTATTTCTCTTGGGGTTTTGGTAGATAATAAAATCCTCTGCAAATAATAACTTTATTCCATAATTATACTTCCCATTCAGTTACTAGAAATCCCTGAATAAATGTTAAACAATTTTAGTGGTCCTGAGCATCCTTATATTTTTAGGATATCGGGTGTTAGTTTAGAATAGACAGGCTCTGTCACGTTAAGGAAACAGCTTTCTAGGCCTTAAGGATGACGATTATTCTCTACTCCTCCATCACCACCTTCACCCACCAACCTAGAGATAGTTCTTACTCTACTCTGGGCTCTGAGAGGCTGACCTCTGTGGTCTGTATCTCCCAGGCTTCCTTATTCTCTGCTTCTAGCTGAGTTTGGCCAACGGCAGAGTTTGGCCATGGGCAGAAGACCAGGGGATGGCTGTGTTCCTCCATAGCCTGACAAGCAATCCTTTAATACTTTAGCACCATTTCCATTTCCTACCATTGTCCTTCAGACCCATGGTGGTAATGGCTTCCCAAGGTTGCCAGTCCCTGGGTTGTTCACTATCCCTTATTAATTCCCTTGATTCTGATCCAATCTCTATTTCATTAAACCCCATTTAAATCATTCATCTCTCCCATGCTTCTTGCCCAGACAATCCCTAACTGATTGATAAATTAACACCCTCTGGGAAGTATTTTCAAACATCTTTTCAACATATCAAAATAATCAAATTATTTTTTCTTTTGTGAAATTAACATGACACTTATTCATTCATTCATATAAGAAAAGAAATTCTGAGTACCTACTATGTGTTGCTTGTTGTGCTAGACACTGAGATCAGGACACATACAAAAAACAAAACTAAACTAAATAAAACAAAACAGACAAGCCTTCTGCCCTTATGTTCTCTCAGGGAAAACAGTTACACAAACATGCAGATGAATAAAATACCTAAATATTAGGATAAGGACTAGAAAGAGTGTCTAGATAAAACAAAACAAAACAAAAAACAGGGAGTACATATTCAAAAAGGCTAGTCAGAGAATACTGCTCACAGAAGGTGACATCTGAGTTGAGTTGACATGCAAGCTCTTGCCGAGAAGAACCTTTGGCAAATGAAAAGCCTTGAGACAGGAAAGAGCCTGGTGTGGTTAAAAAAACAAAAACAAAAACAAAAACAGTCCAGGGTATCACCAGCAAGAGGGAATGTGACACAGGATATGAATGAACAGACAGGCAGGTGCTAGATCAGCAGTGTCCAACAGAAATACAGTGCAGGCCACATTTATAATTTTAAATTTTCTACCTGCCATACTGCAAAAGGTTACACACACACACACACACACACACACACAACACTATCTTTCCAACATATAAACAATATAAAAATTAACAAGACATTTTACCCTTTTTGGTAGGAAGACTTGAAGATCTGGTGTGTATTTTGTACTTAGTACATCTCAATTTGAAATGGCCACATTTCAAGAGCTGGAGGCCACTGTATTGAACCATTCAAGGCTACATGGTGCACAACAGACCTGGCTGACAAGGCTTCCCTCGGTTGAGAGGGACAAGACATCTGAGACTCACCTCTACAGCTCCCAGCATCATGCCTGGCACATGGTAGGTGTTCAGCAAATGTTTGCCACACAGGATGGCAGAAGAACTGCAAAATAGATGGCAGGTTCCTGAAGCAGAGAGGCTGCACCAGGATCACTCTGATACCTGCTCCGGGAAATTGGGTCTACTGTGTGTCCTCAAGCAAGAGAGGAAGTTGGGGTCCACCTGCTGAGTCTCCCACTGTAGGGGCTGTTCAGGGCCACCTCTCCCATAGCCGGGGTGCTTGGCAAAGCTGCTCCCTTAATTCAGAAAGATCACATCACACCATATGCCAGAGAGTGGGAGAGAGGGAGCCCATTAGCATTCATTGTACACAGCTTTTCATTTGGAAAAGCACCTCGAATGTGCCGATCTGCATTGCTTTGCTTCATTTTTCAACATTCATGAGTGTAATTGCATTTATTTTTCTCGTCAAGACTGCAAAACAAGTGATAATTTACTACATTACAGCCCATATCGGCTGGGTTTACAGCCACAACAGTTATAATCCACCCTCTTAGGGACTGGGTGGGTAAGCAGGGGGTGGTCTTTTTAGCTGAGAGCACTACATTTCTTTGTAACAGGAAGCTTGGGCCCAGCTGTTCTTCAAGGTTACAATAATAGTGGCAAAAACTAACCCATACAGACACACTGAGCTGTCAAAGCATATTCACTTCTACCATCTTGAGGGCTTCTTACACTAATGGGGTAAGGCAGACTTGCACTCCCATTCACATTTCCCAGAGAGAGAGACAGATTCAGAGATGTCCTCTGTAGTAGATGGTAACAGGTTGGTGAACAGCAGAGCCAGGGTTCAAACCTAGATTCATGTGATAGGAAACCCCGTGCTCCACTCATGATGCCACATGGCAGTGCCTGAGCTCTAGCAAAGCGTGAGGTCTTGCAGTTATATTGGTAGAAAAGAAGAGGACGTGATCTTAAAATTTTGTAAATGTGAATGAAGTGCCTACAGCAGCTATGACCACGAAGGAGACCTATTTTCATGTATCTACACTAAAGAATGCTAACTTCTGGCAGAGGATCAGGACAGGAGACTACATCCCTGCTTGAGGTCCATCCAGGTGCTACTCTGTCTGTGACTATCTAGAAATGAGAGCAGGGAAGCATGGTCTAGCCTTGTATTTGGAGATCATTCTCTGCAGACGTTTTCTTTCTCTTGAAAACAAGAGTTAAGCCATAGTGATGTTCAGACTTCAGATCACAAATGCTCATGAATTCATGAGTAGAAATTGATCAACAAGATCCAACCCTAAAAACTTATGGATTCATTAAAATCATTTCCTAAGAATAAAGTAGTGGACATGTCAGTGGTCGTGAGCTCCTCATTCCTTCTTCCTAGGTTTTGGAGGGATGTAAACTCCATCCCCTAACCTGACTCCCTGCCCCCTAATTACAACACATGGATCTTGAAAAGGGTGGACTTGAAAACTGGTCTTGCAGTAAAGGATCTGAGGAAAGTGGGCAGACCACGAAAAGCCTCAGATCTCAGTCAGAGGATATTGCTACCAAATGATGTGATATCTCATTCAAGAGGAGACCCTGGGGTCCAGCCCTACCTCTCCAGCTTTCTCCAAGGCAGGAAAGAGATACCGGGGGTCCCCATAAAGTCTGAAGAGCCAGAAGGTGACAAGTGTTCAGGAAGTCCCTCCAGCTACCTGGCCAGCATGCTGTAGTCAGCAGAGGACCCTTCAGCCCTGTTCCTGTCCCTTTTCTGCAAACTGAGGTCCTCTCTCTCAATCAGGTGATGCCTCTCCTCTCTCCACTCCTGATGTTGGTAAGTGAGACCCTGTGTGGGCCTTCCTGCCCCGGGCCAGGACTAAAATGACCAGATCTGGCCACTCCAGGGCCTGCTGCTGAGTCTCAGTAAGCACACATTGGACAAGGAACCTCCAACAGCCACTCAATATAAGGGGCCTCAGGTCTTCAAAGAAGGCCAGTAGGGGATGATGAATATTACAGCCCATCTAGTGTGAAACACATGCACTCACACACAGAGAGAGGAGGGGAGAGGGGAGAAGGGAGAGAAGAGAGGGATGGCAGGCCTAACAAGTCCTCAGGGTTTTCCATCAGTAGACAGGTTAACAAGGCACCTCCATCTGAGTCCCAGCTCGGAGACAGGACAAGAAGAAGGTGCTTGGTAGTGATGGAAGAGACCCACCATGGGCCCATGCACCAAACATTTTGTTCTGTGTGTTCTCAAATGTTTGTGATTTAATCCCTATGTGTCCCAATTGCATGACCTTTGTTTTATAAGTAAGAGAAAACCTTGAGCCACAGGGAAACTTTGCTCAATAGCTTTGTTCAAGGTCCCCCATGGTAGTCCCTCTGGCTATAGTGTCCCTGAACCTTGACCGTGTATATGCCTCTGGAATTTCTTTTCTGAAATTCAGCTGTACAGATAATCAAAGACCAAGGTTATCAAAGTTTCATTTCAAATGCAGGAAAGTAGTCTTTCAATTCAGGCAAATAACCTTTCTGTTACTATTTTCCATATTGCGAAGTCTAAAAACTTAGCACAAATCTAAAAATCAGGCTTGTAAAGGTGACATTTTGTTTGAAATGGTCAAAATTAGATAATTGTTTCAATCAGCATGGAGTGTTAAATGCAGGTTTTCTTCTAATTGTTGCTATCACCCAGAAAATAAAACTAAGATTTATTTTCCAGAGGTTGGAACTACACTCGAGGTGGCTCTCTGGTCTGCCAGGCCCCATCTGCTCCATGCTGCTACCACCTCCACGTGTACTCAAGACTCCCTTTGCTCCTGTATTGTGAAGTCTTTTCATGTGGTCCCTGGTGGCAGTAATGAACAAAGTGTGCCACAGCAGAACTGCTTTATAGACCCTCTGTGATATTAGAGTTAGAAAACTGGGAGTATTACTTAATCAGGGCTCTTCCTTGCACAGGTTAAGGCCACTGGAGCCCACAGAGACTAAGCAACTTGCTTCAGGCCACACAGCAGGTCGGCAGCACAGCAGACCCGGATCTCCTGAGACCCACTAAGCACCATGCTGTGAACCACAAGTGTATGTTTCAGCATCTCAGATTTTCTGTTTCCTTTAAATCTGTTTCCAAATAGCTTAACATTTCACTCATCCCCCAACTCACTTATTCGATATTCATTGAGGGCATTCTGGTGCCAGGGCCAGTTTTAGAAAGAGCTGAGGACAAATAGCTGTGAATGGAAAAGTTGCCTCCTGCTCTGATGAAGCTTATACTTCATTGAGGAAGATGGGTGTTAAATGCAAAATTACACAGAGCTCCTCCGTATTGAGCTCCCGCACTGCCTGACCAGGGACAGGGGCTGGAAGAACAAGGGAATTCTGAGACCCAGTGGTCTCCAAGGCAAAGGAAAGAACATGGCAGTGATGACAAGGGGATGGCAAAGTACAGCAGGTAGAGGAGGAAACTACAAGGATGCAAGCAATAGCTCCAACAAAGAGGTGTCCCAGGGTGCCAATCCTCTGCAGGGGAAAGAAGAAGGGAAGAAACTGGTGCTCCTGGTGGAACACCGGCTTATTCCTGTCTTTCTCTAGGAATGCACTCCCTGGGTCTCCTCAGGCTCTCATTCTTCTGTCCACACCCTAGATTGTGGCAATGTGCAGAGTTCTGCTCTCTGCCCTCTGCTATTCCCTTTCTCCTGGGAAATCTTGACCCTGCCCTTGACCCATTTCCTAGCTTCCCAAACACCCAATGGTTCTCAAAACCAATGTACTAAAATTGCCTGCTGTTTCCTGGGCCCCATCCCAGTGCCATATGTTGGGATAGGACCCAGGAATCTGCTTTTTAAAATACCCTAGGTGATTCTGATGCAGATGTTCAGTCCTCCTGCTCACTGAGACCCAAGGTCTGGTAAACATCAAACACTGGGCCAACACTTTCACTTGCTAAGAACCCAGTATTCTGGGCACAGAGGTAGGGTCTCAACATGTGCATCCTGGCCATTTTTAGCATACCTCTATAGGTATGTGTGTAATATACAGATGAGGAAATGGAACACACGTGGCTTAGCTAGAGTCACAGAACTTCAAAGAATAGGCACCTGACTCCCACACCCAAGTCCAGTAACTTTGTTCATTTCTTTCACCAAGTTTTCTTGAGCTCACCAGTATCTCCAACCCCCTTTTCCTCCTCCCCATTTTTACAGCTAATGTCCCCATTCATGCCTGATTGGTTCCCTCCTGGTCTACTGCCTTCCTTCCCACCACAGGCTCCCTGCTGCTCCAAGTTCCTTTCACACTGGCCAACAAGTGGTTATGCTAAAAGATAAATCTGATCAAACATTCCCTGACTTAATCTCTGATGAATCCTTACTTTTATCGTCCAACATCCTTCAAGTTGTGGCCCCAACCTCCCTTCTCATCACATCTAATCCTATATCACATGACCAGAGTATCCCTTCCTAGAATACTACGTTATTCAAGAGTATTGGTTTGAGTATCTGCCTCTACCACTTATGTGTGATTTTAGATAAAATCACACTGCCACTTCTGTGTGATTTTAGATAAGTTGCTTAATCTTTATGTGCCTCATTTTTCTGAACTGTAAAATAGGCTATTACTAGTAGCTCCTTCCAAAGGCTGTTGTAAAGATTTGATAATAAAAGAAAGATGACCAGTAGAAAGTGCTCAGCACAGTGTCATGAAAACAACAGATGCTCCAAAATGCTACCAGATACTAATGTCATCACCGTCATCCTACCATGTACGACTACTTTTTATTCTCTGAACATACCACATACTTTGAGGTATCTGACTGGAAGCAGACACCTCTTGGTGCCGGAAACGCATCAAAATTCTAAAGTGACTGCAAGGTAGGGTGGCCATAAAATATCCATTGTTGTACAAGGTGCTTGGTATGTGAAATTTTAGTTAATTCCCCACATAAGTCTTATGAGGCTCTTGTCCCTTATCCTCATTTTAGAGACGAGCATGAGGCTCACATAGGTTACCAAACAAGCTCCAGATCAGAATGCTAGTCACTAGTAGAACTGGCATTCCAGCTAATATCAGCCTGATTTCAATGTTCACACTTCTGTTCATTTCTTCTACATAAAAAGAACACAGATTTTTTGTTTTTACTCACTTAGGGTACACTGTACTGAGGATTGTGTCACGGTATCTTGCATCATTCCTACCCTCCTAAGCTCTCCCACGTATCACTGGGGCTGGAAGCCTAGAAACTATATCTTACTTTCTAGTAGGGTTCCAGCTTAGTCTTCACCAATGACAGAGGCAGAAACTGGGCCCTCACCAGACACTGAGCCTGCTGGCACCTTGATCTTGGAGTTGGACTTCCCAGCACACAGAACTATGAGACGTGAATTTAAGAATTCATATATCAGTTTTTTGGGTTTTTTTCTTAGATGGAGTCTCACTCTGTCACCCAGGTTGGAGTCCAGAGGCACTATGTCAACTCACCACAACATCCGCCTCCCAAGTTTAAGCAATTATCCTGCCTCAGCCTCCAAAGGAGCTGGGATTACAGGTGCCCGCCACCATACCTGGCTAAGTTTTGTATTTTTAGTAGAGACAAGGTTTCACCATGTTGACCAGGCTGGTCTCGAACTCCTGACCTCAAGTGATCCGCCAGCCTTGACCTCCCAAAGTGCTGAGATTACAAGCATGAGTCACTGCGCCCACCCTATATATCACACATTTAGTGGTATTTTGTTATAGCAACATGAATGGACAAGACAGAAATTAATACCAAGAAGTAGAGTGTTGTTGTAACAAATACGTAAAATGTGGAAATGGCTTTAGAAATGGTTAATGAGTAGAAGCTGGAAGACTTTAGAGATTCATGCTGGAAACAGTCTAGATTATTGTGAACAGAGTATTAAGGGTATTTCTGGCAAAGGTTCAAAAGAAGAAAGCTGGAGAGAAAGGCTCAATCTTCTTAGATATTATCTAAGTATAGTCATGAACAGAATGATGGTAGAAATATGGATGGTAAAGGCAATTCTGATGAGGTCTCTGACAGAAACGAGAAATAAGGTATTGGAAACTGGAGGAAAACTCATACTTCTTCAAGATAGCCAAGAACTCGGCTGAATCATAACCATGTCTCAATGCTTTCTGAAAGGCAGAACTTGCAGGTGATAAACTAGGATATCTGGTGAAAGAGACATCTAAGCAAAGTGTTGAGGATGCTACATGGCTTCTCTTGACTGCTTATAAAAAAAAGTGAGGTAAGAAATCAATTAAAGATGAATTTATAAGAAAAAGGGAAGCAGAGTTTAAAGATTCTGAAAACTCCCAGCCCGGCCAGGTCGTAAAGGTGTATTATGGAGAGAATACCAAGAGTGTGGCCAAGTCAATGTTTAATAAAAATATTAAGATGCCTAATAAGGATATTAGTATGTATGGAAGGAAGCCAGATGCTATTTATCAAGACAATGGAAGAATGACTCTGAAGGCATTTCAAAGATCTCTAAAGTTGTCACTCCCATCACAGGCCCAGAATGCCAAGGCCTGAGGGACAAAGCTATATCAAAAAAGGGATCTTGGGCACCCATGAGACTCACTGCTTTGTGCCACCTCAAGTCTCTGCTTACTGAATTCTGGTGTAGTCCTCCTTAGATGCCCCATATGTGACTCAAGTGGGCCCAAGTGTGGCTCAGGCTTCCCCTCCAGAGGGCAGCAACAGTCAAACTTGGTGGCATCCACATGGTGTTGACCCTGGCAGGTATGCTGAGTACATAAGCCGTGGGGGCATGGCTACCTCCACCCTGATTTCAAAAGATGCCCTGGGAAGCCTCAGTGCCCAGACAGAGAACTGCCAGGGTGGATGGGGATGCTGTGAGAACCCTCACTAGTGCAATTCTGTGGAGCCATAGAAATGGAGCCACTGCACAGAACCCCTATTAGGGCAATGTTTCATGGAGCCATGGAGACAGACAACCCTTGAGACCTCAGACTTGTAGAGTCACCATCATGCAACACAAGCCTGGGAGAGACACAGGCACCCAGCCTCAACCACTGAGAGCTGCTTTGTGGGGTGCACCCAGCAAAGCCATGAAGAATGGGGCTGCCTGGGGCTTTGGCCCACCCTTGCTGCATGGTGTCCAAAAGGTAGGACGTAGAGTCAAAGAAGATCATTCTCAAGGCTCAGGATTTAATGCTGCTTGTCTTCTTGTGTCTTATACTTACTTGAGACCTGTTATCCTTTTCTTCTTGCCTATTTATCTCCTTTAAAATAAGGATGCCTATCCTGTGTTTGTCCAAACATTGTATTTTGGAAGTATACAATTTATTTGATTTCACAGGCACACAGCTGGAGAGCAATTTGCCTCAAGATGAATCATATCTAATTTAGATGACGCTTTGGACTTACACTTTAAAGCTGATACAGGAAGAAGACTTCTGGGGCTATTGGAATGGAATGAATGTATTTTGTATATGAGAATGACATAGATTTTGGGGGATCTGGAGGAGAATGCTGTGGCTTAAGTGCAGGTGTCCCTACAAAATTCACATGCTGGAACTTAAACTCTAATGTGATAGTATTACGAGTTGGGGCCTTTAAAAGATGATTAAGTCATGAGGTCAGAGCCCTCATGAATGAGATTAGCAACATTATAAAAGAGCTGGAGGGAACTAGGTACTCCCTTTTTGTCCTTCCATTTGAGAGCACAGCATTCAAGCCACCATCTTTGAAGTAGAAATGGGGTCCTCATCAGACACCAAACGTAATGATGCCTTAATCTTGGACTTGTCAACCTCCAGAACTGTGAGAAACATATTTCTATTATTCATAAATTACCCATTTTGTGGCACTTTTTATAGTAGCATGAATGGTCTAAGGCACCACTGAACAATTCCCTATCTCCCTCCCTCTCCCCAGCACCTGGCAACCATCATTCTATTTTTTATTTCTATAAGTTTGACTGCTCTAGATACATCACATAAGTAGAATCATATAGTACATGTTATTGATGACTGATTTACTTCTCTTAACGTCTTCAAGGTTCATCCATGTTGTGGCATGTGCCAGGATTTCCTTCCTTGTTAAGGCTGAGTAATATTCCATTGAATGTGTATACCACATTTTCTTTATCCATCCATCTGTTGATGAACATCTGGGTTGCTTCTGTCTCTTGGCTACTGTGAATAATGCTACAATTAACATGAGTGTGTAAATATATTTTCAAGATTCTGCTTTCAATTATTTTAGATATACTGTCATGTGTAGCATAATGGTGTTTTCGTCAATGATGGACTGCACATACGAAGGTTGTCCTAGGTGGATAGTTGGCTATAGCTTCTAGGTTTACAAAAATACAGTCTATGATGTTCACACAATGATGAAATTGCATAATGACTCATTTCTCAGAATGTATTCCCATCATTAAATGATACATGATTCTATTTCCAGAATTGGGATTGCTAGATCATATGGTGGTTCTATTTTTTATTTTTGGTTTTCCATATAGACTATACCATTTTACATTCTCGCAAACAATGTACAAAGGTTCCAATTTTTCCAGATCCTTGACAACATTTATTTCTTTTTGTTTGTCTTTTTATAGTGGCCACCCTAACGGGTGTAAGGTGATATCTCATTGTGGTTTTGATTTGTATTTCTCTAATGATTAGTGATGCTAAACATGTTTTTCTTTTTCTTTTTTTTTTTTTGAGATAGAGTCTTGCTCTGTTACCCAGGCTAGAGTGCAGTGGCACAATCTTAGCTCTATGCAACGTTCGCCTCCTGGGTTCAAGTAATTCTCCTGCCTCAGCCACCTGAGTAGCTGGGATTACAGCCACATGCCACCATGCCTGACTAATTTTTGTATTTTTTGTAGAGATGGGGGTCTCACCATGTTGGCCAGGTTGGCCTTGAACTCCAGACCTCAAGTGATCTGCCCGCCTTGGCCTCCCAAAGTGCTGGGATGACAGGCATGAACCACTATGCCTGACCATATTTTCATGTTTCTTGCCATTTGTTTATCTTCTTTCAAGAAATGTCTATTTCAGCTCTTTTTAAAAAAAAAAAAAAAAAAAAAAAAACAGGTTGTTTCATTATTGTTGAGTGGTAGGCATTCTTTATGTATTCCAGGTAGTAACCCTACATGAGATATATGGTTTGCAAATACTTTTTCCCGTTCCATAGGTTGTCTTTTAATTCTATTCCCTTTGAAACACATTAGTTTTAAGTTAGATATAGTCTCATTTGTCTATTATTTCTCGTCACTTGTACTTTTGGTGTCATATCCAAGAAATTGCTGCCAAATAAACATCACAAAACTTTCTACCTACATTTTCTTCCAGGGGTTTTATAGTTTTCCGTCTTATGTTTAGGTCTTTAATCCATTTTGAGTTAATATTTGTGTATGGTGTAAGATAAGGATCCAACTTCCTTCTGCTACGTATGGATATTCAATTTACTAAATGTAATTTGTTGAAGATACTATTCTCTCTCCATTGTGTAGTCTTGGCACCCTTGTTGAAGATTATTTGACCATGCATGTTAGAGTTTCAAAGGTTTATAAACCTCTAATACCCTGTATTAAACCCCTTCCTGACTGAAATACCTAGAATGGTTTCTGTTTTCCCACCTAAATCCAAACTGATGGACACATCATGCTTACATATTTTTGCAGCTATGATTTAGAAAGTTCTTGGAAGCTACAGGTCTTATTTTAACCTTAGACACTCTCAGATTTCTTAAAAGACATAACATATTCTTGCTTGTTCATAGCTTTCACAAGTTGTTTCACTGATGACAAGGCTTTGAATCCTGAGAAAGTGCAATTTGGATTTCTTAATAAGGAAACACAACACCTAGGAAAGGAAGCAATTTTAAAAGATATTGGCAGATTTGAGGAAAGTTTTAAAAACAGTTTGCTCAAGTATCTGTTGCTTTCCAAACATAAAGCATGATTGTGTCAGCACAGAGCACAGTGTCAAAACTGGGTAGATGAAGAGGGAAAATAGGAGGTCTTTTTAGAAAAGGGTAATTTCTCTCAATTACCAAATGTCTCACTGATTAGTAGTTGTGGGGAAATAAATTCTGGAGTTGTACCCGTGATATTAATGGGGCATGTGATAGATCATTGCAGGTCTCCAAGGATGCGTGAGTACAGAGTACGTGCCTTAAGCTCAACTGAGAGATTTATCTTTCTGTGAAGGTCTGGGCTCTCAGGGATAGATTATACGTCAGGTGCCCCACCTCCATACACTCATGAAGACAAATTCCTCTGCTAGGAAGCAGAAGCAGTTGCCCTGCTTGACAAACAGATGAATGGAGGGGTTAGGACCACAGGAGTTTTCATCAATGTTTGATTTTATAAATGTATCACTAAATTCCTGTATTTAAAAATGCCTTCTTCTTGATTCATAAATTACAAGTCAAAGAATGCTAGAGTCAGAAGAAATTCACTTCTGATCTTACAATGGTCAATAAGGCCCAGGAAGGGATGATGTGTGGCCCAAGGTCACGGAGCAAGTTAATGGCAGAGCTAGGACAGAATCCAGGGCTCCTTATTTTTAGATCCATTTCACAGAAGTGGGTGTAGGAAGCCCAGAGAAAGGCAGCTCAAAGTCTGAGGTTAGTGACAGATCTGGGATGAGTTCCCAGGGATGCTTCCTTAGCCACTAGGCAGAAGGCCATGCTAACCAAAGGCCTGGCAGTAGAGACAATGCCTACCCAACTCCACCATGTGCCTGCAGCCCACACAGAACTACAATAATAACCACAGGAAGAACAGAGCTAGAGGGGCCTGAGGTAGCTCTGTTGTTAATATGGTATACATATTTAAAATCACAAGTTTCCATCCAATCCTGGGTAGGAACACTGAGGTCCAGAGGTTCAAGTCAACACAGCAAGACAGAGAAAGAAGTCTTGTGTCCATGTAGCAGAAAGTGGATGCCTGGGAGTCATCAGTGGGTGCCACTGAGTTGAGCTGCTTTGGTTCAAATCCCCTTCCTGACACTTCCAACCTTTATGATGAAGGGCAAGTTGCTTAATCTCTTCAGGCCTCAATTTTCCATCTACAAAGTGGGAACACATGGTACCTACACTGCATAGGGTTTTGTGAACCATAAAGGAAACAAGGCTTTAAAGTACCTGGCACAGAATGAGTGCTTCATAAATGCTAGCTGTTAGTGTTCTCAAAAAGAGACATCCCTGACGGTGGGAATACAAGTGACGTCATAAAAATCTGACAATCTAGAACAGTGTTGACCAACAGAAACATAATGTGAGCCACATATGCAATTTTAAATTTTCTAGTAGGCACATTTAAAAAAGTAAAAAGAAATGGGTTAATTTTAATAATTTACCTAACCCAATGCTTCTAAAATATAATCATTTCAACATGCAATCAACATAAACATTATTAATGAGATGTTTTTACATGAATTTTTCATAATAAGTTTTTGAAATCTGATGTGTACTTTATACTTACAGGACTAGCCCCATTTCCAGTACTCCGTAGCCATGTGTGGCTAATGACCACCAGATTAAATACTGCGAATGGGACCTCAGTGGATTACTGAATTTTCAGATTGTTGGACTTTGTTTTTTAGAGACGTCTCAGCCATCTTATTTTTACTAAATTAGGGAAAAAAAGACTACATTTATACTACACAACTATTTTCTTACCAAATATCTTAGAATGCATATTTATAATTCAAATTACTACAGTATTCAAAGCATAATGAAAACCTATTTCCTCACTAAAGAAAAGAAAGATCACACATTTAAAAATGAAAGGTTCACTGGGAGGAGCTCTAGCCCCTGCAGTGGCAGCCCAATCGGTTGAATGGTCCATGAAGACATCGCCCAGCATCAGCATCCAGCCAGCATCACCATGATCAGGATGATTCTCAGCAACGTCTTCCTCTCAGGCTGCCCTGAGAGTGGCTAAAGTTGAAGCAGCAGGAAACAGAGGAATCCTGAAGGACATCATCTTTGTGGTCCTGTTCAATGTGTCTCCTACACAAGACTGTTTTTATGATGGTTCCTTTTCAAATAATTTATTCCGAACAACATGCAGGTTCACTGTATCTGCATTTACGTAGACACTGACAGACTGAGACAATTCAACAAACTGACAGGATCAATCCTCCACTAAAAGTAAAGCATTTCTTCCATTTTTCCAGTGAGAAGACATGCTCCCTCCAAAAAAAGTTTTCAGGCAACTTTAATAAATAAAATTTTAAGTGTATAGATGATTGAATTAGGCAAAAGTCCGCTTATGGTATCAAATATACAATTTAATTACACATACATATTTAAAATCACGTGTTTCATAAAATATTAATTCAAAAATAGAGAGTGGTTCAGGGCACAGATTCTGCATCCAGACGGCCTGAATTCAAATCTCAGCTCCTCCAATTTACTACTCACTTTTGACAGAGTTGACATTCTGGGCCTCAGTTTCCTCCTCTTTAAAACAGGTGTGCTAATAACATCCAGCTCACAGTGTTGTTGAAGTATTAAACGATGTAAAAGCATGTAAAGCCCTTAGAACATTGTCCAGGAAGTGGTATACACATGTTAGGTTAAAAGAAGAAATAGTGGTTTATTATCCATTCCCATAGACTTCAGAACCCCTTTCTTTTCTTTTCTTTCTTTCTTTCTTTTTTTTTTTTTTTTTGAGATGGAGTTTTGTTCTTGTTGCCCAGGCTGGAGTACAATGGCGCAGTCTCGGTTCACCGCAATCTCCACCTCCCAGAGAACCCCTTTATTCTATCTCGTCAAATGCACCGGTGTTCGCCATCAGAAGAAGCACTTTTTAAGTTGAATGATGCCAGTCTCCATCACTTTCGCTTCCCATTACACCATCTGGAATACAATACTTTTTGAATCTAGGTATGATGTCGCAGAAAACTGAGTGTCAAGGCAAGCATCTATGTGGATACTAGCACAGACTGGTTTTCCCATTTATCCGGCAGCTGTATATTCTGATCACCACAAGGACATCATGTTGCTTTTCAAAGCCATTGTTAGGACACTTGTTCATAACCATTACCAATACCCACCATTACTTGGTCATATCCTCCGGAATTATTACTAAACCTGCGTTCAATTTCCTTGCCTTTTCTACCAATTCTGTGATCCCTGTAAACATCCCAAACTAGCACTGATTGGGTTCATCGCAGGCTAATGTAGTTTCTTCAATTAATTTTGTAGCTCTGAGTACACAAGAAACCATCTCATAATATGAGATGTTTTGTAAGAACATTTCTCAGAGCTGTTTGGAGACAAAGATCTTGTCTTTTATTTGGGCACACAGGAGGCACTTTGGCATTTCTTTCTTCTCCTACCTCCATCTCTCAGGTGTTAGTTCAATAAACCATGGTACATTCACCCAGGAGAGTATCATGTAACCTCGGATGGTGAAAACTAACTCTGAATATAGTGGCATAAAAAGAGATGAATGACAGAAGGGTTTGGGAGCTATGACTCTATTCATTGTCTGCACTTGTAGGCAGCCACCGTGCAGCTGTCCAGAGCACAGCCTGGACCCTTTCTGAGGGCACGTCCTGCCTCCTCCATATGCTAACGATGACCTGGGCAAGTCATTCAAGCTTTCTGTGCCTAGGTTTCCTGATCTGTAAAATGCAGATAACAGCATCTACATCAGAGGACTGTTGCCAACATTAAAGAAGTTACTATAGTTAAAGCAGTTAGGATAGTACCTGACACATACTAAGCACTACATAAGTAGCAAATCTCTGTTACTATTACCACAAACAGACACTCTCTGTCTTCCTCCTTCCCTCTCTCCCTCCTCCTTCACTCTCTCCCTTTCTCTCTCAAAACATATCAATATGTTAATGGTGATATTTAGGCTAACTGTGATGAGGGTGGAGAGACATAACTTATATGTTCAAACTCAGCATTTTTTAAGAAAAAATAAAAAAAAATTTTGTCATTAAAGAGGAAAGAAAAATGTACTGACTCAACAATGGCTAAATGGGAACATAAGAACTTACAACTTTAAATCAATCAATAATAATATCAGGTGTGATGAAGGACACTTAAAGCCCTATACTTCCATATCATTCTATTGTAAGCCTCACATTAAAGGAAGAGTAGGTCAATCTGAGAACAGATCATATCTTCCCAAGAGGACTCTCTTACAGCTGTCACAAGCAGTGGCACACATTCGTGAGAGTGTGCTAGGCCCCACAGCAAAGGAAGGGGTCATCTCCAGTGTCTCTTTATTTGCCCCAAGGATCCCGGGACCAATTTCAGAGCAGAAGAACCCAGACCTATCAGGCTTGAGACCAAGTGGCCCATCCTGACCAAAGCCTCATCAAGCTCAGAGTCGGGCTCAAGATAGGAAAGCTACAGATGCCCCAGGTGCCATGAAAATGCCAAAGAAAGTGGCAGCCCCTCGAGGGTTCCCCTGAAACCACTTTCTCCCAACTTTCCCAACACTAATAACTTTAACAATAATTCAGTTATTGTTAAATAACCACCTTCCTTATTCCAGGCCCCGTGTAGGACATAAGGAATTCAGCAGTGAGAGGCAGTCCATGCCCTGGAGCCGCTCACAGGCCTAGTGGGGTATCAGAGACAACATACGATAAACTCAGCTACAGAAGCATAGTAGCGAGGTAAATGTTGTGAGGGGAGTCAGGGAGGGCCTCCTGGAGGAGGTGACATTTGTGCTGGGTTTCGATTTAGGAGGAAGGGGAAGGGGAGCTGTGCTCTAGCCTTGGGGATCAGCACGTACAAAGGCACAACAGCGTGACCTGCAGGGTTTGTGGTTGAAACAAAAGATATTAACTATGACTATCTTTTAAAAATATGAAGTTTCTGGAAGAATATTGAGAAGCTCATAATGAACAGAAAGCTGAAGGATCAGGCCTGAAACATAAGCAGAACAAAAAGGCAGTTCTGGTAGACCAACAAGCAGGAAGTTCAGCAACCTCATAGCACAAACACCATGGCCAGACACCACCCCTACTACTGCACACCCCAATTCTCCAGCCTCTGGCTGTTGGCCCATCCTTCCTAGATGAAAAGGCCTGGGTTACCTATCCAGGTTACCTATCCAGCCACACCTAGGCTGCCAGGAAATGATGAGCAGCTTGCACCTTCACCTCTCAGCGAGCTACACAATCCACCGAGACTCAACACAATGAGAGATACCCCAAATCAGGAAACAGGGTTGGAGACTGGACTCCCAAAACAATAACACAAAGGCTGCTCTCGTGTGATTACACAGAAGGGGAAAGGAAAGAGAAAAGGGCAGGAGGGGGCACTGAGGATCGAGATACATGCTGGGGTTGCATCATGACAAAGTTCAATTATTAATAAGAATAATTCGTCTAACAAACATTTGCCGCTACCTACTAAGCCCCAGCACTGTGGTTACAAATATAAATACAATGTTGTCCCTGCCTATAAGAACCGAAGCTAGCTCTGTTTATGACCCATGAACAGGCTTGCAGTTCATCCAATAAACACGAGGGAGCCCACACAGCTTTTTAACTAGCGTCCACCTTGATTGACCAGCGCTTGGACCATTCTATTTGATAATATTTCCAACACGATTCTTGCTAAAGCCCAGGGGGTACCTAAGCTAAGAGCTAGAATAAGGTGCAATCAGGGAACCATCACCAGTGCCTGGCTTGTGTTCAGTGTTTCAGAATTTGCAAAGCATTTTCCCAACCATCAAGTCATGGGCAAATGTCCAGGACTACATGTTTGCCATGTGGATGATATTCTTTCTCCAGATGTCAAAGATAATACACAATCATTCTGTTTTGGGTACATAAGGGAATACAGAAATATATGCATATGAAAACAAATTTGATTACTTCTATTAGAGATGAGCACAGAGATGTATGTACAAGAATACTCACTGCAACATGATTCAGGAGTAACTGGAAGGGACTTAAATATGCAACAGTATGGGGTGACGAAATAAATTGTGGAACAGTCATTGCAATGGGAAACTATGAAACCTTTAGAAAACATGCTTTTATGGAATATTTAATGACATGGGAAAATGCTACAGAAAAAAGCATTATATAGCAAAATAAATATTTCCACGAGTTTGTGTGAACATATGACTTTCATTTCATTCTTTATAGTTATCTCTATTGTGCATTTTCTCTACAATGAATACATATTATTTCTGCCATCATAAATCATGACTGCAAGGAGAAAAAATTTTCAAATATGCTTAGTTGATGACAGTACCACGTCTGCAATATTTATTTCTCTAGCCTGGACATTAAGCCTGACTCGTCGGCCACATAAAACTCACATGGCCTTGGACCAGTTGCTTCACTTCTCTGGGACTCTGTTTTCTCAAAAATAAGCAACGATATCTCTGAACTCATGGGATGGTGGGACATTAGATGAAATGTTGTACAGGATGATGCCTATCCCATTTCTTGGTTAGAGTGGACAAGTAGTAAATGCCAGGTCCCTTAGAAGAAAGCAAAGCTGGCTGGGCGCGGTGGCTCACGCCTGTAATCCCAACACTTTGGGAGGCCGAGGTGGGTGGATCATGATGTCAGGAGATTGAGACCATCCTGGCTAACACGGTGAAACCCTGTCTCTACTAAAAATACAAAAAATTAGCCAGGCATGGGGGCAGATGCCTGTAGTCCCAACTACTCGGAAAGCTGAGGCAGAAGAATGGCATGAACCTGGGAGGTGGAGCTTGCAGTGAGCCAAGATCCTGCCACTGCATTCCAGCCTGGGCGACCAAGCGAGACTCCGTCTCAAAAAAACAAAAGAAAAAAAACAGAAGAAAGCAAAGTTTCCAATACTTACAGTGCTCGTGCGGAAAAGGTGACCTGGGTAGGTGATGGGGTCAGGGTACTTATGTGTAACTGACCTGGTTTTAGTTTCCAAGAACTGCTATTAAAAATTACCATGAACTGGGTAGCTTAAGACAACAGAAACCTATTGTCTCACAGTTCCGGAAACCAGAAGTCCAACATCAGGATGTTGGCAGGGCCACGTTGTCTCCAAAGGCTCTAGGGAAGAACCCGTCCTTGCCTTGCCTGACAGGTTCCGTCATATGAACAGACATTCATACGACCAATGAAAGTCATATGGTGTCTGTTGACAAGCCTCAGCATTCCTTGCCTTATGGCCGCATTGCCCCGATCTCCACTGCCACCTCCACATGGCCTCCTTCCGTATGTGTGTGTGTCTTTGCCTCTACCAGTCATACTGGGTTAGAACCCAACATGACCGGCAAGACCTCATCTTAATTTGATCATTTCTATAAAGACTTACTTTCAAATAAGTGTCACATTTACAAATATCAGGGATTAGGACTTCAACTTATCTTTTTAGGAGACACCATTCAACCAAAACAGACCTCAACCCTCCCTTTAGAAAGATCAGCAGTTAGAGCAAGGCAGGAACCCACAGGCAAAGGCCCCATGGCGTGAAGGAACAGGCCAGGACCACCCTGGAGACGGTGCTGCTTCCATGACACGCTAGTTGGTTGAAATGTATATGTGAGTGTGTGTGTGTGTGTGCATGTGTGTCACCTGTGTGTGTGTTCTCCCAACTCCTGCCCCTTCCAATCAGGAAACACATTAAGCTTTTTGTGTTTTTCTGCTCTAGAAATGTGTGTAGGAAAAATAGAAGAAGCTGCTTGAAATCAAGGCTTCCTTCCTTTCTTCTTTGCTTTTTCCTAACTCTAAACTTACTTAACAGAGACTGCTGGGGTCTGGAAGGACTGGGCCAAGAAGGGCGTGCTTTAGAAGGCTGAGACGGTGAGGAGAGAAGTTCTCCCATTTTATGAAGGTAGGAGGTATGGATCTGCTGGTGCCACACTGCTCCATGGCAGTACCTTAGGAGGGGCAGGCCCAGGGGGGTTGGTGGGTGGTATACCTGGGCTGGCTGGGCTGTGTCAGTGGCTCCTAGCCTGAGAAAGCAGCAGCAGAATCACTAGACCTAAAGGGAATGCAGCAGCGGGCTTCCCAGAGAAAATCACAACAGTCTGCTTACACCCCAGGAAACTCATAGAACCCTAGGGAAGAGGGGGCTCCAACAGTGCCTAAAATGTAGTCTCACCTCCCTGGTGACTGAGGGTCAGATTCAGGTTTATGTAAAGAGAAATAAGTGAGCATTTCTTATGTACCTGATTTTGCAGCCTGATATTCAACCCTAATCCACACCTCATGCTTAAAAGAATGTCCTATAAATATTCAAAGGATATAGAAGCAAGCCACCCAAGCCCCACTACTTCCAGCTTCAGCCCTTTCCAAAGGATACCTCCAGCACTCAGCTGAGGGTATCCGCAGCCCCCAGGATACCCTCCTGCTGGGCCCTGGGCTGTAATTCAGGGCTGTACCTCAGGGCTGACTTGTGGAAACCCATGCCAAAGATGGGGAAGGCAGAGCTAGGAACTGGTGGCAGCTGCACTTAGTTTCATAGGCAGGATAGACAGCTAGAGAGAGGGTTTGTGAGTGAGTGTAGTAACCCCTGCTCCTCTGTGACAGCCTCAGTCAATATAAGGTGGCGAAACCAGGTCTGAAGCTTGGAATGCTAGTGCAAGAGCTTCTCCCACGGAGAGAGATGAGGAAAAGCATGTATTTAGGTTGATGCTAAAGTAGCTGCAGTTTTCGCCATTACTTTCTTTTTTTTTTTTTTTTTTTTTTTTTTTTGAGACGGAGTCTCGCTCTGTCGCCCAGGCTGGAGTGCAGTGGCCGGATCTCAGCTCACTGCAAGCTCCGCCTCCCGGGTTTACGCCA
Source organism: Macaca nemestrina (assembly GCF_043159975.1). Classification (NCBI taxonomy): domain Eukaryota; kingdom Metazoa; phylum Chordata; class Mammalia; order Primates; family Cercopithecidae; genus Macaca; species Macaca nemestrina. The sequence goes on along the minus strand of NC_092139.1, from coordinate 21,930,834 downwards.
TTCTCCTGCCTTAGCCTCCCAAGTAGCTGGGACTACAGACGCCCGCCACCTCGCCCGGCTAGTTTTTTGTATTTTTTAGTAGAGACGGGGTTTCCCCGTGTTAGCCAGGATGGTTTTGATCTCCTGACCTCGTGATCCGCCCGTCTCGGCCTCCCAAAGTGCTGGGATTACAGGCTTGAGCCACCGCGCCCGGCCGCCATTACTTTCAATGGCAAATAACAGTGGTTGTACGTAACATTCAATTCACAGAGCTGGGCTGGAGGAAAGGTCTAAGCCCTCGATGCAGCAATGCATCCTGGACTTGAAAAGCCTCTCTGGCCTGTCAGGACCCACAGCAGACACCTGCTGAGCAGCTCGCCTTTGTAAAGCAGCATCAGTGAGCTCAAAGTGGGGGCAAGGTCTCAGGTGGACTTAGACTTCCAGCCCCAGAGATTGCAAGAACCAGAAAACACTTAGGAAAACCAACACTGACTAACCCCCACTCCAGGCAGACAGTTCACACTCATGCAGACATCCTCCATTTAACTCTCAGATGGGTCCCCAAGATAAAGATGTGGAAACTGAGGCAGAAGAATTGAGACCCTGGGATCACTCAGCTGTTGTGTAAGACTGGAATATACTAACCTGAGAACATGTCCATGATAAGGATTTTGAAAGCAAAGAACAGGACATTATGAGTGAGAATAAGGAGGAAGTCCGTCTTTAGACAGACGGATAAGGGAAGGTTGCCTTGAGGAGTCCTGCGCGCTGAGACATAAAGAAATCAGCAAAGCGCCAGATGAGGTGGCTCATGCCTGTAATCCCAGCACTGTGGGAGGCTGGGGCGGAAGGATCACCTGAGGTCAGGAGCTCGAGACCAGCCTGGCCAACATGGCAAAACTCCATCTCCACTAAAAATACAAAAATTAGCCAGGCATGGTGGCATGCGCCTGTAGTCTCAGCTACTTGGGAGTCTGAGGCATGAGAATCACTCGAACTGGGGAGATGGAGGCTGCAGTGAGCTGAGATAATGCCATAGCACTCCAGCCTGGGCAAGAGAGCGACACTCTGTCTCAGAAAAAAAAAAAAAAAAAGAGAGAGAATGAGAGAACGAAAGAACAAAAGAGAAATCAGCAAAGTGAAGAACTGAGAAAACAAATTCTGATGAGAAGGAACAAGGAACAATATGTGCAAAGGACCTACGCCAAGAAAAAACCTGACACACCTGAGGAACTAACACACACCAGGTATGAAAGAGGAGAAGAAAAGGGGCCTACAGAAGACACTGGATCATGCAGGATCTAATAGGCCATGGCAAGGATTTCAGATTTCATCCTATGTGCCAGGGGAGGTCATCAGCAGGATTCAGTCCCAAAATGACATGGACTGATTTACCGGGACCAAGTATAGCACAGAGCTCGTCACACAAAGGGGATGGGCAAAAAGCTGTGGAACATCTGAATAAACAGACTCAAACTTGATTTCCAAGACGAGGAGAACTGCTGGCTTTAGAGAAAGAAAAGCAAGATTTCAGCCTTTGCCCGTAAGAAGAACAAACAGTTTCACCTAATCCAAATTCACTTTCATGCCTCTCTGCCTAAGCGGCACACAGAGCCGCAGAAATCCACAGGCGCATCATGACAGAATAATTTCAGTGATCATTATCAAATGCCTCTATTTAGAAAAGCTCAGAAGATTGTATTAGCATGATCCAATATTTATGAAATGACACTCTGCTGTAATGAGGGGCTGAGAAAATTAAGATTAGAAGCAAAAGCCAAGTCTTTGGGGACAGAGAGTAGCATGAGCAAAAATACATACTTTTACTCAGCTTCTTAGAACTTGCTTTTCTGATCTGTAAAATGGGAAGGATAGTAACAAAGAGGAAAATATGTGATCAGTTAGTAGAGCACCTAAAGGCCTTTAATAATGTTTTTTTCATTCATTCCTTTGTTAATAAAAACACCTAATAAAGACTATTGGCCCATCCACACATCCATCCAACAAACTGCTAATTTAGTACATAGGATGTCTGATGTCCTGCATCAGACACTGAAGATAAAGTTGTGAACAAGATTCTCACGGTCCCCATTCACATGGAAGTTCTCATCTGGGAGTAAAACATGCATTGGATGAACAACCCCTGCTGTGATGCGTGGTACTAAGGAAGAGTGCAAGGTGCACTAGGAACCATTACAAAGAGAGCTGACCCAGACTGAGACATGAGGAGGACGCACAAGACAGTGGGTGGGGGAAAGGCTCCATGGAGGATGCCGATCTTATGGGAGTTCCCAAGGCAGGAGAGAGTCAGAACATTCTGGCAATTGGCAGAAGCCAGTGTAAAGTGAGCACAGTGGGATGTGGAGCATCATGATGATTTGGAGGTTTAAGGAGGATCAGCCCTCAGAGCCTTGGAGTCCACAACAGGGCTTTCGTCTTTCCTGGAGCAATGAGAAGCCTCAGAAAGGCCTAAAACGGAAGCTGCGTAGAGACGAGAAAGAAAAGAAGTAACCTGAATATGCTTATATTCTAGAATATTCTCTCGGACATCTGTTTGGAGAATGGATTAAAGTCAAAAGAGTTAAGTCAAGGAGCCTGTTAGAAAGTTTTCCACTGACCCAGGAAACAGACAATGGCTGTGTTCACCAGGGCAGTGGTGGCACAGATGGAGAGGCTTGGGCAGACCCAAGATATACTTAGGCAGTAAAATGGCAGAGTGAAGTGATTGGCTGGAAAAGCAGGTAAGAGAGAGAACAAAGAGAAACATGGCCCCCGGGTTTCTGAATCAGTACCAGTAGGGTGAAGTGAGCTTTCTGGAGTCAAGGAACAGTGGAAAGTGAGTAGACAGGGAAGGGGAAATGGGTAAATCAAGAGTTCGGTTTTGGAGATGTTGAGCTTGGAGAGCCTACAACATGTTACAGGGCTTTAAGTGGACTAAAGATGAGGAGAAAGAGCATATATGAACACACACACACCCCCATACACACACATATGCACACACACACACACACTTCCCATACATCCCCACACACACACGTATACCTCCATACACACAGACCCCCATACACATATATACACACACACACCCATATGCTCCCATACACACGCATACACACCCTCCATACACACACATACACCCCCATACACACACCCCCATACACTCCCATACACACACACCCATACATTCCCATACCCACACCTCCATACACTCCCATACACACCCATACACTCCCATAAACACACGCCCATACACATGCACACATACCCACACACACACCCTTTACACCCCCATATGCACACACACACACCCCACATACACACTCATAGACATGCATACACACATACACCAATACACACACCCCCCCAATACACAGGCATGCACACACAACACACCCATACACACCCATACACACACACACCGATATACACCCATACACTCACACACACACCCTCCATAAACGCACATCCATACACATACACCCTTACACTCCCATATGCAGACAATATACACCCCCAAACACACACACACACCCCCATAGACATGCATACACACATACACCAATACACCCCCATACACATACACACACATACCTACACCAGTACACAGGCATGCACACACACCACACCTATACACCCCCATACACACACATGCATACACACATGTATACACACACGTATACACACTATAACATCCAGGTTTATTTGGCCACTATCAAAGAGGGCCATGAAGAATAGAGCAGATGTTACATGTTTAAGCAGAGGTGTCTTGGATTCTTGGGATCCCTCATGGGATGGGTGATTCTATCATCTAAACCAGGCAGTACTTTTGATAAAGTCAGCATGATTGGGCAAAAGAGGTTGTTCCACACTGTCTTACTAATAGGCACGCACACACACACACCTGTTGATGATTTTGCTCATTCAAAATAAGGTCCCACCAGATCTAAAATGCTCAATTTTGTACCACAGCCCAACCTTATTATACCTAAGGCTTGTAACAACACTTGGGAGAAATTTATACAATTAATGCCCTTAATAGGAGCTATCCATAACCATCCAGCGCCTCCTTCTTTGCAGCCAGACTCAAAGTGAATGAGGCCACACCCTCACCCTCACCTGGGCATCTCTAAGCATCTTCTTTGCTCCCAGTTGAGTGGCATCCTGGAAAACCCCATTTGCCAGAGGTAGCCAAGATGATATGGCAGCTGGCCGTGGGCTGTGTAGCTGTAAAATTCCTAAGAGACATCTAGGCTGGAGGCATAAATGTCAGAATCACCAGCACAGAGGTGGTATCTGAGGCCATGGAAGTGGTTGAGGCCAGCCATGGAAAGAACACCAAGTAAGCCTGAAAGAACTCTTAATACTCCATGGCCAGAGTGCACTGGCAGGGGAGACTGAGAAGGAGCACCTGGGGGACTGGTGAAAACCAAGACAGGTGTGGGTTAAAGCGAGGGAGCCTTTGGTCAGGGAGAAACTGTAGAAAATGGCCTCCCTTCTCCAACAAGCAGTTGTCTTTACAACTGTAGCCGGGATATGTGATTATTCAGAGAAGTGAGCTTCATTTTCTCAGAGTCGCAACTCTTCCTGGCTTCTATCACCAGGTAAGCCTCTTCAAGGTGCACCTTACGCAGGCATACCCCACATTTGGAGTCTAAGTGTTCTCTCTGAGTAGACCACCTTCAGGTACTGCCCCTGAAACACATCAGGTGTACCTCATAGGCCTGCCCCATGCAGGTATCCATCAAGAATTCACACTAGGTCTTCAGGCCCACCGGTTAAGGATAAAATGTTGATATTTAGAATGTCAGGATGTTAACCTTATAATATATAATAATAATATAGTAATATATAATATGTTACACAATAATATAGCCTTATAAAAATCTGTGGAAGTATCTCTAAATATAAATAATATATACTACATAATGTACATAATATAATGTGTGATATATAATATAAACTTATAATCATCTGACTGTAGAAGTCTCCCTAAATATATAAAATATATGTAAATAATATAACACATAATAACAGATAACAATATAATATATAATAATAATAATAAATACAACCTTATAATAGTTTGACTGTTGAAATTTCCTATATGCAACCTATGTCTATGTGGCCTGGAAGAAAAGGAGTGACCTCAAATTCTTCAGAAGCTCTTTCTTTCCCTGACATGCCACTATCATCAGGCTCCTAAGCAAAACCCAGTGATACCCTACTTGTAGCTAAAGCTTAGAATCTCAAAGCTAAAATAAATGCTGAATCCAGGTGACATGTGACTAGTACCAAATCCTGAAGAATTCATTCAGTCTTGGCTTGAACACCTCTGAGTGTGGGGAACTCACTACCTACAGAGCTATCAATTGCCATCTCAGAGCACTCAATGTGTAAGTGAGTTATTCTCTCCATGATTCATGGTAAAATCTAGCCATCCCCATTACAGCCCCAAACATGATGGATCTCATACCTGTGGGCACCGCCTGGTCCAGCATTGGTTTCTCCCATGTGTTAATCTGCTCCCAGGTGAACCCATTGGTCCCTAGAGCCACACTATAACCACAGTTGCTGTAGTGCTCATCAAAGGAACAGCCACCTGCAGACAAAAGAGATAGGGGTAAATACATTCCTGTGTCTGAGGCTTGGTTCATTACCTCTGTCTCGTCGGCTCTTCATTTACAGCTTTGAATTTTAAACTCTGGAGATTTTCTTTATATATACATATATATATGTATATATGGACGAGCAAATTGGATTTTTATATTTGCTTTGGTGCTCTCAGGAAAGGCACTGGCATCTGCAGGCCCCCGTATTTAGAAAAGTTAATAAGGCTAGTTACATTGATTTTAATCTTCCTTCCTGAGAAAGTAAACAGCAGCGTGTTATTCTAAGTAGGAAAAATGAATGCCGGGGCATGCCTCCGTAATTGCTTTGTGCAGCACGGAGAGAGGCTGTGAGGCAGCAGAAGGAGCACTCACTTCCGAGTCTGGCAAAACTAGACAGCCATCACCTTCACAAGGTTGCGTGAGTTCAGGCCAGATGCTTCGTACCTGAGCGTCTCCGTTTCCTCACCTGTGATACAGAGGGAAATGTCCAACCTTACAGAAATACATGAGGATTAAATGGAATAACATGTGAAAAGTAACTGCCACAGAATACTTTCTCAATGCCCACCTGTTTCTCTGTAAAAAGCAGTCTGAAAAATCATTTTTCATGGAGCGAGAATTGAATTGGTAAGAAATTAGACAATCATGCACCTGGAAGATAATAAAGTCAATGTTGATCATGTTTGAAGCTTCTCCCTTTAACTTTAAAGGTCAAGCCATCCACCATTTGACAATAAGTTATATTCATTTGCTGTTGACAAGGATTCACTGAGCATATGCTCTGGTCTGTAAGTCCCATCAAGGTGACATTGAGAGAGATGTGGGGTGTACAGTGGAGGCTCCAACTAGGAAACGCTGGTTTGTCCAGAGAAATAGGATCCCACTATATTCTGAAGGAGAAAGCAGAAGAAGTGGAGGAGAAGTGAATAGGGCTTTGAAGGATAGGGGCATCTCCAAGGGCAGAGGGCAGGATGAATGGCATTCTGAGTTGAGCCTGCAGGGGACACAAATGCAGGGAGGTAGCACTGGGACTGAGTTCTACAGCAGCTCCTGGCTGGTCTCCCAGACCTGTTTCACACTCCAATCCATCTTTTCTAATGCTCCTTTCTTGACTCCTTAATGTTCAGAGGGTGCATCACATCACCATTTTCCTCCTTTAAACACTCATAGGTTTCCCACCCCACAGAGAACCAATGTGTGTTACAGATTAAATGTCTGAAAGCCCACAAAATCCAGTTCAACCCCCAAAGTGACAGTATTAGGACACATGGCCTTTGGGAGGTGATGAGGACATGAAGGCAGAGTCCATGTGATTGGGACTGGGACTGGGACTAATGCCCTTATAAAGAGACCGCAGAGAGTTATCTCACCCCTTCCACCATGTGAGGACACAAGGAGAAGGTGCCATCAAAGAAGCAGGAGCTGGACCCTCACCAGATGCTGAATCTGCCAATGTCTCGATCTTATACTTCCTAGTGCCCAGGACTGTGAGAAATCAATTTCTGCTGTTTATAAGCCACTCAGTCACGGTATTTTGTTAAAGCAGCTGAAATGGACTAAGAAAATAACCAAACATGGCTTTATTCAATTCATCCCACACTAGCCTGGCCCATGTCTGTAGGCTCATTAACATCACACTATTGTCTCCATCAGCTGAAAAGAACCAAATTATTTCTCTGCACCCCAGACCTGATATTTCCTTTGGATAAGCAGTGGTGGTGGACATCCTGTTGACGAATTTGAGATATAACACAGTCCAAACACCATGGAAGAAAACCTGTCATAGAAAAACTTTCTCCACTTTTCTTTCCTGTTGGATATGGACACCCAGAAGAGCTGGATTTCAGCAACTACTATGGTCCAAATGTGTGTGTTGCCCTGAAATTCATATGTCGAAACCTAATCCCCAATGTAATAGTATCAAGAGGTGGAGCCTTTGGGAGATGCTTCCAAAGGATTGTGAGGGCTCTGTTCTCAGGAATGACATCATGCCCGTATAAAAGATGCCCTAGGCAGATTGTTCATCCCTTCTGCCATGTGAGGACTCATAGAAGGTGACATCTATGAGGAATGGACCTTTACCAGGTACCAAATCTGCTATCACCTTGATCTTGAACTTGCCAGCCCTCAGAACTATGAGCAATAACTTTCTATTGTTTAAATAACCCAGTCTAAGGCATTTTGTTGTAGCAGCCAAAATGGATTAAGACAGCACCCCAGTAAGTATCTCCACTCTGTAGAGGAAAGCCACCCAGAGAGTCACCTGACCAGGAATATTAGCATTCAACTTTTCAGGAGCAAAATATAAACTTTGCTTGCCATATGCCACTGAGATCTTAGGGTTTAATTGTTAGCACCGTAGAGCTTTGTACAATCTGACTAATATATGAAGTGTGTCATACCTCAACACAGTGATCTAAAGAAAGAAAGAAGAAGCATATTCTCCCAAGCACTTGCTCTGTGTCAGGCAATATATTCGACACTGATTATATAGGCTATCTCATTAGTTTTCACGTAACCCTCACAAATCATGTGAGGTACATTTTATCTCAACTTTAAATCTAAGGGAATTGATGCACTGAGGGGATAAATGACCTGCTCAGACAACATGGAAGGAAAGTGTTGGAGCCAATATTAAATCCATGGTAACATAGCTGTAGAGCCCATGCCCATTCTAACAGACCAGAGAGAGAATTATTCCCCCAAACCAAGGGCAAGGTCTTTCACTTATAAGGTAATGAGAGGGACCAGGCAGATAAAGAACTTCCAGGGTGGTTGGGAATCTCCATTCAAATCTATTCCTTCACTTATTCTAGAAACATTCAACAAAGTTTTTTTTTAATGGGCTCAGGACACGGCACAGAATTGATAGATAAGATCCTTACCCTCACAAAGTTTGCAGAATAGACTGAAAGATAAGCATGCAAATATACACTGAAGATGCAATGGAAAATATGCTTTCTTATGTATGTGTTGATGCTAAAAAAAAAAGAGTTATTATTTTAGTTGATGGTTTAGTTAACCAAATTATCTTCCTTCTTCTAGATAAGATTTAAGAGGGCTCACAGCTATACCTCTAGGCATCGCAGGTTACAGATCCCAGGCAAGGTCACATTAATAATTGCCTCTAGTCCGTTGGATCCATTGCCCACCCCTCACCTCCTTGCCTCTGCTTAACTGTAGGTAGACTGCTCAGCTGATCCTGAGCTTACTGCTGACAGGTCCTGGCCCTCTAAGAACTAGGGATGTACCTTCTCTTCACAGCCACTCACTGAACCACCTTGCTTCTCCTCTCTGCTGAGCTCTGTTGGTCACTTCAATCTGCAGCAGGTAAGCAAATGCTTTTCCCTTCTTACAGTCTGTTCTTTGAAACTAGGGTTCCACAGCAGCAGGCCTTGGACCCCAGTGACCCAATTTTTATTTTCAAACCACAGTCCTTTCTTTGCCTCTGCAGAAGAGCTCACTTAGAGTGAATTTAAAAGCAGCTTTGCACTCTATCTTGAGCCACTATTTCTTCAGAATATTCAGGCCCCACTGTCAATTCTATTCCACTCTGCCAGTATTTGTCATCACTTATGGGATGACATATGCATTCAGGACAGAAAATGGGGACCTTAAGGTCACTTATGGGGACCTTAATGTCCCTCCTACAGAAGAGTTTCTAGAAACAGGCTCCGGTTCCGCACTTTTATCACTCATACACGTCTGAATCCCAGCAATACACACAGTTGGTGATTTTTCCATGGAGCCCTTGGGTTCCCAGGAAAGCAGAGAATTTCAAGAAATGCTGCCTAACTGGTCACTGGTCCAACCAAAGCAGCAGGTTAAACATAGAAGCAGGAAATACTGCATGATGACAAAAATCAAATTGAGGACAGGAAAAGAAAGAAAAGCAGGACAGAAGGAGGGAGCCACAAATCTATGCTGCGATTTTCCACGTGTTCCTCTACTAAAAGGGGGTTACATATTTAACTTGGAGCTTCTGACACCCAATAGAAAAAAAGCAAAACCTGGTGAGGTACTGGAAACTCTGTGTTTATATAATAAAAGCCAAATTGCTCAGGGAAATGATAACCATTTCAGGTGCTTTGATCAGACAAGAACTTGTCTGCAGGAATACTCATAACAGAGACCCCATATCCCATAATGAAACAACATCCGCACAAGGGGGTGAATGGCCAATTTCATGAGACTGTTTCTCATAATCATTCTCAATATAAATTGATAGCATCATGTAAACATACAATTCAGCAAAACTCATTGGGGTCCAATGCAATGCAGTCTGGATACCCGCTCCCTATTGGTCTGACTTGACTCAAAGGTAAGTTTTAAGAACTATTCAGTGGAGAAAATATACCTAATATGTATTTTTAGGCAACCTTTCTTAGTTTTCTGTCTCCCACATTGATAAATACAGTAGCTATGAACTCAAGTCTATATAACCCAATAGCAGCTGACACTGCCATCTGGGTACAAACTCTTGGGCTCACATCCCTTCCCTTTTTTTGAGCCTTCATTTTCTGCTGTGCAAGGCAAGGGGCTGAACAAGATAATTGCAATGAACCTTCCACTTGTAACAGTGAAGAATTCCAGAGATTCAGAAAGAACCGGAACTCTCAGGAACCACAGAGATACAGACCCATGCAGTCAGCACAAGTACCGGCTAGGGTGCCATGCCACTGAGAGCCACCAAGAGGAGGAGGAGAAATTAAAACCAAGCTTCCCCTAGACCAAGAACAGAAAACATTTAAACCCAGTAACATCTATCTGTCTTGGCGCAATTCCTAATGGCCATAACACCTGATACATACACAAAGGCCTCAAACATTGCTCCAGGTGTTTATGGCAGACTACTTAGGGGATATTTATGGTTCCAGAGAGTCCCTGATATGGTTTGGCTGTGTCCCCACTCAAATCTCATCTTGAATTGTAGCTCCCATAATTCCCACGTGTTGTGGGAGGGGCCTGGTGGGAGATAATTGAATCATAGGAGCGGGTTCTCGTGGTGGTGAGTAAGTCTCGCAAGATCTGATGATTTTATAAGGGGTTTCCCCTTTTGCTTGGCTCTCATTCTTGTCTGCCACCATGTAAGATGTGCCTTTCACCTTCCACCATGACTGTGCTGCCTCCCCAGTCACATGGAACTGTGAGTCCATTAAACCTGCGTTTTTATAAATTACAAAGTCTTGGGTGTGTCTTTATCAGCAGTGTGAAAACGGACGAAAACAGTCCCCAAAGACCCTCATTTGGATGCTAACCTCATTCTGGTTTGAAAAGCAGGTGACATCATTTAAGTGATCTCAATCTTACCACAATCATTTTTAGGAGGAAGGAAACCCCAAAAAACCTACCCCCACCCCAGGAGCTGGGCTCAGCTGAAGTTTGGTGAAGATCCACATAATTGGGGGAGGACAGGGAAGTGCAGCCACTGGCCAAGGACCCAGAACCTGCCCAGAGGAGCTATTTCCCGGCAGGCTGAGGTCAAAATGTGGCAATGGCCCCAGATGCTCTGATGTGAATCAGACATAAAAAGTCAACAGAGAAATGGAAAACTGTAGCAAGGAAATTGGATTTTGAAAATCCATTTGGGTTTGGTAATGTATAGCATATCAGCATCTGTAAGGGAAGTAAAAATAGTGCAGGATACATACTTTAGGATACATTAAAGCATAAATAAAGTTTATAGTGTCAATCAGAATTTTTTTTAAAAAACATGAGCTCTTCTTTTGAAAATGAGAGAGGAATAGAATTCAATAAAAATATAAATGTGTCTTCCTCTGCATTTCTTAGATATGATCCTGTGTATTCTTGAGCAGAATTAAGTTTTGTAGAGGAACTAAAAGATTTGTTGGGCTTCCACTGTGTGCCAGGCACTGTATTTGAACTATGTAGGTGTATGTGTGTATCTGTATGTATATTAATGTAGATATAGGTGACTCCAACACCACCGCTAAGACAGGGGTCAGCAAACATTTTCCATAAAAGACTAGACAGTAAATATTTTCAGCTTTGTAGTCACACAGCCTCTGTGACGACTACTCAGTTTTAACATTGCCATGCAAAAATACTGAAATAAATGAGTGTGGCTGTGTTCCAGTAAAACTTTATTTACAAGAGGCGACAGCCTAGATTTGCCCAGAGGCTACAGTTTGCCAATCCTTGCTCTAAGAGAGAAGTATTGCTTTCTTCTTTGTATAAATGGAAACTTGTCATCAGAGCTCCTAAGGAACTTACCCAGCAAGGAAACAACAGTGACATCACATACAGCAGTACTAATAGTAACACCTCCTTTTATTGACAGTTGAATGTATGGAGGCTTTACCTACAGTATAAAACCCTCACCACAAGCCCTACCATTTTGATTGTACCATTTTATAGATGATGTCTCAAACTCACCCACATGAAGGAATGAAGCCAAGATGGGAGCCCTAGACTGGATGGTACCAAAGCCTGGGTACTTTCCATTGCTCCAACCCAGCACTCTTTTGAACACTCTGTGTGTTCACAGAATCTGGTCTCACCCTGATGCTTCCAGAATAGAAAGATGTTCTTTTAATATCCAGCAGTGGAGCTAAGTTTAAAAAAAAAAAAAAGAAAGAAAAGAAAAGAAAAAAGAAAATTGGGCTAAACATAAAAAAGGTGGAAAACTGCCTTTACTTGCCCTCCATGGTAGGCACTACTTTCGGTAGAGCTCATCATTTTGTTGAACAGGACCAGAGATTAAGGTGATCTGCCATGGATGAGGATATGCAGAAACACCCGCTCCCTGATCCACAGCTGGTGCTGAAAGTCCTCGTAGCTCACTCCACATACATTCTCATGATTCTTGGGGGAGACATCAGCACTGGGGACCCTGGGGTGGGGGAAGGGACTGAGACCACAGGACTGTGTCCCTCCAACTAAAGCTCCATAGCAACAGGGACATGCCACAAGGGTCTCTTTCCTCAGAGTCTGTCGCATAGTATGTGCTTGTACTTTATTGTTCTGTGAATGCCTGAATATATTAAAAAGGACCTCCACTCATGTAGAGGAGCCAGGCTGGAGCCCACAGAGAAAGCTCTCATCCACTGTCATCGGGCTTCTCCTGGGGGCCACAGTGAACCCAGGGGAGGCCTTGAAGGGGAGTAGGAGCCAAGAGCTCAGAAGTCAGGCTGGACCCTTTAAGAACATTTGTTCTGATCACATGAAAGGCCAACACAAATGGAGATTCTGAATCCAGAGAAAGAAGGGAAGTCCAAGGTTGATCGAAGGAAGTGCCATAAGGCCACCAGGAAATGGAGAAGAGTAAGGTGAGACCATGGACAGGTGGAGAAGTCATTCAGGGAGAAATGAGAGTATTCGTGACAGGACCAGAATGACAGCTGAGACTGCTGAGGAGAAAACTGTGAGCAGAGCTTGATGAGGGTTTGCAAGGGCCAAGTAATCACAAAGAAAGGTCAAAGAGATGGGGACAGAAAGCTACTGAGCAGACACAAATCCCAACTAGATCTGAGAGATAGTCAAGATAACCATGTTCATGCCCAGCACTGTTCTCAGTGTTCACCAATAGTAACTCATTTAATTATCACAATAACCCATAACCCCATGAGATGGGTACGATCATTAGTCCCAATTGTGTAGACAAAAAACTAAGGCACAGAAAGGTTAAAAAAAAAAAAAGAAAAGAAAACTATCCCAAGATCACACGAATAACAGGTGGCAAAGTGTGGCTTTGAATCCAGACTTGCTCAGTCTATGCACCTACTCATTATACTAGGTTGCCATGGTGATGAACTGAAAAGGTAACTTTGACCTCGAAAGGAACCCGTTGAGGGAAATAAGTGGCTGCATAGTTCTTCCCCAATCACTGCAAAATGGCATTCAGCCAGTCTGCATGCCTTCTGCCCCCAATCACTGCCCAGGCCCAGGATGCCAATCTGCAATTCTGGAGGACCAGGCACAGAGGGCAGGCTCTGCCCCTTCACCTCATAACGGAGGCCATAGTGTTATGGGGAGGAGAAGAAATGGAGTAGGGAGCTTAAAGTCAGGAAGGAAGGCACATGCAGGAAACAGAGGGTGGTATGGGCCTCACATAGTAATCGCTGGTATGTGAAGAGCTCACACCTGTGAGCTGTTCAGACAGATTCAAGACATAGCAAAGGATAAATGGTTACAGGGCACAGAAGAATAATGTGGTCAAAGCAGTTATTATTTTTTAACTGGGGGGTTGTTAAACTTTATCTATAAAGGGCTAGATAGTAAATATCTTCAGCTTTGCAGTTTGTATTCGCCTGCTAGGGCTGCCATAACAAAATGCCACAAACTGTGTGACTTAAACAATAGACATTTATTTTTGCACAATTCTGGAGGCCAGGAATCTCCGACCAAAGTCGGGCAGGGTGAGGTGAGGGCTTGCTTCCTGGCTTGCAGATGGCCGCCTTCTCACTGTGTCCTCACACCGCCTTTCCTTGGTGCCTATGTATTCTGGTGCATGTTCCCAGCCCAGTGGAATTAAGACCTCATGTATATAACCTCATTTAACCTTCTTACAGGCCTTATCTCCAAACATAGTCACATTGGGAGACATCTGCAAAATTCCTTCACCTTTGTCATTCACTAAGATAAGCTAATCAAGACAGTGAAATCCATTACATGCACAGTCCACGCAAGGAGTGGGAAGTACACAGGATGTATGCCGCAGAGGCCAGGAATCTTGGGGGCTGTCTTAGAATCCCAATCATCACAGCGGGCCACATGTTCTCTGTCACTAGCACTCAACAATGTTATTGTTGCACAGAAACAATACAAAAAGAATGGGCATGACTGTGTTCTAATAAAACTTTATTTATTAGCACTGCACATTGCATTTCATATGACTTTCACATGTCCCAAAATAGTATTCTTCTTATGATTCCTAACCATTTAAAAATGTAAAACCATTCTTTACTTCTAGGCTATATAAAAACCAGTGAACACCCAGATTTGGCTGGTAGGCTATAGTTGGCTGACTTCTCTTTAACGACATAAAAATTCCCAATTTTAGCAGTCACTGAATTTTAACACAGTCCCATGTATCGCCATTTTAATGTATGCCATGTGCTACTGACCCTCTCCTCCAAAGACTCAATTGCAGAATATTTCTTCCTATCTCTGGGAACCAGAGGGAGGAATATGTCTCCCATTGTCTCCTAGCCCTATGGATAAGAGATTGAGTAAAGAACTATAACTCTTTAGATTTCATTAAACACTTCACCTACACTACAAGCTTGTGTTCTTCATTGGTAAGGAGTAGTATTCCCACTTTACAGATAAGGAAACTGAGGCAGGAGTGGACGATGCATTCAGTGTCAGATCAGGGACAGAGCCAAGGCTCCAATCATGAGCTTCTTTCTTGGCCAGAAGGTCTGACAATGAAGGTGATCTCCAAGATAGATCCAGCTACAAAATTTGGAGTGCCCCATGCAACACTAAAATGCAGAGTCTCTTCTTTAAAATTAAGAAATCAAGATGGTACCAGGTATGGTGGCTCAAGCCTGTAATTCCAGCACTTTGGGAGGCTGAGGCAGGCGGATCTCCTGAGGTCGGAGTTCGAGATCAGCCTGGCCAACGTGGTGAAACCCTGTCTCTACTAAAAATACAAAATTAGTCAGGCGTGGTGGTGCATGCTGTAATTCCAGCTACTCGGGAGGCTGACACAGGAGAATCGCTTGAACCTGGGAGGCAGAGGTTGTGGTGAGCCGAGATCACGCCATTGCACTCCAGGCTAGGCAACAAGAGCAAAACTCCATCTCAAAAAAAAAAAAAAAAAAAGAAAAGAAAAGAAAAAAAGAAAAGAAATCAAGATGGTGACAGCAGCAGAGCATTAAACCAAGCATGGGCTCTTCTCTTCTGAGTGCCAGGGCCTGTGTGACTCAGTGCCCTCGAAGCCAACCCTGCTCTGTGGACACATATTCTAAAGATAAAACCTCAACCCCCAAATCATGGAGATTCCACCCTCGTGCCAACAAATGCTTTGAAGGCAGGGTAATATCTAAGTGGGGCTTATTAATCGTGAGCAGTCTATCGTGGGTAGCCGATTCTTGCCCCTGGAATGAATGTAAACCAGCCTTGCATGAATTGAATTCCTTTTTTGAGTATCTAATTGAATTTGCAGAAGTGTGTGCCGGGGGGGTGTTTAAATAAGTGCACAAATATGATAAGAAGGCCTTCACACCATTATATCTAATTCAGTAAGCAAAAATAATGGCAGGGCACGTTCCAATTAGTGTTTGATTTATTTGCTTTAACAAATCCAATTAGCAGAATGTTTTATAAAGTCATCCAATGTCAAACACTCATGGACTCAACAGATAGAAACAATACTCCTAATATGAAAAAAAATGGTTTAAAGCTCTTTGAGCAGTGAATTTATTATAAATAAGACGATGCGTCTCTGATGGCTTGAGCATTCCCCAAGGACCAAGAAAACAGTGCCTGATCTGTTCATTTGGTTCTTTTTCTATGAGACTGTGCAGCAGCTCAGGTTAATGTGGCCCATTATCTTAAATCCAGGAATGAAAACAACAAAGGTGGAAGTTAGCCAAGGAACTTCAAGGGAGAATAATGAACTTGCTGCTGGGTGTCTTCGAGATCAGAGACATGTTTCGACTTCCAAGGCAGCACAGTACAGCGGGAAAAGCCCGGGGGGAACAGAAACGGTGGTGCCCTAGAACCTAATCTGATGCTTTCATGCCCTTTTGGGTCTCCAGTTTTCTCACATATTAACTAACAAGTTCAATGAGGTTAAGCAGCCCCCAGAAATGCCCACCTTGGGTGGTAGATGATGTTCTTTGCCCAGGGAGACATAGAACACGGTAGCAGTTAAAGCCATGAACTCCAGAGCCAGCATCTAAGCTCTGCTATTTTTTTAAATTTAGTTATATGACCTTGGCCAACTTATGTAACTTCTATGGGCTTCAATTTCTCCATCTGTAAAACTAGGATAATAATAGTGCCTAACTCTTAAGGCTGTTATGAGAATTGGGTAATTTAATATTTGTAAAGACTTGGAATAGTACCTGGCACATAGTCAGTGCCAAGCATGTGTTAAATTAATATTTAATCACAATCTATAAATTAGAAATGGAAAAGGCAGATATACATGTGGTCAGCTGGCATAATCTCATCAAACAAATGAAATGTTTTAAAGAAACTGTATCTGAGTCTGTCCATCATGTCCCATATGGATCAGCAGGGCTGATTGTGGTATGCTATTGGTCTGCATGGGAAATCCCAGCTTCTGTCACCCTTACTTGAGTAAGGGGTGACTCTAGGGCTAGCATTTCTTCATGTGTGACAGAAGCAGTTAAGTTGAACCCTCTCCAAGAACCTTGTTGTTGTTAAGAGACAGGGTCTTGCTCTGTCACCCAGACTGGAGTACAGTGTCATAATCATAGCTCACTTGAAGCCTGGAACTCCTGGAATCAAGCAATCCTCCTGCCCCAGCCTCCCAAGTAGCTGGGACTACAGGCATGTACCACCATACTTGGCTAATTTTTAAATTTTTTGTAGAGATGGGTTCTTCCTATGTGCTCAGGCTGGTCTCAAACTGCTGGCCCTAAGTGATCCTCCCTCCTGGGCCTTCCAAAGCACTGGAATTATAGGCACTGTCCCCAACCTTCTAAGAATCCTTTGACTTCTGACATCCTATGGGACTACAATTATGTCCTCCCTTCATGGCACCTAGCTACATTTGCCGGGACACAAAAAGTACCAAGAGTTCTCTGAAAATAAGAGCCTCTGTTCAGACCATCTTCTCCACCCGGTCTGCTATGGGCCTCTGTCTGGTGCATTTGTACATCATGAAAAAAGAACATCATGGGATATGGCAAGGAGATTCTGTCTTCTCACAGGCCCCAGCCTTCCCAGGTACCAGTTTGCGAGCAGACACTGAGATGCACTGTAACCAAGGAGAAAGTGCGATGAAAGAAGGAGCCCCTCTGTTGGGTCAGCGCCAGCCTCAACCTGCCCAGGAGAGGCTGAGAACAGTCACCTTCAGTTGAAACCAGTGAAGATGCTTCAAGTTGAAGGCCAGCTGGAGAGTCCAACCAGCCTGAAAAGTGGTCCCGCCCAACCCAGCAAGTCTTCTTTCCCAAAAACAGCATGGGAGCAGATGCAGGAATTCCAATGCTCTATCAAATTTAAAGAGAGAAGGGATGGTCTGGCCCAGCTGCTAATTTTACAGGTGGACAAACAGGCATAAAAAGGGCAAGCCTACAAAGGAAGGGGGCCCCAGGCCAGAGCTCTGCCCACTCAGATGCAAGAATAGCATCTTTCATCTTTTCTCACATAACAGTGCTATCTTTTTCATTTTTATTTTGAGGGAGCAGCGAAAGAAACAGATGGCCATGGGTCATCCCCCATCTCAGGGAAACTTCAGATTAGTCGGGAAAAGGTGAGGAAAGGTTTCCTTGACACAGAAGAACGGGCTTAAACTGGTTCCTGGCAGCTGTGTCAGTGTCTGAAGCCTGCAGAAGCCCAAGCCAAGCTCTTCATGGTCTCAGGGTCTTTGCACTTGCTGTTCCCCTATGGAACACTCTTGCCCTGGTATGTGATGTGGCTGGCTCTGGGCATCTTCCACGTCAAAAATCAAATGCAAAACAGCCTCCTCCCTTCTCCAGTCGTTCTCTATCATACCACCTTGTTTATGCTTGATGGGGCTGTTTCTCAAACCCTTTAGTTCCATTCTAAAATTATTTACTCATTTACTTATTTTCTGTCTTCCCACTAGCAGCCAAAGTCTACCAGGGCAGGAAGTGTGTGTCCATTTTATTCACTTAACTCATCCAAGAGCCTAGTACTTTAACTCTTAAAGCTTGAGGGAAACCCTATAAATGCTCATGAATGAATGAATGAAGTAGAATATGATGAAGTGTCAGAAGTACGAGACTTGGTATCAGAGGATGATGCACGGCTTGGTTATGGCACTTTCTTTGTGACCTTGGATGAGTCAGAAGGAAATTTCTGAGCCTCCACTTCCTCATCTTTAAAATGGAACAATAATGATAGCAGCTTCTATGTACAGGGAACTATATGCGATGCACTGTGCTAATCCATTTCCATGGATTACCTTATTTAATCCTCAAAAGAGCTCCATGAGTTAGGTACTGTCACCATTCACGCTTTATGCAAGATGAAATCGAGAGTTAAATAACACCACCCCAATATCACAGCTAGGAAATGGCCAGAGATATTCTGCAAAGCATTGGAACAGGCAAATTGCCCTGTAAATCCATCCAAGTGAGGGTTAGGTCACATTCTGAGGGCCACAGAGCTAGCAGGTCATACAAGAAAATTCTGAGATTGGTCCATCTCAAAGCCCAGCTTGGCTCAAGCTAAGCCATATTCACAGAGCCAGGGAGGCTAAACCCAGGTCGTTTCCATTCAGTCAGGTTGTGTGAGGCCCCTTCCTCAGTGATAAGTTATAATCAGCTGTCTTCATGTGCTGTCTCTTGAGTGGTCCCTGATGGTGAGCAGTAGAGATTCCTAGCAAAACATGGATGCCTGGCTTGTCCCCGGTATGAAGGCCCAAGTCCTGTCATCTCTCTACCCCTTTCCAGCACTTCCTTTCATCACAGCCATGTCCTTGAGTTCTGATTGGCTAAACTCTTGCTTCAGTTTACCATGTCCCCCATCATACTTGATTCCCATGGCATCAAAAGTGGTAATGCCACCCAGAGCCCATATCACATAGAAGACAGGAAATGAAGTCTGCATGGTGGGCCCTCCTCAGTTTCTTCATCCATGAAATGTGGATAATAATAGCACATTGCTGGGAGAAAAGCTGAGTGTTGGGAGAAGCTGAGGCAGGGTTTGCATGTCTGACATAATGTAAAAGAGACTTGGAACTTGTCCAGGGTCCAGGGTCTAAAACCCCTCGTGGCCTCTGGAACACCAAGCTCTGTGCCAAAGATGGAAGGCTACCTTCACACACCATAATCTTAGCCCAGCGCATAAAACCCTTTGTGGTTTGGATAAAATCCAGGGCTCAGAGCATGAAACCCCTCGTGGCCTCTGGAATGTGTCTAGACTTGCTGCCTCCTTGCTCTCCCAGGATCAATTCTTCAGTTAAAAGATACAATCTCAAGTAGCAGAACATGTTCCCTATGCTTCAAAGGAAATGCTAAACCATCACAGCTGTAGATCATGCACTTGCCCTTTCCACCCCAACATTCTCACCACCTGTTTCTTTGTGTGATCACCAGTAAATAGTCTGGGCTTCCAGAGCTTGGGGCCTTCACAGCCTCCATATTTGCGTTGGCCCCCTGGACCCACTTTCTCTCTCAAACTGTCTTTTCTCATTCCTTTGACTCCACCAGACTTCATTGCCCTCATGACCTGGTGTTGGGTCTGATCACCCCAACAGTACCTTCCTGTAAGCTGTCATGAGGATTAAATAACCTTTAAGACAGCATAGTGGCTAGCACATAGCAAGCTCTCAACAAACATTAGCAATTATTACTCCCATCATAGAATGTCATACACACACACACACCCTACTTTATAAACATAAATTTAAAAGTGAAACAGTTGTGTATGTCCATACTGATAAATTTCTACACTTAGATACTCAATGACATATACTTAACACCTGCAATCCCATAGCTGTCTATGTGGAAGCTCCTGGCATGTCCCCATCCATGGTCTCTGTCTTGTTTAGGGAACCAGTTTGTATCTTCTGTTCTGGCTTGCCATGATTGCTAGAATACATTGACTTGACCACAGTGGTAGCATAGTTCTGTGTAAGAAACACTAACCCCACAAGACCCCCATGGGCTGCTTCATGCCCCATCCTCTCTGGGTGTCACTCCTCCTGCCCCATTAAGGAAAGGAAGCAGAACAATAAATACGCAAACCAATGTCTTTCTCCAAATCAGGAAGTTTTAACACAGAGTACAGCAAAGTATGACCTGTGAACTAGAAATCTAGCCTGCCTCCTGTTCATGTAAATAAAGTTTTATTGAAACAAAGTCATATTCATTTGCCTACATATCGTCTATGGCTGCTTCCCAGCTACAGCAGCAGAGGTTAGTAACTGTGATGGAGACCACATGGTCTGTAAAGACTGAAATATTTACTATCTAGCCTTTGATGGAAAAAGTTTGCTGATTCTTCCTTCCAAAGGCCTGAAGGCAATCTAATAGCTGTCACCCAGGGCACACAGGAAACCAGGAGATGGATGATGGCAGCTTATTTTTGCTAGTACCAAAAGTTGCTACCGCTACAGGAACATCTGGCTTTCTAAAAACCTCTTCTACTGAAAGTGACTTATTTTTAACATACAATTTTTTTCAGAGGAAACAAAAAAGGAAAAGAACTAAGGTCCAGAGCCTCTGTTGGCAGGCCTCCCCCAGTAAGTTTCACTTCCTGCGACAGTGAGTACACTGTCCTGATGGCTCAAGGTCGGTAGAGTCACATGGTCCACACATGGCTCTCTTTGGAACCCTTGAGTTCCCTTTGACCCCACTCCACATCTCAGCTCCATTAGTGACCGGGCTTAGAGCAGCTCAGGAGAGACAGAAGCCAGGTGCTCCCACCTTGGTCCAGTGAGGATCAGAGGGAGAAGAGACCCCGGTAATCCCCAGGAGAAAACATCCTGAGGTCATGCAAAGCTTTCTCAAGATCTACCCTGGGAAAATCAGCCTTTAGTGCCCACTTAAGAATTCCAAACCATTAAGTGCCAGGTACTTTCCAACTACTGCCTTACTTTGTCCTTAGAGAAGTCCTGTGAGTTGTTCTTTGGGATTCAAGACAAGATTTCGCAAAATTGGAAACTGAGGCTCCGAGAGGTTAAGTCACTTCCGCAAGGCTACACAGCTTATAAAGGACAGAGTCAGGATTAGAATTATTTTCAACTTTATCCCAAAGCACAAACCCGCTCAACTTCTTAATAATGTCTCTTGCATGAATTTCCTACTCCTCCTTATTACCCTTGCTGAATTTATTCAACCCATATTTAGATTTCATTCATTAATGCCAGATCGAGTGTGGTGTATGCTAGACATTATTCTAGGTATCAGGGATAAAGCAGAGATTGACAGCTGTGACCTCTTTCTCCATGGAGCTCACATACTAGTAGGGTAGATCAACAATGAAAACAGGGAGAGAAGTAAAGCAGGTAAGGGGCCCACCTTGGCTCTTGACATGACATAAGGCCTTGAAGATGTTAGGCATGCAATAAATGTATGCCTAAGGTAGGTATGGAAATTTATCCTTATTGAGCAGCTAATCTTTGCTAGGCATCAGGCCAGACATTCCATGTAATCTTACGTAATCTTAACAACCATCTTGTAATCCAAGAATTAATCATCACCATCTTAAAGATAAATAAACTGAGAATCCAACAAATTAAGAATCCAGTCCACATTCCCTACAGTTGTGGATTCTGACTGTTTTCCTTCTCCAAAAGTCATCATCTTTCTACTGCACAATGCTATGCATGCAGGAGCCCAAGGAATATTTAGGACTGGCTGACAGATATTGGTTTATGTACTCAGTTTTTATAAGTATATTAACATTTAATTACATAAAGACTAGGGTTCCACACAGTCAATTAAACTCGATAATAGCATCCAGTGTTCTATAAATCATCGAACTGGTAATTGTGTAGATAAAATATTATTGCGGTCTGAGTATTATCATAAGTACAGTTGGTTGTCAGAAGTCCTCTCAAAACAGTGAAGCTTTGGCAATTTAGTCTGTAGTTGCCAGTTGGACTCCATATATCTTGGCTGTTAAGTGTGCATTAATTGCAGGATGGAATTTTTTTAAGGATAGAGTACAAAGAAGCCTCAACTAAGCTAAAGCTGAAATTATTTGGATACCAAGATTGGGTCAAGCCAAAGGGATTGGTGGATTCAGCACGTTTTGAGATCACAAGGATGGTGATGGTGACTTGGGTAACTGTAATTACAGCTGAACCACCATGTCACCCAGTTAAATCAGTAAGCCTTCTGCTCTTCCTCTCTAATGCTGACACTTTATTTCCCTGGATAGGTGAATCTCACCAAGATGGAAGTGTACACAAACGGGAAGCAGGCACTCTCCTAGGAATTATAGGAAGTGGTCTTTGATGAATTTCAAAGAGAGATGGTAAGGCAGTCACTAAGGTTCCTAAGCAAAAAAACAGACCCTCTACCTCAAAGCTGTCTCATCTCTACCTCTCTGATGTCTGGGAGTTCATGTACATCCAAGACACATAAACATGTTTCTCCTCTTTGGAACAAGCACTTGGCAACTTCCAGCTCTATGCACATTTTTTTTTTAAATCTGCAAAAGACCAATGCAGATGATCCTATGAGAGCAGCCTCTGCCAACATAACTCCACCTCAGGCTAAAACTCTTTGAAACAGAAATGAACTTCTAACAAAGCAGCGACTTGCTAAATCACATAATAACTTGGGGCCTGACAGGACATGAGAGGCAGGTGGTCTCGAAGATTGACGATTTGCCTGAGAGAAAGGAGTCCTGAATTAAAGACTTGGCTCTGCCTCCAGCTGGTTGCATGACCTTGGCTGAGTCACTTTCTGTTTAAAATGGATCTGGCTGGAAGCTCTTGACAGTCTCCCACAGAACCAAGGCAATGCCCATAACAACCGTGGAAGAGGTGAAATCCTCCCACAGAATTGAAAACAAGGTCTTGATACGGGAAGTGGGCAGGGAAGTGCTGCGAAGAGAAGGGTGAGTCCCTGGCTAGGGCCCCACCCCATGGACCTAAGTGAGGACAGGCATTTCTGTTTTCATGCCCAAATGTTGCATTTCCCAAGACCACCATGGCCCACCACACCCCCATCCTGTGCCTATAAAAACCCCGAGACCCCAGAAATAACACCACACATCTACAACCATCAGATCTTTGACAAACCTGACAAAAACAAGAAATGGGGAAAGGACTCCCTATTTAATAAATGGTGCTGGGAAAACTGGCTAGCCATATGCAGAAAGCTGAAACTGAATCCCTTCCTTACACCTTATACAAATATTAATTCAAGATGGATTAAAGACTTAAATGTTAGACCTAAAACCATAAAAACCCTAGAAGAAAACTTAGGCAATACCATTCAGGACATAGGCATGGGCAAGGACTTCATGACTAAAACACCAAAAGCAATGGCAACAAAAGCCAAAATTGACAAATGGGATCTAATTAAACTAAAGAGCTTCTGCATGGCAAAAGAAACTACAATCAGAGTGAACAGGCAACCTACAGAATGGGAGAAAATTTTTGCAATCTACCCATCTGACAAAGGGCTAATATCTAGAATCACAAAGAAATCAAACAAATTTACAAGAAAAAAACAACCAACCCCATCAAAAAGTGGGCAAAGGATATGAACAGACACTTCTCAAAAGAGGACATCTATGCAGCCAACAGACACATGAAAAAATGATCATCACTGGTCATGAGAGAAATGCAAATTAAAAACTACAATGACATACCATCTCATACCAGTTAGAATGGCGATCATTAAAATGTCAAGAAACAACAGATGCTGGAGAGGATGTGGAGAAATAGGAATGCTTTTACACTGTTGGTGGGAGTGTAAATTAGTTCAACCATTGTGGAAGACAGTGTGGTGACTCCTCAAGGATCTAGAACTAGAATTACCATTTGACCCAGCAATCCCATTACTGGGTATATACCCAAAGGATTATAAATCATGCTACTATAAAGACACACGCACATGTATGTTTATTGTGGCACTATTTGCAATGGCAAAGACTTGAAACCAACCCAAATGTCCATCAATGACAGACTGGATTAAGAAAATGTGCACATTTACAGCATGGAATACTACGCAGCCATAAAAAAGGATGAGTTCATGTCCTTTGTAGGCACATGGATGAAGATGGAAACCATCATTCTCAGCAAACTAACACAGGAACAGAAAACCAAACACCGCATGTTCTCACTCTTAGGTGGGAACTGAACAATGAGATCACTTGGACACAGGGCAGGGAACATCACACACTGGGGCCTGTGGGGAGTGGGGTCTGGGGGAGGGATAGCATTAGGAGAAATACCTAATGTAAATGATGAGTTGATGGGTGTAGCAAACCAACAAGGCACATGTATACCTATGTATCAAACCTGCACATTGTACACATGTACCCTAGAACTTAAAGTATTAAAAAAAAACCGAGACTCTAGCAGGCAGAGACACACAAGCTGCTGGACATCCAGAGGAACACATCAGAGGAAGAAGACACAAGCAGCTGGACATCAAGAGGAACATGCTGGCAGAAGAACATGCTGGCAGGCTGACTGGCGAAATGACACAGAATTTGGCCGGGGCTGTCTGAGTGGAGCACGGCTGCTGAGTGGCCCAGCCCCAGTGGGAAACCCACCTTCCCACTCCATCTCCCTTCTGGCTCCCCCATCTGCGGAGAGCTACTTCCACTCAATAAAACCTTGCACTCATTCTCCAAGCCCACGTGTGATCCGATTCTTCCGGTACATCAAGGCAATAAACCCTCAGGACACAGAAAGCCCTCTGTCCTTGCAATAAGGCAGGGGGTCTAATTGAGCTGACTAACACAAGCCACCTACAGATGGCTAAACTAAAAGAGCACACACCTCTGAGGCTTCAGTTGTCAACATTCATCCCTAGATGCTGCCCTGGGGTCTGAGCTCTACAGCCTGCCCATCTGCATGCTCCCCTAGAGGTCTGAGCAGCAGGGCACCAAAGAAGCGAGCCACACCCCCGTCGCATGCCCTGCAAGGGGGACAGGGGAACTTTTCCCATTTCAGTCTCACAATAAAACTATCCACCTGCATCTGGAGGAAACTAAAATGGATTTTAAAATGCAAATGGCAGACTACCTCTGTTACACTCTTGTTCTCATCTGGAAAAAAAAAATGTTAAACCTCATCTGCCTGGAATTAACTAGATAAACCATGTGTTTCTTCCATACTGTCAACCCCCAAGTTCAAAATTACAGCATCTAACAAAGAGCACACCATGCCGCAGCACAGGCCCCCTAATATAACACCTGGTTGAGGCACCTGGATTTTCTCTCTTCCTTACAACCTCCTACCTACAGTCAGAAAATGTAACAGTGAGGGAAAAAATAAGAATTATTATGAGTAAATGAAAAAAATGAATACAGTAGGAAAGAAAAGGAATTCATCATAAACATTTAAAAGGAAGACCTCCGAAAACGATCTACTGAAAGAACCTGAAGAACGCTTTAAATAGTGTGAAGCATCCTAAATAGGAGACAAAGAGATGCAGCCCTTTGTGAAACAAGAAGAGAAAGTCACACAGAGACCCCAATAACCTGAAAAAACAATAAGATTAGGAGACAGATCCGTGTGTTCATAAAGGATCTCAGGGAAAATAAAAATGCAAAAAGCAGAATCAAAATCAGCATATCAAACCCTCCAACCTCAACGCTGATTGGAATGAACACAAGGAAGCAAAAGTAACAAAGAAACCACAAACATTGAAGGTTTTTTAAAAGTGTTTTTCTCATTGACTTAGAGGATGCAACACAATTTGGGCCCACCCAAAATGCCAGGAATTTATATGCTACACAACTCGTTCTTAAGAGAGTTGTACAGTATGAGATGAAGTGGAGGAATTTTGGAAAACCCAGCAGTATCTGCCAGCTGGCATGTCAGGGGCTATGGCGTGAGAGCGCTACAAAAAAGATGAAGGATGCTCAACCTGGGTGTCCTTCAGCCTCTTGCATCAACAGCACTTGAGTCCTCATTACTTTGTTGTTGTCCTCGTTTCCCATCTAATTCAGATCTCTCAGAGGCCCTGGGACCTTCTCTCGTCCAGGAGAGCCCCATAACTGGAAGGGTACGAGTGGGGGCAGAGTGAAAATAGTAAGAAATGGCAAAATGATTTCTCAGGTGCCCCAAAGCAGCTTACCAAACAGAAAGCAACCGTGATGACTGTGCAACTTTCCTCCAGGCGCTGACGCACCCTGAAGCCAGTGAAAGAGAAGTTCCCGGGTACCCCCACCAAGCAAAAGAACCCTTCCGAAAGAGGTAACAGTCTGAAAGTCAGTGAAGTACTGGTGGCAGAGTAGCCCACCGTGTCTTCTGGGGCTCTGGCCATTAGGAGCTGCAACTGCACTAAGGCAGAAAGAAGCAAAGCCCACATCCCAAACACACCCCTCCGGAAACGCAGCACGAGAACGAACGGGGGATGAGCATCTTGAAGACACACTGATGCCAAGCCCATGACCATGTGACCTTGGATGAGTCACTTAACCTCTCCCAGTTTCAATGTCCTCGTCTAAGAATTTAATAATAATAGCCACCCAGAAGCAGCACGTCTGAATTTTTATAGCCCGAAGTTTAAACACCTTAGGGAGGGAGCATTCTTTAAGGAAAATAATGTAAACTTAGCAAAGAGACTATCTGACATGAGAAAAGAAATCACAACAAATAATACATTCCTAACAACCAGCAAATACCACAAACATTGTACAATCCAGAAAAATAATATTTTTATAAATTATCTAACAATATTCTCCCCTACATTTCTGGACACATTTTCTGGGATGATCTCTTTATGACAATAATTTTGCCATATCATTTTTTATAGAGACTAGAAACTTCAATGTCCCCTCTAGCAGGTTCATTAATATTTGTTATTATCAATATTTTTAAAGTCTCCTTCAAGTTCACAAGTCATTGTTTACAAACAGTCATGTTAACTTTAAGGCTGTGGTCAAGTTTGGAGAAATCTCTATCAAATTTCTTTCATGTGTATGCTATACTATTTCGGAGTTTTATAAGTGTGATTGTACACTGAGTAATCAAATGATCTTTGAAGTCATGACATTAGGCATGTTTGTGAAAGCCATTTCCACACCAGGGTAGCTAATAATTGGTTTCATTATACACAAGGAAATACAGGATGGTGCCGGGGCTCATGTTTATAATCCCAGCACTTTGAGAGGCCAAGGCAGGAGAATCACTTGAGGCCAGGAGTTAGAGACCAGCCTGGGCAACATAGCAGATCCCATCTATTAACAAAATAAAAAATTAGCTGGGAGTGGTGGCATGTACCTGTAGTCCCAGCCACTCGGGAAGCTGAGGTGGAAGGATCGCTTGAACCCAGGAGTTTGAGGCTGCAGTGAGAGATGATCTTGCCACTGCACTTCAGTCTGGGTGACAGAGCAAGACCCTGTCTCTAAAAGTAAGTAAATACATACATATATAATACATACATAAAATAGAAATATCTATGTGTGTATGTATTCTATCATTCATTGCTCCATTGATCTAGCTATCTATATTCTATTAACCCAAGCTTGACTTCAACTTCTGCTTATCTAGATTTCTAAAATGTCCTGCATACTGCAAAACCGCCATCTCCCACCCCTCATCCCTAAAAGGAATTTATGATGAAGGGGAAGCTGGAGTGGAATCATACAATAGTCTTCGCCAATTGTGGCTAAAATTATCTTACTTCTAATCATTTTATAAAATATCCAACTATCTGAACACATTGCACACAGCCCTTCCTCAGGCCTTGGAAGGGTAACACAGTGGGGAGACACTCTGAAGCTTAAGCTTCGGAGCTCCACAGGTACAGGGCTCTGAAATGCTTCCACAGGTACACAAGAGGGTGTGGCATGTGCCTGGCTCTGGCAGTGATGGATGTCCTCATCTGCAGGGACGCCACAGGTCTGATGGGGGCACCTGAGGCCCATCCAGCATTTACCAACCTCTACTGCACCTGTAAAGCTGTGCGTGTCACCTTTCTAACATCAGACCTCACGCAGGAGATGGGCTGGGCTTTGGGGAACTGGATCACCAATATTCAGTTGCTTTCACACAAACATGTTGAATTTCACCTTGGGGAGAAAAATATTCAACAACTGGGCCAGAAAACACTGCTATGGTCCACAGCTATAGCAAAACACTGTAATTCAGACTTCTCCCAGTTTGTTAAAATTTGCTGATGCCAATCGGTATTTCAGAGTCTCGTTAATTTTCTCATTACTCTCCTCTTCTTTTTTCCCTAGCAGCTTCTTCCACGCCTCAGTCACACCTTTGAATCTTTTACAGGAACACCATAAAGCTGGTTATCTTATCCCCTTCCATCCCTGCAGCTTGTTTGGCTGCAGAAATATTTTACGTGAAACCCCAGGCCACATCAGATGACAGCCCAAACCACAGCCCCCAAGGACCATCTAGAAATCCTGCTGCACGCTTGAGAGTTTGAAACTGTTTTGATTCAGATGCACTAGAATCACCCTGATCTCCTCCTATGAATTTTTACATAAGTTTCTCACCACAGTAACCGCAGTTTCTCTACAACCCTGGGAGCCTCCTCCAGGCAAGCCCTGAGAACAGAGCTGTGCCCCTGGTTGGCCATATCCATGTACCAGGAATTTGCTGGGAAACAGCAACCAGCTCAGTGGTAGAATCAATGGAGATTTTTATATCCTCCTTTATCACTTCCTAATTATTTTGGGGGAGAAAAGTATGTAAGATAGGGAAACTCTGTTGTCTAGCCCTTACCAAAATCTTAGGAGAAGTGATGTTGACAGCACGAGCTTAAAGGAAATTAATTCCACTGGATTTCCCCCAAGTAATCGACAGCTGGCTACAAGGTCAAACTAAACATATCATTGAGAGCCACATACTTGGCCTGAGCCATACATTGCTGTGAGCCTCTAGGGAACCCCTTTTTCTCCAAGCAGCCTTGGTGCCCACAAGAGCATCATGAGACAAACACATAAAATAAGGGTGAAATCAAGGTTGAAGTGATTACGGAACACAAAATCTTCTTTGAAATGACTTTCAAAAGAACACTGTATTAGTCTGTTTTCATACTGCTATAAAGAACTGCCCAAGACTGGGTAATTTATAAAGGACAGAGGTTTAATGGACTCACAATTCAGCATGGCTGGGGAGGCCTCAAAAAACTTACAATCATGGTGGATGGCAAAGAAGAAGCAAGGCACCTTTTTCACAAGGTGGCAGGAAGGAGAAGTGCTGAGCAATGAGGGGAAGAGCCCCTTATAAAACCAAGAGATCTCATGAGAACTTGCTCACTATCATGAAAGCAGCATGGGGGAAACTGACCCCATGATTCAATTACCTCCACCTGGTCTCTCCCTTGACACATGGCGATTATGGGGATTATAAGATGAGATTTGGGTGGGAACACAAAGCCTAACCATATGAAACACTTTTTTTTTTTTTTATCATGGTGACTCTCTTAAGAATCTAATATATTTATCTTATATGCTTTGTGAGTCAGTACACACACAGACAGACACAGACACATACAACCTCACAGAATTTCTTAGAGGAATTCAAGAAAAACAATAAACATGTAGAACCTAGGAAAAAGTCTGGCACATTTTAAGAGCTAAATATACACTAGCTATTATTATTATTAGGAATACAGTACCTATAAAATGTATTCATAATTTAACAACACACATTTTAACAAGCCATAACTATTGACAGATATTAACTAGTAGTTATTCTGACTGCCCTAAAGTGAAAAAGATTCCAAATGCCTACTGGCACCAATGCATTTGACAGCATTGCATTTTTTTGGTGTAGTTAACATCTGGAAAATGTATACATTATCTAGGGGCATCCTCCATATATTTATTTATATATAAATCCATGCATGTGAATCTGTATGCATGCATATGTCAGTTTTATGCATTGTAATCTAATTGCAAAAATAATACATTTTTCTGCAAATAATTTGAGGAAAATGTAACAACACAATCCCCTCTCAACTGCACTTTTCCAGGACTTGCCACTGTTCATACTGTGATCTATGGCTTTTGAGATTTTTTTTCCACCAACAGATATGCACATATATTTTCCAAAGAACATTTGGAACCAGAATGAACATAAAACTTTGCAACCTGCTTTGAAAGGACATTACAGTATCAGAAATATTTTTCTAGCTTACTAAATGTTCTTCTAAAACCCAATTTTAATGGTTGCCATCCTACATGCTGTTAATTTACTAACCCAAATCCTTTTTTGTTTGTTTGTTTTACTTTCAAATTTTACTGCTTGTAAGGCAAGGAAATAAACCCTAGGAAATATCCACATTTATTTCCTTGGGATAATACTCTAAAAGCTGCACTTCTAAGGTCAAAGGGCATGCACAAATTTTATATATATAGTCAAACCACCTTCCAGAACAGTTGTTGCAATTAACACTACAATCTGCAGTGTATAAGATCGTTCATTTTCCTTGCATCCTCACTAGTACTAAGTATCATCGGTGTTTTTAATCATTGTCATTTGTCATTTTAATTGGTGAAATGCAGAGGCCCACTAGTTTAAGTTATTTGAATATTAGGTGAGGTTGAATGTTTTTTATAAGTTCAACTGACCATTTGGCATTTCTTCATTTGTAAATTGCCTGGTTATGCCCTTCACTCATTTTATGATTGGACTGTTTATCCATTCTAATTTGTAAGTGTTCTTAATTTAGTAAACACATTAACTCATTATCTACATTTTCAGTTATAAATATTTCTCTAGTTTCTTTTAACCTCTTAATTATTTTTGGCACATGTACATTGTTGAATATAAATGCGAATCATTTCCTACTCCGGTAGAAATGCCTACATAGAGCATCTGATACTTGGGTATCCTACTGCAGAAAAAATAAATATTCACCTGTATCATTCTTGATCCTTTTGTTAAAGTATGAGTACATTTAAATCTTTACTTCATCTAGAAATAAGTTTAATTCATGACATAGCATAAGAATCTAACTTTATTTTACTTTTTAAAACACTTTCACTATTGTTTCAGCTTCACTGAATTATCCATCTCCTCCCAGATGTCCTATATGAAACGCTTATAAATACATGGCTCTATTTCCGGGCTTTCTATTCTGTTCCACTGATCTATGTGTCTAAATATATCAGTATAAACATGTTGTAATTATTATGGATCTGAACATGGCATAATTAACGCTGGTGCTAGGGATTAGCTCAGGAAATAGACAACCTGAGTTTAAATGCCTATCCTACCTCTTACTATGGATGGCCTTGGAAAAGTTCGCCAGTGTCTCTGTGCCTTAGTCTCTCCGTCAGTAAAACAGCAACAATCATCTCTTCCTTACAAAATTGCTGTAAAAGTTAAAATGAGTGTATGGATACAAAGTGCTTAAAAAAGTACCTTACGCAGAATGAACACTGAATAAATGTTAGCTATTATATCCATTTCTGAGGAGCGTTATAACAAAGTGCCACAGACCGGGTGGCTTAAATGACAGAGAGGTATTGTCTTACAGTTCTGGAAGCTAGAAGCTGGAAATCCATGTGTCAGTAGGGTTGGCTCCTTCTGAGGGAGAAGAGGGACAATCTGGTCCATGTCTCTCCCCTGGCTTTGGGTGGTTTGCTGGCAATCTTTGGCACTCCTTGGCTTGAGGATGTATCACTCCAATCCTTCATCTTTCCTGTATCTCCACACATTGTCTTCTGTGTCTCCGTGCCTAGTTTTCTCTTTCCTTTTACAAGGATACCAATCATAATGGATCAGGGTCCATCCTAAGGACCTCATCTTAAGTTGATTAAATCTTCAAAGACCTTATTTCCAAATAAGGTCACATTCTGAGTTACTGGGGATTAGGACTTCAACATACTTCTTCTGAGGACACAATTCAACCCATAACAGCCATTATTTATGGTATCTTTTCAAGATTTAATGACGAAGTTATTAGACAACTTAGTCTTAATAGCAAATTCTATGCCAATATTTCTAATTTTTCGTGACAAATGACATTAACTTTATATTTAGAAAAGCTGTTTGTTTATATGTTTAATATAAGAAATCATCTTTCAATTTCTAGTTGGCACAAGCATTGGGGGTGCTGGGTTGCTTGCTAAATTTTAAACCAGAATGAGTGTTAGATTTTTCAAAAGGTTTTTTTGAGACTACTGAACTCATCGTATGGTTTTCTATTTTTCTACTTATCCATGTAATACATATTAATTCATTTCCTAATGTTGAATTTTCCCTACAATTGTAAGATAAATCCTATTGTAGCATGGTGTATTACTCCTTTAACATACCCCTGGAGTAGATTTGTGGGTTTTGTTGTTTGGTTTTGTTTTTCATAGCTACATCCATCTTCGCTTGTGTGGTTGTCCTCTATAGTCCCCCCTTGACAAATCGCACAACCAAATTATCTTTGCTTTCTCAGGAAAGGGATTTGTGGATCAGCCCGACGTGATCTTCTTCAATCATTGTATCTCCTAGAAATGACTCTAAGTATGAGGCAAAAAGGTGGCACCTTTTCCAGTTCCCACCCTGGTCATGTCAGGTTTTTATATTTCAGTCATGTCAGTTCATGTCAAGGAAGGCGGGGTGATTAGCTACCTGTGCTCAAATCCCCCTCTTTCCCAGAAGCTGGGGCCTATTGCATGTATTTGTATGAATCACTCATCAAAGCAATCCCAGTGGTCTCCATGGTCCTTGGGACCTTAAAACCCAACTCAAAAACCAACCGCATTTGCAACCATACGATAAAATACTACTCAGCAATAAAAATGAATGACCTATTGACACTTGCAACAATATGGACAAGCATCAAATTATTTACATTAACTGAAAGAAGCCAGATTCAAAGGCTACAGAATGCATGGTTCCATTTATCTGACATCCTGGAACAGCCAAAACTATAGGAAACACAAACGAATCAGTGGTTATCAGGAGTTGATGGTGAGGGAAGGATTTGACAACAAAGGAATAGCATGGGGGGATTTGGTCAATAATTGAAAAAATACATTATCAATACATAAGGGGTAAGCGATAGGGGTATGGGGGAAACAAAATTGGCCATAAGGTGTTAATTGCTGAAACTGGGCAATAAGGGCTTATTATGTTATTCTGTATAAAATCCTTAAAAATGTACAGTTAAAAAAAATACACACCAAACGTTGCGCCAAATCTGTATGAGGCAGGGGCTCAGAAAACATGACCCTAGGGCACCCTTTACCATTCCAATTTTCTAAACCTTATCCCTCTCCAAATGGCCTACTTCATAAATATGCTATCCAATGATTAATAAAACGAAAGCTAAGGAGGGAAAAAGGGATATAATTAAGGAAGCAGTCCCAACTTTGGCCATCTAAATAAAATGACTGTGCTAATGTCGTTGTTAATGCTTCGTGGTCAGAGCAATGATAAAATCACTCCCTGGATTACAACTTTTGCTATTTTAGGGCCTCTCTGGGAGCCCAACTGCAACGCACAATGTGCTCCGAAATCTGAGCTTCCATTAAAGAGTCTGTTTCAGGCACAGCTTAGAGAACCCCACAGGAAGACTGCTTAGCCTCTCAGAAAACGCCCTCAGGCCTGGCCAGGCTATAGGTAAGGCCTGTGGGTCCCTGCCCTGACAGTAACTGGCCCTCAGTAAGCTGCCTTCTGATCTGTTCAAGGGCTCCCTGTGGGGGGCCTGGCTGCTCTCCTAGACCGGGAAAGACTTCATAGCCACGTATCTATGTGCATCTTCAGAGAGGACCAGATTTGCCCACACACTCTATCCCACATAGCTCAGAGGCATAGAGGCAGCCACCTTAAGAGTACTCCTCACAGTGTGTTTGCAGCCCTACTGCTGGGGACAGGTGAATCATGGCTGGTCAGTTGATTGGTTATCTATCTACCTACCTATCTACCTATCTCCCTATCTACCTATCTACCTATCTCCCTATCTATCTCTCTATCTCCCTATCTATCTCTCTATCTGTCTATCTATCTATCTATCTATCTATCATTTATCTATTTATTTAGAGACAGGGTCTCACTCTGTCACCCAGGCTGTACTGCAACCTCTCAAACTCAGCCGATCCTCCAACCTCAGCCTCCTGAGTAGCTGGGACTACAGGAGCACACCAGTACACCCAGCTAATTCTTTTGTATTTTTTTTTTCTGTAGATACGGGGTTTAGCCATGTTGCCCAGGCTGGTCTTGAGCTCCTGGGCTCAAGCAATCCTCCTGTGTCAGTCTCCCAGAGAGTGCTGGGATTACAGGTGTGAGTCACCATGCCCAGCCCGCTATTGTTTTTAAATGCCATTTCCCTCAGGAGTGCCCAATTGTTGATTGTTATCAAAGGAAA
Organism: Macaca nemestrina; assembly: GCF_043159975.1. Lineage (NCBI taxonomy): Eukaryota > Metazoa > Chordata > Mammalia > Primates > Cercopithecidae > Macaca > Macaca nemestrina. Next base: position 21,896,150 of record NC_092139.1, on the reverse strand, counting down.
ATCTCAGGAAAATTGAACAACCAGTGAAATACCATTGTCCCCTACCTTCCCATCAACCCAAAACAGAAGGGAACTCACCTGTACCTGTACTCAAACGCACTGTAGTCTGTAATGCTCTTATGCCCTTATCTTTGGCATGAAGAGATAACCTTGGCACTTGAGAGATGAGACAGCTACTACTGCCCCCATTTTACTGATGAAGAAAAAGTGCCTCCAGAAGTCATAGCTAGTGAGGAACGAGCGAAAGTTGAGGTGAGGGATGGAAATGGTTAACTCTTCTCCTTTATTCTCCATCTCATAGAAAAGGAACTTCCACTTCTGGCATTGCAGAGGGAAGTGTTAAAAAACTTTACTCTTTCCTCCCTGAAAGTCGTGCTCATTTGACTGGTAAAGCTCACCATTCCTTGGGCTAAATTTACTAGTGGCCGCGTGTCTCCGAGGTGCATCTCTCTGATTCTGCAACACCTTTGCCCGCCTGAGCTCAGGTGCCTAGGTCCTCTGATCTGCTCTTCCATCTCCTTCTGGGTTCTTGTCTTCTTTCAATTCAGGGGCAGAAAGAGCTCACTTGGAAAATGATGGTCCAGGGCCATCATCTTCTATCCTGGAGACCAGCAGTGAGAGGTCAACCAGTGCCATCTGTTCATGCAACAGAGTGGGTGGGTAAGTCAGGGCAGAGTTGCTGCTGGCAGCATGGAACTTCACCCAAGCCCTGTGCTCCTGGTTAAGAAATCCCCCCATCTCCAGCTAGCATCTTACTGCAAAGAACCACCTTTCCCCCTACGGCTTAGATAAGACTTGTGGATGATCCTTTGACAAGGCCAGACACAGGCCCTCTGAATTCCCATTCTTGGTCGCAGAAATGATTAGCTGCACTGTTTGTCTACATTAACCAGTCTGACTGGATCAAATTTTAGTCAGGCTTCACTCCTTCCCAGGCTCCCTTCTAAGGATTTGCTGACCACAAAGAACATTTCCAGTTTGGTTCATCGATCAAGCCACCTGCTCTCCCCACCCACCCTGATCCTCTCCCCATTGCAATCATCCGCCTTTTCCCATTGCAATCGTTCCCCTTGATAAAATCTTTCCTCACTACTGTACAAACTTGCACATTTTTTTTTTTTTGGCACTGTCTCTAGTTTAGAAGGAAGGGAGACAAAGACCAACTTTCACTTGAGAGTTCAACAGTTTATGAGGCATGCTGCAATCAGGGGTCAGACAGTGCTTGCCCAGATGAAAAGGACTGGTACTAGCTTCGAGTTTTGTGTTTGTTCTGTCAGTTAGATCTCCATAGAAAAGATGGGCAAAAAGCTGAATCTTGGTGCCCTAAACACCTAAACACAGCCTGTCTCCCTCTTCTACTTTCTTTGCACTCCTCAACACCAGAAGCGGCTGTCTGAGTTCATGCTGCACCACCTATGCAACTCACTGAACAGTAAAGCAGATTTTGCATGACAAAGGACATCAGCTTCTCCCACATCTTGGGGACTAAGGGCCAACACCAGGAGGCAAAGTAGGCAAAGGAAAGTTCATTTCTCTGCTACAAAATGAAACACAAAACACTCCTGGAGAAGCATCCTTCTCTGCAGGCACCAGGGTCACTCATCACCTCTCCAGCCTGGGGGTCCCCCAGAGATGGCATAAAGGGAAACCCATGTATTTGGTCAGGCAGCTGGGAATTTGAATGGCACATCTTAGGAAATGTTACTGCTTGGGGCTTTGGCCTGGGGGAGAGCTAGATGGACTCTTTGTACTTCCTCTTCTTGAAGCTTTGTTCTCCTTCCTCCATTGAGTATGGTTGGGTTCTGTAGTCTGAGCTTCCTTTGAGGACTGAAACACATGTCTACAGATGGATGACAATGGGATTATGAGACCCAGCCTCAAAGACATGAGAGTGATGGCTGGTCTGTGGGGCTGCCCCAGAGATGCCAGCTGGAAAACGCTAAGAGCAGGTGGCCAAGTCCTTAGCAACTTTTCCAAAAACAGGGGTTCTATGTGATTCTGACCTGGCAAGCAGTAGATTCACATCCATAATACATTTTGCAGCACAGACTATGTGCCAAGCCTGGGCTAAGTGTTTTGCAAATATTATCTCATTGTATCCCCACTACCAAAAACAAAAATCATTTGAATTAAAGTTACAGAGACTTAATATTGAAGCAGAAGCCTTTAAACCTTGTAGACAAGTAAGAAGACCTTCAAATTCCCCACCCTCAAATATAGGTTCCTGTCCATTTATTTGCTTATGGATTTTCCTTTTGTTCACTCTTTTAGTACAATTCAGTGAATTTTAAACTGTAGTGTGCATGAGATTTATTCAAACAAACATATTTTATCATGGGTGTCATAAGAGATTTCCCAAGGTTAATTTGGACAACATGCACTTCCCAGCTTAACTGTTGACTTCAGAGGACAATCCTCACCTAGAATTCTACTCCACTTTATTACAGCTTCTGATCATCACATCAAAGCAGTGTGGTAACCCCTGGTACAGGTGGGGCAGTTCGCATTTTGAATGTCCTAGATGATCAAGCACATATTAAAAGAAGCTCTTTGGCTGTCCCTATCACTTGCCATTTAAGGATGAATAAAGTGAATGAGTTGAGTCAGAGACAAGAACAAAAAATAAGTGAATGGCTTAGCAAATTGTAGGAGATCCTTGCCATGGAATATTACCCAGCATGAACTATTAATATATGCAACTAGATGAATGAATCTTATAAAGCGTAGACTAAGTGACAAAGTCAAGCACAAAAGACTATATGCCATATTATTCCTTTTATATAAAGTTATAGAAACTGAAAAACTGTAGTATCAAAAAGCAGGTAAGTGGTTGCCTGGAGCAGGGAATTGGCAGGGAGGGAAGTTGAGAGAAGGGTGATAAAAAGCAAAAGGAGAGGGAGGGAGGGAAAGAAGAGGAGGGACTCTATATCTTGATGTGATGGCAGTTACATGATTGTGCACAATGACCAAAATTCACTATGTGTAGCCCTAAATTTTAAAGTCTAAAAATAATACCTTAATACTTTTGTTTTCAAGAGGAGGGGAAAAAAAGTCATGGTCACATACACACAAAAAGATTAGAACACTTTATTCCAAACAAAAGACTATTGAGCAACTTGGGTCAAAAGAATGCACAAAGCAGAATCACATTCTTCCTTTCAAATTTCTCCCTTCACGTTTGTGAAAGAAGAGGAAAAAGAAAAAAGAAACTGCAGCACGCATTTGAATTTTTGCTTTCAGAGAGGGGCTCTAATCAGTGCAGAGAACCGGGTAACAAGTAAGACCAAGAGGGTTTAATTAAACTGAGCAATCATTAAACTGGATTTAAGAGTGCTTGTGTTTGCAAAACAACAAAATATTTACAGACATTTTCTTCATCCCCTTCATTAGTTTCAGACTCCACAGGAAATATGGAGGTTGGGAACAGGACCTAATGAGATCATGCAAATTTTAACTACTGAGGTTAGCCTGGCAAAGAGACAGCACGGCAAAATGCTCATGATGAAATGTTAAGTGAGGAAAGCAGGATAGAAAATGAGCTTGCACTAACATTACAAGTGATTACAATAATTATAAGCATGGTAGGGGACAAGGAGGGACTGGACATTAAAATATTCTATCAGTGATGGTACAAGAGCAATGGAATTAGAGGATTATTTTCATCTCTGTTTTCCAAAATTTCTGAAATATGAGTGTATTACTTTTATTTATTTCAAAATAAGAAGGTACGCTAAAGCAAGACAATCACTGGAGGCCAGGAGTCCAAGACCAGCCTGGGCAACATAGGGAGATGCCTACAGAAAATGTAGACCTCAACATAGTGAGATCTCTATAAAAATGTAGATCTCAACATAGTGAGATCTCTACAAAAAAAATATTAAAAGTTAGCTGGGCATGGTGGCGTCCACCTGTAGTCCTAGCTACTCAGGAGGCTGAGGTAGGAGGATTGCTTTAGCCCAGGAAGTGGAGGCTGCAGTGAGCTAGCATTGCACCACTGCACTTCAGTCTGGGCAACAGAGCAAAACCCTGTCTCTAAAATAAAAACAACATAAACATTTTCTAAAATCTAATTTAGGCATGTAACAGTCATACATGTTCACTATCTCTTTGCTCTCCCTTAGAACAAGACAAAACTGGAACGAATGTCTGTAATCTACAGCTGCAGCATCTCATCTCAGGACACTGCACCTTCTCTCACTCCAGCCAGGGTCTGGGACTGCCACTGGGACAGTGAAACTGCCCTTCTCAAGACCACCCGTGACCCTCATGCAGCTGGGTCCAGAGGTGAATCATTGGCCCTCATCATACTTGCTCTGTCAACAGTGTTGACAGCATTGATGGCTCCCTCCTCCTTCCTCAGATTCCAGACAGCGTTCTCTCTTGCCTATGCTCCACCTACCCTTTTGAGATGGAGTCTCGCTCTGTCACCCAGGCTGGAGTGCAGTGGCGTGATCTCGGCTCTCTGCAACCTCTGCCTCCTGGGTTTAAGCAATTCTCCTGTCTCTGCCTCCTGAGTAGCTGGGACTACAGTTGTATGCCACCACACCTGGCTAATTTTTGTATTTTTAGTAGAGATGGGGTTTCGCTATAGTGGCCAAGCTGATCTCGAACTCCTGACCTCATGATCCACCCGCCTTGGCCTCCCAAAGTACTGAGATTACAGGTGTGAGCCACGGCGCCTGGCCCTCTACCTACTCTTTCTCAGCCTCCATACCAGACTCTCTCCCTTATCTTGATCCCTACCTGGTGGAGTGCTTAGGCTCAGTCCTTGAATTTCTTCTCTTCTGAGTCCCATCCCTGCACATCTCATCTAAGCCCACAACTTTAAATAGTATCCATACACTGACTACTCCCAATTTCACATCCTTATTCTACACCTCTCTCCTGGACTCAGGCCTGTGTATCTAACTGCCTAGTTGATGTATCTACCTGGATGTCCAGTAGACATCTCTAGTCTCATGCGCCCAAAGCCAGTATCATCTACTCTTCTCCAAACCTGTTCCTCTCAATCTTCCCTTGGTGCCTCAGCATCCCTTGTAGGTTTCCTTGGTCTTGCCCACACCACTAACAGTTACTTCATTCAATTCTCTTCGTTACATACTTTTGAGTAGAATTCTATGTTCTGCAGGAATCTTGGTTGTGTTCCATCTAGGATGATGCCCTTGGAGGGTGAGTCCTCCCCTGCTGCTTCCATCCACCCCAGAAGCCACATCTTAGCCTAGATTAGCTGAGGGTCACTCAAATGCACTGTAGTCTGTAATGCCTTCAGGCCCTTATCTTTGTATGCAGGTGAAGCATAGACCATCCTTACCCTGCTGTCTCCTCACCCTTGGAAATGGAGTTCAAGTATCAAGGCTCCCTCAGGAAAATCTTCCTTGACCATCGCTCCCACCCCAAGCTAAGTTGGCATCCCACCCCTGTGGTCTCAACACTTCACTCATGGCTACTTTGCCAGTGGTCTTATAGCCCATCTTTGTAGACAGGTGAAGCTCCAGGATGAATTTAGGGAGGTCTTTCAGCACTCAGCCCCTGCCCCATGACACCTGCTGGTGCCAATTCATGCCTGCAGGGGGGCCAGTCAAACCTGCAGCATGTTCAGCCACTGTACCTGGAGAAAAAAACTGGCAATCCGGAACTTTAAAGGTCACGTCCAAGGATTCCTGGGCTCACAGATGAAATAAATAATCAAAACCACAGATTCGACAATACAGCTGGGTAGGATGTTCAATGAACCAAAGAACACAAATTCTATCTGAAGGCAATCCAGAAGCAATTCTTAAAGAACACTGTATACTTAGAAGAAGATAATCCGTGCATTGATCTGGGCTCATGGCCCATGAATTTGCAATCTCTAAGTCAAATGGCCACAAAGTACCTAAATGTGCAAGACCTCGGAGATTAATACTGAATGAAGGCCTCCTGACAGACAGGAAATGTCTGCACATTACTTTCCAGGTGACAGATAGGCAGATCACACCCATACACCACTGTCTAAGTGACAACATACTTTTCACACGTTCTTCTCAGTCATCCTCATCATAGCCCCAGAAGACAAGTTCATTATTATCTCTATTTTGCCTTTAAGAAAACTGGAGCCTGAAGAGGGCAGATGACTTGACAAGGTCACACAATGAGGATATGAAAGAGCCAGAAGCCCTGGCACCAGTCCCAGGTACTCCATGTGCTCTGCTGGGCCAGTGGATGCTTCACAACCTGAGGGATGGCCATGGTCCCTTGGGCCAGTAGTGTCCAGTGTCATCAATACCCTATCCATTTCAAACTGAATGGGACTTTTTTTTTTTTTTTTTCCTTTTTGAAGACAGACTTTGTACTATTGCCCAGCAGGCTAGAGTGCAGCAACGCGATCTCGGCTCACTGCAGCCTCCAACTCCTGGGTTCAAACGATTCTCGTGCCTCAGCCTCCCAAGTAGCTGGGATTACAGGCATGTGCCACCATGCCCGGCTAATTTTTTGTATTTTTAGTATTTTTAGTAGAGACAGGGTTTTGCCATGCTGGCCAAGCTGGTCTCGAACTCCTACCCTCAACTGATCCACCCACCTTGGCCTCCCAAAATGCTGGGATTACAAGCATTTGCCACCTTGCCCGGCCAGATGGCACATTCTTAATACATGCTATGAACTCTCACAAGAATTCCCATATCATGACTTTTATAACTTGCCTTTTAACCTTTCCATTTAAAAAAAAAAAAAAATTATAGCGTGTGCTACAAAGCCCTGGATGATCTCTGGGTTTAAAGCAGCATGCAGCTAGCTAGGAAGGCCATGGCATTTGCGTGTAAAACAGCCTTCTATTCTGGTAATGGATGCAGCCACGGTCTGATAAGCAGGCTGTGCAGCATTCACTAGCATCTGAGGCCAGCATTCACCAGCATTGTGAACCTTGGGAAGAAAAATCAAACAACCTGATGTCCAGCAGTACTCCTGTAAGGAGCAAAATAGGTGAGAGGAGCCCACACTTTTCCTAAACCCCATCCAAACATCTCAATCTCTGCCATGATGGCTTAAGGGTAAGTGAAATCACTTTGAATCACATCCTCAAGGTGAAGAAAGCTGAGCTCACACAGAACGGCTAATATGTGCACAGAACGCCACGGCTGGCAAATCTCCTGAACCGCACATCAATCCCCAAAACCAGCGGCTGTTAACCTCACTTTTCAGATAAGGAAATGGGGTTGAGAGAGATTAGATGAGTTGGCAAAGGTGAGTGGAGACTGGATCACAGGTTGGCTGGATTCACAAATCTGTGTACTTAGGACCTCATCTGTGGTTCCCAAATTTCACTGGTCATGTGCGTCACCTGGGAGCCTGCTAAATGCAGATTCCTGGGCTGTGCTCTGGGGCTTCTGATTCAATAGTTCAGGGGTTGGACCTGAGCATCCATTTTTAAAGAGCCTTCCAGGTGGATCTGATGTAGGGGGCGCATTGTCCATAGTGTGAGAATTACTGCAGCTGCATTGTGTCTTTCAGAAGAGAGAAGCGCCATCCTAAATGAAAACCGTAATGCTACAAATGATGAGAATCAACTCCCAGAAGCATTCCTGGGTCTGGGAGCACAGTTTTTGCAGAAATGCTGGCTTTTAGGCATGCTTCCCAAACTCTCTCACGCCTCATGACACAAGCTTTTCCAAATGCTAGTACCACCTGTACTAATATTTAGTGAATATTTTTAATATGTCATTTTTATTAACTTATTTTAAAAGGAAACTCCATATCACTACCAAAATGAAAACCCAGTCTCATTTGCTATAAACACATAATGAGGCTAATGACAAAATTAACAAAAACAGAAACGGAAGTAAATGTTGGCTAGATACTGTTGTTCCCCTAGGGTTCTGACCCTAGGACATGCTTTCTCCTAGGGAAAAAATGAGCATTTATAAGTGTTGGAAGGGCAAGGAGTGACAGCAGCTCCAAAACTCAGAGGCTTTTTTTTATATAAAGAGGCATTAGAAAAGAAATGAAGCATTTTCTCTATGGAATTCAATGCTCATGGATGTCCTGCCCACACACTACCAAAAATTCCATGAACCACCAGTGGTAATGTCCCATACTTCGGGTGTCATTGGCTCGAGGCAATGTTTTTCAGACTTGAGGATGAATCAAAATCACCTGGAGAACCATGCAGATTGCCAGGCCCTGCCCCTTGGGTTTCTGATTCAGTGTGTCTGGGGAGGGGCCTGAGAATCTGCATGTCTAACAGGTTTCCAGGTAAGGCAGATGTTTCTGGTCCAGGGCCAACCTTTGAGAGCCAGCAGCCTAAGGAATTCAGAGCAGCTGAAGAAAAGAGGGTTTCATTCCCTGGCACTCTCTGATACCTACGAGGAGCTGTCAAGTGCACATGAGTACCTTCCAGTACTGCAAAATCCCTTTGCAGATTTCCAACCCCAGACATTCTGTTATCTGGAAGCCCCAGCTCCATACAAGGTCTTTATTAATCACTTTACTCCAAGATTCTTCCGGAAGCCCCCTCTAAGAGGGGCTAGACCCTGCCAGGTAAAGCTTTTAGATGGTTTGTCTCCTCTCAGGGGGTGTGGGCAGGAAGTTGCCCACTGACCCAGGGCTGCCTCAACAGACCGGGCCAGGCTGTGGGTCTGACCTGCAGAGGGCCATATCCCACCTTCAGACCTGTTGCCGCCATGCTGCAGGCTCTGCACTTGCCTGAGGGGTGGTTTCTGGTCGGCCCTCTCTCCCTGACCATGCCTAAGCCTTGTTCTGATGTCAAGCTTCCCTGCGCCCACCCCTCTCTTCTCTTCTACATCCTGGACTAGCCTGGAGCCCTGATACTGCCCTTTCCCAGGTCACAGACCCCAGCAACGGGCTGAACTAGCTCTGAGCTCCTCCCCAGCAGGTTCGAGCAGCAAATAATAAATGCTTTCTTTCTAAACAACTCTTACTGCAATTCACCCCACCGCACCTTATGTTTGAAGGAGCTTATAGCAATCCTCAAGGGATCCAGGACAACATGGGGTCATGCTTTAGACAGGACAGATATTCCCCCACCAGAAGCACTTTCCAGAGAACCGTGGCGTGGGCCCAGACTCTGGCTGTGCCCTCCAGTGGGATGACTTCCCTGAGCAGAGAATGCATAGAGTGCATCAGAGCCACACAGGTTCCAGGGTCCACACAGCTAGGTTAAAATCCCAGCCTCTGCTTCCTCCCCTTGTGTCCAGTGACCTGTTTCTGAACCTCTCCATGTCTTACTTCTTCACCCGCAATACAGAGGAAATCATATTTACCTGTATGATTGTTATGGGGATGCAATTAAATAATACACGTCAAGCCTCAGCAAGGAGGCAGCCAGGCTTACAATGCATCCGCAGGAAAGGATGGCAACTGCCACAAATGCTGCCACCATTATTACTGATGGAGCGGCCACCTAGATGGGGGTCACTTCAACTCCTGCTCCAGGCCATCCCAGAGATGGCTATTACCAGGAAAAGGACATTTCCCTGCTGGCACATACACACTCATTCAAGACCTCAGCAGCCAAGGAAGCTAAAACAACATGGGTTGGGATGTGCAGGCGGGGTTTGTAAGGTTGCTGTTGATGTGACTTTGAATGTCGGACAGGAGAAAGAGTAGGAAAACCTGAGGGTGCAGGAAGGAATAAACAAACCCCCTTCCTCCAGGATTTCCCACGCGCCCTCAGGAGTAAGGCAGGCATTGGCAGTTTCAGGAGTTGAAGCCACTGCCTCACAAGTTAAGAGGAAGAGCAAAAGGCAAGACCTGCTTAAGGGGACCAGCAGAAAGACTGCAGAAAAAAGGGAGGCCGGGTGCGGTGGTGCACGCCTGTAATCCCAGCATTTTGGGAGGCTGAGGCAAGTGGATCACCTGAGGTCAGGAGCTGGTGACCAGCCTGACTAACATGGTGAAACCCCGTCTCTACTAAACACAAAAAACAAATTAGCCAAGCGTGGTGGTGCATACCTGTCATCCAAGCTACTTGGGAGACTGACACAAGAGAATCGTGTCTGCCTGGGAGGCAGAGGGTGCAGTGAGCCAAGATCACATCACTGCACTCCAGCCTGGGCAACAAGAATGAAACTCCATCAAAAAAAGAAAGAAAAGAAAGGAAAGGAAGGGAAAGGGAAAGGGACAGGGAAACAGAAGGAAAAAAGGAAAGGGAGCTAGTCATGGTGGTGTGGTAGACCCATGCCTGCAGTCAGACAGACTAGAGTTCACAGCCCAGAAGGTCACTCACTGCCAGCATGCAAGTCCACATGGAACTTCACCTCCAAAGGGCTCTGTTTACTCTTCTGTGGCCCAGGTACAGTGGTACAGTACAGTGAACTGAGCTGTCAGAAGCATTAACTAAAATTCCAATAATATAAACAAATGCTACTTAGGCATGTAGGTTGTACTCAGACCCCTGTGTACTATTTCTCATCATTTTACGGAGAGGTTAAGTAACTTGCTCAAGGTCACACAGTCAACAAAGAGGAGAGCTCAGATCTTACCCATGCAGCCCACCTCCAAGTCACATGCTATTGGCCGCTAAGCAGCACCGTGTAGCACAGGTGCTGCCGCACAGCAGTTGTGAGTACAAACTCGGATGGAGGAAGGAGGCAGGGAAGGTGAAGGTTGCTTTCCCGAAGCTTCTATCCGGATGATGAGATGGGAAGTGAATCTGCAGACTCGATTAATCTAAACCCAAGCTCATTGCACAAGGCTCTGGTTCCCTGCCTCAAATTTAAACAGCTGCTCCTTCAATGTAATGGAACGCAAATGTCTGAAGAGCTTTGAATTTTAATTATCAAAGTCCTGATGACAATCTGAATCAACAGCTGCTCCCAGCAAGGCGGCCCTCAGAGATGCCCAGAGAGGGGTCGAGGGAGGGGAGGGGAGGACACAGCCTAGACAGGACACGGATGACTGCAGCTGTCTGGGGAGTCCCAACACCTGCAGCTGAGAGCTGTGGGATGGACAAACAGGCTGAAATGCAGTAAGAGGAGGAGGGAATGTCTGGGGTGCACCTGTCGCCTTGCCACAGAACATGCGAGTCTGTCATATGTCGGGGTGAGTGACAATGTAGAGGGAGGATATCAGGGGCCATGGGGAGACCCCACCATGGTGTTTCTGATGAGTGGGGCAGGAGGTGTGGATACGACTGCCCAGGGATCCAAGAAGGGGTCAAAAAGGAAGGTGTCAGAGGGATGGTCACCCAACTAAGAGGTGGCAAATGACAGTGGCTTCAAGGCCCTGCTGTGACAATAGCTCCTATGTTCCAGGTATCGGAGCCTCTGTCCCTCCCTACCCACCTTCTCTTCTGGTGAGAAACATCCCTCCCTTCCTGCAACTATTTCAGGGAAGACACTGCCACTCAACACAAAAACCTGTCCCCAATTGCTTCAATGCAAAAGAGAAGGACATTCCCTCCAAGAACCGACCCTGTCAGTCCCATCTTTTGATTCTTGTCCTGTCTAACACCTTTCTTACCAGTGACGTTGTCTGGATAACCCCAAACTGGAAATACTGGAATAACAAAATGGCAAAGAGAAGAGAACATAGCCCCTGCTTTCTTTTTGGCTTTGCCCATGAAGTTGGCAAGATGGCAGCAGAGCAGGTACTGCAGGTAAGTCACCACAAGACACCCAGAAGGAAGTCTGAACACACGTGTCATTTCTAACATCCTTACCATGCGAGAGTAATTCTCTCCTAGTGAGATATTTTATGCCTTACATGCAAGGATACTCACTAAAGTGTTATTTACAAGAACGCAAAAGGAATTCAAAAACAGGAGACTAATTAAATAAGTTGCAATACACTCGCGCAGTTGAAGTATGTGTCATTATCAATAATTTAGAGTTCCAAAGAGCCCGAAGTGTGGAGACATGTTTATAATAAAATGTTAAGTAATAAAGCAAGACATGAAATCATCTGTCACATGCATAATTATTCCAATTGCATTTAAAGGACAGAGGTGTATAAATACGAATAGGAAAAAATAAAACTAAAAGAAAGTGCATTAATCACCTCTGTTCTTATGAATGGGTTTTATTTTTCCTGTGTGCTTCTTCCTATTTTCCTAAGTTTTCTACAGAAAATGTGCATTATATAGAGACTTTAAAATTTATTTTCAATTTAAAAATTCATAATAAAAGAGGACAGAGAAGTTAGGGAAGGAGAGATGGTGTTCAGACAAGGACTTGGAGCCCGTTTTGAACAAACCTGGCCTCATTCTCACAGCCCTCAGAGTCAAAATAGTGGGGAACATTTTTCCCCTTAAAGCAATTCTGCAAAATAATATTGGGTCTGATGTTTGTAGGAATACAAGTGTCCTTGGCTCCTGCAAGCATGGATCAGACAAAGCAACTCAAGAACCCATTCTTGAAACCTAAGTATTAGCAGTTGCCATGACAATGTGTTAGCAAACAATTTACTAAGTACTTGAAATTTCTCCTCCACTATTGATTACTAAATGGGTATTGGAATGACCCATTATTGCAAGTTCTGTGTCCCCATCTCAGTGCCTGATCTGGCTGCAAATGGTCCCCCAATTAGGAAGCCTGGCTGTAGGCAGCTGCCATTCAAATGCTTGGTTCCCATCCAAGAAAGCAGTCATCTGGGAAAAATTTAAGCATAAACTTGTTTCTGATAAAGCAGGGAAGAGGACAGGAAAAGGCCTTGGGAAGTGCTTACTGATGATGAGGAAGATGAGCTCTGCTTTGGAAGCACTCACAATTTTCGACACCAACCTGCAGCATCAGTGAGATGGAAAACCACCCAACTGCCCTCCTCAGTGCCTCTTCTGATGCCAACATCATCATCAGCTGAGGGGGCTGGATCCCTGCCACTGCAGGTCTTTGTTCCAGAAGATTTGGGCCCCGACATTCAACTCCATATCATTCATTCAATGAAACTCCACTAAGAGCACTTGCAATGTGATGGTGCCAAGCAAGTTCCCTGTCTAACTGCCTCAAGTCTTCTACACTTGTGCACAACTCTCTTTATTTTTTTACTTATTTCTATTTAATTAATTTTTCTTTAGGAACAGGATCTTGTTCTGTTGTCCAGGCTGGAGTGTAGTGGTATACCGATAGCTCACTGTAACCCCTCAGCTCAAGTGATCCTCCTGCCTCAGCTTCCCAAGTAGCTAGGACTACAGGTACAGGCCACCATTCCTTTTTTTTTTTTTTTTTTTTTTTGCAGAGATAGGGTCTTACTATGTTGCCCAGGCTGGTCTTGAACTCATGGCCTCATGCGATCCTCCTGCCTCGGCCTCCCAAAGTGCTGGAATTACAGGCATGAGTCACCATGCCCAGCCCCTCATACATAATTCTTGTGACTTTCCCTCTCTATTACTCTCTATTATGAAACAAAACTTTACACCATAGCTACAACATGTGCCTTCCAGCAAGTAGCAAGATACAGCTGCCAAATAAATGAGCTGAGCTTATGATAATAGTTGTAGCTGGTATCTAGAATATAGAAGCTTTAAACAAACAATAACAACAAAAACACTCCTTATCTTTATGCTGTTTGGACCAATCAACCTTCCTCCTTCGACCCCCTTCCCATCTTAGCCACCACCACTGCCACCAACATCCTTGGCAGTGCATTAACTTAGGGTGCCAAGCTCTCAGAACAGGGGTGGGGGGAAGGAGTTAGACTTGGACAAGAGCAGTGCTAAGATTTGAATTATATCCCTAAGTATTCATATGTTGAAGCTCTAACCCCCAGTGTCGCTATATTTAAAGGTAGGTCAGGCTCTTAAAAGGTAATTAAGGTTGAATGAAGTCATAAGGGTGGGGTCCTAATCCAATAGGATCAGTGGCTTTATAAGACGGTGAGAGATCTCCTTCTCTTTGCACACACACTCACTTAGGAAAGGCCATGTGAGGACACATGGAGAAGGCAAGTCAGGAAGAGGCTCCTCACCAGAGAGAAAACTGGCCAGAACCTTGATGTGGGACTTTCCAGACTCTGAGAAAATAAATGCCTGTTGTTTGAGCCACGCAGTCTATGCATTTTGTTATGACAGCACAAGGTGGGAGCCACTGCTTCCCAAATGCCGAAGAATTAGCATGCTGGCTCCGAAGAGAAGTGGAGCCTACGTGGGCAGAGTGTAAGGACATGGTTCGGCTCTGGATGAGGTAGAACCTTCTCATAGAAGAGGCAGAACAGGCACCGTGCAGGCTTCCAGGAGACAGAAGAGAGGGAGAGGGCGAGTACACCATGACTAATACATGCCACTGCAAGACCTCCCGCGTCGAATGGGAGTTAGATGAGAGGACACAGCACAGGCACTCAACAAATATTTGTTGAAGGATTGACACGTTTTCCTTCTAACTGGACACCAGGCATGCACAGAGACAACTGACAGTTGGTTACCAGCGGGGAGGTAGGTACCAGAGACATGGCTGGTACCAGTGAGCCTTGGAATGACAGAGTAAAGAAAATCTTGTCCAGGGATTTTCATTTCAGCTACGCAGCACTAAAATTCATCCTGTCAACATTTGTCCTGACTGAATCCATCCCAGTTTTCACATGCAGCCTGGAAACTACTATCTGAGGCCACAGGAGACTCCTTGTCCCATGAATGTCACACACAGGCCTGGCTTGGGCATGAGTCCTTCAAGTTCCTCCTGTCAGAGGGTGAGAAACAGAGAGGCAGACACACACAAAAGGGTTGACTATGAGAACATAGGGCTGTGCAGGTGCCTGGGGCAGACAGAAGGCAGGGTCCAGTACCAGAGATGCCGAAGACGTAGGTTAGAACCCTGGGTCTGAGCTAGAGCCAAGCCTGGGGGAAATCTGGACCTCCCCACGAGGATCCCGGACTCAAGGAAGCTCTGATAAGGCAGATGTCACTTCTCAAGGGGGCATGTGCCTGGTCTAGACCAAGAGATCAAGGTCTGGCTGCAGCTCAGGCTGCACGTAAAGGTGTCAGGCCTTTAAAAGGTGGCCAGTGCTTATCAAGGACAGAGAGGACAGAGAACTAAGCTGCAGCCCAGAAGAAGAGCTCCAAAAGTCAGAATGGGGTGGTTTCTGAAGGTCTGGCTGAGAAGCAAGGTGGAGGGGTGGTGGTAAGAAAGGAAGAGAGTCTGTGTCTCCCACCCTAGGTAGCATGTCCTGTTGTGCACCCTGGTCAGCATCACCCTGCTGACTTGGGTGACCAATGTGTCCCAGTTTTCCAAAGACTTTCCCAGTTTCAGCACTGGAAGCCCTGCATCCCTGGCAAACCAGGACAGCTGGTCACCCCGCTGCCAGCCCAGGCTCCAGCGGGGGCTTCACTGATCTCCTGGAGAAGGACCTTAAAAATCCTCTATCTGCCCTGGACACCTAGGCTGCTTCTGAAACAACTGTCCCTCCTTCACGACCTCCTCAACAGGTGTCTACTGCCTTTGGAATTGGATGCTGTTAATACAAAGAAAAAAACTCAAAATGGCAAGCAATAAGCATACTTCAGAATGGTACAGAAACAAGGGTCCTCATCTTTGCCACATTGGTCAGCCTGCCCTCATTCTCACCTCTTCTAACCTCTCCTCTATAGGGATCCTTCCAAACCCAAAATCTGACCAAGCCTGCCCTATTTGGACCCATCCCAGGGTCTCTGTTGCACTGAGAACAGAATCTAATCTTTAATCTGGCCCTCAGGCTCTTTCTGGACTAGCCTCACCCATCCGTCTGGCTTCTTTCCTGCCTTGAACGCATCAGCCTTGCCCAACTTTTCAATTCCTCCAGCCTGGCCAAGCTAATTCATACCTCAGGACCTTTGCACAGGCCAAACCTTCAGCCAAGAATGTCTTCTGCTCCCCTAGATCTTTATCCTGCCACCTACCAACCCAATTTATCTGCCTGCTCAGAAAGGCCTTTCTTTTTCCTCCCTGGTTCCCTGCAAATATGATCAATTTGGTCTCCCACAGAGCACAAGCCTTCACTTCACTGCATTGCAATTTTTAAATATATCTACATGTTTGTGGGCTACCTCCCTCTTCCCTGAACCCTTTGATAACAAGGACTGGAATCTAACTACATTTTTCCAGCCCTGAGCATGGTGCCAGGCACAAAGTAGGCATACAGTGAGTGTTCGCTGGTCTATTGATTGATTGATTGACTAAACTCACCTCCCCCAAACCCTTCCATGTGAAAATACATTTTCTTCAAAGTTTTTAGCCATTATAAATGACAGACAAGATGTCTCTTTGAATTTCCAAACGCTTATCTCAAAGCTTTTAGTTTTGTCTACCAGCTCATGCCGCCAACCGGATGAGCCTCGGCAAGGTTCCTGTCAAAGCATCCCTCTTTTTGTTGATTTACTTTAAAATACAACTCAGTGGCTTCAAGTCAGAAGAAGAAGAGGCCACATCTTCAGCCTGTCCTTAAACATCTATCACCAGCCAGCTGAGGAGATGTGACCGTCATCTTCCCAACCCGACAAGATGATTTTTCTCAACCACAATACAAGCCCAGTGAGCCATACAATCATGGTGAATCCTCTATCAGCTCAACATCCTATGCGATTTTTCAGAGAATATGATTCTATCTGAAAATACGTGCAACAGTCTGGAACTCATTTTTCCCCAGTGCCTAACTTTCAGATTCCTATAAATACCAGACGGCCTTCCAGGCAGTGACACACCTTGGAATTATCGAACAAGCATCGCTTATGACTTTGCCTTGGGCAGTGTCAAAAGGTACTGAGAATTTACCCATCTCATTATGGCATTGCTAACAGGGTCTCAGGCAGTTTTCTGGGCCTGGAGGTGTGTCAAATTGTAGTGCCAGGAATGCCTCAAATGAGAGACAGAGAAAGAAAAAGAGAAAGAGTATATGAATGTGTGTCTGTAGCTGAGGGAAACAACAGAAGTAAGGGGAATTAAACTCTTTTAACAAAGGAACACAGTTTTCAAACAAAGAAAAAGACAGAAGTCTATTGGTTATCTACTGCTGCATAACAAATTTCCCTAAAACTGAGCAGTTTAAAACAGCATACATTTATTATGTCACATTTTCTGTGGGTCAGGAATCCAGGCAGAGCTCAGCTGGGTCCTCCTTGTCAGCATCTCACAAGGCTGTAATCAAGATGTAGGCCAGGGTGTGGTCTCATCTGAAGGCGTCACTGGGGAATAATATGCTTCTAAGCTCACTCTCATGGTTGTCAACAGGACTCAGTTTCTCAGGGGTTGCTGGACAGACATATTAGTTCTTTGTGAACTATTATTGACCAGAGGCATCCCTCAGTCCCTTGCCTTGTGAGTGTCTCTATAGAGTGTCTCACAACACACCAGCTTGCTTCATCAGCAAGTAAATGAGAGGATAATAGCACCAACAAAGAGAGAATGCTAGCAAGATGAAAGCCACAGCCAGGCGCAGTGGCTCACGTCTGTAATCCCAGCACTTCGGGAGACCGAGGCAAGTGGATCACCTGAGGTTAGGAGTTCAAGACCAGCCTGGCCAATGTGGTAGAACCACATCTCTATTAAAAATACAAAAAAAGAAAAAAAAAATTAACTGGGCATAGTGGCAGTGCCTGTAATCCCAGCTACTCAGGAGGCTGAGGCGGGAGAATCGCTTGAACCCAGGAGGTGAAGGTTGCAGTGAGCCGAGATTGCACCACTGCACTTCAGCCTGGGCAACAGAGCAAGACTCCATCTCAAAAAAAAAAAAAAAAAGAGAGATGAAAGCCACAACCTTTTGCAACCTAATCTTGGAAGTACATCTCATCACTTTTGCCATAATTTTTTTTTTCCCAAACTGGAGTGCAGTGGTGTGATCATAGCTCACTGTAACCTCAAATTCCTGGGCTCAAGCAATCCTCCTACCTTAGCCTCCTGAGTAGCTGGGACTACAGGCACACACCAGCACACCCGGCTAATTTCTAAATTTTTTGTGAAGACAAGGTCTTGCTGTGTTACCTAGGCTGGCCTCAAACAATTCTCCTGCCTTGGCCTCCCAAAGCACTGGGATTACAGACATGAGCCACTGCACCTGGCCTGCCATAACTTACTCTTTAGAAACAAGTCTCTAGGTCCAGTCTATACTTGAAGGGAAGGGATTATACAAAGGAACGAATATTCAGAGACAGGGATTATTGAGAGCCATGTCAAGGTTTCTTTCCACAGAAAGGCTTCAGAAAATTATGATCAGAGCCTCTCTCCTAAGGCCCGGAACATAAGAGTATTTGGGATATTCGTTCATTCGTTTTTCAACAAGTATTTAATGAGTGGCTATGGACCACACACTATTCTATTATTTATTTATTTTATTTTATTTTATTTTTAAGATGGAGTTTCGCTCTTCTGGCCCAGGCTGGAGTGCAATGGCATGATCTCGACTCACCACAACCTCCTTCTCCTGGGTTGAAGCAATTCTCCTGTCTCAGCCTCCCGAATAGCTGGGATTACAGGCATGCACCACTACACCCAGCTAATTCTGTATTTTTAATAGAGACAGGGTTTCTCCATGTTGGTCATGCTGGTCTCGAACTCCCAACCTCAGGTAATCTGCCCACCTCAGCCTCCCAAAGTGCTGGGGGTACAGGTGACCAAACACTATTCTCAATGCTAAGTGAACAAAGGCAGAAGTGAACAAAACATATAAAAATCCTTGTCTTCATAAAGCTCCTATTCTAATGGAAGGAGAAAGACAGTAAACAGGAAAACTAGTGTGTTGGATGGTGGTAACAGCTACAAAGAAAGCAAAACAGGAAAGGGAATGCTGGGGAAGGGGTGGGGGCAAAGGTTGAAATCAACACCACATAGGAAGGGCCCCAGTGAGAAGGGGACATTTGAGCAAAACCATGAAAGAGGTCAAGAAGCAATCACATGGTTGTGTGGGAGAAGAGCATTTAGACAGAAGCTGCAGGCGCAAGGGTCCTGGGACAGGAGAAGGAAGCCAGGGGCTGGAGTGGAGTGACAGAGACAGTGTAGTAGGAATACGTGAACAGAGGTGTCGCGGGCATATCACGGAAAGCCTCACAGGCATTTGTAAGGACTTTGGTTTTTATGGCAAATAAGATGGAAAGCTACTGGTGGGGGGTGGCCTGAGACATAGGAGTAATATAAACTGTCTTATAGCTTAACACGTCTCCTCTTGACTATGGGGTTGTAAACAAATTTCAGTGGGGTGACAAGGGCAGAATGCAGGAATTCACTGAGGAGGCTGCAGCTCTACTCTAGATGAGAGCCAATGATGACTTAACCCGGGGCAGCAGCACAGGAGGTGGGTAGGTTGGCTTCTGGATATATTTTGGAAGTACAGCCTAAGGATTTGCTGATGGGTTAGATGTGGAGTGTGAAGGCAAGAAACAAAGAAACAAGAGATAGTTCTAAGGTTTTGGCCCTAGCAACTGGGAGAACAGAATTGAAGATTCATTTAATTCTAAACGAAGCAAAGACCAAGAGCTCAGTTTTGGAAGTGGCAGAAAACTAGGGTGATCATTAGATCAAAGTCAGAACCTCGAAAGCTTCGGCCCTGCATCTCTGGATGATGGAGCACAGTCCACACAGCACACTCAAGCCTCAGTTTCTTCACTGTACCTGCAAATGCCCAACACCTCCTAAGTCCCACATTTAGCCAGCAGCCCATCCCTGTGCCGTGGGACTCTCGGCTTTACACGTTATGTGTACATATCATATTACTGTACAATAACTCAAGTCTTGCTGTATAGGCAAATTATAAAACTATTCCGAGAGGATAGATTACTTGAAGCCAGCATTTAATGTGCAGCTATTACATGCCAGGCACTATCCAACACACTGCTCCTATGTTATCCATATGTATACACAGGTACTAGGTGTCATAGGATCTCTAGCAGTCAGAGACTGTGGCTCTCAAGCTCCTTGGCAGTAGGCTGGGGTCATCTTTCCCATGCGTACCTGTGTTTCTCTGCGTTAAGATTTTCAGAAATGAGGGCCATGTCTGGGAATCTGTTTACTACTGCAGTTATTCTGAGCAAGACAGTCTCTCCCTGTAAACCTTCAGTGATGGGAACCTCACGACCCCATAAGGCAGCCCTCTCCAATGTTATAGCTAGTTCTCAGAAAGTCCTCCCTTTTTATTATCAGCCAAAAGCGAGTCCTATAGTTTCTATTCATTTGCTCCAGTTCACCTTGTAGAACCACCAGAGAAAATTTCCCCTGCCTTCCAAATCACAAGCTTTTAGAGAGTTGAGAGCAGCTCTTCAATCTTCATTGGACACTGATGAGAAGAATGTCAGCTAAAATCTGAGACATACTCTGTGAATTACACTTGGTAAAAGTGTTTTCACAAACATTATCTCATTCACCATCCATAATCACTGAAGATTAACTGCGAAGCATCATTTAGCTATTACTTCTAAATGGGGGAATGAATGGGAAAACTCCTGGAAAATTTTGTGATAATGTTAGTCTGTATCATTGTTCCCAGTCTGCAGATGAGAACATAAGTAACTCAGATAGACTAAGTGATTTCAAGATTACCTTTAAGTAACTAGTGTTAAAAGATAATCTTCAAAACATAATAAAATCGTGACTCATACAGATATAAAATAAATATGTGTTAAAGATTTTATCATCAATGATTTATCAAACATTTTATCAATGGATTTCTATCATTAATCAAGGAAGATTAAAAAGATGCTACAGGTGGTTTAAAAGAAAACCCAAAGAACAGACGCAGCTAAAAGAAATATTTAAATGGGTGTATGAATGGATGTAAAATTTTTTGAGGGGGAAGGTTGGGTGGCTCAGTTGAACCTCTACTAGACAGGATGGAATGGGCATATCAGTGATCTAGAACTCATAAAACTGTAAAACAGGTTCCAAAAAATCAAAATCAGATACCCAGGAAGGACTATCCCTAGAGTCTAGAGCTAGATAATTATTGTTTTCCACCGAAGCACCATTTTCTCCCGTACCCTAGCATAGCTATGATCTGAACATGGTTCTTTATAACTCTTTGCCCTCTAAGAAAATCTGTTTAAAACATTCACTGACTTTTTTTCAGGCCCAATCATAATATAGATGGGCCTCAGGGGCTGGCAACATATGAGAGAAGGAGCAGAGGCGCTGAAGAAGAAAGAGTTTGGCAAGGACAGTTAAGTTCCTGCCTCTGCATTTTTCCATGTCAGTAAGAGCCTTTCCCTTCCTCTCTTCCCCAGCCTGTTTCTCACTTAATAAAGAGTTGTGCAGAGTATTTCTAGCCTAACTCCCTCCCCCGCATGCTTGCTAGAGAGTGCTCCATTGTGCAATGAAAGAAGGTAAGGGGTTATGCATGTTTTTGGTTTTACTGAAAGTCTATAGTGTTTCAATAGTCCCTTTGTTCTCTCTCTCAATAGTTCCTGTGTCTTAAGAAATTACAAATTTTCATTCTTCCTATGGCATTAGTAGTTTGGAACAGAAAAGGAAGGAAAGAAAAGAAACCAATTAAAAAATAAAGTTCTTAGGCTTAAGAACGGCATTTATAATAACCTCAC
The DNA here is from genome assembly GCF_043159975.1 of Macaca nemestrina. Taxonomy (NCBI): domain Eukaryota; kingdom Metazoa; phylum Chordata; class Mammalia; order Primates; family Cercopithecidae; genus Macaca; species Macaca nemestrina. Next base: position 21,874,729 of record NC_092139.1, on the reverse strand, counting down.
AGGTCTAACCTGCACTTACTGCCGGCAGTTTAAACAGAAGTTTCCTTGAGAGGTGAGCAATAAAGAAGCCATTTAGTACTTGATCTCCAGAGAGGTTTTTATCAACTCGCTTGTCCCCTTAACCACCACTGGTTTCTGTATAATCCATAGAAAGACGAGACAAACCAACCAACTTGCTCATATTTGCATGGGCCAGACCTCTTATTAAATGAGTTTTCCCCAAATGGCAATGCTTAGCATACTCTGATGGCAAATGCTTAAATATTTCGTCAATTTCAATGGGGTATCAATTTCCCCTGCCAAGCAAAGTGGCCTTCCAGGCTAATCTGGGGTGATGGAGGGGATCCAATTCCAAAGTAGAGTGTGATTCTGAATACATATGTCTTTAATTCCAGGTTTGCTCATCACTCCTGCCATCTCAGCCCATGCTTCCACCAACACTGGCTCAGAAGTTGGAAAAGATAAAGATTCTATTTCTGTTAGACTGAGAGACAGAGCTTGTCTATCTTCCCCCCTCCTTTTCCTTTCCTTCTTGAGGGCAAGGCCTGTCTTGTTACTCTCTGTATCCACTGTCTCATTCAGTACCTAGCTCATGGTGCTGAGACACTGTTTGTTCAGTCAAATGCAACTAAATCCGTTGTTTTGTCTTTTTCATTCATTCACCTAGTATTTACTTGAAACTTACTAGGCTCCAGGTTCTCAGCTAAGAACTGGGGCCATGGCAGTGACTCAAACAAGGTTTTTTGCCTTCAAAAGGGCTTATATTTTAGTAAGAAAAAAAGACACCAAAAAATGAGTGAATAAATGATATTATTATTAAAAATAGCATTTCATGTACAAATAAGGGCTCACAAGTAAAAAGGTAGGGTAAAGTGATGGAGTGGTAGTTTTGACAGGGAAGATAATTCACCTTACCTTCATCTGTCTGTCTAATAGATAAATAGATATAATCTTATCCATTCAGAGAGTACCTGTTGGACAGAAAGATGATCTTCACACTCAACACCACTATTCTGTCACCCACTGAGAGCAATGGATAAGAACAGACTAGCATTTATTGAGTGTCTACTGTGTGTCAGCCATGGTGCCAGGCTTTTAATACATAATATCTGCTTTAATCTTTAAAATATAATCTCCCCAGGAGATAGTCCTTATTACTTTAGTTCTACCAGTGAGGATACAGAGGCTCAACGTCATTAAAGTACCTTATCTGAGATCACCTCTCTATATTGCCTGATATCTCCACCCATGGTGGAACCAAGATTTGAATATAGTTTCTTCTACCTCTAAAATGCACACTTTGTATGTTATACTTTACTGGCTCTGGACCTCAGGCATTATGCCAGATATTTTGGGAGATGTAAAATGTTCAGCTAGCAGCCTTTGATGTTGTCAAAGAGCTCACAAGCTCACTGGGGAAATGAGTTGTATTCGCATAGCCATAACCAAGGAAAAGAAGACATGTATTTCAAGAGAGATAAAAACTGATGGACTAGAATAACCAGAAAAGCAACATGAAAGGGTAAAATGAATCCAACAAGACAGGACAGACATGGAAATCAGAGATGAAGTTGAAGAGAGATGCGAGACTGTTTATACATTGGAGCACTGACAGTATTAGGCATGAGTGATACAGTCATATGTGATGTCTGCTCTTAGGTGAAAAAAAAAAAGAAAAGAAAAAAAGCTCACACCTAGCTCAGACACAAGGGAACCAGAACATAATGTGCATCTCCCTGGGGACGAGTCCAGAAAGCCACAAGTATGCTTAGAAAATAAAAACCCCACCATATGGTTTTACCTTCCCATGAAGCTGGGTACATTTCAGCACAAAAAAAAAAGTGGGGGGATTTCAGCTGGGCGCAGAGGCTCACACCTGTAATCCTGGCACTTTGGGAGGCTGAGGCAGGTGGATCACAAGGTCAGGAGTTCAAAACCAGCCTGGCCAATAAGGTGAAACCCCATCTGTACTAAAAATACAAAAAAAGTAGCCTGGTATGGTGGTGCGTGCCTGTAGTCCTAGCTACTCAGGAAGCTGAGGCAGAAGAATCGCTTGAACTTGGGAGATGGGGGTTGCAGTGAGCCGAGATCATGCCACTGTATTCCAGCCTGGGAGACAGAGCAAGACTCCATCTCAAAAAATAATAATAATAATAGGATTTCTGTTATGGGATTCTACCTTGAGTTCCTTAAATTCCACAGATTTTATCGCTAGGCAAGTCTGGTCCTCAGCAAAATAAAAGTGGAGAAAAGAGCTTCAAAGCCCACTCAGCTGGAAAGAGCTTACCTCTCAGAGCTACAGTTTCCTCATCAATGAAATAAGATGGTGAATCAAAGAATTCAAAAATCATTGTTAAGATTAAGAGATGTCATCAGGCAAAGGACTTTGCATAGTACCTGGCCCATACCAGATGCTCAATAAATGTAACTTCCAATCTCCCTCCCCTGACTCCCCTTTTCTGTAAAATATGCCTGGTCATCTACAAAATTTGCAATTGTCTTGCCTCTTCCCTATCCCTTTTTCAATACAGATATTCAATGGGTCATAAAGTCCTACCAATTTTCCTGTTCACCATTTCATTCACATACAGTCCTTCTTTTCATTCCTATGACTCCTGACCTGGCTCAACTGCTATGGCTTCTTAACCTGACTCCACGCTACGTGTTTGTACCCTCCAGTCCTTCTGAGCCCCAGATCAACCATCCTCAAACATCCTTTAATGATGTCACTTAGTGAGACAGCAGAAAGAGAGAGATGGGACTTCAACTTCACAGGCTGTTCTTAGATGCCCAGGTTGGTAGTGAACTCCTGGAGGTTAGGAAACGAACTATTAGCAAAATGGGAACATCCTCCAAGTAGAAAATTAGGCTGATGTCAAACAATTTCATGAGCTTTAATGGATAGGAGGCAACATGATATTGGGCATGACATGCTTAAAAAGCATTGCTTTCAGTGGCCCAGAAAGTGTCATGAAAGAGGCCACATCAAAGTAGCTCTTCTTTAGCACATTACAATTGAGAAGTCATTCCTCCCACTAAAAAAGGCAAAATGCAACTCTTTACAAGTGATAGGGATAGAAGAAAAGAGTTGAGCCCGGAAGAAAGAACACTCAGGCTGCAGAAACACTATGGCTGCAGTCGGAGTGAAATACAGGCCACCCAGGGGGAGCTACTGTCCTGTGAAGTCCAACGATAGAGATCTGATTCCCAAAATATCATGCAGTATCTGCAGAGGCCCAGCTCAAAGACATCCTGAAAATAGTACTTGTTATGCCATGTCCATACTGGCCGGCTGGGTCAAGAGGAGGATGGGGCACTAGGGCAACCAAGAGCAAAGGCAGGTCATTTTAACACCCAACCCATCCAGAGTTTCCAGAGAAGAACATATACAAACAAATGACACAACTCAAGTGTGGTATTTCTAAACAGAATATGCACTGGGCTTAAATTTCTTTTCCCTGTGGAAGACTTCCCCATCCAAAAACAGAACAGGCTGGGTACCCCACCATGTGCTCTTACTATACTTCACCTTCATAGCCTTTATTGTTTTTCAGATTGTCTAGATGTTTATCTAAAGTGTGTCTCCTTACAATAGACTGAGTGAAAGGAGAGCAGAAGCTTTATCTTGTTCTCTCTCCTATACCTGGACTCAGCTTGGGGCTTGGCACTTGGGGAACATGGCATGGGCGTATGATTGCTGGCTCTGGGTTTTGACAGCCTAAGTTCAAACCCTATCTTCACTAAATGTGGCTAAATGACCTTTAGCAAGCGGCCAACTCTTCCAAGCCTCAATATTTTATCCTCAAAATAGGGATAGTGATGGTACTAACCATCAAGTTGATAGAGGATTTTAAGAAGTAATACATGTAAAATATTTAGGTATTCCCCAGCATATAAGAAGTGTTCAATAAATGTTTACTATTATTAACTACTTTGGTCAGGACTCTATAAATACTCATTGAATTAATAAAGAAAAGCTTACACTAATTGCATATTAAACTCTGCAACAGAGACTTGGCATCCACAGATGTCAATATTTAGCACTTCCACTTTGCATGAGAAGGGCCAATGGTTTGTTGTCATTTACAGTTTTTCTGTTGAAACCATTTCACTCATCCATTTATTTAGATAAAAACCCAGACACGACTTGAGGAAAAGAGTCTTTCAACAGGGGTTCACACCTCAGCCAAGATTGGCATTCCAAGAATATCCAGGCAGACAGAAGCCGAGTTGCCTGGCTGCCAAAAAGGCTGGGGTTGGGAAAATGTCACAGTGCGGAAGATGTCCCAAGAAGTCCCCAGACACTCAATGGATATCATCCTAGGGCAGTAAGATCAGAGATCATCAGCTCCTGGAAGTGACCCAACCGCTCTAAAGCCAACCATTTTTGGGGATTGGCTTGTGAATGGATACGCACTTAGAGCCTTCGGGTCAGAAGCTTGTGCCCAATGCCTAAAGTTGAGCGGGGGCAGGGAAGCTTGACCTAATGAGAACAGCTGTCCACTGAAGACTAACTTACTCTTCCTTCCTCTCCCAGGTGCCAGGCATGAGCAGCAGCAGTCTCTCCTAGGACACTCCTACCTCCGAGGGGCTTCAGTCCTCTGGAATGATGCAAATCAGGCACAGGGATGAGGAAGCACAGCCTCCAACCCAGCCTGAATCTCTCGCTTTCCTACAACCCCTTCTTCCTCCATGAGGGATTTGAAGCCATCTGCTTCACCATACACCATCCAGTTAATCTCTTTCAACACACAGTTCACCTCAATAAACCTTCCTGAGGCCGGGCACAGTGGCTAGCACCTGTAATCTCAGCACTTTGGGAGGCCGAGACCGGAGGATCATTCCAGCCTGGGAGTTCAAGACCAGCCCGGGCAACATAGCAAGACCCTGTCTCTACAAAAAAACTGAAAAACAACTAGTCTGGTACAGTGATGCATGCCTGTAATCCCAGCTATTTAGTAGGCTGAGGCAGGAGGATCATTTAAGCTCAGGAGCTCAAGGTTACAGGGAGCTATGATGGCACCCCTGCACTCCAACCTGGGTGACAGAGCGAGGCACTGTATCAAAATAAAAAATAAAAAATAAAATAAAATAAAATAAAATAAACCTCCTCAAAATTAAGCCCCCACTTCCCAGAAAAGCTCTGCGTTTTTCCACCTCCATTAACACCTTCCACATTCCTGTGTCCACTATCTTGCCACTGAGTCATGAAGACTTCTGAGAAACACACAAGGGAGGGGAGAGACAACATCACAGTTTAGGATTTTAGAGCCATGGGGGGCAGAAAGTGCTTCTGCTGGAATTTCTGTCTTCCTAGGCAGACAAGCAACGTAAACGCTGGCTTCCACATGGAGAGGAATACAAGAACCTTCAAACTGGTCTTCCTATCCCACTCATGAAGCTCTCCAAACCGCTCTTCCTCCCAACAGCAGTGACATTCCCAGAACAAAAATCCAATCACACCACTGCCTGCATTGGCCTCCCTTTAATCCTGGAATAAAATCCAAATTCCTTGAGATGGCCTACCAGGCCTACCTGAAGAACATCTCAATTCTATTCCTCCAAACTTACCTGCAGCTATTTTCCACTGGCTGTTCCCTGGCTTCATTGGTCTTCCTACAGTTCCTTGAACAAGCCACACTTTCTCCCAGCCCAGAGCCTTTGCACGTGCTATGCCCTCCATCTGGAAACTTCCCCACTTTTCACATGACCAAGAGAAGGAAGTGCCTTCCTGTTCGCCAGGTCTCAGTTTACATATCATCTCCCCAGAGAATCTGTCCCAACTACCATATATAAAGCTCACAGTTGGAGGCTATCCACATTAAGCTCTTGGTTGGTTTTAGTCCCAGTATTTATTGTAATTTGCAAATATGTGTCTGTAATATCTTACCTCCCAGTGGCATATATGCTTCATGAAGGCAAAGAATATTGTTGATCTGAGTCGCTCTTTATTCCCTGTGCCTCGTACACAGTAGGAGCTCAATAAACTCACTGTATGAATGAATTAATCCACTCCACATTTTTAGGGAGAAAATGAATATTCACCAGTGTCATTTGTGACCAGACATTATAAAATGTGTGTGTGTATATATATATGTGTGTATGTGTTATATATAGTATATATTATAAAATATTTATATAAAATATGTAATATTTATATATATACTTTATATATTATGCAAAGACAATATGTATCTTTACATTTATTATAATATAACTCTAAAGATACATAGTATGTATGCATGTATTAATGAATTAATTTATCTACATTGATCTAACTGATTGGCCTCACCGTTTCCATTTTGCAGATGAGGAAACTGGAGTGTGAGAGGTTAAATAAATTGCCCAAAGGCACACAGCTAATAAATGACAGCTGTTTGAGTTGTGCCAACACCAATCACAGCTCTGGATAGTTTATCTCAGTTCTGGGATTAAAGGCAAGTGTCCAAGAGCTCCCCGCAGTAGAACACAAACAGGGTATGGTGAGTACAACTGGGCTCATTTTGTTCCCCTGCATCTGCGGAGCCCACCTGGGTGTGAGGCCCCCGGAGAGGCTCACCAGCTGCCACACCCCTGTAATGGCCACTGGCAGGAAGGCTTCCTCTCCCCTGTTCTACTTTATATCCTGCAGGAAGCCGGCCACTAAGGAGGATCTAACCGTGTCTGCCAGAGTGTCTGCTGTTTCTCCTGGGACTAATCTGCCATGAAGTAGATGCAAAGCTTCATTTATCACTTCCAATGAAACATGGAAGAGATAAAACCCCAGTGGATGCTCCCTGCTTCCAGTGTCCAACAGGGCAGGGCTTGTCCCATCAGGGCCTCTAAGGTGCCTGTTTCCCTGAGGGAGGGCCCCTCCTCCCATGTCACAGGGCCATTGTCCCTTGTGCTGGGCCCAGGGCTTTGTGGTCTGGATCAGGCCAGCTGACCTGCTCTGTCCACCAGGGTCCTTCACTTTTAATGAGGTAAAATTCTCATAACATAAAACAACTACTTTAAAGTGTACAATTCAGTGGCATTTAGTATGTTCACAATGTTGTGCAATCACACTTCTTCCTAGTTCCAAGACCCTTTCATCACCCCCAGAGAAGACCCCTGACCCATTAAGCAGTCACTCCATTTCCCCTTCCCCAGCCCTTAGCAACCAATAATTTGCCTTTTCTGGACATTTCCACAATCATATCATGCACATGGAATTATACAATATTCAACCTTCTGTGTCAAGCTTCTTTCACTTAGAATAATATTCTAGAGAGTCATCCACAATGTAGCTGGGATTACTATCTCCTTGCAAGTTTTGGCCCCTGGCCAGTTAGAGCTGTCAAGTCAGAGAGCAGCACAGACAGAGTACAGAGCTGACAGCCAGCCTTTTCTCAACCTCCTCAGACCCACTAACAAATGGGGGCATCGGAATCATTGCACCTAGAAATGTTCTCCTTCTGCAACAGGTGGGCGATCCCTGGGGGAAACTTGCCCCCAAACAATGAATCACCCTGAGGAGTGCCACAGCAGATGGCAGGGCCCGAATGTGGACCAGACCCATTCAGGACATCAGAGTCCAGCCCTGGCCAGTCCTGGGAGGTCCAATACTCACAACGAGAAAGGAAAAATCTTAATATTTACATACCTGGACACTTTTGCTAAAGAAAAGCAAACCCAGAAATCTCAAGAACTAAGCAACCCCAAAAGTTTAAACTGTGCTATATTTTAAGTACAACAGATTGTGGTCTGACCTCACTGTGGCATCAGCAAAGGATGTTACATAAATGACAGAGGGTCAGAATGTTATCAGTTCCTTAGACAGGGGCCCTGAGTTGTCACTATAAATACAACCATTAGATTCTCTGGCAAAAAATTCAGTCTCAGTACTAAACACCCATTACCTTCTAGTGGGAGTATCACATGTACCATATATACTGGTATAATTCTTGCCCTAAAGCTTCCCTTCTTTCTTCACTCAATGTCATGGCAACTTCCATCCAACATGAAAACAGCAGGATTTACAACGGGGTTTCTCAACTTCAATCTCCACACTATTGACATTCTGAGCAAGGTATTTGCCCTGGAGTTGTCCTGTGAATTTTACAATTTTTAGCAGCATCCCTGGCCTCTACCCACTAGGTGCCAGGAGCACCCCTCCCACAGTTCTGATAGCCAAAAATGTCTCCAGACAGTGCCAAATGTCATCTGAGGGTACACCATCAAGATCCATCCACTTCGAGTCAGGTCAAAGAGAGCAGCTACAGGGAGATTTCTGACCGAGGTTGCATGAGAATTGCAGGTATGGGATTTTGAGCCGTGCTTCCAGAATTAGGTGAATTACAATCAACTCTGAATTTTCCAGGGGCCAATTATTCACATTTACCCAACCCCTGTGCCCATACTACCTGCATTCCACCCAATTCCCAGCCACTCACAGGCAGCTGGCATGATGGGAGACAAAAAGAAATTTGGAATCAAGAATGTAGGCTTACAGGAAAGTTGGATTATTTTATTTTGTTTAGACTTAGAGACGTGTGCTTGTTAAAAATGCATCCTCCTTGCATCTTGCAAAGTTTCAATGCTGCCCAACCTTCCCCCAGCCCCTGGTGGCAGAGTCACTGAAGAAAAGGGAAGGGGTCCCCTTCCTCTCGTCTGTGGATGGCGGGAATTCTCTCCTGTTCTCGGTAGAGCAGGGACATTCTAATGCTTCCCCTCTCCCTCCAGAGGCCAATCTCCTTCAGGCAAATAGACAAGGAGAGAGGTCTTCTCTGGGGGACCAGGTCAAACAATATCGCAATGTTTGAGGGCACAGAAGAACAACATATACAGAATAAGAGAAAGCATTGCTTTCATATTACAGTAAATAAAGTTTAAAAATCCCCTTAATGTCTCTTTCACTCCAGCCCTTGCTCCTTTTCTTTCATCCCCTGGACACCAAACTTCATCCAAGAGTTGTGCTCATTCAGTTTGTCCACCCTCATACCTTTCACTCACTCTCCAATCCAGTGCATGAGGCCACCCCACCCCAGGACTCCCTGAAATTGTCTTCCCAAGGTCACCGATGAGTGTCTCTACCTTGGCACTGAATCTAATGACCACCCCTTCATCCTTATCTAGGATATAAAATTCATGAGAACAGGAAATTATGTCTGTCTTGTCCACTTTTGTATCCCTAGTACTAGAACAGTGCCCGGCACATAGTAGGTGATCAATACACATATTTCTTGAATGAATGAATGAATGAATGAATGAATGAATGAACGAATGAACGAATGAATGAGTGAATCCCACTTGACTTCTGCAAGGTATTTCCAATGCTGACCACTCTCTCTCTCTTTGTATCCTTCCCTTGGTTTCTAGAAAGTGACATGCCAATGGTTTTCCTCCTACCTCCCCGAGGACTCCATCCATCTCAGCCTCTTTACGGCGTCTGCTTCCTTCACTGATCCATGAGCTGCTCTTCAGGGCCCTGCACCAGGACCCCTTCTCTTCTCACTCAACAACACTCTTTTCCCAAACTATGTCATGGCTTCAGTCACCACCCAGGGAGGGCAGTACTGTTTGAGCTTCCCTTCATCTTTTCATCATTTGTATCTAGGAACACCTGTTTCATCCTCTGGAGAACTACCCCTTCCCACTCCAGCCTGCCCCAGATATGGACACGTATCTCAGGGTTGGCTTCCTAGAGCCTCACCTGCCCCTGGCCTGAGGGAGCAGCTCAGGGATGGTCATGTGGCCCAATACAAGCCAATGCAAGTGTGGCCCAGGATTTGAAAGGTTGGTGATGAAACTTCTCTCTTTTCCAGTGAGCTTAGAGAAACAGGGATTTGGCCATCTTGCTTCCCTAAGAAAGAGTGCGTCCAAGAGTTCAGCCAGCTCACAAAAAAAATGCAAAGTGGAGAGAGGAGAGAGAGAGAAAGATCTGGAACTGGAACTATTGACCTCATGTGAGCCCTTAAATTCAGTAATGCTTGAAGGACCCCACCCCAGGAGTTTCCAAGTAAATGACCCAATAAATTTACTTTTTGCTTATGCCATTTTGGGTTGGAGTCTCTCATGGATAACCAACAGCCCCAGCTAGAGCAATGACTGCCACATCTGTATCACCAGGCCTGATTCAACTCTGAGCATCAGACCCACATATCCAATTGTCCATGGACATTTTTATGACCTCTGCCAAATGGACAGGCTGCTGGAAACACACTCTCTGAAGCAAAATCTGGTTTGATTAGAAGAGTTCCTCACCATGTACACAACCGACCCCCCATGTTGTCCTTGTCCCACTGTTAGATATCTTGCCAACTACAACCCTATTACAAATTTGACTTCCTCACCGCTATGACTTCACCCCATTGCTAAAATCAGAAACTTGGGATGCTTCCATGGGGGAAATTTATCTCCAAGATGTCTGCCATCAATTCGTTGCCTCCCTGGACATGCATGTCATTCTCAGCTAAGAGGTAGGGCCTATTCTTTCTCTCCCTTTGCATCTGCTCTGGCCTTATATCCCGCCCCCCACCCCCAATAGAATGCGGTAGTAGTGATGTTCTGGGACTTCTCAGGCTAAGTCATAATAAACTTCACAACATCCACTGCCACCAAAGAAGCTGGACTATTCTGAAGTGGCTGTGATGGAAGGAAGCCCAAACTAGCTGCAGGAAGAAGCCGTGTAGAGGCAGAGCGCTATGTCCACTAGCCTCCAGCTATTCCACTTTTCTCAGCCCTGGTGCTAGCCATGTGAGTAGAGCAGCCATTCTTGGATATTCCAGCTCTAGCAAATGCCACTTGAAGAAGAAGCAAGGCTCCAGTTATACGGATTCATTTGAGCTGGCCAGCCATTTTTGCCTTTGATCCACCCCAGTGGAAGAATCAAACATATGGAGTGGAGACAAACCTTTCCAATGCACCTGCTCCAATTCATGACCCACGGAATCACAAACATATTAAACAGTTGTTGGTTTACATTATTAGGTGTTGAAGTACCTTGTTATGCAGCAAAGATAACTGAACCACTCAGCTAATTTTTATGTTTGCCAAACCATTCCTGAAATCTATCCAAAACCAAACACTACTCTTTAAGGTCACCCTGGCCAGAAAAATCTCTATTGTAGAACGGAGACAAAGTTATTGATTTGCCCGTCTTGCTCCCTTACCATACCTTGTAGTATTCCAGGGCTCGGCACAGTGGTTGGTACTAAGATATCCAGTATGTATCGATGAACGAATGAAAGGAAGGAGGAAGGCCTGAGTGCCACTGCCCTCCGTGAAAATGTTCTGTGAGTCCTAGAACTAACCATCTCTTTGGGACTCTGTAGCAGCAAAGCAATACTGCGAGTGTTATTATAATAACAGTGACAGAATCCAAGCCTAGTAATCATTAACCATCCCCAGGAGAGCTAGTTAGCTAGCAAAGAAGAAAGCCCCCTCCTCAGGGTTGGGAGCACTGGTGCCCTGACGGCACTTGGCTTCAAACTGAACTCCCCGCGCCTTCTCACAGAGCTGATCTGTCTATAAAATTGGTGGTTTCTATAGAAACAGAAGCACTGTAGTAAAGCGAAGGGAAATCGTACATTCTGTCAGCGTACGGAGATCAATCCTGTTCTTATATGGGGCCAGGACTCTTTCACGCTTTATTTTTGAGCATCTCAACTTTCATTTCCATCCCAGCCATCTCATCTCATATTTATGAGGCTCCTGCACTGGTAATCTTGTCCCTTCTCACCTAGCTGCCTTTGTTAACTATGACCATGGGCAGAAGTCTGTGGAAACAGCGTGGAATCCCTGACATCCCCTCATGGTGCCAATAGCTCCAAACTCCCAACCTAAGAGGCAGAACTGGGATCCCTGGTGTTCTGGGGTGGCAACCAAGATGGTGGACTGAGACACTACAGAGGAGGCACCACAGCCTTCTACGTAGACATTAGAAAAACCTACTCTGTAATTGGGTACGTGTTTTACATGTCTATACCTTAGCTTTAGACTGTCTCCATGCTCTTAAATATTAATATATCTGCAATCTCTGTTTTGCACCCCAAAGTGCAAGTGGCTTTAGCAGGCAAGGAGACAGAGTTTAGCTTGTATTTGAATTGCTCATGCTGTCTCTGATCATCTACAGAGAAAATTAGAAAAGGCACAAGTTATATTTTAATATTTTAGATGAAGGTCCAAATTTTGAGGCACATGTTAACTCATGAAAATTGTCTGCTTTAATCAAGATTCACTCTTAAAATAAGAAATAGTGTGATGTTTTCTTCATCAAAGAGCACTTTTACATCTGACCAAACAGCACTAAACATATTTTGCCTTTCTCCTGTTCTAACAAATGGCTGGTTGATGAATAGAAATAAAATGATAGATGGATGAGAGAATGAAGGATGGATGGAGGGATGCATGGGTGGGTATGAATCATGGATGTGTGGATATATGATAGATGGATGGGCAAACAGGAGATGGATGAATACATGGGTAGATGGGTGGGTGGGTGGATGGATGGATGGATGCATGGAGAGGTAGACGGACGGGTAGACATGAATTATAAATGTGTGGATGGATGATGGATGAGTAGACAGGGGATGAGTGGATGGATGGGCAGATGAATGGGCAGATGGATGGATGGATAGATGGGGGAGGGATAGATAAATGAATAAATAGATGGGTGGGTTGGTAAGTGGGTGGATGGATGGATGATAGAGAAATCACCCATCAGGATAATTTTTCTAAGATGTAAACCTAATCATCCATCCATTTATTCATTTACATTTTTGCGCACCTACTATGTACCAGGCAAGATATTAAAAGCACTGAGGATTCAGCACTGGATATCTGAGATAAGGTCCCAATCCTTGAGGACCTAAGATTTCAATATCTTTAAAGCAGTAAATAGATTTAAGGCAATAAGAGTGGGTACAGGGAGAGGAGTGCATCATCTATCACCATGGTCCAGGTGAGAGTTGATGGTAGCTTGGTCTAGGATAATGGCAGTGGATACAAGGAGGGAGAAACAGATTCAAGAGTTATCAGCAGGCCTTGATAGCTGACTGAGTTGCACAGCCCTGAGTCTAAATCTCAGTTCAGCCACTTACACGCTGTGTAAGCCTCAATTTCCTCAGCTGTAGATTGTGGATAATTGTACCTATCTCCCAGAGTTGCTATGAGGAATAAATGAGATGAAGTACGTGAAAGAGTCAGACATAGGGCCTGGCCAAGAAAATGTTTTTAACACCAAAAGCCTCCATTTTAGGGAAAGATACCCAAACCCCTGTTTCTTGATCCCAGGCTATGAGCTGTGAGGAATATTAAACGCTATTAGAGTTGAACAGTAGTCAGAAGGTCAAGAGAGACTCAAAGGCATAGCAGGGCGGGGTCATGTGGCCATAGTGTCCAGCCTACTTCCTCCCCTCTTCCAAGGATGCAACCAGCTGTGTGCCACGAGTCTGCTCCACACCACGTCTGAGTCCACATGTCATGCCACCATGGCTAGCCATTAAAACCACTTCAGAAGCCTGGGCCCATCCATCACAGCGCAATCACCAAAATTGAACTTCCATGGAGCCAGAATCAAAGGGCTGCATAAACTAGTATTGTGTCCTCCTCCATCAGAATCATCTTGCCTCTGCATAGCCATGAAGCACAGCCAGAACAAAAATAAGAATAACTAGGCAAAAATCTAAGCAAAACAGTGTAGAAGCAAAAAGCAGGGACACCGGAACAGGTAGACTGCCTAGTTTAAACCTCACTTCTGCCACTTACTAGTTGCATCACCCGGGGCAATCTGCACAACATCTACGTGCTTCAGTTTCCTTATCTGTCAAATGGGAATAAGTACCTTCTTCTAGGCTTATGATGATAACTAAGGTATGCAAATATGTAATGCAGCTGGACCACCACCTGGAATACAGTAAGCAGTATATAAGTGTTTACTCTAGTTCACTGCCAAGCACTAATATGCTCCAGTTACCTGAGTACACAAAATGGACCAAAATGGACTATTCCATTTGGTCCACATGACAATCCTGAGAATGGGTTATAAAGCAGGGGGTCTGGAAATAGATCTACCAGCACCTTGCTTTATGACCTTGGGCAGACAAAGAATCTCTCTGAGACTCTTTTTCTCACCATTAAAATGGGTACAATAGCACTAACAGCAGGTACCTAATAAATGAGAGGGTGGATTTTATTTTGTATATACTCTTAAACAAAATCTTAGGCTGGATCAATAGTCCCTTTGCAGGCACAGATCTGATCCCAGCAAAGCCATTACCTCCACTTCCATGCCCTTCAGTTCATGCCTTAAATGGGTTCCTTTCCCACCAGCCTTCCTCTTTCTAACAACACTCCGTGCTGCTGCAGAATCTGCAAAGAAAACTGGACCAAGTCAACCCAAAGGAAGTTCTGAGCGTGGAGGAAAGGAAACCAAATCTAAACTAAATGACAGCTCCCTCGAGCAGGTATCCTGAGAGTCAGCAGAGGGGCAAGGCTGCATCAAGGTGGGGAAGGTAGAAAGAGTTGTGCCTTCCACCACTGCCAAGGTCTCAGCCAGCAGGTACACAGTAAGGCAGGCATGGCCACCCACAGTGTGTAGAAGACTGAGGCTCAGAGATGTTAAGAAATGTACCAGAGGTCACACAGCTCAGTAAGAGGTAGAGCTGGGATTCGAAAGCAGATCTAACTCTCCAACTGCCCCTGCCATGGTACCCACTGCCGTCCCTAGGTGAATCACACAAGATAAAAGCATAGGTGAGTCTGTAGTTAAGCTCTAACTTGTTGTTCACTTGAAGAAGAGCTCAGATGACCTCTGTTCCCCTGGGGGTGGGGCAGGGGGCAGGGGGAGTGTCTTCTCATCTTCTCACTTCCACCTGCAGTTAACCCTGTAGAATAGAGTCTACCACACTTCCCGAAGAGCCTCTGGCCCCAGCACTCAGATGAGTCATCCATCTAAAGCTGCCCAGCCCATGGAGAAACTGAGCCCTCTCATTTATGTAACGGCAGCAGAATTCTACCTTGCCAATTTCTTAAAGTCTCTCCAGGGAAGACCTCAGATGACTGAGCCTGGCTACCGGGGTTTCTCAATGTTGGTATTATTGGCATTTTGGACCAGATTATTCTCTGTTGTAGGAGGCTGTCCAGTGCTTTGTAGGATGCTTAGCAGCATCCCTTTCCTCTTTCCACTGGATATCATTAGTACCCCTTTCAGTTATGACAAGCAAAAATATTCCCAAAATGGCCATATATCCCTAGAAGTGAAAAATCACCTGAGATTGAGAATCACTGCCCTGGATGGGTATATCACGGCCTGGGAGATAATGGACGAGCCTGAGAATGTCACAGGGGGAGGAGGGACTCTAAGACCTCCTGTGGGATGGGTGGACCCTGGTATGGTCACCTGAGCTGAGGCTGGGCCCTCGACTCTGCACGCCGTTCGTTCAATCCTGCCAGAGTTGATTGGTCTCAGCGAGACTAACTCAGTAGATTCAACTCATAAGAGGTTGACGTGTAACTTGTATTCCAGGCTGTTGATTTCCCAGGAGAAACAGACCTTGCAAGCAGATCAGATTTTCCTGTTATCTGGCCAGTGCCTTCTTCTCCGGAGGAAGTTTGGGGAGCAAAATCATGATGAGGCTGTGGTTTTGTGAGCAGGACTGGAGGAAAGAGTTGATGGAAGACTTGGGTGAGTGCTTCTGGGCCAAATCTCCCTCCCTTGGTCGGGGAGGACAGCATCCCAGCACCTCTTATCACTTTCTGTCTCCTACAGTTAAGCCATGACCTGGTGATACGTGCAACAGTTTGCCTATCAGACAGCTCTGCCAGCCTGCAAGTTCCAGAAAGGCAAGCGCAGCGTGCTATCCACATCTTCAGCGGTAACTGCTACACAGAAGATGCTCAGTCAACGTGTGTGTTTGCTTTTTTTTTTTTTTTTTTACCATTTGCAGTCACCTTCCTAAAAAGGAAGGGTGTGTGGGGAGGGGAGGAAGAAAGGAAGCAAAAGAGATTTCCTGTTGCAGAAGAAAAATGGCAAAAACTCTAGAGAGGCTACCATATCTCTCTCTAATTTGACCTGAGCTGAGCAATATATCCAGGATTTAAATGATGCTGGTCACTCACTTCTTTCTAGGTCACCTTTGTCCAAGGAGATGTCCTTAGAATCACAATATTTGGAGAAGATGATGGAAGAGGAGAGGAGAGAAGGGAAAGGAGGAGAGAAGGGAAAGGAGGAAAGAAGGGAGGGAAAGAAGAAAAGGGCAGGGAGGAGAGGAAGAGGACAAGAGACAGGAGAAGGTTAAGGAAGGGTAGAAGGAGAAAAGAAAGGAGAAAGAGGGAAGGGCCAGGGAGGAGAGGGAGGAGGATTTACACAGAAGCTCATTCCCTATGGACAACATGAGTTTAAGAAACGCTGCACGCTCTATCACCCTCTTAGCAATGCACAACACACGTTGCCATATCAATATACATCATATTAATGATCATCATCAACATTTATTGAGCTTTTACTGTGTACCAGACACTAGTCTACAAGCTTATTTGTATTAACACTGTTAATCCTTCCCACAGCCCTGTGAGGCACAGATACATTAAATAACTTGGTTACTCTAGGTTACTGGCCAGTTAGTAAAGTTGCATGGCTGAGAAACACGGCAATTCACAGACCCCACAAGGCCCTGCATTAAAAGCCTACAATCCCAGAATTTCCCACACTTGCTTTTTATGTTTGTTGTCACACGCAGCATCTTTTAACAGGCTGTGGAACACATTTTGGAAAGCACAGTTCAAGGACAATGTAGGTTTGGCTCACCCTCCTAAGTGCATGCCTGAGACCTCCCAAAAATAAGCCTCAATTGTCATAACTGAGGGGCATAACCATAATTAGTATGATTGTTAACCCTTGTTTATTATAACATTATCCTTTATACTTACATTATTGTTCCTTAAGCTTTACAATTTCTTCACGAGTAGAGTACTGAGATTACTGTCCCCATTTTCCAGATGCAAAGGCTGAGGCTCAGGAAGACTACCTGACTTTGATCCCCAGCCGGCAAACCACGGTGTAGCCCAGGAACAAAGGCTGAGGCAATACATTCTCACCAAGACTTCATTGCAGGGGCAAAGCCAGGGCAGAAAAAGTGAGGGGAAAGGAGAAAGGAAGGAAGGAAGGGGGATGAACCAATACAAGGCAGTGCATCCCTGGGCCGGCCACAGCTTTGCCAGAAACCACCACCACTTGCTTGGGCACACAGCAGTGTGGAAGCCCTCGGCCTTAGTGCATTCCCTTCCGGGAGAGGAAGGGAGA
Source organism: Macaca nemestrina (assembly GCF_043159975.1). Classification (NCBI taxonomy): domain Eukaryota; kingdom Metazoa; phylum Chordata; class Mammalia; order Primates; family Cercopithecidae; genus Macaca; species Macaca nemestrina. The sequence continues at coordinate 21,857,466 of NC_092139.1, read as the reverse complement.
GGAATTTATCTGCTGCCTTGGTTCCTGGCCCTCTGGTTAAAGCTTTCCCCACCACACAGATGGTTCACTCTGTTGCATGTACAGGTTGTGATACTCAAGCTCCTCCATGCAGTCGTTGGGAAAGCCAGATCCCACCCCACAGCATGGGGTTCTTCTAAGCAGTGTCTTCCCAAACTTAGTGAGACAGTTGGGATGTTATCCCCTCTAAATCTCACATTGAACTGTAATCCCCAATGTTGGAGTTGGGACCTAGTGAGAAGAAATTGAATCATGGGGGTGGGATCCTCATGAATGGTTCAGCACCTCCTTTTGGTGCTCTCCTCGCAATAGTGATTGAGTTCTCACAAGATCTGGTTGTTTGAAAGTTTGTAGCACCTCCTCCAACAATTGTCTCTCTTGCTCCTGCTCTAGTCATGTGAGACACCTGCTCCCCCTTCACCTTCTGCCTTGATTGTAAGCTTCCTGATACCTCCCCAGAAGCCAAGCAGATGCCAGCACCATGCTTTCTGAACAGCCTGCAGTGCTATGAGCCAATTAAATCTCTCTTTTGTGTGTGTGTGTGTGTGTGTGTGTGTGGTAAATTACCCAGCCTCGTGTACTTCTTTTAGCAATGCAAGAACGGCCTAACACACTGGGGCACCAAAGACTCTGCAGCTCCCAGCTGGGAGGAAAGGACACAGGAGACTGTGACAAAGTCTCACCTTCTCCCGTAGGGGAAATGAGACAGTCAATGTTGTTAGGAGTACGGATGACAGCAGCAAAGGTCAGGACTATGCATTGGGTAAGAAGTCAAGGCTTGGGGAACAGGTGGGCCAAGCAAATCTAGGAGGCACATAAACTGAGTCCAAGATACCATGCCTTTGAATCCAAAAATGAGTGTTCCTTCATTCAGTGACAAAAAGCATTCAACTCACCAACCACCCCAGTGTCCAAGTCACCTGGATCTAAACCACCCACTGGAAATGCAGATTTCTGGGCCACACCCAGAACTAAAGGAGCGGCTTCACTGGGGGGATCCAACCATGGGGTCTGCATATTTTGAGCAAGCTCCCCAAGTGACTTTTGTGGTCACTAAATTTTAGAAACACCTAGGACAGCATCATAAGCTGCCCTGAGTATGCCTGAACTCCCCAGCTCATTTAATAGGGAAAAATCGAAACCTAGAAGTGATTAACTACAGATCAATAAAACAGAACAATGAATCATGCCAAAGGTCGGGTGGCAGTACGCAGCAGTACACAGCAAGCCAATCTAATTAGGGACCCTCGTAAACGTCACCTGCTCATAAACATTTATAAAAACAGGTTTCCTGCATATGGAAGAGAATTAATTTTTCATATAGCTGTAGGTAAAGTAAATGTATTTTTAATCTCATTCATTGATTTAATACTGTATTTCTTTTTGAAAGACTGGGAGACTCAGTCTTTGTTTACTGATTTCTGTATCAGAGAAACTGCCTGAGAGAGACACCAGAGCATACTTTCTCTCCTCAGGTATAAGGGAAAACTTCTGATTCTTCCACATTAAGACTGTCCCTTGGTTCTCACAGCCCAGGCTGACATCAGATGCTATCTAATAGAGACAAATGACACAGGGTGAGGCAAGGCATGGAAGAGGGGTGTCAGTTCTGCAAGCGAGATGCTGTCACTTGTAAAGATTTTCATTAATAAACCTTCTAATACCTACTGTTGCACTGCACTGTACCCATCCCTGGAAATTTTTTAACAAACTCAGATTTAATTTTCTTTTTCATTAATTAATATTTTATTCATCTCTTCCATTAGAGCCTAATACCTCCCAATTACACATTATTAGCTCAGAGGAAAGTTGGTAATTGAGATGGTCCCAGGATTCCAGGAGTACCCTGCGCAGAATGTCTGCTTTAATTAGATTTCCATTAATTACTTTTTTATCAATTAATATTGGGTACTTTGGGCCCAATACTTGTGATCTCCACATCATGCACTCTTAAATGACACCTCATTTACTGCAGTCAGTCAAGCAAGGGACCCAAAGAGAGTTCAGCAGAGAGAGTGGCAGACAGGCTCTGTGCCTCACATGCAAATGACGTAGCATGCTTGCTTGCAGGGGTGAGTTTCATCACCTAATGTGTACCTCAAGAGGCCAGGCAGGTTAGGAAGGAGAGACAAAGGGAGAGAGGGAGAGGTGGGGTGGGAGAGAGAACATGGGGGACAGGGAGAGAGGGAGACAGTGAGAGGGAGAGAAGGAGGAAGGGAGAGAGGAGGGAAGGGAAGGGGAGAGCAGGGGAGGGGAGGGGAAGGGAGGAGAGGGGAGGGGAGGGGAAGGGAAGAGACAAGAGCAAGGGAAGAGAGGGAACAGAGGGAGGAGAGGGAAAGGTGGGGATGGGAAGAAGGGAGGAAGGGAGGAGGGGTAAGGAGGAAAGGAGGAGGGGAGGGGAGCAGAAGGGAGAGGATGGGAGGGGAGGGAAAGAAGGAAGCAAGGGAGGAGAGGGAGGAGAGGGAAGGGTGTGGAAGGGAGGAAGGGAGGAAGGGAGGAGGGGTGGGGAAGAAAGGAGGAGGGGAGGGGGAGGGGAGGGAGAGAGGAGAAGGGAAGAAAAGGAAGGAAGAAAGGAAACCTATAGACAAACATAGTGTCTGGTCCAACCAAATCATTCACAGATAGATAAATGATGCCCAGAGAGCCAAGTGGCCTCACCAACCCTACACAACACTGGGCTAGAACATTTTTCTCCCCTCCACATTTTTCCCTGCACTTCCCTCTACCCCTTTACTAGGGGAACACATAATTTATCATCTACACTACGACACTTTTAAGAGAGAAAAGGACTGCTGTTAATAATTAGACTGGGGAACAATAGACACAAACCCCAGCACACCAAGATGTATTGTCACCCAACCCATCACCCCTCAGCTGTTAACTTATGAACCTCCTCCTGAGACAGACCCACTTTTTCAAGGTGGCAACTCTGCCTCTGCAGCCTTAATATAGCTCAGTATTTGTCTGGAAAATCAATATGCATTGATTAATGACAATAATATGATGCAATCTCCACCCTCTGAACTCGCTTAGTATTCCCACTTTCTGTCTTACGTTAAATGTTTCAGTTTACCCAGTATCTTTTCCCAACTAATTTATCAACTATTCTTTAATAGAATGTAACTTAATTGTACTCAATACCCTAACCTAATTAGGTTAGCCTAATGGTTAAAAAGTAAAGTGAAACTGGGCTACTTGGGTTTGAACTCGGTGGGTGTCTTTGGGCAGGTTCATTAAGCTTTCTCTGCCAGCTTTCTTATCTGTAAAATAGTACCTACCTCATAGAGTTCTTATGAAGATTACATGAGCTCATGTACGTCAAGTGCTGAGAATAGTGCCTGGTTCATAGAAAGTGCTATGTAAGTACTTGCTAAATTAAATCATAATAAAAAGTTAGAGAAATGGTGATGACCAAAAGACATAACTAATTTCTAGCTTTGAACTAAAATGAGTATGTAGAAGTCAAGGAGAAGAAAAGAAAACCAGACGTGACTGAGCATAGCTTCCTGTGCTGGGACTGAGACAGGTACTTTGGATGCATCATCTCATTTAATTCACAGAACAGCCCTTGAAGATAGGTACTGCTATTATCCCCATTTTACAGATGAGAAAACAGAAGTTCAGAGAGATGTCATGACAGGCCTCAACCATACAATAAAGCCAAATCCCCTCAAAATCCAGCGCAGGTGGGACGACCGGAAAAAAAAATAAAACAAAACCCCAGGGTTTCAGGCTGACTTTCACTTCCTGTTTGAATCCCTGTTGTTTCTAGTTTCCACTAGCACCCACCCCAAGGGAGTTCCTTGGCTCTGTGTTCCTTGGCTCTGTGAACAGCTGACACTGACTGAAACTTGCAGAAAAATTTCCTAAGTCCTGAGAGGGAGTCCAGGAGAGAACAAGGACAGGAGGCAGAGAAATAGCCCAGCGACAATGGACAGTGCCTGATCTTCCACAGGGGACTCACTCCTTATCAGGGACCTTACCAGCTCATCCCATCCCATGGCCAGGTTCCTAGAACAACATCACCCTCACCTCCAAGGGCTGGCCCCCTTCTCAGACACTTTGTCCCTTCCACCACCTACTTACAAAGAGTGCCTGGGTTCCTAGGTGACAAGGAACAAGTCTGGACCCTGACCACCCAACCTACTTACTAGCTACTAGGAACTCCCTCATATACAGTCACCAACTAGATTATATGTCAATTGCAATAAATATTTTGACTGATTTATTCGTCCATTTCTGCTGATACAACAAAATACCTTAGACTGGGTAATTTATCAATAGTAGAAGTTTATCTCTCAACGTTCTGAAGGCTGAAAAGTCCAAGATCAAGGTGCTGGCATGTTTGGTGTCTGGTGAGGACCTGGTCTCTGCTTCCCAAGATGGCATCTTTTTGCTGTGTCCTCACATGGAGGAAGGGGAGCTGGAGGACGTAACAAGCTCCCTCTAGATCATTTATAAAAGCACTAATCCCATTCATGAAGACGGAGCCCTCATGACCTAAGAACCTCCTAAAGGCCCCATCGCATAATACTGTTGCATTGGGGATTAAGTTTCAACATGAATTTTCAAGGGTACAAACCTTAGCCATAGCAAAATATCTCATGTAGTCAGGTTAATAGAAGTACCTTCTCTCTGGGTACGTGTAGCTGCCAGCCTGCATCTGTCGCTGTTTCCTCTCCCCCCAGTATCGGGATCACACTATGTACATGCACACAGGTACACACACGTATACACACACAGCCCTTAAACAACTGGATTGCCAAACAACGAGCAGGTAATATAAGCAGCAGCTGCCAGAGTGATACAAGGATGTCGTAAACAGCACCAGAGCAGAGAGTAAGAAGCACCCTAAATAATTCATTTCCCTATGTTGGGAGAATATACCCAGGCAGGTATAGCTGTTCCCATTTGTAAATCACTAAGAATGAAAAACGATAGCCAATATGGGGCCTAGGAAGATATTTTGTAAATTAAATAAGAATGAAGTACACAGACAATATATATTTTCCAAGATGATTTATTGCATGAAACGCCATTAAATTTCAGACTATCTGCTTTGTGTTCATAAATTCAAGATAACCGGGTTTCCATAAAAAAACAATTCTTTAAAAAAAATGAGATAAACAGATAAAAAGAGATCTGGTTTTAAAAGCTAGAAAAAAAAATGAAGATAAGTAATTCAAGTGAAGAAAAGTCTGTTTGGAATCCAATTGTTGATAAGAAAATTTTAATCCATTAAGGGGCAGAACTTGGAATCCAGAAGCAGTGCTGTGTAGAACTTTCCAGAAATGAAGAAGAAAAGAAGGTGGTGATAAATATTTCTATGGTGCTCCAAAAACATAAAACCTTATTTTATCCCTCATCCTAAGCAGACATCCATATTTTGATACTCTTGCTCAGAGATGTTGGATATTTTACTTATTATGTACAATTGTGTGCTGGTTCGATAAGGAAAATAGGACGTAAGTCCTTAAAAAGAAAGATTATAGCTACATTTCACTGGAAGGAAGTAGAATGAGCATCCTGAAACAGAGGAAAGTGTTAACACAATGTTATTCCACGTCACAGACGCTTCATAGAAATGAGCAAAGATGTGGGGGGTGCACTCCTTGGGGCAGGGCAGAGGAAAAGAAACCAATTCAACTGCCTTCTAAAGGAAGAGCATGTGGGAGGGGGTCCCACACTCACCAGGGAGGGGTACTGTGGTCAGCTGAACGATGGGCCCCTAAAAATAAGTGTCCACATTCTAATCCCCAGAACCTGTGTATATGCTACCTCACACAGCAAAAGGGACTCTGCAGATGTAATGAAGCTAAGGATCTTGAGTGACGAGAGGGGCCTCAATTATCCAGGGAGGCCCAATGTAATCACAAACATCCTTGTAAGTGAAGGAGCAGGGCAGGAGGGTCAGAGGAGAAGGCGTACTGATGGAAGCAGTACGAATGATGATGCAACGCCTTGAGCCCAGGAACGCAGGTGGCCTCTAGAAGCCGAAAAAGGCAAGGAAACAGATTCTCCCCTAAAGCCTCCAGAAGGAACGCAGTCCTGCTGTCACCCTGCTGAGTTTAGACTTCTGACCTCCAGAGATGTAAGAGAACAGATCTGTGTTGGCTTAAGCCACTAAATTTGTGTTAACGTGTTATAGTGGCAGTAGGAAACTAATACAGGTAATGTATCCAAAAGAAGAGTAGAGATGCAAAATTAAGTCTCAGTTTCTACATCTTCTGCCTAGTTTACAGGGTTGATACCTTCCTATCATTAGTTGAGGCATTAATGTTGAATAACATAATAAATGCAGAAAATCCACAGAGTTCAAAGAGCACTGAAACTTTAGCATACTTGGTAAGCCTGTTGTTACAGGTACCCATGCAGACAGAAAGCCCCCAATAATAAAATGACCAGAAAGTAAATTAGAAATATGAAAGACAAAAGAGGTGTGTTATATGGATGATGAGAATACCTAAATTGTTTTTAAAAAGCAACTTTACAACAGATTTAAAAATCAGCTATACTGAATGTCCTAAACATCCTGAATAACATTTTTCCAAGCATAAAAAAAGAAAAAACAAGACATTTATATGAATAAACATTTATATAAGTAAATAACTGATCTCAGATTTCTCTACAATACTAGGCTGAAAACGCTAATGATTAAATATCTGCAGGCTTTAAAGCACTCTGTTCATTTATGGAAGAAGCAGAAAAGTATTTACAAATGTAAAAGGACTCAAAAAGGATGTACAGAAACACTACAACCACCATTTACCTCCTCCCTCTGCCAAGTACTAAAGGAAATGGCCAGGCACAGTGGCTCACGCCTATAATCCCAACACTTTGGGAGGCCAAGGTGGGCAGACCACTTGAGGTCAGGAGTTTGAGACCAGCCTGGCCAACATGGTGAAACCCAGTCTCTACTAAAAACAGTACAAAAGTGAGCCAGATGTGGTGGCGAGCTACTCAGGACACTGAGGCAGGAGAATCACTTGAACCCAGGAGGCAGTAAGCCGAGATCGCACCACTGCACTCCAGCTTGAGCAACAGAGCCAGATTCTAGATTCTGTCTGTGGGGGGGTGAAAAAAAAAAAAAAAACTAACCAAATGGGGTCATTTTTAAAAAATAAAAAATGAGTAGTTACATTTTTAAAGGTTGCTAGTGAGTGTCCAAGCAAATTAAATATGAAATTTTCTTAAAAATTGATGTAAATAGTTATAGAAAGAATATAAATGCTATAAATAGTTCTTTGTAAAAGATATAGAGATATGTTTAAATAATAATTATTAAATTAGAAACATGGATAAAAATCCCATACTTACCATCAACAACTGAGAAAATGAATGAGGCTTACATGAAGGTAGGTCAAACTATGCTACCCACCCTACCCCGCACAGGGGAAAGCCAGTAAAATACTTTGTATGTTGAACACAATTAAAAAAAGTTTTAGGAAAAATTAAATTTAGACACATACTTAATGCAGCTAAACGTATCCAAGAGTAAAACCCAAAGCAGGATATAATATGAAAACCTAATTACCCACCACAGAATCAGCAAGCTCTCTAAGGGCCAAACAGCAAATAGTCCAGGCTTTCAAGCTACATCCAGTTATTGCTGCTGCCCGTTCTTTATTTTGTCTTGCAAACCTCTAAAAATGTAAATCCACCATTCTTAACCTGTGTGCTGTCAAAAACAAGCAGTAGGTTGCCAGCCCCTGCAACCTACTGCCTGTAGGGAGTTAGGGAGGAAGTCAAATTTTAAAACAAGCATAAGAAACAGAAAGCATTAAGTGAGATAAAAGTCAGACACAATATAATAGTTATCATATTAGTATAAATTGCCTCAACTTCTCTAGCAAAAGAAATTGTCTCACAGACTGACTCAAAACTCAAGTATATCGAAATATTTTCCATAAGATGTGATTTTAAGCAATTAGATTCCCAAAAGGTTAAATTTGAAAGTGTGGGTGGATTTAATAGGAAAATGTCAATAGAAAAAAAAAAAAACGCAGATATACCAATATCCATATCAAAGTAAAATTCAAAGACAAGTCATTAAATAATACCCAAAAAGCTATTTTACATTGATAAAAGGCATAATTCACAAAGAAATATATCAACTATCATGACCTTTCCTGCAGCAAGTAGCAATGCATTGAGATATCGAAAGGAAATTGTTAGAAACTCAGAAATTAACAAAAATACAATAATAGTTTGAGAATTTAACACACCTCCCTTTAAGTCCTGACACATCAAAAAGGAAAAATTTAAATAAGGAAGTCATGACTAGTATAATCAGTAACATTGATTTAAAGATATATATCAAACCTCTCTCCCTACATGGAATGAATTATTTTCCCTGTGCTTTCAGCATTTTTTCCATTGATGATAAAAATAACAATAAGGCCACACAAAACCATCACCAGATAATTTTTAAATGTTTTTATGTTGTATTATCTGACCATGAGGCCAAAGTTTGAACAAAACAAGGATATTTCAGCATTCATAAATCAATTAATAGGTTTAATCCAAAGAGGAACATATTTTAAGTTAAAAATCATATATCAGTAGATGCCAAACTGTATTTGATTAGAATATCCATTCTTGATTTAAATTCTTAGTAAAATAGTTCAATTATTATTTTAAAGTGATTCTCTACCTACTAAATCCAAGGTTATCAACAGAAAAATTATTATAATTTATACTCAAATTCAGTAAGATATCCAGCATAAAAGTAAATAACTAAACTCACCGCTTTTTCATATAACTCCACCAACCAATTTGGAAAGATAAAGCCAGGGAAGAAGACATCCTATTCTATAAATACACACACACAAAAATGCTATAAATACTCATATATAGACAGAGGTGTGATTGCAAATGTTCACAACAGGTCCTCTGGGAAAGCAAGCCTGGATTTATAGTATTTGCTGCTTTCTGTGGCTTAACAAATGCCACAGTGACCTATTTCAAAAGACCAACACATTACCACTGAAGGCGGATATGCAATAAGATACTATTACACAGTGTTTCCAACGTACAGACACACAATAGACATAACCTCAAGAGTATAGATAATAAACTGGAGTAAAATAATTAGGGAGTCATGTGTTTTGAAAATTACCTTTGTTTTTACCTATAGTATATATAGTTGTAGGTTTCTATAACTTAAGTTTAAGAATGCCTGTGTTTAACAAACACCTCATGGAAATTCTGAAAATTTAATAGTCAGCTCTTATGAGCAGGTACCAGGCTGACTCCAGCAAATCACTGTTTCTAAAAGTCCCCGGTAACCTTAACCAGAAAGATTCAGTACTTGCAAAAATATTATTGAACTTAACTGAGAGCCATAAAACCTCAACAAATAGAGGCACATAAAGCTCATGGATGGAAAAACTTAATATGGCACTGATGCTGATTTTCTTTCAATTCATCTACACATTTAAGAAATCCCAAACAATACCCCCATTTTAATTTTCTTTGGGGACAGTGGAGAAGGGATCCTGAAAAAGCAATCCTAAATTTGATGCATAAAAATAAACATTCAAAGAATAGCTAGGAAAATTCCACAACAACAGTAACATTCAATGAGCTTAAAGCTTTTTGATCTTAAAGCTATCACAAGACTAGAAGGTGCAGAGAAGTGTGGCACTAAACACTGGAGCAGACAGAAGCTATGGTCTCAGTCCAGTGGGGTAGAAAACTACCCAGATAGGTCATTCTAGTTCCACACAGTAAGAACCATGATGGAATAGCCAAGAGGAGTTGGGGGAACTGAGAAGCTTGGGAATACCAGAGAAAGGAAGTAACATCTGAATTGATTTGCCTTTTTGGGTCATTTGAACCTTTCATCAAATTGGCTTCCAGAAAGCTTGTACAATTTAAAGTCCCATCACCAGTATATGAAACTATTTTCTAACATGCTTGCCAACACTGGGTATTATACCATTTTTATTTTGTCTTGCCTAGTAACTTAATTAGCATGAGGGCTGTTTAACGAGGCTGGTGATATTTCATAAACTTATCGGTTATTTCTATGGATATTTTTGTAGAAATCCCTCTTTCATCTGTGTTCCCTCAGTCCCTCCTGCTCTCTTATTACAGCTGTCAATACACTATGTCACACGAGCTGTCACAGCCGCGTGCCCATCCATTTCCCCCAGAAGACTGAAAGTCAGAAGCAGGACTGTGTCTATTTGGTCACTGCATCTGCGGCAGAAGGTACTGCCCAACTTATGGTAGAAACTCTGCAAACATACACCCAGTGAACAAGACAGTGGGTTTCAGAGCATCTTCACTTGGGTGTCAAGCGCAATCACACGTGAACCACATCAAACTGGTGCTGCTTCCCCAGCAACAGAGTTCTGCCAACATTATTAACGGCAACTGGGCACAAACAAGGAGAAAAACAAAAATAGAGCGAGGCTGTAGTTCATTCCATTGTACGTGATCATCAGGCAGAGAAAAGTTCGTAAAATTCAAGGAGAAATTTCTTCAGAAAATACACTTTCCTTAAGAGATTGTTTCAATGTACCTGCGGAACTGTCAGAGAAAATTAGATTCTCCGCAAATAACAGTCACTTGAATTTCTACTTTATTTCTAAAGAGTTCCTCCGCTTTAACTTCCATTTGTTGTGCTTTTACAACAACTTCTTGGAGAGAGGCATTTGGTCTGGTATTATCTACTCATCAGACTTTGGAAAGGCACTGCGGGGAGGTGATAGGACTCTTCAGCAGATGATGAGTTTATTCAAGTTTGCTGTGACATTTGTGCAAGAGCCCAGCCCTTCCTCTTACAGCTACTTAAAGACACCCTGAGAACAGGAGTGGCTCCATCCCTTTGGTGGCTGCAGTGGGTTGAGTGGTGGCCCCCAAAAGATATGCCCATCTCCTAATCTCTTGAACGTGTGAATCTGACCTTATTTGGAAAAAGAGTCTTAGCAGAGGTAATTAATTTAAGGTATTTAATTCAATTTAATTAAATGTATTAAGATGAGATCATCCTGGTTTACCACAGTGGGCCCTAAATCCAGTAACAAGTGTCCTTATAAAAAACAGAAGAGGAAAAGACACAGACCTATGGAAAAGAAGGCCAGGCCAGGTGGAGACCAAGGCAGAGAGTACAATGATGCGGCCACAAAGAATGCTGACAGTCACCAGAAGCTGGAAGAGACAAGGAACTGATTGTCCCCTAGAGCCTCTAAGGCAGTGCAGCCCTACTGACACCTTGATTTCAGACTGTGGACTCCAGAACTGTGGGAGAACAAATTTGTGTTGTTTTAAGCCACCAAATGGATGGTAATTTGTTACTACAGCCCTAGGAACCGAATACAGTGACCAATCACATTCACCAGCCCCCTAATACCTTTGTGGCATTTGTATTGCCCCACCCCCACATGCTGCCTCCTTCCCTCCTAGGCTGTTATTCAAACCACTGCAGCAGCCTCCTCACTGACCTCCCTGACTTCAGCCTTGCCCTCTCCAAGCCCACCCCCCTACCAGATGTCAGGAAGAAATTCCAAAACTCAAACCAAAGGCTGACACATTCTTGCTCTACACTTCACTCAATGCTGGCAACCCAATCAGGGACATCAGGATAAAACCCAGGACGTGCAGTCTGTGCTTGTGAATTCCTACCACCTGACCCCAGCTTGCCTCCCACACCTTATATCTGCCAAGACAAATTCCCCCAAATACCCTCTCCCCTGGCCGGAACTGACCTCCACATTCAGCCCCCTGGATCGTGGAAGCCTGTCACATGCTATTCCTTTTGCTGGGCAAGCCCTTCCCCGTTTCAAGTCTATGTTCAACTGTTATATCCTTTTTGAGGACTTCCTTTAGCTCTTCCCTTCACCTCTGCTGCCACCCTTAACAGAGCAGAGTTCTCTCCTCTGGCATCCCATTGTCTATAGCCCACTCCTGAGTTACAGCAACAACAGCCACCTGACTCCACTCATCTGTGGACCTGTCCATTTCTCCATTAGCCTATGAGCTCCTTCAGGGCAAGGTTCATCCTTATCTGATTCATCTTTGTACCCCAGAGCCTGGCCTAATACCAGGCACACAACAGGGATCCAGTGGAGAGAGAGATAAATGGGTGGGTAGGCGAAGACACAAATGTATGGTTGAACACACAAACTGGTAAAGTTCCAAATGAACTAATAAGTGGACACATCACTGAGAGACTTCAATGCAGAAGGGTGCCAGGACACAAAAGCAACAGCTGCGAGTTATGAAAATGGGCTCTATGTGGCAAATCAAAAGTCCACTGAAGGCAAATGCATCATAACAAGACTGGCATTTCCTGGAGCTTCCGGGCTGATCAATCACTTTCATATGCATCACTCATTTGCTCCTCACGAAGACCTGGTGAGGTAAGGAGTTACTATTAGCTCAATGCAAAAGGAAGCTGAGGCTTGTGGACATCAGCCAAAGTCTCACGGCCAGTGAATGGCAGGTCAGTGCCCCAGGGCCTAGGTCTGCCTGCCTCTTCCGTCTACATCCTGTCATCACAAGCCTGCTCATCTCTAGCCCTCCGATCTGCCCCAGTGGGACCCTCCCGTGTCTCTGCTCTAGTTGTAGAGCCATCAGGCACTTACAGAGAAATGAGTGGTGTTGTGAACATTCGACTCTGTCCATGTGGAATCCACACACACAGTATGCCTGAAAATGACTGACAGGATGGAAACTGACAAGTCATCATCCGCTTCGGGCACCAGCGATGACTGGTTAACGTGAATATTGTGTTGATTTCCGCTAGACAGAAGAAGATGTCACTTGTCGTTAATGGGGTGTCACACGTACACTTGCCTAAAGGAAAATGCTCTTTTGGTGATTGTTGTTCTCAATTTTCCCCTCATTTTATAGCCATAAAAAAGAAAAGATTCAGCAGAAAGGATGAATTCACCTAGGGGTACAATGGGAAGGCATTCTTCTGATTCATTTCCTTCTTTCTTTACCAGAACCACCAAAAGTCAGTGAAAAGGCTGGTACGAGTCAGAAGAGGGGGGCCTGGGTTCTAAGAGCAGCCAGGTACTCTGGGTTCCAGATCAGAGCCTCAGAATCCAGCAGTTACGCCCATAAGGTAGCCACAGTCCAGCCAGTACCACTGGTCTCTCAGCCATTTATACTTGCCTCTGCTCAACAATGATGATTTGAATGTACATTTACAAACAATAACATAACATTACTGAGCACTTTACTATGCACTATGGAATGTCCTAGGTAAAGACGTTACCTCCATGTAAGCCATAAAATCAACCCATGGGGCAGGTGCAGATCCACAAACCCTGATTTAAGAATTCTGAATCCTCAAAAGCTTTAAAAACCAAAAAATTTTTTCATAAGTTTGGTACAGACTTATTTGGTGCTAAGATTTGAGTTAAAGTAATATGCATTGACTAATAGTTTTTTCTATCTCCTTCTTGCTATTAATATTCATACTTTTTGCTACAAAAATATCAACATGCTTGATTTAAGGGTGCTACCACAGCCTCTGCTGAGGGACATTATTAATACATAGGGTACATTTACTATACTGCATTCCTTTAAAAGTTAAATAAATCTAAATCCAAGCACATCTGGCCCCAAGGGCTACTGATAAGAGATTGAGAACCTGTTAAACCCATTATATGGATGAGGAAACAAGCTCAGAAAAGCTAGGAAACTTTCCTGAAGTTACAGAGCTCAAAAGCAGCAGATGAAGGTTTACATCTAGGCAGCCTTGCTCCAGAGCTGGCCTGGTTAATCGGTGGGCTTTGCTACCTTTGACAAATGCCCCTGCTAGCTGGTCTCAGCCCCACCCTCCCAGCGCAGCAGTTCAGTCCCTGTTTGTTCTTGAGCAAGAAGTCAGCAGGTGCCTTCTCAGTCGGGGTATCAGGCAATCCCCAGGGTATCAGGATCATAATTACAATGCTTTGCTAAAATAAATCTCGGGATATAGAACTGTGTTTCAAATAAAGAGTCAAACACAACAATAACATCAGTCTTAGGTAACTACCAGTCAAGGATTCGAATCCAGACTTGTGCTTTCACACTGAGAAGCAAAGAAAGATGACTATTAATTGGCTGATGGTCAGCCAGTATCAAATTATCACATTTTCTCACACTACAGTGGTTATACAGACCCTGGTGCTAGACAGGCTATGTTGAAATCCTGGGTCAGCCACTTAATAGCTGTGTGACCTTGACAAGTTACATAACCTCTCTGTGCCTCAGTTTCCTTATATAGAACATGGGGGTAATGCTAGCACCCCCCTCACAAGTCATCATGAGGATTCAATGAGATTGTATTTAAAGCATTTGGAATGTACAAAGTCCAATCTTAGCCTCTGCTCCCAGAAAGATGATAGACAGATGATTAGGAGGGATAAATAGATGCTTTGCTTCACATATTAACTTCTCTGAAATTGGGGCTTTTCTTACTATTGATGTGTACTTATAATGTTCACATCATTGTTCTCAGAAAGCTGCAACTTAACTAATGGTGCTTCTTTTTCTTTTTTTTTTTTTTTTTTGAGACGGAGTCTCGCTCTGTCGCCCAGGCTGGAGTGCAGTGGCGCGATCTCGGCTCACTGCAAGCTCCACCTCCCGGGTTCATGCCATTCTCCTGCCTCAGCCTCCCGAGTAGCTGGGACTACAGGCGCCTACAACCGCGCCCGGCTTTTTTTTTTTTTTGTATTTTTAGTAGAGACGGGGTTTCACCGTGGTCTCGATCTCCTGACCTTGTGATCCGCCCGCCTCGGCCTCCCAAAGTGCTGGGATTACAGGCGTGAGCCACCGCGCCCGGCCTGGTGCTTCTTTTTCTTTATTGCATCTTAAATACGTGGTAATATGGTAAAATACTTTGGAGGAACTGGATGCATTTTTCCTCTAGTCTCCAGAGAAGAAACTGAGACAACAGCAAGTTACAGATTCAAGCTGTGTTCATAATGTGTTTCCATGTGGAGGTCACACTTTCATGTTCACAGGCAGATGAATTCTAACACCAAACACCAGGCTGAATAGGTGTTCCCATTGCAAGAGAAGGGCTGTGCACAATTTTTATTTGCATTTCAAAACCCTATCAAATGGCCACAATCAACTACTATGAATTTCTCCTTAGTTTTAGTCTACACTTCTGTCACCTTTAGGAGAGAGCCAAAGACTTTAACCTTCAAAATTATCAGCAATGCATGTCAGAAAGCATTTCAAAGAAGAGTCAAAGTACGTGTGGAAACTAATTGGTGTATCTGAAAGGGCTGTTTGAAGAGTTTTTCAGTCTTCAGAGAAGCAAGTCCCCACCCCTTGGGAAAACTAGTCTTCAAACTAAAAGTTTCCCCAAATCATATAACTGAGAAAAATGTTAAAACAGGCTTACGCACAAAGGCAAAGAAATAAAACTGTAAGAATAAATAAATCATAAATCAGATGTCTCTCCCCTGTTTAAAATCCTCCAACAGCTTCCTACTTTACTTGGAATAAAACGCAATTCCTCGACCACTGCCTTCTGGGCCTCATGTGGTCTGTCCCCTGACCACTTCTCCCATTTCTTTTCATTCTGCATTCCCCCTCACAAACTGCTCCAAACATATCGGTTTTTGTTGCTGTTGCTGTTGTTGTTTGCTTCAAACACATCAAGTATATTCCTGCTTCAACTACTTTGCGCTTGGTATTCCCTCCTTCCTAGAAAGATTCCCTAACTATCCCCCAACTCCCCTACCCAGGGATACCAGGCTCGGTGGCCCAGGATCGCCACCACACAAGGTAACTTAGACCCAAGGTACCTCTTTCTAATTCACACAAAAGAACCATATGGGCTAGAGCAGTCCTGCTTACCTATAATGACTCATTCATTTCTAGAACAAATATTAATTGAGCACCTACTATGAGGTAAGTACTGTTCTGGGCACTGGGATTATAGCCTTGAACATATAGACAAGGCCTTTGCATTTTGGAAGCTCACATACTAGTAGGCTGAGGAACACAATGGATGACAATTTAACAATAAGTGAGTAAGCAAAAAAAAAAAAAATCAGAGAGTAACAAGAGTGCACAGACAACCTAACTTGGTTATATGATAGTGACTGAATGGTAGGTAGTCAAAGAAAGCCTCCTAGAGGTGGTGATATTTATCGTGAAATCTAAATGGCAACAAGAAATCATCATAGAATGCCATGCCTCCCCTCCCCAAACCCATTTGCTTAGATTTGGGGAGGGCAGGCATGGCCTTCCATGCAGAGGAAACCTAAGGTGTGAACTCTTGCAAAGGCCCCAAGTAGTGAACAATCTCTTTGTGTTTTAGAAACAAGAAGCTGGAAAGTAATGGCTAGAGAAGAGAAAGGCAAAGATAAGGCCAGACAGGTAGGAAGGAGCCAGATGATGTGAGGCTCTGTAAGTCAGAAGAAAGAATTTGAAGTTGGGTGTGGTAGCTCATGCCTGTAATGCCAACACTTTGGGAGGCCAAGGTGAGCATATAACTTGAGGTGAGGAGTTGCAGACCAGCCTGGCCAACATGGTGAAACCCCGACTCTACTAAAAATACAAAAATTAGCTGCTTGTGATGGCGCACACCTGTAGATCCCAGCCACTCAGGAGGCTGAGGCATGAGAATCGCTTGAATCCGGGAGGTGGAGGTTGCAGTGAGTCGAGATCATGGATCACACCCCTGCACTCCAGCCTGGGCAACAGAGTGAGACTCTGTCTCAAAAAAAAAAAAAAAAAAAAAAAAAAAAGAATTTGAGCTTTATTCTAAAGTGAGCTACGAAAACATGTGAGGTTTTAAGCATGGAGGGCCATGAGCTGGCATCTATTTTGGAAAGATCACTCTAACTCAGGGTTCTCAAAAATAACTTTCTGCAACGAAGTCCTATATCCACATTGTCAGGTGCAGTAGCCACTATCCATGTGTGGCTACTGAACACCTAAAATGTGACTGGTGTGACCCAGAAACTGGATATTTAATTTTATTCTATTTTAATTTTCATTTAAATATTCACATGTGGCTGGTGGCTACTCTATTGATCAGCATACCTTAACAGCCGCATGAAGAATAAATGAAGGGTGTGGGGAAAGATGACAGTAGAGGCAGGAAGGTTAATCAGGAGGCTACCACAGTAGTCCAGGGGAGAGATGGTAGCTGCAAGCAGAGATGTAGGGAAGACTATCTTTCCGGGTGGAGCCAAGAACGTGAGAGGGATAAAGGAAGAATAGGAATCATAAATACCACCTAGATTTGTGGTTTCAGAACCAAATGGATGGTGGTGCCATTTTGATCTGGGAAAGACTGAGAAAGAAGTACGTTTTGGGGAGGAAACAAAACCTTGAAAATAACCAGCTCCTCCCCAAGTCTTCATGTGGCAGCTTCCCTCTTAACTTTTGGACCTAAAATGTCAGCTCAAATGTCACCTCCCCAGAGGAACTGTTGCAATCTCCACCCCACCTCTTTATCCTTTCTATGTGTTTGTGTGTGTGTGTGTGCATGTGTGTGTGTCATATTGCTCCATGTTTCTCCTCCCTGCAAATTATCTGCAATTATTTAATCACGAATGCATTGCCTCTCTCTTCTCCAAACTGTAAATTCTCTGTGCAGCGACCTCAGCCCCTTTTCCCACAGTGGTCCCACCTACCTGGAACAGTATCTGGCACATAGCATGTACTTAAATATGAATTATTAAACAAACAGGAATAAATATCTTTATCTTGCCAAACAAAACATGGTTAAAACCTCAAAGAGTAGGTTTCTGGTTTGAATTTCATACAACATAAAATGGAAGAAAACAAAGTATGCTCACACACCTGCCCAAATAATTTTGGGTATATAATTGGGAAGTAATTAATTGGGATAAATTTTGTTTGAGGTTATTCTACCAGTACTCCATTTATTCAGAAAACTGAGTATAGTTTCCAGGTAATGAGCCATCTCATCTGACAGATACAAAAGAGAGATGCTAATCAGTATGGTGATTCCTAGCACTGCAGTCCCATTTCTCTCCCAGAGTATTTGGGGAGACAGCTGAGAGTGTGTAGAATGAAAGCTGGGTAATCCCAGGCTGCTGTTTTTGAAAGTTCATAGGGTCCTTGAGAGCTACTTGCCCTTAGTTAAGTGGTGTGCCCTTAGTTAAGTGGTGTGCTTAACTATCACCCACCCATATCCCACCAACCAGCGCAGATGCTACCCCAGCTGAACAGGTGTGCGTGGCTCAATGCAATGACTTTGCAATTAAACAGATACTAATTTGAATTCAGTTGTAAGGTCTTGAGAAAATTGCATAGTTTCTCTGGTCACCATTCCCCATCTGAACTTCCCAACAAGCAAAACCTCTAGATATTTTCTTGCCAACTACAGCTAATCCACATCACCCCAACATTTTTGAGCCCCAGAGTACATCTTTGCATTTACTTGCTTCAGCAAGTTAAGCAGGAGTTTCACTCAACTTCGTCATTTTTCCCATTCTCCTCTCCAACTTCACTTTCTCTGTAAATGCATCATACCTCAGCGTGTGCGCGCGCACACACACACACACACTCACACACAATCATACAATTCCACACCCACAGACACACACAGAGCTTCTCTGCAGCTTCTTCCACTCTACACTGACTCAAAGTCGTGAGAACACATTTCCTTTTCCTCTTCACAGGCTCCTGAAATGAGATCATTTCTGCTAAAAGCAATCGCAAGTGCTGGGTGAACAACTCCAGAAAATTAGTACAAGTTCCACTATGGCTAGAGACAGAAAAGAGGAAAAATCTGTTCAATTTTGACTGTATTCACATTACCCACAAAATGAAACATGCTTCTTATTTCTTCCACTTATCCCAATTCTTAACAAAAATTAAAACAAAAGCTATAAGCTATTTCCAGCACTACCCTCAATGGTCATTTTTTATTTGTCAGCAGCATTCATTCCAAATCAGAAACGTACCAGTCACTTCACTTTTTGAGTATGATTTTCATCAGTGCTGCCACACCATCTCCATTTCCAATGGAAGCTAAAGACAACGTAACATTTTAAAAAATAACTAGAATGCATATAGATTTAACCATGAGTCATTACAGACATTGAAAAAAAGTATAACTCTGCCTCCCTGAGCCTGACATATAGACATTCTGAACAAGGAAATAATCTGTGGAATATCTGATATAGACACAAAGGACAAGAGATTTTTAAAAAAATCAGATGTGAAAAAAGTATTGTTTTCCATTGATTTGAAAATAACTGAAATGAAAAACTATCTAATATCCACTCAGTGGAATAGCATGCAGCCATTCAAAGCTATTTTTACAAAGAGTTTTTAGTAACATGAAAGAAGTGCATATGCTATGGTTACACAGAAAAAAAAGGCAAGACACATGATAATATTTACAGCATGATTTCGATTATATGAAAACACACCAAAAACCCCAAAAGGAAACATAAAAATACCACCGATGGTTATCTTTGGGTAGTCAGAAAATGTATGGAATCTTATTTTTGTTAACTATTTTCCTATATTTTCCAGACTTTGTGGATAAGTACTTTTTTATATAAAAACCTTTCACTTGGCAAATGTTTATTTTAAAAAATTATCTAAATGTTGTAAACTTCTTTTATTTTGTGAAAATGTTTTCTGCAAAAACTTCTGTCTTAAATTTCTCTCATAGTATTGTGATGATGCTTGAAGAAACAAGCCAGAATTGTCACTATGCTTATACCCACTCCCAATTTCCAAGCGGGGGCAGCTAGGTTCCAGCCAACACTACTTTTCTGGAGGCTATAGATGGGCGGGAAATCTGGCAGTCTAGACATTACGTAGAAATACCAAGGCAATCAGCACAGAAGGCTAAAACATCAAAACCAGCATGGCACACGTATGCCTATGCAACAAACCTGCATGTTCTGCACATCTATCCCCTTTTTTTGGAAAGAAAGAAAAAATAAATTAAAAGTTAAAAAGAAACTATCAGTCCAACTTACCAAAAAAAAAAAAGAGAACATGTTAAATAGGGTCATGAAGCACTCCATCTTATCAAATGCATTCTCTCCTCCTTTATACGTGAAGTCCCTGCAGGGCAGCATTATCATGCCCATTTGACAGATAAGAAAATCAATGTATAGAGAGAGAAGGCACCTCGCTCAAGGTCACAAATCAGTCTCCTGTCAACATCTGGGAGCAAATCCATGTCTGTGATGCTAATGATCAGGATCTTTGCATTATACAACATGGCAGCTTTCATCTGGACCACAATGATTCAGAAAACTGTATCAGATAGAGGGAGCCCTGCATATCATCATCATCAGTAAAGACCTGCACTGGGCTTCCTGCCAAAGGATACCTAACTGTGTAAGTTTAATGAACACAGGCAACCAAATTCCCACCTTATCCCTTAAAATCCTAGAAAGAACACAGAGTTGAAATTATTGTATTTAAAGTATAGTATGCATTTGTTTATTTTTATTTAGTTAGTTAGTTTTATTGAGACAGAGTCTTGCTCTGTCGCCCAGGCTGGAGTGCAGTGGTGCAATCTTGGCTCACTGCAACCTCCGCCTCCTGGGTTCAAGCAATTCTCCCACCTCAACCTCCCAGGTAGCTGGGATTACAGGCACCCACCACCACACCTGGCTGATTTTTTCATTTTTAGCAGAGACAGGGTTTCACCCTGTTGGCCAAGCTAGTCTCAAACTCCTGACCTCAAGTGATCCACCTGCCTTGGCTTCCCAAAGTGCTGGGATTATAGGCGTGAGCCACCACACCCAGCCTGTTTATTATTTTGGAATACTAGATCCTAAACATGTGATTACTACATCAAAATACAAGAAGATGCTTAAAGGCTCTTGATATCTCTTTTCAAATTTTCCTAATAAAAGTTTATGTGAGTTTATATGTCCATAAACATGGTATACAAATAACCATTTAGTTACATCTTTGCCACCTCTGGGAATTGCAATTTTAGAAAACCATCAAACAGACAAAACAAAGAGGGAAGAAATGGAAGAGTTCCTATGTCAGCTTTTGAAGAGGTCATGCATGACATAATGTGAATATCCCATTCAAATTTTTAACCACAGCACTGTCAAAGCCAGCCAGCCAGCCTGACTTAGCCCTCTTATGGGAAAATGTAGCAAGTGGTTCTGTGGTTAAAACAAGCACAGACTCATAGGAGAGTTCAAAGACCAATGAAGACCCTAGGTTCCAAATCCAAAATGCCAGACAGATAAAAGGAGAGAATGGAGGATCTAGTTGATATTTACTGATGGTCTATTTGGTACCACATTCTTTCCTATGTTCTAAATTAGTCCTTAGAATAATCTTGTGAAGACCTACATTTGCTCCCGTTTTACAGACAAAGAGTAAAGATTCAAAAACGTCAACAAGGACACCCAGCTAGTAAATGCAAAGCTCAAATTTAAACTCAGACTCTTCTACCCAAAACTTTTTGATTCTTTCCCCTTATGTTTTGGTTTTAATATCACTTATTATACTTTCCAATTTTAAAGAAATACTTGTTTATTATAATAAGTACAAAAAGTAGTTTGGAAGATTCTCTAAAGAAAAAATCATGAATTGTTCATAATCTACCACCCAGAGACAAGAATTGTTAATACTTTGTTTCATTTTCTTCCATTTATTTATGTTTACATATAATTTAAATAAAATCAGTACTAGATTGTATATAAAGGCTAGGTTGCTAATTTTCAAGCTAAATATAGGGTGACTTGACAGGGCATTTAGTACTACTTGTAATTATCATTTTTTACATCTTCAGATTATATCAAATGAAAGTCACATAATTATTTTAGCTACTCTCCATTGCTGAACATTTAAAATTGTTTTCCTCAGTTTTTCTATCCCAATCTTGTGATAAAATCCTTTTATATTACCTTTTATGCGCATCTCTAATTGTTTCCCTAAACTAATAAATTAGAGGGAGTGGAACTGTAACAGTCCTCCCTTATCCACAGGAACTATGTTCCAAGATCTCCAGTGGATGCCTGGTACGTTGGGTAGTACCTAACCTTATACACACTATGTTCTGTCCTAAACACATATATTAATACCTATGCTAAATTTTAATTTATAAACTAGACACAGTAAGAGATTAATAACTAATAATAAAGTAGAATGATTGTAATGATATTCTGTAATGAAATTATGTGACTGTGATCTTTCTCTTTCTCTCTCTTTCTCAAAGTATCTTATTGTTCTGTACCCACGTATTTTCAGACCATAGGTGAATTCGGGTAACTGAAACCACAGAAAGCAAAACTGAGAAAAGTGAGAGAATACTGTACAGGGTCAAAGAGTATGCACATTTTAAGGTTCTAAAACTATATACTAAACTGCTCTCCAGAAAGACTACAAGAATTTATACCCTGTAGATGAACATATCACTTTATCGCCACCAATACTGTCAGAGGTGTTTGATCCAGAGCAACTCCATCTTGACTAGTGGCTGGGTAAAATGAGGCTAAGACCTACTGGCCTGCATTCCCAGACAGTTAAGGCAGTCTAAGTTAACAGGATGAGACAGGAGGTTGGCACAAGATAAAGGTCATAAAGACCATCCTGATAAAACAGGTTGCAGTAAAGAAGCCCGCTAAATCCCACCAAAACCAAGATGGCCATGAGAGTGACCTCTGGTCATCCTCACTGCTACATTCCCACCAGCGCCATGACAGTTTACAAATGCCTGGGCAACATCAGAAGTTACCCTATATGGTCTAAAAGGGGAATGCATTAATAATCTATCCCTTGTTCAGCATATCATCAAGAAATAACCATAAAAATGGACAACGGGCTGCTCTGTCTATGGAGTAGCCATTCTTTTATTCCTTCAGTTTCCCAACAAACTCGCTTTCTCTTTACTGTACGAACTCACCCTGAATTCTTTCTTGCACAAGATCAAAGAACCCTCTCTTGGTGTCTGGACTGGGACCCCTTTCCTGAAACAATACTATTGTTTAAATTGTTGTCAATGTAAATCGAGAAAAATGGTATCTTTATTCTTTTTAAATTTGCTTTTCAGTAACTAAAAGCAAAGCTAATTCTTTTTTTCAGATTTTTATTGACTACGGCAATTTTTCTTACATGAGTTGTAAGAAAAACAACTCATTTTTCTATCAAGACACCTTTTCGTTGCTTATTAGTGATCTTTATGTATTAAGGATAGTTAGCCATTGTGAATCATATTTGTTGTAAATATTTCCCTCAAGTTGTTGTTTAACTTTTTTGTAATTGTATTTTTACTTACAAATGTTTATAAATTTTACATAACTCCATTATCCTTTCTCATTGTTTGTTTCTTGGTTTTTACACTTGGAAAGCCCTTGCTACCCCTAAAATCAAATATACATTCACCTATATTTTTGTGGACTTTGTTCTTTCTACTGCACACTGTGCTGATTCTTATTTCATTGGATGAAACGTCAAACAACTGAAATATCCTTAAGGTTTAAAAAAAAGGGAGAAGTAAATCTATCTGAGAGGACACATTCACTGGCAGATAAATTATGGATGATTCTGCCCCCTTTGTAATACCAGGGATGACAACTACAGTGTGCATCAAAAACTCGTAGAAAAATTCTAAATCCCCTTATCCTAGGTCTCCAGTCTGGGCCTTATGGGAACCCTAAAGCTGTGATTCTCCCCAGGGAGTATTAAACTTTGGTCTAAAGGTGAATAACTGTAGAATCAGGTAGGTTTTGTCCCAAAATTTCAAATCACCCAGGTATTCCCAGAACGTCTACCCTGTGTCCAGCCCCAAATCTCAGCCAGAGAACCCAGGGAGCGCACAGGTATCCCTGGAGGGGTCCTTTTGAGATTCCAGAAGCTGGGGCGCATGCAACTATGCCTGGGGGGGTCTTCCTGAGAGAAAGCAATTAAAATTCACATCACAAAAGGAAAGAGGCTTTTTTTATTCTAAACTGCAAAACGTGGTGTGGTTAATCAGAGCAATTATAAATGGTAACATCATTATTCAAGCTTCTATTTCCAAACGAAGTCATTTAAATGAATACATTTTCTGCCTTGGAGCAGTAGCTGCCAGTGAGCCTTTAAAAAGAAAAGAAAGGAGAAAAAGAAAAAAGAGAAAACCGGATGAAGCCACTGGTGCAAAACCTTGGAAAATAGGGTAGAAAGAACTCAGCACTGGGAATTGGGAGCCTGCGGTACAAACATAGATCCAACATGGTCTCATTCTGTGACCTTGGGCAAGACCTCAGTTCCCACCTGTGCAATGGGGAAATAGATGGACTTGTATTCATGACCCCTTCTTGCTCTGACATTGTGAATCTAGATTTTTACCACTAAAGGTCTAATTTTTCTACATGCTGCGTCTGCAATTTTATAGAATTCATCAATGTGTTAAATATATTCTCTTATTCAAATTCTTCAGAAGCTGTCTCTAAATGGTGACAGACTTCCCTCCCCCTACTGCAGCCTGTATTGTGTGTGGTCTTGAAGGAAGGAGCATGTGAGTGTTGAAATCAGATGGTCCTGGGGATCAAATCTCAGTTCTGACCAAGAGAGCCTTGACATTCCTTCCCCTTGGTTTGACTAAAGTTTTAAACGGTTTCTTCCTGATAAGCTCCTCATCTCCCTTTTGTTAGAGCATCTACTTTAGAAAACTTGTAACTACAAATTCTTTCTCTGCTCCTTTAAAAAAAAATCTGCTGGTCTTTTACTGGTTTTACAACTCAAGTAAAGTCTTTCTCAAGGACCTGGGAAGCAACCATTTGAAATGTGAGCATTGAAGGAGAGAGCGTCCCTATCTCCCAGTCTGCAGAAGAGTGGGAGTCCAACTTCAGTGTGCCTTCCTCCAACTTTTTAACCTCTCCTATCATGAAGACACGAGAAAGTTTACTTTTCCTTTGGTAAACTTAATTAGCAAACACAGATGGCCTGAGAATTCCAGCTCTTAAGAATTCTTTGTCCCGCTAACATGGTGAAACCCTGTCTCTTAACACAAAAAATTAGCCAGGTATGGTGGCGGGCGCCTGTAGTCTCAGCTACTTGGGAGGCTGAGGCAGGAGAATGGCATGAACCTGGGAGGCGGAGCTTGCAGTGAGCCGAGATTGCGCCACAGCACTCCAGCCTGGGCGACAGAGAGAGGCTCCGTCTCAAAAAAAAAAGGAATTTTTCATCCCTTTGTTTCAGGAGAGTTAAGTTCTGTCTCTCCCTGATTACAATGGTCTTGAATAATATCTTCCTTGCCCGATTAAATTTGTCGAGTGCAATTTTTACTTAGGCGGTTCCAACTGTGTAGATGTACCTCCTTCAACTTCCTTGAACTTCAGGGTCCCTATCTGAAAAGCAAACAACAGAAAAAGTCCTTCTTTTAAGGAGTGAATGATATCTTTCAGGAGTAAATCAGAACATGCATGTAATCACCTGCACAGAGAAGGTGGGAGATTGTTTGCAATATCTACTTCCCTATAACCACACCCTTGGGTTATCCCTTCCCACACTGACTGTGACTTGGCCATGTGAGTTGCTTTGACCAATAAGGCATCAACATGCTGCAAGCAGAGGTTTGAAGAACTTGTGCGTTGGGCTTGCCCTCTTGTTGCACTTGGAAGCCTGAGAACCAACACAGGGATGAACCTGAGCTAGCATGCTAGATGGGAAGCAACATGGAGGAGAACCAACGCCCTCCAGAGGGCAGCCTGCTGAACTCCAGAGATGTGAGCAGGGCACTTGAGACAGAGGAGAGAACCCAGCAGAAGCTAAACAAGCTGGCCAGAGAAAAAGAACCACCTACTGGACACACACGATCGTATGCAAAATACGATGGCTATTGAACAAGCCACTAAGTTGTGAGATCATTTCTTACACAGCAAAAAACTGAAATGGCAATGCTCTCTTCATGAAGTGCTCTTATCAGTTCTTTCCAGCTCCAGAGGCCAGAATTAGACTAAGGGAAGAAGACACAGGTGGGAAGATGCCAGTAAGGCCCTAAACTCATCTGAAAAGACGTGGGTTTCCTAACAAATTCATATAGCATCACCAATATGTGGCTTTCCTGATTTTGACTCAGGCACCAGTGGGAAAGGTTCACTCATTCCTGGAAGTACTGAAAGACCTTCTTTAGCTTGACAAAGAGATGTCATCCATGAGTTTCTGCCTACAGTTAGCATCAAATTTTCAAATGTCCTCAGCATCCCTATGCTGCCGGCACCGGGCTGGGTGGTGGAGAGAGACAGCCGTGACTAAGAAGCCATCCATCTGTCCTCATGGAGCTCGCTGTGCATGTGGGAGGTAGACCTTAATAGAGTAAACAAACAAGTAACATAATTATATCATGTGATAAAGATTATGCAAGAAATACACACAGAGCTTGGCAGAGCGTGACTGAGCCCGGGACCACAAACACCCACTCACCCAGGAGGGACGGGAAGGCCACTCTGAGGTGAGATGTGAAATAAGATCTAAGGGTATAAAAAAGCCAACCATTAGGGGAAAAAAAGTCTGGCCAAGAGAATTGTGTGAAGCCCTTGAGGCAGCAAGGAGCTTCTAAAAGTCAGGTGACCAGTATAGATGGATCGAAAGGGGAGGAGTGGTGGGAGATGAGGCCATGGAGGTGAGCAGGGCCAGCTCTGCTCGCTCGGCTTCCCCAGCCGAGGACCTGGTTGCTTCCCAGATCCCTGATGAGCAACCTCCATCCCTCTGCTCCTCTCCCACACCTGCCCTTCTGAGGCTTGGCTCCAGGTTGCCATCGCTCCTTTACAATGCGGAGAGCAGAGGTTGAGGATCTGCTGACTGCAGGCATGATTCCTCTGTGCCAGGCACTCCGTGAACTTTCTGCCCAACTTCTTATAATCTATCCAAGCAGATATAATCACTACCTCCCACACACCTTGCAGGCATTAGACGACCTTCCCAAGGTCACATGGCCATCCGGGGTCAGCAAGAAGCTGCCAGTGCTGGGATTTGGGCAGCAACCTGTCTACACAGGCTCAGACTCCAGGCTGTCTCCGGTGGCTCCTTTGGTGTTGTAGTCACTTCCCCGCTGGGGACTTTGTCTCTTCTACTCTTGTTATTTCAAGCTCTCCCATCCTTTGTGTGCACATCCTTTGTGTGTCTCTTCATGGAGCCCAAAAAGATACCCTTAAACATCTCCCCTTACATTTCACTGGGTTAAATTTAGGCCACTTTGTAGCCTGTCACAGCCATGCTGGGTGCTAAAATGCCCTACAACTCCAAGGTTGGAAATAACAATGAAAATGAGTTGAAAAGGGAGACCCAGTGTTGGCTGAGTGATTTTTTTTCTCTGCCAGTCACAGAGCTAAGCACTCTACATCCTCCTGCTGTTTAATCCCTTAATCAACTCCAGGAGGCTGAGCAACTTCCTGAGGTCACAGAGACACCAAGGCAGAGCCACAGTGGGAGTCCAGGCCCCACCAGACTGTTGTGCCTCCCAAGTGAAGTCCCCCTGGATGTCACATCCACTATCAGAGGGACATCTCCAAGCTGGGCACATGACATTAGCACAGAAGGTGGCCTGCAGGTCCTGGGCTCCTCCTGGGATCTGAGGATGCCCACTTCACACTCCTGGGACAAGTGCCGTCCACAGGGAGGTGCGGCCAGAGGCCCTGCCCCCAACCCACTAGCAATGACAGAAGATGGTTTCACACACCTTGGAACTTCCCCTTCCACTTCCACCACTGTCGTGTTTCTGTCCAGTTTCCTGCCTTACTTCTGACAACCGAATTTTTTGTGTCTAGGCCTTATTCCATTTTCCCTGTTTAACACGGGTTGTACTTCCCTGGGCACGCTGGCCCCATCCCCTTCTCCCATGGGTCCCAATTTGCCCTTCTCTACCACCAACACATTATCCCAATCAGCCAACTCCACTTTGGTCTCAGCCCCCAAGTCTGGAGCTGACTGATCAGGTCTACCACGCCCATTTGAGTTTTATCTGCAGGACACCACCATGTTTGCTCACAATCACATGCATGCAAATACGGACAGGTGTATTCAACTGCACCAAAACATACCAGTTAATAGACATGCATTTATCCACATATGCACAAGCACACAGCTCCCCATATATAAGCAGGTATGTTCATATATGAATGCACATGTATGTACAAACATGAGTGTATATGCAGGCTCACAGACACATACATACACGCACACTTCCTCAATTCACAAAGAAGTAACCCGTCAAATGCCACAAGTCATTCACAAGCCATGAGAAGACTGGAATTGACAGACCATATAAAGAGACAGACAGAAAAAGTCCTGCACACGCCAGTGAAAAAGCCTCTGCTATTGTCTATCACACAGAAGCTTGTAAAAAGACTGCATTATCTCTGACACAAATACAGCTCTCCTCTTTCTGTAGAAGGATTGCAATAAAGATAAGATCTTTCTCATTATTCTAATGTGTAACAAAAACAATCTCCCATTCCAAAATCAGTATGCAGAAGTAAAATCTCCTTAGTTAACACTACAGCTACCCACCCCATGATGCTGAGCTCACTCCACAGCCATGCAGCAAATTTTCTTGAGCACCTACTATGGGCTGTCACACATGTTTATTACTTAGTTCTCACAATAACTTCCAAAGTAGGAATCATTGCTTTTGTTTTTACAGAAAAGTAAATAGGCTCAGAGAAGTTCTTTAACTTAACCAAGTCACATAGGTAGTATAAGAAGAGCCTAGGCTTGTCTGACACCAAAGTCCATTCTCCTTGTATAATGCCAAGCCTAAGAACAAAGACTTCAAGAAAGACTCAGGACATAGGAATCAGCAACAGTTAAAGGAATGAATGTGTAGCATGTGGTAAGCAGAGCCACTGAGTGCTAACAACAGAGGAGAGGCTGACCAGGTGGCTTAGGGAGTTTTAGGTGGCCTGAAGGGTGGGTGTATTGGTAGAAGACAGTGGGGTAAGACAGCAGGCAATTCAGGAAGGAGGAATGAGGAATAACCAGACATGAAGATTGAGTGAATATGACCTAACTGGGAGCTAGAGCAGGAGGGATCTTGAAAGAATGGAATGGAAGTTGCAATGGGGGCAGGACCTTGAAGAGCAGGTTCAAAAGCCTGGATGTCATTACTTTGACATTTTCATGACTCAGCAACTCCATGCCAGGCCCTGTACTAGAAAGCAGGGATACAGCGGTCAACAGAACAGAACAGAATCCAACAGAATCAAGAACCCTGCTCTTGTAGAGCTTACCTTCTTGTGGGGGAAGGGGAGGCAAACAGATGAAAAACAATGAACTTTTTAAAACATACAGACTTTTAAAACTTATATAGAAAGAAGGTGGTGAATACTACCAAGAAGAAAACCTAAAAGTAGATCAGAGGTAAGGGAGAGGGGCCATAATTGTAAATAGAATGGTCAGACTCAGCCTCACTGAGAAGATGTTCAAAGTCTCGGAGGGATGAGGACTGCGCTCCCCAGAGCCAGGGGAAGGTTGATGCAGGTATCAGCAGCAGCCAAGGTGAAGGTGGGCCTCCCTGTTCAAGGAGCAGCCCAGAAGCATGGCCAGCAATGCTGAAGCCAGATGAATGAGGGCGAGAAAAGTAGAACACAAGGTCTAAATGTGCCACCGTGAACCACAGGAGCTTCGAAAGGCAAGACAACAGGGACATAAAATTAGTGCAATAGTGTAGTGAGTCCAAGCTTACCGTAGATCATTTCATTCATCTCTATCATTCATTCATTCCATGAACCGAGCAGCAGGACAAAAAGGATCTTAATATGATATTCAACTAATCGTTGACATTAATACGAAGCTCTGACACTATGCCAACAAATATTTCATTGTACACACGCTACTTTCCTAAGGCCACAGGAAATGAGAGGGGCCTCAAGCCAGGTTTTCTTTTCTACCACAAGCATTTTCAAGAGCCATGAGGTGTGAAGGCACAGACCCCAAGGTGCTCCCAGCCGCCCTGTGACTCACGGAGGTGTTCCCAGTGTCTCCAGAGCGAACCGACTTCCTGCAGCCTCCACCTGTCCATTTTAGGACAACCGGCGTTTGATGAAAATAGATCTAAGCATTCTGGCATTTTCCTCCACCTGGACTCATCCTGAGTCACCAGCTCCCCCCTTCAGCATCCCGTGGAATCCAACTCCAGCATTCCCCTTAGTACAACTTGAGAGAGAGTTTCTGAATGGAGCTTTGTCTAGCCCTAAAGGCCATATGAGGTCAGATGAGGCCAGCAAACAGAACTAGAGATTCCTAGCTCAGGAATGATGATGATGACTGTGACAAAGAAAACGACAGTAGACAGTCATCCATTCTTCCATGTGTCACTCACTGTGGGAAGGAGTTTACATGGATTTATCTCACTTGAGGCTCATGAAACTCCTACAAGGTAGATAGTATTTATATCCTATTTGCAGATGAAGAAACTAAAGCATAAGCAATAAGCAGCCTCCACACCCGACTGTGCAGACACCAAACCACACCAAGCCTAGAAAGAGAGCTGTACAGTGGGAGCTTCTGTGAACACCAGGGGCTGGGGACAGACTCTCCTCTGTGAGAGGGCTAACCCATCCATCCTTTGCAGATGCTGTCTTGGAGGCCACATCCCTGCATCAAGCTAGACCAGGTAGGAACGAACCCACACTGACTCCCACTTCCACGGTTCCAATCCTCACATGGTACTGGGGCTGTAAGAGGGCACAAGAGGCCACAGAACTCAGGGCAGTTGGTGGGCAGCCATCATCTCCACCTAGACCCCCACATCCGCCCCTCCCTGCCTCCCTCTGTTGCTTTCCACCCATCCTCCCCACTGCAACCAGCTCTGTCTCCCTACAAGTTCCTCTGAGGTCATACCACCGCCCTGCCAGGAGCTTCTCCCCGAGCTGCCCTTGCACTTTCTACACTCCCTCGAGGGTTCCTACTGGCCACATGTGGCTACTTGAATTTAAATCCGCTGACATTAAATAAAATGTCAAATTCAGTTCCTCAGTTGCACGAGCCACATTTCAAATGCACGATACCCACCAGTGGTTGGTGGCTACTGTGGTGGGCAGTGCAGACACAGAATACTGCCCCCAAGGCAGAAAGTCCTGTCTGCAGCTCTGGTTTAGAGGATAAAATCCCAACCCCTCACGGAGCCTGCCAGACCTGCATGGTCTCACCTTGCTCACCTCCCAGCCTCTTCTGGCAGACACCTGGTCACACTATCACACTCCAGGCACCCAGCCTGTCTTCAGTTCCTCAAACATACCAAATGTCGGCCACCCCAGACACTCACCCCGCCCACCCCTCCCCCACGGTTTCCTTGGCTAAAGCCTCCATTCCCTCACGAGTCACTGCAAACTTGGCTTCCTCCAAGGTATCATCACTGACACCCCCACACCAAAATTCACCCATATAGATAAACAATAGTTGCAGTAATTATCATAATCTCTCCTTGCCTGTCTCTCCTTTCATGGCACTTGTGAAATGTGTAACATCTTAAGGCTACAGTTACCCGAAAGCTTGACGGGTGCTGGGGATCCTCCTCCACGGTCACACATGTGGCTGCTGGCTGGAGGTCACGTGGCCCTCTACACAGGACAGCTTGCCATTGCTTCGCTCTGAGCAAAGGATCCCACAGAGAGGCCGAGATGGAAGCTGTAGTAGCTCTTATTAAAATCGAATCTTGGAAGTGACAAATCAAAGCTTCTGCCAAAGTCCATTGGGCACACACGTCAGCCCTGGAAAAACAAGGGAGGGATTCTACAAGGAGGTGAGGATTTTGTGCACCATTTTGGAGACGGGCCACTGAAGGCTGCGTGTACCGTTTGTCATTGTGTCCCCAGAGTGTTGAGCACAGAATAAGCGCTCTGTCGATGTTACTGAAACAAAGAATGATGGCCTTCTCATCAGAGGAGCCTCACTTTCCCCGTCTACAAAACCTAGGAGTCAGGCCCAAAAATATTTAATGCTCCTCCCCATTCGAAAAGTCCTGTCGTCCATGTTGACTATGCAGTCTGTGCTTGTCTTGCCCCTAGTTGAAGTGATGACATTTAAATGAAGAGCTGTGGATCTGTGCTCCACAGGTCTGTTCTCTCAGGGACAGGGTCATCGGGGTGGGGGAGATGTACGAGGCTTCCCTATCTCTGACTTGGGTCTAGTCCAGGCTTCCCATCCCCCATGTGCTGCAAGCAGCTTGGTCATACATCACATGGCAACTGACAGGTTCATGACGGCCAATGAAATTATACGCACCATGCAGCAGGGAAACACACTCACACAGGACCAGCAGAGCTATTGACTTTTTATTAGATGCTTCTCCTGGGCAATAAACCAGGAGAGACAGTGGCTGCAGGGAAATACGAACCCCTAGTCAGAACCTGTGACTTGGTCAGTCATTTGCAGCAGAGATGAACATCAAGTCTTGGCCTCAGGGGTAAAGAGTCAACCAGTGGGACATGCTAGGAATGAGGGCAACCACTCAAGGTGACAGTGTGCCTTGTGACCTGCAACTGCCAACACCCATGAGCATCACAACGATGGAATAGTAACAGCTACCTTGCAAGAAGCACCTACTATATCTAAGACACTTCACATGCTTTATCCCTAATCCTTGCAACATCTTCCAGACACTAAGCCCACATTTATCCTTTATCATAAGGTCTCAGGATAACATCACACAGCATATGACAGAGAGTAAGCACTCAATAACCATTGTGTGAATGAATTAGTAAATGAATGGGCAAATGCCATCAGATTGGAATTATTATGCCCATTCTATGGAATACAAAACTTAGGTCTATCTATTTGCTCCAAGTCATGTGGGTGGTACCGAGTAAAGGGCTGGGTTTGAACTCTCTACTCCCTGATTCCAAGTCTGAGACCCTTTTCACATTACACCAAATCCTTAAATATTTTGCACATGGGTGTAAGCACAATTAGTAAAATTCTACCAATTTCCATGAGATAGCACAGTTTTTCATGAAAACACAGAGGTCAGGAAATGTTTGTGTGAGCAGTGAGAGATGACAAAACGTAGCACTGTTATGGTTTGGGAGAACCTGGGGGTATCAGTTCAGCAGTTTGCCAGAGTACAAGGCAAACCTTGGCCCATGTGGCTGCTGCCCTTCCTGGGTCACGGTAGGTGGGCACTGGGCTTTCCCAGTGAGGCTGACAAGGACTGCCTCGGGAGAACCAGGGGAATAAGAGATGTGTCACCCTAGAAACAAGTATTGGCTTATTATTACACAAAACTCCACTGGCTCCCACAAATCAACCCAGGTTGTTACCAGAAGGATGTTCCATCAATGTTTTCATTCCCAAATACTTGATTCGATTTCCCCAGCCACTCCCACCTCGTTCCCTTGATAGCAGAAGAGTCTACAGATTTCTGTATTTTGTGATTTGCTTTCATGCTTCATTTACCTTACTTAAGTATGATTTCAACTGGGAAAATTGATGATTATAAGCTGGAATTTTGAGATGTAAACTTGAAATCACTGAGAATGTGAAAGGCAATGAGCACAGAAAAACCTCCAATCATAGAAGGTCACGCCACAGTCATGTCCTTCGGGCTTCTCCCAGTAACACCACAGTCCCTGCAGAGATGTCGAATGAAGACTGAGCCGCATTCACCAATGAGTAGGATGCACTTAGATGCTTTGTTTCTTAAAGGCTGGTCATTATTGGTTATTGCAGAAACAAACAAAAAAAAAAGTGCCGAAGTATCATGACACGCACAAAACATCTATCACCTTATGCGGCCATCACTGTTTCAAAGGGATATTAAAAATCATATGTACTTTTTTTTTTTTTTTTTTTTTTTGAGACGGAGTCTGGCTCTGTCGCCCAGGCTGGAGTGCAGTGGCCGGATCTCAGCTCACTGCAAGCTCCGCCTCCCGGGTTTACGACATTCTCCTGCCTCAGCCTCCCGACTAGCTGGGACTACAGGCGTCCGCCACGTCGCCCGGCTAGTTTTTTGTATATTTTTTTAGTAGAGACGGGGTTTCAATGTGTTAGCCAGGATGGTCTTGATCTCCTGACCTCGTGATCCGCCCATCTCGGCCTCCCAAAGTGCTGGGATTACAGGCTTGAGCCACCGTGCCCGGCCCCATATGTACTTTTAAAAGACATTTTAAAGTCTCAGGGAAAAAAAGGCATGATTGTGAACAATTTAGAACAGGGTTTAGCAAACTATGGTTGGCCGCCTATTTTAAATAAAGTTTTACTGGAAAAAAAATCTATAGGAAACATATTACTAACTGGCTTTTTAGAGAAATGTTTGCCAACCCCTAATTTAGATACTGCATTGAGGTTTCATTCAGCTTATTTTTAATGTTGGGATTTATGAAGATGTTAAGTTAATAAGTGACTGATAATAAAATCATCTGGTGCATGGGATTTAGGGTTGTTTTGTTTGGGAGAAAAATTTTTTTTATGTGTAAACTTATATACTAATAGGCTCAAATCAAGAATGGATAAAACTTCAGAGAGCCATAGTGTATATCAAGACCACAATACACCCTACGACCTAGGTTTACCTCTGCATCTCTCACTGACACCACTCTCACCAAAAAGTGTGTTCAACACAATAGTGAAGAAGATATGTCTTGGAAAAAATGCAAAATGGTCACCTCAATTATATTTTTAAACAAACTCACAGTAAAATGAGAAGTGACTTTGAAAATGTAGGTACTGTCACAGTTTCAGAACTCTAAGTCAAAGTCTTATTTTTCTTTATGAAGGGAATACAATGGTAACACAAAGAAAGGTCAAAATCTAAATAAGAACTAATTCATTACTCACCTTAATGAAAAGGGAAGTTTGCAGAGTTAGATGATTTAGCAGATATTGTTTCATAACTGGAAACATTCTTATGTGAAATAGACAGTATTGATCAGAAAGAGTTTTTGTTAAATAAAAAGGAAAAAGATAAAGATGACCTGGTAGGAATAAAGGGTATTAAATTAGAAAATTCAGGGGGTAGAAGGAGAGCTTTACAGGGCATTTAGACCTTATGGAGAGAAGCAAACCCAGGAGAGAAAGCAGGTGGAACTCTGAAATGGTTTGCATTCTTTTAACTACAAAAATGAGAGAAGCTGAAAACAGTAAGAATTTGACAAGGTAGAGTTAAGGGTTGTATTTACATTTATCCTGTAAAAATGCACGCTCAAGGGACCGGACCTGAGGCTCCCTTCCCGTGCTAATGAAATAATCATAGAGGCCAGCCACCTCCAGTCTCGTTCTGAAGTCTGAAAAGTTTTTCTGTAAGGCACTAGATAGTAAGTATTTTCAGGTCTGCAAGACATATATTATCTATCACAACTGCTCACCTCTGCTATTGTGGGGCAAAAGCAGACACACATAATACATAAATGAATGAGCGCAGCTGTGTTCCAAAAAACCAAAAAAAAAAAAAAAGCACTTATTTATATAAAAAAGCTATCTGAAATATTATATGACTCCACTTCCATGAGTTACCCAAAACAGGCAAATTCACAGAGACAGAAAGTAGAATGGTGGTTTCCAGGGACTGGTGGGGGGCAGATGGAAATGGGAAATTACTGTTTAATAAGCACAACTTTTTGGGGAATGATGAAAAAGTTCCAGAAATGGATAGGAATGATGGTTGTACAACACCTGAATGCACTTAATGCCACTCAACTGTACACTTAAAAATGGTCAAAATGGTAAGTTTTATGTCTATTTTACCACAATAAATAAATTAAATATATATTTTAAGATAAACACATAATGTAAGCGTATCTGATTCCTTGTTGCAAACATTTGTCTCACCCTCGGAGTCCCAGTGATAACTTCCACTTAATACAGTGAGAAGTCCCATGGGGTAAATTTAAAACCAGGTTCAAGCAATCCCAGCCCGTAAAAATTTCTTAAGCCTGCTAGCAGGTTAAAGAGTCTTCCAAACATGGCCAATAAACTTTTCATTCTATTAAATATTTTTTGCCAGTTGAGATGAGAATAGAAACCAAACTCTTGGTTTTCAGTTTACTCAAAGTATTGTGTGTGACATAATTTCTCTAGAAATTATGTTGAAATATTTAACATTAGTATTTAAATAATAAACAAAAATCAGCAATTAAAAAAAAAAAAAAAACACTGTCCAATTCAGTCCCCAGGTCATAGTTTGCTATCCCCTACTGTAAAATTTGGAGGACACATCCAAGTGACTTTGACACCCAAGTGGTTTTGTGTGATACATCAAGAATTATGTCATGAGAACTTGAGGTACGGATAAAAGGATTCAGTTGAGCCTGGACATTAATAGAACCTCTCTGCTGATTCTAGTTCATATATAGTGTCAATGCACATCCATGTTGCCTCATCTATTTCACTCATCAATGCCCATCCCTGGAAGATGGAGAAAAGGAGGAAACTCAGTCTATTGGTGCTCTGTGTAAGCTGGACCAGGAAGCAAGGAACCTAGCTGCCCTGCCTAGCCTTTCTTCCTGACAGCCAGGAGGGTGAGGAGCAGAAAAAGGAGTTAGCATCTTTATCCAGCAATCAAGACCAAAAAAACTCTTAGTGTTTTAAATGGCATGTGTCAAGATAGCTGAGCCAAAAAAGAAAATGGAGGATTGGAAGATTAGACTTGACTAGGGAGACTGTTTCAGTTACCTGTTTCAGTTACAGGTCACTCCCAAATTAGTTGTTTAAAATGATCACAATCATTTATGGTCTCCATGGATCAGGAACCACTAGCTCAGCTGGGCAGTTCTGGCTTGATGTCACTGGCACAACTGCAATCACATAGAGACTGATGCAGCTAAGGGCTCGTGAGCACTTCTCTCACTCTCACTCTCTTCCTATAGTCTCAGGCCTCTCCATGTGGTCTTTCATGTGGACTAGTTTGGGCTTCCTCCAACTATGGCCACCTTTAATATGTTACAAGGTGACACAAAACTCCAAAGATGAGTGTCTGAAGAAAGAGAACAGCAACAGTTGCCTAGCCTTTTCTCTAACCTAGCCTTGGAAGCCTCACAGCATCAATTCCACTACGTTCTATTTATCAAGTCAGTCATGAGTTTCAAGGGGAAGGGACACAAACTGAGGCATGATAAGGTTCTGGAAAAGCACACAGAACAGAAAATATTGATGTGGCCTTTTAAAAGTATACAACCTGCTTGTAATCCCAGCACTTTGGGAGGCCGAGGCGGGCAGATCACGAGGTCAGGAGATCGAGACCACCCTGGCTAACACAGTGAAACCCTGTCTCTACTAAAAATACAAAAAATTGGCTGGGTGTGGTGGTGGGTGCCTGTAGTCCCAGCTACTCGGGAGGCTGAGGCAGGAGAATGGCATGAATCTGGGAGGCGGAGCTTGCAGTGAGCTGAGATTGCGCCACTGCACTGTAGCCTGGGCGACAGAGCAAGACTCCATCTCAAAAACAAATACACACACACACACACACACACACACACACAATCTACCATAGGAACTACAACTCATTTGGGCCTTCCAGTTTATTTACATACGAATACAATTAAAGTACTCATGATAAAGAAAATATTCTTGGTTCTCTTTCTTTGCTCACATACTCCTTGGACCAGCATTTCCCCAACTGGTAAACCAGGCCATATGACATGAACAACCTGACTTATCACCAAAACTCACTAACATTAGCCTAAAATATTGCATCATGCCACCTTTCTGGCAGGATTCAGAACCTCTCTGCTTGGTGATTGCCCTGACATCGCTTGTAACACAGTGAAATAACCAATTTATGTGAGTAAGCCCTGTTGAGATATCATGAGACAGACAGAAGAGAAACTGTCTGGACACAAACCCAACACACATTGTCAGCTCTCCACCCAGTACAATCTTCTCAGTGACAGACTTGAGTCATTGCAATCTCATCTATTAAGTAATGCGAATAGTAGAAAACTTTTGGGATGTTATTCTTTGGATTGTAAATTAAAATATGTGTGGCACTGGTATGTATTCATCTGCTATGTATTTATCCACTCCCATGTCATTGAGGTCTCCCTAGGCACATAAGACCACTTCGTTTTTGAGCTTCTCTTGCAGTTCTATCAAGACCACGTGACTGGATTCCAATCAACTGCACGACTTGTACGCCACTTCCAAGCCTGACCATAAACTCCACTCTAATGCTCCACACTTTTTCTCTTCTTCCTTCCATGCTGACCTCAGAGACCAAATGTCAGCATCACAACTTAGAAGGACCCCAGAGTCACCACTTGGGAGGTGCCACAAAACCTACTTTGAAATGTGACTTGAATTAGAAATCACCTTTGTTGTATGTATTAAGCCATTGAGATTTTTTTTTTTTTCTTTCCTGCTCCAAAGGTGAGTACCAAATGAAAAAAATGCAAAACTCAGGTGCTATTGGAACCTGGAACAATATAATTTTTTGTTAAACAGGTTGTCTCATACCTTAAGGAGCCAGATGCCAGGCACATATCCCAACCAAAAAGGCACTGAAATGTTGGAGCTTATTGGTATTGCAGTATAACTAAGACTAGTCTGACTAATACGTTATAACCAACATGAATATATTGATGAGCAGAATTAAAAATTCACATAAATTTTTAAGTTAAAACATAAAACTTTAAAGAAATGTCCTGCTTGAGGCAGGTTACTCTGGCTATGCCCCAGACTCCTGGGAGCACATACACTTTCTCTTTTACTATTAGGAAAACTTCAGTGGTAATGCCTGAGAAACATCCTACAGCATTTGGCAGACAGCCTCTGAAGCCAGATGAAACCCAGTTCTGCCACTTCCTAACTCTTGAATCACAAAGCCTCAGATTATGTGATGGGGAAATAACTGTTATTGTATAATTTGGTTACCTGTGGGGCCAGCTGACCTAGAAGAACAGCAGAATTTGTCATAGAGAAGCAATAGCTCTTTGTTTAGGGAAACATCTCAACCTGCTTATAAAAGGTGAGGCCTATCAGGACATGGCTAAGATGAAAGGGCATTGGCTGATGAGAGTTCCTCGTTGTATTGGTTATCTACTGCTGTGTAACAAATTACCCCAAATCTTCACAGCTTAAGATGACAAACCTTTGTTTAGTTTTACATAGTTTGTATTATTCAGAAGTTCAGGGGCAGCTTATCTGGTGCTTCTCTGGGAGGGTCTTTCATGAGGTTGTAGTCAAGATCAATGAATAAATAGTTAAAAGTAGAAACAGCCCCACTGATTCTATTTTAAGTCAGAGTGTGTATTGAAATCATTCTAGCAAGGGGAAGAGAATCAGAGCTGGGGGAACTGGGAGAACCAGGTTCTAATCCCGTATCTGCCTTGTAAAGTTGCGTGAAGCATGTGACACACCCAATTTATGTATCCACTTCAGGGCTCAGGTCATCCTTAAACCCCTCCTACCTCTGAAACACTAGACTCCTTGGGCTCAGTGGGCCACCCTGAGATGCCAGGCATGAGAAACAAGGACAGGTGAGCAACCCTCCACTGAAGACAAAGGTCAGGTCTTCTGAGTCTCCCCAGGAAGGACTGTCTTCATCTTTCCATACTCTCAGAAGATAGGATCTTACCATCCAACCCACCGCATTTCCCCCCAGAGAAGAAATTCCATGTCTAAAAGCAAGAGCCTCTCGTTGTCTTTTGCTTCTTCCTTTTTTGAAAAATCTGTTTCTATTGTGACACCAATCCAACCCATTCCATTGCTACCTACTTTCTAATTTTTTAATAATCAGGGTATCACTCTGTCGCCCAGGCTGAACTACAGTGGTCATAGCTCACTGCAGCCTTGACTCCCGGGCTCAAGTGATCCTCCCGCCTCAGTTTCCCAAGTCGCTAGGACTACAGGCACATGTCACACATCGCTATACCCAGCTGATTTTTTATTTTTTTGTTTAGAGACAGAGCCTCGCTATGTTGCCCAGGCTGGTATTGTCATCTACTTAACACAGTTCAACCCCTCTCCGCATGCCATGGTAGAACACAGGAGGGGTGACAACCTGATTGCCAGGTGAAAGAAGAGAGTTCCCAGCACCAAGTGTGCTTCCAGGCATATTAGGCAGGGAGTGAGGCAGGAAAGGAGGGGGAATGCCAGCACACATGTGAGCAACTTCTATATGTCTGGCTCCTTGCATGCGCAATTTTAAAATCCTTACAGCAACCAGCTGAAGTACCCACATGTTACAGGCAAAAAACAGTGAGGCTCACTCCAAGCAGTTACATTGGCCAATACCCTGCAGCGAATGAATATGAGAAGTGAGATTTGAATAGCATATGTGAACCCAAAGCTGGGGTAAGGAAGAAAAGAAGGAAGGAGGAAGAGGGAAGATATATCTGTGTTTCCTTCCAGACTAGCACAAAAATGAGAAGGTAGCTCTCCTTAATGGGACATGTTGATGGTATGAAAGGTTGGATCCACTTTGTACACACAAGCTCCTTCTGCTATGAAAGAGATTTAACAACCTCAGTGAATCCTTAGGGTGTATGAAGTGGTGATGGAGATTATTAGAAAAAAATTCTTATCTATCTTCGATGTGGAAGGAAAGGGGGGCCCAAAATAGTCATTATAACCAACTTGAATCATTACTTGAGAACCGGGACAGCATATTGTCAAGCGTGGAGACTCCAGAGGCTGAGTTTCAATCTAAGCTTTGACACATATCAATGTGACCTTGAGCAAGTCTCATAATAGCTATGTGTCTCAGTGTCACTATTTGTAAAATGGGGACAACAATAGTATCTACTGAGAAAATTTGTTAGAAGGATTAAACAAGTCAATAGATTTAAAGTGCTCAGAAGAGTAACTGGCATACTCTTCTGTAATACTCAATAAATGTTTGCTGCTATAATAATTAGTGGTGAAGAATGTGTACTCCAAAGCCAGACTGCCAGGATTCTAATTCCACTCAACCATTCCAAGCTCATGACCATGGAGAATTGACATAGCCTTTCTAAGCTTCCATTTTCTCATCTGTGAAAGCAGCGAGAAAAAGAAAATCTATCTTAGAAGAGTTGTAGCAGATGGTATTTTCCAAAGATGACTACAACAGTATCTCCCACCCCCATTCGCTTCTACACTGTGACTTTGCCACTGCCCCATTAATATGGGCAGCCTCTGCCTCCCCTTGAACCTGGTTGTGACTGTTAACCTTTCCACAAATAGGATAGACATAGCAGAAGTGATGCTGTGTAACTTCTGAGGGTGTATTAGAAAAAGCCAGGCAGCCTCTTCCTGGTTGAATTGAGATGCTCACATTTAAAACACAGCCTCCATACTGTGAGGAAGCCCAAGCAGTTCAAGAAGAGGCACACTTGAGAGAAACCGAGCCCTCCAGCTCACAGCTAAGCTGAGCTCCCAGCACTCATTTGATAGTCAGGGAAGCGAGCCATTTTCCAGCCCTCAAACTGTACCAGCAGATACTGCATGAAACAGACACAAGCTCTTCCACTAAGCCCTGCCGAAAATGAATATGCATGAGCAAAATAAATGATTGTTACTGTTTTGAGCCACTAAGTTTCTAGGTGATTTGTTACGCATCAATAGTAACTAGGACAGGAATGCTGGGGAAATCACTAAATGACAATAAAATAAGTACTTAGCTTAGTGCCTAGGATGTATGACGTGCTCTTCAGCTGTGATCATTGTTGGTACTGTTCTGTAACTTCCCAAAGTCACACAGCTAGTAAAGATCATGACCAGGGTTCAATCTGAGGCCTCCGGTCTCACTTCATATTATGCTGAGGATCAGGAAGGTAGGCAAATCCAATGTCCAAGGAGCCAAGCACCTCTCCTTCCACTGAGCTGGAAGGCTGGAGTATCAAGACTATGGGAAAATGGGCAATGCCTCTTTGTGGCTCCTACACTCAGGTTTGGACTGAAAGCAGAGGCTCCAGAGACCATGGATGAGGGAACATTGGCTAACATTCTTTCTTTTCCTTTAAGCTAAGTACCAAGAGTGTGATATCGTTGTTTCTCAAGGGAAAAGCTACCCCCTCTATGGAAAAGTAAAATATGCAAACATTGACCAGAGGATAGATGGGAATGCATAATTCACAACTAGCTGTCTCTCTGGACCAAAGCAGGAAGGAGTTGGTTGAACTTCAGGTCAGAAAAAAACAATTCTAGCTGTTGCATTCCAGCACCAAAGTATTCAATTACCATAAAGTTTTCTGCCCCTGGGGAGACCACTGGAACCTGCATCAGCATCAAAACCTTTCTTAATATGATTCTGCGGTAAGCTGAGATATGCAGCACCCTGGCAATTGATATGCAAATTAAATAAACAAAACGACATAATAAATAATTAAATCAGTCTAACTTGATGAATGAATTAATCATATTGGAGTGATGAGAAGAAGCTGGCACTGTCACCCAGAAGATCATTGATTTGAGAAAAATGAAACATTCATAACAAGGCCATTTCAGCATAGCATGTTGCCTCCTATATTGATTACCTGCACTAGCCTTTGAAAAGAATAGGTGCTCAATAAATATTAGTGGAATCAAAAGAACTTTTATCACCAAGATCATCTCTCTGCAGTATATGGAATTATTCATTCAATAAGTGATTGCATCAACATTTTCTCATTTCAATCTTATTTAAGAATAAAGCAACTCTGAGAGGGAGACAAGGGCAGATATGTACTGATATCTCCCATCTTACAGTTGAGGAAAATGAAGCTAAGACTGACTGACTTGCCCACTGTCACATGATTGGAGTAAGAGGAACTTAGACTCAATTTGTGAGTCTATCACCCTCCTCTGCACTCCACTGACGGGGATATTTGCGAGTCCTGGCATCGATCACCCCTCTCTGCACCCCACTGATGGGGGTATTTCTGTCTACATGAGTAAACATGTATGCAGGGAGAGATGCTACAGCCACCCACTACTTCTCCAACCATTTCCTGTAATAAATCAATTCCAGATTAATTTCAAGTTTATACCTGAATATATTTTGTGCCTCCACCCATTTTTGCCTTTTGTTCAGTTACTATACATAGCATCTCCTTACAGGCAACCAAGAAACGGAAGTAGGCATGAGGAAAAGAGAAGTACTGTGCAGCCATTAAAATTAATGATGAAGAATATTTAGCCACATGGGAAAATTTCCACAATATATTTCTAAGCAAAAGCATAAAGGCTTTCAAACTGCATACATATTATCCACATATAGTAATAGACACACACATACACAGAGACAAAAAGACTGAAAGCATACATCAAAAAGCAAACAGTCATTATTTCCACATGGCGGGATTATAAGGGGGTTTTATTTCTCTCTTTGGGTATTTGTAAATACTTTTAGAAGTTTATACAATAAGAATGTATTAACTTTTGTAATACATTCCCAGGGGTTCGAGACCAGCCTGGGAAACATAGTGAGACCCAGTCTCTTAAAAAAAGTTGTTGTTTTGTTTTCTTAAAATCAGCTGGGCTTGGTGGTGCATGCCTGTAGTCCTACTTACTTGAGAGGCTGAGGACAGAGGATCACTTGAGCCCAGAAAATTGTGGCCACAGTGAGCTTTAATTGAGCCACTGCACTCCAATCTGGGCAACAAAGTGAAACCCTGACTCTAAATAAATAAAAATGACTCTCAGCCCATATCTAATAGAAGTCATATAAATTTCAGTATTTTGTTTTAAAGAGGATTTCTTATCGATAAGGCTAAATTTTGAGGCTGTGTGGGATGCGAAATAATTTAGAACTTCATCCCACAATGAGATGGGATATGCCCTCAAGTCAGTGGCTCTGAAACAAGATGAAGTAATTGCAAAAAGAGAAAAAGAAAGTGAGAGAGGGAGGGAGGAAGGGAATAAAAGCCTGCCAAAGGAAAACTCCCTAGCTTTCCTAGAAAGACCCAGCCCTTTCGTCCTTCC
The DNA here is from genome assembly GCF_043159975.1 of Macaca nemestrina. NCBI lineage: Eukaryota > Metazoa > Chordata > Mammalia > Primates > Cercopithecidae > Macaca > Macaca nemestrina. The sequence goes on along the minus strand of NC_092139.1, from coordinate 21,813,726 downwards.
CAATCCCCTAAAGGGCTAAATAACTCATAACAGAATATAAACTTCAGAGATAGCCTTTAATTCTGGTTCTAACGGAGATTTGATGGTGCCAAGGAAAACAAGTTATGTATCAAAGAAAAATCAACCAGGCTATTAAGAATAAGTAAGAGACCTGAAAATATGCACTTCCATTCCAAAATGAGTTAAAAACAATAACAACAACAAAAGGCAGAAGGGAGAATCATGCAGCACATCTGGGGTGAAAAAAAAGAGAAGTAAATAAATTTGTAAGTGAATTAAAAGTTTGCTGTGTGACAGCAATGATTTGAACTCTCAAAGAAATTGAAAAAATCATGGAAACAATGTATCAAAATCTAAAATATGAAATTATAAGACAATAAAATGACATGAATAGAGCTAAGAAAAAAAGTTAAATCATAAATTCACCATAGAATGCAAAAGAACATAATGAACCAAGTCAACAAAGAAATTATTTAAAAAATCAAAACTCAAGATCATCAAATAGAATGCAAAAGTACGTGACAGACTGAAAAAAGCAATCCAGGAGACAGTATTAGAGGTAAAAAATAAACAACAAGGATCTAGAATGAGCGGGCCCAAAAACAGGATTGAGAAAGCAAAATAGAAAGTACAGTCAGTGATACAACAGAAGAAAATATTCATGATCTTAAAGAAAATCTAATTGTGACTATTAGCAGGACTCATAGGTGACAGAAAAAAAATTACTAAAAAGCAACCAATATGGAGAAATAGCCTAGTGAAATCCCTGCATATCAAGGATTAAAATGAAATTGCACAGCGTGTCATTCAACACTTGGTCCCCTACAAAGGAAAACATCTTTCAGCATCTCTAGATTCCAGGAAACCACAGAGTAATAACCATGGAGATTTAAGGGAAAAGGTATTCTTCTTCACCCAGCCAACCAGTTATTCACATAAAGGGAGAAAAAGGAGGAGGAGAAAAGAGAAGATGATCGTGAAGACATTGGAAGGGAAGAAAAAAGATGAAGGAAAAGAAGAGACAAAGATGAAGAACATGATATTCTCAAAATACAAGGATTCATGAATGCCCTGTTGCTGAACTGACAGCTTGGAGCCACACTCTAACCAAAAGTTCAATTAAAATATAGATTTCAAAAAATGAGTAAGCAGTAATATGAAGGTATCTTAAATTCTTGGTCAAATTCAAAAATAGAATTGAGTCTAAATAATTATGGCATAGTTATACAACTTTTTAATTGTAAAACTTTATTTAAAAAATTAAAAACCTACAGCTAGAAATAAAAGTAGATTGTGGTTTTCCCTATAGCAAAGACGGATACTCATAACAACAACGACAACAACAACAACAACAACAAAACAGATGTAAAGGTAAAGGTATCAGTTAAAACTAAAAGCAGATATGGGATTAACTTAATAGTAGGATATTCTTAAAATGAATCCAAAACCAATAAAAACGAGCACATGATATTTGTCTAGAAGAAGACTAAAGCTGTAACTCAAAAACAGAAAATAAAGACAAAAATATACCAGGAAAAAAATTTAAAGAAAATGAAAGCAGGGATTACTCCTTTGTACATGATTAAGCTGGATTCAATAAGAGAAATAGTCTTAAGTTTTACCAAGAAAGGTCACTTTCAAATTGACAAATGGCACAATCCACAATAAAGATGTAAGTGTCAAATGCCCATGGTCTGGATTACACAGTATCAAGCATTGCAAAAAAAAAAAAAAAAGAAGAAAAAACACTGAAAATAAAAGGCTACAAGGCAGATGTTGTGGGGCTGATATGGTTGGGCTTTGTGTCCCCACCCAATGTCATCTTGAATTGCAATCTCCAGGTGTTGAGGGAGAGACCTGGTGGGAAGTGATTGGATTGTGGGGACTGTTTCCCCCATGCTGTTCTCGTGATAGTGAGTCTCAGGAGTTCTGTTTTAAAAGTGGCCATTTCTCCTGTATATGCACTTTCTTTTTCCTGCTGCCTTGTGAAGAAGGTGCCTGCTTCCCCTTCTGCCATGATTGTAAGTTTCCAGAGGCCTCCCTAGCCATGCTTCCTGTTAAGCCTGTGGAACTGTGAAGTCAATTAAACCTCTTTCCTTTATGATTACCCACTCCCAGGTAGTATTTTTTATAGCAGTGTGAAAATGAACTAATACAAGGGCAGTGAAAGAAAATAATAGCAGTGACTAATCAAAAAGATAATAAGTATTAACGTAGGGCATCTGATTAATACTATTAAAATCAATATACTTTGTGTACTGTAAACAAAGAATTTAGTTCCTTTTCTAACACTCACTAAATCGTTATAAAATCAACCAAAATTAAACAACCAAGAAAACACCATTAAGTTTTCAAAAAAGAAATTAATAATATAGATTACAGTCTCCGTTTACACTACAATAAGCCAGAAATTAATTTCAAAAGTAGAACAAAATAATTATTTCAACAGCTTGGAAATAATTTTTGGGTCAAAAATAAAACCAAAATAGCAATTACAGATTTTTAGAGAATAGCAATAATGAACCCAATACATATCAAAATACATGGAAAGTAGCCAAAGTATACTAAATGTAACTTTCATAGACTTAAATACTTTAATAACTGAGCAAGAAATAAAATGTCAATTATTTAAGAAATCAACTCAAGACCCTAGAAAATAAAGAGTTGAATGAAGCAGAAAGAAAGGCTTAATGAAGATAAAGGCAGAAAACAATTCATTAAAAAATAGAAAAACATCAGAATAAATAAATCTAAAATCTGGTTCTTTGAGAAAAAGACAATAAACCATTAATAGATAAAACATGAATTAATCCCATCAAAGAGAAAATAAAAGCATAAACAAAAGTAGAAATAACAAGGAAACATAGTTACAGAAAAAATTTCAAAGACTCATTCAGTAGAAAATACTTCATCTGTCAAATTTCAGAACTTGAATAAAATTATATATAGTATACATACACATATATATACATACACACATACACACATACACCCCTCTCAAAAGAGCACTGGATCCAATCATTGTCTAGGGTAATTCTTGTGTCTTTATTTGTTTATTTTTATTCATTTATTTTTTGAGACAGGGTCTCACTCTATCACCTAGGCTGGAGTGCAGTGGTGCAATCACAGCTCACTGCAGGTCTACCAACTGGGCTCAAGCAATCCTCCTGCATCAGGCTCTCAAGGAGCTGAGACTACAGGTGCATGCCACCACACTTAGCTATTTTACTTTTTGTAGAGACGGGGGATGGTAGTGGGGAGGTCTCCGTGTGTTCCCCCAGCTGGTCTCGAACTCCTGAGCTCAAGCTCTCCTCCTGCCTCAACCTCCCGAAGTGCTGGGATTATAGGCTTGAGCAACTATGCCTAGGTTTTTGTGCCATTTTAAGTCCCTTAGAACCTTCCTACACAAAATGTGGTCCCTGAGCCAGCAACATGGGCATACCTGATTAGTCATTTTTCCTTATATTTTGTTTGTGATTTAAAATCCCTTTTGCAATACAGACTTTTAAAAACTTTTAAGTATCTCGACCATTGTTTTTATGGTTTCCTGATGGTTCAGGTGACTGCCAGTTTGAAAGCCAGACTCTCAAGCCCTACTCTGGACCTACTGAATCACCATCTGTATTTTAACAAGCTCCCAGGTGATTCATAGGCACATTTGAGAAGCATGGTTTTAGATCTAAAGAGGAAAGCTTCCATTCTTTAAGAATATTACATAAGAGATCTACAGATTATTTTATTTACACAGACTCGAAAGTCCAAGTTGAAATTTCTAGCAAGAATCATCCAACACTTCATTAAATAAATACCATTCAACAAAGAAGTGGATTTCATTTCAGGAATGTGACAATAGCTTATTGCTAAATTTATTAATAGAAAAGAAGAATATAAGTGAATTTACTTTAAAATTATTTTACGCTGGGAAAGGCTTTTTTGAGTACAACCCCAAGCCAAAAATATAAATTCAGTGGTTCAAATACTTCATAAAAGCTTTTAAAAATCTGTATTGCAAAAAACGTTTTAAATCACAACCAAAATGTAAAATAAAAAAGACTACAAATATATATGAAGCTTCAAAGGATTATTATCTATAATGTACAAAGAGCTACTGAAACTTATAAATAAAAAGACAATGGATGAAGGATATTGATCACTTCACAAAAGAAAAGCAAATGATCAATAACTATGTTCGTCTCTTCACTCATTCACCAGCAAGCATTAAATGGCACTGATCTAGATTCTGAGGACTCAGCAGCAAATAAAACAAAGTAACTTCCTATAAGATTATCTAACTAATAATTAATCAAAAATGTCAATTAACAGACTGGTACCTAACAAACTGGTAAAAATTCAAAAGATAAATTAATATCCTGGGTCGACAATTATGTCAGGAAATAAACACCTTCATACATTCATAATGGGACTTTAAACTGCCACCAATTGTGCTTAATTTAATAAAATAAGGCCTAGTTTTGAACAGAATATATCCATAGAAAATAGAAAATACGTATGAAGATCTTCTTCACAGCATTATGCACAATAGTGAAAAGAACCTTCATGTCCATCAACAGAAGAATGGCACAATAGCATCACTAACATTTTTAATCTATTGCTATTTGTTCATATATTAGGTATGTATTATTTGTTATATCAATAGCAGAATAAAATACTCTTGAAATATTTATTTCACATTATTTCAGATCCAAGGCTAAGATATGTTAGAGGCCACAGAAACCCTAACACATTTTACATGACAATGATGAAATAACTTGTGTGGGAATTTGGCTTTGTATATAAAATATACATGTTTAGGGATGTAAGCATCACTCAAAGCTTCATGAAAGACAGATCCAAGGCTGCCTATGTGCCTCTGATAGCCGAGGCTGACCGTCTCAGAACCACACTCAAACACAGGGTGGTGTTCAGATGCCTTCATCATCATGTTCCTCCTACAGTTCACATCCTCTCCTTTGTATCTCAACCGCACCCAGGAACCAGAGGGCTTTTTTAAAAAACACACAAGTTAAATCCCAGCTCTTCCTCCATTGGTTTCCTATTGCTCTAACCACAAAAAGGTAAGGTCCTGATTCTAATGGCCCACGAAGTCCTGAGTGACAGTCACCAGCTCCTGCCCACTCTACAACCGCATCTTCTTGCTTCTTTCCTGTGACTCCTGGTGCTCTGGCCACATGAGCCTTCTAACAATTCCCAGAGCATTCCAAGCCCTGTGTCACTTCAGGGCCTTTGCACACATTCTCCTCAAACTGGGTGTTCTTTCTTCCATTCTTTTCAGAGCAGGCTTTTCTGTCCTTCAAGTTTCAGCTTAAAGATGCTCTCTGCAGGCTGGTTCTACTCCCTGGCCACGGCAACGCCCTGCTTGTCTCTTTCAATGCACTTCCCACAATCTGGGGGAACCCGAGGAGAGAACTGGCCATAGTTCGTGCATTAATTATTTTTTTATTCACTGGGTGTCTCCTTCACTGCAATGTATGTTCCAGAAAGCTGACCCTGTGTCTGTTTTGCTCTCCACTGAATCCCCAGCAGTCTAGCTCAGAGCCTGCAATGCTGACAGCACTCAAATTCTGGTCCATGAATAAATGAATGTGAACACAATTTGAACAGTACATCAAAAACCTTATATAAGTTAAAAAGAAATATTTGTGATCATCTTTTCCTCAATCCCCAGAAAATAATCACAAGAAGTACACAAAGATTAATATCCAAAGACGCTCATGACAACATTCTTCTAACAGCAAAAACCAGAAACAACCTACAAGCCCAACAAGAGGAGAAGATTTTAAGTTAGTATATGGGATGGAATGGTCAATTATAAAGTCTATCATAATGTGGTAAATTTTTACAGGGGAGTAAGACACAATGTACAGTTGGACTCTAAACTTATAAAATCAGCATACAATTCTTTATGCAAAACAGAGGAAGCATATATTACAAAATGAGTCATGGTTTGTTTTCTTTCATATATTTCCTGCGTTTTCCACTTCTACATATTTTTTATGTTTTGACAGTGAGCAAGAGGATACATTTTTAAAAGAGAAATGCAAAGTAAACATCATTTTTAAAACTTAATAAAAGAAAGAAGTCACTCCTCCCCATGAGTATAACCTTTAGGTCTCATGAGAAAGAAAACTTTTATTTTTAAATATATTTGAAATAATTTCAAATATATTTGAAAATAAAGCAGAATGACTATACCCAATCAAGAAAGACTGCTCTACTTAAAATTGTGTGAGATTCTATCAACATGTGAAGCATATGTTAATTTATTCTGGTTCCCCAAACCCACGGAAAGAATCATTCATATGGGCTTTCACCTCAAGATCTACAGAAACCCTGTACATCCACCAGTTCTTAGTCCTGTATCTACCTGCCTTTGTACTGTCTGCTCTGGTCATTCCATCAGTGTCTCTCTTTGCTTGTGTGTTTCACGCTCAGCTTCCCTTTGAACTTGACATCCTTGCCGCCCCTATTCTCCCCAGGGGCTGTCTTTTCTCCTCGGTTGGCCATGATATGAAAATAGATGAGAAGCATTTATTGAACTGTCTTTGTTTTTCTCCCATTAAAATAAAACCAGATGAGTGAAATCATCTATTTACATTTTTCTCAAAAAGAACTGAATTAAATAACTGTTGGTCCTACAGGTCACTGACCCTCCGCTGCTCAGTAGTGCCCCTCACCAGAGGCCCCCAGAAAGAGATGTCCTTGCTGAGAAGTCTAGCACTTGGGCAGATAAGCAGACACTGATGATAAGCTGATTAGAACTGCGAGGCAGGGTATGGTGTGGCAATGTAGAGTCTCCACAGAAGTCCCTGAGGCCACACACAGTAAGTGTGAGGCTTCTAAGAGGTCACAAAAACAGTATCTTATTCTAATTCGAGGGGAACCACCTTCATACATCAGCATGAATTGAACCCAGGTGAATCTTGCCAGAACAATCATAGCAATTAGAACAATCTGAAATCAATGTAAAGCAACGTCTAGAGAGAGACGATCATAGCTCATGAGATCTTCAAGTCAATCAAAAGGTTAAACAGGATTTGAAACATCCTCACTTAAGTAGAAAATAAAGTACTCAGCAGAGGAAAAGTGAAACCTGTCTGTTAACTATGCAGCTCTCCCCTTTGACAATTTAAAGGGTTCCAAGTAAACAGCTGAACCTCAGGAACAGAAAGGTATTTTTTGGTTCTGATTTTTGACTTGGAAACAGAAACACATATTTGATTTTAATGGTTCTCAGAATGGAAATATTGGCTTCTGAATTTAAATACAGGCAGCATCAGATCTTATTATTCTGCTATCTTTAGCCATTTTTGCCTTCATGCGTTATTTATCATTTCACTTTCAATAACTTTGATATGTAAATTAAAGCTGCTGTACCAAATGTTATGATTTAGATAAAGATCTAGAAACACTAATATTTCCCATTATGGATGTTGCTTATCCAGCTGAATCCAGTGGAATTACCCAATTTGAACCATGTAGGGGAATGTCTGGACAGAGCTCAGCAGACTTTAGAGACCATTTAAAATCCAAACCCACCACCCAAAGCTTTTCTACCATAAGGGCTTGTTGGTTTGTTGATGTGGCACATTATCCAGCGACTTTAAAATCATGACTAAGCTTTCTTTTTCAAATGCAGGCAGAATCATTCCCTGGCCCAGTTTGAAAAGGGCTATGTCTTCAGGCTCAGAAAAATTGTTAGCATAGTTGTTGATATTTCAGGCATTATCTGCACTTACCAGCTCTGTGACCTTGGCCAAGTTATAACCTCTCTTTGCCTGGGTTTCCTTAACTGTAAAATGGGTGAAGCAATAGAACCCGCTAGGAGTGTGAAATAAGAAAAGCCAAGTAAAAGTGCTGACTTAGCTCAGTCCCTGGCACATGATAAGCACTCAATAAGTGTTAGTAAATTATTCTTCCTGAGGCAGAATGCTGCAGGAATGGCTTTGCCACAGATTTAAGGATTCACTCTTTAAAGACAGATGGCCAGTCTTCAATGGACTAAATGTTTATGTCCTCTCCAAATTCATGTTTTGAAATTCTAACCCCCTGAGGTGAGAGTATTAGGAGGTGGAGGCCTTCGAGAGGTAATAAGATCATGAAAGTCAAGTTCTTATGAATAGGATTAGTGTCCTTAAAAGGTGGCTCCAGAAAGATCCCTCGCCCCTTCCACCATGTGAAACTCCAGCAAAAAGATGACCACTTAGTAAGCACTCTCCAGACACCAGATCTGCTGGTGCTTTGATCTTGGATTTCCCAACCTCAGAACTATGAGAAATAGGCCGGGCATGATTGCTCACACCTATAATCCCAGCACCTTGGTAGGCCAAGGCGGGCAGATCACTTGCGGTCAGGAGTTTGAGACCAGCCTGGCCATAATGGTGAAACCCCATCTCTACTAAAAACACAAAACTTAGCTGGGCATGGTGGTGCATGCCTGTAATCCCAGCTACTTGAGGGTCTGAGGCAGGGGCATCACTTGAACCCGAGAGGCAGAGGTTGCAGTGAGCTGAGATCACACCACTGCACTACAGCCCAGGCAACAGAATGAGACTCCATCTCAAAAAAAAAAAAAAAAAAAAGAAAAGAAAAGAAAAAGAAAAAGAACTATAAGAAATAAATTTCTGTTGTTTATAAGCCAATCTATGGTATTTTTGTTACAGCAATCCAAACTCAAATTAAGACACAGGCTCCTAGTGAGCCCAGAGAGCCACAAAGAAAGAAAGTCTAATGACTCTCTTGACCCACTCATGCTGCCTTCCATTGCCCATCTCCTGTGCTCTGTGATAGTCAGAGTGAACATTAAGCTACCTTGGTCACTCAGGCACCTCTCAGGTGAGTTTGGGGCTCTCCACCTGACTTCACATGTCAAGGGCTTCCTTCTGGAAACATGTGGAAGGCTTCATGAGAAGATGGTGGCCCATGAGTTCTTGTTCAGCTAATGATCCTGATACCTTGGTGAGCAAGAAAGAGCTATGGGCAGCAATGGCAAGATAGGGCAAGGGGCAGTGGGGGCTGTGAGTCTACCTCAAGGTCAATGAATTTTTTCCCCAGCAGTTACCACATTTCTTCCCCAAATAAGTCAGAACGTGAGAATTATCACTGAAAAAAAAAAGACTAAACATAGACAATATTTCATCTCTCAATCCATCTGTTCAATCATTCACCCACTCGCTCACGTATCCTTGCATCCCTTGTGCCCAGCCCTGTGAGAGATGCTGAAATCTCATAAAGATGCCCAGGAGGTAGCCCTTGTCCTTGGGAAGCCTACAGGCTACTGGGGTAAAGGCCTATCAATAAACACAGCCCGGAGTGTTATGGGCCATGAAATGCTGAGCTGGGATTTTGAAAGACTAAAGAGACATGGGCAAAAAGAGGTTCCAGGAAAGGCAACTGGCAGGTGCAAAACTGCAGAAGTGAGAGGGGCACTATCCAGTCTTCAAAGAGAAGAAGGGACAGGAGAATGGTGTAAGATGAACTTCAGGCCTCAAGGGACCTTGGAGGCAGGCTGAAGCACTGACTGCAGCTGAGGGCAATGGAGGGCCATCTCATGACGGGTAGGCGGGAGAGTGACATGCTGGATTTGCATTTTAGGAAGATCGTTGTGCCATCTTTACCCCTGGTGCACTCTTGACTTCTTCCATTCATTGGGCATCTGTGATGATAGCTACATTTACATAAATTCTGATCATCTGACCCCCTCAGAGACCCAGGGTTCCTCACACTTCAGTACCCTTTATTTCAGGTTTACTCGAGTGGAGCAGAGAGGAAAAGCATCTCCCAGCTGGCTGCAGAGCTGCATTTCCAGCTGCCTGATAGATTTCACCAATCTGCCCTCCCAGAGCCAGTGTGAACTCAACACATCCAAGGCCAAACTCATCATCTTTCCTACCAAACCAGCTCTTCCTTCTTAGTCTTCCAGTCACCCAAGTTCAAAAGCTCCTTCTCACTCCCTGCTATATCCCATCCCTCACCAAGGCCTGCTGTGTCTTCCTTCAAAAATGTCCCCACCTCCTCCCTTTCTTTGCAGTGCCATTGTTTCACCCTGTCCCCACATCATGAACTCTTCCCACACTGACCCACCTGGGTCCTCTGTCCCCATCCTCCCAATCATCAGCCTGTCTTCCATTATCAAGTCACTTCCTGCCAAAGGTGGCAGACTGCAAACTCCCTGCAGTGTGGAGCCAATGATCACTGGTAAGGCATCCAAGACACAAGCAGTTGGGTCTCAAAGAGGCTTTCCAGCAGCATCTCTTTCCTCACACTCACCTTGCTGATCCTCCCCATTGAGCAAATCACCCAATCCACCTATCACATCCTACTCTGGCTTCTGCTCATAGTGTCTACTGGATCAAATAGTGTTCCCCAAGAACTTATATTAACCTAGAACTTTAGAATGTGACCTTATTTGGAAGTAGGGTTGGATGAGATATTGAGGTAAAGCATTTAGCATGTAGTCTCATACTTAGTAGCAAAACATATAGTGGCTGACAGCATCATCATCATCAACCACAACAATCAACATCATCATCGCATTATCATTGAACTGTTTTAAAATACCTTGCATCAGCTAGGAACACAGAGTTGCATGAATTCACCACTCACAAGAAAATAAATAAATAAATAAATAAATAAATAAATAAATAAAAGGCACCCTTCAAGATTAATGCCCACACTAACCATGAGTACTAAGCAGGTTCTTCACGTATCAAGGACAGTGTATTATTACCCTCATAAAATTCCTTTCTTCCTAAAAGATTAAAGAGCTGGGGAAATTTCATTCCACTCAGCTTCACAACTCCCCTGAGAGACAGGCAACAGGTAAGCATCATTTTTCCATTGTCCTCAGGTGCATCAAAGCAGAGCCAAGAATCAAGGTGGCCATCCCTAGAGCCAGAGGCTGCTGTCTCCCCAGGCCTTGAGAATTAAGAAGACATGGGCCATCCTCTTGCTTATTCTTTAGGTATTCTTTGCCTACTCTGAAAACAAATTAGAATGCTGCAGGGTGTTGGTTCTTATTCATTCACTTATTCATTCATTCATTCATCCAAAATCATTGAATGAGCCTATGTTCCCAGAAACTCTACTAAGAATCAGGCAGGCTACAGAGAATAAGAGGAGCCAGAGTCAAGTGTGTCCACCTAAGAAAATGCCCAAGCCACAAACGGCCAGAGTCTGTCCTGTCTCCTGAACATGAAGGGGGAATGCTTCTAAAACTTCATCAATCTTACATGTCTCCTCCTGTAATTTTTAATACTGGAATTTAGAAATTCAACTCAACTTCAATAAATACTCCAAAAGATGATGATCCCCCAAACAGGAGTGTTTCTTGGCCAGAAGTAAGACCCACCAGCCCTGCTGCAGCCATCATGCTCCAGAATCAAAGATACGCATGAAGTGGAGATCGATGCCTCAAGTGAAGATGCTCCAAGGAATCAAAGCCTTTTATTGTTGCACCTACCCAGACTGAAAGGAATCTCAGCATAAAATGAGAGGAAGCTGGCAGGTATTTACATTCATAGCAGCATTACTCATGATGGCCAAAAATTGGAATCAACCCAAATTTCCACCCATGGATGAGCAGATAAACAAAATGTGGTTTATACACATGTGATGGTTAATATTGAGTGTCAACTTGATTGGATTGAAGATTTCAAAGTATTGTTCCTCCATGTGTCTGTGAGGGTGTCGCCAAAGGATATCAACGTAAGTCAGTGGACTGGGAGAGGCAAACCTACCCTCAGTCTGGGTGGGTACCATCTAATCAGCTGCCATGTGGCTAGAAGAAAGCAGGCAGAAGATGGAAGGACTTGACTTGCTAAGTCTTCCAGCCTTCGTCTTTCTCCTGAGCTGGATGCTTCCTGCCCTCGAACATCAGACCCCAAGTTCTTCTACTTTTGGACTTTTGGTCTTACGCCAGTGACTTGCTAGGGGCTCTCAAGCCTTCAGCCACTGACTGAAGGCTGCACTGTTGGCTTCCCTACTTTTGAGGTTTAAGGACTCAGACTGGCTTCCTTGCTCCTCAGCTTGCAGATGGCCTATTGTGGGACTTCACCTTGTGATCACGTGAGTCAATACTCCTTAATAAACTCCCCGTCATCTATACATCCATCCTATTAGTTCTGTCCCTCTAGAGAATGCTGACTAATACAACACAGGATGGAATATTTTTCATTCCTAAAAAGCAACAAAATTCTCACACACGCTACAACATGAATGAACATTGAGGACACTGAGCTAAGTGAAATAAGCCAGACAGAAAAGGACAAACATTGTATGATTACACTTAAAATGAGGTACCTAGAGTAGTCAAATTTACAGAGACATAAAGTAAAATGGTGGTTATTAGAGGCCGAGGGGAGTGGGGAATGGAGAGTTGGTGTTTAAGGGGCACAGAGATTCAGCTTCAAAAGATGAAAAAGTTTGAGAGATAGATATTGGGGGTGGTTGCATAACAATGTGAATGTACTTAATGCCACTTAATTGCACACTTAAAAATGATGCGTTCTGTTATGTATATTTTAGTCACAATGAAAAATAATTAGTGGATGCAATCAGGGGACTTCTCCAAAGCCACGAGAAGAATGTGCAGTGCTATTGAGGATGCTGGTGGTGTCTGCTCAGTTCCCCTTTAGTAGACTGGTGCACTCTACCCCTGCCCCGGGGAGTTGGCTCCTTGGCAGCCCACAGGAGCCACCTGGAGGTTATTCCCCCACAGATCCATCACCGTCACCATGGGGATGGCCAGTGGAGCTCCAAGAAGGTGCAAATTATCTCTTGCCTCCAGGTGGAACCACTCTGTGGTGCATCTCATGCCCCAGGGCTCACCCACAGGCTTGGTTAACTTTCTTTCCCTCACTTTGCTCTTCTAAGAGCAAGCCCTCCATAAATCATTCATAGGAATCCCTGCCTCAGGCTCTGTTAGGAGGACAGTGTTTCTCAACTTTGTTTTCATTACTGCCCTCCTAAGGAGTTTTTACGGATATTTTTTCCTAATCACCCACTAACAGGTATACTGTATATCTGTTTATGTACCATATACATATCTCTGTGTTTTTTACAAAAAACATTATAATTTTTTCACTCTCTAATAACTCATTTTTATTCTTTTGGAGGTGAGTTCATCTCCTCTGAGCATGCCTGGTCTACAGAACCTGAGCTAACGAAGTGTGGATTCGCCTAAATGACCCATGTGTGGGGTATGAAACTGTCCCTCAAAGCATTGAGTGCTTCAAAATGATTTCTGCTGCCATCAATGCATTTTATTCACAATAAGCAACCATCAAACCAGCCAATCCAAGAAAATATAAAATCTGCCACCTCTTATGTGCCCAGAGGGTGTGCTAGACCCTGAAGAGAGAGAAAACAATGAATAAAGCCAGATTCTTGAGTCTGTTTGCATGGGGAATAAAAGAACAAAAAGGGGGTGCAATCACTAAGACAGAAAACAGGGGGTACGTATCTGGAAGTGGTCCACCCTACCCAGAGACAATACCTTTTTGGAGTCTGTGGATGCTCTAGGGATACACAGAGTCAACAGCAATTCATTTTGCTGTCATAGGTTAAGCACTCCTTGAAGGAGAAAAGGGAGATAGATCTACTGCTGTTACTGACTTGTTCACTCATTAATTCACTCAGCAGACATTTCTGAGCACCTACTTTGATACCCTACACTGTGCTATCCCTGGGGATACAATACAAACTCAGCAAGACATAGGGGGCTAGAAGAAAGGGCTCCAGGCAGACAGAACTGGGTTTGAGTCTTTAATGGCTTTGTGATCTTGGGCAAGTTCCTTAAGCACTTGTGTTGCTGATCTATGACATGAGGAGAATAATAGCAAATATCTCAAGGGATTGTTGTGAGGATTAAATGTGATACTTAACATAATAAGGCAAGGTCACTCATTGTCTTAACACACAGAAAATACTCAACACATACTAGGTATTGTTGATTCTTTCATTACCAACAGGATACATTCCCTTCCGTCAAGTACTTGGTGCAGAGATAATGATTAAAACATGGTGCCATGTTGCATTATGGGAAAAACACATCTATTCTCTCATTTTTGGAAAAAAGAGTTCCCCTTGAGGACCTGGTAACCACATGGCACTTCCCTGACATGACTCCTGGCCATTCACTCTGATGGCTGGAACCCTCCTCTACAAGTCTGTTGCTCTGTTATCTGCATATAACAAGATAAGCCTACACTTCCAGCTCATTTGGCAGATACCATGAGGAACTAATGCCTGCAACTGTCACCGTTTAGTGAAAGATTTAATAAACGGGGTATTTTTTCAAGTCCAGCTTCATAAGCCAAGCTGATGTTTCATTCCCCCAGCATTAATGCTGCCACATGCACATCAAAATGGGCACCAAGGGACAGGGCATTATTTTCCAGCCACAGTGAGACACCCAGTGACTTCTGAGACCACAGCCATATATCCACATGACCAGATGAGGAGAATTAAAATCAGCATTCCGGGGATGGCATCACCAACGCTGAGTTTCAGGGGGTGATTTATTTATTATGTGATAATGGCCCAAATGTATACACTACTCCAAAATCTGCCATGCAAATTCAAACATCTTTGTAATCCCTGTTTACAAAGCACACAGAGAAATTAAAACAGGCTTAATCGAGCAGTGTTTGTGCATATTAATGAGCCTAAATTCTAAATCTGGATTTTGGAAATAAAAAGGGTAAAAGAGGATTCATTTCAGACTAATTTGTTTTTGAATATGACACTTTGCACGTCAAATAGTACAGGGGATGTGAAAGTGGGGGCCTAGATAAGCATTTTAAAGCATTTCCACACAAGGTATGGGGCATAAGATCTGTTAAAGAAAAAGAATCACTTTCCATGGTCTACCTAAGACTTTAATGACATAAATCTCTCTTCAGTCACCTGTGTCCCGTTCAGTGAGGGAACAATAACGGTTCTCCACTGTGACCATAGAATCCTTCTCTTTTATACCCTGTCTAAACTTTCCTTTGGCTTATCATTATTTATCATGCTGTCAGTGCTGGGTGTCATAAGAGGCATGTTCTTATAACTTGTATGCTAAGGCACCTGTATCTTAGGAAACAGAGAGGTAGAGGGAGGCCAGCCTCTGAATTCAGAATCAGATAGACCAGAGTTTAAATCCCAGCCTTGCCTCTCACCAACTGCAAGTGACTTACACTCTCCTCCTTGCCTCACTTTCCACAACTGCAAAATGAAGTGATAATTCCTATCTTTTAGGCCAAACGTACAAAACAGTACACAGTAGGTGTGCAAAAGTACTAACTCCATTCTTCGTGCTTTTCTTTGGAGCAATAATAAATCAGGGAGGGACCAAAAATATTTTATGGGTATTACAATTCAGTGAATAGCCAACACCCAATTTCCTATGGTCCATGTATTCAGGAAAGTAAAGAGAAAAATCAAAAAGATCCCAAAGAGGACACTTGGGAACAGGGATGGATATTGGGATGGGGATGAACATACACACGCATGTGCCCTCTGGTTTGCTTTGCTTGGCATAAGGTGCATAATACAAGCCTGGCAGGCCTCCAGCAGTAATAAGAGTTACATGTGGGGCTGTGGAATCAGATATCCTGGGCTAGACTCCATGCTCTGCCCCTTACAAGTGGCTCTGGGCAAGTCACACCAGTCACACCACCCTTCCACAGACTGGTGTCCTTGCTGTAAAGGGTACAGCCAATGCAACCTCCCTAGCTTTGTGATTCATGTAAGTTACACCTGTCAGCAGATTCCTTTGCAGATACAAACATAAGATAAGAAAACAGGCCTGCAGGACTATGCCCCAATCAGAAAGGTTCACAGAATAAGAAAACACACTAAGTATTTCAAAAAGAAAAAAAAAAAAAAAAAGTCAGCCCACATCCACATTGTGACATGTCCCCTCTCTCAGAATCTGACCTTAGGGATCCCAGATGGTTCCAGACCATCCCCAAGCTGAAAGCGCCCTGTTCTCTCCTGAGGATTATCTAACCTGAGAGCCCCTGCCCCCTTCACTCATAGGTCCTGTCCAAGGGGGTCTACAGATCACATAAGGTTTCAGAGTTTGGGGATAGTGGGTATGGAGCCAGGTCCCCACTGGGGCAGCTGCACCCACAACCTCCCCCTCTTTTCCCCGTGTTTCCTCCAGACCCTGGGCACTGTGGAGCCAAGAGTGGGCTGGTCATGCTGCCAAGCAGGACCCTTCCTTGTTCTGCCATCAGGCTCTGGCTTATAACAGATTCTCACTGTTCCAGACAGCCTCTCCCCTTGCCTCTGGCCCTCTCCTTCATCCTTCCTCCCTGGACTGGGGTATCCCCTTTCCTTTCTCTCTGCCTGCATCAGCGTCCCCTCCTTTCCCTACCATAGCTCTCCATGCCTCTGTCTTGGTTGCTGTCTCTGTCTGCTCATTTCTCTAACTGCTCTCAGGCCACCACTTTTTTTTTTTTTTTTTGAGGCAGAGTCTCATTCTGTCTCTATCTCAGCTCACTGCAAACTCCCACTCCCAGCTTCAAGTGATCCTCCTGCCTTAGCCTTCTGAGAAGCTGGGACTATAGGTGTGTCACCACACTCCGCTAATTTTTGTATTTTTAGTAGAGACAGGATTTCACTATGTTGGCCAGGGTGGTCTCCAATTGTGACCTCAAGTGATCCACTCACCTCGGCCTCCCAAAGTGCTGGGACTGCAGGCGTGAGCCACCATGTCCGACCCTCTCACTGACTATCTCCTTTTATGTTTCTCTCCTTCCCTCTCTGTCAGTCTTCCCTTCTCTTTCTCCTGATTTCACTGGGTAATCTCCCATCTCTGTTTCTCCCTTTCACGGCAGGGACTAGGATGAGGTTGGGGTAGTTACTTGACCCAGGCACAAAATTTAAGGAGGTGCCAAAACACTCAGTAATCCAAACAAATACTACTTTAATGTAATATTTTTAAAAATCAATATTAATGCAAAAAAAAAATCCCTGTTGAACAAAGAATCAAAAATATAAGGAAAGAGGATCTGTCCACCACTCTGCTCCTTGCCCCACCCTAATCCACTCCTAGTCTGAAACATTACTAAAAAGAACAGGTGGCTGGCCCATAGGCTGTAGTTTATTCATTTGATTTTTTTAAATATTGCATTAAAACATTATTGGTCTCAATGATTACATTCTGTGCAAAGGGGCACACTGCCTGTGTTTGGGCCCTGTGACCTTTCTGTGCATTTCCTTCCCTGTCTGTTCTCTAGTTCCTCTCTGTTTAGCCTCGCCCTCTTTCTCTGCTTCTGCCAAACTGTGTCTCCCTCCCTCCTCCTGCCCACCTCGGTCTTGCTCTCCAACTCCACCTAGCCCCATGTGTGTTTGCACACCCTGTTCCTGTTATGTCTCTCGGTCTTCCCCCTCTGCATATCTTTGTCTCCACTTCTCCCTGGGACTTTCTCTCTCTCCCTTGTCACCCTCCCCACCTCCCCTCATCTTGCCTGTAGCTGTGGCCATCCCGTCAAGCCCGAGCACTGCCAAGAGTACAAGGAAGGACAGACGAGCTTCCTCCTGGCAGGAAAGCTGGACTGGGAGGGAAAAGCTCCAAATTCCATCCTGCCTCAGACCTCTGAATCTGCACCATCTGCCAGCACTCCTGTGAAGGCTATCTTGAGCAATAGATGCCCTGTGTCCCAGAGGTAGAGGAGGAGGCAGCTGGCAGATGCTGAAGTCACATGTCATGGACAGAAGGTAGTGGGCACCGAGGCAGTGAGCAGAACAAGCCTGCTGGCAGGAGCTGGAGGTGCTGCGGCTGGGAAGGCTCAGATTCCCCAGGACAGGGCAATTCACCTTCCATGTGACCATCTCAGGCAGCAACTAGAGAAGTGACACAAGCGGTATCTGCCTAACATGGCTGGATGTGCCGGGGATATCATACTTTCTGTTTAACTTAACCCTAGGTATGATTTTTCCTGTTCTGCAACTGAAGGAACTGCAGTTCAGAGAGGTTGAGGGATTTGCCCACAGGCTCACAGCTTGATTCAAACTTAGAACATCTAAGGGTCCAAAAGGTCTAAAGAACCAGCCCAGGGCCCTTTCCTTTACCATCTTATCTATTTAAGAACAAACTTCTCACAAACCCAGAGGAATAAGAAATAAAGGCCAGGCAACCCAAGAATTCTCTGTTCATTTTTTGGAAAACAACATACAGAGTTGGCTAAATGATTTGAAAAAACTAAAATTACATTCTCCAGATTACACCAAACTCAGAATAAATTACAAATTGATTAAGTAATTAAATGCAAAAAGAAAAACATAAAACATCTAAGAAGAAATACAGGACTGTATCCCGCGATCTAAAGGATGAAAAGACTATTTTGAGGGTGACATAATATCATACAAGAAAAGGTTGACTGATTGCATTTTTAAAAATTCAGAGTTTTTGAATTGCAAAAGACATAAACAAGACTGAAAGGCAAATGTAAAATGGAGGGGGGAATCTTCAGTCTATATGACAAAAGGTTAATATCCTTAAAATGTGAAGCATGCTTATCAACCAACCAAAAAGTCAAATAACCCAACAGAAAATACGAACAAAAGGTTTGAACTGGTAATTTATGGAAAGCACTCAACCAAAGCAAATAAATAAGAAAAAAAAATGCAAACAAAACTCATGGATTCAAAATTTCAAGTTAAACTGATACACTTTTTTTCACATTTAAAGTTAGCAAAGCTTAAATATCCACTATCATCAAGAGTTTAAGGAACTGGAAACTTTTACAGAATTAGGGAGAATGGACATTGTTAGAGCTCTCTATTGAGAAATGTGGCAATATTTATTAAAACTTCAAATGCATATTCCTGCTGATCCATTCATTTCACTCTTTGAAATTTATCTTACTGAAAAACATGCATCACATGCACGTTTATCACAACATTGTCTGAAAAGGCAAAATATTTGAAATATCCTAAATGCCCTACAACGGTGCTGAGTAAATTATACTATATCTAGGTAATAGAATACAATACAGTCAATAAAAGGAGTAAAGTAAACCTATATGAACTATTGTAGAAAGATAATTATGATGGTTGATTTGGGATGTCAACTTGACTGGATTAAGGGATACTCAGATCACTGGTAAAACATTAATTATTCTCAGGGCTTCAGTAGGCATTACCCATCCCATTTCTGCTAAAAGGGAAACCAAGGTGGTTTGGCATTTGATCAGAATAATTGGGCTGTGACCAGGCACAGTGGCTCACACCAGTGGCTAAAACTAGCACTTTGGGAGGCCAAGGCAGGCAGATCGCCAGGTCAGGACATTGAGACCATCCTGGCCAACATGGTGAAACCCCACCTCTACCAAAAATACAAAAATTAGCTGGGTGTGGTGGTGCACGCCTATAATCCCAGCTACTTGGGAGGCTGAGGCAGGAGGATCACTTGAACCTGGGAGGCGGAGATTGCAGTGAGCTGAGATCACGCCACTGCACTCCAGCCTGGTGGCAGAGCAAGATATCATCTCAAAAAAAAAAAAAAAGAGTAATTGGACTGCCCCAGCTGTGTCTGTGAGAATATTTCCAGGAGAGACTGGTGTGTGTCCGTGGACTGAGTGGCAAAGATCCTCCCTCAATGCAGGCAGTACCATCCAATCACCTGAGGGCTCAGATGGAATAAAAAGTTGGAGGAAGGGTGATATCTCTGGCTCTCCCAGAGCCAGGAGCCCTTCTTCTCCTGCCCTTGAACATGACAATTTCAGGTTCTCTGGCCTTTGGACTCCAGGATCACTCCAGCAACCCCCTGGGCTCTCAGAACTTCGGTCTCAGATTGATAGTTACACCCTCGGCTTCCTTGGTTCTGAGGCCTTCACACTTCGACTAATCCCTGGGTCTCCAGCTTGCTCTCAGCCTCCATAATTGAGTGAGTGAATTCCCCTAACAAATCCCCTCTCCTCTCCCTCTCTCTATATGTATGTGTGTATATATACACAATATATATATGCATGTGTGCCTGTCTCTATATAATTACATATACAAGTCATATATAATTATATATTATATGTAGTTGTATAGAACCGAGATATATATATATTATTGGTTCTTTTTGGATAACCCAGACTAAAACAATATTCAAAAGAAAAAAATGTAGAACAAAATACATAGATATCCGGATCCCTTTCAAGAATACATGTGTATGTGTGCCTGTGTATTTATATGTAGGGAAACAGACCTAGAGGCACAGACGGCAACAGTGCATCCATCAGGGAGAGGGAGGGACAAAGGAATACTCACCCTTCAAACATCATCCTACTGTTTACATTTGGACAATGAGTGCCTGTTACTTCTGAAATCTTAAGAACATTCCCATAATTAAGAAGTTGGCAGACGTGATTTAAAATAGAACAGTTTTACAAATAGAAAGCACCCTTTTCCACCTCAACCCTGCCATGCCCCACCACCCTATGTGATCAGTGAGAGCAGCCTGCCCTAAGCGTGCGGGGAATCTGAGACACCATTCCCGTGCACACGTGACATGCATTTATTTGTAATTAAATTAAACTTTATTATGTTTTGAGGTTTTCAAGGCCCCATGACATATTCCGAAGCAAAGCTAGAGGAGGCACTGCCTTTTATGTCAGTGATGCTTCATATTTTGTGTTTTATAAGCTCTATCTTTCCCATTGTCACAAAGATCCTATTAAGGATGAAGTTGCTGCTGCTGCCTATTCTACTGAAGAACTTTAGGCACCTGCTTTGAGCCAGGATTGGAACCCAGGTCTGTTGTAAAGCCCACGTGCATTTCAACCCAAGCCCTGAAGATGACCAAAGACACTCCATGCCAACTGACGAAACCAGATTCAAAGATACTATACAGAAACCGCTTACCCAGAGTACTATTAAAATCAAGAATATCCAAGATAGATATATTAAATTATCATGTGTATCCCCCCCAAAAAAATAAACAATTAAAGAAATTAAAAATAGAGAGTTAATATCTACCCAAAGGAGAGAATGATGAGATCCTGACGAGGTAAGCTGACAGAGAAAATGCTCCTCTCATACAAACCCCATCTTTGCAAAGTCCTGATTTGAGAGACTACAGAGAGAGACCCTAGGGAAGGTACTTCCTAAACATATGTTACCTCAATTTGTTGAGGAACTGCAGCTGTAATAGCTGAGCCTATGGCTATAAAAAGTTCTCGTCTTTTCCCTCAGGTTAGGACCACCTCTCAAAGACAACAACCTGATAATTTTTGCTCAAAGTCCACACTGGAGCTCACCCACCTTGGAAACCAAGTATGGTGGCATGCTCCTATAATCCCAACTACTCTGGAAGCTGAGGGAGAAATGCTTGAATCCAGGAGGTGGAGGTTGCAGTGAGCCAAGATGACACCACTGTACTCCAGTCTGGGCGACAGAGCAAGACTCCATCTCAAAAAAAAAAAAAAAAAAGCCTCCCAAACATTTGACCTATTTTGGAAACCAATAGTGGACTTGAATTCAGTTGGATGGGGTAGGTCATACTTCCAGACAAGCAGAGGACCAGAGACAGGTGGGCAAGTTCCCTGGTCTGTTCTGCCTGGGCCCCAGATGTGAGACGGTTGAGTGGGGGCTGAGCTGGGGTGTCTCAGGGGCCCTAGTTAATCTTGGCCAGAGTCCTTTCCAACCTAGCCCTAACAGAGGAGATACAGACAGTTAAGGTATTCAGATCACTGAAGCATTGTTACTAGGTGTAAATCTTAACAACTGCACTCAACTGTAACAGAAACCAAATTAACCTGACCTGAATGAATTAGGGTTTTATTTTTCTCACGTAATGGGAGATACAGAAAAAAAAAAGAAAAAGAAAGAAAAGGCTACTGGCGGGCCGGGCGCGGTGGCTCAAGCCTGTAATCCCAGCACTTTGGGAGGCCGAGACGGGTGGATCACGAGGTCAGGAGATCGAGACCATCCTGGTGAACACAGTGAAACCCTGTCTCTACTAAAACTACAAAAAAACTAGCCGGGTGAGGTGGCGGGCGCCTGTAGTCCCAGCTACTCGGGAGGCTGAGGCAGGAGAATGGCGTGAACCCGGGAGGCGGAGCTTGCAGTGAGCTGAGATCCGGCCACTGCACTCCAGCCTGGGCGACAGAGCGAGACTCCGTCTCAAAAAAAAAAAAAAAAAAAAAAAAAAAAAAAAAAAAAGAAAAGGCTACTGGCATTGAGTCAAGGGTGTATGGTTGTCAGGCTGAGATCTCTGCAATTTTCTATCCACAGAGTGTCCTTGTGGTCACAGATGACTCTCCACCTTTAGCATGGTATCCCTGTTCCAGGCAGGACGGAAGAGCAGGGAAAAGGACAAAAGAGGCATGAGCGACTGACTTGGCTTCCCTTTTAAGGATCTTTCTTGGAAGCCCCACCCACAGCTTTCCCCTCCACCTCACTGGCCAGAACTCCATCGTGTGGTCACTCATTCTGCAAAGAAGGCTGGGAAATGCAGCTTTGAAGCTAGACACATTTTCCAAAATAGTCAGAATTCTCTAGCGAGGGTATGGGAAGAATGCATATTGGGTAAGCAACTAGCAGAGTCTCTCTGGCCAGATAATCCATGGGAATAAACTTTGTGAATTCTTCAGCACACTGGTGGTGGAAGGGTAGCACATAAGATTAGAACGCCCTGGATTGCTGGCAATGGGCCCAACTGTTGCACTGGAGGACACTCTCAAAAGTCTGCCAACATGAGGAAGGCAAATTGTCCTTGCACCATAGATAACTGTGGTTTTCCCAGTCTCACCTTTGCCCTCTGGAGAGCTGGATACTGAGTAGAAACTGATAACACTAAGTATTAATAGGCATTACATGATTCGATTTCCTTTTTGACTGAGGTCCAAAGATCATCTAAGGTGATGGTACACCAGTAACCTAAGAAGTAAAAGAGTAGGTCAAATTGCTCATCGTATGTCTGGATAGGGGGCTGATTCCAAGAGCTGAGCATGCTGGGAAGAGGAGAGTCTCTCCCAGAACAGGCAGAGAGGACCTGCATTATGGCAGGGGAGGAGTCATCTGATCCCATCAGGAGGTGGGGTGAAAGCTAGAAGCAAAAATAGAATATGTAGCATCGAGCCCCAAATGGGGAGGATATAACAGCTGGGTAAAAAAGCATAAGAACACACAAGGCTGTGTGGGAGGGTGAGATGCCAGGCGGCCTTCAGCAGTTGCAGTTTGTCTTCTACCTTGCTAGAGCCTGATATTGAAGAGCTGGCAACATGGTTACTCCAGACCTGCAGGGATTTAAAGGGATATTTAAAGGGATGCAACTGTAACTCCCAGATGCCTGAGGACACTAAGGGTACCCAGCCAAGGCAAAATGGTTGCAGGGGCAAAGGCCCTCATAGCAAGGGCGGGTCCCTCCAACCTACCAGCCAATCTCTTCTGAAAGGAGAAAAGATATATATATTGACCTTGATGTTAAGAGCTTCTTCATACTGAGTACTTCTGTGCTTGATGATTATAAAGATGTGTGTAACATCGAATCTGCAGGATCAGTCCCAGCCATAACAGAAAATGGCCCTACACCTCTGAAGTAAGCCAACTCCCCAAACAAGGTGGATTGCTCAGCCTCTGTAACTTGAAAAACTTTGACCTATTTTGTATCATGACTGTGTGTGACCTGAAGCATCCTCCTCAATGTTTGTCAGCTGCATGCTCATGCTGCTCTGGCACCGGTTGTGTGCAGGTCATAAGTGTCAGCTCCATGTGACGGAAAACCAAGTGTTCATCCCCTCTGATAGGCACAACAAAAGATGCTCCCCTCCGAGGCCAAATAGGTGGCCCATGCTGCCAAGATTTCCTTCTCACACAAGCCTGAAGAAAGTCCATGTTAATCTCCAACCGTGTTGCCTCCCTTCCTGAATGGAACTGAGACAGGTAGGCACCCCAGGCCGGCTGGTTGCTTCGCATCTCCTCACACTGACGTTCCTTAAATATCTGTTCAATGTTTATTTAAAGAAAAGGCAGAGAACTGCCTGAACAAGGGCCTAGAGGCCACAGCCTCCTCTCATCTCCAGCACAGTTCAGCTCTGGCCCAAATCTGCATCTCTCTCTCAACCAAGCCCTGTAGCTGCCCTAACTTCTCCCCATAAAAGGTCGCTTTAGAGGCTGTGTCCTGTTATTGGAGATCACCCCCTGGCCTCACCCTTTACCCCAGATGTCTCATCAAACTGCCTCTGGCCCCCACACTGAGGTTCCCCCTAAGACAAACATCCTGGTAAATACAGCTTTGTTTGCTTTCATCATTTATTCCCAGGGATGCCTAATGTCCCTGGATTGCCTGGCAATCGGCTCTGCTGCCTGTCAGTGGATGTGTCTCTGGGGACAGCAGGCTCCCCACAGTCCTTGCAGCAGTCCAGCACGGGAGCTGGAGGATGAGCACAGCGGGTATGAGCACCATATGCAAGGCAAAGTGCCTGGGTGCAAAACAAACCCCTGCTCCACCACAGACTGGCTCTGAGAACATGGGCAAACTACTCAACCTCTCTGAGGGTGGCTTCCTCTGCATAATGGAGCAATACTAGTGCCCACCTTATATGGTTGCTGTGAGGAGTAAATGAGTGCATGGATATTGTTCATCACAGTACTTGACACAAGTACTGTGTCAAGGCAGAATTAGAATTTAGTATTAGTACTAGTGTTACTACTAATACAAGAGGGGTTTTAAAAAAATGGCTCTGAGGCTGGCAGATCATGAGGTCAGGAGTTCAAGACCAGCCTGGCCAGCATGGTGAAACCCCATCTCTACTGAAACTACAAAAAATTAGCCAGGCATGGTGGCACGCTCCTATAATTCCAATTACTCTGGAAGCTGAGGCAGGAGAATTGCTTGAACCTGGGAGGCAGAGGTTGCAGTGAGCCAAGATCACACCACTGTACTCCAGCCTGGGCAATAGAGCAAGACTCCATCTCAAAAACAAAAACAAAAAAAGCTCCCAAACATTCCCATGTGAATCAAATACACAATTTAAAATGCTTACATGAAATGGTATTAATAAAAATATAGACTTGAGTAGAAATGCTGACTTGGCCACTATACCATTGGGCCTGCACAATGTCCAGTGTTAGATCCCAAGAGCTGGGAATGAGACTCTTCCAAGATCATCCCCAACGCCATTTCTCAGGCCAACACATGTTAGGGTCATCACAACCTCACAGCTGCCAATGGCTCCAGCTTCCATGCCCAGCCCACCCCTGGGAGAACCAACTCTGTAGCCTCACTGGGCTGCTTTGGGTACCCAAAATACATCATAGACTTCCTTGTCTCTTGACCATGGTCTCTTGAGCATGCTGTTCCCTGGCTCTTCTTGCCATCCTGAAAATTTTAAATGTCTCAGAAGATCATTCATACACTACCATCTTTCCAACACCTTCCTTGACTGACAGAAACACAGCCATGGCCTTTCTGTGGTCCCAGAAGCTTTGTTGGTGTCTGTATCCACTTACAGGATGACCTGCCCTCCCACCAGACAATGAGCCTCCTGTGGAATATATCTTTAGCTCACCATGCCTGATACTAACTAGATACCTTCCAAATGTTTAACGATTAAAAGAAGTATTAGAGATAAGTTTTACTTGGCTTGTGCACAGCTGTGTATGCACAAACACACACACACAATGTCTCCTAAAGACTATTTGAAGGCAATTTCAATGTAGAAAATACAACAGTATCACAAATTTCAGTAAGTCAGGGAAACCAACTTCCAGAACGCAGGCCATCCTTTTACACTGATGGTAAAAGCATTAGCAGCACTTTGGCTTGTGTGGCACTTAACGGTTTACAAAGCACCTATAAATGGAAGGATCCTGAGGGCTGGAGGACACGTTCTCGACATCTAGCCTAATTTCCTAGGTAAAGCAGGAATCTCCTAGAAAAATCATGACTCAGGTTTCTGTAGCCTCTTGCCAACGCATCCTGTGCCCCAGAGTTTCCTACCTTTTAGAATAATTCACAGTCTTTTTAGAGATCTCTAATCATTCAAAGGTTCCTGTCTTAGGTTGAGTCAAACTTTGCTTCCCAGGACTTTTCACCTATCAGTCGTGGAATATCTCTCAGAAACACACACACACAAAATTTCTCCTGGCAGAATTCAAATTCTATTGATAAGTCTCATGTCCACCCTGATCTTCTATGAGGTGATCCATCTCCAGAACTTCAGTATTTCATCCTTCGACTGGGATCTCAGACTTGTCACCTCTCCGGCGCCCTTGCTTAGGAAGATGCTACACTGGCCTTCTAGGATGGATGCCAACAGGTGGCATAATGCACACAGTAGGTCCCTGACTAGAAGAGGAGACATCACTCACTTGGGTGTTTCGGTCTTCAGTGCAGTTATGTCCTGACTAACTGTTCTGGGATGAATTGTGGCCCC
The DNA here is from genome assembly GCF_043159975.1 of Macaca nemestrina. Classification (NCBI taxonomy): domain Eukaryota; kingdom Metazoa; phylum Chordata; class Mammalia; order Primates; family Cercopithecidae; genus Macaca; species Macaca nemestrina. The sequence continues at coordinate 21,787,345 of NC_092139.1, read as the reverse complement.
TCCCCCAAAATTCAGATGCTAAATCCCTATCCCCCTAGTGCCTCACAATGACACTATATTTAGAGACATTATTGTTTTGTTTTGTTTTTCTCTGAGACGGAGTCTTGCTCTGTCTCAAACTGGAGTGCAGTGATACGACCTCAGCTCATTGCAACCTCCGCCTCCCAGATTCAAGCAATTGTCCTGCCTCAGCCTCCCAAGTAGCTGGCATTACAGGTGCCTACCAACACACCCAGCTCATTGTTGCATTTTTAGTAGAGACAGGATCTTACCATGTTTGCCAGGCTGGTCTCGAACTCCTGACCTCATCATCTGCCTGCCTCGACCTCCCAAAATGCTGGGATTACAGGTGTGAGCCACCGAAGCCCAGCCTAGAGATAGAATTTTTCTAATTTTTAATTTTTGAGTGTACATAGTAGGTATATGTATTTCTGGGGAACATGAGACATTGATACAGGCATGCAATGTGTAACAATCATAATAACCATAATAATCATAATCTTAAGTGGGGTATCTACTGCCTCAAGCATTTAGCCTTTGTGTTACAAAGAATCCAATTATATTCTCTTAGTTATTTTAAATGTAAAATTAAATTATTGGCTGTAGTCACCCTGTTGTACTATCACATAGTAGGTCTTATTGATTCTATTTTTTGTGTCCATTAATCATTCCCACTACCCCCTCCACACACTCACTTCCCTTCCCAGCTTCTGGTAACCATCCTTCTATTCTCTATTGTTTTAATTTTAGCTCCCACAAATAAGTGAGAGCATGTTAAGTTTGTCTTTCTGTTCCTAGGCTATTTCACTGAACACAATGACCTCCAGTTCCATCCATGCTGTTGCAGTTGATGGGATCTCATTCTTTTTGATGGCTGAATACATATACACACCATGGTGTATATGTACCACAATTTCTTTATCCATTCATCTGTTGATGGACACTCGGTTGCTTCCAAATCTTGGCTATTGTGAATAGTGCGTCAATAAACATGGGAGTGCAGATATCTCTTCAATATATTGAGTTCCTTTCTTTTGGGTAAATACCTAACAGTGGGATCACTAGATCATATATGGTAGCTCTAGTTTTAGTTTTTAAGGAACCTCCAAGCTGTTGCAGAGAAGGTCTTTAAAGAGCTGATTAAATTAGACAGTTACAGCCAGGCACGGTGGTTCACGTCTGTAATCCCAGCACTTTGGGAGGTGGAGGTGGGTGGATCTTCAGGTCAGGAGTTCAAGACCAGCCTGGCCAACATGGTGAAACCCCATCTCTACTAAAAATACAAAAATTAGCTAGGCGTGGTGGCACGCACCCGTAATCCCAACTACTCGGGAGGTTGAGGCAGGAGAATCGTTTGAACCCAGGAGGCAGAGGTTGCAGTGACCCGAGATCGTGCCATTGCACTCCAGCCTGGGTGACAGGGCGAGACTCCATGTCAAAAAAAAAAAAAAAAAGTTAGACATTTAGGGTGGGCTCTAATTCAACCTGACTGGTGTTCTTATGAGAAGAGGAAATTTGGACAGAGAGAGAGACAGCAGGGACGTGTGGCACAGAACAAAGACCACGTGAGGACACAGAAGGTGGCCATCTGCAAGCAAAGGACAGAGGCCTCAGGAGAAAACAAACCTGCCAGCACCTGAATCTTCAACTTCTCTAGCCCCCAGAACTGTGAGAAAATACATTTCCGTTGTTGAGGACACTCATGGTATGGTAATTTGTTATGGCAGCCCCTCACAAATGAAAACACTACCTACATGTGTAACTCGCTTCTATTACCTACACAGCACCGACAGCATTTAAGTTGCCAATTTCTGGTCAAGAGATGAGTGACAAGACACCTTCTGGAATAAATCCCAGAGCCAGTTCTGCTCCCTTTCTGAGCTTCCGAAGAGCGACATGCAGTCCCAACAGCATTTCTATCCCAGCACTGCCCACCACCTTAAGAAACACTGATTTCTCTGTTGAAAGGAAGCAAAAGACCCTTCCCTGATACAGACCAGAATTTTCTGAAGTAACGTCTTTATTTTTAATGAAACATAAAAGGACAGCAAGAATATCAAATCATAAGGCAGAAGAGTCACTGCTAAGTCCTTTAAATTACCACACCTGTTCCTGCACAACCCAGTAAGCCTAATGGAGAACAGAGGGCATACCCTATTGTCCCCTGCATGGACTCTGTTACGAGCTGCTCTCCCACACATGAGAGAGGCTCTTCCAGAACTGCAAGACACAGGCACACCTACTTGGAGTGTCCCTTTTATTCTTGCTTTGCCCTTTGAACTTGATGCATAGCAATATTTTCCTAGTAACAAACTTGGTTCCCACCTCCACCTCCCAACTTCCCTGAAGTGTCACAAGTAAAATACTCTCTCTTCCTCCACCTAGCTCTAGAAGCCTCTAACATCCTGCACTATCCTTATCTCAGGTTTATCCTCATCTTAGGGAACTGAATGCTACTATGAAACAGATCCCCTTTTAAAATGACATAGTACTTTGGTCTTCTCCCCAGGGTTCAGCTATTTCAGGGAGACAAGCAGAGGTCACAAAGCATCCCTAAAAGTAAAATGCCATCCAGGGGTACTGGGCCACCAATGGAGCTGCTAAGTGCTACTTCCTTTGTCCTGGGCATCTGATAGCCTAAGGCAAGATACAGATCCCTAGGGGCTGAAGACAGAGTGAATCAAATCTGATCCAAATGCCTAGGAGCAGCAAGAGCTAAGTTGAGAAAACCTCCAGTAAATGCCAAATCTGAGAGCAAGAGAACTGAAATCAGGGCCAGGGTCAGAGGGAATAAATGAAATGGAACAACAGGAAGGCAGCAAAGGAATGGGAGGGTCCAGAGACACGGGGTCAAGAAGAAAGAGTCAGGCCTCTTATAGTCAATTCTTTATGTATCACCCCTTTGAGTCCATCACCCAGCAAGAAGGCTGTGCATCTTCAAGTCAGGGCAGGAAAAGAGGAGACTGGGCAAGTCATCCATCTACCTCCTCTCAGCTGTCTGCCCAGAGGTACAAGCTTTGAATTTCCTCTCCTAACCATGATATCTATCTTGTCGCTAGGATTCTCTGCTCTTTCCACAATTTATTCCATCTTGTGACTGATTGGAACAAGTCTTTAAAAGGGCATTTTTCAAAGCCATGATGGTACAATAGTCACGCTGTCTGGCCCTGACAGCTCCAAACAAGTTACAAGCCCCAAAATTACACAGAACAGCCGTCCATCAAGCATTGCCATGGTCTACCGGCTGCTTGTGAGATACAGTTAAGTCATGCATACAGGCCACCAACAGGCAATTGTGATTGGAAGTGCTTCGGCTTTCATCACCAGCTTCGGCAGCAGAGAACATGGCCTCACACCCACAAATGGCAGCTTCCAGAAACAAATCAGATGTATCATGTAGCACTTAATTCTCCTACCTCAATGGCCATGCATCCTACAAACTGGCTCCAAAAGACTCCTGGGCAGTTAGATTGGGTATCACTTGTATATAGTCACACAGTCTATGGTAATTTGTATTATTGTTCAAAATACTACTGACCAAGCTTTCTATCTCCCCATGCCATTGATATTAGTCTTAGCCATGTGATTTGGAATGCTTTTCCTTGGAGGAAGATTATATATCACTGATCCAGTGGTCAAAGGCTTAGCCTTATGATTTCTGGCATCCTTCCTAATGGAAGAACATACACCCTCACTTTGTTGAGCTTAAGAGTGGCTACGTGATTTGCTTTGGTCCATTAAATGTGGACAGTCATGTGTCATTTCCAGGAGTTTAAAATCTAGCTCATAGTCTTCTTCAGTCTTTGCTCTGTTCCACAGACCACCTATTTCCTAGACAGAGGCTGTTGTATCAGCCTAAGTACCAGATTAAAGGCCATGTAGGGTATGGCCACAGCCGACCTGATAAGTAGCATAGATGAAAATTGAATTTTGTGGTTGTAGTTTACTGGATGGGGAACATTTATTTTTGGAGGTTATTATTGAAGCATAATCTAGCCTATCCTAACTAAAATATCTTCTTCCTTTTTCTCTTTTATTCTTCCACTAATTAAGCACCTACTAAAAATTGAGAATGCTTTATAAATTGAGCACCTATGATGTGACAGGTACTGGGTTGGGCGGGGAATGCAAATAAAAGACATACATAATGGGAAGACCCAGATGTTGCACAAATACATTTTGATACATTGTGGCAAGTTTTACAATAAGATGCATCAGCAGCCTGAAGGAAGCTGTTGCTCTGTCTTCTCTACCAGGAGTTGTGGATGACTTTATCAAAATACCTGTCATATATGATGCTCCAAAAATAAATAAGGTTGACTGAATGACTTTGATATTGGATTCCAATTTAAGAAAAAGATCAGGGGTTTGGTTGGCAAGGAAGAAAGAAAATGGCATTCCAGTAGCTGAAAAGGGGGAAAGGACATTTCAGGCCAAAAAAAAAAAAAAAGGCATAAGCAATGCTGTGAATATACCTCTACTGTTCAGTGAGGATGGAGCTTAAGATGGACAGATGAAGACTTAGATAAAATGATTTTGGATAACTCCACTGGAATCAAGTTGAGAATACCTGAAAGGCCATGCCAAGGAGGTTTGACTTAGCTGTGGAGGTTATGGAGGAACAAATGGAGACTTCTAAAGCAGGGGAATGAGGTAGTCTTCCTGCCACAGGAGGTGGGGTGTGTAGCTAGTGATGTGGCTGGGTTTGGGAATCATAAAAAATGAAGTTCACTCTGGGTAACATGAGATTACAACATTTACAACAGCAAATCTCCAGTGGAGAAAGGGAAAAGCACAAATCCATCTTAGATCAGCTTCCCTAAGAAACAGACTCTGAAAAGAAGATGAGATGCAAGAAAGAGGTTTGCTGAGGAGAGCTCCTGAGACCGTCACCTGGAAAGGAGTGCAGGATGCAGGATAGAGCAGAGGAAGAAGTCCAGCTGTGATGTAGTTGCAGCACAGTCCTTGGCTGATCACCCAGGGAGCTCTAAACTTTGGATGGCCCATCAGAGTTGTCCCGAACTGAGGTAAGAGTATCAGACCGTTATACTCTAACATCAACCAGGCTTTGGATATGGGTTACCCCCAGGAAAGAGGTGTAATCTTGGGCAAGGAACCTCCTTTCCACAGAAGGACATTACCAGGACAAGACTCTGCTAAGCTGTCGGTGGCAGTAAACACTCTCAGCAGCCGGGGCAATGAGTGCCTGAGTGCTGAACAGGGAATCTGAATCTGAGAGGCAGCTGTTGGGATCCACTACACACCCTCTCAAGGAACAACAACTTGCCTTCCACCACGCGAAGACACAGCAACAAGGCAACATCTCTGAGGCAGAGAGCAAGCCCTCACCAGATATTGAATCTGCTGGAGCCTTGATCTTGGATTTCCCAGCCTCCAGAACTGTAAGCAATAAAATTCTATTGCTTAAAAATTACCCAGTCTAAGGTATTTCGTTACAGAATGCTGAAGGGACTAAGACACTGGCACAACACTTTCTAATAGGTTCTATTTTTACAGACAAGAACATGGAGGTTCAGTGAGGTTACATTATCTGCCCAAGTGATCATGGAATCAGACTGAAATTTAACTTCAGCAGTGTCTAACTCAGAGCCTACATTCTTCTCATACATTTTGGTGTTTATCTTCAAAAGGTATGAATCTCTCTATACAGGAGCCACACTACAAGGAAGACCAACCAAAAGGACAATCTAAGGGACTCTCTCTGGAGAGGAAGACCTCCAATGCCCTTTCATGGGTTCTCAAAAACACCTAGGGTCTGAGCCTGATCAGTACTCTGAAATCCTGCTGCTCAGGGGTTTCTGCATTAGGTAACTCTACTCCCCAACCACAAAGGCTTTCCTTGACCTTCTTCCCTGCCCCAGTCAAGGCAGAACTTGGCTTGAAAGGAATCTCAGTGAAGACTGGGAAATAGGTGACCGGAGATTTGGGGCAGAATGGCCAAAAATCATCACAGGCACCACACATGAATACTACAAGTGCCAGGCACTATCACCCACATCACCCCATTATCACTCCCATTTTACACTTAAGAAAACTAAAGCACAGAAACCTGAGTCCCTTGTCTGAGGTCACATAACATGTATGTGGCTGATCCAGAATTTTGTTCTTTCTTCCCGCACCTGCATCAATACAGAGTGAAGCAAATTTAAACATCAGTTCCTCAGGTGCACTGCCTACATTTCTAGTGGTCAGTGATCACATGTGGCCAGTGGCGATAGCGGGTAACATATTGAGTAGGTCATGTCTAAGAATATTTCCACCATCACAGAAAATTCTATTGAATCGTGCTGATAAGGGCTGCTTTGAGGTCCTGGGGGAGCAAAACAGCTTCAGTGATTATCTAAATTTTCTCTATGCCCCTCACCCACTGTCCCAAATCTTTTCATTAAAATAAAATAAAATAAAAAAACAGTGGCAAATAAACCTAATTAATCTGAGGGGGAAACATATATAATTAATTCAGAAGGGAGAAGGGAAACCATTTTTGTACCTGTTTATGTTCACTTGATAAACAGAGGAAAGCTAATGCCTCTGTAGTTCCAGAAGAGTCCACAGGGGAATTGGAATCTCTTATCTTAGCCCCCTCCCCCAGAGCGTCAGGCCTGAGATCAAAGCAGATCTGTGCATGTCATTACAGCATTTCCTCCCCATCCCTCCCACATTTTCAAGTCTCCTTGGTTCAGGAGAATGGCCTACATTACCCTGCCAGTAAAAAGTGAAGCCTTTATTCCACAACAATACTAATAAGTAAAAGCAAAATAGCAGCAGCTAGATATCCAACTCCCTTTCCAGACACCTCCCAGATACAAATGCGCAATGCGTGATACAGAATTGCAGAGGTTTTGGCAGCTCTCTGGTCCAAATTTCCATCTATAAAATTTATGCCAAGCCATCGTGTCCTTAAACTTGAATTAATTTGAATGTCTCTAGCAGTGTGTATATCTGTGTGGTGTGTGTGGCACCTGAGACCTCCCAAAGAAGACAACTATTTTGATACCTAAGAATGTCACAATAGAGGACACATCTTTTACATTGTATCCAAATTTGCCTTTTTGTGACCACTGCCCATTTCTCTTGGATCTCTCTTTGGGGACCTAAAGAACAAGTCCAGGGCCACACGTCAGTAGATGTGAAGACAAGACTTAGGACCCCTTGAGCCTTCCTCTTTACTACATCTCTGGGTCTCTCTCCTGATAGTCTCAAGGTGTGGCTTCCAGATACCTCTCTCCCTGGCTGCTTCCTCCCTCCATGTGTTCAGTTGCACCTGCCCACCTCCTGCTGAGAGATGGTCAGCCCCACTCGAGTCCCAATCTGTAGGGGATGGAAACAACCCTCTCCACCACCAGGACCCATAAGTGAGTGCATTTGGGAGCTCACACCTTCAGAAGCTGCCACACCGAACTGCTGCACCATCCACACAGGGGCTCCCACCCCCTGTGCATCTGCTTCTGGACTCCTTCCCGGCTTCTCATAATAAAGCCCAGGTTAGGAAGGAGCAATGTTAATTAGTTATAAGTTGAAAGCTATTATCATAATAATGAAAAGATGAGTAAACGCAAGATCTCCTTCTTTCACAGATGTATTTACAAAAGAAAGATTAATAATGTCATTTTACCCCCAAATCTGCAAGGAGCTCAGCAGATGAAGCACAGAGAAGATGGGAAGGTGGAGGCAGATGCTAAGGTCATCAGGAAGGAGGGAGAGTGTCCCTGCTCTACAGAAAAACACTGAGTTCAGTGACCTTAAGTAGCTCTAAAGGTCATGCAGCAAGTGGTGGAGCTGGGATTGGAACCTGGAATGTCCAACTCCGGCCCTAGAGCTTTCGCTCCTGACCACCCTGCTGCCTCTCGCCGCACTACGCCTTCAACTTCATGATTCTAATATTGGGTAGAGGGTACTGGCCCCATTTTATAAAGAGGAAGACTGAGCTCTGACAAGTAACTCATTTGCCCCAGTCACACAGCCAGAGAAGCTCTGAGAGGTCCGGGTGCCTCTGCCCTGGAGCTCGTGCTCTTTCCTGATTGTGCGTTCCATTCTAGAAGAAACCTGTCTTTCCTGACCCACAGAAAGAACCATCCAAGCAAGTCCCAGACAGGGGTGACACAAAAGTGATTTCCTCAGGCAGCCAGGTCACAACAGCCGCTCAGTACAAGAGCCCAGACTTTGGCATAAAGTTCAGAACCAAAATGCACCTGGAAGGAAAGAAGGAAACCCCCTCCCTTTGATGCATCTTGTAGAGGCAGGGATGGGTGAAACAAACCAGGAGCTGAGTCCTAGTCACAACTGCCACTGCTGTTACCTGCCTGGTGTGTGTTATAGGTTGGGGAACACGGGAACGCCTGATGTGGCTACTACAGAAGAAGTCAGGACTCTCCAAACCCCTACAATCCTCCAAGAACAAATGAATCTTCCAGGAGGTGGAATTTTAAAAAGCTGAGAGACGATGTCTTCACTAACAAAAAAAAAAAAAAAAAAAAAAAAATTAAACGGCCTCAGGGTTCAGAAACTGAAAGGAGAAATAGTCCTAATCCTAATATTAGGCTGGTGCAAAAGTAATTGCGGTTTTTGCCATTAAAAGTAATAGCAAAAACTGCAATTACTTTTGCACCAACCTAGTATTTCAAAACTATGAACCCAGATGTTAGAGGCGAATAAATTCGTAGTAGAATGAAAAAGGCCAAGAAACACTAATGCTCCATCCCTCCTGTTGACCAAACCCAAGGAATTCCCCTCTTCAGCACTCCAGAACCGGATTTTGTCTGTGCTTAACTAGGATTACCTGCTGGGGCGGGGGGGTCCCTGTCTGTCCTCACAACACCTGCCTTCACCCCTACCTCAACCCCACCCCAGCCTTCTCCTCAGCATGTCCAACCTCTATGTATGCTTCAACACTTATTAGTAATAATGCTGGGATTAGGGGACTCACCCACTAATTCTACCCACCTCCAATGTGATTTGTAGAGGAGTCACAAGCAGAATAAACAGAGACAAAGGAAAATACAGCACTACTTTCTGGTTGGCTGGGCTTGGGCACCCAACTGCAACTCTGAAACCTCAGGGAAGTGAGAACAGGCCCCTCATAGTGCCCCAGCCCCTCAGCAGTCCAGAGCAAAGGAAGTTGGCCCAGCATACCAAGCCATGAACACACCCAAGGGTCTGCAAGAACACTCCTGCCTTGAAACCACCCAGGAAGTGGATCCAGGCTTTACCAAGAGCCCTTGGACATTTTGGAGTGTCTGGAGGTCTGTGTTTTCTCTCTGCCTAGACCTCAACTCTCTGTAGCAGAGGTCAGCAAAACGATTCTGTAAAGGACCAGAGCGTAAATATTTTAGAATTTGCAGGCGGCAACTGCTCAACTCTGCTACTATAGCACAAAAGACAATAAAACTTCATTTACAAAAACAAGTGGTAAGTTGGACGTGGTCACGGGCTGCATTTCCCTGCCAGGCTGTCATTTTCTGGCCTCTGTTCTAAAGGACAAGAGTTCTGTCTGATTCATCCTTGTTTTCGCCTTTCAACACTGTGGGTATTCCATAATCCTTTGTGGAAGGAAGAGAGGAAATTTGTTTTCAAAAACCAGATGAACAAAGATAACTACTGAGACCTGGCAAGTCCTAAGGTGTGCTTGGATGTCAAAGCTCAAAGATTAAGTGCAAAGAAGTTCCCAACAGTTTAGGAAAACAGAATTTGGAGTCCACTGAGCAAGGTTAATTACTCTCCTGTGTCAATTTTTTTCCACACTTACAGCAGACCACCTAGTTGAGGAAAATTCCAGATAAAGCACCGTTGTTGAAAATGTACATGTCATCACCATCATGTCCAAGACTGATATTCATGCTTCTGTCTGGAAGGTGAGGATGCAAAGGAGTCTGCCCTGAACCATAAACGTACAGTGGATAACGTTCCTGGACCAGCAATCACACACCAGTAACGCTCATTCCCCTGGGCACCGGGGAGTCTGTCCAAGCATCAGTGAGGGGCCCAAACCTAACGACAAAGGCAAATGCAGCTGGAGAAAAAAACTCCTTCTGGAATGCTTCCTTCGAGTCAGCAAAGAAAAAGCAACAAGACTGAGTTGTATGTATTATGAAACTGAATGAGCTGGTCATGTAAATCCCTTGTTGCTTTAAAAAAAATTTTTGTTTTGTTATGTATTTCCCTCACTGTGTATCCTGGCATCTCACTGTGTATCACTGCCCCAGCTGCAGTGCAGTGATTATTCACAGGTGGGATCATGGCATACGACAACCTTTAACTTCTGGGCTGCTCCTCCTGCTGCAGCCTCTAAAGTAGCCGGGACCGCACGCATGCACCACTATGCCCAGCTTTATTTTTACATTGCCTTCCCAAAAAAGGAGAAAAATGCAACCTAGTCCATATTATTCAATCTTGATAATTGGAGGAATAACTCATCAAATTTGTCATAAGCTTTCGTGGGATGTAGGGTGAAGGCAGAAGAGAAGAAAGAAAGAGAAAATTTAATTTTGTTTTTTAGAATTTGCCAAAAAAAAAACCCATAAATTCCAAAGATTAAATTCTACAGCTCACAATGGAATAAAAATTGATGTTAGCTATAAAAGGTTAGATATTTAAAACCTTAACTCCAAAAACCTTAAAACAATATGCTAACCTATTTCATTAAGGAGGAAGTAAAATATAATTACAGACCAGTTAGGAAAATGGAGAAAAAATACCATTTAAGACTTTCAGGTTGCAGTTAAAGCTGTATTCAAACAAATCTACATACCTTGACCTTTCCTATTAAGTTAGAATGAGAATTTAAAAAATGACCAATGAACTTATAAGTTTAAAATATATAGAAATGCAAGAAAATGAATAAACTAAAAAGAATGTGTAATAAATTCGAAATTTTCTAAATGATAGGACTGATCCATATAATAGCTGGTTCTTTTCAAAAGACTATAAAATACATATATCTTTGGCAAGAGGGAAAAAGATAAAGAAACAACATTAGAAATTGACGAGGTGAATATGCCAAATTCAATTCTTCTTTCATTCTGCAAGTATTCATTGATCATCTGTGAAGTGGCAAAAACTGGTGACACAACAATGAATTAAGCAAAATCTCTGCTTTAGCTCACTGTAAAGGAAAAAGATAAGTAATTGCATTTATGGTGAGTTATGAAACATACGCAAATTTTATGAAAGACTACTATGTGAAACTATGCTAGAAAACTACATCTCCTAGAAATGCACTATTTTACAGGAAAATATAAAATCAAAACTGATTTGACTACATAAATAACCATTATTTTAAAACTTAAATATACATCAAATTTGCCTTCAAAAACGGTGCAATGACAGGTGGCTTTGCAGGCTACTTCTGAAAAGCCTTCAGGGAACTGATGATTCTGATGCTTCATAAACTGATCTACAGTCAAAACAAGAGACAGGGACCTCATGCCCTTTAAGCCACCAGTAAAACCCTGCTACCGAGCTAAAGTGGGACAAAGCAGAGAACAAAACAGCTTCACTTTGGGATGTTAAAGGTAAAATCAAATACAACTCTACTATCTGTTACCCAGAATTGTGAAAGTGAAAAAGTTCTGAAACCTGTTTTGTTTGTTTGTTTCACAAGTGATCTGGTGGCAATGGCCTGTGCTGTCCACACTCCCCTCCCTTCCACATAACCCTCATCGGGCGCACCTATGACGGAGGCGTACAGGAATGTAAAATCTCCAGCTTCCTTGTCCCCACAGCCCTAAAGAGTCATCTATACTGTTTCCAGAACTCCCTTGTGCAAGTGAGCTAGAGTCACCTTCTGGGAGACTGCGTGGTATCATACCCTTGTTGGTTTCCTTCTCTTCCATCTGTGTATCCTGGGAACACTTCTGAATCAATCACTCTCATATGAACCCTTGTCTCGGGGTCTGCTGCTGGGAAGCCCATCTTAAGACAGTAAAAAAAATCTGACCTAAACTGCTTTTGCGGATACACCTGACCTGAGCCTATTTATAGCATTATTTATCTGACTTCACTTTGAAGTCATATGTTTGGTTGCACAAATATTAACGTGTTTGATTAAGGAGTACTTCCTCAGACTCTACTGGGGCTATTACATAACATTCACAATATACGCATCATATTACCTCCCTAAAATCTAATAAAATATGAATTACAAACACATTTTGCCCAAAGGGTTTCAGACAAGGGATTAAGGAGCTGTATAAAACACTAGTAAATCAAATCTAGCACTATATTAAAGGGATAAAACCCATAGCCAATTAAAGTTAATTACAACAATGGTTTAATATTTAGAAATTTAGTTATACAATTTGTAAAAATAATAGGTCAATGGAGTAAAACCACATGACAATCTCAACATTTGTTCCTCATATAAAAATAACCTAGAAATAGCATGTGAATTCCTCAAAATGATTAAGAATATTTATGTGAAAAAACAGTCATCACACTTAATAAAATTTCAGAGCATTATAATTAAATCAGAAAAAAAAGATATCTGCTATTATTATTTAACTTCATTCTGGATTTTGTAGCACAAGCACAGCAATAAAAATAAAAGAGCTGTAAGTATTAAAACAGAGAAGAGAGAAGTATCATTATGTGTAGATGATATTATTGTCTACCTTCAAATCCAAGGGCATAAAAACTGTTGGAAATAAGATTTTTAGTATGGGAGCCAGATATAAAATATGTGCCTAAAACCACATCTATTTATACGAGCAATAGCCAATTAGAAAATATAACAGAAACATTTAACCCATATAGAAAAGAAATAAAGATAAATAAAAAATAAACAAGAAATATGCAAGACCTTAAAAAAGAAAACTCTTAAACTCCACCAAAGGGCACAACACAAGCGATTTGAGTAAATGCCAGGAGGTATCTTGTACTTAGATAAGAGAAACCAACATTGTGAAAATGCCTGAGGTCTCTAACTTAATCTATAAATCCAATACAGAGCCAACCAAAGTTCAAACAAGATTTCAGGGGAGCACCTGACAAAATCATTCTAAAATTTTTCTGGGAGAATAAAAATGCAAAAATGCCTGGGAAACATTTGAGATTTTAGAGTACTGGGGGAATAATCCTCTCCAACATGAAAACATATCACAGCTACAGTAGTAAACCAAGATAGTATCGCTGTATGGATAGAAAGAAATAAATAAAAGCTAATTAGACCCCAAAATACATATTATTCTGGTTGCATATCCTGTAAGTAGAAAACATATGAATTATTCAGTAAGAGGTATTAGGACAACTAGCTATCATCTTGAAATAAAATGATAATAAAATAAGATCTCTATCTCACTCCTTACACCAAAATAAGGGCCTGATATGTTAAGGATTTAAATTTAAAAAAGAAAGAGAGGAAAGGAATAAGGGAGGGAAGGAAAGAAGAACCATAAAAGTACCAGAAAAAAAAGAAAGTATATTTCATGAGAGTGAGGAAGGCCTTTCTGATGAAGACATGAAAATGAAAAATCAATAAAATACTGTTCAATTCCCAGCTATGAATGAAAACATATGGTGTTTGGTTTTCTGTCCCTGCGATAGTTTGCTCAGAATGATGGTTTCCAGCTTCATCCATGTCCCTACAAATGACATGAACTCATCCTTTTTTATGACTGCATAGTATTCCACTGTGTATACGTGCCACATTTTCTTAATCCAGTCCATCATTGATGGACATTCAGGTTGGTTCCAAGTCTTTGCTATTGTGAATAGTGCCACAATAAACATAAGTGTGCATGTGTCTTTATAGCAGCATGATTTATAATCCTTTGGGTATACACTCAGTAATGGGATGGCTGGGTCAAATGGTATTTCTAGTTCTAGATCCTTGAGGAATTGCCACACTGTCTTCCACGATGGTTGAACTAGTTTACGGTCCCACCAACAGTGTAAAACTGTTCCTATTTCTCCACATCTTCTCCAGCACCTGTTGTTTCCTGACTTTTTAATGATCGCCATTCTAACTGGTGTGAGATGGTATCTCACAGTGGTTTTGATTTGCATTTCTCTGGTGGCCAGTGATAATGAGCATTTTCTCATCTGTCTGTTGGCTGCATAAACACTTGGACACAGGGTGGGGAACATCACACACCAGGACCTGTCGTTAGGAGATATACCTAATGTAAATGAGTTAATGAGTTAATGGGTGCAGCACACCAACATGGCACATGTCTATTGGGAAATAATTTGAAGCTGGAACATTTAGCATTCTTTTGCCCAGTGTTTCCCAAAGTGTGGCACCCAGACCAGCAGCATCTGCATCACCTGGGAGCGTGTGAGAAATCAATTTCTTGGATCCACCCCAGACCTCCTAAATCAGAAACTCCAGGCATAGAGCCAGCAATCTGTGGTTTAACAAGCCTTCCATGTGATTCTAATATAGCTAAAGTTTGAGAACATGTCTCCAATCACTTACAAGTTAAGAAAACTAAGACTCAGAGAGCTTAAATGACTTGCTTCAGACCTGCAACTAGAATGCGTCAGGGCTGGGATCTGAACCCAGAGCTTTCTGTTTAGCAAACCACGGCCTTACACACTGGGCTACAGTCCTTTTTAATGTATTGTTTGTGTGGTATAAATTCAGGGAATACAAATTTACTTTTAAAACTACAAATAATGTTCTTAAATGTCATTATAATTAGCTTTAGAATTGGCTTTTTAAAATTTATGAAGGTGACAACAGAGCAGGAAATTATGCTAATCTTATCTCCTTTCATTTAATTCCATCTACATCACAGGACTCGTGTGTGGACAACAGGGACAAGTTTGCCCTGTCTCCCCAAAGTCAGCAACATCGAGTTGCAGGAAAGCACCTAAAAGAGCCTTGCCAGCCTTGGGCAAAGGCCATAACGTGCCACCTACTTCCCTTAGATCATCGTACAAGGGCTACCTCTTCCAAGAATCATTTTTGGCTGGAAAGTAAACCTAGGTGTCCTATGGTGAGCAAATGTGGTGTTTACTGTCATGCCAAATATTCTGTGACAAGTGTTGGGAAGCTGCAGTCCACAGGCCAAATATGGCCCACTAGCATTTTTGTAAATAAAGTTTTATTGGAACATAGCTAAGCTTATTTGTTTGTGTATTATCAATAGTTTTCATGCTACAGTGACAAAATTGAGTACATGAGGCAGAAATATGTCCCACAAGACCTAAAATATTTACAACCTGTCACTTTACAGAAAATGTTTACTGACCCTTGGTCTAAATGGTTGTCACTCAAATCGAAAGAGAACTGATTTTTGCATGACTGAACTCAAGTTCGAGGACTGACATGTACCAGAATCTGATGTTCAGAAAGTCCTTTACCCTCCCTGAGCCTCAATTTCCCCATTTGTATAATAGCTGCTCCATTGAACTGTGGTGATGATTAAATGGAACAAGACATGTTAAAGGCCTGGTGCACAGCGGGTGCTCATTACCGGCTATTTGCCTCTCTTCCCCTGCTTAGGTACAGAGATTCCTAAAGACCAGCGGTGCCATTGCTCCAGCACATAGTAGGTACATTGTTTATTCGGGGCCAATTCCCTTTGCAAATTCAGAATGCAGAGGCTCTGCGAAGCCTGTAGGCTGCAATTTAAAATGTCTCATCGTCCAGTGATCCAAGGGATAATTTACTAACCAGGCAGCACACTTAGACACTATACATCACCTCCTGAAGCCAAACTTGTCCTGCCCAGAGCCAACAGTCAGCCATGGCCTGAAAATGAAAAATGGGCTCCTGGGGATAGCGGAGGCAAAGAGAAAGGGGAATAACTGCAAAACTCTGTTCCCACAAATCACTGCCTCCAGAAGAGTCCCCGCTTGGTGACCTTAGACTCTTTCACAAGCAGAGGTTTTAGAACTCTCAGCTGCCTCAGAACAGAGAGCTCAATCTGCCTCTTGGTCAAGCACAAGAGCAGTCACACAAGGTAAGTTGCCTTGGACCCAGGTAGTGAGAAGGGCATTCTTCCACCCACCCTGCACCCGCCATCTCTCTCTCCTCCCACCCGCCATCTCTCTCCCCTCCCACCCGCCATCTCTCTCCCCTCCCACCCGCCATCTCTCTCCCCTCCCACCCGCCATCTCTCTCCCCTCCCACCCGCCATCTCTCTCCCCTCCCACCCGCCATCTCTCTCCCCTCCCACCCGCCATCTCTCTCTCCTCCCACCCGCCATCTCTCTCTCCTCCCACCCGCCATCTCTCTCTCCTCCCACCCGCCATCTTTCCAAGATTTCCTCTCTCCCAAGCGCTAATGGTTTATACCACTTTCTCCTTCCAATTTGAACTTCTGTCGTCTCAGATCATCTTAACTGTGGTTTTGTGCCACATCTTTGCTATTCTCCTCCTACTCCAACCATGTTACCATCCATATGTAGAATCATCAATTTTCAGTGCCAAGTATCCTATTGCCTGGTGTACTGTGCAATGGTCCATGGTCACGTGTGGCCCATCTGAATCACAGAAAGGATACAGACAACCTGTAAGCACTGGGTGAGATAAACACATCATGCCTCTGGCCTCCAGGACTCTGGTCTTAATGAAAAGGAAGCCTTCTTTTGCCAGAGCGAGGTGCGCCAGATGCCAGGAACCTGGTCCCCTGCAAGGTGAAGTGTTGATTGCAAATACACTGCATCTGGCAGGGGTGTGAGAGGCTAGCAAAGGACGCCCTCCCTCAGCCCTCAGGGAGGCACTGGGAACATCCTTTGATGGGTTAATTGTACTGATTAATTTCAGTACAAAAGGTAGAAGAGTGAAGAGCTCCATATCCTGAGAAAAAATGAAAGACAAAAAGACAAGAGGGTCAGGAATTAGGGCAAGAAGGAAAGAGAAAAAAATAAGCAATACTTAGTATTAACTCAGATTTTATTGTGTGCTAGATATAAGCTAAATAATTTGTCTGAATTATCCTGTTCAATCCTCATAACCTTTAAGGAAGATTTGAGTGTTGACTCTGTTTTACAAATGAAGAAATCAGGTCTCAGAGAGCATAACTCATTTTCCCAAGGTTACACAGCCTACAGGCGGCCAACCCCGCCTTCAGCCTTCCTGCCTCTGAGGTTCACAATCCTAATCTGCTTCATTCCTTTGCACAGATGTGAGTTAAAGTTCAAGGACAGACCAGGGAACACGCACAGAGACCCCAGGCCACAGACTTGTAAAATTGTCCAGTCCAGCCTTCCTATTTAACAAATGGGTAAACTAGCCGGGCCGGGTGGCTCACGCCTGTAATCCCAGCACTTTGGGAGGCCCAGGCGGGTGGATCACGAGGTCGGGAGATCGAGACCATCCTGGCTAACACGGTGAAACTCCGTCTCTACTAAAAATACAAAAAAGTAGCCGGGTGTGGTGGCGGGCGCCTATAGTCCCAGCTACTCAGGAGGGAGGAGAACGGTGTGAACCTGGGAGGCGGAGCTTGCAGTGAGCCGAGATTGCGCCACTGTACTCCAGCCCAGGCGACAAAGTGAGACTCCGTCTCAAAAAACAAAATAAAATAAAAAACACACAAACGGGTAAACTGAGGCCTGAGGCAAGAATATGACCTTTTCAGGGTCACCCAGTGAGTCATCAGCCTGAATAATGTGAAGAAGATGATTTATTTTTATTTTTTTTAAGACAGAGTCTCACTCTGTCGCCCAGGCTGGAGTGCGGTGGCCAGATCTCAGCTCACTGCAAACTCCGCCTCCCGGGTTCACGCCATTCTCCTGCCTCAGCCTCCCTAGTAGTTGGGACTACAGGCACCCACCACCTCGCCCGGCTAGTTTTTTTGTATTTTTTTAGTAGAGACGGGGTTTCACCGTGTTAGCCAGGATGGTCTCGATATCCTGACCTCGTGATCCGCCCGTCTCGGCCTCCCAAAGTGCTAGGATTACAGGCTTGAGCCACCGCGCCCGGCCAGGAAGATGATTTTTTAATAAAGTGCTTTCATATCACAAGGCTGAGAAGTGGGTAAGAATTCCCTACTTCCTAGTTTTGTGATGTCTTACCCAGAAGTGGGTAAGTCTTCTCAGATTCAGAGCTTCTTTCTTCTTCCTCTGTCTGCTTGCCCCACCACAGAGAACCGCTGACATGCCCAAGTCTGATCTCTTGTGATGCTGGCCTAAGGGAGTCCCAGGGCTTGTTCAATGGACAGACACCCAGGAGAAGTGTTTGCGAGATGGCATTATTGTGGTTCGAGTGGTCCAAGGCAGATGGAGCAGGACCCTGGAGAGCAGCAACAATCCGGCTGCCAGCATGAGAAAATGATTAGGCCTAGGCAGAATTTGGAGCCCCTGCCAGCCTTAGGTCCTGGCAGGAGACCAGAAAACAAATCCAGCCAGGAAGCCCAGCAGAAGGGCAAATCCACAGGCGGGCAGGGGCTGAGAGAAGAGAGAAGGTGAGTCTCACTAGAGGGCAGTTGACCAGGAGTGGCCACCTGCATACGTGGGACTTAGGGCAGCCTCAAAGGCTGGTGGTGACAGTGTCTGCGAGGGAGACTGGCCAGGGAAGATTACAGTTTCCCACTCTCCAGGAAGACTTGCACAGTGGAGAGTGGGCTGCATAGCTACTAATCCTTTCCAATGTGTCACTCCTGCTGTGATCAAGTACATTATAAAGTCCTCAGGAACAGATTTTATAATGTACTGTAAAGGGGATTGAAAAAGGGACATCTCCCTCTTTTCAGAATTGCCAACATGAATGGCATGGATTCAAGTCTGGCCTCAGCACCTCCCTGCCGCATGGCCTTGTTACTGAGGCAGCCCCTTCAAGCCTGTGCTACTCCACCTGTAAAACAGGGACACTGATAGCACCCACCTCCAAGTATTGTCAGGAGGATTAAATGCAGCAAGGTGCATAAGACACTCAGCACAGGGTTCTTCTCATCCTAAGTAGTAGACAGCCAGTGTAGTGCACGGTGCAGACAACTCAATAAAATATTATTGAACAGATTAAAAGTTTCATACAGAATTCATTTAACTTGTTAAAGCAAGGAAGTGAGCAGCTGCGGTGTAAAGGCTTTTTGCTTTTAACTACTCAAAATCAAATTGTTATTCCACTCTCCTATCCCTGCACTCAACGCTAAGGTTATTTGGCAGGTCTGGCATATGACTACTTAAGATGGGGTAACAGCCTCTAATTAAGCCTTAAAATGTCACTGTAAGATGGGCAGGCAGGAAGGAACGTCTCCTCAGGAAAACATTTCTGGGCCAGGCTTGGGCCAGAGAGCTGTCAATCAAGAGATTATTATGTTTCAGAGTATTACACCCAAATAAATATTGAGACCCAGGAGGGAGTATCCTTGAGGATAATTTCTTTTAGAAACAGAGCACCCAAGTCCAAGGGGCAGAGGATTTGGCCCAGATCCCCTAAGTTAGTAGCATTCCTTCCAAAATACCTCTTCTCTCTAAAATTCCTCCCTTCAGTTAATTTCATTAGCGCTATTTGGTACTGACACAGCCTCCATGGGCAGATCAGATACAATAACCCAATCTTTATTTGTTTATTGAGCAACTACTTTGTGCCAGGCACTGGGGCAAAGCACCAAGCAAGATAGAGACGAACTCTTTCTTTTCTCTTTTCTTTTTTTTGAGTCACAGTCTTGCTCTGTCATCTAGGCTGGAGTCCAGCAGTGTTATCTCGGCTCACTCTTACTTCAACCTCCTGGGCTCAAGTGATCCTCCTACCTCAGCCTCCCAAGTAGCTGGGACTACAGGCATATACTACCATGTCCCGCTAATTTTTCTTTTTTTTTTTTGTAAAGACAGTGTCTCACTATGTTGTCTAGGCTGGTCTCGAACTCCCGGGCTCAATCAATCCTCCTGCCTCAGCCTCCCAACGTGCCAGAATTACAGGTGTGAACAACCACACCAGGACAATCCCTACCGTTTTGAGTTTATAACCTCCTGGGAGAAGAAGGACAAGCATAAGAATACAAATAATGATTCCAAACAGCAATTACAGATGACAAAGGGAAAAAGGGATGAAAGGAGGCAAGGGAGGCAAACTTAGATTCTATAGCTAAGAAATGTCTACTGAGCCAAAAAACTTGGAAACTCACAAGGACTAAGCCATGCAGAGTTCAGGAATGGGCATTCCAAAGAGATGGAAGAGTGAGTGCAAAGGCCAAGAAATGGGTGCACACAGGGGAGGGGATAAGAGGTGAGTAGGGGTAGTATCATGCAGCATCTCGCAGACCACACTAAGATTTTATTCCAAATGCAAAAGGAAGCCAGATGCAACAGAGAGCCATGAGGGTAACGTGTTCTGTTTTATGAATTAAGACAATCACTGCAGTTGGCAACAAAGAAGGCTAGCAGTGGTGGGAACTCAGAGAAGCACTCAGGGGCCCATACTAATGCAGCTGTCATATCTGTCCCATCCAAGGCCTAAAAACGCTACTGAGGCCAGGCACGTGGCTCGCGCCTGTAATCCCAGCATTTTGGGAGGCTGAGGTGGGCAGATCATGAGGTCAGGAGATCGAGACCATCCTGGCTAACACCGTGAAACCGTGGCTCTACTAAAAATACAAAAAATTAGCCGGGCATGGTGGTGCATGCCTGTAGTCCCAGCTACTCAGGAGACTGAGGCAGGAGAATCGCATGAACCTGGGAGGCGGAGCTTGCAGTGAGTCTGGGTGACAGAGCAAGACTGTCTCAAAAGAAGAAAAAAAAAAAACCTACTGAAAACTTCCTCCCTGGGCTAAGATGGCTTGGGCGGTGGGGCTGAGATGGGGCTGCGGTGGGGCTGAGATGGGGCTGAGGTGGGGCTGCGGTGGGGGCACATCCCCACGGTGTTCTCCCGTGGCTTCACCTCATCTCACTAGGAATCTCCCTGGACCCAAGGAACCAGTCATCCCAACACCAGCATCCTGCACAGTTCCGAGACTGGCCCTAAAGACAACCTGGGTTGCAATGAACACTTACTCAACTAAAATGAACTCAGTAGGCAATCCCTCAGGAGATACAAGCTCTGCTATTGACGACGGCTCACAGTGAGACAAGGATAATGGGTTCAAATCTTGTTAGCAAAGTCAGAGAACTGAGAAATTTCTGAGAGCTCCAAAGAATAATTTCCCTTCTGCTTTCAATATTTTTGCAGGATGAGAAATCCTTCATAGGGCGGCCAGGAATAATTCTTGGGCAATTATTCAGCATGTCTTGGACTGGTTTTGCTTCTTTTCATCAAGTTAAAGATCATTCAACGCCACAGTTTCTTTTCAATACCACCTTCCCTTCCCCTCCCTCCTCCCTCCTCCCCTCAGATCTATGCCTCATAATCTGTTTTCCCCATTCGCCCTCCGCCTTTCTCCCCCATCCTCCTCCACGCCTGATGCTTCTCATGTTTCATCTTTCTTGAGAACCCACAGTGCTGCGCTTGAGCTCAGCAACTCCCAACTTTTTTATTTGACATCCCAGTGTGTCTCCAGTCATCTCCAGGGGAGTTTTGAAATTCATTTTCATTCACTTTAATTTAAAAAAGAAATATAGGCCATTTAGTTCTTTTAAGAGGGGGAAATGGAGTGTCACTCAACCAGCAGGGAGGTGAATCCTGACTTCAGCTATTAGCGTATTGGGCAAAGTGGCTCTCTTTCAAGCATTCTTGGTTCTTGGGTGGCTTAAGCAAGTAGTGTTTTGCTAATGTCTGAGAGACATTCACTCTTGGGGGGCAGGAAAATAAAGTTCAGGGAGAAAAGAGACATAAGAAAACTAATGCTTTCTATTAACTCCATTTCCAATAAAGTAGGAATTCAACTAAATAACTCTCATCGCTCATCCATTAAGTCATTATATTCAACAACTTATTTAGTATTTAACATTTTCCAGGACCAAGTAATGATGCTAATCATACTAATGATGATGATGATGATGATGACAATGATGATAACAGCAGCTAACATTTTATTCAGCTCACGCAATCTGTGTCAGGTAGAGTTCTACAATAATTACCTCAATTAATCCCCCACAGAACTCCATAAAATAGGGGCTCTTTTGTCCCTACTGCAGAACAGAGGCTGAGAAAAGTTAAACAAAATTACCCAAAGTCCCACCAATTTAAGTGGAATTTGAACTCAGGACTGTCTCATCACCACCATGACACACTGCAGCTTTGTCTCAGGGTTACAAAGGCAAATGAGGCACAGCCTTCCTGCAAGGATCTCACCTTGGTAGTGGGCAAAACGGGCAGGTAATCAACTGCATGGATCGTTTGGAAAAGCCATTGAAGAGAACCTGGGAGTACAGAGGTGGGGTCTCTGCTCAGCCTGGAAGCAGAGAATGCATAAAGATCTACTTCCAGAAGGAGGTAAAGAACTCCTGGGAGTTGGCTGGGCAGAGGGGGTGGGGTCCAGGAGAAAAGGGCTTCCAGAGAGATGAAAAAGAGAGGAAGGGGTCACTCAGGAGGATGGACCATGCCTGAGAAATGCAGATATATGGAAGAGTCTGGTGCCAGGGGTTGGTGGATAGACGGTCCAGGAGCCCTGGCTGGGGAGACTGTCAGGGGTCCAGTGGTTATTCAGTTGCCTTCTGGCAGGCTAACTATGGGTCCCAGGGAGCCAGGGAAGGGGGTGCACAACAGTGTGGCACAACCAGTCGTGGAACCTTAGACATGGCCCCATGGCAATCCAGATTTGGCGATACAGAAACAGGTTCAGGGAGCCCACCAAGAAAGATGTCTGATAGACATCTAAGCAGGCATGAGCAGACGAGGGCTTGGCCCCAGGCAGTGGCCCAGGGGGTGGGAAACAGCAGATATTTGAGAGAGGCTAAGGAGAGAGAAATGATGGGTGTTGGTGACCCTTATAGAGAAGTCTAAGAATACTGGCCATTATTTTTCTAAATTCTCCTGGGGAAAAAATGTTTCTTCTTTTATTTTTCTGGCGATAGTGAATTTCTAATGTATGTTTGCCATCTGCTCCACAACAGACAGGCAAATAGGATTAACAAAGTGACAAAGTTTATGACATGGAGAGAAGCCCTGTCCTGTCCTTGGGCCTGTAGGGGGAGAGAGATGGCTGACCCAGAGCAGTCTTCCTGCAAGTGACCCTCATGAAGACACCTGCTGGCCTCTGCCCATCCACCCTCCATCAGAGGTAACACATCTGCCCTGCTCTTCTCCACAACACCCTTGGCCTGACTCCCAAGAGCAGCAGCGGTGTCAGATGAAGCCGTCAGCAGGGATACCTGATGGCTAAACAAGAGAAGGAAACGAGGCTTGGATACTCAGCAGCTGGTTCTGCCTCAGAGGCTGTTACCCTGTTCCCCATCTCTCCTTCAATCCCAGAAACAGAAGAAAAGAAGACCAATCACCTCTCAGCCCCATTATTCTAGATC
Organism: Macaca nemestrina; assembly: GCF_043159975.1. Classification (NCBI taxonomy): domain Eukaryota; kingdom Metazoa; phylum Chordata; class Mammalia; order Primates; family Cercopithecidae; genus Macaca; species Macaca nemestrina. Next base: position 21,764,042 of record NC_092139.1, on the reverse strand, counting down.
CAGGTCCATGGTGGTAGAGCAGATTGTGGAGGTTAACATTCAAATTCAAACAGTAGCAGCATTCTGTCAGTACTTTTAATACGAAAGAGTGTATATCCTTTGGATAAAGCAGACCCAATTTATGTATCTAATGTATGATCTCTTCAATTCATAAAAGGCCAGGTAAAACATACATACAAACATGCATACATACATAGACACATACTTACTTTGAAAGCTCAAAACACAAAGCCATCTCTCTACTTCAACATCTGAAAAATATTATCTTTTCAATGTATTTCCCAAGAAGTAAGAAGATGGTAAAAAGGAGTATAAATAACAGAAAAAAAAGTATAAAACCTGATTATCATCTTGAATCCCAATATCTCAGACACAGGTAGACCCAAGGCTTTGGAGAATCCATTCCTTGTGTACAACTCAATTCCTGCCGAGCCTGTGTGACCAGACAGACAAGGGCAGACTGGCTTTGTGTTTAAACCCTAAATGATACCATTGACATGAGGCTTTCAGTTCTCCTGCCCAAGTATTTCCTAGGGAAATCACTCTGGCGAATAAGCTTTCCTGGGGGCAACTGGTACCCTCTTTCAGCTCTAAATATGCTTTAGGTAGCAGCATGAGGCCTGTTCATCCCTGCCCTGTTTATGTATCTACTAAATGAGATAGGAGCGAGAAGACCTAGGCTCAAGGACCTGCTTTGCCACTACCCGACTATAGAGATTAGACTAATCATGGGATCTCCCTGAGCCAGTGGCTATCAATAAGAGCAATTGCTAATATTTCCTGAGCTACTGGGGTACCATCAGCTTTATGTTAAGCAGTTTACATGGATTATTTCAGCCAATCCTTCCAGTGTTTTATGGTACCCCTTTCAAAGGGGAGGCTGTCAGTGGGAGTCCTGGGCAGCTGACCACAAGCATCCTCAGTGTGGTCTCCGAGCTCCAGGTCACCACACAGGTTGCCAAGGAAGGGAAGATGCAGCTTGTAACAAGGCTGGTTCATTCAGCCCTTACTATGGGGCAGGCACTGCACTGACCCTGTTGGAAAACAGGGAGAGACAAGAGCGTGGCACTGCCTTCAGGGAGGGCTGTGGCATTGGGACACACGATTGGTGGTGATGGTATTGGGCTAGTTCACTTGGTTTAGGTAGAATTTCAGCTGGACAAGAAGATGGGAAGGGAGTTCCAGGGAGAGGGCACTGTAAGGACAAAGGTCTGGCCAGCTTAGCTACTAAAGGCCCAGACTGGTGCTGAGCAAGGCCACGACCACACAGGCAGTGCATTCACAGGCCGTCTACGACCAGCTCCCCTCATTCTACATCTCTGCTCATTGACAGACCCAGACCTGGGCCAGTGGATTTCTGCTCATACCACAAGGTTCAAATCCATTACAGAAAACCAGTAATGACCTAACCTTTGACACTGGGTAAACATAAGCTCTGATCCTGGGTCTACCTCTTCACAGATGAATAACCTTGGGCAGGCCACTTCACTTCTCTGAGCCTCATCTGAAACACGGAAATCATGTGACTATTATAACCCAAATGTTGGGGTACATAGCAAACTTTCCATTCACCCCTTTCCTGATAACAGAACCTCCCTCTCTGGTGAGGAACTCATCCCATGGGATACAGATGGGCCTGATCTCTGTCCTCCGTTCCCACTGTCAGGAGCACAGGCCTGAAGCTTGACCAATCAAAGCCAATCCCATCTCCTGGGAGCACTGATAGGTTCTAAAATGAGAAAGTGACCCAACCTCCCTCAATCTGAATCCTCCCAGGGCAGTTTTTTTGAGACTGTCAGAAGAAAGTGGCTCTATTCTCTGGCATGACAAATTCTACAAGTGACAGAAATCTAAAGCATCTGAATATATAGAACATTCTAGAGAATGAGCTCAATAGAGAGAAAGCAAAGTATAATAGAACCAAGATATATGGAGAGGTGGTGAGAGGCTGAAAGCATGTTTGCATGTTCCAGTGACAGTCTTTGAGCTCTTGGATCCAGCTATATCTGAAATCCGGGCCACTCCTTAAACTTCCTACATATATGAGCCAATAATATTGCCCTTCCTTTACTAACTCCAGTTTGAATTGGGTCTCTTGCCACAAAGGTCCTGTCCAAAGCCTGGTAAGTAAGTTGGCTACAAAGATTAAATAAGTCGCAGTTAAGTCAAACGGCGAGCCCCTGCATTCTGTGCATTTCAATCAATGCTCTTTCCCTTCCCTTAGTTCCAGTTCTCTTGTCCTAGGCAGATGTGAATCTGTAATAACTACAGAGTATTTGTAGACACTTAAACTGCCATCAAAATGTTCTTAGACAAAACTAAATCATTCGGTTATAAAAGTAAGACACAAACATTTGGCCAAATCATCTCTTTAAAACTCCGCTCCAATCCACCCATTTCAGGAAGCTGCCCCAGATCTTGGTCACTTATGGTCCTTCCAGCCACACTCGGTAACTGTTAAAAAAAAAAAAAAAAAAAAAAAAAAAACTACTACATTATTTTATAAATCAAATTCCTGTGTTTCAACTGCAACTCTTACGGAACTGCAGCTGTATCTCTCTAGGAAAATAATCTCATCAAAGACATTATTTGACTCTAAAATTCAGCAAGCTTTAAACAACTAAACAGTTAAAGGAAAAATTATATAGCAAGGTAGATAAATAAAATCCTATTTCACTAATAACTTTTTTCACCAAATTGAAATTATATGCCTCCAGGGGAACCAACATGAAAACAATTAGGTAAAAAAAAAAAAATCACTTGAAAATGTAGCAAACTTTTACAAAGTTAAACTTTTAAAGGTAATTTTGATTTTACATTTTAAAGGATAAATGTGAATGAATGAAAAATTCCTGGAAGTACTTTTGATACTTGAACTAATGGCCTCATGGAAACAAAATAATAAAAGATGAGCTGAACACAGCACACATAATAGAAGAATCTTGGGCTCTCGTCATGGGATTCCCCATGTCCCCAAAGACAGCCCAGTCTGGCAGCCCAGCCTCCCTTACTGGCATGAGGTAAAAGCAATTGCCTTTATATTGGTAGACTTGGCAGGAAACACAGCAACACAACAGGGGTAATGACTCAAAATTTAGCATAAATGAACAAAGAAACATGTTTACTGAGTCTACCTGGCTATTCTGTAAAACAAAACATCACGTGCTATCTATAAAAAGCCAGTTCTCTGGACTACAAAAGCAGTTCACTTACTCAACAGATGTTTATTGGGTATTTGGTGTGTGCCATGCACCATGCAAGGGTTGGAGACACAGCACAAAGCTAGGTGTGGCCCCTGCCCTCAGGGAGCTTTCAATCTTGTTTGTGCAACAAAAAGTGTGCAAATAATTGCATAATTCTGAACTTCAATGCGTGTATTTGCATTTGAATCTACAAGTTTATTAATGCTTTGTGAAGAACTTCAAAGAAGATGAGGTCATTCTATTTCCCTTTTAAAAAATAGGTTTATTGAGATATAATTCAGATACCATATGATTCACCATTTAACATGTACAACTCAATAGTTTCTGGTGTAATCACAGATCTATGCAACCATCACCACAGTCAATTATAGAGCATTTTCATCACCACAAAAAGAAACCATATCCTTTACTAATCGTCCTTCAATCTCCCCAAATGCTTCCAACTTTAAGTAATCACGAACACACTTTCCATCTCCACAAATTTGCCTCTTCTGGCATTTCTTGGCTAAGTTCAACATAGAATTACCAGATAACCTGGCAGTTACATTCTTAGGTATAGACCCCAAAGATGTGAAAATGTAAAGGTGTTCAAACAAAAAAACTGTAACTGAAACGTTCATAGCAGCATTGTTCACAATAGGCAAAGGTGAATATGGCATATCTATATGCTGGAATATGCCTCAGACATAAAAAAAAGGAGTGAAGTACTAACACATGCTACAACATGGGTGAGCCTTGAAAACATGCTAAATGAAAGAAACTAGTCCCAAAACACATATGACTTAATTCCATTTTTATGTATTTCCTTGGCCTGAAAGTTATCTTCTTGTATTCCTTCTCCCTCTTCCCCATCACCCACCCATCCTCTGTGATCTCACACCCACCCCCTCCATTCTGTCCCCAGGGCCACTGTTGTGGATGCCAGCATCAGTGCTCATACCTGGATCATGGCAGCAGACTCCTCTTTGGTCCCTTGCCCCTGGGCTTTCCCCTCCAACCTACCCTATGCACCAGCTGCCAGGGTGGTTCCTCTAAACACAAATCTGGCAGGGCTGATCACAACCCATGAGTGGCAGCTCCATCCACCGTCATCCACTGAATTAAAGCAATCCCCATCACACACAAACTCCCAGGCACCAGCATCCATCATTCACATAACAGACATGGAGCCATCCAGCATGATGAAGTTCCCTGGATCCTGCACTCTTCACTACCCACTTGTGTTCCTGCCTCTGTTTGTGCTCTGCCTGGATTCCTGCCTTCGTCTTTCCTGCCTAGAAATACTGCTCTGTCTTCCAGATAGTTCAATCCTTCTCCAATACTGAGCTGGCCACCACCCTGGCGACTGCCCTCCACAGTGTTTGAGGACTCCTTAATTAATCACTGCTAAAAACCAGGAGCTGTATCTGCTCACCACTATATCCCCAGGAACTAGCACCGAGCCTGCCTTGCACATTTTCCCAATGAAAATGATGGAGAAAGGAACAAAAGAAATGGGGGAAGAAGTTAATACATATTTCTCAGAAATTAATACATATTTCTAAATAACTTAGGTACCTAATTATCAATCAACAAATGACTACTGTCTCAGATATTGAAAACATCTTGGCCTCCTTAAGCGTTTTTTCCTCAGACTCCCCCAGTCTCATGAGGGACAAAATAAAACTCCAGAGGTGAAAACAATAGCAACAATAAAGAAACCGCAAGAAGCCTCAGCTCAAGTCCCAACCAGGGTAAGAGTAAGAAGTCCTGCCTTCCTAGAGTCTTGTTCATTTTAGAAGCTTTACCTCCAATCTACTTGAGAAACAAAATAGGGACTGGTAGAGAAGAGTTAACAGAAGCATCAAACTGGAAACATTACTAAGGTTTTAGGACCTTGATTTTAAAACCTTGGTTCTCAGCCAGGCACAAGGGCTCACACCTGTAATCCCAGCACTTTGAGAGGCAGAGGTGAGCAGATGGCTTGAATCCAGGAGTTCAAGACCAGCCTGGGCAACACAGTGAAACTTCATCTCTACCAAAAAATACAAAAATTAGGCATGGTGGCATCTGCATATAGTCCCAGCTATTTGGGAAGCTGAGGACAGAGGATGGTTTGAGCCCAGAAGGTCAAGGCGGCAGTGGGCCATGATTGTACCACTATACTCCACTCTGCGCAACAGAGTGAAACCCTGTCTCCAAAAAAAGAAGGGGAAAAAAAAAAAAAAAAAAAAAAAAAAACCTTGGTCCCTGATCTCTACCTCCCAAATCTGAGCTTTTAGGCTTTTGCCTTCATTTCTATTTTCTGGAATCCTGAGCACACTGATCTTTTCTTTCTGATCTCATGTTCGGAGAAGCTCGTGTGGACTCTGTAGTCCCTGAAAGCACCTCTTTTCAGGTAAGACACATAAAGGCAAAATCACAGATAATCCATTTGCCTCCAGTGTTATGGGGGAGCAGGGGAAGCAGCAGAGACCGCATGAAGGTTTACAGATTATTCTAAAGCCCCGTCTAGTTCTAACTCTCTATGATACTTGGCAGAGAACAAAATAGCATGAAATAATAGCAATATGCATGAGCCCAATCAAAGAATTTCTTTTCAAAGATGAAAATGCAAAGGTGTTGTTCATGATGACTGAAAGCAAAAAATAATAAGTAGCGACATTTGAGATTGGTCTTGATCACTCCTGATTTCTAAAATCTCCCCATCACCCTACCACTATAATTTCCCACTAATTACTACAAGCAATTTTATTAATATACTTTTCAGCCTCATTAACTATTACCTTGGGCCTAACATTAAAAATGATGAGGCTCAGTAATCTTAATGAGCATCCAAGTTGCACCGACCCCTGAAAACCCAGACAACAGAGAACTAAATTCATTGCTGAGCTACTCTGGTCCCCAGGCATGCAGGAATCAACTTCAGAAACATGAAAGAAATGATACGTACAACTCAAAATGAAGCCTGATTTGGAAGCATGTAAGTTTGGCTTGGCCTCCTTCAGTTCCTGTCGACTAAGGGGGTGGGAAAACTGTCGAGGAGACATTTGGGCTTTATCTTCTCCTCCCCTTTCACCCTGGGTATAAACAGCATCCATCAGCATGCTGTTCACCAATATTAAGTCTTTCCTGCGACTCTGACAGGTAGAGCTTCGAGTGATTGTGGGCTGGGCAGAGACAAAGCAAACTGGAAATGAGGTATCCACTGCTCCAGCAAACAGAAATCTGTGGTTTTCTCTGCAACGTTAGTGGAAGCACAAAGAATAGACAGTCGAGGGAATTAGGAAGATAAATTTTCTTTCTTTCTTTCCTTCCTGGCATGACCAGAATTGTCTGCATTCCTCAAGCAGCAAGCTAGGCAAGACAGTGAGACCAGCTTCCTGGTTCTCAAAGTAAATTATTTATCAGGAGCTGAATTTACTGCTCTCCTGACTAAACTGTCAAAACCCTGCCATTTACACCAGCAGTTATGCTGTGTGATCACCAAGATGCTTAGGTGTCCCTTAGCCTCTAGGTTAAAAATGAATGGGTAACAGTAAACTGGGGGGCGGCTGAACAGACCAGCCCAGACTTACTGAATTCACCTTCAGCCAAGACCTCAGAGAGATGTTTCCATGTGTCTGAAACCAGTAAACTTAGCACAATGTAGAACTATTATATTAGACAGAAATCTTTGGAATTATCTAATTTAACCCACTAATTATCTAAAAGAAAACTGAGGACCAAAGAGGAAATGATTTGTCTTGGATGAACAAAAAGAGTCAAATCCAAATTTCGGTCCTATTCATTGTACTATCACGGATATTGCCAATCTGAAATGGGGGCTGTAATGGGAATGGAGGTAGAGACAGCCATCCACCAAAGAATTGTGGTTTCCCTCTTTCATGGCATAGTGCTGGCTCTAGGAACTACATCTTCCCATTCTTCCACCCACTCCCATCCCACTACCTTGCAACTGAGTCCAGCCATAGGAATGCATCCTAGCCAGTGAAATGGGGATGGAAGTGCTGTATGATGCTGCTTCTGGGTGTGACGCATGCAAACCTCAAAGCCAGAGCTTCTCCATGCCTTGCCGTATCTAATGGCTGGGTACAGGGAACTTTAAGATCATAGGAGATAGTGAACCTAGATCTCCAAATCACCTGAGGGAACAAAGTCTTTTAAAGATGAGGCATACACATATGGTCTGTTGCTGGAGCAAGATATAAAATTTTATTGCGTGAAGCTACTAAAAATTTTTTTGGGGGGTGTTATTCATTACAGCACCTGCTATTAACCTAACAATTACCAGGAACAACTTTATAGTCGAAAAGATCTTCAGGTACATTGAGCCCAAAGCAAAACTGAGAGCCCATGAAAAGAACTTTATTATAACAGTGGGAAAACATTAACAAATCAAATAATAAAAATGATAATTTACCAATTTGCCAACTTGCTCATCAGAGTCAAACAGATTGTCCCAGCTTTCTGAGGGAGAACAAAACCCAAGTAAAGGTTAGCCTTGAAAACAAAGTATTTTTGCAAAGGAAATATTTCCTCAAGTGTCCTTATTCCTACTTCCTTTTATCTCAAAAGCGATGGCAAATGAACTATTGATGCATGCAACAACTTTGATGAATCTCCAGGGCATTGTGCTGAGGGAAAAAAGGCCAATCTCAAGGGGCTACATACTGTCTGATTTCATTTATATAACATTCTTGAAATGACTAAATTGTGGTGATAGAAAACAGATCAGTAGTTGCCAGGGGCTGGGGTGGGGAAGAGTGTGTCTCTTAAATAGTAACACGGCAGAGTTTCTTTGTGGTCATGGGTCAGTTCTCCTCCTGACTGTGGGGATAGTCACTTGAATCTACACACATGATCAAAGTTCACAGGGGTAGGGGGTGGGGAGGGAAGGAAAGAGGGAGGGGAGGGGAGGGGAGAGGGGGAAGGAAGGAAGGAAGGAAGGAAGGAAGGAAGGAAGGAAGGAAGGAAGGAAGGAAGGGAGGGAGGGAGGGAGGGAGGGAGGGAGGGAGGGGGAAGGGGAAGGGGGGAAGAAGAGAAGGAAGAAGGGGAGGGGAAGGGAGGAAAGGAGGGAGGGGAGAGAAGGAGGGAGGGAGGGGAGAGAAGGAGGGAGGGAGGGGAGAGAAGGAGGGAGGGAGGGGAGAGAAGGAGGGAGGGAGGTGAGGGGAAGGGAGGGACGGAGGTGAGGGGAAGGGAAGGAGGGGAGGGAGGGGAGAGGAGGAGGAAGGGAGGGGAGGGGAAGGGAGGGGAGGAAGGAAAAGGAGGATTGAAAGGAAAGGAAAAAGGAAAAGGGAATGAAAAGGAAGAAAAAAACTAAAAAAGAAAGTGCATGTGAAAACTAGTGAAGTCTGAATAAGGTTGATCTCTAAGTTAACAATTTCCTGGTTTTGACAATATTGCTATGATTAGGTAAAATATTATCTTTAGAGGAAGCTGGGTGAATGGTACAAGGAACTCTGTACTATGTTTGCAACTTCTCGTACATCTGAAACTATTTCAAAATAAAAATGTGGAATTTTTTTAAGTGACAGCAAAGGCCCTGGACCACCAGTTCTGAGTCGTGAAATATACCTTGTACTTCCAGATCAGGCAACATGAATATGATAACTGCAGAGAGTTCAGGGGCTACTCACAGGACCCTTGCCATTAGTCACATGATTACTTGTTTATTCTTTGTCTTCCTTCTAGACTATAAATGCCTGGAGGTCAGGAGCCAAGTCAGTTTTGTTCCCCACTCAATGCCTAACCTAGTGCCTAGTACATAGAAAGCACCCAATATATATGTGTGAGATGAACAAAAAAACAAGAACGGGAATAGGCAAGGAAGGAAGTATCACTCACACTTTACAGAGAGGCAGTGGTGTACAGAGGTTTCCATGCCTTGCCCTTGTGCACACAGCTGGAGGGGAGCAGGGCAGGTACAAAAACCATCAGGGCTTCCAGAGACCCCAGTGACCTTTTCTTAGTGCCATATGCCTCTCAACAACTTAGATCCCTGGCAGTTGCTTTATCTTACAAAATAAAAAAAGTAAGAGGGGAGAAAAAAAGAGCAGACACACGAGAGAGAGAAATCAGAGAGATAGAGACAGAGATATGAGGAAAGTAGTGACAGATCGGGTGAAAGAGGGCAAGAAAGAGGGAGGAAGAGAAAGTGAGTGAGGAGAGAGAACAATGAAGAGAGAGAGGGTAAGAGAGAAGGGAGAAAGAGATCCAGAGAAAGAAGGAAGGAGAGAGGAAGAGAGAGAGAAAAGAGGATGGAAGAGAAAATCTGCCCCAGCATGGAAAATGACATTGAACAAATGGATTCCAAATTTTAACATGGCCCCACACCATAGGCCCAGGCCTCTGTAACTCCTCTAATTGCTCAGAAATGGTATTGTAATGTGAACAATATGTCATTAAGCAATAAACACTTCATGCAAAATAACAAAGTGGTCATCAGTGAGATGGAAACTAGGAATAACCATGGGAAACTGTGTTCCACATCTCTCCATGCTCCAATTATTAGACTGTGATCAGTGGCTCCTTTTATCTTTTGAGAAGGTGCTGCAGTTTTCAGTACAACATAATATAATGTGAAATGCAATACACCAAGACTAAGAAAACCTTATTTTTTTTTCAATCTTACAGAGGGAACAAGAGATTCAAATTTGAATTCAGGCTCTGCTATCTTCTTTGCAGACACTGGGGCCCAAGCTGCACTGGGGCCCACTGGAGACCACCTGGGGTGACCAATGAGCATAGCATCAGAGTGCGGGAGCAGAGTCTTCAATGTGAGGTGGCACCAGGTAGGGCATGTCAAGGTCCTGCAGCCACTGGCAGTTCTTCCTTTGAAACCAGTCTACACCCTGCCCCCAGCCCTTGCACTCTGAGTCTGTGATGGCAGGGGCAGGTCTGACGATCTCAGAATCAACTTTGGGGTCATTCTTCCACCATCTTGGAGAATAGCTCCTGGCTTCTGTAAGACTGCTGATTCATACTAATCTCCTTATCAAACAGTTGCTTGGACATAGCCTTAATGTTCTTTTTTTCAATATGTATAGGCTGAGAATTTTTCAAATCTTTAAGTTCTGATTCCTTTTTGCTTAACAATTTCATTTTTTAGTCATTTCTCTCTTTCTGCATTTTACTATGAGCAGAGAGGAGGAGCCAAGGCATACCTTCAACATTTTGCTTAGAAAGAGCTTCAGCTAAATATCCAATTTTATCATTCACAAGTTTGACTTTCCACAAAACACTAGAACATGAAGACAATTCAGCTAAATGCTTTGCCACTTGATCAGAGATTGTCTTTTCTCCATTGCCCAACAACATGGCTCTCATCTCCATCTGAGACCTCAGCAGAATGGCCTTTACCATCCATATGTCTACCAACATTCTACTCAGCATTACTTAAGTATTCTCTCAGGAGGTAGAGGCTTTCTCTTGAGCTTTCCTCCTCTTCTGAGCCCTCACCAGAATCACTTGTAAAGGTCTGTTCAACAGCCAGGCCCAGTGGCTCATGCCTGTAATCCCAGCATTTCGGGAGACTGAGGTGGGCAGATCACCTGATGTCAGGAGTTCAAGACCAGCCTGGTCAACATGGTGAAACCCCTCTACTAAAAACACAAAAATTACCTAGGCATGGTGGCACACACCTATAATCCCAGCTACTCAGGAGGCTGAGGCATGAGAATTGCTTGAACCCAGGAGGTGGAAGTTGCAGTGAGCCAAGATTGTGCCATTGCACTCCAGCCTGGGTGTACAATGTATTTTGAGACAGAGTTAGACTCTGTCTAAAAAAACATAATAAATTATTTTGTTTTTATTATGTCTGTTCAAGGCAATGTAGGCTTTTTCTAGCACATACCTCAAAACTCTTCCAGCCTCATTATCCAGTTCCAAAGCCTGTTCCCCATTTTTAGGTGTTTGGCACAGGAGCATTCCCATTTCTCAGTACCAATTTTTATCATAGTCCATTTGAGCTGCTGTGACAGAACACCATAGACTAAGTGACTTATAAACAACAGAAATTTATTTCTCACTGTTCTGGAGCCTGGGAAGTCCAAATTCAAGGCTACAAAAAATTCTGTCTGGTGAGGACCTGTGTCCTGGAACATGGATGGTCTTCCTCTTGCTGTGTCCTCACATGGTGGGAGGGACACGGGGGCTTTCTGCAGTCCATTTTATAAGTGCACTAATTTATAAGAGCTTTCCTTCCTGGCGTAATCACTTCCCAAAGTCCCCATCTCCAAATAACACACATCAGGTGTTAGATGTCAATAAATAAATTGTATGGGAACATAAACATTCAGTCTATAGCAATCACTTTTCATCTATGTGACCATGAGCAAGTTAATATTTTTAATTCAGCTTTATTATCTGCAATACAGGAACAACAATACATACTTTGCATGGTTATTGTGAAGATTGAATGAAATAATTTATACAAATGTGGCTAGCACAGTGCCCAGCATGCATTTAGCACTTAACAAGGACCTCTGTGTTCTCCTCCAGAGAGTTCTTCCTCCAGAAGCGCAACACAAAATGTTGCACACGGTAGGACCATTCATATGACGTTCTACAATCAATAAAATGTGCCTAGTAAGAATCAGACTTGTTTGGGAGGAGGAGAACTAAAGGGCACAAGGGTACTTTCTGGGTGACAGATAGGTTCTGTATTTTGGTAAGATTATAGGTGTTACAGGAGTGCATGCATTAGCCAAAACTTTATAACCCATACATTTAAGATCTATGTACTTTACAGTATTTAAATTATACCTCAATAAAAAATTTAAAATAGATAGCTAGATATCTAGATAGCCAGGTATCTAGATAGCCAGATCTGGAGGGAGGTAGGTAGGTAGGTAGGTAGGTAGGTAGGTAGGTAGGTAGGTACGAGGGTGGATGGGTGGATGGGCCGATGGGTGGATGGGCCGATGGGCGGATGGATGGATGGATAGACAGACAGTGTACCTACTTCAGCATGAGGCTCACAATAAGCACTCCACATGTATTTCTGAAGTTCCCGAATCAAAATGAATTCCTCTTAACTCCTTTCCGTCCCTACTCTCGCTCCTCCTGAAACCATCCACTCAATCGTAGGGTGGCACAGCCAGTTCTGAAAGTGCTTCCTTCTATGTGCCTGAATCCTGGTCCCTGACACTCCTGCCCAAGAGGCCAGGTGGATGACATCTGCCCACTGCCTCCTCATAACAGAACTCAAAGGTCTTGACTATCAAACGTGCTCGGCCTCATGTTGAACACCTTTAAGTCCTTCACTGTACTCGTTACCTTCAATTCTTCAAAATCTCCTTGGACCGTGAGCCCAAATGGGCCTGTAGATGTCATCTTTTAAGTATGTGTCCTCAACGAATGGGCTCTGGGCAGCTCTACTGCTGTGAATTGGTATCCACCATCTGGAGCTCATGCCTGTGGTTTGGTGCATAATAATTTCCAATATCTACTGAGCACTTACTCCAGGTCTAGCACTGTTCCAGATACAACATGTTTTCACTCCTTTAGCCTACACAATAAATCAAAGAAGTCTGTATCCTTCCCATTTTACAGATCTGAGCCAACAGAATTTCAAGGTAACGCTTTACCCCAGGGTCTTTTCAGACCCCATTAAATCCCATCTGCAAATCTGATCTCCACACCTTTACCCCACCCATCATTATAATGGAATTGCTGTGACTCAGGCAGAACAACTCTTGCCTAACATACAAAGCAGGAGCTCAATTTAAAACGTGACAGTGGAGTTTTGAAGGAACAATTGATTGATACAACAATGGGTGAAGCTTAGAAACATTATGCTGAGCAAAAGAAGATGAACACAGAAGAGTATATACTGCATGTTTCCATTTCTAGAAAAGATCAATTTAATCTATAGTGACCAAAATCAGGTCACTGGTTGCCTGGGGCTTAGGGTGGAAGGAAGGACTGCAAAGAGGAAGGAGAGACATTTCTAGGTAATGAAAATGTTCTATGCTTTGATGAGGGTGGTGATTAGCTGGGTATGCACATTTGTCAAAACCCAAACTCTGCACTTAAAACGTGTACATTTTATTGGATGTGACTAAAGCTGATATGTTTATGCAAAAACAAAGAAAAGCCTTCTGAGCCAACAGCTCTAGCTTTGAATCTCGCTTTGTCTTTTCCTGGCTGGGTGACCTAGGACAAGCCACTTAACAGATCTGAGCCTTAGTTTCAGGCTGTTGTCAGGGTTGGAGACAATACATGCCAAACACCTGGGGGGAAAGCAGGCTTTCAATAAATAGCAGCTTCTATTATTACCGTTAATTAATAATAATGAGAAATAATAATCTGAGTAACAGCTTCAATTCTCTACTTCACTTCGCTGGGAGATCTTGAACTGCTAAATGTTCCTTACTATTAGCTTTCCCTGAAAACCAACACATACTCTTTTACAGCATGCAATCACTTTAATGCTATGCTACAAGAGATCATCAAGAATGAATACCAAATGTATGTAGATTAAACAATTCATGTTTATATATGAATATGCGCCATGAAATCTTGGATTAATTCAAACTTGAACATGGCTGACAGTTACTATTTTCTTTCCAAGGAATCAGATTTTCTGCCTAGGCAACTCCATAGGAGTTTTCTGCTATATTGTTACACAGGGTGTAATTTCTCTAATAAGGTCATTAGGGGGAAATAAAGAATTCTGGACTCTCTAATCCCTTTGTATTACTTTTTCCTAAGAGTGTCTTTCTCAAGGGATATGGTATGGGGTCAGCATGGCAAATTTCAAATGTATAGCAATCTGGTTTAGGTCGTTTTCAAGCTAAAATCTGTAAGCTCGTATCTTTGTTTTTGGTCACTTACCTCCACACTCAGAAAATTGCTTTGTGGAAAACTGTTCAGCTCTATTTAGGCTTATAAATAATTTATCCAAAGCTCAAGCAAAGGTGAATTAGAAACTTTCTAGGTTCTTGGTAGAACTAAAACTCAGAGTGAGGTCACAAAAAATTAAACAATAATGGCAAATCGTATGTGAAAATGAATGAAAGGGACTAGGCAGAAGTGGCCTCAAAGTTGCAAAGGTGTTAGTCAATCCATCTTTCAGTAAATTCCTCCAACCATCCTTCATTTGGGGAACATCATTGTCCCACTGTTAGTCATCCAAAGAGCCAACTTCAGGATGTGAGGGCAATCTAGCTGCAACATTTGTCATCCCATTGACTGCCACGATTGATTCAGCTGATCTGGCTGGCTACGCAAGTGTCCCCTTCCTCCCTCACCACTCCATGTGATGTGCATCCCTCGTGAAGCTGCGCACTGGGTCAAAGAGGATGACCATCCCCGAGAGTAGGACCCATCTTCATTAAAGGGTATACCAGTATTGGCGCTCCTCTGATAGAATCTCCAAACAAAGAGCCAACTTCTCCTGCTAAATGCCATGCTGGTTGCATTCCAGTGTGCTCTCAGTCTTAGGACAAATCAACTCAGTGTCATGAGTCATCTCCCTTTTGGCAGAAATCCCTAAAAGTTCTGGCTTCACAGTGAGTGCTGGAGAATTGAGAGCCTTCTAAAGACTTATGGAAGCTCCAAAGAAAAGAGGAAGCAGTCATTACCTAGACAGGAACCAAGGAAATACAGCTCCTCAACCCAAAAAGCAGCTCTGCAAGTTCCCAGGTGTTAGGCTCCATTCTGAGTTCACATGAAACCAAGTTCATCAGCTGATGAACTCAACATGAGTTCAGAGGTGTCACAGAGTAAAAGCTAGCTTACAGTCCTACTTGGACTCTTCAGGAAATAAAATTTGCTAATAGCATGGTACTTCTATTTTATGATTTGACTTTCCTTATATTGACCCATGGACTTTCCATGAGACCTAAACAACTTTTCTTAAAAAAAAAAAAAAAATTTCCCTTCTATGGCACAGACTACTACCTATTCATCCTACCCCATTTCCTCTTCTTGGGAACACAGTGAGACTACATTTCCCAGGATCCCTTGCAGTTAATTCCTAAATTTACACCTGAATTCTAGCAGATGAAAGGTAGACTTTATATGATAATGGCAATTCTTAGGCCTGGCCCATGAAAACCTCCTACCCCATCCTCCACCCTCTAGTTTCCCATCACCAATTGAATTTCACAGACCTATAGGAAGACAGAGCCACAAGATGGAAAATCTTTAGTCCTGAATGACTAAAGAGTATAGTCCTCTGCCAGCCACACTGGAGTGATGGAGAAAACAAATCTTTATTATATTAAGACAATGAAATGTTGAGGTTGTTATAAGAGTTAGCCTGTCTTGACTCGCATACCTTCCTCTATGGTCATCCTCTCAAAAACTCCATTAAATGATTTCAAATAAAAACAACAACAACAACAACAAAAGAATGTTAGCACCTAGCTTATGCAAGACAAATACTTTTAGATCAAATCTCACGAGTCAGCCTGAGAACTGCTACTTCAAGCTGTGAACTGTCTGTGAGTGTCCTCATCCCCTCCTCTCAACAAACATCAAGTTCAAGTAAGTCTCCTGGAAGTCAAGAGCTGACAGGAGCTGGCTGATGTCAAGCAGGAAGCCCACATGTCTCAAGCCACCTATGGTAACACTTCAATTACCCACCACCTGCTTATCATGAGGTTCTGAGTACAGCTTTTTCCACTGTCTCCCAAAGAAAAGGTTAATGGAAAGTGTCAAGATCCAACAGGCCGATAAATCCCAGCCCTTTGTTGAGAAAACAGAGCTTATTTCTAGACTCAGTCATGATTCTGGACGCTAGCTTATATTACCCTGACCCCTCCTGTCTTTACGTTTGCCCTTTCCTCTCTGGTGGACATGGCTTGCCCTCATCAGTGAAGATGATCCTTCCATCCACAGTCAAAACTTCCTCTCTTCCAACCCACACTCTAAACTGAAGGAAACTCCAAAAGAAGAAACCATCTCCTTTCCCTTTGCATCTCCTGCCCCAAGCACACAGGAGGTGCACTCATCAGCACAGGATAACTGCTATAGCAAAAATCTTGCTATTTTGCAGACTTAAAACAATGAATGTTTTCTTTGTTTGCATGCAACAGTCCAACATAGATTCACAGACCCAGGATCCTATAATTCCACCAAACTCTGTGGCCTCAGAGTCAAGGGAGGAGAATTCAAATCACATTAGTAAGGATTTACAAGCAGCCAGCCCTGAAAGTGGTATTTGTACATTACTTTCACTCACATTTCATTGGCCGCAACTCAAAACAGGCCCACACCTAATGACAAGAGGGCCTAGTAAAGTATTCTCACTAGGGCTTAAAAGGAAAGAGGAAATGGATTTTGGTGACCACACCATTGTATGTGACCCAGTAGCGGAGGGAATGTCTCACAGAAGGCAGTTAGCCCGCTTGTAAGGACTTGATCCAGAGATCTGTTGGTAGGAAAATGAAATTTCCCAGAACTATGCAAAGGAGATCTGCTACCTGAGCACAATGAATCAGATGATGTACACCAGAGATTCAGGTCAGGTGGGACCTCACGCAAGTTGACAGCAAGCTATCTGAAAGGAGAGGCTCACAAGTACATGAAACAGACCAAGAAGGGTGTAAGAGGGAAGACAAGGTGGTGTTGCCTCACAGATTCATGCTGGCTGAACCAGGCTGACTCCTGGTTTCCCACACAGTCAAAGAGCTCAGAGTAGGCAGACCTCTCATTTTACAGGTAGGGAAACAAAGGTGTCCACAGAGTTAGAGCAATTTGCAAGTTGCACATCCAGAAAGCAGGAGAACCAGGACTGGAACTCTTGTCCCTGACTCTATCACTCCCAGTCCACCATGTCAGCTGTGTATACCCCAAATCTGCAAAAGTCTAGGCCTTAAAAAAAATAGCTACCAGCCAGTTTATTCTCTCAGACAAAAGATTTCCAGAAACCATGTCTTCCACCCTGGTATTTTGTTCTTCCCAACTCTCTCTCTCCTTCCAAATTTACATAAACTGTACACGTGGCAGGTGCCTGTATGAGGTACAAGGACAAAGGCTCTCACACACCCACCACAGTCTGTGTCACCCAGATGGCTTCCTGCTCACGCAAGAAGGACTTGGCTCAGTTTTCATCCATAAATGTGTCTTCATTTGTCCCTGGAGGCCTTTCTGTCACCTACAGGAGCACTTCTCTGCAAGCTCTGTGAATTACAATCTTCTAGAGGATATGTTCCAGACAATGAACTTCTTTCCTTCTGTCTTTTAAAATGAGATTAACCCAAGAACATTGCAGAGGCTCCCAGTGATAAGCATTTCTCAGACTCCCTAACACTGGTGCAGGAATAACTCGGTATGCTTTTCTGAGTCAGAGAAAACCTAGAAACCCAGGCCTCATCTGAAGAAGTAAGGGAGACAAACAGTTATTTCTGGCTACATTCCCATGTATTTCAACCAAATTGCACTTCCCCCCATCCAGCCATTCTCCCTTGTTCTCCACATACCTCACCTTAGGTCACCTCTACCATGTTCCAACCTGAACTGTGGGGCATGGCACGGAGTGGTGGAAGGGTAGGGAGGGTGGCACCATCAAGGCGAACTCTGAATTCCTGGGAGAGCGGCTTCACCTTTGTTCCACAGCAGGGCTCAGCAAACTTGATGGGCCAAATCTAACCCACCCTCTCTTTTTGTAAATAAAGTTTTGTTGGAACACAGCCCATAGCCAAGCTCAGTTGTTCACATATTTTCTCTGGCACTTTTTATGCTACAATGGCAGAGCTGATTAATTATGACAGAGACCCTATGGCCCACAATGCCCAAAATATTTACTCTCTGGCCCTTTATAGAAATGTTTGCTGAGCCCTGTTCTGCAGGAATAAAGCATCAGTTTTCTTTCAAACGTATGTTCATAGCAGCATTATTTGCTATAGCCAAAAGGTGGAAACAGCCCAAATGTGGGTCAATGGCTGAATGAATCAATTGTGACATATCCATATGAAATATTATTCTGCCATAAAAAGGAAGTACTGACACATGCTACAACATGGATGTGCCTTGAAAACATGTTAGGTGAGAGAAGCCAGACACACAAAAATCACATATTGTGTAATTTCATGTATATGAAATATCCAGAATAGGTAAATCCATAGAGACAGAAAGCAGATGCGTGGTTGCCAGGGAATGGGGAGTGGGGGTTGGAGAGTGACTGTTCAATGGCTACAGGATTTCCTTTTAGGGTAATAAAAGGTTTTGGAACTACATCAAGGTGGTGGTTACAGAACACTGTGAATGCACCAAATGCCACTAAATTGCTCACTTTAAGATGGTTATTTTATATTATGTGACTTTAACCTCAATACATTTTTATCTTAAAAATATGTAATTTTTTAAAAGAAAGGAGTCAGTCTCTGGAGATTTTGGAGCAGAGGAGTGATATGATCTGAGATGTACTTTCAGGTAAGAACCAAGTAACGCTTACAGGAAGGGAAGTCCTCGGATGACTCTTGGGTAACTGGGAAGAGGGTGGCAACAAATTAGAAACAAAGGGCAAGGCACAGTGGCTCACGTCTGTAATCCCAGCACTTTGTGAGGGAGGATCACCTGAGCCCAGGAGTTCAAGACCAGCCTGGGTAACATAGGGAGATCCCCATCTCTACACAAAACTTTAAAAAAATAGCTGGGTATGGTGGCACCCACCTGTAGTCCCAGCTACTCAAGAGGCTGAGGCAAGAGGAACGCTTGTATCAGGATTTCTAGGCTACGGTGAGCCATAATCATGCCACTGCACTCCAGCCTGAGTGATGAAGGGAGCAAGGAAGGGAAGGGAAGGGAGGAAGGAAGTGGGGATGGGAATGGAGGAGGGGGGAAGTGGGGAGGGAGGGAAGAAGGCAGGCAGGCAGGCAGGCAGGCAAGCTGCTCAGAAGCTAACTTTAGGAAGAAGGGAGGGAGGGAAGCTAACTTCAGAAGCTAAATTCAGGAGGGAGAGAAGGAAGGAAGGGAAGGAGGAGGGAAGGGAAGGAGGAGGGAAGGGAAGAAGGAAGGAGGGAGGGAAGGGGGGAAGGAGGGAGGGAAGGGGGGAAGGAGGGAGGGAAGGGGGGAAGGAGGGAGGGAAGGGGAAAAGGAGGGAGGGAAGGGGAAAAGGAGGGAGGGAAGGGGGAAAGGGAGGAGAAAAGGGAGGAAAGGGGAAGGGAGGAAAGGGGAAGGGAGGAAAGGGGAAGGGAGGAAAGGGGAAGGGAGGAAAGGGGAAGGGAGGAAAGGGGAAGGGAGGAAAGGGGAAGGGAGGAAAGGGGAAGGGAGGAAAGGGGAAGGGAGGAAAGGGGAAGGGAGGAAAGGGGAAGGGAGGAAAGGGGAAGGGAGGAAAGGGGAAGGGAGGAAAGGGGAAGGGAGGAAAGGGGAAGGGAGGAAAGGGGAAGGGAGGAAAGGGGAAGGGAGGAAAGGGGAAGGGAGGAAAGGGGAAGGGAGGAAAGGGGAAGGGAGGAAAGGGGAAGGGAGGAAAGGGGAAGGGAGGAAAGGGGAAGGGAGGAAAGGGGAAGGGAGGAAAGGGGAAGGGAGAAGGGAAGGGAGAAGGGAAGGGGGAAGGGAAGGGGGAAGGGAAGGGGGAAGGGAGGGAGGAAGGAGGGAGGGGAGGAAGCAGAGGTGGGGAGAGAGAGCGGGGTGGGGGAGAGAGGCGGGGAGAGAGAGAGATTGAGATTGATTGATTTAAAAAGTCAATTAGGAAAGCGGAGCTCAGTTTGGGACACACTGAGTTTGTACACCTGTGGGACAACTGGGTGGTATAACAACAGGGAATTATCAGTGTGGGACTGAGATTTAAAAGCAAGATCAAGGACAGAGCTAGTGATGCAGGAATCATACTTAGGGAGGCAGTATTGCCATGAGAGAAGAAAGGAGAAAGAATTGGACATGTTAGAAAATCCCAGTATCTACAGGGCAATGGGATAAAGCACAGCCTGAAGTAGTATCAAAGAAGGTATAGGAAGAGGGTCAGAAGGAAGCCAGGTGAAAAGATAGCCATGGAAAGGGTACAGTCAGTGGCACCAAATGCTCCAAAGGCATGGAGGAGGAGACAGAGGAAGAAAACCCAACGAAAGGTCACTGGAGTCGCAGGGTAGCAGTAGAGTTCAAAACCTACTACCTGGTTCTCATCTTTTCTTCTGAGCAGCTTAGGTTGCTGGACAAGTGAGGTCATGCATGCAGATAAATGCATGCAGTCTAGAACCCAAAGAAAATAAGATTCCAAAAATATGAGCTCTGCTCTCCTCTGACGAGCTCTGCTCTCCTCTGACCATCAGCCCCAAGCTTGGAAGGACAGCACAGGCAGCATCCAATACATGTTCGGTCCCAACCATGGTCCTAGGTCCAAAGGCTGAGCTCCCTTCCCAAAATTCAGACAGGATGTCTCTAACACTAGCACACCCAGCATATGCTTGGGTCCCTCGGTTAACGTGCTCATCCAGCTGGGACACTTCATAGCCATTGCTTGATGTTACCACTACCCAAGGTCTTCCGACACCGGCAGCTACCAATTGGTCAGTGCTATAACCATCTCCATTTGCAATAACAAATCTTCTACAATGTTACATTAACATCAAAATGATGACATTCAGAGTATAACAGCAAATTAATTCCTTAGAAACAGAATGAATCTGACTTGCCATTATTACCTTAAGTGGGAATCCAAAAAGGCTATAATAAATAATATAACCCCATTATATTCATTCATCCCTGGTCTATCCTTTATAATATTAAACCAAAGAGGTAAGCACCATGGAGGAGGAATTACTATTTCTGGTATGACAAGGAAGAGACCTTGTTGGGGAGGGGGGCGTTGCCTGACAAGAAGCAGTGGGGTATCTTTTAGCAAAGGCAAGTTTATAATGAGGATTGAGTCGGCTTTTTTATATAAGAGCAATTCAGGTGTGAAATGGGCTTCCCCAGAAATGAGGTGGGAGTCCCTCAGCTTCTCGGGAGCCGTAATAATGGGTTAGTCATGTAGGACAGCTGCATAGTGGTTACTCCAGTTGAGAAGGCTTTGGACAGCCTTCCTGTGATTTATACAATATCAATTGGAAAAGCATCCTATTTTGCCAGGAAAGATGTCCTGGAAAACCAAGCCCGTGGGCTCCTATAAGGCAAGTACTTCAAGCTAACTTTAGGTGATAAATCCACCAGCCCCCTAATATGCCCTTTTAGAAAATGCTTTTGCCCAAAAGTCACAGACAGGCAGCCTATGAGCCAAATCTGACCTACAGATGTATTTCAATGTCCCAGAATACTTCCTTTGTGGGTTTTTTTAAAACACCTGAATCTGCTCCTAACTCTCCAAACTTTCAAGATGCAGTGCATGCTGCTGGTGCACAGTCCAGATTGTCTTCACCAGCAGGTGACCATCCCCGACGCTGTGGGCTCACAGCTTCCTCCTCCTCCAAAGAACTGCCCTCAACCAAACCAGGGCTACTTACCTCTATCACAGAGCAGTGGCCGATGACTAACCAACGCATGGGTATGGTGATGACAAAGGCAAGGCAAGGAGGAACCAAACCTGGTGCCGTTTGCAGTCCCGGGCTCCTTGAGGGATCAGGCTGAAGCTAGACACCAGCCAAGGCCACATCCTTGCAGAGCTCTTATCCCTGACTGTCTTGCCTCCTTCTCTACTTTCTCCTTAGAGCAGGGCTCTCAAAATGTCGTCCCTACACGAACAACATTAGCATCACCTGGAGCTCGTTAGATACGCAAATCTCAAGCCCCACTACAGGCTTTCTGGATTGGAAATTCTGGGGATGGGGCCCAGCCATTTGTGGTTGAACAAGCTCTCCAGGTGCTTCTCATGGATGCTCGAGTTTGAGAACTGCAGCCTCAGAATGCAGCCTCAGTTAAACTGCATTTACATGGGCCCCCCGCTCTAGTTCTGCTTCAGGGAACCCAGTTCAAGACAGGAAAGTTCAGGCCAGGCGCAGTGGCTCATGCCTGTAATCCAGGCACTTTGGGGAGCCAAGGTGGGTGGATCACCTGAGGTTGGGAGTTCAAGACCAGCCTGACCAACATGGAGCAACCCCATCTCTACTAAAAATACAAAATTAGTTGGGCATGGAGGCACGTGCCTGTAATCCCAGCTACTCAGGAGGCTGAGTCAGGAGAATCGCTTGAACCTGGGAGGCGGAGATTGCAGTGAGCCGAGATCGCGCCATTGCACTCCAGCCTGGGCAACAAGAGCAAAACTTCATCTCAAAAAAAAAAAAAAAAAGACAGGAAAGTTCACATTTTCAAAACAAATCTGCTCTTTCCAGCACCTCTTGAAAATGGCTTCTTTCCCACAGGGAGGCAATGCACTTGGCCTGGAAGAGCTGCTGCCCCACTTGAACAGTCAGTCGCCATGGTTTTCACCCAGCCTACCTCAGGCATACTGCCTGGTCTATGTGGGCCATTCCAGACATATGATCTAGCTCTCTAGACTGTGAGCCTCTTGAAATCAGCACTTGCCTTTCTCATATTTGTATCCTCACAGCCTGGCACGTGGCTGGCACTCATCAATGTCTACTGTCGAACCCAACTGCACCAACCCTGTCTGTTGAAAGTGGCCAACACTTCTGAGACTCAAAGGCAAAATTCATGCAATTAAGAAGCCAAGAAACAATCCCTGCAACAAATTAATATAATGTCCTTATAGACATCATAGTCATGCATTGGCTATAATGGTGCAAAGATGTAATATGCAAGAGAAATTGGTTGCTGGTTCACCTGATAGCCATCCTAAGCCCTGAAGCCTGCAGATTAATAACGCTCGTAATTTTATCCCAGTCCATGTAATTGCAAGTGCCATCTTTACTTATTTAACATCTAATTCCTCAAAGTAGGTTTGCAGGCCTCTAACACTTGGTTCAAATATTCTGATTGTCTTCTTAGCCCAGAGAGACATTTTTTATTAAAGAATCAAGCTGAATGTGAAATAAAACAAACACAAAATAAAATCTGGCTGCAAACCTTGGCTCTGGAAAAAAAGAAAAAAAAAAAAACTCATTTCCAACCCAGTGCTAGCTGCTTGCAAATTATCCATGTAGAAAATTGCCCAAACTTTTCTACCAAACTGCATTTGTTTCTGATTTTAAACTAAGTTCCATTCCTAATTTTTCTTCCTTTCTCCAAAGCTTCTATCTTTAGAAAATATGGAGCCCAAGTTCTATAATTTGCACTTCATTTGAACACTAATGAAAAGAAATGCTCTTCCCCTTCAAACTATTTCCTCAGTCAATTAAACAAATCCTCTAAGTGGAGTGTGTGAAGTGATTTGTGTCCAAGAACTTAATTAGTACGTAATTCTGGAATTTGTATCTTCTTAAGCTCACATCCTTTTAAGTTTCCACCAAGCTCAAAGAATGGTCCAGGTGTGGTCCCTTACCATAAGATCAAGGCAGAAGTTGATTTGAAGAAGTCAAGAGGAATAAAAAACCATCTGCAAGCTCAAAAAGACTTCCAGGCAGCCTTGTGGCCACCAACTAAAGTCCCTTGCAAGTCCACAAAAGGGACAGGGTCAAAGAGGACTTGCCTACATTGCAAAATAATAGCTGTCTTATCATAAGGGGAATACACACTCATGAAGGAAAAATACAAAATAACATAAAGGCAAAAATGCAATCAGCTACCTAGAGATAGACTCTCTTCCTCCATGTTTTAACTGTTAAGTATACAATGGATGTATTATACTGCAGATCACATTCTGTGTATATGTACATGTTTTCCCATATTTTCAAAACTGTTTACATGCGTCTGTCTCTTATTTCAATGTGCTCCAATATCTTGGTAAATTTGCCTTTCAGACCCTTCTGGGCTGTTATTCTAATCATGCATTCTCAAATCTTTAGAGGGAAGTAAGTGGCAAAATACAGCTTACTCTTTATGTAGAAAGCATAGGCATATACACACACACACACGTGTGCTATACACACACGTGTGTGTACATATATATACACACATATATGTGTGTGATATAGCACAAGTGTTTTATTTTATATATATGTATAATATAAATACATTAGGTTGGTGCAAAAGTAATGGCTGTTTTTGCCATTACTTTCAACGGTAAAAACCGCCATTACTTTGCACCAACCTTATAGATCCATATTACATATATAATTACCACTTTATGCAAAGGTGTCTCCTTGGAAATCCTGGCTACCCTCCAGGTTACAGTTGTTTGGCTAGTGGGAAGGGAGAGATACTTGATCCAAGCAGAGCCAGGGTCTCTGTTGCCCAGGCTGGAGTGCATGGCAGAATTATAGCTCACTGTAACCTTGAACTCCTGGGCTGAATAGACCCTCCCACCTCAGCCTCCCAGTAGCTAAAACTATAGGCATACACCACCAGGCCCAGCTAATTTTTTTAATGTTTTTGTAGAGACAGGGTCTCACTATGTTACCCAGGCTGGTCTCGAACTCCTGGGCTCAAGGGATCCTCTCACATCAATCTCCCAAAGTGCTGCGATTACACGTGTGAGCCACCAAGCCTGGCCCACCTGTGCTTTGTATACAAACATATAGTGTCTCTGTGGTATTAAATACATGTTATGGGCCGAGTGGCAATTAGGAGGTAAAAATGTCTAAAAGGCTCCTTAAGGAGGAGATAATGAAAAAAGGTTGAAAAACTGTGCAGTAGATGACTATAATATAATTGACTTAACCAATTCTTTTAATAAAATCTGCCAACACACACTTATTACTTGTTGTCAGACTTAAATAAAAGCAAAAACAAAATTTTATAACGTCTATTAATATGTTCTTTTTCAGTGTAAAAATATCAGTTTCCTTAATGTCTGGATCTCCAACAATCTGAGCATTCCATTTCATTAAAATGAAACTGATCTACTTGTTGGCAATCTGTACTGGGCTCCCAAGCTTCCATATGTCCATCATTTAATTCGACTCTGCAGGATGGAAAGTAACGTTGAATAAGTCCTCATGTAATCCTTGGCACACACCATGAAATTTGCTCGTGCATTTATTCAAACATTTATTTAGGTTCTGAGAAGTTATGTGACTTGCTCAAAGTCACACATTTATTCAGTGGCAGAGCCTAAATTTGGTCCTAATGTCAGTCTGCTTTCCACACTCCCACAGAACCTTAGTGAAGTCACTCTTGGAACTTTCTAGAACTTAGTTCCTCCATCTGTAAAAAGAGAGAGTTGAACTAGATTTCTAATTGGGTCTTGGCATTTCAAGAGTTCATTTAATTGAGTAGCTAGATAGCTAGATGTTTAGGTTCATGGGTCAAACACCGCACTGTCAAGACCATGAGAAAATGGAAGGATATCGTTCTTCCTTTTACTCCTCCAACATTTTGGAAGAAATATATCCACACTCTTGAGGTTCTGCCCACAGAGCCAAAGCTTTCCAGAAAGAATGTGCTGATGTGCTTACTTCAACTTTGAAAGCACACATCTCATTCTTCCCCTTCCCAGAGCTTTTGTATAGGCTCATTCCCCAGACAGAGCCTCTGGGGAGATCTCTGCATGGATGCAGAACATAAACATCCAGCCTTTCGTGAACAGTGCTTTGTTTTTCTCCAGGCCATTGTCCTGCTTTCTGTCACTAGACAGCGGAGATGTATCTGCATCAAAAGACCACTGTCTAATTAAAAGAAAGTTTTAAGAACTATGAGTCCTGGTGGGATTTCTCACAAAAGTATTGAGCGTGCCCAAGCTGAAAGAACACACTGAGTTTAGAAGGTGGCATTGAATGGCAGCATTTCAAGTGCATATGGCCTGCTTTATCTTTCTCCATCTACCTGGCACTGTGAAGAGTCCTCTCCTGCGGAGATGCACACCCAGCCGTTGAGAGCTCTGCAGAGCGCTGGAAGGCAGCATGCACTGACAAGGGCTAGATGGCAGTTGCATTTCTTCTACTGTGATTCATTATGCAGCCAGGCTATGCTCTAATAAGCATTCGTCAGGTTCCATCCCACAGGTTGTTGTTGCATCTCGAGGATGGAGCTGGGATTCCTGCACATATGGGCCCCAGCAGTATCTCAAGTGAAATGTGTTGCCCAACTAGACATCATTCTCAGTTAACATGAACTCCTCCATTTAAAGGTGAAAGCAGAATAAATCCTCCCTGACTTTGGATAGGCAACTTAGACCATTCCCCTGACTAATCTACAGCTATGTTGTGGGCTAAATCTGCATGGACTGATGGAAGAACTAATAGCAAATAAAATCTGAAATGGAGAGCATGTCTTAGAATTTGGAACAGACATAAATGTGAAGAACCTAAACTGCTAACAGAACAGGTGTAAGCACAGTTAGAATTTCTAAAGCTTTTGCATAAAGTGGTAATGAGAGCTATATGCTCCCATTCAAAGCAGGCAATGTGAGTTCCCGGGTTTTACAGGGTTGAAACCTCTTTTTGGCTTGCCAAAACTCCAGAATTCTATGTATTACAGAGTTAAAGAACCCCTGGCCAGAGGCTTAATTTTATCTAATTTTTCTAAACATGCATGTCTGTCAAGAATCTTAAATCTTCTATTTAAAAATCATTTCCACTACTATAATTGGAAGAAGATAACAATTATTGGTTTGGGATTTTTTTTTAAACCTAATAGTGACCACAGTATAACTAAATTGTTTCCCCTGTTGTGTGGGGAGATAGTGCCTTTTTCTTCCGTGTGTCTTTTCTTCCCATTTTTCCAACAAAATCTCTACCTTCCCAGTTTCTCATGATTCCTAGTGTCCACTGCTAAGACTCCTGGAGTCTAACACTAAATTCTGTGATTCATCTGGAACACTGTAAGTCGCCTTAATTATGTACAACATGAAACTAAAATAAAATACTACCATGCAATATATTTAATAGGATTTGATCTTCTCTTCCTTTATTTTTAATGCAAGCCAAATGAAACCAAAAAAAAAAAAAAAATACTTCGGGAAAAGAAGAACTCTAATGAGCCTGCTTTTTACTTTGATGCGGTCTTCAACTGACCTTTTACTGTAGATATGTGGTCCTTAATTGGAGGAGAGAAAAAATATTCCCAAGAGCCTTCTCAGTTCCCCAAAAAAGATTCCAAGCAACATGTTCTCAACTCCGGAAGTTGGAGACTACCTACTAGTTGGAGCAAAGAGGAAGCAAAAGTCCACAGCACCCATTACCCTCACCTCTACCCACTGTCCTCTGGTCCTTATCCCATGATGGTGCTGCTGTCCACAGGGTCACCCAAGGTAAAGGCTTTCAGGAGAGCTTTGATTCCTCTCTTTCCCTTACCTCCTACAACCAAAGGTCCCTGGGTGTCTATTTAAGCATTTCTAAACACCATTCTTTCCTCTTCCCTTCCCTCCCCTCCTGAAGTCATACCCTTCACTCAGGTCTTCTGTACATCTCAGCTGGATTTCCAACCAGCTCCCAATGGGACTTCTTGTCCTGCCTCCCAAGTGTCTCCAGAGTGCGGGTTCTAAACTACAAATGGGATCACACCAGTCCCTGCTCAGAAAACATGAACTGGTCCTCACTGCCAAAGAAGAAGGTTCAGAATATCAAGCATGGCTAAAAGGACCAATGTGATCTGGCCCCAGCCCACTTTTTTATTTCACCTCCACTCAATTAATGGTAGCATCCAGTGCAATTTGATGAATAAACAGATTTGGGTCATGAAGAAAAAGAGTGTAAGATTGTGGCAATCATGACACCCAACACTACAAACTGCATAATCTCCTAAGGATTATGCCAAGGGCTTCATGTCCATTATCTCAATCTTCTCAACAAGGCAGGTCAGGCTGCACAGCTCATGAAGTGACAAAGGATAAAGCTGAATCCAAGTGGAAATGGCAATGTCCACATCCTTATGCATATACCACACTGCATTCCACACACTGTCAACATAGGCAGTCTGGGTGACCTGGAGTATAGTGTTGTGGATCAAAATTTTGTTGCAAATACCCACCAGGTACAGATCATGACACTCACTTCAGCCAAAGCCCCTAAATGTGCAAAAGACAGCCCCTTATTAAAGCTAAGAGCTCAGCTTTCAGAGGGTCCAGAAGCCATTAGGAGGTCTGAGTTCCAGTGAGAGTAGAAAAAGCCAGGCACATCCCATGCACATAATCTAAAAACACACTGGCTTCAGTTACCTTTCCCAATCATCCCTGGGTATATGCAGAGGGAAAAAGGATACTGAAGGATCCCATCTCCCAGTAACCCCTTTTGCGGAGTCCACGCTCATCAAGCACCATTCTAATCCCTGCTGGCTTGTGGTGTGGAACAATTTATGAAGATGATAATTTACAAAGCAGTAGACCTCAGGAACTTTGCTCATGCTGTTCTCTTTTTCTAGACCACTCCTCCCTGTCCACAACCCTCACTATTTGTCCTAATTAATGATTATACCATTCTCCTATATCAAGTGGAAACATCATTTCTTCAGGGACACCCTCCCTGAGTATATGAGATACCCCATTAGATGCTCCCAGCATGTTCTTCATCACAGCGCTCAATGCCATTGTAATTTTACCTTTGTTTTTGTAGTTACTTAATGTATCTCTCTCCAACTTGGTTATAAGCTTCATCATAGTAGAAACTGTGTCTGTTGCTCAGTACACTTCCTGGTACAGAGTAAATGACCAATCAATCCTTGAACAAATGAATGAACAAGCAATAATCTTAGCCTTCTTAACAGTTATATTTGTCACTATGAATTAATAAGTTCAGCATCTGGTTTTGGCATCAGTGTCTTGTGAACTTGGTCAGGGAAGCAGTCTCCTTGAAGCTGACCACTCAGCCATCCCTGAATACATGAGTCTGGTGCCTGTGAATATGAGGAATAGATATCTATGAATAGATATTGGTGACCCACCACAGCCCAGTTTGGGCATCCAGGTGATTTTTTTTTTCTCTAATATTCTCCTCTCATCCCTGGAACCCAGAAAACTGTGTCCAGGAGTGATCACTGCATTACTTATAGACATTACTAGGCACATAAATTTTGGTTTGATAGCTCCTGTTTCATGCACACTCACTCTCTAAAATGAAATAACAAATGCAAGGTGGCAGGGAGGGCTGGGAAACAACAAATGCCATAGGGAAAGCAACAAAAATCTAACTCAAACAAACCCTTTCCACTTAGAGATGATAAACACAACATGCCATGGTGGCATACACTGTCAGCAGGCTGCCCCTTTAAAAATGTAACCATCAATCTGTTGTTAAGCCCTCAACCAGTTGCAATATTAATCATACTTTTCTGGCAAGAGAATCCATTTCCCAATAAAGTTTGAGTGGCAGAGAAAAGGCAGAGCCAACAATCAGGAAATAAACTCTGCTTCCAAATGATCTAAGGAAGCTGCTCTTCTTGCCGGCTGCTCTCTCACCATCCTGCTGCTAGCACCAGACACACATAAATACACATGCCACTCTGCTTCCCCCACATCATATTTCCATCATTGCAGAGTGCTCTGAAGTTCTGTTCTGGACCCATTTTTCACTTTGTGCCATTTTTGTATACTTTGAACACAGATCTTCCCTAGAAATTGAGAGTCACTTTTTAAGCACGACCACCATCTCTATCTAGTTGCTTACTCACAATCTTTCTTTCTTTTCTTTTCTTTCCTTTCTTTTTCTTTTTTCTCTCTCCCTCTCTTTCTCTCTCTTGCTCTCTCCCCACTGTCAACCCCCTCTCTCCCTCTCTCGCTTTCTCTTTTTCTCTCTCCCTGTCCTCTACCATTAATCTGGAACCAATTATGATAAGTACCACTTCTGTTCTTCTGCCTCACCTTCAGCCAACTCTCAGGATGCTACACCTACATTGCAGGCTATAGGAAAAATTCCCACTTTCATCCATTGTTCTTTTTTGTTTAAGTAGTTACTCACGAATATTTTCCTTCTATACAAATGTTAGGATGTCTTCAACCAACTCCCTCTGGAAATGCTGTGATGTTATTGTACCTACGTTAAATATATAGGCTAATTTGGAATGAATGCCATACCTACAACATTAAGTCTTCCTATCCATAAACATGGTATATCTCTCTGCCTTCTTTCATACCCTTTAGAGTTTCTCCAGGCAAACTGCATACAATTTTGGTTAGCTTAAATCCTAGATGTATTACAGTGGTTGCTATTGTGAATAAACATCTTCTATTATATATTCTTAATTTATTATTGTGGTACAAAAGAAAGTTATTAATTTTCATATGTTTATATTATCCAACAAATTTGTTGAACCCTCTACTGCTAAGGGTTGGTCTGTTAATTATTTTTTACTCTAAGTAAATGATGCTATATGCAAATAAACCATTTTCTTTTCCCTTGCAATTCTTATAACTTTCTATTTGCTTTAATGCATTAGCCAGAAGCTTTAGTGTAGAGTAGTAGCAATCATCATGTGTATTCCTATTTCTTTCTAACCTTAAAAGAAAATGCTTCTAAAATTTATTAACTAACCACAATGTTTGCAGCAGGCTTTTGGAGAAAAGCCTTTATTAGATTGAGAACATTTCCTTCCATAATATTGTATTATTGTTCCCAATTATTTGCTGCCTTTTTCTACCAGGCCTACCTCCATGGGGCCCCTCACATTGGGCAAAGTACAGAGCCACTATACTGACATCAGACTTGGCCATGTGACTCGCTCTGACCAATGAACTATGAAAGGAGGTGACATATGCCCACGTCCAAGCTGACACTTGGAGCTGTCACATGGTGCTTCTATTGATTTTTTCCGTCTGCTACTGTATCACCACATCCCAGACAGGCGCTGCTCCTCCAGCCTGGCTCCTGCAGTGATGACTACGGAGAGCAGAAACACAGCCAACCTACAGCCAACATGCAACATGTACAGGAAATCAACCTTTGTTATCATAAGCCACTGACATTTTGGAGTTACTGCTACAGCATAATGTAGCAAAAGCTGACTGATATACAACCTACTTTTATTTTTCTCAGGGCTTTTATCATAATAGCTGCCTTTACTACACCCATTGAGATCACTGTATGGTTATTCTCCTTTTGTCTGTTAATGTAATGATTTCAGAGGTTACATTTATAGCAGACATTAGCTGTCCATCAAAAACACTAGTGCTCTTCCTCCCACAGTGTGGTATTTTCACTGGGAAATGGCTGCCCAGCCTGTAGCTACACTCTCCAGCTCTTCTTGCATGTAGATGTAGCCATGCAACTAGTTATCAACAATAGGACATGAACAGAAGTGATATGTCATGTGCAGGTCCAGAGCTCTTACAAAGCAGGTAGAGATTCTCACGCTCTATTTTTCTGCTGGCTAGAAATGCAGGACATGGGGCCTTAGTGAGAAGTCAAACCACAAGATGGAGGGAGCCTGGGTCCTTGAGTCACCACATGGATCACCTGCCAACCACGGCACCATTCCATGAGCAAGAAATAAACCTCTGTTGTATACAAGTGCTTATTTGTTAGAGCAACCAGTGTTACACTAATACACCCATCCTTGCACTTCAGGGATAAATCCAATGATGTATGCTATTTTAATACAATGTTAGATTTAGAATGTTAACATTTTATTTAACTTTTAGCTGAAGCTGGCTTATCATTTGTCTTCTTTGGTACTATCCTCATTTGGTTTTGATATTGAGGATATAAATTTGGTATTACACTTCAGAAAATAACAAGAGCAGCTTTCTCCTTTTTATAAATCTCTGGAGCAACTTGAACAAGGCAGGGATTATCTAGTCATATAAAACTGCATGGCCCTAATGATTTTGGGAGGAGGAGGAAGTTTTTGCCATCATTTCTATTTCTTCAGCAGTGATTGTTCTAGTCAAGTTTTCCATGTATCAATTGGCCAACTTTGGAATTTCATATTTTTTCTATAAATCTATTCATTTCATAAGAGTTTTCACATTTCACATTTCACAGCTATACATTTATTTATATACAGTTGCTCAACCAATTCTCCTACGATAGCTACATTGTTTCTATAGCTATGACTATTTCATATGCACCTTCTCTCTTTTTATTCCTTGATCAGTCTCACTAGAGGCAAATCCATCTTCCTAATTTTTTCAAAGAACATTTGGTTATTCTAATCATTATTATTTTTCCATTCCCCTTTTATTGATTTTTACTCTACCTTATTATTTTAATCCTTCACTGAGTCACAGAATATAGTCTGAATGATATCAGTTCTTAGTCTGAGACTGACTTTCTGACCTAGAAAACAATCCATTTTTGTGAAAATACCATGTGTGCCCCAAAATAACATGCATTTAGTGTTTTCCGAGTGTGAAATTGTTAATCGTGTTTTTCAAACCCTTCTTTGTCTTTTTTCCCTGTCTGATCTGTTTCCAAGAAAATTATATTCCAGTCTCTATCTACAATGGTAGATTATCTATTTACCACTATAATTCTTCCAATTATTACTTTATATAGTTCGAGGCTATGTTGTTGGTTATATTTTTGTCATCACTATTATATCTTCCTGGAATATTGTGGTATTGTGGCATTCCCAGAAAAAAATCACTTTTCATCTTTTTTGATGTTCACCTTAAATTCTACTTCATCCAGTATTGAAACTGCTAGCCTGGTGTTATTGTGGTTATTTTCCTAGAATACCATTTTATCCCTTTATTTTCAACCTGTGTTTTTGTTTATGCGACTGTCTTAAAATCACATATTGTCTGATCTTTTCTGTAACGCAATCTAAGAGTATATGTATCTTAATCAGTGAGATTGACCATTTATTCTAGAACTACTGATACTGCAGGTTTAATTTCCTCACCCTATTTTGTGTTTTCTATTTACTATGCTTTTTTCCTTTTACTTTCTGATCTCTCACTGAATATATTATTTTCTTAGTTTTAGCTTAACAAATTATATTTTTATGATTTCCATGGTTGCCCTGAGCTTAAGTAAGGCCTATGTTTATACTTGTTTATTCCTTTAATATCCAAAGACTATTCGTGACTATATCCTCCCCACAGCAAGACACAACTCTTGGACTGCTTTCCTCTACCTGTGATCTTTTATACACACTCACACACACAAACTTCATTTCTCACGTCGGCATTGTCTGGAAATTTAGTTCCAGGTTGGCTGTGGGTCACTCCCTCCCCCGGTTTTTTCGGACATCTCCAGAACCCTGAGCAGAGGAAGAGACCAGCAGACAATGCTTTGTTTATCATGCTGATTCAAACCAGAATTTAAAACCAGCCCAATTGTGCCATGAAACTAATGCTTATGGGTTTTTTTTGAACAAACATAGAAATGGACCCCCCAAGTCTTGAAATTAACAAAGTTACATTTGTCTAATCTGAGTTCCTCTCTCAGGAACCACCTATCAGGCCTCCCAGATAGTATCAAGGAGCTGAAACTTATCAGATAACATCTGGACAATGAGATGCCAGACCCCTCACTCATCACAATGGCCTAACCGACCACCTGCTTCCTGCTGACCAGCTCTTCTTCTTCACCCTTCCCTAATTCCTATTTTTCCATACATAGTCAGATTTCTTTCCTGCTATATGAACACCTAATTTTAGTCGGTCAGGGAGATGGATCTGAGACTGATCTCCCATCTCCTCAGCTGCAGAGCCCGAATAAAGCCTTCTTCCCTGCCATTACTTGTTGTCTCGCTGGTGGGCTTTCTGTGCAGCGAGCAGTAGGAGCTAGACTGAACCTCTGGTGTTTCAGTGACAAATTATCCTCATTTCTTATTATTTTTTGTTTATTGCCCATTGTGAGTTATTTAGAATAGTGATTCTATGAATGCTATTATTTTGAATGCCTTTTGGAGGTGTAATTTATATACCATAAGATTCACCCACTTCAAATGTATAATTTTTTTTTTTGAGACAGGGTCTCACTCTGTGGCCCAGGCTGTAGTGCAGTGTCGCAATCTCAGCTCACTGCAACCTCCGCCTCCTGGGTTCAAGTGATTCTCCTGCCTCAGTCTCCCAAGTAACTGGGATTATAGGCATGCACCACCATTCCTCACTCATTTTTGTATTTTTAGTAGAGATGAGGTTTCACCATGTTGGGCAGGCCATCTTGGCCTCCCAAAGTGCTGAGATTACAGGCATGAGCCATCCGCACCCGGCCTTAAATGTATAATTTAACGATTATTATTTACAGAGCTGTACAACAATCACACCATCACCACAATACAGTTTTTAGAATATCTCCATCACCCCAAAAAGATCCTTCATGCCTGTTCACAGTCATCTCTGTTCCCACCCCTACCCTAGGCAATCAGTAATCTACCTTCTGTTTCTATGGATTCACCTTTTCTGGAAATGACCTATACGTGAAAACATACAAGATGTGGTCTTTTCTGACTTATTTCACTTAGCATAATGTTTCTGAGGTTCATACATGTCGCTACGTGTGTCACTATCCATTTCATTTCCTTACTGAATTGTATTGCATTGGAATGATGTGCTATGTTTCGCTTATTCATTTTCCAGCTGATATATATTTGAATTGTTTCCACTGTTGTGTACCTGTGTCTTCCTGTGGACATAGGTTTTCATTACTCTTGGGTAGATGCCCAGGAGTAAAATTGTTGAGTAATATGGTAAATTTATATTTAACTCTTCTAAGAAACTGCCAAACTGTTTTTCCAATGTGGCCATGCCATTGTACATCCTCACCAGCCCTGTATGAGAGTTCCAATTTCTCCATATCTTTGCTGTATTAGTCCATTTTTGCATTGCTATGAAGACATACTTGAGATGGGGTAATTTATAAAGGAAAGGGGTTTAATTGACTCACAGTTCTGCATAGACGGGAAGGGCTCAGGAAACTTACAATCATGGCAGAAAGCAAAGGAGAAGCAAGAACCTTCTTCACATGATGGTAGGAGAGAGAGCAAGCAATGGGGAAACTGCCAAACACTTTTAAAGCATCAGATCTTGTGAGAACTCACTCACCATCATGAGAACAGCATGGGGGAAACCATCCCCATGATCCAATCACGGGCCACCAGGTCCCTCCCTCAACATGTGGGGATTACAATTCCAAATGAGATTTGGAGGGGACACAGAGTCAAACCATATCATTTGCCATTACATGCTTTTAACCATCATTTGTTATTGTTGTTCTTGTTATTACATCCATTCTACTAGGTACACTTACTATTTTTATAATCAGAAAAAAATAAGCATGTAGATAAGTATATGAAATTTATGTATATACCCTATCTTAAGGTAGAAAAAAGAACAAAAATATTAGAAGGAAATACAACAAAATATTAAATATGGCTGTCTCTGGATGACAGGATTATGGGCGTTTCTTCTTTCTACCTTTCTGTATTTTTCTCTTTGATAAGCAACAGGTATTTGCTTTTATAAACAAATTCATTTTAATAAAGTAATAACATACCATGAGGTGTTTTACAGCTAATATAACCTTACTTTAACTACCTTCACATTTCCCAATAGTGACGATTAGGTACCAGAGGTTCCCTTCTGCTAAAGATCTTATATGCTTTGTTGAATTACTGAACAAATTACTTGCCTCCAGATTGACTTGCAGGGTAACTGTTGGTTTTATTAAACTCCAGAGAAGAACTGCAGCGCTTCCAGGGCCCTTCCTCAAAGCAGGCAGGAGGCATGGATGTACAGCTGTCACCACATTCCTCCCACAGTGCTTCCTGGACCAGCATCAAGGCTATCCAGAAACATCTCATTCCTTTACAACCATCCTTGGCTCCTACACCAAACTCTACAAAGTGTATGACATTCAAGCAGTTTTGTGTTTGGCTAGGGATGACAAAGCCACCCCATTACACAAAACTGTTTACATGCTACTCTATTAGCATATAATCTGGGAATCTTGCTGAACTACATTCATTCAACAAGTATTATCTGAGCCCCAACTATGTGTAAGGCATTGTATTAGTCTGTTCTCAGCTCCTAACAAAGACATGCCCAAGACTGGGTAATTTATAAAGGAAAGAGGTTTAATTGACTCACAGTTCCACCTGGCTTGGGAGGTCTCACAGCCATGGCAGAAGGTGAATGAGGAAAAGTCACATCTTACATGCTGGCAGGCAAGAGAGCATGTGCAGGGGAACTCCCCTTTTATAAAACCATCAGTTCCCACGAGACTTATTCACCATCACAGGAACAGCACAGGAAAAACCCTCCTCCATGATTCAATTACATTCCACCGCGTCCTTCCATGACATGTGAGAATTACGGGAGCTACAGTTCAAGATGAGATTTGGGTGGGGATACAGCCAAACCATATCAGGCATCTTGCTGTGTCCCATTGAGTTTACAATCTAAGAACAAACACTCTACCCAAAGTACAGAGCACTAAGGATCCTAAGGGGCAAACACACAGAAGGGCCTGTAGGAATTTGGAAAAGAGTTGTCTTCCCCACCCCCCACAGCTGAAAGACGAAAGACATTTCAAGGAAACAGTCACTTACCAACTCTGGGTGTTATTGAACATGGAACCAGAGGTCGAAGAATTACACGATCGCCCAAGACAAGCATCTAGAGGGCAAGACCAAGGAAAGAGCTTCCCTTCCCTGCACTCATTTTCCCTCTCAAATGCTCTTTCCCTGATCTTTATTCTCTGCCACCACCAAACTT
Source organism: Macaca nemestrina (assembly GCF_043159975.1). Lineage (NCBI taxonomy): Eukaryota > Metazoa > Chordata > Mammalia > Primates > Cercopithecidae > Macaca > Macaca nemestrina. The sequence continues at coordinate 21,727,385 of NC_092139.1, read as the reverse complement.
CTCACCTCTGCCTAGACAGGTATACAAGGGCCAACCAACCCGCTGTAAATAGATGCCTCAGGCAACTGAAGTCCAAATAGAATGAGGCAAGAGTGCCCTCACTCAACTAATCCAAAACAAGAAAAAACTAAAAAGTCCCAACCAGAGTCATGTTTCTTCTACACCATGACACTGCACATGTAAGCCCACCCTACATCCTTTTAAGAATGCAACATTTACAAAAGAATTACTTAACTGCACATCATATGCCATCGTTTTATGCTAAAGATCATACGTACTGTGTTGAATTACTTCAGAAATGACTTTAACATCAAGAGCCAAAGCAAAACCTTTAACTAGAGGGGACTGTGTACTTTGGCCTGATGAATAATTTGCACTCAGTAATAGGGAGTCATCCAAGCCACCAAGCGTGAATTACTAATTTTCAAAAGACCAAAAAATAATAAAGTACATTCAACCTTAAAACCGTTTTGAACATAATCTTCCTTTGAGGATTCAAAAATGCCTAGAAACACTTTAAATCTGTGAATAAGGACGACTCTGTGTTGTCATATCCATACAAAGTTATTCAATAAAAATTAGCAAGCTTAGAGCTTACTAATCCTACTGCTATAACCGGGGGTCGGTGGGGAAGAATTGCTCTTCTAATAGTAAATGTAGGTAAATGCCAGCAGAACTGGGTACAAGAGATGTGCCTATTAGGGAATGTCACTGGTTTTATTTTAATTTATTCCGGGTTTATTGGATACAGCAAAATTCACCCTTTATAGATGCACAGTTCTATGAATCTTGACAAACTTATACAATTGTGTGGGCACCACCATAATCAATATATAAAATGTTCCCATCACTTTCCTAAATTCATGCCCTTTTGCAGAGAACCCCTCCCCATGTCCCCAGTCTCTGACAACCATGAATCTAATTTCTGTCGGTATAGTTTTGTCTTTTCCAGAATTATGAATCTAATTTCTGTCTCTGTAGTTTTTTCTTTTCCAGAATGTCATAGAAATGGAATCATACAGTCTGTAGCTTTTGAGTCTGGCTTCTTTCACTTAATCTTTTAAGAGCTATCCATGTCATTGCATTGATTTTGTTTGTTAACTAACATTGAACTGATACTTCAAAATGGTGCTGGTGGCCTCACACCCACCAGGTTCTTTATCATTGTTCACATTGTCCTTTTTTTTTTGGAAACAGGGTCACCCAGGCTGAATGCAGTGGTGCGATCTTGGCTCACTGCAACCTCCACCTCTCAGGTTCAAGTGATCCTCCCATATCAGCCTCTCAAGAGGCTGGGAATACAGGCGTGTGCCACCATGCCCAGCTCATTTTTGCATTTTTAGAAGAGACAGCGTTTCACCATGTTGGCCAGGTTGGTCTCGAACTCCTGACCTCAAGTGATCTGCCTGCCTCGGCCTCCCAAAGTGCTAGGATTACAGGCGTGAGCTACCGTACCCGGCTCACATGCTTCTTTCCAGGGGCCTCTGAGCCACCCAATACCTTCTTCATATATTAAAGGGGGGACGAATCTTCATCTTTCAAAAGGGAGGGCAATGGTTTTAAAAGAAAAGCTCTAGCCCATGCGCTTTTACTCCAGGACACAAACTCTGGCCCATGGAGCTCTGTGGCCCAAGCACAGGGCAGGGTACTCAGTGGGGGCACAACACAGAGGACATGAAGGCTGGGAAGGGAAAGAAGGGATGGGAGCGAGATTTATTAAAGGATACAAAATTACAGCTAGATAAGAGGAATAAGTTCTACTCCATACTATTGTAAGATGGCTGTACTTAACAATAAAATATTCTAGTTTCAAAGAGTTAGAAGGAGGATACAGAACATTCCCAACACAAAGAAATGATCAATAGTTGAGATGATGGATATGCTAATTACCTGGATCTGACCACTAAACATTATACTGAAACATCACTATGTGCTCTATAAATATGTACGTTATTATGTGCCAATTAAAAAAATTTAAACCTATTGTTGACTGAACGGCAATCGAATCAGTAGTCAACGTGAATACCATCTTAGTTCAAAAGCAAAACAACCTCACTGAGAAAATTTCTCAAAAAAAGACCCCCAAAATGTTATATTGTGTTAGGCTTTGCTTTGGGGTGTGTGTGTGTTGAAAACTGGCTCTGAAAGCATTCCAAAAGTTGAGCTTCCAAAAGTGAGTCTTCCTTTCCAACATCATCGTGAATCCACTCCTGCACCTGTTCATTGTACAAATATTTACTGAGTGCCCTGCGTGGCTACACCAAGTTCACTGCTAGGAATGATTCAACTTCTAAACACCATCAGAAAAGTACAGACTCTGGGTCGAGATGGTTCTGAATTCAAATTCCCACTTTTGGCCCTTTAACTCTGACTCGACTGCCCTAGAGATTCCCTAGCAGGGTCACCCAGACAGAGCTTGATGACCCATGTGCTCAAACCCTCTGCCCAACCCATCCTCCAGCACACTCTGCCGGGCCCATCTTTTGTGGTCTGCACACCTTGCTTGTTACCAGTGGATTTGAGAGACTTTCAGAACATCCATCATGGAAAAATGTTCACCTCTGAATAATAAATTAAGTCTGGAACTTTCGTCATCCAGGGAATAACTTCTCACTCTGAATCTGTCCAGATTCTAGAGCAATCCTGGAATCTAGAGATTCTAGATTCTAGATCCTGACTTCTATGCAAGTAGCTAGGCAGGTAGAAGGGAGCAACAGCTGGAGAAAGTGACAAATTCTCTACGTCTGGTTTTCTCACTCATAAAATAGAGTTATTAATCCCTCCCTGCTGTGAGGATAAAATAATGGATAATAATAATAATAGCGGCTGTTACTAATTGAAATCCTATTTGAAGGCCAAATACCATAGAATATGCATTACTTATTTATTGATTTCAACCCATGCACCCAATCTTATGAATAAGACTATTATTATCCCCAACTAATAAATGAGGAACTGAGGCTCAGAGATACTAAACAACTTACTCAAAACCACCAGCTACTAAATGCTACACTAAGGGTGTGAACTCTTCTCTTTATCATTATATTTAACCTCATTCAACTTCTGGCAATCAATCCCAAAGAAATAATAATAAGTCACTCATACATACAGAGGCTCCTCACGGTTTGAGAGGAGAAAATCAGAAAACAATTAAACTTCCAACAACGAGGCATTGCTAATATAAACTGCAGGTTTCAAGTCATGATTCCAATGAACAGTTTGTGAAGACCAGCTGAAGACGTGTGTTCACCTCCCACTTCCTCCCAAAACTCACTGATATCACAGTAAATAACTACAAGTGGGACAATATCATAAAATCACTGTGAACTGATAAAACAGAAGCCAGGTAAGGTGGTGCTGGTAGCAGAACTAGGGCAAATGGAGAAGAAGAGGGAGCTGGAATGGTGAGGAGGAAGAAGCTGTTTCCTATCATGGAAGCACCAGCATGGGTGGATATAGATACCAGGAGTTGGAGGAAGGGCACCAATGGTGAAGAGTGTCTGCAGGAAGAGTCCATGGGCTGGCCTTCCAATCACCTCTCACCTCTTCCCCCAAGAGCAGCAAATGCATTTTCCCAGGCTGAAACAGGAAATATAATCTCTAAGGATCCTTAACAATCTTCCAAGAAGGTGCTTACATTTCCAGAGTGGGGATTATCACCCCCAAAATATGCTCCTCTTTGGCTTAGCTTGAGGAGCAGCACAGCTTGCCTGCTTTTGTTCCACAAATGTCCAAGTGAAATCTGCCACTCAACTCACCTGCCTGTGGACAAACAAAACTACTCAGCAATCTGTGCCACCACCTAGTTCTACATTCCTAAAATGAATAAACAACCAAATCATTAATCCTGGTGAAGGCAAACAATACCAAAGAAAGAAGAGAGCTGAACCCATAAAACTGACTCCAGGGAAAATAGAGAATCCAGAAACAAACTTAAGAACTTTCACAGAATCCTTAATACTATATTCCAAGATACTGAAGGAGATTTTACACACATAGAACAAGAATAGGTGACTATTTTTCAGAAGCAATTAAAACTCAGAGGTAACAAATTTACAGAAATTAAGAATATGCCTGCTAAAATGAATGCCAAAGGAAAAAAATATCAATAGAAAAGCTGAAATAAAAAATTAAAGCCATTTCCTAGAATATAGAGCAAGGAGAAATATTTAGAAAACACAGACAAAGTAACAGACACATGAAAGGCTATACCATGAAACAAATACCCATCTACTAGATGCTCTAGAGAGATAATAGAGAAAATAAAGAGGAGGAAATAATTACCAAAAATATATACACCACAGAATTGAAGCAAGCAAGAAAATACTAAGTGTCCATCAAGTGCCAAACAGGACAAATGAAAAATACCTTTAACAAAATCCTGGCTGGGCATGGTGGCTCACACCTGTAATCCCAGAACTTTGGGAGGCCAAGGCAGGCAGATCACTTGAGGTCAGGAGTTCAAGACCACCCTAGCCAACATGGTGAAGCCCCGTCTCTACTAAAAATACAAAAATAATTAGCCCATGTGGTGATGGGCACCTGTAGTTCCAGCTACTGGGGAGGCTGAGGCAGGAGAATCACTTGAACCTGAAACGCGGAAGTTGCAGTGAGCTGAGATGGCACCACTGCACTCCAGCCTGGGTGACAGAGATTCCATCTCAAAAAAAAAAAAAAAAAACACCAAACCCTGAAATCTTCTAGTGTATGTGTGTTGAGAGAAGTGGCATGCAGACAAAACAGGTAATCCATGAAGGAACAGGGATTTTAAGTACTGAGCTAATTAGCAATACTGAACGTTAGAAGTCGACTGGATGTACTTTGAAATGTCAAGGAGAAAATTATTTTGACTCTAGCTTTCTAGAGTCTCTCTCTCTCTCTCTCTCTCTCTCTCACACACACACACACACACACACACACACACACAGAGTGTGAGGATGAAAAAGAGATTTTTTTTCAGCCTTTAAAAAAAAAAGTTTTCCACATATCTATTATTTTATGAAATTAGGAATAGACTGAGACAAAAGGAAAAGGAATACAAGAATAAAAGAAGGTAGGGGATTCTAGAAATAGAAGAATTCCAGGACAGCAAGAAGAGCAGCCCCAAGATGATGGTGAGGTTGTGGGCCCAGGAAGAAGGTAGGAGAGCACTTCACAAAGTGTGCAATTAAACAACCGTGAGATATTCGTGATTCAGTGAAGAAGACATCTGCTTCCTCCACTCACAAGAAAAACAAATGACAATTAGAAAATAAGAAGCTGTACAATAAGGTCAGAGGCAAGCAAAATCAAACATAACATGCCCTGAGTCTAGCAACTGATGTAGTGATCGAGAAAGCAAATTCATCTCACCATGGTTCCTAGGACTTTTGAGGGGTACGATTCTTGCTGCAGAGACATCCATGCCTGTCTTGCCTGGGTTTTCTCAAAAAACTAAGCATACAACAAGGACACATGGGAAGGTGGTGTATTTGGGGAAGTGATTCCAAGTGACAGTACGGCGAACTGGGAAGAGTGGAACAGCAAAGTAAAGAAAAATCAATCCAGGAGTGCAGCACACAGCAGATCCCCATGGGGGACAAACAAGACTCTATCCCACTCTGAGAACTATCTGCCTGGGGGAAGGAAGATGAGAATATGTATTCATTGGCTTCCATCCCCCATTGATCAAGGGCTGCCCCACGGATCTGGCATTTCCAGATGTCCATTACATCAGAATATCTGTGCAGGAGGCTTCCCAGATGCCAGATACAGAAAAGTCCCAGGATATAAAATGAGAAATATGCATTGTAGTATTTAGAACTGTATTTTCCACATACATTTAATATTTTGTAATGGTAACTGTGTTAAGGAGAGACACAAATACTAGGTAGACATTAGCACTGCTCACTAAATGTTTTTGGCTCTCAGCTTCCCAAGCATAAGATGGAATCACACTTTTTGGCCCCTATGTGGTTGGGTGCAACCATGTGACTAGTTCTGCCCAATAAACTGAAGAGAAAGTGATATCTCACTTCCATGTTATAACATGTGAATTTTGATGCAAGACACTCCAGAGTTTTCTTTCCTCCTTCTTCTTCCTTTCCAGCAACATAACAGATAATAGTTGTTCCATTTTCATGGGTTGCCAAGTAAAGAGGACCCACAGCGGAGGCGCCAGTTCATTGTAATAGACATGAGAGTGACGAGAAATAAAACCTTCCTTGTGTAAAGGCTCTGAGATCTGGGGATTATTTGTTACTGCTGCCTAACCTAGCCCATACTGACTGATACAATGAGTGAATGCTTTATAACGTTGTGTGGGAAGACAAGCTTAGACAATTTAACACACATGCAATTACACTGTACATTTAAATAACTAAATATAGAGAAAAAGAGATACCAAGTGCTAATAGTGGGTGCCCTTGGTTGACAGAATCCCAAGGAAGGTTCATTATTAGATGGTCACTTTTCAAATCTTACATAACAAGCAAGTATCGTTTACACAAACACAAACATTAAAAGAAAACCTTAAGTCAGGGGCTGTATCGAGGAGGAGAGATTGATGGACATCCCATTTATGTTACGTGCTTATGAACTCTAAACTTCAGTACTTTTTCCACCTCACAAAATACATAAATCTCTTTTCAGGCATCAGGGCAGGTAGGTGTTAAACACCCAAAAGTTTACTTCAGCTTCACAATGTGCATATCTTCAAAGTCTTCCAAACATCCAAGAAAGTTTCAGGTGTACCTTGGACTGTTTCTACTCCCTTCTTCCAAATCTCCCAATAACTTGTTCAGCTTTTGCAAATAGGAATGTTTTCCCAGAAGGGAAAAGAATTTGAGAAAATCCAGTGTCTAGAACTTACCAACATGAAGCCTTGTGAACGCACAGGTGTATGCTCACACGCATGCACACACACAACAGGTCAGTCTGTTAAGTCCATTCTGGGCCCAGTCTTCCAATTTCTTCCAAATCCCTCTGATCTATTTTCCAAGAGCAGCCAGAATGATCCTCGGCAAGTTATCACTTCATGTCACTTCCCTGCTCCAGTGCTCCACTGGCTTCCCATTGCACTTATGGAATGAAATTGAAACCCCTAACCATGGCCCTGTCCCACTCTTTCCCCGACCCAGTATGTACCAGCTATGACAATATTCCTCTCAGGTCCCTGAACACACCTAGCTACTCTTCCATGTCTGGGACCCTGTGCTGGCTGTTCCCCCTTCCTGGAATGCTGTTTTCTGGGGTTCCCACAAGCCTTCCTCCTTCTCATCCTTCAAGATTCAGCCTAAATTCCACTTCTTCAGGGAAACCCTCCCCAAAGGCCACCATTAAAAATGAGCCGTGTCCCCATCATTCTCTCCCGCTATCCTGTTCCTTTCCTTCAGACACTTCCCCACAATTCTCTTTTTTCTCTTTACTTTTTTTTTCTTTTCTTTTTGAGATGGAGTCTTGCTCTGTCACTATGCTGGAGTACAGTGGTGCGATCTCAGCTCACTGCAACCTCCGTCTCCTGGGTTCAAGCTTTCTCCTGCTTCAGTTTCCCAAGTAGCTGGGACTACAGGCATGCACCACCATGCCCAGCTAATTTTTGTATTTTTAGTAAAGACAGGGTTTCACCATGTTAGTCAGGATGATCTCCATCTCTTGACCTTGTGATCCACCCACCTCGGCCTCCCAAAGTGCTGGGATTACAGTTGTGAGCCACTGCCTCTTTTTTTTTTTTTTTTTTTTTTTTTGAGATAGAGTTTCACTCTTGTTGCCCAGGCTGGAGTGCAATGGCATGATCTCAGCTCACCACAACCTCTGCCTCCCAGGTTCAAGTGATTCTCCAGCCTCAGCCTCCCGAGTAGCTGGGATTACAGGCATGTGCCACCACACCCAGCTAATTTTGTATTTTTAGCAGAGATGAGGTTTCTCCATGTTGGTCAGGCTGGTCTCGAATTCCTGACCTCAGGTGATCCGCCCACCTCAGCCTCCCAAAGTGCTGGGATTACAGGCGTGAGCCACCGCACCAGGCCTCTTCTCTTTATTTATCACCTTAGGTGTTTATTGCTTGGCTTCCCTGTGACTACGGGAGCTTCACGGGGCCTCATCTGTCCACACATGGCTGCATCTCCAGCATTTAGAACAGTGTCCCGCACATAATGAGTGCTAACAAATGGATGCAAGATTACAGACGGGCTGTGGAAAGGGGCTGCACACAGAGTATGGAAGAAGATGAGGCAGGTTAGATTTCTAGAAGGGGATGCTTAAGCTGAACTTTGAGGGATGATCAGGTATTCAGGGGGAAAGGCATGAGCAGCAAGGGAAACAGGGGTGTGCAAAGGCCTCCAGCCACCAAAAAGAGCAGGGCCAGTGTCTGGGGAGCTCTTTCTGCATTTTGGATATTGAGTGTCATGCCAATTTGGGAGCCTTGGAGACAGCTTTCACACCAGCCACCTCTGCCTTGGGAGAGACAAAGCCCGTTTCCATCTGGGAGCTGGGTTGGTGCACCCCAGACTCTGGTTCCTGAGTGCCACTTGCAGGGTGGCCTGTCATCAAGCAGTTTCACACCCAGTGATACCTTGTACTTTCACCCTGTCACCTGCCATTAGTAATTTCTCCCGCCAGCACTGAGAGGTAAATCATTATTATTATTTTTCAGTTTCACAGTTGAGAACTAAAGAGTGTGGAGATTAAGTGACTCAGAGTTAGTGGCCAGACAGGGATCAGAATTCAGCAACTGTGATCACACCCAAGGCCTAGGGCCCACGTTTGTGTTTCTGGACACTCAAACCAGAAGTCCCCACATGGCTGGACATGTCTGCATGGCCTCCCACCCACCCTGTAAATTTTCCCAGCACCCCCCCCCAAGTATCTCTCACCCTACCTTTCTCCTCCCTTGTTCTCGCCTCTCTTTTCATCTCTCTTCTCTCTCTCTCTCTCTCCCCAACAGATTTCTCTCCCTATCTCCCACCTCTCTTCTCTTTCTCTCTCCCCTCTCTCCCCTCTCCCTGCTTCCTCTCTCTCTGTTTCTTCCTCTCTCTCTGCTCTTTTCTCCCTCTCCTTCTCTCTCCACCCTCTCCCTCTCTTTTCCTCTCTCCCCCACCTCTCTCCTCCCCCTCCTTCACTCCCCCACCCTCCTTCTCTCTCTCCCTCTCTCTCCCATCTCTCTTCTCTCTCTCCTTCTCTTTCCACCCTCCCTCTCTCTCTTTTCCCCTCTCTCCCCCACCTCTCTTCTCCCCCTCTTTGTCTCCCCCACCCACCTTCTCTCGCTCCCTCTTTCACTCCCGTCTCTCTTCTCTCTCTTCTCTCTCCACTCTCTCCCTCTTTTTTCTCTCTCTCCCACACCTCTCTCCTCCCTGTTTCTCTTCCCCACCCACCTTCTCTCTCTCCCCCCTCTCTCATCTCTTCTCTCTCTCCTTCTCTCTTTCCACCCTCCCTCTCTCTCTCTCCCCCTCTCTCTCCCCACCTCTCTCCTCTCCCTTTTTCTCTCCTCCAACCTACCTCCTCTCTCCCTCTCTCCCTTCTCTTTCCCTCTCTCTCTCTCCTGGTCTCCCCTCTCTCTTGCTCTCTTCTCTGCCTCTCCCTGTTTCCCCTTCTTCTACTCTCTCTCCCCGCCTTGCTCCCTCACTCTCTGTGTCTCTCCATTTCCCTTTTCTCCCTCTCCCTCCTCTTTTCCTCTCTCTCCAACCCTACTTGGTGCTTTAGATTGAAAGCTTCCCACCACCTGACTTCAGGCAGGGATGGGATCATTTGCCTTCTCTCCTTAACAGTATCAGAACCTCTAGGCTAACAGGCTCCTTTCTTAAGAGAGCCCAGCACATGAGGAAGGGCTGGTGATCCCCTGAGTGATAGCACAGAAACATCCTTGGGGAATCGGCTTTGGGAAGAGCCTGCTGGCAAGTGAGGCCTAATCCTCACGCAGGAGCTCTGTGCCCCATTCAGCAGCTGGGCCCCTCCTCCCCCTGGGGCTCCCGACAGAGGGGCTTCCTCCACTCCTGGCCAGCTCCCCAGCCCAGCAGGCTCCCACCCCCCATCCACAGCTCTGCCTGTGTAAGGCCAGAAGCCCAGCATGCCTGCCCGGAATACTAAACAGGGCCCTTCCAGATCCAGATGCACTGAGAAGGCCAGACAATCCCTCACCTCCCCTACCCCCAAGAGGCTGGCTGGAGAGGGCTGGAATCCAGTGCATTGCAGGGAGCAGGGAAGCTCATCACAGTTCTTATGTGGGGACAGAGGAGGCCCCTGATCCCTCTGGGGTGCGGGTGGCAGGCTGCCAGCTGAGGAGGTTGGAGGCCCTAGGCTCCACTTCCAGACAGCATAAATCCAATGGTGTGGGTTCCAACTCCCTCTGGCCCAGCACACAGGCAGGACTGCAAGGATGAAGGCCCGAGGTAAGTTTGGAGGAGATTAAATTAAAAAGCCAAAGCTTCTGAGAACCAGAAGGCCTCAGCGACCATAAATCGACTTGCAGAGGAGCACACGGAACACGAGGCCAAACCAGTTTTATTTAAGTTGCTGATAAGCATTGGCCTCTGCAAAGGCATAATTCAACCACACTTGGGACTGGGCAGTCCCTGTTTCCAAGCAATGCATAGTAAGGGAGCCAGGAAGTGGAAGTATGCAACACTTGGACAGTGGCGAGGGGCCTGAGCCACAGGATCAGAAAAACTCATGCTCAAATCCCAGCTCTGTCATTTCTCGGCAGTGTAATCTCAGGAAGGTCGCCTAACCTCCCTAACCCTTTTTTTCCCCACTCAGAAAATGGGTTAAACCAGATGGACCTTCCAGAGTCACTGTGAGTACCTGCCCCACAAGCCCCACCAAAATGGTGGCCATCACAACAACAAAGTTGATGATGATATAGGAAAGTGAAGCTAATGGCCACAGAACAGTAATGAGCTAACACAAGGCACTCATTCTATGCTAGGCACTGTTTACTCTTTCAATCCTTAGAATGATACTGTGATAAAATGCCATGATGGTTCCCAGTTCACAGTTGCAGAAGCTGAGGCACAGAGATGCTGAGAAACTTGCCCAAGGTCACACAGCTGGTCATGGATGGTACTGGGATTCAAACCTGGGCAGCCAGGCTCTTCCACAGTGACAGACACTGTACTCTCCTGACTCTCAGAATTTGAGAGCCTAAAGGAACATAGGAATCATTTTTTCCATATTCTTGGAAGATGGAGACACCTAAGCCCAGAGGGCAAAGGATACCTCCAGTGACAGGACAGCTGAACTCCAGCCACAGCTCCTTAGAGGAAACAGCACAGGGGTCTTTATGATCTTAAGTATCTTCTGTGTGGCTTTGACAGCCCCAAAACTTCTCTTGTTACATGAAAATCAGCTTACATTAATATGCATGCAAGATGCAAGTACAGCACAGTGCCCAGGCTGTACAAAGCAAGCAGGGAGGCTTCCGAAGATGACCCCCAGGCTATGCCTTGGCAGTCCCTCTTGCCAGTTTCCATTCCCCGAAGCCACATGAGGAAGGCCAGAACACCAAGGTCCCTCCAGAATTCTGAACAGAGAAGCAGAGCCAGCCAGCCTAGCCATCCCCAGAGATGGAAGGAAGCCCCAAGGGGACTGATGACAAGCTGAAATTTGAAACTTTATCACAGACTCATGGTTACCAACATCAAATATTTAATTTGCAGCTAAGACTCTTTTTGCTCAAAGCCATGAAGCAGCAGCACAGCATATTGGCTGAACCCACAGACCTTAGAGCCAGACAGCCTAGGTTCTGGTCTTAGCTGAAAGACCTTGGCCACGTTACTCAACCCTTCTGCCTCAGTTTCCTCATCTATAAAATGGATATAAATGAACCTCCCAAGATCATTTTGTACATTAGGAATATTCATATTAACAGAGTACGTAGAATATTACCCAATCCCCTAAAAGTACTAGGTAACCAAGTATTTGCTAAATAAGAAGCTCTCCCTCATAAGCCAGCCCTCTCTTCAAAAGGTGATGACTCTTTTTTTTCTTTTTTTTTTTTTTTTGGAGGGCTTCCTTAGGATCTTCAAAGATTTCACTGAAGAACCAGCATGTGTCCCTGACCTGATGGAATGTGTCCTTACCAGGACAAAGAATTGATGCAATACTGTTGGAAAGTGACCCCATGGTTTGAAGCAAACCAAATTATACATTAAAGCAAAAAATTACCTCTGGAATAAATGCTAAGCACAGTGACTGTCTACAAAGGCCACGTTTTAAGCATTCACACTCCAGGACCCTGGGTTTAGTGGCACATTAGACACTCAATAATTGCATATCTAGCATTCAGAAACTTTTAAGTGGTTTCATATTTTGATTCCTTTCACCTCTCTATAGTGGGAACTGCCCTCAATCATCCTGACAGGTATTTCTCTTGCCGCCCACAAATTTTCAGCCCTGCAGTATCCCACACTGGTCTGGACTCTGGCATATGCAGGATTTATAGCAGGCTTGCAAAAGATCCCTGAATCAGCCAGTCCAAACCCCCTCTTTGTGCCACGTCTATCTCGGGTGATGGCAGTGTGACAGCATTCTTACCTCCACCCCCAAAACACACACACACACACACACACCCTGGACATCTCACCATAGTAATAATGTATTTTTGTATTATGAGCAGGGGAATATGATTAAATCTTCCTCCTATTCCCCAGGTTCAGAAAAGAATAATAATGACTTCCTATATTATGTGGAATCTCATAGTTCACAAAATAATTTCAGATCCACCATCTGCTCTGAATGTCATGGCACCCTGTGTAATAAGTAAGTCAGGAATGGCGTTCCATTAGCCACAGATCAAAGACGCATGGACAAGAGAAGGGAAGCAATTTTCTGAAGAACGCACAGCAAGTTGGGAAGAGGAATGGACCCCACACACAAGTCTGTGTACTCTGGGTTAACGCTCCTCAAGGCCTTTTTCCTCCTTGCTCTGAGCTTACTTCTGGCAGGCATCAGAAAGATATATTGATAGGACAACTTGTTTCCCCCAGACAGCCCCACCTCTTCAAAGATATCCACAAGTTTACCCACACAAGTATTCCATCCCTACCTTCCAATTTCCACCTTTACAGATGGCATGTCCCAGCCCCGCACTGCCCAAAGCACCTCTGGGTCTCTGCTTCTGTCTAAAATCCTCATCTCCATTCTTGTGCCTCCAATCCTGCTAGTCTCTCAGGCCCATCCTTAACAGCTCTTCATCCAGGACACTCTCTGATGCTCCCATCACAGCCTGCAGCAGCCACAGGAGATGCCAACCCTCTCTGTATCCCCGTAACACTTGATTCTTCCTCACATGGTCATTATTTCTGGTCTTGGGACTTCTCTTCTATTAGCCCAGTGAGTACCTGGAGGGCAGGAACCAGGGTGCACTTGCTTTGGGAGCTCCCACAGACCTCACATGGTACCTGCACATAGTAGGGACTCAATCAATATCCATGCATGCATTGTATTAATCTTACAAGAAAGGACAATGTGTACCACATAGAGAGAGGTTTACCTGTGCAAGGACAACCCCTCTTTATAAATTCAAGAATATAGACACAATGTGTCGGGCACAGTGGCTCATGCCAGTAATCCCAGCACTTTGGGAAGATGAGGCAGGTGGATGACTTGAGGTCAGGAGCTCAACCCTTCCTGACCAGCCTGGCCAACCAGGGTAAAACCCCGTCACTACTAAAAATACAAAAATTAGCTGGGCGTCATGACACATGCCTGTAATCCCCGCTACTCTGGAGGCTGAGGCAGGAGAATCACTTGAACCCCAGAGGCAGGGGTTGCAGTGAGCTGAGATCACGCCACTACACTCCAGCCTGGGCAACAGAGTGACTCTGTCTCAATTTAAAAGAAAAAAGAAAAAGAAAAGAGAGAAAGAGAGAAAGGAGAAAGAGAGAAAGAGAGAGAGACAGAAAGAAAGAAAGATAGAAAGAAAGAAAGAAAGAAAGAAAGAAAGAAAGAAAGAAAGAAAGAAAGAAAGAGAAAGAAAGAAAGAAAGAAAAGAAAGAAAGAGAGAGACAGAAAGAAAGAAAGAAAGAAAGAAAGAAAGAAAGAAAGAAAGAAAGAAAGAAAAGAAAAGAAAAGAAAAGAAAGAGACAGAAAAAAAGAAAGAAAGAAAAGAAAAAGAAAGAAACAAACAAACAAACAAACAAACAGACACAATGTAAAATCACTGCACTCAGTCAGTATAGGGGCCCCCTTAAACTCAGGGAACAGTCAAATCTGTTTATAAATTAAAAGAATAGTCACTAAGGAGGCAAGTTCAAATATCATCAAAACATTAGGCCTTGAAATAGAACCTGAAGGATTCCCTCAAGCCTTAGGGCTGTATCCAGACACAATTTTCATTCCATAACTATCATAAAACGTCTCTTTCATTTCCAACTCTGTGTTAGAGGTCAAGGACATAAACGGCTCTCATCTCCAGGCCCTACCATGATGGACCTCACAGCCTAATGGGAAAAAGAGACACACAACCAGACAATGGCAGAACAATATAAAAGCACTAGGGGACACCTAGACAGGCATAATAGCACAAAGAGGAAAGGTGTCCAGGTGGAAGAGCCTAGGCTACTATATGAAGGTGGCATTTCCCATGCAAATACACATAAACATGTCTATCACTCTTGTGCACATGTGTGGGGGTGTGTGTTGGGATGGCATTAATAGTAGTTAAGGTGTTAAAAAAAAATACACCAATCATCTGAATAATTTTTCCACAAATTCAGATAATACGCATGTTTAAGAAATTTCTGGTACAAAGAAACAAAACATGTGGCTACCTTTTCCTTTTTAGCAGGATGCTTTGATGCCACATAAACACACACTCATTACCAAGCTTAAAGCTGATTTACATAGCATTACCTCTGAAGCATACAAAGATAATTCAAGTACTCTGAACCTCAGTTTTCTTAACAATAATATGGAAATAAAATACAGACCTTACAGGATTTGCTGGAGGGAGACTCCATGAGATAATGTATGTAAAAGACTCTTTGCAATGAAAACCATAATAGCAAGCTTTTGATCACCTTTAGCTCATATGCTGGGAATCAGCAAAGTATTATGGGCAGGAACTTGAACTGGAGTCTGCGGATATGGGTTCAAATCCCAGCTCCCACCCCTACTGCAATGATCTGAGGCAACACTACCTATGTAGCCTTTCTTAGCCTGAGTCTCCTAAACTGTACAATGAAGATTTTAATGCATACCTCATAGCTCTAACGATTAAATGAGGTAATACAGTGAAATACTACAGTACAGGTAGTAAATTCTCAATACAGCATAACTAGCATCATGTCACTCTTGTCAAATATTTTGTCTAATATTTGGAGGGAAGGTCAGAAGATGGAGTTAATAATCTACATAATCCACAGATGCTCAGGTGTTACAAGTTGTGGGAGGGAGATGGCACAATGTGGGAGAGGCTAAGAGTTCCGGGTCTGATTATTCCATTCAGCTGCTGGCATGTGGCTGACTCTGGGGGACAGCCACCTGCAGTCATGGTAGTAGGGGCAATTCCCTGGAGAGGGCAAAAATAATCAAGGGTGTCAATTGCATGTCTCAGATTACTGATTTTCTTCATCCATTTGTGCTGCTATAACAGAATGCCTGACACTGGATAATTTGTACACAGTAGAAATTCATTTCTCACAGTTCTGGAAGCTGGGAAGTCCAAGATCAAGGTTCAGCTTCTGGTAAAGACCCATTCATCACAGATGGCACCATCTAGGTGTCCTTACATGGCGGAAGGGACAGAAGGGCAAAAGGGCATGGAGGCCTAGCTAATTCCCTTGAGCACTTTTAGAAGGGCACTAATCCATTCATGAGGGTAGAGCTTCACCACCTCATATCATGACATTGCTGATTAAGTCTAAACATATGAATACGGGGGCACACATTCAGACCATAGCATATATCTCATGTATTTACATTTGACATCAGACCAGCTTTTCACTGGACATCTCTCTCTCTCTCTCTCTCTCTCTGTCTCACACACACACACACACACACACACACACACACACACACACACACTTCCTATGAGGATACCCCAGACATCTTTTTAAATGTGTATAACTAGTTTTGGAAAATAAAATATTCAGCTGACCTAATTTTTACATTGGGAATAGGAGACATAAGTGTATTTTCAATAAATCCACCAAAGTATTTACTTTATTTCAACATTAAGATGTAAAGAGTCAGAGAGAGAGAACAGAGTATGACAGACAGCGTCGGTGAGCCACCCATTTCCCTTTGGTGCTCCCCAAAGCCCAGTGCCTGCAGAAAGCTCCTCCCACCACCAGGGGCGACCTACATCTCCAGAGTGATGGCAATTTGTGGCTGTGGGTACAGAGCAGGCTGGAAGTGACAGCTGGTGGAGAATCATCCCTACTTCCTTATCCCTCGGTGGGCAATTATGAGTGTGTATGACACAGTCTCTCAGGAGGTCCCAGCAGGACTGCACGCTGGTGCCTATGGCAGGAGGCCCTAGTTAACCCTCTTTGTGGGCTTTTCCTCACTTCCTCGTCTCACAATCCCTCTCTCTAGCTGTGGTTTCTTGGGATCACCTCCAGAATGAATCACTTAAACCCAAACCCTTAGCTCAAAGTGTGCTTTGGGGGATGCAAAACTAAGACACAGAGAGAAAAATGAGAAAATAATTTAGAAACAAGGAATGAAGGCAAGCGGAACATTATAACTGATGGCAAGGTAGACCTGGAGGGAAAGAGATGAGATTAAGTAGGTGAAGGAAAAGACCAGAGATGAATGTCAGGCTTCCATGACCAGGAAGCCCGTTTACTACCTGCCAACCCAACTCATGCCATCTGCCAAATCACACACCCCAAAAATCCATGCACCTGCCCCCAGATGCTCTCACATCCCCCGTCCCCACTGGCGGTGGTGAGCACTCACCCCTTGTCACCTGCTCCACCAGCCAATGCAGAGGACAGAGTCTAGCCCCATGGCTCCAACTCCCCGATTCAAAACCACCAGGTCCCACCTTCCTCCAAAATCATGGGTGGGGATTTTCAGTCAGACAACTGGCCCTGTAAGGTTAGAGACCCCAAGAGTGTAAATACAATAGGAACCTACACTCTTGATAAAGCCCCTGGCTGAGACAAATCTCTTTCCCAAAGACGTTCTGTTACAAGGGATGCAAGAGACAAATTTTAGGAAACTTGCTGAGAGGCTGAGACCCTTTTCAGATGACACTAAAAGCTAACTACAGCCATGAGAAGGAATTTCCACCCTGCCATAAAACCCCACTTTGGACACTTTATTCTTTGACCTTACAATGCTTTATATAAATCCTGCATCCTCAATGGAGGCAATATCACCCCCAAGGGGGCGAAAATTGTTCTTAGGATGGAGAGCCAAATAATCTCAGATATTATAGTGGTTTGTGATCCTCCAAAGCTCAACCCTGCACAACAAAATCTTATTTTATTTCATTTCACGGGGAGGGGATATCAGTAATAATAGTAATAACTAAAAAGATTCCTTAGGTTAGTAATAATGAAAAAATCTCGAAAAAACACTGATATAATGTGAAAATCCTGTTCTGGATTCATTTTCAACTCCTCTTAGGAAATAGCATCCGCTGCAATAAGATTTTAACTTCTATCTCTCATCTAATATCCTGTGGAAAACAAATATCACAAAGTAATGCATGGAGAGCAGATGCTTTAAACATCACATGGGCTTGTCACAGTAATACAACTTTTTAACTTTTCTAGCACTTTCATAAATTCCAGAAGTTATCTTAATCTCTAATGCTCTGCAGTGAGGCAACAAAAGAAAGATGATCATCATTTCCAAGCAAATTCTAAGACTTATTAATTGAATGGCTCATGCTGGATCACAGAATGAGGCTCTAAAAATGTCAACATTTGGAGTCTTGCCCTGTCCTTTCATCACCTCAAATGCAGCTCCCAGCAGACAATAGGGCCTTCAGCAAGATTCTGATGAATTTCCTTAACTTCGCCACGTTCAGATGGAACCCATTTCTGTCCCCAAACTTATTCTGCTTCCCAAACCCCCAGTGCCACCAGCTACAACATCACCCCCTGAGGTCCCAGACAACAATCTTGGGGTATGTGTGATCCAGTCAATCAACATAATAAAGCAGCTAAGAGTCCAGGCTATACCCAGGTTCCAAACCCAATATTGCCACTTAACCAACTATGACCCCAGGCAAGCTATTTAACCTCGCTGAACTCCCATACCCACCTGCAAAACAGAAATAACACCTGCCTTCCTTGCAAGGTAATGATACAGTTTAAATGTGGTGAGACATATTAAAATGCTTAGCACAGTGCCAGGCACAGAGTTGGAGCTAAATAGATGGAACTTTCCATGATTGCTCCTGTCACTGACATTGGGAATGCTTTTGCTTTGCGGACTTCTAAAACAGGTGCATAGTGTCAGTGAGAAGAATAACATGGCAGACAGACTGACCAAGTATAATCCCAGCTCCATAACTCAATAGAGCAGACCCTTCGCAGAATTCACTTCCCTCATCTATAAAACGTGGGCAACATAACATCTACCTTGAAGGTTGTGGTGAGTATTCAATAGATAATGCACACAGCAGATGCCCAATAAAGAGTGTGGTGACTGCTGTGGACTTAATTACATCCTATCTCAAATTATCCTACAATTGTTTCTCACAAAGAATATTGTTTTCAAGTACCTGGCCATTCTGAGGTACAAAATATAAAAGGGACCCCTGTTTCCAAGGTCCTCTTACCAAGAAGAAAAGCAGGCATTGTGAGTCAAACTTAGCCCAGCCCTCCGAGGTCTGGAAACACATTGAGACGGACAGGGGAAGGCAGAGTGTTTGCAAGGTCATGGGTAAAGAGGGTTTAGGCTAAGTCTGTAGTAGAAGTGTGCTAGAAATGCAAATTTTCACGCCCTACCTCAAACCTACTGAATCAGTAACAGGAGTCTACAATCTGCATTCACAAACCTTTAGGAGATTCTGACGCATGCTAAGTTTGCACCTTTGGTCTATATATAGAGACTCCACTGCTTCCAGCTTCATCTCTCGCCCACTTCCCCAGCCCCCTTCATAGGGACCAATAGCTTTACCGACTCCATGAAGATCAGTAGTTCATTCTCTTCTCTGATTCTTTTTTTTTTTTTTTCTCACTCTGTCACCCAAGCTAGAGCGCCATGGTGCGATCTCGGCTCATCGCAACCTCCGCCTCCTGGGTTCAAGTGTTTCTCCTGCCTCAGCCTCCCGAGTAGCTGGGTCTACAGGCATGCACCACCATGCCTGGCTAATTTTTGTATTTTTAGTAGAGACAAAGTTTCACCATGTTGCCCAGGCTGGTCTCAAATTCCTGAGCTCAGGCAATCCACACGCCTCAGCCTCTCAAAGTGCTAGAATTAAAGGCATGAGCCACCACACTCAGCCTTCTCTGCTCTTTCTTATGAACTCGCCACATAAAATTCTTCATGTTTGCAGCCTCTAAGGAATGCCAAAGGGCAAAGTAAAAATAAATATTAAATAAGCATATAATCATGGTTCATGCCAGGATTTCAATTATAGTTGGTTCCCTTCTCCCTTGACTCTTGGTGGGAGTGCTTCATTCTTGGGTGGTTAAGCAAGTCCACCCTCAAATTAATTCACTCTTTGGCACTCCAGGTGCTAGTTTCCAATGTCAAGGAACGGTGTGCACTGAAGCCCATCACTCACAAGAATGCAACAAGTTCAGGGGGTGGGGGGCAGGTGCCTGGGAAGGCAGCCCCAGACAGACTGGGCCTGGACAAGCCAAGGCTACCCCAGCCAAACAAAAGATGAGGCAACAACCAACTGCAGCAAACTGGTGCATTAGGAACAGCATGAACCAGAGGCCAAAGGGTCTCTCCTCTGGACTCAGATACCTACTAAACTTCTGGGTTCCTCTGACCAAACCTCTTGCCCTCTCTAAGCCTCTTCAGTAAAATCAACGTTTAGACTGAGTTTCCCAAGAGCCCTGTAGCCCCATGCTTTTGAGTGCAAACATTCAGTAAAATAACAAAAGGAAAGTAAAGGGTTAATGCTCCTCCATCCAGTTTTCTTCCAGTTTAGAAAGAGACATATGTGGCCGGGCACGGTGGCTCACACCTGTAATGCCAGCACTTTGGGAGGCCAAGGCGGGTGAAGCACCTGAGGTCAGGAGTTCAAATCAGCCTGGCCAACATGGTGAAACCCCATCTCTACTAAAAACACAAAAATCAGCTGGGCGTGGTGGCAGGTACCTGTAATCTCAGCTACTTGGGAGGCTGAGGCAGGAGAATTGCTGGAACCTGGGAGGCACAGGTTGCAGTGAGCCGAGATCATGCCATTGTACTCCAGCCCAGGCCTACAACAGCAAGACTCTGTCAAGAAGGAAAGAAGGAAAGAAAGGAAGAAAGGAAGAAAGGAAGAAAGAAAGAGAGAGAGAGAGAGAGAGAGAGAAAGAAAGGAAGGAAGGAAGGAAGGAAGGAAGGAAGGAAGGAAGGAAGGAAGGAAGGAAGGAGAGAGAGAGAAAGAAAGAGAGAGAGAAAGAAAGAAAGAGAAAGAGAGAGAGAGGAAGGAAGGAAGGAAGGAAGGAAGGAAGGAAGGAAGGAAGGAAGGAAGGAAGGAAGGAAGGAAGGAAGGAGAGAGAGAGAAAGAAAGAGAGAGAGAAAGAAAGAAAGAGAAAGAGAGAGAGGAAGGAAGGAAGGAAGGAAGGAAGGAAGGAAGGAAGAGAGAAAGGAAGAGAGAAAGAAAAAGAAAGAAAGAAAGAAAGAAAGAAAGAAAGAAAGAAAGAAAGAAAGAAAGAAAGAAAGAAAGAAAGAAAGAAAGAAAGAAAGAAAGAAAGAAAGAAAGATGGAGGGACAGAGGGAGGGAGGGAGGGGAGACAGACATATGTGTGGGAAAGTAAACATTTAATTAAAATTAAGTAAAATATTTTTAACTTTTTTTTTTGAGACGGCGTTTCACTCTTGTTGCCTAGGCTAGAGTGCAATGGCACGATCTTCACTCACCACAATCTCCGCCTCCCAGGTTTAAGCGATTCTCCCTCCTCTGCCTCCGGAGTAGCTGGGATTACAGGCATGCACCACCAGTCCCAGCTAATTTTGTATTTTTAGTAGAGACGGGGTTTCTCCATGTTGGTCAGACTGGTCTCGAACTCCCGATCTCAGGTAATCCGCCCACCTCGGCCTCCCAAAGTGCTGGAATTACAGGCATGAGCCACTGTGCCTAGCCAGTATTTTTAACTTTTTAAACATTTTTCTAATTGTTTCTACTTAAACAGATGAAAAAATATAAACTGCTTTAAAGAATTTTCAAGTGAAATGAAGATGCCAAACAGATGACCCAAACCCTCCAAACAGAGTCAAATAAGGAGGAAAATAGTCTCGGATTGATATGCAGCTGGGGTGTGTGGCAGACAGCTAGTCGGCTGAGGGTGGACATTTCATCTTCCCAGCTATTCATCACCTTTAGAAAAGTTTGCTGAAAGAAAAAGGCAGCAAGGAAAAGAAGAAAAATAAGCATTAACCCATTCACTTGACTAGTATCTCCCATAAAGTAAAGGGTCAATACAACTTGAAGAATTTCACATCCTCTGGTTAAAAGAATGAAATAACATACAAGACACCGCCTTTCACTGGGCTGAGAAAAATTAGAATAAGTGGTGTAACAGAAAAATTAAAAATGGCAGTCATTTAACATCAAGATGAGCCTCCCGGTTAACGTCTCAATAGGCAGATGGAGTCAGCCACGTTAACAGGCACTTTGTGCTCAGCCTAAAGGATCAATATCGCAATTACACAATGCCAGCAGAAATTAAAACAGGTTTACACGCTAGGATAATCTAAACACAAAAAGTAAGAGGAGAATCATCAGGAACTCGGTTTCTACATAGTGGTTAACAGAGTCCAGAAAAACAATTTAAAACTCTTAACATAGTTGTGTGTGTGAAGAGGGATGAATGGAAGAAGGTGTCAAGTTTGGGAAGAAATGGCATCTAAATCTGACATGCTTAATATTTGCTTAGGTAATACCTTTAAAATGTCAGAGATCGTTAGTGAATTAATGTCGGTTATTTCTTCCGTGTAGAGAATCATTCCCAAAGCACATTGACTTTTGGAATAACTGCAGGCAGGGAAAGCTGAAGAAATGGGAGTGAAAGCGTTGCATAGTGTATTTTTCAAAGATGATTGCAACAATATCTCCCATCTCACATTTCCTCTACAAGGTGATCTTAACACTCATCCATCAAGCGGGAGAGTTTCTCTATCCACTTGAGCATGGGTGGGTCTTCTGATCACTTTGACCAGTAGGATATAGCAGAAGTAATGTGCTGGCTCCAGGCATGCTTCTTAACTAGCCTGGCATCTTCTGTTTTCCGCCTCTTGGAACTCTAGTTTTGAGGATGTTCCCTCTCAGAACTCAGTTGCCATACTGTGAGAAGCTCAAGCCACATGGAAAAGCTACTTGTGGACAATCTGGTTGATAGTTCCAGCTGCGTCCCAAGCTGATGCCCAGTATCAACTGAGCCTTTAGAAGATGCCAATCTCAATACTATCCTTCCACAATCTCATCACAGAGCTCAGAGAAGGAAGTGCTCAGCTGAGTCCAGTCAACCCACAGCACCATGAGAGATAATAATACATTGTTAAGTCATTATGTTTTGGGCGATTTGTTATGCAGCAATAGAGAAATGAAACATGTGACTTGAGAGATAGGGTTGGGGTGGGGGCTTGAGGACAGATAAGAAATCTGCCCCCTCAAAGGTCTTCTGAATCAGAGTTGCCCTTGTTTTCTAACAAGGACCTCTTCAAAAATAAAGCACTTGCAATTCCCCAGCATCACACAGTGGCAGGGCCAGCATGGGGGATAGAGGGAGGATGTATTTGAAGCCAATAATGTGAAAAGCAAAATCAACATCTCACCACAAAAACCATTTTAAGGGTGTTAAAATCACTGCTCTGAGCCATGCAATGGGACAATCAAATAAAATTTTAGGGTCTGAAATTAAAAAAAAAAAAAAGCCTTTGAAAAGATGCAAATAACCTTATCCTTTTTAAGTCCCTAGTTTAAAGTAATAAGAAATGCATTCACCCAATGCATTGCCTTCAGCACTAATCTAGAATGAAGTCACTTAAATTCCAAGACCAGACCCCACTACCCCATAATAATTGGATGGCTGTATCCAAGGAGTTATCTGAGAGTTCAAGCCCTTACTGAGTTTTCTATTTTCTATTTTTTTCCCTGCTTTCCCTTTCTCTGCTGTTTTCCTTGCTCTCCAGGACACAATAAAGCAATGGATAGGCAGCAAGTGTCATAATGCAGTGATTGCAGTCATGTGAGCAATAATATCAGGACAGTATGGGAAAGGGACCAGAGTTCATTATAAATAGGAAAATAATAAACACAGTAGACTGTGGCTGGATGAACCTCCCACACATCCAGGTGGATTTGGGGCTCAGTCCTCTTGCTGATTGCTTGGATGGAAACTGGGCACCCATGCTTTTCCGAACTCTCCATATACAAGGATCACAAACACCTCCAAGACTCAGGAACCACAGGCACCCACCGAAACCAGGCCTGATCTCGACTCTGAGCACTTACCTGACATCACTTCCGGCCTTTAGTGCCTCAAGATTTGATATTCACACTCAGTATGCATTTTTTTTCATTTTTTAATCTAATATTTATTTAGCTACTCTTGTGCTAGGGGCTGAGAATATGGTGATGAACAAGTCAGATATGGTCCCTTCCTTCACTTGAGTGAACTTTCAAATGGAAAAGACAAGCAACAACCAAGAAAAAGGAAATAAAGACTCAAGATATCATAGACAATGATAAACCAATATAGAAAAATATAGGGAACATGACAGAGGTGGACAAGGAAGATCCTGCTGAAGGGGCAGCATGCAAGCTAAGACCCAAAGTGAGGAAAGGAGTTGGAGAAACAGCACTCCAGGCAAAGAGCTAAGTATGTGCAAAGGTCCTGAGGCCAAAAAGAAATTTGGCATGCTCTAGGAATTTTTAGGGGGACCAGTGTAATAGAGTGGGGAGAGACAGGTGGGAGATGAATCAAGAACAGAGGCAAGGGTTTGACACAAAATGGTAAAAAGCGTTTTATCTCAGAAGCAATGGGAATTTATTGGAGGGTATCTTAATCCTTTTTGAGTTGCTATAAAGGAAAACCTGAGCTTCTAAAGAAAAACTGTTTACTTGACTCATGGTTTTGGATGCCTGGAAAGTTCAGAATAGGGCATCTGTATCTGGTGAAGCCCTCAGGCTGCTTCCACTCATGATGGAAGGTGAAGGGGAGCTGGCATGTGCAGAGATCACACAGCAAGAGAGAAAGCAGAAAGTGAGGAAATGCCAGGCTCTTTTTAACACCCAGAGGGAACTAATAGAGTGACAGCTTCTCACCCTGGAGACAGGGCCATTAATTCATTCATGAGGGATCGCCCATAAGTTCCCCATGACCCAAACACCTCAGATTAGTCCCTCTTCCAACACTGCGGATCAAATTTCCACATGAGATTTGGTAGAGACAAATTAACCATATCCACATGATAGAAGATCGATTTGGTGGAGACAAATTAACCATATCCACATGATAGAACAGGGTTTTAAGGAGGAAAGTAACTAAATCTGGCTGATAGTTTTAAACATCACTCCACAGAGTTAACAGTGGTTACCTTCAGGGAGAACAGTAACAGGGAGGGGACAAAAGGGGGCTTCTGGGGTAAAGACACTATCCTATTTCTTCATCAAGGCACTGTGTACATGACTGGTTTCAGTTTGTGAAAGTCTGTCAAGCTGTATATGTAAGACATATGCCCTTTTCGGTATATATGGTTTTTTCAGTAAAACATTTATTAAAAATCACTCTGGCTTCTCCCAGGAAATGGGGAGGTAGACAGCTTAGGTAGAAAACCAGTGTAGACACTCAGGGGTGTGAGGTGAGGGTGGTTTGGGTGGGGCTGGGAGCAGGGGAGAAGAAGGCAAATCGAGAAAGTCAAGAGACAACTCCATTTTCATGCAGTCCTGCCTTCACATGCAGTGGCCCTCTTTTCTGACCTCCACTCTTATGTTGGCCCCAGGGACTCAAGTACCACCTCAGTGACCAGGTGGCATCTACTCAAATGAAGCCCAATGTGGGTGGGAGGAGAGAAACTCAGACAACAACAAATCCATCCAATATTTATCACACATCTCCTATGGCTGGAAATGGCTGGAAAGGAAGAAACCAGAGGCTAGGAAGGCAAAGGAAACATGAGTTATCATGTGGATAGGGTGATCCAAGGGTAGGGGATAGACAAGCAGCCCAAGGTGCAGGTTGGCAGATACCTGAGACCCTCCATGTAGTCTGGGTACAAGGGGGATCCCCACAAGAGCCATAGGAGTCAGTTTATGTTCACACTACTCTGTCTGATCACTCCTCAAGAATGCTTACATAGGCCGGGCATGGTGGCTCACACCTGTAATCCAAGCACTTTGGGAGGTTGAGGCAGGCAGATCACAAGGTCAGGAGTTCGAGACCAGCCTGGCCAACATAGTGAAACCCTATCTCTACTAAAAAAAAAAAAAAAATACAAAAATTCGCCAGGCATGGTGGCACACACCTGTAATTCTAGCTACTCAGGAGGCTGAGGCAGGAGAATCGCTTGAACCCTGGAGGTGTAGGTTGCAGTGAGCTGAGATCCTGCTGCTGCACTCTAGCCTGGGGGACAGAGCAAGACTCCATCTCAGAAAAAATAAAAAATAAAAAAAGAATGGTTACATAATGGGACTTGTATATCCACTTTAGATCTTTTCTAGAGCTCTGGGTTCCATGTTCTGTTTTAAGAACAGAACTGTTTAAAGGGAAAAAATGATCTGGTGAGAAGTGAGGCCTCAGAGGCAGAGAGCTGGAGTCCTCATTTGGAAAGGAAGGAAAAAGAATGGATCCTTAAAGAAACTTGTATAATGGGTGACTCAAAATTAATCACCTTTTGGGAAACAAGACATGTTAATTATTCCTGGAATGGGCAAACAGCCCTTGAAATGAGCTACCAGTTATCAGACTTTCATGTTTAGCAGAGTCAACCACAGCTTTTGTTTAAAAATTAAAAGCCCAATTAGACTTCATGGTTTAGTGCCAAGGAGGGCATCATCTCATCACTAGGCAGAACATTTAACATTTCCCCAAAAGAAGGCATTCTTCTCACCTCCCTCCTACTCCAGGTGAGAATTCTCCAATCCATTTGGGTGGAACACATCCTTATATGTACACAGCAATGCAACAAAGAAACCCAAATTACATTTATTGGTTTAGCAGGAACTAGAGCCACATTTAGCAGGGGTGTTATCCAAGGAAGAGTGCATTCTATTGGCTTATCAATTAGGTGACATCTAAAAGCTCCTTCACATATTTTCAGATTTTTATTTGATTGTATAAAAGGCAAAATGGTTCAATAAACACACACCCACCCTAAAAGTCAAATTCATAAATCTATCCAACTCCAAAGGGTGCCAAGGAGTATTGACGAGGGACTACACTGTAGAAATGGGATCCTCTTTGCTTGTAAACAATGGATGGGAAATTTACATATGGAATAATGAGATGTACCTGCTTTCAAAATCAGAGGTTGTTCATTTCATTCCATTCCACTCTGTTCCATGTTACATAATATAAAGGGCATCTAAGGGTCAGGAAACTAGATGAGGAAATAATGAAATTTGAGACTATGTGGAAAGAAAGGGTGGGGTGAAAAGAAAAGAAGGTAGTCAGGAAAATGGAAGATTGCTTTCAAAGTAAGATCTTAGTGCATCTGAAATGAAAATAAAATCAATAGGGAGTGCAAGGAAGTTCCTCTGGTTTGAATGAATCTGCCCAGCTTCAAAAAGTTTTATTCATGATTGAATCAAAACTCAAAAGTTGAACAAGGAAATTCAAGCACAACTTTTATTAACCCCATATGGCCCAAGGAGACTTTTAAAACAAAGACAGTTGCTGCTTTCTCCAGCCTTGGATGTTGGGGTTTTGCATGTAACTCATTCATGATATAAATGTGTCTCCTGCTTTAATTAACTACTTCTCTCATCAAGGGAAGGGGAAATAATCCCAATCTAACATCTCATCCATGATGAACCTTGCTGTCTTTCTTCTGTTTCCAAATGAATTTGGCTTATTAAAAAAGTAATGAGCTATTAATTAACTCTACACTCATACAAAGCTGTTTAATTCTCAATCTAATTAGCAGCAATCTGTTGAAGGATTCTAATAATTATTTTAAATTTGCTAACAGAAACATCTTTTCACTTTTCATAACTTATTTATAGAAGAGTTCACATTGGATCTTGCTTGGTTTTTAATTTGGTAACATTTTTATTAGATCCTCTACTCTTTCACCATCTCTGTGTGACAGAGTTTAGAATTGTCATCATTGAAAAGCCCAGAAATAGTATCCTGGGTCACCTACACGGCCAAGACAGTGCACCCTTCTGTCTTTGAAAAAATCTCCAGTGGATGAGGTATGGGAGGACCAGAAGCCCTGTCCTTCTGATGTCCTTCTTAAACAAGAGGCAAAACTCAAGTATGAATCAAGGATGGACTTAAAACTCCCAGTGGAAAGTCCAAAGGCTTGGAGTTACTGGTGAGGCTGGATTTGGCAGGGAGGGAAGGAAACATGCCACCACACCTATAGGAATGACTTTTTCATAACTGATGCAACCAAGGGTATTCCTGAACCTCTCGTTTAAGAAACAATATGCAGTGAGTTACATTTCATTTATGTATAGAATTTCTACTGGAGCCCTACAGTACAATGTGAAAAGATCAAATGATATTTTATATGCATGGCCTTTATGATATGCATTTCTGCAGACATTAGAAATTTCTATGTAAATTATATATTGATGTAAAGGCCTATGTACATCAAACCATGGATTCAATAAACACACTTATACACATACACAAACTTCACAAAAAATCAAATGTGTTTATTCAGAGGCATTTTTATTCTTCCCTAGGTATTATAAGCAAATAGATTATGGTCAGCGAGCCACTCTACTCTAAGATCTAACGTGAGATAAGCCTATTTCACAGTTAGTCTCGCCACTTTCCTCTAACATAGGAGGGAAAATGGGAGACTGTTTCCTATGTCACCCCCAAGACTTAGTACATGAAGAGGCTATATGTGTAAAGGTTTAGAAAACAAATTCTGAAGTCAACTGCCTGGGTACAAATCCCAGCCCCACGCTTACTTAGCCGTGTGCCTTTGGACAAGTTAATAACCTTTTGGTACCCCAGTTTTCTCATCTAAAACAAATGGGAATGAAATAGTACCTATCTCACACTCTTGCTAAGAAGATTAAATGAATTAATATATCTAAAGTCCCTGGAATAATGCAGCACCTAGTACATAGTCGGTAACTTCTAAATAAAATAAACTCGAGCTGGGTACTTCTCCCTGTAAAATACATAGAGTTTGAAACACCGCAAGGCCGTTATCCTACTAATAACAATATTTTTTTAAAAGCTAGAAGCTCAAATTATAGAGAACATTTGGCCACTGTAACATTTCTTATAGGCATTTTTTTGTTGCTTTTTTGAGAAAACATAGGTACGGTGCTAAATTAAATGACTTACATTCTGAGCCCTCACCAGTGTTATTATTTATTAAATGTCATTATTCATTAAAATGCTAATAATTCACTAGGTTTTTAAAAAATTAAACACAGGACCTTGAAAAAATTAAATTTAAATAAGTAAGTTGAATATTAATGGAGCGGGAAGCCTGGGGGAGTATGTTCTGAAAACTAGTTATTTATTTATTTTACAAAAAAAAGAGCTGTAGTTATAAATAGTATTAATAATAACAGTAATAATAGCCAGCACTTATTAAGCATTATCCACAATCCAGGCAGTGTCCTCAGTGGGTTACATGCACCATTTCATTGCATACATAGATGTGTGGGAAGGCATTCTTACTGGTGGTCCTCTCCTCTCTGGATTAGCTCTCTCTCCTAAACCTCTTTCCCCTCAAATACTTATCCCATGTAGCCAGTACTCTGAGAAGGACATGCCCTCCTCCTTCTTTGGAAGAGATGCTCAATTCCAATATCCCTGCCCTAGAAGGTCCCAAGGAGCTGAGAAGGTGCCTGGAAGATAGTAGGTACCAAGCAGATGGATGAAGCCTGGTTTAGACCTTCAGTTGGGAAGCAAGGTCTTCCCATGAGCCTGTGTGTCCAGCATAGTTCATCAAGTTCAGAGAACACACAGGCATTTAAATACAAAGCCCACCAAGAAACGTGCTCTGGGAGTTCTCCACTTTGTTCAAGCCCCCCAGTCAGAAATTCTGGTTTCCTTTAATGATACCCCATCAATGATACCATAGAGCATGGTTCTTAACCAGGGGTGATTCTGTCCCTCCGTGGACCCTTGGCAATGCCTGGAGACATTTTTGGTTGTCACAGCTGGGGAAGAGAAGGGTATTACCAGTATCTAGTGTATAGAGGCCAGGAATGCTGCTAAACATCCCACAGTGCACAGAACAGCACCCACAACAAAGAACCGCCAACCAAAATGTCAATTCAATTCCCAATTTAAGCCAAGAATGAGAAACACTGCCGTGGAGTGACTTAGAAACAGCACAGCCTTTGGGTCCAGACACCCCATCCAGGGCTCTATTACAAGCAGTTGAATAGCCCTGGGCAACTAACAATCAATCAGTGAGCTCTGCTTTTCTCATCAGCAAACCAGCTGCCTGAGGAAGTCCTCTGAAAATCCCCTAGCACAGCTCTGGAAACTCAGCAAACTGCAGCTATTATCATCATGACTTTGTCCTCAAAGAAACCTCACAAGCCACTTTGGAATCTCCATTTTTCTGTAGGTGCCAACTCTGGGTACTCACTGAAAACCTTACCTTTGGGTAATGAGTTCCAAAAGACAAATCTAACTGATCCTTGCAGGGGACTGAACTCACAACCTTGGCCTCATTAGCACCACATATGAATCTACTGAGCAGGCCAAATGAAGACACCCAAGAATCACTTTTTCATGTAATAACATTCAGCAGTTCACTCAACACAATCAAAGCACGTCAAATACAGGATCAGCCCTGCAGAATCATGAGTCTCAAATGCTGCACGGAACCACTGACTCTCAGATACCCCCACTGAAAAAGCAGCCATCGTATCTTAATGGGGATTATAAACCAGAATACACAAGGTGGTGGGGGATTAAATGAGATCAGGCAAGCAAAACACTCACGGGCCTTGCCTTAGACAGTGTTCATCAAATATTACCATCAATATCATGAAATTAATGACACAACATAGGACTGCACCAAAGCCCAAGAGTTATTTATTAGACATGCCTTTGTGAAAATAAATAATAGCAAAATAGCAATGTCCTTTCCACCTGCCTTACTTATTCATGTAATGTCTACTCAGGCTTAAAGACTTAGCTCACACATTATCACCTCTAAGAAATCCTACCTGATGAGCCTCACCCCAGAACTGGCTGCCCCTCTGTGCTCCAGTAACTCACGAGGCTTACCACTGTCACCACTGCTTTCCCACTTTATTGTAATTGTCTCTTTTTCTTTTTCCACCACAAATGTATGTACTTCTAAGGGTAGGGAGTATATTTTTGTTCATGTCTATATTTGCAACAGGTACACAGGTTAGCACATACCACTACTGAATATCCATCAAATGTGGACTCTATGTAGTTGAAGTGTGGCTGTATTAGATAGCTCTTGCCACAAAAACACTGGCACCAAGCCCAGTGACCCAAAACATAAACATTTGTCTGTGCTCAGATGTCTGTATGTTGTCTGGGGGCAAGCTGACCAGGGGGTAGCTTAGCTGAGCTTAACTTGGGCTTCAGGTTGGGTCCAGATCTGTTCCACATGACTCTCACCCTACTTGGACCAGCGAACCAGCCAATGTGTGTTTCTCGTAACAATGACCAAAACACAAAAGGGGCAAGCAGAGACGTGTGCTGGTACTTACGGCCTGGGCACAGATACTTCCACCTATATTTTACTGGCTTAAGCAAGTCATGTGCTTGATGGCAACTCAATGGGTGGTAAAAATGTGCTGCATCTCTACTGGGAATAGGCATTAACTTATGTGGATAAAGGGAGGGGTGAAGAATTGGAAACAGTAATCTAGTCTACCATGAGAATCCTTGGATCCAATGCAGAAGGCTGCATTTACACACTTCTAGAGTCTGTGTATATTTATGGAATGTTTATCCCATTCTATAATCTGTTACCAGGAGTCAACTTCTGAAGCCTTCCTCCAATCTTGTTTTCCTGTTCCAAACATTATTTTTGAAGTATTTTGAAAGCAGTGTGACATACTCAAAAGAATTTTGAGTAGGAGGCGGGCGTGAGCTGGGTGAGGGACAGCCAAGAGCCAGTCTGGTGAGCTGAGCCATATCTCCAGGCTCCATTCTCATCCACACACCAAACGGACAGGGAAACAGAATCTCTCAGACATTCTGTGAGCTGAGTCCAAGGGATTGTGGCCCAGAATCAACTTCAGAAAAACAGGTGCACTGTAGTGGCAAGAGCCACAGAGTCAGTTCTGCACTCTTACAACAAACACTTCCAAAATATTCCCAGTGAAGCTTCAAGTTGGACAATGCCAGGTTTTGCTCTGAAACACAGAAAACACAGATAGGAAGCAATTCACTCTCATTTAAGGTCAACCTCACTTTTTCCCAGGGAAGTCTAAAAAGATTGCTGTGTCAATCAAGGTGTAAGGCTTAAACCTTCCTGCTCCTTTTGTAACTAGATAGCATCTACATTCAATAGAGTCAACTCAGCCATACATAGCTTAGGTCTATCCTCTATCATGGAAAAAAAAATTTGTTTTTAGAAGTACAATGCACTTACCTTTCATGAGTTCAGAAATAAACATTTTGTGGTTGATTTGAAACAGGGATTGGCAAAATTCTTTTGTAAAGGGACATATAATAAATATTTTCAGCTTGTTGCTGCAGTGTGAAAGCAGCTACCGGCTGTATGTAAACAAATGAGCAAGGCTCATGAGGTTGTGCTTCAATTTAACTTTAGTCACAAAAACAGGAGGTGGAATGGATTCAGTCCTTGGGCCATATTTTGTTGATCCTTGAGCTAAAAGAATGAGTAAATATTTGCCTGATGTTCTAGAACATTGGCCGTCCATACCTCCATGAAGCCCAAGAAAATGTGCAAAATTCAGGTCATTTTTTGGCAGACTCTGATTTAAGGAATGCCTCTGAACAGCTGGTTCTTCATTTAATCCTCCTCAAAGGTCAATGAAATGGGAAAATATATTCCCATTTTTCGTTTTTTGAATCAGAGTCTCACTCTGTCACCCAGGCTGGAGTGCAGTGGCTTGATCTTGGCTCATTGCAATCTCTGCCTCCCAGGTTCAAGTGATTCTCCTGCCTCAGCCTCCTGAGTAACTGTGACTACAGGCCCATGCCACCATGCCCGGCTGATTTTTATATTTTTAGTAGAGACGGGGTTTCACCATGTTGGCCAGGATGGTCTCGATCTCCTGCCCTCGTGATCCACCCACTTCGGCCTCCCAAAGTGCTGGAATTACAGGCGTGAGCCACCACGCCTGGCCATATATTCCCATTTTGTAAATGAAGATACTAAAGTTTCTGAATTTAGTGATCCACCCAAGATCACACAGCTAGTACATAGTAAAGCTGGAATTCCAACCAAAGCCTGTGTAAATTTTGGTTCAGTAGTTTTCATGAATCATAATAGATGTTATCATTACGCACCCTGAGCCTAAAATGGTTACAAAGAATGACCAGAAAATGCTACTTTTATTCTAAGAAAATCAACAGTGATGAATTCAAATTTATGAGTAAGATGTTCATTAAAGCCCTTTTTACAATAGTTAAATATTGGAACAATCTAAATATCCAATATTAAAGGGACGCTTGAGCAAATTACAATATAACCTTTGAAAATAATCTTCATAAGAATATGGAATGATATTGGAAATGTTCACCATAATGTTGTTTTTAAAAAAACTAGAAAACAACACAGTGGCAAAAGCATGACTCTTGTTTTAGCCCTTATATTAAATGTATCAAAAGCTCTGGAAGAAGACACCTTGTTTATCATCATTTAGCTCCTGGTTTGGGGATAGTAAGTAGTTTTATTTTTATTCTTTGAACTCTTTTGGTTTTGTCAAACTGTGTTCAACATACATAAAATTTTATAATCTGATAAGTATGTCTTTAAAATGCAATTTATCTTTGTTGTCTATTTTTTCTTCTATTGTTCTATTTTATTCATTCTTTTCTTATGAGTAAGTTGTCCATAAGTGAACATTTTCAAAGCAACAATTCCATCCCCTCGATTCAAGGAAGAATCCTATGCATAATCCTTAACGTGCATCATGACCCAGATTATAATGGTGTTTAGAAGGCTGAAGCAGTGGTCCTTTGAGTATTCAGACCCAGTTCCCAAAGAGCGCAGATACACCTGAATCCCATCTTGGGTTGCAAGCCCTGTTGGGTAAAAAGAAATCTTCTGGCTTCAACGTTCATCCTTTCTATGATTATTGCCACAAATTTGTTAACAAACATTAATATAATGCATAACATCCCAGTACCACTTGTGATGTGTCTAGTAAGTTCTGTGTGGTTTTTTTATACAGCCCTGAGAGGTAAGCAATGAGTCAGGAGTTTCCTCCAAGCACCTGTTAAGTGGCATTATATAAATAGCAATGTCAGGAAATCAGGTACCAGAAGAACCAGGTTTGAGTCTCCAGCAAGGCCACATGGGAGCTGACTGACCCTGGTCAAGTCCCTGAAACCCTCTGGCTTAGCAACTTTATTCTTTTGGTTTTTGTTGTTGGTTTTTGTTTCAGTGGTGTGATCATAGCTCACTGTAGCCTCATACTCCTGGGCCCAAGCTTTCCTCCCAACTTGGCCTCCCAGAGTGCTGGGATTATAGGTGTGAGATACCAGACCCATCCAGCACCCTGATTCTTAAACCAGGAGTAGTAACCACACTTTCAACATCCACAATACAATTATGAGGATCTAATGAAAATCACAAACTATATCAAATATATAAAGGGTGTTCTGCCATGATGGCCAATGATAATACTGGGAGTTCTTCCTGTTCCTACCACTTTCAGATCCAGATTTTTTTTTTTTTTTTTTTTGAGACAGAGTCTCGCTCTGCCGCCCAGGCTGGAGTGCAGTGGCGCCATCTCGGCTCACTGAAAGCTCCACCTCCGGGTTCACACCATTCTCCTGCCTCAGCCTCACAAGTAGCTGGGACTATAGGCACCTGCCACCATGCCCACCTAATTGTTTGTATTTTTAGTAGAGACGGGGGTTTCACCATGTTAGCCAGGATGGTCTCGATCTCCTGACCTCATGATCCGCCTGCCTCGGCTTCCGAAAGTGCTGGGATTACAGGTATGAGCCACCGCGCCTGGCCCACATCCAGATTTTTTTTTAAAATCGTTATCTTGGAAATTGGTTATCTACTTCTGGACTGGAGGAAGACACTGTGTGTGTGCATGTTCCTGCACGTGTGTGTGTCTATACGATCCTTGTTTCATTCAGCTGCGCAGCAACAGGGGTCAAGGCTACATGAAAACGACTGACATATTCTTCCAGCCACTGCCAGTCTTATTGCTCCCTTCAATCAAGCTTTTTGATTTTCTATAAACGTTTTTCATGTTATGCATAGGTATGTTTGTATTGAAATTTTGTATTAATATATGTAAATATACATACAGAAAAACGTACAAATCACAAATAGATTGCTTAGTAAAGTTTCACAAACACACTTCGATAACTGCCAGCCAGGTCAAGAAATAAAATGCTGCCTACATTGCAGAAGCTCCCTTCATTGTCCTTTCTAGTTCACATATCCCCGCTCCTTCTCCCAGGATAATTACTGTCTTGACTTCTATCACTGTAGATGAGTATTGTCTGTTTTTGAAATGCTCATTAATGGTATCATACACTATTTTATTACCTGTGTCTGGCTTTTTTTTACCCAAAGTTGACTGAGATTCACCCATTTCATTGCAAGAAGTAGTTCATTATTCATTATCTTTGCTGGATAGTATTTCTTTGCATAAATATATCACAATTTATCCATCCTACTATGGGCTTTGGGTTTGTTTCCAGTCTTTGGTTCTTACATATGCTGCTGAGAACATTTGTGTACATGCCCATGAGTAAATATGTTTACCCATTTCTGCTAGCTATACTGCTAACAATGAGATAATGCTTCATAAATTATGTATATATCTAGCTTATTAGATCTGCCAATTTTATACTTCCAGTAGTGATGTATGAGAGTTTCAGTTGCTCCACATCCTTATCAACACAGGCATTTTGTCTGCATCAGTTAATGAATCTGGTGAATGCATACTGAAATATCAGTGTAGTTTTTATTTGCATTTCCTGGTGACTAATGAGATTCAGCACCTGTGCATATGCTTAGTGTCCATTTGAATATCCTCCCTGGTAAAATGCATCTCTTGATACAATGCTTTCTTTTTTTAGAGGCAATTATTGATTTATTCATGCCAAGACAAGAAGGAGTGGCAGAGAAAATTAAAAATAATAGGTTTTTCGAAAAAATATTTTAAATTTGTCTTTGGATTTCGGTTTTGATGCTAAACTTGAGGAGGAATTGCCTTGAACTTTTCAAATTCATGAAAACGCCATCCACAGAGAAGCTAGAAAAATAATAATGAAAGCTGTCATTTACCAAGTCATCTCACATAAAGTATTCTATAAGGACACCGAGGTTCAGAGAGGTTGAATAACTTGCCCAACTCTGCACAGCTACGAAGCAGCTGAACCAAAATTGAAACTCTGTCTCAGGGCTCCAAAACCTAAGCTCTTGATCACCTACCTATTCCTCAGTGTTATAGGATTCTAGACCCCAGTTGCAGCATGCTTTAGAATCTCCAGGAGGATCCCATCCTCAGGGTTCCTGATTCAGTAGGGCTGTGGTTAGGCCTGGGAATTTGCATTTCTAACAAGTTCCCAGGTGATTCCCAGGATGCCAGCCCAGGGACCACACTATGAGAACCACTGTTCTAAAAGGTGGCAATGCAGGTCTCACTTATCTCTGTATCCAAAGGCCCTGCCAGTGCCTGGCAGATATCAGACATATAAAAGATTGATTACTAAATGACTCCTACTCCCTCTTGGTCCTCTGTCTGGCACAGAGA
Source organism: Macaca nemestrina (assembly GCF_043159975.1). Taxonomy (NCBI): domain Eukaryota; kingdom Metazoa; phylum Chordata; class Mammalia; order Primates; family Cercopithecidae; genus Macaca; species Macaca nemestrina. The sequence goes on along the minus strand of NC_092139.1, from coordinate 21,691,228 downwards.
GCCACGCCTCTGTGGCAGCTGTCGGCTAATGTGAGTGAAACCCTGAGTGGGTGAGTACCAAGAGACAGGTAACAAAACACTCAGTCCTAGAAAGGCCTGTCCACAAACATGAAGAGAGCATGGAACTCCACGTATGATATGGTTTGGATGTTTGTCCCTTCCAAATCTCATGTTGAAATGTGATTCCCAGTGTTGGAGGTGGGCCCCAGTGGGAGATGACTGGATCATGAGGGCGGATCCCTTCTGAATGGTTTAGTGCCATCCCCTTGGTAATGAGTGAGTGCTCGCTCAGTTAGTTCATCTGAGATCTGGTTGTTTTAAAAGCGTCTTGGGTCTCCTCCCTCTCTCTCTCTCGTTCCCACTCTCACCATGTGATACACTGGCTCCCCAATCACCTTCCACCATGATTGTAAGCTTCCTGAGGTCCTCGCAAAAGTCGATGTTGGCACCATGCTTCCTGTACAGTCTGTAGAACTGTGAGCCAAATTAAACCTCTTTTCTTTATACATCACCCACCCAGGTTTTGTTTTTTGTTTTTGTTTTTGTTTTTTTGAGACGGAGTTTCAGTCTTGATGCCCAGGCTGGAGTGCAATGGTGCAATCTCAGCTCACTGCAGCCTCTGCCTCCTATGTTCAAACAATTCTCCTGCCTCAGCCTCCCAAGTAACTGGGGTTATAGGCGTATGCCACCACACCTGGCTAATTTTGTATTTTTAGTAGAGACAGGGTTTCATCATGTTGGTCAGGTTGGTCACAAACTCCTGACCTCAGGTGATCCACCCACCTCCGCCTCCCAAAGTCCTGGGATTACAGCCACAACCCACCATGCCTGGCCCCCAGGCACTTCTTTATGGCAGCACAAAAATGGCATAATACAACTGATTTCTTCTACTTTCTTTTAAACAAGGGGTGGATAAATCAACACAAGGGAAAGAGTAAAACTGTTTCATGGTCTGTAAGTTGCTGGCAGCGGAAGACAGTCCTAAGTTGACTGCATTTGAGCAAACATGCCCATGGCCTATTTCACTTGTAACACTTTCCACACTAGGTCTTTTAGAATGCATGTTGTGGCAGAAACTGTCAGTCATCCCCTCGAATCTCCTCTTTCCTTTCTTATTGAGTGACAAGCACCATGACGACTTTCTGAGCCATAAGATACAAACAGAGTTAGATCTTCCAGGGAGTCCTCTTAAAAGAGAGAGAACACGCCCTTTTCTATGTCTTCCCACTGCTAGAACTCAATTAGCCACCGTGGGCCATGAGGTTCAGGGCCACAACCCCTCTGAATGGTGGATGGAAAAACTGGAAAGAGCCTAGGACCCTCTCAACTGTAAAGTGCCACAAGACCAGCTGCATTGCCTCTTCTGTGACAAGTTTTACAAGAGGCAGAAATCAATGTTTATCTTGTTTAAACTACTGTTATTTTGAAACTTCTCTTTAATGCACCTGGACATTATCCTAACTAGGACCTACAGGCACTATGACCCAGCTGAAAGACCACCAGATGAGATTTAGCCTTCCTCTTTTGTAGTATATCCTAAGGCAAGTCACTTCAGTTCCTGGACCTCGGTTTCCCCATCTGTAAAAAAGGAAGAAAAATGTGTGTTGCCATTGCTTTGAAAAGCTTTTGTGAGACACAAATATTACCTAGTTCAGACAGGCTTTATGAAATACAGAGCCCTACGAAACTGTGAAGGACTTTTATTTCCTACAAACAAAGGAATTTTTAAAAGAGAAAATGAAGTAGGAAAAGGCCATATATAAGAAGTCTCTTCTAATTAAGGAGAAGGGACTGAACTGGACCAACAACTTCTCTGCTCATCTCTGCCAAGTCTCCTCCCCCAATTCCATCCAGGTCATTCTTTATTTTCCAAATGGGAATTTAATTTTGCTCTAACACCATTATTACATCTAAATTAAATATTTATTGGGCTGACTATCAACTGACTTTCAGAAATAAAGATTTGAAATTTATGAGCTAACACAGAGTAATTCAATAATTGTAAATTTCACAACCAAGCTTTGTAATCAATTACTGTTTAGTAATGATATAAATGCATGTTCTTCTCAGGAGACCCTGGTCAACTATAAATTAGATTCTGCACACATAACAATCTGGCAACATCTCCACACTGGCTTTGTCTCTTCTCGGGAGTAACCAAGGCTAGGAAATAATCCCGGGTTGGCTTTCCCTGGCTATGCATTTGGACCCCAGTTCACCCATCAGTCAGGCTGTGCTGAGACTAGACTTAATGAGTATTCACACAAAACATAATTCAGAAGATAAATCACCTGCACGTAAAACCTCACAACCCAACTCAAAGAGATGCTGCACAATGGGTAGGTAACAGAGACAATCTTTCATGCATTCAGCGACCTAACAGATAGCTACTGAGTGCCTACTATGTGCCAGGCGCCTTTCTATATCCATGTAGAAAACAAAGATACAGTCATCCTCCTAGAGGATGAGAATAAGGTGCAATGAACCATAAACAATACACAACAGAAATAAGCAAATTATACTGGGCTGCACATCAAATGACTTTCGGAAATAAGGATTTGAAGTTCGTGAGCAAACAAGGAGTGTTAAAAGGCTGGAGTGTTAGAAGGTCATAAATGCTATGGAAGGAAACAGACTTTTGAGCTAAGTATTGTCCTGATTTTATGAATAAGGAAATTAGAGCTCAAAGATCAAAATTAGAAACTAAGTTAGATTTGGGATTTTTTTTTTATTTTTTATTTTTTTTTTTTTGATACGGAATATCACTCTTGTAGCCCAGGCTGGAGTGCAATGGCACGATCTCGGCTCACTGCAACCTCCACCTCCCAGGTTCAAGCGATTCTCATGCCCCAACCTCCGAAGTAGCTGGGATTACAGGTATGCGCCACCACACCTAGCTGAATTTTTTTTTTTTTTTTTTTTTTTTTTTTAAGTAGAAACAAGGTTTCATCATGTTGGTCAGGCTGATCTCAAACTCCTGATCTCAAGTGATCCACCCACCTCAGCCTCCCAAAGTGCTGGGATTACAGCTGTCAGCCACCGTGCTGGGCCAGATTTGGGATTTGAACTCTGACCTCCTTGGTGCCAAAGCACATTTGACCTCATTTCTCACTGACTGCACAATAGAAAAATCCCTGTTAATAAGCTCTGCCGTGTAAGAGACTCTTAAACTCAGAAAATAAAGCCACAATTAAAGAAATGCTCTATAGCTAGACTGGACGTTAGCATCTATAAGCATCCAACTTGCTTAAATCTAGACTTGGCTTGAGCAAAACTTGTATTTTAATTTTGATATGATAAATGCTAGCATTATTTTCACTAGGAAAAAATCTTCAGGCAATTGTGTGTATTACTGTTTATTTGAAACCCATTCTTTGTCTTTGCAGGACTGGCCAACTATAAGAGAATGCATTCTAAATTGAGTTTCTATTAGAAGTAAGCATGGTCAAAGGGGATTCTGAAGCCCTCAGGGAGACCTCTGTCATAATCCACAGATTCTGGTAATTGATTAGAGAGCTTTTAAGTGAACTTGGTGATTACATTTTGAATTCTTTTATATTAATTATTAAAGGCAAATTATGTTGTTGAAAAGGAAAGCCAAAGAAAGATGGTAATTTAATGAAATAGGTTAGAGAGGCATTCTGGATAAGGTAATTGATTTTAAAAGTGAAAGACATTTGGGAGGTTTGTCAAAAATGGATTTAAATAACTGAAAACTATGTGCCTAATCACTGTTTGTGTGTTGCTTAAAGATGAAAAGAAAGGACCGGGAACAGTGGCTCATGTCTTTAATCCCAGCATTCTGGGAGGCTGTGAGGTGGGTAGATCACCTGAAGTCAGGAGTTCAAGACCAGCCTGGCCAACATGGTGAAACCCCATCTCTACAAAAATACAAAAAATAGCCAGGCATGATGGTGGGTGCCTATAATCCCAGCTACTCGGGGGGAGCTGAGATAGGAGAATCGCTTGAACCTGGGAGATGGAGGTTGCAGTGAGCCAATATTGTGCCATTGCACTCTAGCCTGGGCGACAGAGCAAGACTTCATCTAAAAATAAAAAATAAAAATAAAAAAATAAACAAAAGATTAAAAGAAAGTCATTGAGAATTTGGAAGGACCTGTCCAAATAAGAAGGAAAGGAAGTTTTGTTATATTTGTAAAATGCACTTGCCCACTGTTATCGTCATGCCTGACTGAACAATCCCTGCATTGCTATCTCTTTATAATTTTCAGCAGATGAGTTCACACAAGAAAGATTTCACCTGAACTCGGTAGTTTTCTTCAACTGTCCCTTTTCAACAAAGATGCTAAGACTTCCCAAAGATAGAAAAAGATGTTACAAAGGTCAGAGCCCAAGCTTGAAAATTACTACATTATTTAAAGATTGAAAAAATAAAATTTTGTTCTCTTGAGAATGATATCATCCCCTCCAGTCCCAATATCCCCAATACCCCTTTCAGTCTCTCCACAGGAGACGGGGCCACCTTGTGATAGTAATAGTAGCAGCAGGAAGAGTAGGAACACCGCACAGAGTGGTGGTGCTCCCCAGGAGGAGTAAACATCCACAGAGCGCTTCTTCTCAACCTGGGTCCCAGAATCATCCCTTGAAGAACATCTGCCCAGAAGCGCCATCCAAACAGAATCAACTGCATTGGATTCTGCGTGAACAAGAAATAGACTTATGATTATTATTTCCAATCCTTCTTTTCATTGCCACAGGAAATGGAAATAAGACAAGGGTGAAATATTTGTGGGGCAGATTTACTTATGATTGTAAGCTATTTTTCCCTTCTTTGGATTCCTCCTAATCCCTAAACAAGAAAAAAAATGCAACTATAAAAATGGCTAATCAGAAAACACAGCCAGGAAACATTACCACCCTAATGCACCTGCTACCATTAATAACAGCCAGAGAAGCCCGGAGGTTCCATAACTCCCAGCAAGCTCCTTAGCCATCCTCTAGTCATGTTCCTGCAGCCACAAACACCAGTCAAAAAAGGAGATGCAACAGAAAGCCCAGGCCATCACACAAAGGCACAACTCAGTGCAGATGCAGCTTCCTGTGGCCAACCTGGGCCCAGAGGGATGTTAAAGAGCCCAGGTTGATGAGTCATGGACATGTCCTTCTCCATCTGGGGATTCCAAAGAGAAACTCTTTTTGGAATGAATTTCAAAAAAGAAAAGTAGGAGGGTATAGTTTCTACAGTGAGAAAGCCTAGGGCCTTGCTGTTTCTGATGGTGGGTGAAGGGCCCTCCTTCCATGCTAGACTTAGGCTAACCTCTACCTTTCACTTGGTTTTGATGCATCGCATTCTGATTGATCGATTTTCCCAATTTTCTTCCCATAGCTGCAAATCTGGATACTTGGAGATATTGCTAGCTCTTTGATGGTGACAACTGCCATGGAATAATAAGAGCTTAACAAAAAGCTTCTCTTTCCATAGTAATGGTTATGGCTTTGATTGGAGTGATACTCCAACCATGAGCATGGGAAGGCAAGGTTAGTTAGATGTAACTTACAGGAAGAAGACAAAGACACCCACTGTAAGAGTGGTGGGAAGCAGAGCAAGTCTGCATGAAGTAAACATGTTAGAGGCAGATGAAGACAGCCCAAGGCCCCCATTTGGCCAACTAGGAGATGTTCAGTTGAACACTTTATGGACATAATAAAGGATAAACAGATTCAAAGAAAGGTCAGAAAAATTTTAACAAGGGAAGATGAGTAAATTACCAATTGTTGACTGATCTGCACTCAGTCTTATCTCAGACCAATTGCTACATCTATCCTGTCTCATATTACAAAAGGCAGAACTCTGAAAGGTTCAAGTCCCTAAGACAAATAGGCAATTTGTTGCTCTTGATAGTCTTGGAGTTACCAACCCATTCTTTTGGCCTGCCCCAGCACAACCACTACGGGGGCCCCAAAACAGTCAGGTGAAAAGGACAGAAGGCAGAACAGCACTTCCATGGGGTAGGGCACCAAATGAGAAAGTTCCAGCAATGAGGTTTCCTAATATCAAGAAGGGATGTAGACCTGCACCAGTCTCCCCATTATTACCACTGCACCTGGCTGAATGGACTTGGGTTTTAGGACTACAGGGGTGCCGAACCCTTGGCTTTACTGACCTTCAGAACATTTGAAAGAAAACAAAAAAATCAGACAGCAGGCTACCAGTTGTTAGCCCACTCTGTCTGCAGTTTGGACCTGGCTGGGTTTCAAAGTTAGGAGGTCATCTGTATCCTTCTCCCACAGCTGCCCACACTGTAAGCTGAGGGAAGATGCCCCAAGTATCATCCTTCATCACAATTTTAAAGTTATATTTATTTGTACATGTAAAGTTATATACACTTATATGTATACAGTACGTGCGTGTGTGTGTATAGTATGTTTTCTATCCATCTGGCCTACAAAGTTACAAGCTCCTTGAAGGTCCTGCATGAGGGTCCTGCTTGTTTTCTTGTATTCACTCTCATCTAGCCCTAACCCTCACCAAGTCATTCATAAATTAGTTCAATTAATGACTGGACCTTTAGTTTTAGAGCCCTGACTCTGTGCAAGGGGGTATGGGGGGCATAGAGGCTGAGGTATAAATGGCTTCCCCAGCACTTCAAATAGGCTCTAACTATCACTGTAAGAGGAAGGAGGCAGAGTCCTGATCCCATATGTCAGGACCACTGCTTGTGATCCTTCACAGTGTGCCCTGCAAGGGACGCCCAGCCACAAGGACAAGAGTCGGAATGACAGGCCCCTCTCCCCACATTTAGCCACCAGGGGCTGCATCTGTCAAGAGGGAGTACTTTTTTCTAGTTTGTGCACATCGCGTGGCTAGTGAGCTCTGCCTGCCATACCCTTTCTGACCCCACAATCTTTCTACTCTGATGAAAAAAGTGACTGATGTGTGATCTGTCAAGTTCCTCTCTTCCCCTTCTTACCAAACAGAATTCTGCCTTTAGACTCAGCTGCTCCTCCAGCTCCACTTCCCCTCCCCGACTCCAAAGAGTTCTTTTGGGGAGATTTTGTAACAGAGAATCAAGAATTCAGAGAAAGAGCTAGAACTAGAGAGGCAGGAGACACAATAAAGAATTTAAGCCAAAACAACTAAGTTGATCTATATAACAAAAACTATACAAGTGGGTAAGAGCAGGAAGAAAAAAAGAACAGAAAGTTGTGAACATATATATTTGGATTCCCATTGATAGTCTTGATGATGTGAGGGAATAAGCGAATACCCTCTTCATTTGTTTGTGCTCTTAAAACACAATTGTCATTCAGAGACTGAACCACATGGGTTTACAGGTTTATAAGTGTTATCTTTTATTGAGATGGAAGGAGGTAAATCCCAGAAAATTAGACAGACACTGGGGAAAAGTAGAAAACACTGGAACATATTGTCTTTTCCCTTACCCCACCCATCCCCTACCCTCAGAATAAAGTGCATCAGGTAGGAGCAGAAATAAAAAGAAGCCTGGTGCCAATTCAAGGGGAATTGTTTAAAGGCCAAACCTATGACGTACACAATAGCCACAGGATTCAAGAGAATATTCAACTACCACACTCACGAACAATGCAATTGCCTCGTTTCTCAATGAACATGACTTCTGAATAGATTGAATCCTGTTCACAGAAGAATAAATTTTAGAAGGAATTTATTTTTTACATATTGAAAAAAACGCAGGGTGGAGAGCCGCATGAAGATAGCCTGGAGGTATACGCCTCTGAAAATAATCTACAGAATCCAGAAGAAAATTTTAAAACTCTGTTCATCATGCTGAAAGAGAGGCCAAGGGCTCTGAGAGTCAGCGCAGAGAGTCATTGGGAGACATAAGGCAAACACGAAAGTGTAACAAGATTTGGTGAAATAAGGAAGGATTTTCAAAAAAAGAAAGAAAAAACATGTATGGTACTAAAAGCAGTATCTTTTTTAAAAATCAATGAAACAGAATAAAGCTCAGAAACAAGCCAAAGTATAACACGATCAAGTTTTCAGTAACTGGTGCAGAGACAGCTGGCTAAGCATCTAAATACAAATGAAATTAGGATCTCCACCTGACACCTACAACAGTTTGATCATGTGTCACCAGTCTGCACCTACCAGGATGCAGGTAGAAACACATTAACAGTAGCAATTCAGTAACACTGGCTTCTGTCCTATTGCTGATTTAGCACCTCCAGCCTCTAACAAGTACTCCCAAGTATGCCCGGGCATCCCCAGGAGGTGTTTCATACAACCACACATGCATCCACCCGCCACAGCTTCCCATCAGACTTGGTCCCACACGACTGTTTGTGCTGAGCCCTGACACAGCTTCAGGGAAGCACAGGTGTCCTCGGATCCTACCAAGGACAAGCTTCAAAGTCGTTCATGCCAAAATTGGGAATAACACCTCCACTCTTGTCCCTGCTGGGTAATTCCAGGGTAGATCTGTTTTTTCCCGGTATGTAACAGACATTAGTAAAATGACTTTCCTGCTGTTTTCACGTTTTGGAGCTTTCAAATGTTTCTGTAATAATGATATATTATTTCTATAATAATTTTTAAAATCTAACTTGACAGAAAATAAAACAGAATTTTCCTTGACCAAATTTGTTTTTAAAAAGTTACTTACTTTCTATTTCTTTTAAGTATCCTCTGTCTTGTCAAAGAATTATTCCTCAAAGAAACATTCAGGCCTAGATGGATTCGTAGGTTATTTATTCAGACAAGCTTTTATTTTTCAAACAAAGCCAGCATAATACTGATACCAGCATTTGACAAAGACCAGGAAAAAAGAACTCAAAATCAAGTAACTTATGAACATAAACAAAAATCCTAATTAAGCACTTAGCAAATAGAAATTAGAAAAACCTTTTTTTAAAAATAACGCATCATGCTCTAATAAGATTCATCCCCCAAACACAGGCTATTAAAATAAACACCATATTAGTAAATTAAACAGTAAACATTTTATAGTAAACTTAATAGATACCAAAAAAGCACATACTCATTCCTCATCTACGCCTGAGCTAAGAATAAAAACAATGTATCTTGATAAATTAAAATAGAACTCTTGCTTAACTCAGTGAAAAATTTACACACACACACACACACACACAGTCACAACCACGCCACAAAATAATCATAGCTCTTAAGGGAAAAACGCTAGAAGCGTTCCCAGTAGAGTAAGGAAAAAGCAAGAATGCCCATTATCACCACTGTTACTGAACATTGTACTCTAAGTGCTATTCGATGCAATTAGACAATAACAAAATAAGTAGTATATAATGAAAAACAGATAGTAAAACTATCTTTACGTGTAGATGCTTGTATATTTGAAAAAGAACCAACTAAAAAGCTTACAGAAAAACTGAGATTTCAGTAGGTGGATTTAAAAAAAAAAAAAGAAATCAATTGCTTTTTATGCCAAGGATAGAAAAAAATGGAAAAAGATATTTATCAAAAGAGTAAAGACAAAACAAAATATTTAGGAATGAATTTCACAAAATCACTCAAAACCCTGGAGGGTTTTATCAGAGGACAAAAAGGAACTACTGAATTCAGTGAATATGTTGTTCTTGGATACTCTGTAATATCCAATGTTGTTATATTGTAGAAGTAATCCCAATCAAAAGTCCCAATCTATGAACCTTGACAACATGACTCCAAAGTTCATCTGGAAGAATAAACACAGCATGAAGAATCAGAAAAATCTAAAATTATGATTATTTTAAGGATCTGAGGTGACTCGTCCTGTAAATAGTAAAACATATAATGCTATAATGCAGGAAGAGACAAGGAAATACAAGGAAATATAACAGAATAAAATAACCAGACTAGACACAGGTCAATATGGAAATTTAATATAAGCTAAAAGAGGTATTTCAAATCTGTAAGAGGGATAGAGAGAATACAATAAATGATATTAGGACAGCTAGACAGTTATTTGCAAACTTAGATAAAAGATTTAAAAGTTTCATATATATAGTTTATATGATATAATATGATATATAATTATACATGACTAAAGGGAAAGGTAAAGTGTTTTATCATCTTGGATTGGATAATGCAGTTCTTAACGTGAAACCAAGTTGAGAAACCAATAACTACTTTGATTACATAAAAAACAAACTGGGCAGAAAGAGATAGCATAAATATAGTTTAAATACTGTTTGCGTGGGGAAGAGGGGCGGACATCAACCGAAAGGGAGCTCGAAAGGGGTTTCTGGAAACGTTCTATATCTTGATCTGGCTGGTGGTTTCACAGGTATATACATGTGTAAAATTCATTGAGCTGTACAGTTGAGATTTGTGTATTTACCATGCATAAATTATTCCTCAATAAAAAAAGGAAAAATAATAAAGAAAATAAATCATGCGTTTATCCTTCCTTTCCCATAAAGACTACACTTCAGGGTAAGCAAAGACTTCAGACTGAGGGAAAATTCTTCTTCATGCAAGTTACAGCTAAGAAAGACAAAAGGGATGAAAGAAATAGAAACTCGTTATTTTGCAATTCCTAGTGAAGTAATCTGGACAACGTCAATGGTGGTTAAAAGCATTAGAGTGCTGGTTCTGAAACGCTAGCCTGCATCAGTGTCAGACGGTTTGCTAAAACACAAATTGCTGGCTCCTACCCACAGAGTTTCTGATTCAGTAGACCTGGTGGGGGCCTGAGAACTGGCATTTCTCACAAGTTCCCAGGTTATAATGGTGCTGCTGGTCCAGGCACTACACTTTGAAAACCCCTGCATCCGAAAAAAAGATTGATGGGGAAATTTATAATGGGTAAATCAGGCTGACAACACCTGAACGTACGGATCAATCCGAGCTTCGATTCTACGGGACATGGAGTAACAGAGGGACATGATAAACACCACCATAAAGATGTAGTCAGCCAAATCCAGTATGGGAAACCTACAGAACAAATAACCCAGAGTCTCCAACAAATAAACACAACAGTGAAAAGGAAGGGGGGGGCCGTTGTAGGTCAGTTTAATTTATTTAGAAATGAACAGACAAGTGTAGATACTGACGAAGATTCTTTGCTTGGCCAAACTTTTCAGAAGTCAGGCTTCTGAACCTTCTCCTTGGCCCATCTGTATACTTCCTTGTAAAATCCAGCTGAAAAGAGTCCTGCGAGGTCAGTTTAGCAAGAACTTCCCACCTTTGCTCTCTAATCTCCATCATTTGTCATCTGAAGTTTCTCATCCTCCATCACCCCAGCCCGTCTTCGGCAAGAGTCCTTTTAGGTCAATTTAGCCAGAATTCCCCTTAGCCCTGAGGTTTCTTCTCGGTAATTTTCTATCCACTGTTCCCCACCCTGATCCTTGGCTACAAATCTCCACTTGCCCATGCTGTATTTGGAATTGAGCCCAATCTCTCTCCCCAACTGCAAGACCTCATTGCAGTCGTCCCTATACCCATCACGATGGCCCTGAATGAAGCCTGTCTTACTATCTTACTATGCTTTAACAGGTATCACTGAATTGTTTTTTCATCTCTAACAGGGCTGATTCAAACTAGCTACCTATTTTCTAACTGGGAAGTTAAAGAAAATTTGGTGATATTAATGAATTGTTGTCAGTTTGGTTGTCTGTGATAATAGAATGCTGTTTATCCTTTTTGACACGCTAATCTGTTAGACTAAGGGTTTATTAACCGCAGCACTGTTGACATTTGGGGCCAGACAATTCTTTGATGTAGAGGACTATCTTGTGCCTTGTAGGGCGTGTACCAGCAGCATCCCTGGCCTCAACCTGCTCATGCCAGTAGCACCCACCACCACCACTCCCAGTTGTAACAACCCAAACTGTCTCCAGATAATATCAAATGTCCTCTGGGGAGGGAGTGCAAAACTACCCCCAGTCAGTTGAGAACCACTGAGTTAGATATATCTTCTGAGGGATTTGCAAGTGAAGCGATATGTCTGGGGTTTTTTTGTGTTTTAAAATACTCCAGAGAAAAACAATGGGGAGTGAGTGGGAATGAGATGCAGTTAGAAAGGCAGGATGCTGGCAACTGTTGAAGTGGGGTTCAGTGAGTACCTGGGTGTCATCTATTCTCTATGTTTTAATATATGTTTGAACACTTCTGAAGAAAAGTTTTTACAAAAACATGTGAACACACATGAAGTCATGCTGTAAAGATATGTTTCTGGCAGATGTTCATGATAGCACATGGGGGAAAAAAAAACAGATCACACAATATGTACACAGTGACCCCATTTGGATGTAAAAGAGACACAGAGAGAAACTCAGAAGAGAGATGAGTCAAAATATTCACACTGATGGTCTCTTGGTGGTTAGAATTGTAAGGAATAATTTTTCTCTTTCCAGTCTGTAGTTTTCAAAGCTCTCCATGTGAACATATACCTCCTATTCAACGTAGACAAACAAATAAAATAAAAACTAACAAAGAATAAAGGGACTGTTACAAAGAAACACACTGTTGGTTGGGAAAGAAACAGAAAGATCCTTCAAAGCAAACACAAGATCTTACAAAGTACAACAATGAGAGACCACTGAGTGTAGGGACCAAGGTATCACACAGCCCTTAAGGAAATGCTGCATTAAAGGATGCAAGTTCATTGACACGTATTGAAGGTGGGGGGGCTTTTGTCTTTCCTGATTCTGACCTTGAGGCATCTGAATTCCACTTGATCTCCCCTGTTTCAAAAGGCAGAGTCACATGGAATAAATTTTAGAATACCTTCTCTCTAAACAGAGAATGGTGTTTTTCCTGCCAGGCAAATGTTTAAACTAAAGTTTTTAAAATAATCACTTGGAGCTTAAATCCACAGCCAAATGGAAATAGTCAGCTATTAAGCTAGTCTCATGCCTCAAAGGTTCTGGGCAACTGGAGTTTTGCTCTTCTGCTTTACAAAGCCGAATATAAATTATTTGCTATTTAATCACCTGTTGCTATGGCTCACCTGAGCAGCTGCAGCCTGGCTTCAGCACAAGCAATTCATAGCGAGCTGAATTCCCAATTCTATGATTCATTCTGTAGCACCTGGCCTAAATTTCAGTCTCCTTTCCATCTTCCACTTTCCTATAGTCTGCTGTAAAATCATCTCCACCTTCACTAGAACATGGAACCCACAAAGAAATTTGTATGTTGCCTCCTTCAATGCTGCATCTTTCCTGCCTAGAAGAGAGCCCCATACACAGTAGGTGCTCAATAAATGCTTGCCAAATAAATGACTGAATCATGTTTTCCTCCCCTTTCTTGATTTCTGGCAAGAAAACTTATTATTTTCCAAGAAAATAACAAATGTTCTAATAAATAAGAAAATTTATTATTTCTAGGGCTACCAAATGGCCTGAATTATCAGTAGCCTTAGACTCCAGTAACATGCTGCTTACATGTATTTTTGGTGAGTGAATGAAGATATTAACAGACCTATCCACCCCCACACTACACACATGCACAATACATGTGCAACACACACACACACAGAGCACTCTGCAACACCCTCAGACACCTCCACACCCTCAGACCTGGTGATACATGTATTTTCTGTTTACTCCCCGTGCCTCAGCTAGTCAGAGCTTGATCTCATTGTCTTCCTAATAAAACAAATTAATTTTCAGAGTTAAAATTCATGAGGCAGCATATGTAATGTCTGTGTCTATAGCTGCTTCTGAATTCCCTCCAGCTGTGGACATTTTTATTCTGCCCACAAAGGCTCCCGAGTTTATTTGAAGACGTTTCTCCGTGGCCTTCCCCAGGGTCCCCAGCAGCCCACAGTGGGTTTTGCTGCTACTCCCAGACATTTCCTGTCAATTCACTCTAGTGCCTGGCATGAGAACTAATGCCAGATTCTGGAATCCAGGCTAACTTTAAGCTAACAATCTCCTTCCATTCCTGTCTCCTGGCCCTCTGCCTATACCTACTCAGGTCCCCCAGAATGTCACTCCAAATCCTCCTAACCACCCCTTAGACATCTAGTCCAACCTCCTCCTGAGGAGAATGGACAACTGAGGCCCAGAAGGGTGAGGCAGCATGTCACGGGTACGCGATAAGTGAGAAGCAGTGCAGGGACAATGACAGAGGTCTCCTGACCCCCACGATGTCAGTGTTCTTTTTCTAGAGCAAGAATCAGCAATTTACGGCCTGTGGGCCAGATCTGGCCCTCTGCCTTTTTTTGTAAATAAAGTTTTATTTGAACACAGCCATGCCTACTAATCTCCATACTGCCTCTGGCTATTTGGGGCCATAACAACAGGACTGAGTAGTTGTGACAGAGGCCATACGAACTGCAAGCCTTAAATATTTGCTATCTTACTATCTGCAGAAAAAGTTAGCTGACTCCTTCTAGAAGATTCAAAAGAACAGGAAGATAGGTGGGAAAGGGCTGACACAAACACCCCATGGAAAACCAACTGAGCCTCTGGCTGTTCTCCTCACAGGAGGCTGGCTCCACAGGGGAATGGGAAGATCCTCTGGGGCAGTGCCAATCATTTCCCTGACTCCTCTTCCCCCAGTGCTATCGTGGCCTCTCTCCTTTGCAGAGACTGCAGCCCTACCTGCTGGCAGGCACCTTAGGCTGTCCCTGCCAACACATGCACACACATACTCAGACACACACACACACATACACACACACACGCACATGCAAGCAGAGTTCCAAGTGTGACGTGGCTGCCATAAATCAGCCTGGAATATTAAACTCAAGCTGCCATGAAAGAGCCTCTCAACTCCACAGCACACAGAAGACCAAGAGGTATGGGACCCATCTGCAGGGAGGAAGCCTTTTGCAGTTCAATTCACTTCCCTGGGTTCAAGTTTTGTCTACCACCCTCACCAGCTGGGTAACCTGGAGTTACCTAATTTCTCAGCCTGTGGCTCCTCATCAATAAACCAAAGGTGACCTCCGTTGTGAGGATTCACTGCAGTGATGCTTGCGGAGCTCTGGGCATAGGGCCTGGCACAGAGTGAGTGCTGAGTGGGCACTGGCGAGAGGCTCTCTAGGGATTGCCCAGGCTCTCTGGACAATGCAAGGCAAGATTCTAGTGTCCAGAACAGCCTCTGACACACAGATGAAACAGCCTTCTTTATTCTAAAAGCTCAGAAACCCAAAACTAAAAGCCAGCCGAGCAGGCCAGAGCCAGGAGGCCCAGGCCACCCGGTTTGGCTGGAACATCCGGGCTGCCAGCATGGTTAGGAGCCAGCATTGCAGGTGGGCAGCCTTGACTTCCTCCTTCCCAGTCCTGATAGATACGAGCCATGTGGCCCTGGCCAGGCCACCCTGTCTCTATGAGCCTCAGTTTCTTTATCTGTCAAGTGATGATGGCATATACCCCACAGGGTTACTGTGAGGAGGACCTTTGTACCAGGCACAGGTAGGCCCCTCCATAAGTGAGTCATTGCTACTGTCGTGTAACACGGTAATAGTTCAGCCTGGGAACGTCTTCCACAGTCTGACCACAGAACCCCCTCACCTGTGATGGGCACTCGCATCTCTGCCCACTCTACCCAGGGGCTCAGTCTAAGTGGAGCCTCCCTCCTACCCTTCCCAGCCTAGCCTCATGCCCCACCAGTCCCCTGCCACAGCCACACATACCTGGAAGGCCACACCTTGCCACTGACCCTGTGCCCACATGTCAAAGAATTTTGTCAACATGAAACCAAACCACAACCAGGTGGATGCAGAGCCTCTGTCACGCTCAGTCCTTGCTCCTCAGTTTCCTTCCTGTGTGACCATGGGAGAGTCATTCGCCCTCTCAGGGCACAAACTCAATCATTTGTAAAGCACAGGCTTCAGATCAGATATTCAAGTCCCTTCCACCTTGAGAAACACTGCAGAGATTCTACTATGAAACCCTAACGAAGACGCCCCATGTAACTTGCTAACTCCAATGTCAACTTCCACCCAAATGCATCCACTTAATCTAACAGAGATGGCATGGTACAGGCAAGAAGCGTTGCTTTGCTGGCAAGACCACTAAAGGCCTCAGCTGGAGACTGTGAATTTATCAATCGTCCTGACCTCCTCCCTGTCTTGTGCTCAGTCTCTTTTGCATGTGTCTTCTCCCCACTCAATTGTTGTTAAATCTCGATTTTTTTTCTAACTGTTTTTGCTTACATGGAACCATGGGGCTTTTCCAGCTCTCCTCCACACTCCCTGTGTCTTCGCTCTCTGCAGCTTCTTGGTCAGTTTGATGTTTCCTGAATTAGAATTAAAGGCCTTGGAGAAGCTCGCAGCAGTGCAGGTCCTGGGAGACCACGTTCCAGGACACCAGACCTTGCTTAGTATTGCTCATCGTGGTGTGAACACTCTAACAACAAAGAACTTGTCACCCACAATGGAAGTCCACCCTGTGTTCACAGCATTCTGAGGCTGGAAAATTCTGATTTTCTAATGGCCCATCCCTCGATGGTAACAGAAGGCAGTGTCCAAGGGCCCCCTGGAGCCAAGCCAGACACTGGGCCATTGATTTACCCATGAGGGAGGGAGGCGTTCTTCCTCTCCCAAGTGTAAAGTATCTAAGGTGGCCAAGGTAGAAAACGGTCACCCTAGGCCTAGAATACACATTAGACCCCCAGGTTGGTGTCTAATGTGGGGCCCTTTCTCCTCCTTCTCCAGGAATTTAGAAGTGGAGCAGCATCGGCGTCCGGTCTTCATTGCCTCACTACAGAATGAGGGGACAAAAGGCTTCTTGTACGATAAGGAGACAAAAGCCTCCAAGGGACTTACCACGAAACAGAAGCAATATTTTAAATACTTTTTAGAACAGTTGCATGAAGATAATCCAGAAGTACAGTGAAAAATAAATACAAAAGATTTGCAATGAAATCTCCTTCCTGTTTCTGACCACAGGCCACCCAGGCCCCTTCCCCAGCGTTTATTACAATCAGTTTCTTGCATTTCCTCTCAATGATAATGTATGCAAAAAATCTACATGGATTTAAATATGTGTGTGTGCATATCCTTTTGTCTCACAACTGATAAACCACGAGACAAAGTTCTGTACCTGGCTTTTTTCAATTCACAGATCTTGGATATTGTTCCATTGTTCCATTAATGCTTAGAGAACTGGTTCTTTCTCTTTAATGGTATTTCACAGCATGGACATTTGCCTCATGTCTAGGCTTTTGCAAGTATGAGCAAAGCTGCAATAAATATCCCAGTACACACATTTCCTGCACATGAACACACACACACACACACACAAATCAAATAAAATTCCTAGAAATAGAACTACTTTTAGATGGACAAGAGTTAGCAAACCTCTGGGTAGTGTGTGTGCGTACGTACATGCACATGTGTGCATGTAGTGTAAAGTGGTTTTGGGTTTTTTTAATTAATACAATGGGCTGAGATCTTCTAGTTGTAGAATATTAGAGCTAAATTGGAACTCATCCTATTTCACTTCATCTGCTTTTCTTTGAGTCTGTTGTTCCTCAATTTCATCCACACTTTTGGTTATTAATGTCCCCATTCAGTGTTTCATATTCACCAGGCCTTCTTAATCCAGTTTACTTTTTTGAGACTTAATGCCCTTACAGAGCCACCGTGTGTGAAATTATCTTTTACAATGCTGAATCCAAGCAGTTTATAGTTTTCAGTCAATTACTCCCAACTGTCAGAGCTGTGCTCAGGATAACATTTCTGGCTAAATTTCTTACTTCTTGGATCATGAATTCTCAGACACGACTAATCCTGGTGTCTGGTGAGTCAACATATTCGGACTCACACTCAGGCCAAAGATTCTCTCCAAACTTAGAAATCCACATTCAATAGGCCACATGTGCCCTGGAAAATTGTAGTACAAATGCCAGGCTGATAATCTGGATAATATTTCATAGTCCCTGATAAAGAGCTAACTTTTAAGAAATCCTAAAGCAAAATCATTTATAATGTTTTAAATCTCTGTGGCTAACAAAAAAAAAAAATCACAGGTCATTAATTCAACCATGTCAGTTAGCTTTGACTGTATAACAAGCTGCCCCCAACATTCAGTGGCTTCAAATCGCCACCACTTATTTACCTTATGATTCTGTTGGTTAGTGCTCTGAGCTAGGCTCAGCTGGGCAGCTCTTCTGCTGGTCGTGGCTAGGCTCAGTCATGCATCTGTGATCAGCAGCTGCTCAGCAAGGTGGCTCTGCTTCTAGGGCTGGCTGGTTATCAGCTGGGGTGACTAGGGCAACTGGGCCATGTACATCAACATCCAGCAGGCTGACTTGGGCTTCCTCACCTGGAGGTGGCATCAGGGACCCCAGGAACAGCAAGTAAAGAAGCCCTGGGGCACAAGTCCCTTTCAAACCTCAGCCAGTATCACATTTTCTACTCTCCCATTGGCCAAAACGAGCCATGTGTGCAAGCCCAGACTCAAAGGATAGACAAACAGACTCTACCTCTTCATGGGAAAATGTACAGTGTTGCACTGCAAGGGTACGGACAGACGGTAAGGGGAAGAATTAATGGCCATTTTTACATTTATCACATCAACAGTATATAAACTCATCAAACCTAAATCGTATTTGTATAAGACTTTGCAATAAATAGAGCAGCTCTCAATTACTCTTTTTATTCCCAGAACAGTTTCTTGAAACAGGATCCACATAAAAGTAACACCTGGAGAGACTTCCAGTGCCAATGGTTGAGTATCCACAGAACCATTCCAAGCCATCCTACAAGTTAGCATTCAGGCACCCTTGATCAGATGTGGTGAGCCTCCGAACAGCCTTCCTCAAGACCATAGACACACGGAAGAAAAAGCACATGATATGGAGTAGAGAAGACTCAAGCCTAACCTCAACTTTCAAAGCAAATTACTTCGGCTCTTCTATATGCCATCTTCTCCCTCATTTGCCAGCAGGAACAGCACAAGCAATCTAAGAATTGCTAAGAGGACTCAAAGGAATCATCCTATATGCCCATGCCCTAGGCACCTGGAAGTGCCTGGAACAGCACGGCAATGACCTTGAAACAGTGAATCATGCCCAATGTTCTAAAAGGACTTGAAAGCTTAAATAAAAAGGACAGATGTGAGCAGGAGGCTCCAAGGAAGGACAAGGCTATGAGCCAGCACACAGAATTAGGAGACAGAACCAGCCTGGCCACAGGGCACGGGACTGCCCTGGACAGGATTTGAAAGTTGAAGATGGCAGAACTGCATGTTCTCTGTACCCTCTGTGGAAACAGCCAGGTCTTGGACCTGCACAAAACATTCTCTCCCCTCAAAGAAGAGCGAGTCCCCAGGCATGTCTTCGCTGGGAAAGCAGCCCTGCCTGACTTAAGAAAGGCATGTGAATCTATAGGGCCCTATTAAGGGCCTGAAGGAATCGTGCTGCTTGCTGTCTATAAAAGGAAATAAAACCTTCCCCATCACAACCACTTTGTATATTTCAACGTAAGTAACAAGAGCTATAGTCACAATTTATTGAATAGCCATATGGTAGAACCTGTTCCAATCAACCCACCTACATTAAATAATTAGCATTCACGCTGCAATTATCTGCCCAAAGACAACTGTGTGCCTATGATGTGCCAGATTCCACCCAAGAGGCAGGAGAAGCCGTGTTGACATGGCCATACCAGGCATGGTAACTGCCCAGTGGAGTCTTACAGTCTGGTCACAATCCTTAATGCTACAGATACTGCCTCCTCCAACAAAAAGAGGGCACCTAACTTTTATGAAGGAGCATCAGCCCTGCGTGCTCGACTTTGCACACATTATTTCAGTGACCCTCCACAATTACCCTTGGAGTAAGCATCATCATCTCCATCTTACAAATAAGTGAACTGAGGCACAGAGAATTTGTCTAACAGCAACAGGCAGCATGGGGCTGAGCTGGATTCAAACCGGGGACACCTTCCAAGAGACCCTGCCCTGCCACGGCTCCTCTTCTCCCAGTAAGGAGGGGTCTTGATGAGCAGGAAAATGTTCAGGGGTGGTGATCAGAAGCCTCCCTCCTGTTCACCCTGGGTTACTCCCAACAATCCCCCTACCTGCTCTTCCTGAAACTCTAAGACAAAGGAAAGTGGTGCCCATTTCTGCTATCCCTCTCCCTCCTCCCTTCAACTTTCCAGAGTCTTCAGCAAATTGATCTAATAAAAATTCAACAGCTCACTGGCTCTAAATCTCAGCTCCGGTTTTTTATTTGCCTAAAGGGCTCACAGGGTTGCTAACTCGGCACTTGAATAAAATCTAAAACTTACACATTTGTGCATTCATTCATTCAACAAAAACTTACCAAGTGCCCACCAAATGCCAAGCCCAGCATGAAAGCACCTAGGTAGTACTAAAGAGGTTTACACAGGTGACTGATGTGATGACACTTAACATCAAAAGGTTGCTGTGGCCAATGTGGGAGAATGAGGTTGAGGAGTTGGTGGGGTGGGGGACAGCCCAAGACATGCTACCCTAGACAAAGGTAGCAATGACAGGAATAGAAAAAATTGAGCAGGACCCATCTGGCTTGGGTCCAAATCTCAGAAAAGGAGTCCCAGCTAGAGATGCAGATTAGGGGTGCCCTTTTATGTAACTGTACTGGGCACAGGTGAGGTGATAGCTCTCAACCGAGGGGAGAAGTTTGGCCCAGCCTCCTTGGGAGGCTTCATGCAGGTTTGCCTCCTCAGAGATTCTGATCTGTCTCCCAAGGTAGAAACTGGACACTTGAAACTTGCAAAGATTCCCCATGCAACTTTACCCTCATCCCTCCAAGAACCACCAGCCCATGCAAAGAAGAGAGAGAGAAGTTAGCCTGGGACAGAACCCAGTAAACTTCAACTGAAAGGACAAGCCCACATGGGGGACATGAAAGGAACTGCCAGAGTCCTCTGTGTCAAGAAGCCCAAGGAGGAAGGGGCTTCCAGGAAGAGAACCGATGGGTCAATGACATCAAAGGCTATGGGGGATGAGGAGCAGAGCAGACAAGCAGAACAAGCAGATAAGAGTAGACACGTAGAACAAGTTCCCCTCAAAGGCAGCAGGAGTGAAGGGCTCTGTGCCCAGGGAGGGGAGGCTAGAGAGAGCAGGCAGGACACCTTGCCTTGTGGAGCCAAAGAGAAATAGAGAAGGGGGCTTCAGGTGCATAGCCCAGAAAGCTGGTGTCAGGACATTGGATGACTGATGCTTTTACTGAGAGGGAAAAGGGTGACCTCTGCCAGGCACAGAAAACGTGGAGAGCCACAAGGTAGACCAGAGAAAAGTTGACTAGGGGATAGGAGGAAGTGACTGGGTCAACCTCTAAATGTGAGGCTGGACACCACACATTTACAGAGGCCACATTTTTTAGGTCTGAGGGACTTTTCTCCAGCAGTATCCAGCCACCTGCTAAAAGGGAAGAAGAGAGAAAGAGCTGTGTTTGTCCAGGTGTTAAGGTTGAGGGAGAGATCTAAGGAAAGGGTACTGGGATTCCAAGAAAGAGAATGGTGGATGTGCTGTCTATGGAATCCAAGTTGATGTGGGACAAGTAGACACAGAAGGAGGCAGACAGATGGCAGAATCAACCAAGGGACCTTGATGTGGTCACTTCCACCAAAAATGGCCATTCAACTGGAACAAATGAGACCAGACCAGGGTGGTGTCTTCACATAAGCAGCAATCCCACCTAATGCATGAGTGCCTTCTATAGGGTCATGGTACAGTGGTCATGAGGTTCTGCTACATCTGGTAACAGGAAACTCTCCACCTTCCAAGGAACCCACTGCCAAGTGAGCATCTATCTGCCTGCCGGGTGTTTTGGATTCTGGTTCTTCCATCTACAGCTACATAGAGCAAGGGTCCAGGATGGGGCACCATACCTCCAGTGCAACCAGGTTGCTCTCCAGTGGGCCCCTAGGCCCTTCTTAATGCACAGATATCCATCCACTTCCACAATTCCGTGATCAACTTTGTGCCAATGGCTCCAAGATCTAAAATTTCAGCCTCTCTCCAAGCTTCAGACTCAAATACTCAACTGCTCACCAGACACCCTGACCACAACATCCCTGAGCACTCACACTCTGAATGCCACACAAACCTGAGCTTGTGGTATGGTCCCCATACACCCAAACTCTGCACTGGAGGATGGATCCCACCCAATTCCCAACTGGGCACCATCCTTGACTCTCTCTTCCTGAAATGTCCAAATAATCACCTGCCTATTCATTCTTCCTCCTAACAGGTTCTCAGATCCAGCCACCTAATTCCTTCTATCCCCACTGCAATGATTCCCAACAAGGCCACCAACACCTCTCTCCTGGCACTATTATCTTTCTCAAGGAAGTTTTCCTAACTAGTCTTACTTCTACCACCTTACCCACTCTATCCATTTTCTTGGCATGGAATCAAAATTGATGTTTTCAAAAGGAAAAGTTGTTCACAACACGCCACTGCTTAAAATTTATTAGCAGTTTCCACTGCTCTGGGAATGTAGTCAACAGCTACTCCCAGGATCTGCAGTATCTGATCATTCACCCCTCTGGCCTCACCTCTGGTGCTACAGCACAACCGTCAACTCTGTGCTCCAGCCACATTGAGCATTTTGTTCCCGCAATGTGCCATGCTGGTTCACCTCTGAGCCACAGCAAAAGCTGTTCCCTCTGCCTAACCCCTACCCTCTGCTTCTAATGAAACACTAGACTTCTCCTCTCATGGTATCTCTTGCTGTTTTGTAATTTTCTGCCCATTTATCTGTCTCCTTCCAAAATGTCTGATCACCAAGGAAACATGTCTGTGCTATTCCCCAATGTCTCACTAGTCCTGACACACAGGAAGCCCTCAATAATCTACTTTCTTTATATATTTATTTATTTATTGAGTAGAATAAAGTAGATTATTGAGGGTTTCCTATATGTATAATCCTTTCATCTACTCCAAGCCTGTTGAAAGAAAGCAAGAATTTCCAACTATCAATCACCCTCACCAATCTGTTTCCTATATCTCTATTAATGCAGCCCCAAATGGCATAGGCTTCTTAAGTTGCCACAATTCACTTCAGATGCACACATAATCTCCCCTTGATGGAAGAACTCAAGGATTTTTCCATTACATACTGTTAAACCAGGTCTCTTCCATCTCATACCCAAGCAATTCTCCAATTTAAATATTGCTGCAGGAGTTTCTTATCAAGACAGAAAGAAGGAAAGCCCATTTTCAGGATGAAAAAGAGAATGTGAACACTTTCAGCTTCCATTTTTATCTGGTTCAGCCCTGGCTCGCAGATTAATTTCTGGCACCAGGATCTGGGACCAGATAACAGAGAATCACACAGAAGAGCCTTCTCCAGCTCTCCAAAGCCAGCAAGAATCACTCTTTTCACAATCGTCCATTTTACAATGTGTCTAATTATAACTGAATAAATTACTTCTGCCATTCTGCAGAAATACTTAAAATAAATAGCTCTCTTTCCTTGAATTAAAATCATAGTCTTTTGTTCACTGTTTTCTGTTCCATAAAGCAACAGAGCCTGTTGATTAAAGATCATTTATAGGACTTCATTTTCAATCTTTTTTATGATATCACTTTAAAATACCCCCAAATATTCAGCTGCAAGGAGGGATAAGAACTACTGGAAATTGGCTCTTTGAGAGTTTTTGATGAGAAATGAAGTTGTGGATGTAACTCTCAGCGAATGAACATATATTAGAAAAGTCTATTTTAATAACTACTTGGTTCTTCTTCTTGGACTTTTTTTCTCTACCCAACTTCCTATATTTTTCTTGAGATTACAACATAATCCCCACTGACACACTAAATATTACCTCTCTGTATTGAATGGATGACGCTGAGACAATAAATCACTTTGAGCTAACACAATATGCCAACCAGTCCCAGCTAAGCCAAATATTTGACGAAAGACATACAAACTGAAATTTAGCAAGGCAGGAATGCTTTGGGAATCATGTCCTGAATATCAACCATCTCTAGACCCTATGTAGTGAAAAAAATAGATGTTCAAGGAGGCCATATGTGAATGCATAAGATGATTCTGTGTTCAGACTAGCCACAGTTAGCCAATTCCAGGAGATATCTTGGGATGAGATTGTGATTAGGCCACTCTCCAAAGACTGGTGGATGTCATGACAAAATAGACTCTTTAGTTCTGAACCAAAAAAAAAAAAAATCCCCCAAAACACATAAACTATTGTTTTTCTGCAATGGTGTAGAAATAAACATGATGTTGATGAAAAAGACTGTCTGGAGGGACTGAGCATGCTGCTAAGGAAGCTGACACCTCAGGTCCTCTCACTTGCATGGGCCCCTTTCAAAGCCCGGTGCCAATTTGGTATCTGAAATGCTGTCTTCTTTTTCTTAAAGTGGGCCCCTAAATTGTGCACACTCCACAAAACCTTCCAGAGCTGCCCCCTGTGGACCCTACTTTAGAAGGATTCTAATGGGACTTCAGAGATGCCCTCAGCTGTCAGGACGATGGAATTGTATTCACAGGTCATCCCAAGTCCCCTAAAAGGAGGACAGAGCATCCCTAGCCTGCAGCCAAGGCCTTCCCAGGGCAGCTCCAGTGAACTTCTCTGACTCCCATCTCACTCGCTCGACCTGCCTTCCACTGAAGCATCAATGATCACTAACCAGCTTCATCCACTGTCATGTTTCACTAGAGTTGGGACCTCAGCCAAGCATGTTCTGCCTCATGTCTTCTCCCCAGGTACCTCTGCTCCTCCTTCAGAACCTACTCAAAGGGCATCAGCTCTAAGAAACCTGTCTTGGTGCCCCCTTCCCCCAAGATGGAACTATGTCCTCCTCTGTGCCTTGCAGCTTGGAACTTAGTACCTTCCCTGGGTCTGAATGGTGGCTCCTTCACTTACTAGAAACCTCCCATGCCTCAGTTTCCTCATCAGCAAAATGGGAAGCAATAGTACTTCCCTCCTAAAATGGACATGAGGATAATCCTTGTTGCACAGCAGAAACTCAATAAACGCCAACCATCATCACCACCATCCTACACATTGCTTCGTCAGAAATCCCTCAACAACTCTTTCTAACTCCCCCATGAGACCAGGGACTTCTCAATAGCAGAGATGGAAGCCCCGGTGCACAGAGCCTGGTGCTCCATAAATGTTTGCTGAGCACATGAAGGAATTAAGTAATATTTATATTCTGACCAACAGAAGTAAAATTCAATAACACATCCCACAGCCTCTTGTTTGCTAACATTTCAAATCTATATTGGAGAATGTGATGAAAAGCAGAAGAAGACAGAAGAACAGGGAGCAAAACAGCTCTGCATCATGTTTCTCTGTCTATTCTCAAGAGCATCCCTTTTTCATCATGGGCCAATAGAGCCTAGAGCTGCTAGCTGTCTACAAAATCCATCTCCCAAGAGCAGCTTCATTCATCTACCTCTCTTTGCAGACGGACTTCCACGTTGCCTTCAGCTGAAAAATTATTTCATCTACTCCAAGCCAAAGCAGGATCACAGAACCTGGCACTCTCACCCAGCAATTACCACACACACCATTTGACCCATCTAGATTCTTCCTATCAGGTTAGAAAACATGAATAACTCTATAGCCCATGATGAGACTTTAAATCTACCCAAGACCTCTTCAAGCAAAGCAAGGGCTCTGTCTGTGGAAGCTGCAATAGGTATCACGGAAGTGCACACACGCAATCTACACAGAGCACTGACATTTCCACACCCTGGGCTGGTTGGGTGAGGGGATCTGCCTCCATGTTTAACCTCATCTTTGGCCACACCCTCACACCTGCCCTTCACACCCAACTCCACAAAATCAATCTGCATATCCTCGTATTAAATATATTCCTCAATTGTTCACACGTCACTGTCTTAGTACATTTGTCACCCTGCCTGGAATGGTTCTCACCAACCCTCCATCCCATCCCTGGGGCAAGAAGTATCCATCTCAATAATGTCTCTGTACTCCTTTCAACCCCATCCCCACCTTTTGAGGCCTCCTGGACCCCTCTTCTTCAGACTCCCCTAGTTCTTGCCCCATGATTCTCTCAACACTGTTGTTGTGTGTCTCTCATCCACCATATGTTATCTCTGCAACCCCAGCACCCAGCACGGCAACGGATGCACACAGCAGGTGCTCTGTAAACACCTGATGAATGAATGATTCCATGAACAATCTCCCCTGAGATCGCAGACTTAAATTATGCTCCACATAATCCCTAAGTTTCCTAAAATAATACATGTTCCCACCCAGTGGGTCATTGCTCATTAACCCCAAAACCATCCCAGCTATTTTTATAGAGGGAGTAAAGAATACATGGGTTGATTTTTCAGGAAGAAATTTCCCAGAGTCGAACCACTCTGAAGGCTCAGGTGTAGCACTGATATAGGGTTCACATGCTTCAAAAATGTACTGTCTGCTACCTTTTTTATAGGCAAGAAAAATATAGCAGCAGAAGTGAAGAAATAAGATGGGCTTTACTCTCACCTCCAAGATTGCAAAACATCAGTAGTGTCTGCTCAAGAAATCTTTAACGTGCTTGAGGTAGGTCAGAGATGTTGTTTTTAAAAATGTCTGTGTGATATTCTTACTTCTGCAAGACAAATTAATGCTGCAGAATAAGTGGGGGAAAGAAAATAATCTAGATCCATGTTCTCTTCGAATGTAGCTTGCTCTAATTGTTTTCTCATGTAATTGTATATATTACCAATGTAATTACAAATAATACACATATTTGATTTGTGCAATTATAGAACAGTATATAATTTTTAAATGTGGTATGTTTCTTTCCACCCAAGATCCCTTTGTGAAGAAAATGATTTATCATTTCTAAAAATATGCCCCTGTGCATTATGTTTTAATAAAGCAAAAATTAGTAAATATTTGCCTTTCTTTTATATTTCAACAAAATAAACTTTGTCATGAAAATTCAGGTTTTAAAAGGCTCATTATATGCTTTGAAAAACTGCTTGCACTAGGCTAATTCTGTTTACTGGAGAAAAGCCAACCAAATACTATGATTCTCAAGAAAGATAATTATAAGAGAACCTACAATGTATAAGGCACAGTCAAGGGAGGTATTTGAGAAGGCCTGGGATAGGAGGAAATAACACCTCAATGAACTAGTGAGGAACAGCCTGTTTA
Source organism: Macaca nemestrina (assembly GCF_043159975.1). Classification (NCBI taxonomy): domain Eukaryota; kingdom Metazoa; phylum Chordata; class Mammalia; order Primates; family Cercopithecidae; genus Macaca; species Macaca nemestrina. The sequence continues at coordinate 21,664,238 of NC_092139.1, read as the reverse complement.
ACAGTGAAAGAGACAAGTGAGAAAACTGGGCTGTGTCCCTTATCAGTTGTGTGTCTTTGAGCAAGAAACTGAATCCCTCAGAAGTTTCATAAAGTGGAGGTAATTTACCACCTCACTCATTGTACAGCTGTGAAAACTAAATGAGATAACATGTGTGAAAGGCCCTAGCACTTTCTCACTTAGCGACCATGCATGTCAAGTGGTAGATGGTTCTTGCTGTAACAGCATAAATCATAACCCTCATCTACCATTACTGTATTTCTCTTTGCACAATGACAGTTCACCAGATCTGCTGCACAGCATCTGGAACACCGTGGTCTCTAAGTCTCTCCTTTTGGAAGGTAAAATGGCAACAGCCTGGATTCGTTCAAAGAGGAGACTTGTGAAGGGTCCAGGGAAGAAATGGATGAACACCCTTGAGATGTAAAGGGAAATGCAGAATATTAAACTACAAAGACCAGAAAAGAATTTCCAGATAATCCTCATCTGACTAGTGACTCACACTGAGGTTCTGTTGGATCCACACAATAGAATCTTTGTTTCAAAACTTAGTCAACATTTAAAATTAGGAGATTTCCCATAAAACCTTGGAAGTACACATTCTCATTCTGCAATGAGAAGCCTGGGTAAGGCTTGGCCCAAGATCCTCTATGGCAGCAACTGGCTGGAGCCAAGGAGATTACTCCCTAGGTAGCCACACCTGAAAGGCCGCCCTCCCCAGTGTTCATTATTTGCATAAGCTATGGCACCCCTGAGACAAAAACTAAATAAAACTCTCAAGTTGATCAACAGACAATACAGAAGTGACCAGTAAAGGATCACAGTCTCCATCCCCATCTAATACTCAGCCAGCTACTGAAGCTTCCTGTTTGTGGGGCCAGCTTTGCTTTCCCAGGAGCTATAATCATAATAGTTATCACGACTTCCACAGGGTCTTTTTTCTTTTTTCTTTTTTTTTTTTTTTTTTTTTTTTTTGAGACTGAGTCTCACTCTGTCGCCCAGGCTGGAGTACAATGGTGCCATCTTGGCTCACTGCAACCTCCACCTCCCAGGTTCAAGCGATTCTCATGCCTCAGCCTCCTGAGTAGCTGGGACAACAGGCATGTGCCACCACGACCAGCTAATTTTTGTATTTTTGGTACAGATGGGGTTTCACCATGTTAGCTAGGCTGGTCTTGAACTCCTGGCCTCAAGCAATCTGCCCTCCTCGGCCTCGCAAAGTGCTGGGATTACAAGCATGAGCCACCATGTCTGGCCTTCCACAGGGTCTTCAAATGCCTGAAGCTCACTCAGCACCGGGGAAAGAGAGGACCCTGGAAGAAAACTGTTACACAGTTGGTACAATGGAGTGTCCTGCCTACCTAGAGATGAAGGCAGATGTGATCTGCCTTCATGCTGAACCTCACATTTAAGAAGAGAATAAATGGATCACAGTGTGTCTGAGATGTCCTAAAGACTCTCCATCTAAATATTCAAGAATATATATCTAATCTTAGCACTTCAGTGCAGTAAAAAATGGCATAGACTTCATGGCATAGGAACAGAAACCTTCTAATAAAGAGAGTTAATAAAGAATTTCTGGGGGTGGGGGAACATCAACTTTCCTGGCAAGAAAACTGAGTCTTGGGAAGTTTTAGTAACTCATCTGAGAACTAGAAATTGAATCCAGGAAGTGACTCCAGATATGAATAAACAAACCATGTAGCCTTACTTTTCTAGTTACTTCCCTCCACAGGTACATCAAAATTAAGAAACCAAGAACTTGGACAGGTGTTGTGGCTCACGCCTATAATCCCAGCACTTTGGAAGGCTGAGGTGGGAGGATCACCTGAGGTCAGGAGTTCAAGACCAACCTGATCAACATGGAGAAACCCCGTCTCTACTAAAAATACAAAAAATTACCCAGAAATGGTGGCACATGTCTGTAATCACAGCTACTCAGGAGGCTGAGGTAGGAGAATCACCTGAACCTGGGAGGCAGAGGTTGTGGTGAGCCAAGACTGTGCCATTGCACTCCAGCCCAGGCAACAAGACCGAAACTCTGTCTCAAAAAAAAAAAAAAAAAAAAGAAAAAGAAAAAGAAAAGAAAGAGAGACCAAGAACTTGAAGACTAATAAGACTGATGAGATACAACTCTCAACTCTCCTGAAGATGGAGGAGAAGGATGAGCTTGGAAAGGCCACCTGAAAAAGCCATCTACATTTTTGAGCCAGCAACAGTATAAAGAATTTGGAGCTTCTTTTTACTGTAACATCTGGATGAACCTTTTTAAATATTTCATTCTGGATTCATTCCTCATCATGGAAACAACTATTTCATCAAATACCAGAACTGCTCAGAAAAAGCCGGTGTCTCATATTCAAGTTGAACCACAGGCTCAAAGACTAAGTAAATAAGTGTACAACTACATTTAAAAGTCAGCCAAGAAATAAAATGGAAGGAAATATTCCAGAATATTAAAGTGGCTAACTATGTAGTAGGAACACAAACAGACAGCATTTTTGCTTCTGTCTTTTTCCCCTAGTATCTTTGTTTTCTCAAACGGGCTTGTATTACTTGTTTAAAATAATCTATAACTAGACAAGAAAAAAATACATATGAATTAATTTCACACACGTGAGGGAGATGAGTCAGGCATCTTGTCCTGATCTGGACCCACAGATCTATCCCAATGTAGCTCAGCCCATTTTTGCCTTCTCTGCCCCCTGCTAGATGATGTGAGGTCTCCCCAATGCCTTGCCATCCCCACTGTGTGCCCCAATCTGAGCATCAAGGTCCTCAGCACATAGTAGGTACCTAATAAACATTTATAAAGTGAATAAATTCATAGCATCCTATATTTCCTTTCACACATTCTTCCTCTGGACCTGTCAATGTAAAGGATGATACTCAGGTGAATGATATTTCCTGGAAGAGACCATACAATTAATTACCCTTGTAACCTCAAAAATCATATTTGAAATCAAATCTGCACAAGTGACAAGTAGAGGATATAAAACATGGCATTCTCCTCAGCCTCTTAATTACATACTATATATCAAGCTTCTCCCAAGCTCTGAAAATGTCCCATTTAACATTCTACACTTGGCATTCAATTGCAAAACCTGAAATGGAGATTGTATTACTTAAAGATTTCCTGACTTTTTTTTTTTTACTTACTTGTTCTACATTTTTACCCTTCAACCAGGTTTTATCTACTCCCTGTTTCCCTCTTATGCTGTCGTATGCTAGCCAAGAAAATTTAGGGTAGAACTCAGTTGTTTAAATCCAGGTACTTTCATTGTCCTAAGACTAGGGGGCATTTACCTAGTGCAAAACACATGAGTGAGTGGGCAAAGGCATGATCATCCCCTCCATGAAGCTAGTATCTTGAGATACATAGTGGTCACCAATATATATAGTATGAATGAAACTTTGTTTAAGAAGTATGCATGTGTACAAACAGATATGTTAATATACCCACAGGAAAAAGTCAGAAAGGATACACACAGAATAGCAAATAAAAGTTAGCTTTGCATGGGGTGAAGTGGAAAAGCCAGTGGGCTAAGGAGATAGAAATTTTTACTTATTTTTAAAATCTAGATGGATAAGGTGAAGGAATTATAAATGAATTGTTCTTATATTTACCCTTTTCTTTTTCAAATAAAAAAGTACTAAAATGGTATGTATGTGAGTGTGTTATCCATATAAAGGTTAGTTCCCTGCCTTCAGGAGAAAACCACAGTATAAAATAATTCCAGGACTCACATTATAGATTATTACAACCACAGAGACAAAGAAGACTCTCTGGATACATAAATATATACCCATCCTTTCTCCTCAAACAAATGGAAGTTGGATTCAGACAAGGTGGCTGCATGTAAGTCTCAATAAAGGTTGCATGCTACCATGCCACTATTTGAGTATTTGGCTCTGTTTATTGGAGGGGTTGTGTAAAAAGATTAGCGCAATCGGTCAATGTAACTGCAGTGGGATTGAATTTCCACCGAGGCTCGCAACATGCTCAGCATAGAGAAGGCAAGAGGATGAATAAATTATAGCAAGAACATGAGGTTCATAACCAGGAAAGAGGAGCGAATGAAGCCAGCCTCTCAGAATCAGGTGGCTTGTGGAGAAACCTCTAGAGATGGCTCCATCCCTCTCCCCAAAAAAAGAACTGCTGCAAGTTCCTTGAAGGTGAGAAGATACTCCAATTCTACATGTTCACGTCTTGGGGGAAGGAAACACCCAAGTAGTAAATCCATTAATACTGTCCTTACAGATGAGGTATTCCTGAAAACGGCTTAATTCCCTTTAAAAGCATAAAATTGTTTTCTTCTAATCATTTCATCATTTTCAATCCATTTTCAGTTGATTTTTGTACATGGTGAGAGACAAGGGTCTAACTTCATTCTTCTGCATATGGATAGCCAGTTTCCCCAACACCATTTACTGGCAAGACTATCCTTTCCCCATTGTGTGCTCTTGGCACTTTTGTCGAAAATCCATTGGCTGTCAATGCATGGACTTATTTATGGGTCCTCTATTCTCTTCCACTGGCTTATGTGTCTGTTTAATGCCAGTACCATGCTGTTTTAGTTACTATAGCTATGTACAGTATTTTGAAGTCAGGTAGTGTGATGCCTCCAGCTTTGTTCTTTTTGTTCAAGATTGCTTTGGCTATTCAGGGACTTTTGTGGTTCCATACAAATTTTAGGAGTGTTTTTTCTATTTCTGTGAAGACCATCATTGGTATTTTCATGCAGATTATACTGAATCTTTAGACTGCTTTGGGTAGTACAACACTACTAAAGGAAAACAGGAGAAAAGCTCCATGACATTGATCTGGGCAGTGATTTTTTTGGATATGACCTCAAAAGCAAATGGGATTGCATCGAACTAAAAAGCTTCTGCATGGCAAAGGAAACAATCAACAGACTGAGGAGACAACTCACAGAATGAGAGAAAATAACTGCAAACCATACATCTGATTAGGGGTTAACATTCAAACTACATAAGAAGTTCAAGCAAATTCAATAGCAAGGAAATAACCTGATTTTAAAATGAGCAAAAGACTTGAATAGACATTTATCCCCAAAAAAGACATACAAATGGCCAATGGGGATATGAAAAAATGCTCAACATCACTAATCATCAGGGAAATGCAAATTACAACTACAATGAGATATCATCTCACTCCTGTTAGAATGGCTATCATCAAAATGGTGAAAGAGAAGCGTTAGAGAGGATGTGGAGAAGATAGAACCCTTATACACTGTTGGTGGAAATGTAAATTAGTACAGACATTATGAAAAACAGTATGGAGGTTCCTCAAAATATTAAAAATAGAACTGCCATATGATCCAGCAATCTCACTTCTGGGTATATATCCAAAGGAAATAAAATCAATATGTTGAAGAGATATCTGCATTCCCATGTTAGCCAAGATACGAAATCAATCTAAATATCTATCAATGGATGAATGGATAAAGAAAATGTGGTAAATATACGGTAAATATACACAATGGAATACCATGCAGTCATATCAAGGATGAAGCCCTGTCACTTGCGACAATGTGGATAAACCTGGAGGACATTATGTCAAGCAAAATAAGCCAGGCACAGAAAGACAAACATTGCATGATCTCACTCATATGTGGAATCTAAAAAAAAGTTGATAGAAGTAGACAGTAGAATGATGGTATGAGAGGCTGGGATGGTTAGCAGGGAGACGATGGGGGATGGTGGCCACAGGGTACATCATTACAGTTAGGAGAGAAATAATTTCAAGAGATCTATCGCACAGCATGGTGACTTTAGTTAATGACGATAAATTGTATTCTTGAAAAATGCAAACAGGGTGGATGTTGTGCTCTCACCACAACAATGATAACTTTGTGAAGTAATGCATTTGTTAATTAGCTAGATTTAACCATTCTGCAATGTCTATATATGTCAAAACATCATGTTGTAGATGATAAAAACATACAATTTTTTCTGTCAATTTAAAAAAAGAAATAAAACATTGAAATAAATTTTTTTAATGTAAATTGGTTTCTCACTCTTCAGAAATTAGCAGCCTGAGCCCTCACCACAAGACTTCCACATATGTGAAGGGAGCCAAGTCGCTTGTTCAGTTCCTCTCTTTTTAAAAATAATCCCTGTTCTCAGTATTCCTCCCTGGGAGCACGCTGAAATCTGTCCATCATTTTATCTGGGCATCTTTATACACTATTCACAACACCTCCAAGCAACATTGAACTTCCCTGAAACTGAGAAAGGCACAGGGAGTGCTGGGTGGGTCCTTGTGCTGGGAGGGACCTTGTTCAAGGGCTTCTCTCTTTGCTCCTGGTGCTGGAAAGATAAAAGGCCTTATTTCCTGATCAGCACTGGGGACAGGAGCCACAGATCAAGTGGACAAGCTCCACCTGCATCAGGCATGGAGGCTTATCCAAAACAGAACCTCAGAATTAGGAGTTACAGCATCAGAGGGGCCTTAGTAACATCCATTTTACAGAGGAGAAAATTGAGACCCAAAAAAGGGAGAGGGTGCCCGTGATTTCCTGGGAAGTTAATGACAGAAGGAGACTGGAATCTAGGGCTCTGAGCTCAAACAGCCCAAATGACTGACGAATGGAGAGATGGACAGATGGACAGATGCCTGGATGGCACAGACAGACAGACTCAGGGTATGACTAACTGGCATCTTGCTATAAAATGATGAATGAGGAGAAAGTCTTCTCTCAAGGCTGTGTTGGCCCATGGTTCCAAAACCTGTCCTGAGACCCCACCCCACCATCTTAAAATTTCCTGCCATGGTTTACCAAGGAGAAAGAGAGTGAATGGTTTGATCAAACACAACACTGACTTGGATGGAGGAGGGATCCAATGGAAATATTTGCTACAGCTACACTGGAGTGTCCGGAATGACTGAGAGACAACAGACACAAGGGCTTCCCTGCCTGGCTTTCAGTGAGGGCTCTTTGTTGAACATTTTGAGATTCGAGGAGGGGTACACCCACATTAATCAGCTCCTTGGTCAGGATTCAGGCAGAGACGGTAGCTGGATGTGATGCGTCAGTTGTCAGAGCCTTCTGCCCCTTCATCCATGCATTCAACACCTACTTGCTGAATGCCTACTAGATGTCACTGTTTTAAGCCATTGGGACACAACAATTTTAAAAAATACACAGCCTGGGAATGGTGGCTCACTCCTGTCATCCCAGCACTTTGGGTGGCCTAGGTGGGAAGATCGCTTGAGCCCAGGAGTTTGAGACCAGCCTGGGCAACATGACAAAACCGTGTCTCTACTAAAAATACAAAAAAATTAGCCAGGGATGGTGGTTCCCACCTGTAGCTCCAGCTACTTGGGGAGGGAGTAGAGGCAGGAGGATCAATCCAGCCTGAGAGGTCGAGGCTGCAGTGAGTCCTGATCATGCCGCTGCACCCTAGCCTGGGCGGCAGAGTGAGATCCTGTCTCAAACAAACAAAAGACAAATGCCTGCCCTCTTGGGTTTACATCTTACTGGGGATGGGGAGTGGAAACAGACAATTACAAGAAATATAATGAAGTACACTGTAAAAGATGGAGCCTTAACTGACTCCCTTTGCAAGCCAACCCATAGATGATTATGTTGGGAGGGAGTAGGCACTTTGCAGTATTAAATTAAGTAGTCGGTGGGGGAAGAAGACTCACTAATTTTCCTAGGACAGTCACTCCTGGTTGATTCCAGTTGTAGACCAATTAATGTCAATTAGTTTCTTTTAGTGTCACCTTTGTCTCTCAAAAGTGTCCTGGTTTGGATGGCAAGTTATATATCGGTCATCTTACTGAGAAGTATGCTTTTAGACTCCAAGGAGGCAAGGGAGTTAGCCAAACAGTTATCCTAGGGAAGAACAAGTAGAACAAAGACTCCAAGGTGGGAGTGTGCCCAGTGTTTTCAAGAAAAAGCAACTAGGCCCAGAGGGTGGAGCATGCATGGGTTACAGGGACTAAATGGTCATAGGCCCTTCCAAGTTTTCCAACAAAAACTGCGGTTTTGCTGAGTGAGATGGAGGGATTTGAGTGAGTTCTGAGCAGAGGAGGGACATAATCCAATTCTGATTTGCAGTGAGCCATTCTGGCTGCCATCTTGAGAGTAGATTCTGTCAAGACAAAGGCAGAAGAGGGAAGACTGATTAGGAAGCCCTCCTAATAATCTCAGGGGAAAAGAGGGTGACTTGGCCAGGTGGCTCCCAGGTGGAGGTGGCAAGAGTAGGTGGACCCTGGGTGTATTTTGAAAACAACACATTGAACTTGCTGATGGATTCAATGCTAGTGTGGAAGATAGAAAGGAACAAAGAAAGACTAGGGCGACTTGGCTGGGGCAAGTGGATGTGTGCCATTGACTGACATGAGGAAGGCTGAGGGTGGAGCCGATTTGGAGAATTAGGAGTTCAGTTCTGGAGAAGCTCCATGTGAGATGAATATTAGATATATAAGTGGAAATGCCATGCAGTTAAATATTGGAGGCAAGAGCTCTGGAGAGAGTTCTGTACTGGAGATACAAATTCGGGAGTCATTAGCATGGAGAAGGTCTTTAAAGCAGTATTTACCAACAAAAAACATCTGGCCTTTAGTCCAGTTCAAAGCAGCACAAATTATATGGTAGTTGCCTATCATTTCATCTCCCCCATTCTCTTCGTGCTCCCATCAAAACTTCCTATGATCCCAGACTACACAGCCAGACCTCACTCCAGGGCCTGAAGAGTCAGAGCTGCAACGGACTCCAAGGGGTACAAGCACTTCCTGAAACAATTCTACTCTATAACAATCCTGGTACTCGCGAAGGACAACTTGTGTAAAATAGGCAGCCAGTTGTGGGGAGCAGTGAACATGGAGTCAGAAAATCTAGAAGAAGAATCTTGGCTCTACCAATGGTTTGACTCTAGTTGTATGACCTTGGGCAAGTCACTCAACCTCTCTGCGCTCAGCTGTCTCACATGGTTTATATTGCGCAGTAAGTGACAAAATTCATCTCAACAGCTTAGCACAGCACCCGGGACATAGTAACCACTCAGTAAAAAATCAGCAAAATGACTGTTTTGTTGCCATTATTATTAGCATTTGACTTAAGATGAGGATAAGGGAACAAATCATTTATTTGGAAGGTAATCCTAGGGGACACTGGTTTAGGCGAGGTCAAGTGATAAAGAGAAAGAAAGAAGTCAATGGAGGGTGTGTTCTCAAGCCAGTTATCGCTGTCAGCAAATAGAGCTGAATTCTACCGGGGCACCCTGACATCCAGTGTAGAGTACACACCCCAGAGTTCTCCCACCTGAGGGGTGAGGGAGCTGAGGTATTTATATACCAACTCCCACCAACCATGCCTTGAGAGCTGGGGGTGGATACTACTTTCTGGCTTTGGAGAAAGAGATGCAATAGAAGTCGGCTGGTGCATACTGCAGTGGTAAGGCCCAAAGAATGTGGATAGGGCACACAATGGCACCTGCTGCCCAGTCATCATTGCATAACACTGGGGCAATTCACCCAGCTTCTCTGAGCCTCATTTTTCCATCTATAAAATGGAAGGAATCATATCTGCTTCTCAGAGTTGGCATGAGGATTTCAGAAAATAATGTTTGTCAAAGCACCTGGTGTGACGCCTGCCACATGTAATTTCAACTTCCTTTCTCCCTTTCTCTTCTCCTCATTACGCCCTTCCCACATAAAGGGAAAACTTACTTGTCACAGGCCACACAGAAAATGCCTTTCAGAAGGGCACTTTGTGTTTTACAGCATTGTTCTCTGGCTGCAGCGCACTCCTTCCCTATAACATACTCTCATATGTCAATAATGATTTCGCTAAATATTCCTTTCTGGAAGGAGGAAGTAGAGGTGCTTTGGGAGTGAGGATGGAGGTTTGTGTCCCCAAGGTATGCTTCATGTCTGTGGTCACTGTTTTTCACCCCCACCATGTCCAGGCCCCCCATCTCTAAACAAATTGGTCAAGATGGAGTCATTCCTAATCTGATGACATTCAGTACTGCCACGTGTAAGTTGCTGAGCTGCTGACAGAGACACTGGTAAGTTGATCCAGAAAGGAGTCAATCCCTTCTTCCTTCCCCCATGAAAAAAAAGAAAAAAAAAAACACCATCTCGAAAGGCCCCCGCAGGAAACAGGCCTGCCCAGTGCAACCCACCAGCCCATACAGCAGAACAGACGTAGGCCCAGGAGACAAGTGCTTATGTGTGAGCAAGAAGCCACCAGAATACCAACGAGCAGGGAGGTCTCCATGCCAGGAAACCCCCACAACGGCTATTTGTTTGGTGTCCTGGGAAAACTGAGCACCAACTGAGGCCTCACGGAGGCATCCAACAGCCGGAATAAATCTGAAAGAAGCTGACCACACTGAGATGGACGAGGCTTGGTTACCGACACACAAATAAGTCCAGTTGATTAATAACTACTCTCTATTTAGAGTTAGCAACAGTCCCAAAGACTGGCATCTTGCTGTGTCCAAAGAGGTGCTTGCTGGCATGGATAAGGCAGTAAGAATAAATAAAATTAGGTGGTTTCTTTACACAGGACTTTGCTAAGAATCTCACATATGGCCTCTTGTTGATTTTTCTTGGCAGCCCCAGCACAAACAGGATCACCCCCATTTTGCTGGTAAAAGGAACCTGAAGCTCAAAGGGCTTCTCAAGAATTTGATCATGGTGATATAAAGCCAGTCAACAGGTAAGCCCACACTTATCCACCTGTGAAGTCGGCCTCGAGAGAATAATTTTTTTTAATCTACAGTGTTTTCATATACAGGATCTAATGGAAAACAAAGTGTATTTATTATGTTTAGAAGCCAGAATAATGGTTAAAATTGAGGTGGAAAGAGGGGTAACACCCAGGAAGATGCCATTATAAGGGACTTTAAGATATTGGCCCTGTACTGCTTCCTGGTCTTGGTGGTGGTTTCATGAAACTGTCACCTTGTGACAGCAATTCACCAAGGTGGACACTTGGTAACTAGTGAATTTTCTTAAAAAAAAAAAAAAAAAAAAAAAACTAGAGACAAGGTCTCACTATGTTGCCCAGGTTGGTCTCAAACTCCTGGCCTCAAGTGATCCTTCCACTTCAGCCTTCCAAAGTGCTGGGATTACAGCCGTGAGCCACTGTGTCCAGCCAACTAGTGAATTTTCTATACTTACGTTATACTAATGGAAGGATGAGAAAATCACGGCCAGAGGGGGCCAGCTGCCTATTTTTGTAAACAAAGTTTTCCTGGAGCAGAGCCATGTCTGTGCTGATATATTGCCTATGATTAATAATCTGATCCTCTGCAGAAAAGTTTTGCTGATTTCTGGGTACACTGTCCAGAACTTGGTTTGAGCACACGTTATATCTAGCTTTCTGCTTGTGTTTTTCTTAGACAAACATGTAAATGAGTTTGCAGACTTGAAGAACACATCAAATGACCTGAAGGAGAAAGAGCTTTATGTTACCTTGACACACTCATTAAAGAAGTTATACGGTCATTAATAAAAACACAGATAATCCAATGAGAATGTAAGTAAGGAAATCAGGATAAACTGAAGAAAATTAAGAGCAAAGAGAAAGACAGGTATAACAGAAATCATGTTACTTAATTACTAAGATTTGGCTTCAACTTTGACTCAGAGTTTCATGGACACACAAGCAAAATTGGTAAGACTCTCAACCCAGATGCTCCAAATGCCAGGGAACCAAGCAGAGCTTCAGACTTCCTCTCCAGAGTCCAGAGAGCATCTAAGCCTGTGCAGACAGCTGAAAGCTGGCTGGTCCTGGTTTTTTTTAAAGCACCTTTTCCCCAATTTTTCCTGTAATAAAAAGCAACTCATTTTTTGCTCTGATGGGCAAAAAAACCCTCAGGAGTCTAACTTTTGCCAACTGCCATGTGGCACTGCCCATTCCCATCTGGGCTGGCTGGCACAGACCACAGCGAACAGAACAGAGGGCCCAGGAGGGTCCTCAGATCATGGCTGCATCACAATGACCTACTTGGGATTAGAACAACATTTTAGAGCATAACAGTGTTTTATGGGTCATAAATATTGCACAGATGTTCCTTATTTACACAGACTCGATAGATGATTATTGCAACATTACCAGGCTAATATGGTGATTCCTGGTTTTGAAACTGGCAGGCAAGAAGCAGGGAAATGTAATTAAACAAGTATGGTGCACATTTGAGGAGGCTGTTCAATAAAACAAAATAAAAACACACACTAAAACTGCTACCTCTTATTCAATTTTATTCCACAACTGACACTTGATGGCAAGAGTTAAACTTTTCACAAAATAGCATTAGTTGGCATTGGAGAACAAACAAATAACAGCAATAGCAGTAACAAACAGCTAGCATTGAATGTGTGCTTACTACGTGTTTTATACATGCATTAACTCACTTAATGCTCAGAACAACCTTATAATGTGGATCTTATAATTATTCCCCTTTGATGAATAAGGAAACTGAGGCAGAGACGGCTAAGCAATTTCCCAGAGTCAGAAATCTTTTCTCAGTGGAGCCAGCATCTGACTTCAAAGTCCGTGTTCTGGTAATGATCACACAACAAGCAAAGACTTAGTCACAGCTTTCTGCAAGAGCAAAGGCTACTCTGTGCTGTCCCATCCTGGGCCGCTAAAGCACACAACTATCAATGCCCCAACACATAACATCACCTCTTTGAAGACAAAGAATGGAAGGTCGGTCTCCATAGTCCATCACTGTGGAGGCAGCAAGGAGTCAAGTTTCCAGGATCTGGTCTAGGGCTGCCTGGCTCCCCTTCCCTTCAGCCACACCAGTCAGTCACCCATGGTTCCAACCACACCAAAGGGCTTGGCTTTTCACGATGACCTGTTGGACAGCAGCTCGGCTCAGGCTGCTCTTCTGTCCACTCCCCATCTCACTACTCATAGCCAAGCATCATTTCCTGCCAGAAACCATCCCTGGCTCCAGCCAAGTAAGGCTGCCCTTTGCAGCAGCATCTTAGACCCACCATCTCCGTATGGTGATGGTCAACATGCCCATCTGTCTCCCCAAACCAGACGGTGAGTTCCTTGAGGACAGAAATGATCTTTCAGGTCTCCCTTGCTGGTGAATCCACAGTGACCAACCCAGAAAAGGAACTCAGCAAAATGGTGAACCAGAAGAACTGGCTGGGGAGAAAGCAGAGATAGCTGCAAGGATGCCCTGCTAGGAACTGTGGCAATCCTTAGAAAAGTTTGCCCTGAAACAATCAGCATCCTCTTAGCAATTTTTGAGTCTCCAAAATAAATATCTGTGGTCAACAATGAAATGGACATAGTGCTCACTTTTTGACACTCTATTCTACAACACAAATCTTGCTTGGAGGCCAGTCACATTCGCTCTTGATCCTAAGTGTGATCACATGAAAGTGTTCACGTGGTCCACGCAGTACAACTGGGAAGTAAAGAACAGGCTGGGCCAGGCACGGTGGCTCACGCCTGTAATCCCAGCACTTTGGGAGGCCGAGGTGGGGGTGAATCACGAGGTCAGGAGGTCAAGACCATCCTGGCTAACATGGTGAAACCCCATCTCTATTAAAAATATAAAAACTTCGTCGGGCATGGTGGCAGGCACCTGTAGTCCCAGCTACTCGGGAGGCCGAGGCAGGAGAATGGCATGAACTCAGGAGGCGGAGCTTGCAGTGAGCCAAGATCATGCCACTGCACTCCAGCCTGGGTGACAGAGTGAGACTCCATCTCAAAAAAAAAACAAAAACAGGCTGTATGTGGAAGGCTGTGGCTTGTTTATACACATTATTTGGATAGTTCTGTGGCTCCTGCACTGGACTGGTTCCCTCGGGGGAAAAACTATCCAAGGATGTGTCCACCGACAGCACATCTATCTCATGTGTGTGTCTTTGTGTGCATAGAAAGAAGGAGAGAGGAGAGGGAGATACAAACACATACGTTCCTCAGCCTCTCCTTTACGAAATGTGTTCCTAAAAATCAGTTGCAAATTGAATGTTTAAAATTTGAACTCTACAGATCCTTGTATGCTATAAGGGTAGAGTAGAAGAGGGTGTACATGGGAAGACTTCTAAAAACTATGGAATTTTACCTTTGGTATACATGTTTCATTTTCCTACCCCCTGAGTGTCATGCAATTTGGGATTATTTAAAATATTAAGAAATAAATTAAGTTACAAATGATAAACTTAATTTTGGAAAGTCTTACCTTAAATTCCAATTATCTCAGCTTACTGAAAATGACAATTCATACAAAGGAGAAAATGAGTTTGCTGTTAGGGACGAGGATGTGCTGGTACAGATACTGCAGAGGATTTGGCACTGGCTTCCACTCCTTCATGCAGTCTTTCAACATTTGTAGAGTACCCAGTACATGCCAGGTGCTTTCTAGGTAGCGAGCAAGAGAGAATTGCTTCTTTAAGTGCTTTCTCCCCATTACATTCAAATGGGAGAAGCGAACTAAGTAAATAACCAAATAAATAAATACTTGGAGATAGCTGATACCCTTAACCTTTTAACACACCCAAGCTTATGTGGACAGAAAGGGAAGGAAAGATATTTGAGCTGAGTTGGAAAGAAGGCACATCCCAAGTAGAGGGAACAATTAGAGCCAAGGTCTTGAGGGAGACACAGGTGTTGACTATAAGAGAAGAGAAAAAAAAGGCCAAGGTAACTAATGCAGTGCCCACAAACCTTTTCTGCAAAGGGCTAAATAGTAGACTTTAGCCTTTGCAGGGCGTACGGTTTCCGTTGCAACTACCCAACTGCACCATTGCATGAAAGCAACCACAAATAATATGGAAATGAATGGGCAGGGCTGTGCTCCAATATAACATTTTTATGAATGTTGAAATTTGAATTTCATAGAATCTTCGAGTACGACAAAATACCCTCCTTTTGATTCATTACCTACCATTTAAAGATGTAAAAACCTTTCTTAGTTCACAGGCCATACAAAAACAGGCAGCAGGCCAGATCTGGCCCATGGGACACAGTGTGCTGGCTTCTAGGCTAAACTCAGTCAAGTAAGCTGAAAAGGTTTGGCTGTGTCCCCACACAAATCTTGTCTTGAATTGTAGCTCTCATAATCCCCATGTATCGTGGGAGAGACCCAGTGGGAGGTAACTGAGTCATGGGGGTGGGTTTTTCCCATGCTGTTCTCATGATAGTGAATAAGTCTCACAAGATCTGATGGTTTTAGAGAGGGCAGTTCACCTGCACATGTTGTTTTTCTTTTTTTGTGTGTGAGACAGAGTTTTGCTCTTGTTGCCCAGGCTGGAGTGCAATGGCTCTATCTCAGTTCACTACAACCTCTGCCTCCCGGGTTCAAGTGATTCTCCTGCGTCAGCCTCCCAAGTAGCTGGGATTACAGGTGCCTGCCACCACCATGCCAGGCTAATTTTTTGTATTTTTAGTAGAGATGGGGTTTCATCATGTTGGTCAGGCTGGTCTTGAACTCCTGACCTCAGGTGATCCACCCATCTCGGCCACCCAAAGTCCTGGGATTACAGGCGTGAGCCACCACACTCGCCCCGGCTGCACACACTCTCTTGCCTACTGCCATGTAAGATGTGCCTTTGCTCCCCTTCACTTTCCACCATGATTGTGAGGCCTCCCAGCCATGTGAGTCCATTAAACCTCTTTTTCTTTATAAATTACCTAGTCACAGGTATTGCTTCATAGCAGTATAAGAACAGACTAATACATAAGTGAATAGCAGAAGAGGGGATAAAAGACAGTATTAGGAGCTAGAAGCAACAGTTTCAGCTTGGGGCTTTATTCTACGTGCAAGTGGAGCGATTTAAAATGGGAGAGATATGGTCGGACTTATGTTTTTAAAAAATTACTTTGGCAGTTGAGTGGCGATTCTGATGGTGTCATCAACTTCCTTGAAAAAATGTGTCAACAGGGAATGGAACACTATCCTCTTGACTAAGGAGTCTGGAGCAAACCATCTTCCCCTCAAAAGCTCTATGGGGCAAGGCATGGTGGCTCACACCTCTAATCCCAGCATTTTGGGAGGCCGAGGCAGGCAGATCACCTGAGGTCAGGAGTTCAAGACCAGCCTGGCCAACATGGAGAAATGTCATCTCTACTAAAAATACAAAAATTAGCTGGGCATGGTGGCACGCACCTGTAATCCCAGCACTTTGGGAGGCCAAGGCAGGCAGATCACCTGAGGTCAGGAGTTTGAGACCATCGTGGCCAGCATGGAGAAACCCCATCTCTAATAAAAACACAAAAATTAGCTGGGTGTGGGATGATGCACACCTGTAATCCCAGCTACTCAGGAGGCTGGGGCAGGAGAATCACTTGAACCCAGGAGGCAGAGGCTGCAGTGAGTCGAGATCATGCCACTGCACTCCAACCTGGGTGACACAGCAAGACTCTGTCTCAAAAACAAAACAAAACAAAACAAAACAAAACAAAAAAAACTCTATGGATCTATAGATTTCTCTCTGTATTTGAATCGCTGAAGGGTTTATTTTTCTTTAATGTTGATTCTCTGTCCACAATTTTAAAGATTTCCTCATTTTCTTCCATCACTAAACACGGCCTTGGAGACACGATGTCTGAGGATACATTTTCAGGATTTCATGTGTGTTCTTTCATTTTATTTTCCTTTCACAAGTGAAGTCATCTGACCAGTAACCAATTGAAGTTAAATAGTCAATACTTTCTGTACATCTGACAGACTCTATCCTTGCCTCAAATGTATTACCATGAGTACCAGCATTTTCACATTTCCATTTTCTACTCATTTTTATGATGTAAGAAAAAACTGGAGAAAAACTCAATCACAGCTGTACAGATAAGGGGGGTAAGAGAGAAAAACTGGCCTCATGGCTGGCAGACATCAGAGTACAATGGCTTCAAATGGTTTTGTAAAGTCCAAATTCAACACCAGGGTTATAAATGAATAATAATAAAGAAAAGTGTGGTTTCTCCATTCCCATCAATTCTGCCCTATATGAGAGGAAAGGCTGTCAGAGACTTGGTCCTTTTAGGCTTCCCTGTGTTTCTCTGACTACCCCTCCTAAATCCCAATTTCCAATGTCCTGTCAAGAGTCTGACTTGGCCTGCATATTGGTTCATAGACTGTACTTGGCATCTTGACATTCAACTTAGTTTAGCAGCCCAGCTCCAGCTAACCATGCCCCAGCAGAGAGGGAGTGCCGCCATGATAGTCAAGTCAACAAAGCCTTTACTCTTGACAAGTCTGGACCTCTTAAAAATCCAAGGGCTTTCAACCCTTGTTAGGCTGGAAAAGATTCAAACTTGGCTCTCTCAACTGTCATAAGAAATAGATAATGACAACTTCTTAGACATATAGCAACAAAGAAAGGAAGTCACACATTTCAAACTCTCTTCAAGACACTTAATAAGTTAACCAAGGTAAATAAGTAACCAGATCAAATCTATCAGAATTTTTCATCCCCCAATTTCAGCCTCTTAGTTAAATTTCAACCCCTCCTGGGTCCATAGAAGTGAAGCCTTTTGTAACAAGGCTCTGAATAATGCAAAAAAAAGAGGTGGGGTGGGAGCTAAGATGTGAGTCTGTGACAGGCATAGTCTAAAATGGCCCCAATGATCCTCACCTCCCAGTACTCACATCCTTATATAATCCCTTCCCCTTGAATGTGGCTAGACTAGTGACTAGCTTCTAAACAACACAGCATGGTAAACATGATGGGATATCATTTATGTGATTAGGCTACATAAGATGATGACTTCTGTCCTGCTACAGAAGTAGCAAGAATATAGCAGATTGTTTCCCTTGCTCAGGAAATGGGGCAAACCCACATATGTTAGAAAGGTCCATGTGGCAAGAAACTGAAGGTGGCTTCTGGCCAACAGGCCCCCTAAGGAGCTAAAATGCTTAGTCCAGCAGCCTGCAAGAAACTCAATGCTGCCAACAATTATATGAGGTTGGAAACAGATCCTTCCCTATGGAGCATTCAGATGAGATCACACCCCTGGACAACACCTTGACTACAGCCTTATGAGAGATGTTAAAAGCAAAGGACCCAGTTAAGCTGTGCTCAGAGACTACTGACCCACAGAAACTGTGAGACAATAAATGTGTGTTAAGTGGCTAACTTTGTGGTAATTGGTCATGCAGCAACAGTTAACTAGTACAGGGTCCAACTTGTCATTTCAATTTGAATTTCTCAAGTCATCCTAATCCAGGAGTCACATATTGTCAAGTCTCTGCACACCTCTCACTGCATTATCATAAGCTTTCATGAATTTAAAAGAATAGATTAGAGGTTGATTTCTTCTAAAGAACCACTACAGTAAACCAATCTCAATCCCTTTTTTCCAACAAAGGTACATCAATTGCCACATCTTCCTCTTTGATGCAAATGACAAAGAGGAGTATCAAACCATGTCATAGCCATCTTTGAGTCCAGGAGAAAGAGATAATGACAGCACCTGGCCTGTCTTGCCTCACATCAGGAATGCAGTGAGATGGTTCTGAGCCATGGACCTTCCCAGACCATTTGAATGAGACTGACATCATGAGAAAGGGGGTATCTTCCAGTTGGGAATCCTCTAGTGGCTGTATCATTATTTTCTATTAAAGCCCCTAGGACACAGGAATTTTTTTCCATGCTGATATGAATCTCTCATGGAAAATAAAAGTTATTTTTAACTATGAGCCTTAGGCTATAAACTCATTCTCCCCAAAGAGTTAGGATCAAGCAAAATCAAAGAAGTTAGAGGAAGGAGAGAAGAACACATCCTGGAGTGACTCGGCCACACCTGCAGACCATGTGTCTTGCCCCACAACTGTCCTCTGAATGCTCTTCTAGGACCTCTTCCCTCTCCCTTTTACCTATGCCCCTTTTTATGTAGTTCCTCCTACATGCTCATCCCACCATGTCTTCATTCAACCTGCTCCTAAGAAAACTTGACTTTATGATAGTAAGAGCTTTCCAACTAGCTAAGGTCGATTCATCAATTCAGTGTACTACTCCAAATACTTCAATCCAGAGTTCATTAGGTTGAAGGCATCATGCTAACCCCCACAGCAGACATGTGAAGAGCTGTGTCTGCAAAGCCTTTAGAAATGCTCCACAAACTCCCCTGCCTTCTTTCATTATAGAATGGGGCCAGAGTGAGCACCCCAGGTTCAAAACCTAAAAAGCAGGTTTCAGGCCTTGCCCCAACCCTCAGTTTTTGTGCAGCCTTGGGTTGGTCCTCTAAACCATCTAAGATCCAGCTTCCTATCTACAAAAGCATCAGAGGACTTGTTAAGAGCAAGAAAACACGGTGTAAAGCATTCTTTAAAAAGAGTCACTGCAATTAGGGCAAACAATTTCACCTTTTCTTATAACTCAAAGTTATCCATAAAATAATCAGTTATTGTACTGGGAGTCCACATCTATTTTTTCTCCTCCTGACATTATCATTGTCATGACTGCCACTACATCTTCAGCAAAGCAATAAGGTGGGACCTCTAGGGTCTTCCAAGGGGAAGAGCATGCTTGGCCCTCACACCTAGCAGCTGCCGCTACTGAGTTGATTGAGGTTTCATCACTGCTTTTTACATTTATACCTCCTAATTCAACACTGGGGGTTATAAATGTAGCAACAGTTAACTAACACAGGGTCCAAACTGTCATTTCAATTTGAATTTCTCAAGTCGTCCTAATCCAGGAGTCACATGCTGTCAACTCTCTGCACCGTTCTCACTGTATTATCAAAAGCTTTCATAAATTTAAAAGAATAGATTACAGGTTGATTTCTTCTAAAGAACCACTAAAGTAAACCAATCTCCCTCCTCTTCTCTAGTAATGAGGTCATCACTGCCTTTATTTATCAGCACTGCAAGCATGCCTCCCTGAAACAACCTTCTCCCTCCTTCTAAATCTTCTGAGCTTAGAAATCAAATAAAAACTTGCTAGAACTGTAGGTAAAGTAAGAGCTGCTGGCCACTGAAGGAGAGACTAAGGGCTCTCCTCAGGAGGAAAAAATAAGAACTTTGTGTGTTTAACATCTCTTTGGTGGCTCAGAGGCTCTTTAGCTTCTTTCTAGGTTACATGCAGTGCATTAGAAGGCAAGTCTTTAAATCGCAGGGTTCTGTATTAGAAAGGACTTTTTACACAGTGTCTGGTATATAGTTACCATTACCTATTTCTATCTAGGACCTCATCTGGGGCCCACCCACAAGTGTTGATGTGTATCTTCATGTGTAATACACAACAGCAATGAGACCATGGGCATTCCACTCTTATTTGGTACACAGAGGAAATTCCTATTTAAGCACGATCATCATTTCCACACTATTTATTCACCATTTTATATGTGTTACTTCACATCATGCTCACAACCATCTAATGAGATAGGCACTATTATTCCCATTTGCTAGGCACTATTATTTCCATAAAGAAATTTAAGGCTCAGAGAGGTTAACTGATTTTCCCAAGGATATAGAGAGAGTAAGCAGGACGATTAAGAATCCCAACCAGTCTGACTTCAGAGCCCATCTTGATAGGGATGAAAATATCTCCAACGATGGCTATAAGTTCAAGTCACATTATAAATTTTTCCTAATGAACAGAAGTGAACTCCAAAATCCACCTATCAAATTGAAATTTATCATGACTCATGTGTGAGTTAACAATTCTCCAAAAGGCAATGATATTATAACCACCAGTGCTACTATCCCTCACCAGGTATTTGACATGCAGCCTTTCCAATCTTCATAACCCCCTGCCAGACTGGTAGAAGTATTCCCACTGACAGCGGGGAATCTAGGCTCAAAAAATCACCGTAATTTGCCCAAGGTCGCAGACTCAGTAAGTGGCAAGAGCTGGGATTTTAATTCAGGTCTCTCTGACTCCAATGCCTCTTCTCTTTCCAACATGTTGAGTGACCCAAGATGAAATATATTTAAGGATAAACTAGTCTTCAACAATATAGTCAATCTTCACAATTCAGAAGACTCTTCTGAATCTTTTGCAGCTTTGAAACTGAGACAATGCTGGTCTAGAAATCAACACAGCTGGGTGGAAACCAGGTTTGTCCAGTTAATAGTTGTGTGACGGAGTATGTTGCATAATCTCACTAAGACTGTATTTCTTTACAGTAATGCAATTTCACAGGGTCTTTATCAGGATTAAATGGGATAATGTGTGACATACGTGCAGGTATCAAGGTCTATGGCACACAGAGAGTACTTTAAGTATTCTTTCTTTAATTATTATTTTTCTTTAGAAAATGAAAATATGAATTGGGATTTCTGAATGACAGATTTAAGATAAACCAGCTACTATTACACAAGACAGAACACAGAATCTTCTATTCAAGATTAAAATCGCTGAAAGTATCCTAGAAATCACTGAATATTCATTTACTCACCAACATTAAGTGAGCACCAACTATGCGTAGGAATGGCACTGGGCACGTGGGATCAGCAGGGAAAAGGACAAAATATGAATGATTATGGAACACAGATTCCAGTAGAAAAGAGTCAGAAAAATAAACACAAAGATAAACAAGAAGACCATTTCAGATAGTTAAGTGTTATGGTTGGAGACAGCAAAGCTCCCTCTTATTTGGCTGAGAAGAAAACTGATCTCTAGACCAGAGAAGGGACTTGACTGGCTAAAGACCCCACCCAGGATTAATGGTGTGTCTTTGTTCCCTAGACCAACAATTCTCAAATTTTCACTTCTATCAGAATTACCTGAAAGGGTTTTGAAACACAAATTTCTGGGTCCCACACCAGAGTTTTTTTTTTGTTTTTTTTTTGTTTTTGTTTTTGTTTTTTTGAGACAGTCTCGCTCTGTCGCCCAGGCTGGGGTGCAGTGGCCAGATCTCGGCTCACTGCAAGCCCCACGTCCCGGGTTCACGCCATTCTCCTGCCTCAGCCTCCCGAGTAGCTGGGACTACAGGCGCCCGCCACCTCGCCCAGCTAGTTTTTTGTATTTTTTAGTAGAGACGGGGTTTCACTGTGTTAGCCAGGATGGTCTCGATCTCCTGACCTCGTGATCCACCCATCTCGGCCTCCCAAAGTGCTGGGATTACAGGCTTGAGCCACCGCGCCCGGCCCAGAGTTTTTTATTCAGTGGATCTGCTATGGAGCCCAAAACTTTGCATTTCTGAAAAGTTCCCAGGTGATGCTGACACTGATGGTCAAGGGACCACACTTTGAGAACCATTGTCATTGAGGAACACAACCACATCAGAAAGTAGTGGGGCAGAAAGAGCACAGGACAAGTACCCTAACCCCTCTCCTCCTGCCATACCATCTCCTACCAATGCCAAACTCCATCACTAAACTCAGTCAGGAATCAGAGCGCAAAAAAGTCGAGGTCATGTAGCCTCCTGGAACCCAGAGCAGTACAGAGAAGGGCTCCATTAACACAATTCCCTCCCTTTGCCCCTTTCCACATTAAAGCTTCAAAACCTCACTGAGGCTTCCCACTAGTCCTAGTCCCCAAGTGCCTCAGCATCCCTTGTGAGTTCTCTTAACCTCAACCCCACCACATGAATAGTCCCTTTATTAAAGTCTCTTGACACACGGGAGTTGAATTCTGTTTTCTGTTAAGATTCAGAGAGATACAACACCAGATCCCAGACAGTTCCACTAGTGGTGATAATTTTCGAAACTGACAAACAGCTCTTCTATTTCTTCCTAAAGTAACAGCTATAAAATGCGGGTCAAATATCAGATAATCTTTTTTGCTACACAAATATAAATCCTATATGCAATCTGCCAGCCCCTGCACAACGTGTGCAGCAAGATCACTCTAAACAGAGTTTGTGGGCCTGGGATGAGCATTACAGTGACCAACTCATCCTGATTTGTCTCAAACATTCCTACATTTTCAATAAGCATTGAAAGTCCTATGTCTAGTAACCATCTCCATCCTGGGCATATGAGGACAACTGGTCACCCCAGCCATGCACTCATGCTTTCTTGCATTAATGACACCTCCACTGAACTTCCAGCAATAGCACTATCACCAAGGATGGCTAGTATTTATGGAGCACTTTCCATGAGCCTGGCTCCTTGCTAAGCATTTTACATACCTCACCTCATTAATTTCTCACAACCATCCTACAAGCAAGTTACTACTATTAGC
This sequence comes from Macaca nemestrina, assembly GCF_043159975.1. Lineage (NCBI taxonomy): Eukaryota > Metazoa > Chordata > Mammalia > Primates > Cercopithecidae > Macaca > Macaca nemestrina. The sequence goes on along the minus strand of NC_092139.1, from coordinate 21,641,152 downwards.
CTCACTTCACAGATGATAAAATCGAGGCTCAAAGGGTTTAAGTAGCTTGTTCAGGTCATACATACAGCTTATAAATTAGCACAGCCTTGACTTGAGCCCACAGTCTGAGATCAGAGCCTGCAGTCTTTTTTTTTTTTTTTTTTTTTTTTTTTTTTTTTTTTTTTGAGACGGAGTTTCACTCTTGTTGCCCAGGCTGGAATGCAATTGCACAATCTCTGCTCACTGCAACCTCCACCTCCTGGGTTCAAGGGATTCTCCTGCCTCAGCCTCCTGAGTAGGTGGGATTACAAGCATGCGTCACCATGCCCAGCTAATTTTGTATTTTTAGGAGAGATGGGGTTTCTCCATGTTGGTCATGGCTGCTCTCGCACTCCCGACCTCAGGTGATCCTCCCGAGAGCCTGCACTCTTAACCACCACGTGGTTCATGACAGAGCAGATGGACTCACCCTGCCCCAGATCTGATTCCATAAGGAAGGAAGATTCAGCCAAGAACTACCAAAAGGGCATGTTAGAAACCAAGCACAGTTTCACAGAGTGGAAACTGAAAGGGGATCTACATGTTCTTTATTTTAAGGCACATGATGAAAAAGTCAATGGCAAGGTATTTGGTGCCTTTGGAAAATCAGAGATAAAATTATGCAGGCCCTTATATCTCAGGATCAGAGATTCTTGCAGCAAAATCTGTGACATTCAACACCTGATGCATCCTACAAATGCAGAAGCAGTCCCATCCTTGGCTTCAACCTCTCATTTGTAAAACTGGAGTAATGATCACCTGTCTTAAATCCACAAGGTGGATGTGCTGTGGAGAAAGTAAACTCAACTAACTGTCCAGCCAGAAGTGTTTTCCTAAACTGCTGCGCTTGCTGGAGCCCCAGAGGTCCGAAGTCCATAGTGTGGGATGACCCCTGGGGTTTGGCATATGGCACCTTCAGGTGCTCGGTCTCCAGTGTGGAATCAAGGGCAGCTATATCTAGGGGCTCAACCTCTGTTCCAGGACAGGTGAGGGTCCTCCCCTCAGAATTGCCCCCCTGGTATGACTGGGATAGTTGAGACTCATTTGTAGGGGAAGATGGAGCTTCTTTCTGGGAAAGACAGTCTCTCTCTCCCATACCTCTTATTCCCATAAAAATCTTCTAACATTCAACATCACGTGGTGATTCAGAATCCGGCCTCTGAATGAGACGACCACAGTGTGATTGTGGCCAAGCCCTCGAACCTCCATGAAACCAATTATCTTATCTGATACATGGGATTGCTGTGTCTGCCTCGTGGGATCATTATGAGAATTAAATGAAGTCTTAGAATTTCCCTCAAAGACATGATCATTGAAAATTCTGAAAAAAAAAGGCTTTCCACCCAGACATTTCAAACAGGATCTAATTTTCTCCGTAAGTATGAATTTTGCACAGCACATGACACAAAGTAAGCCAGACAGAGAGAGCATAAAGTAATAGCCAAGAACACAGAATCTAGCCTTGAATTCTTCTGGCTCAAGTCAAGTTCCAACACTCACTAGCTGTGTGACCTTGGGCTTGCTACTTAACCACTCTATTCCTCAGTTTTGATGATCATTGTATCTACATCGTAACAGTGTGATGAAAACTCAAGGAGTGATAATTAGTAAAACCCTTGAAAAGTATCTGGCTCATTACAAGTATTTAAAGCATGTAATAATGTTAGTGTTTCCTATTTGGTAGTCATTTCACCTCCTGCATTTATTCCTCTGATTTTCAGTTTGGATCCTTCATACTCAGCAGACCCTGCTGCACCTGTGATTTTCATAACTTTTGAATCTGGTCCCTACCATTATTGCCCATCATCCATCATTTCACCAAATGATTTTTCCCCTTCTTGAATTTTCTGCTTTTCATTCCAACTTGAGCCAAATGCTCTTCTCCTCTGTATACTCTTTTGGGTTTAGAAACCTTCCTCCTAGGAAAGTGAAAATCCCTGCTGTCATACTCTAATCTGGACTGTTCTAATGGAGTCGCTATTTGAAATGAACAATCCTTGAAACAGGTTGCTTTATCTTCTAGACCTGGGGATTTCACAACTTATTCCTTTTGAACAAACAAACCATGAGTAATGTCATATAACAAAACTGATCCGTTGGGAAAATATATTTTTAATATATTTAATCTTTAGCAAAGATATCCAATGATTTGATTTTCAGAACATAAATAAAAATCCTAAAGTCAGAGACCTAGAACTTTAGTCTTTAAGAAACATAGAAATCATCTTGTCATTTCACAGATGGAAAAATGATGCCCAAGTTCACAGCACCTCTAAACATTGAAAAGATTGCGCAACATTATTCTTTGAGTCAGATGTGCCTTTCTGAGGCCTCAGGCAAACCTAAGGCCAAAGGCTGTCCTATGAAAGAATCTCTGCTGTTTCTCTGGGGAGCGAGAAAGTCTCCTCCGTGGAGGTGCCGGGAAAGAGGAGAAGGATGTGTGAAAAGGGGATAGAACTGATGGCTAAGAAGGTCCCCTCCACTGGGCCCCACGCACCCCTGTTCAAATGTCTCTCTGTGTCTGTGATAAAGTTCTCTATTTCCGTTCTTCTGCATGATGCAAGGGTGTTAAGATTCCCCAGAGAAATCCTTTACAAACTCTGAAATAAGGCCTTCCATATAGAAAATAAATTCTAAATTTGTCTTGAAAAGATGACAGAAGAAAACTGTACATATATTTGAAATTCCTATTATCAGTACCTTATTAATAAATCTTAAATTTCAAGAACACCACTTGGAGCTGTGACTGTACCACTGCACTCCAGCCTCACAACAGAGTGAGACCCTGGGCTCTGACTATGCCACTGCACTCCAGCCTGCCAACAGAGCGCGACCCCGGGCTCTGACTATGCCACTGCACTCCAGCCTGCCAACAGAGCGAGACCCCGGGCTCCGACTGTGCCACTGCACTCCAGCCTGCCAACAGAGCGAGACCCCGGGCTCCGACTGTGCCACTGCACTCCAGCCTGCCAACAGAGCGAGACCCCGGGCTCCGACTGTGCCACTGCACTCCAGCCTGCCAACAGAGCGAGACCCCGGCCTCTGACTGTGCCACTGCACTCCAGCCTGCCAACAGAGCGAGACCCCGGGCTCCGACTGTGCCACTGCACTCCAGCCTGCCAACAGAGCGAGACCCCGGGCTCCGACTGTGCCACTGCACTCCAGCCTGCCAACAGAGCGAGACCCCGGGCTCCGACTGTGCCACTGCACTCCAGCCTGCCAACAGAGCGAGACCCCGGGCTCTGACTGTGCCACTGCACTCCAGCCTGCCCAACAGAGCGAGACCCCGGGCTCTGACTGTGCCACTGCACTCCAGCCTGCCAACAGAGCGTGACCCCGGGCTCTGACTGTGCCACTGCACTCCAGCCTGCCAACAGAGCGAGATCCCGGGCTCTGACTGTGCCACTGCACTCCAGCCTGCCAACAGAGCGAGACCCCGGGCTCTGACTGTGCCACTGCACTCCAGCCTGCCAACAGAGCGAGATCCTGGGCTCTGACTGTGCCACTGCACTCCAGCCTGCCAACAGAGCGAGATCCCGGGCTCTGACTGTGCCACTGCACTCCAGCCTGCCAACAGAGCGAGACCCTGAGCTATGATTGTGCTGCTGCCGTGAACAGACATCACTTTTTAAAGGAATAATTGAAATGCAGAAATATTACAAAGAGAAATGCAATTAACACCTAGGTTCTTCTCCATCAAGAATTATCAACCAATTTTAACAAATTTTCTTAAAGTATGTTCTTCTTTTCAAAAGCAACAGAGTATTACAGACAAAGCCAAAATGCCCTTTATCCACCATCCTAGTTCCATTTTTCCCATACCTCTTCTAAAGAGTGTAGCCTTCCATTCTGCTTTCAATGCTGACATAAACTTACATAGTTTGATTATTAATACCTATTTGATTGATGTATCCATTAAATTGACTCTGTTTTCTTTCTGCAGAGGAACATGTGGACTTGCAGATGCTGACTTTGGTTCATGTACCAGAAAATCCTGATATTTGTAAATTAGTCCTTAAGTAGATGCCCAGATTGTTAGTATAAGATCATCCAAGATGCTGATATAGAAGGGAAGTGGCATAGCAAAAACTGGGATGCTTCTATGTACAAGCAGGATTCTGCTAGTTTGAAGAGGTCACTAGCACCTCATTAGTAAACCATGAGGCCAGAAAAAGCCAGCCCAAGATATACGATATCTGCTTCAACCCTGTGTAGTCACCATGCTCCCATAATATCCTATATTTTTGGCTAAAGAAATAAAAAATGTATAGAAGTTTGGAAGCACATCCAAGGTCCTTACCAGATAACCTGTGACCCAACTGCAATGACGCCATTGGTGTCAGAAGTGGGACAGACATGAAGAACCTACCACAATGGCCACATTTTGGACAGGGATCAGAATATCAAAGTAGGACACAACGAGTAAAGCATGCCTAAAACATGAGAATTTGGGGGGAAGGAGCTGAGTCTAGTGGAATTTACCCATGTTTCTTCTCCCTTCATCCATTTGGACCTGACATTTAGTGAAAGATGGCTGGCACAAAGGCAGTTAGCACGGGGCAAAATTCCTGGAACCTTTTGTGTGAGCCAAAGCAGTGGCTAGAACTAAGGATCTCCAGAAAAGCTGAAACCCCAAAAGGAGAAAATGTCTGAAGTTTCAGCCAAAAATCTATGGATCACAAAAGGATGCTCTCAAATTAGACATCTGAAAAGGTAACCTAGAATGGGAAAGATACCAAAGACCCCTAGAATCCCAGGTAGAACAGGTGGTCAGCAGCTTTCCAGGCACAACTGCTGAGGTTTTGGAAGTGTGAGGAAATGGGAATGGAATGAAGAAATGCTTCAGTGCTCATCAAGCCAACTCTCAGGCAGAACAACTGCAATACAGAGAGATTTACACAAAGAAATTTAAATATATGCTAAATATTTCGTATGTGGGAAGAGGAAAAGATAATAAGGATAAGAAATCTGACTTCATCAACCTTCAATAAAAAAGTGACCCATCAGAAGCCTGGCCCCAAGTTACAGTTTTAAACTAAAAAACTCCATTTTAAAATATGTGTATACTTTCTAAAGGCAGCAGTAACTTTGAAATTTGTTCAAATTTATTGCACTTTTCCACCAAAAATGGTGTTCGGAGGGTCAAGTCCCAGAAATATTTTTCTACTTGGAACTTTCTATTTTTCTTCCAAGAAGAAAACTTAAAGAACTTCGTTGAGATGGAAAATTCACCTTGGTAAGTATACCCAGAAAAAGTTTATAAAACTTCTGCTAAAGCAAGGGTGCTGTGGTACCTGGATTTGGTTGGGTGTTTGCACGATTAAGCTGAGCATCTCAAAAGTTGAAAACTGTGTATTTCCTCTTTTCCAGAAAGTTCCATTGCTCCTTAGTAAACCTAATAAAAATGACCTCAAAACTGCAACTGAAGTGTTAGACAGCTGGCCTCTACTTCATCCCAGACAATTTTGTTTATGAGAAGATAACCACCCTGAACTGGAGCCAGCAGAGATACAGGGAGGAAGCTGACTTTGTGCCTGGCTTCTTTAAGGCTAGAAGCTCTGGGAAAATAACTAATCATTCCTGACACGCACCCTGCAACTCTGATTTGAGACCGTTTAGAATCTTGGCTTACAGTTGTGGTTTCTGAGCTGAAAGTCACTCTCCCATTCCAACACACACACTTTCTATTTAAAAAGGTGAAAAAATAATGCAAAAGGTTAAGAGATGGTAAATGGACAGTCTTAGGCAGAGGAAAGATTCACTGACAAAGAAAAATGTAACAGTCAAAACATCCAAAGCTCTGGATCTGGAAAGAGAAGAAGGACTGGACACTGAAATGGCTTTGAACTCAAAGCTAGGACAGAAGAGCAGAACAAGTTCCTTGACCCAGGCCTGTTAGGTATATTTGTGCAGGTTCCACACCACAACAGGCAGCAGCCATGACCTAGACATGGTACCCCACCCCCCCTCACACCAGGAGGAGAGCCTGGCACCCAGTCTTGCACAGCCAGAAGTAGTAAGGCTGAAGGGGACAGGTAATAAATGGGAAACTGCTCAAAAACCTAACTCCCTGAAAGTGGAGGCCAAACACTTCCTCAAGGCAGATGAAGGGTGAACTCAAGGTGTCTTAGAGCCCTCCTTCCTAGGGTCACCTTGTAGAAATGACTCAAAAGGGCTTAGGGTTGGGACCATCATACATTGGTGCCTCTCCTGCCAAAATACAGATACCGCCTAGACAAGAACAATGCGGATCTTTGGCATCACCACCACCCCCGAATCAAACAGTTAAGCTGTAAAAAACAGTAAATTCTTGAAGCACATCTTCACCAGAAGTCCAAAGTCTGGTCATCTCATTTAGATTTTGACAAAACATCCTTCCTTCACTGCAAGATCTCCTGGGGCCCTAAACACAGTTACCTTGAAAAGAATATTGTGACAGTCTCTTCTGATGACTGTACTACTGCCACAACAACCACAACCAAGAGTTCAAGCATGACATGTTTCAATCCATATAATAACTTACGTGTTTACATCAGACTTTTTAATTGCTATAACTTATATTCTCTATGTTAGTTTTATGGAGCCCATTTTTAAACTTCTGGAAATGGGTTAGAAAGGTCTAAAATAACCACTAATTTTAAAAACTGGAATATGCAAATGTAATAAAAATATTTAATTTCAGCTAAATTATATTATAGCCCTAATATATTGGTGTTGTTTATAAATTGGTTTTTGTGGAACCTAGATACTAGTGGAAAAATTTTAGTCTTACAAAAACACAATCGTACTTCAGTCTTGGGGGTAAAGGTTGAAAAGTTTTCTGATGGATCTTCAGATTAATTCACTTTTACTTTCTGACATACCTAATTAACTTTTATAAAATTTAAACTAAATCCCTTCTGAGATACTAAATCTCTCTACTCTAAGGCCTATAAAGAGTGAAAACCTGACACTGAACTGACACTACTGCCACCCAAAATAAAAAGAATTAAAAGACCTGAACACACTTCAAAGGTTATATTTGTACTTTTCTCCGAGAAACAAGGTTTCCTACACTTGTGTGTGACTTCAGGTTCCTGTGGTGGGCAGCTCCTGAAGTGGATCCCAACGACCCCCACTGCCTGGTATTCATCCTGTGATGGTTAATCCTATGTGGCCACTCGGCTGGGCTAACAGATGCCCAGATAGCTGGTAAAATGTTATTTCTGGGTGTGTCTGTGAGGGCGTTTCTGGAAGAGATCAGCATTTGCACTGGTCAACTGAGTAAAGCAGATGGCCCTCCCCAATGCAGGTGGGCATCCTCCAATCCACTGGGGGCCCGAATAGAACAAAAAAGTAGAGGAGGGCAAATTGCTCTCTTGGCTTGAGCTGGGACATCCATCCTCTCCTTCCCTTGGGCATCAGTACTCCTGGTTCTTGGGTGTTCGGACTCAAGTCAGAGCCTACACCATCAACCCCCAAATTCTCAGGCCTTCAGACTTCCACCATCAATTTTCCTGGGACTCCAGCTTGCAGACTGTGGGACTTCTCAACCTTTAAATCTGCATAAGCCAATTCCTATAAGAAATCTCAGTCAATCAATCTCTCTCTCTCTCTCTCTCTCTCTCTCCCCCCCCCACCCCCGCTTCCTCCCTCTCCCTTTCCCTCTATATATATATATGAGAGGGAGAGAGAGGAAGGCGGGGCCGGGAGAGAGACAGAGAGATTGATTGAGATTTCTCTCATATATATATAGAGAGAGAGGGGGAGAGGGAGGGAGGGAGATATATATATATATACACACACACACACACACACATATATATACACACATACACACACACACACATACACACACATATATATACACACATACACACACACACACATATACATATATATACACACATATTTTTTTTTTAGACAGAGTTTCAGTCATGTCTCCTGGGCAGGAATGCAATGGCACGGGCTCAGCTCACTGCAAATCCCCCCTCCCAGGTTCAAGCGATTCTCCTGCCTCAGCCTCCCAAGTAGCTGGGATTACAGGCATGCACCATCATGCTCGGCTAATTCTGCATTTTTAGTAGAGATGGGGTTTTACCATGTTGGCCAGGCTGTCTCGAACCCCTAACCTCAGGGGATCCGCCCACCTCGGCCTCCCAAAGTGCTGGAATTACAGGCATGAGCCACCACGCCTGGCCAATATATAATATACACTTAAAATGTGATATATAATATATGTGCCCTGTTATAAATTCTAATATATAGTCTATTGGTTCTGTTTCTCTGCAGAACTCTAAGACAACTTCCTTGTGCAATTCCTTTCCCTTGAGTATGAGCTGAACCTAGTGACTTGCTTCTGACAGAATATGACAAAGTGATGTGATATCACTTCCCAAATTAGGTTACAAAGGATTGTGACTTCTGTCTTCCTCACACTCACTCCAGCCCTCTCACTTGCTCACTCTGACAAAGTCAGCTGCAACGTTGTGAGCTGTCCGATAAAGCGGACAAGTGTGTTTACATGTGTGGCAAGTGCCTGTGTGGCACGGAACTGAGCGTGGCATCTAGCAAACAACTCATGAGAGATGGAGGTCCTCAAGCCAAGAGCCCGTGAGTAAGTGAACCCTGCCAACAGTCATGTGAGTGAACCTGGAAGCAGACCCTTTCCCATTCAAGCTGAACTGACTGCAGCCTGTGAGGGGCCCTGAGCCACAGGACCCAAGCCACACAGATTCCTGAGCCAAAGAAATAGTGAGACGATAAAGCCACTGCACTGGGGGAGTAACTTGTTACTATCAGACAATTAATATAGCTCCTTTAGAAAAGGACTGGGCTTGCTTTTCCTTTTCAGAAAGTTGGTGCCCAAGAAAGAAACATGGACAGCTGGGACCTGACTCTGGACCTGACACTGGACCCAGGCACTTGGAGGCCAATTCCAAGATGCTAAAGAAAAAAAGACATGGTGACATCAACTTCTCAGCAATACTCATTTAAACACATAGTGTGGCAATGTGGCAAAATTATTTTTAATTAGATTAGTGAGTTATCCTATTCAAACTAACTTTATGAAATCAAAGAGACAAATAATCATAAATGCATGCTGTTTAGAACCTCTTTCTTTTCTGTCCCTAATGCCACCAGCCATCCCCATTTTACCCTGCTGTATGCCAGTGTTCAAAGAAAATACCAAAAATCTGCACCCAGATTCTGATGTTCCCACGACAAAGGGATCAGGGCTCTTTAAATAATAACTACTATAATAATATAATAAATAATAACAAACCAACACGTGGGTCTGAAAATCCTTGTTGTCACTGGAAAATAAGGACTCTCTCAAGGAGGCCTGGAGGTGGAAAATAAGAACCTGGTTTGAAGGAGCTCCCAATAGCCAAACTGATCACTTAAGCAGCACATGCACAAAAGCATAATTATAGTCAATCAGAGGAAGTCAAGACCACCCAAGGCCACAGTATTTGTGATGATCCAACATGAAGCACTGTTTTTAAAACTCCTGCTTGCTGATGTGAACCCATTCATTCATGCTCAGTTACAAAGAGACAAATGCGTGATCCCTGAGGGATGACTATATAACCACCCACCATGAGGTCAGGGAGGACCAAGAGAAATGGGTTTGTGGTCTTGTGTAGGCTTCTAGAACCAACAGGATAAAAGGGGGAGTAAAGCAAAATGAGGGGTGGTTTGAGAAGAAACAGGTTTCCAAGGTTCTGGGAAGCAGGAGCTGGAACATAACTGTGGGATACGGGGATATGTAGTCGGCAGCACTGCATTCTTCCAGGGAAGAGGATAAGCTCCATGACGCCTAGAAAGTTAGAAGTTTGCAAACTATTTTTTTTTTTTTTTAGACAGAGTCTCACTCTTTCGCCCAGGCAGAAGTACAGGGGCATGATCTCAGCTCCCTGCAACCTCCGTCTCCTGGGTTCAAGTGAGTCTCATCCATAAGCCACCCAAGTAGCTGGGATTACAGGCATGTACCACCACACCTGGCTAATTTTTGGTTTTGTAGTAGAGCCGGCATTTTGACACATTGGATAGGCTGGTCTTGAACTCCTGGCCTCAAGTGATCCATGTACCTCGGCCCCTCAAAGTGCTGGGATTACAGGCTTGAGCCACCACTCACCCAGCCGTGGTTTGCAAACATCTTTTAAGAGCAGCACTTGAAGAACTATTAGCGTGAAGTTCCTCCTGGGTGTTGATGGAAGCCCCTACAAAGGCAGAGACAAAGCTGGTGCAGAACTGTTTTCTCCTCTGTTCAACCTGGCAGGAAACCAATGGTGGGGAAAAAAAAAAAAAAAGTTGCACCTGCTCGTGATCCAAGACGCTTCTACTCTTCTGTTAAATCTCTACATCCTTAGCTTAATGAGAAAAGAAATGAATGAATGATCTCTTCTCTCCCCCACAAATCCCTACCCTACCAAAATACTCAGGGTAAAAGTTATTCGTGTCTTTAATTTTAATAGACATTGCCAAATTAGCACTCAGAAAGGCTGTTTCAATTTTCGCTACTCAAAAATGAACAAAGCTACCTAATTGCTCAGATCCTTGTCAAGACTTGATAGTCTCAAACTTTTGCATTTTTGCCAAATTGATGAGGGGGAAAGAATGCTACTTCACAGATTTAATTCACAGTCTAAAGAGCCTTTAAAAGGGCGAGAGATAATGATTTGCAAATTGCTAATACAACAAACTATTTTGGAAACTAGCAAGAGCTAAGTCATAGTAATGCCATTTCCTTGCTGCCTGTTTTCCGCCACGGACCAGGCTTGACAATTTACAGGAATGATCTCCAGCTCTTGCAGCAATGAGGCATCGGTAGTCCCATTTTGCAGATGTAGAAAAAAAGATTCAGAGCACTGAAGTAACTTATCAAGGCCACATCACAAGTGCATTAGGGAGCTGAGATGTACACATCAGTTTAACTTCACAAAGGCCCGTGGTCAAATAAAAGTTTTAACAGCTTTAGTCCATAAGATTTCATCCATCATCAGGGTACAATTTATACCTTTTAGCAAATGTAGAGTTACACAACCATCACCACCTTCCAGTTTCCAAGTCAAGAAAGTTAGAGGTTTGCAAACATCTCTTGAGAGCGGCATATCAACTGTTCTCTCAGGTTTGTTTCCTATAAACCCCTGCTCCATGCCTAGCCCTAGGCAACCACTGGTCTGCTGTCTGTCTCTATAGATCTGCCTTATCTGTGCATCTCATAAAATATGCAGTCTGTTACATCCAGCTTCTTTTGCTTAGCATAATGTTCTCGAGGCCCATCCATGGGGTAGCCTGTATCAGCGGTTCATTCCTTTTTATTCCTAGTCGTATTCCCTCGGAGGGATTCGCCGGTTGATGGACATCTGGATTGTTTTCAGGTTTTGGCTTCTGTGAATAATGCTGCTACAAACATTCATGTTTGTGTCTTTCTGTGGACATATGTTTTCATTTCTGTTGGGCAGATTCCTAGAAGTGGAATTGCTGGATTTTATGGGGAGTGTCTGTTTAACTTTTTAAAGAAACTGCCAAACTGTTTACCGAAGTGGCTCCACCATTTTTTATTCCCTCCATCATCAAACAAAAATTGTCAACTGAATATCCAAGAAATGTGAGACTTTGCATCTCTTCTACTTATGCTCCAGGGGATGTGCTTGTGTGTCACACGCACTTTAGCAGCCTGGCTTCAGTGTGAGAAAAAATTAAGTCTGCCACACTGTGGGTCTGCTTCAATTTCCAGGTGACTTACCAGTCTGAAAGTGGATCTGATGAGGCTTCTGCGCAGCCCCTCCTTGTGGATATACCTAGGAAGGGCGAACTGAAATAATGCTCACATTTGGAGATAAAACAGGCCCTAATGGGCCAGGCGCGGTGGCTCACACCGGTAATCCCAGCAATTTGGGAGGCCGAGGTGGGCAGATCACAAGATGAAGAGATCGAGACCATCATGACCAACATGGTGAAATCCCATCTCTACAAAAAATACAAAAATTAGCTGGGCGTGGTAGTGCACACCTGTGGTCCCTGCTATTCGAGAGGCTGAGGCAGGAGAACTGCTTGAACCCAAGAAACGGAGGTTGCAGTGAGCCGAGATCAAGCCACTGCACTCCAGCCTGGCAATAGAGCAGTGAGACTCCGTCTAAAACAATAAAAAATAAATAAAAATTTAAAAAAACAGGCCCTAATGATCACCATGCCTCACTGACACCTCCCTCTTTCCCTGTTCCGCTTTATTGACACATCAATTCCCATGTTTTTACGGTTGACTTCTGCTAGGTCCCTTTGGAATGTATTTCTAGAATCCTCACTGGGTCCCTCTGTATCCTCTTTAGCACCTGCAACTCTTACCAACAGATAAAAAATAAATGGCATTATTCTGCTCATTTCTGCCTCTCCCTGGCAAATAAAAGTGTCCAGCAGGACCATATCAAATGCTGAAACCCACGACCCCAACCGGTCACCCTAACCCACCTGGACACACACTATTGATGAACCCCTGTCCCTGCGGCTGTATCTGATTATTGTTCATCCACTGGAAATATGTGGCTTTCTTCCTCTCCACACTAATCGGAATCATTCTGTAAGATTTCATGAGACACGCTAACTGCTTTCTAGTATCTATGTGGTATTGCCTCCTGGACCCAATTCTGTAATGTGTTTGCAAATGCTATTATACTTGTCCGACATGGTTTGTTCTCAATAATCTCATAGCTTGTTAATTTATTTATTGGAATGCCATGGCCCTTGTTTGTTTTCTTATTCTTTGTTTTTTTATCAAGTGCACAAAGTTTCTTTGTCCCCCACAGCCCCAGAGTGCTGTGCACTTGATCTCCAGGTTAGGGAAGAGCAGAGGACAGAGCCCAAAAGCAAGGAAGGCTGTACACGGGAGAGTGTAGGAAGGGAAACAGAACGCGTCCAAATATTGTGTCCTGCCACAATATGTAACCATTTGTGGTTTATCAACACTTCTAAGTCAGAGGGTAAAATATGCCTAAAAGTCAACATTCCCTATTTAAACCCTTGAATGGCCAGATTTACTAGTGTCATCAAATTTCATTGGCAATCTCTCTGTAAAAGCAGGTGCAGGGAATCAAGTCCCTAAAAAGAAGAAAAGGAAGAAAACTGGGTGGGTGTGGTAGCTCACGCCTGTAATCCCAGCACTTTGGGAGGCCGAGGTGGGCAGATCACCTGAGGTCAGGAGTTCGAGACCAGCCTGGCTAATATGATGAAACTCCGTCTCTAATAAAAATACAAAAATTAGTCAGGTATGGTGGCACATTCTTGTAATCCCAGCTACTTGGGAGGCTGAGGCAGGAGAATCACTTGAACCCAGGAGGCAGAGGTTGCAGTGAGCCAAGACTGCACCACTGCACTCCAGCCTCGGCGACAGAGTGAGACTCCATCTCCAAAAAAAAAAAAAAAAGAAACTAAAAATCATCACCAAACCCAGCCATCTCATGGTCAGTTCACTACTTAGCATAAGACTGATGCCCCACCCCCCGGGCCTGTGCGCATACACCTGTGCTGAGGTCAGTAACAGACAAGGCTCCTCTTGGGACAAAGTGCCTATTATGTACCAGGCAATCTTCCATTCACTCTGCATATAACATCTTACTTGGTTGCCACAAAGTCCAGCAAGACAGCTCTAATTATCCTCGCTTTACAAATGAGAAGCTGGAGATCTGAGAAGGTAAATGACTTGCCCAAGCTGGCATAGGTAGAAAGAAGCAGAGGAGGATTCAAACTGAGGACTTCAGACGCCAAAGCTCACACTCTTTTCTCTAAACCAGGCTGCCTGCTGAGTTAAATTCCCCTGCGCCCACCCTCCCCCACATTATAGCTGCCATGAGACTCTACCGTCTCTTCACCATCATCAATAAATATTTATCAAGGACCACTACCTACACAGAATTGCTCTTGTTTCCACAGCAACACACTGTCACGGAGTCAGGGGAGTATCCCGTGCTTGAAAGAGTGATGCTGTCATGTCCTCTGATCATGGCTGTGAAAGGTGACAGCTACACTACTACATGGAACACTGTCTCAGCTGGCAGCCTGACGCCTGCAAGAGCTGTGCTGAGGACAAGCAAGAAGAAATTAAGTAGAGTAGAAAGAGAGTGGGTTGTAACCCAAGAAGATGGTGTGTTTTTACTATGTGTTTGCAATTGTTGCTGGAATAGAATTTAAGGCAGGTTTGCACATTAATTGTTCTTTTATTAGGAAACAAATCAAGCAATCCATGACAGAAAGTAAAATTCAACTGTACGGCTAACAGTTCCCCAGAGGTATACAGCAGTGATTATCGAGTTAAATGACTACATTGCTAACAATTGCAATTGCAAGTCAGTCCCCTATAAGATCCATTTTTGCTCTCAATATGTGGATTTTGAAATCCACTGGTAAATGAACTAATTATCCCCTTATTCATTTAACTGTCTCTCTCTTCCCCCATCCCAAATCATGTTTTGCCACATTGTTAAGAGGCTGTTTTTAAATGTTTTTTGTTTCATTTTTCTATCATTCCTTCCAAAAACTGTCGTGGCTCAAGAAATATGTCTTAGAGTAAGGAAAAAGGAAATTGCCTTTTGATGACAAGCTTCCGCCCCTGACTTTTGGACACTGAGACCAACATGTTACAGCAAAACATACTAGCCCAACTATGTTATGGATGTAACCTTACAAATTGAAATTGCTTTCGAGATTGGGAATTTTCAGATCAAAAGAACATGGAAAACACACTACTTACTCTTAAAATGTATTTATCCAAACTTGCCAAAAGTTTTAAATAAAATACTTTAAAGGAAATCAAGTTATTGTCATATTTATACTAGATTTGAAATTCTAACAATTTCTGAATTTAGGAATAAAATAAGAATATAAGTCCATTTTTTAAGTCAACATTTACAGTATTCTTGTTTTGGCAGATACAGATGTTTATGAGGAACCCTGGAAAAAAAAATCTAATTTAGATGGTCGAGTTGCCGTTAAACTGGAAAGGAGAGGACAGATATATACAGAAAATCCCCATTTCTACAAATGCGTGAGGCTTAGAATGCACCAACCAGTTCTCCAATACAAGCTAATCCCATTCGTTTAAGGAGCCCCTGGCACAAAGGCAGCCACTTGCTAAATATATGCTATATAGTAGGTTTGCAGAAGCCAGCCTGCTCAGGTAGACCCAAAAGAAACACAGGATGCCTTAACAGATTTCTTCCCAAACCATATTCCAGGATTTCTTTTCTTTCTCCTGCGTTCTAAAGAGCAAACAAAGAAAAGGTGCTCGCTCCTCACACTTCTCTAAATGTTTTAACAAAAGGCTGCTGAATAAACACATTACTCATTTAAAAATTGAAAAGAAGTTCTATTCCTGATACGAAAGCAACCAGATTTGCATTTTAATAGTTGTGGGAGAGCGCCACCTGGCGGGAGCATCCGGAACGGGCGGCGTTCAGCACTGGACAGCCTCCCGAGCCGGTACGGGTTTTACCGCTTACTACCCAAGAACGATTTGAGACCCGTGATGGAATATTTTTGATCCTGTTTCTGCAGCGGGAACGTGAGTGGTATTAATGTGCGGTTGGCCGGTCATGCATTAGAGGATATAAAATCTGAGTCACGAATCATGCCTGGGTGTCCAGGACTGCCCCGGGCATCCTCCCTAGCACCCCTCCCTCCCTAGCACACCTAACACACACTCCAAAATGAGGAAAACGAGAATTGTGCACCATCTTTAGAATGATGCTGTGGCTGTCCCTCTTCTCTCACTTGCTAATCCAACCTTTCAGCTTCACACACCTCTAAAGGAGTGTCTTCGTCACCCAACTTCCCAGCCAGGGAAACAGGCTGTCCCTTCACAGAAGTCGCCTATTCCTCTTCCATTTTGGTACCAAGCAAGGAAGGCTCTAACGCATTTCCAACGGAATGTCCCTCCAGCGGCCCTTAACCTCAGACGCAGCCTGTGCAAACACGCTGTACTTCCGCACAGGTTCGTTCTTTTTCTCTTTCTTCCTTTCCTTCTTTCGGTGAGATAATAAATGGGCACAGCTGTTGCTCAACGATCCAAAACGAGCCTGTTCCTGCGTCCCACGGGCTGATCTCAGCCTGTCCCCGTGATCCCAGCCACCTCAGCCCGGCGTAGTTACACCAAAAGCAATCGGTGCTAAGAAACTTTAAGGTGATTTTGAACTTGGAAGTACACCTGCAGCACTCCCTCCCTTCTCTTCTTCCCTCTGCCGCTACTCTTGCGGGGAGGGGGGGCTTGGGGCTGGAAGCTGCCTGCGGTGGGGCTTGGTGATGTTTAAGACCCTGGACTGTGATGCCCTCCAGCACCCGCCAACGTGCCTTTAGGAGCACGGCAGGGCACTCCCCCCACGCCCCCCGCTCCCCCTACTCTGGGGAACTACCTCTGCTCACCTCCTTCCCGTGGCCAAACCCAAATATGAGTCCCCGAACTTTTCAGGAGCAGACGCGCACACGGGTCAAATCCACTCCCCTCCAAGGGCCTTAACACGGGCGCCCAGCTACCTCGGAGAAAAGCCAGCGGGTAGGGCGGAGGCATTGCTCTCGGTCATCAACGCAAACATCCCCACGGGTGCCTTCAGCGGCTTGATTAGGGGAGCAGCGTGTTCAGAGCAAATGTGGAGCTTCCTGTATCTCCGAGGAGAAAAGAAAAGCCGCCGCCCCGGCAGCCTCGGCCTGCTGGGGACCTGTCCTCCCCACTAAAAGCGCGCGCTGCCCGGGAGGGAACGCTCCACCCTGGGCGTCGGTGCCGCTCCTCATCTCGCCGCCCCAAACACTCAAGTGGCAGATTCCGACAAGTGGGAGGCAGCAAGTGGAAATATTCGCAACAACCGCGGAAAGTTACTCCAGCCCGGGGGACCGGCAGGAAAGTGAAGCTGCGAACTTCGCCAAACGCGGGCTGCCGAGAGACGCGAGGGACCAGGCTGGCTGGCCGGGGCGCGCGGGGACACGGCTTCCCGCGCCTGCAGGCTGAGACCCGGGTTCCGGCCATGGGGACCCGCGCCCCCGCGAGCCCGCGCAACTTTCTCCTCCGAGGGCCCCGCGGCTCGGAGCCCGCGCGCATCCGGGAGGGAGCGGGGAGCCCAGGGGAGCCGAGCGGGCGCACTCACCTGCGGCGCTCTGAGCCCGGGCGCCGGGCAGCGGCGGCAGCTGCAGCCTCAGGAGCAGGCTGAGGGCGAGCGCGGCGAGGCTCGCCATCCGGGCGGCGGCGGGCGGCTCAGCCCCTTCCCGCGGGGGCCGGGGCTGGGGCCGGGACTGGGGCGGGCGCGGGGCGGCCCCGCATCGCCCGTGCGGCCGCTGGCTGTGAGCGCGGCTGGCTCCGCTCGGGCTCCCGGAGCCGGCGCCGCTGCGCTCCAAGCCGAGGCGCGGCGCGAACTGAGGCGGGAGGCTGGGCGGGGGCGGGACGCGGGGGGCGGGGGGCGGTGTCCCCCGAGTCCTAACGCCGCCGCCGTCGCCGCCGCCGCCGCCCGCCCGGGCGCTCCGCCTCGGCCGTGCACACACCCTCGCGCGCACGCCCGCGCCTGGCACACGCCCGCGGCTGGCACACGCGGACTCCCCCGCACACCCTCTCCGGGGCCGACCAGCTCGGGCCGCTGGCACAGTCACGCGCGTCCACACATCACCCCCGCACCCGCACGCCCGGCAGGGTCCTCGCCTCTTCGCCCCGCGCCGTGCCGCGCAGCCAAGCATCGTCTGCCCTGTGGGGGCGCAGGTACGGGGGCGATGCGGGGAGGAGGGAGCGGGAGCAGCCGTTTGAACTCGGGTTGGGGAACAGGTGAATGGGGGTTCGGTGGCGAGAGGAGGGAGGGAGGGAGCAGCCCTCACAACTCAAGATAAGGGGCCAGGTGAATTGCGACAGCGGGTGGGGGCGTCTGCCCAAAGCTGGGGCAGGCGGCTGCTGGCCAGGGTCTCGGGCACACCCTGAGATGAGAATTTCATCTAAGAGCGCGCGCGCGCACACTCACACAACCCACTCACACTCTTCTGGGCGCATCGCTGACCGCGCCACAATCGCCGCCCCCCTCAATTAGCCGCCCACCCCATCTTCTTGTTCACCCACATTTCTCTTGTCCCCACCACCACCACGCGGAAGGGGGCGCAGACGGGGCATGAGACATCCCCCTCCACCCCCCGCAATTTTTCTCTGGCAGCCTTCCCTTTCCTTTTCTAGGGAGACAGAACCATGTAGCTTTTTCCCTTGTCTTCTCGGTCTTAACAAAGACCTGGTTGGGGCTGAAAGCCTAAAACCACAGATCAGCGCTGGCGCTGTCCCTCGCAGCCCACAGCCCGCAGCCCGCAGCCCACAGCCTGGCTCGCTGCTGTCCTGGGAGGCAGCTGGTACCTGAGTCTTGGCTGGGGGTCTGAGATGTAAAAGCCAGGGGCAGGGACACCCAGAAATGCTTACGGAATTCACACTTTGGGAACACTTTGCTACCTGGCCAAAGCCCTCCTTCTTCTGTGTCAGCCGGGCCCCCTACCCCCCCATCCTTGCTGGGGTGCCAGGGACCCGGGAGACTGTAGGGGAATTGTGAAAATCAAGCATGGCAGGGTTTCCAAAAGTGGGGAGCCCCAGGCTCTGGACCCAAGTTGCCACGGCAGAGAACACAGGGCCTCACTCTGTCAGTCCCCAGCCCCCACTAGGTAGAGTGGAACAGTTCCCTTGAACGGAAACCCAATTACTCCTCCTACCCAACACTTACAATCCCAGGCAAATTCTTCCACCCCTCTCCGGACCCCGACTCCCACCACCACCACTATGACCGTGACCACTTTCAAAAGCTGAAGTGCTTGGACTAGCCTGTTGGAACAACCAGTGCCTCCCACACTTGCCTGGTCAAAGAACTACCAGGAAATTTTCTCCAAGTCCTGCTTCCCAGACCCCTGCTGGGGAGAGTGGAATTCAGCAGGCCTGTCGGGGGTGGCCTGGGAGTTGAACCTTTTACAAGTTGCCTTGGAGATGAATAATTCTACCAATATTTATGGTGCACTTAATTGTGTGCCTTACTCTGTGCTGTTCTCTGGGGACACCACAATGCATAGCCCTTGGGGACAATTGGAATGGAAAGATCCCTTCTGCTGAGAGCTGAGCGGCCAGCTGTTTGCTCCCTCACTCACTCGAACCCTGCCTTGGGCAGACAGCAGTTAGGAAGCCTCCGAGCAGAAGCCTGGCCCAAGACCGCCACAAGCAACCCCAGTCATGGCTGATCCCAGGGGATGACCCAGGTGGGGAGGAGATTTCTAAGCCACTAAGGAGCTTGGCGTCACACTTGTAACTTGCCGTGACTTTCCTGGACTCCTGCCAATTCATCCCCTCTCTCAAGCTTTATGGAAAACTATAAAAGCAGTTAAGCATCCTCAGAGCACACACCCTTTGGTGCCCCCTTGCACCCCTGCTTTAGGGATGTGACATCACCGCAGGCAAATCCCCCAGGTCTGAATGGGGTTCATGTGGCCCCGAGGGAAAAAATAAAGATAAAAAATTTTAAAAATTTAAAAAAAAAAAAAACATTTCAGTGGTCACTGAGCTGGTGGAGTGGGACCTGATCCCGCACCAGGAGTTACCTGCCCAGGTGCACCATGGTCATGAACTGTGACCCTCTGTGCTTTCTGAACCTCCCTCCACCCCGAGAAACTGCCCCCTCTCCTTCAGTAGCACGTGCTGCCACCTGCTGCCCGGCCAGGCTCTGGCACCCATAGCACCGCCAGGCTTTTGCACCGGCCAGTCCCTCTGCCTGGAAGCCCTGCACTGCATCACCTCCCTGGGAGACTCACACTGGCCCTTAGGGCTTCTCTTTGGAACTTTGGCCAGCGGGCCCTTCCTGCTCAAGGCATGTTCCCCCGCGCAGGTCACTGTGATGGTGCTTTTTACATTGTGGGAATGTTGTCTCCTCTTCATCTGTTCTACAAGACTTGAGTTGCCAAAGGGAACCTGGACACTTACCACGGGGCTGCTAGGAGATGAGGGTTTGGGGGTGGAGAGAGAGGGCTGGCACAGGGCTAAAGATGCCTTACACAAAGCTTCCAGCTAGCTGGCTTCTCAAGGGAGGGAACTCATGGAAAGTTATAGCATCGTCTCCCACCCTCCTGCACAGGGAGCCCTCTTTCCCATCTGACCCCATCAGCCCAGGGAGCTGGGACATGACCGCAGATTTGCTTGGCTCGGGGCTGTGCCCAGCATCGCATCAGTGCTGAAGGAAGGAGGCAGGGTGAGCTTTGTAAGAGATGGCATTCTGCCCTACAAACTCTCTTAGTTATGCTCAGTCAGTAGGTCTCTTATCTTCAGACTCTGTCCTTAACCCCATAAACCTTTGGCAAGACCTCTCTGTACGTCAGTTTCCATATCTGCCTAGTGGCTTCCGTTTCAGCTCTGGCAGGAACCAAGACAGGAGTGTCCAGACATTTCAGCCACAGATCTCTCTGTCAAGCAGTTTTAGGGGAAACCTGAAACTTGGGGCATCCTTTCAACAAGTACGCTGGCCTTTTGATGTGTGTCAGGGATCTCAGGGCTGTGGTTTGCAGCCTAAACAATAGACGTGGTCATTGCCATCATGTAGCTTACAATCTGGTTGAGGAGATTGGACAAACAGAAAGCGGTAACAACCCCAGAGCTGGTCCCCATCTCCCCAGCCCTGCCTCACCCCCAGTGGTCAGCCCTCCAGTGGGGAGCACAGTACCAGGGGGAAGATACCTGCTGGGGCCATGTGTCTTACTAATGAGATCTCTCAACCATATATCTAGTAGAGTTTATTCTACGTTTAAAGTATCAAAGTCCAGTGATGAAAGTCCAGTGATGTAGCTATTGTTTGATCCCCATCTTACACATGAGAACACTGAGCCTCAAGAAGGGCAGTGTCCATGTAGGAAGGCAGGAAGGATCACTTCTTGTACTGGCAGTGGCTGCTCCATTGGAGCCTCTGTCTTCTTGCTGTGGCACTGATAGCCACTAGCCGTTTAAACTTAAAATTGAGAATTTCAGTGCTTGGCCACACCACATTTCAAGTACTCAGTAGCCACAGGTGGCCAGTGGCTGCTGTATCAGAAAGTGTAGATACAGAACATTTCCAACATCATGGAGAATTCTATTAGTGCTGCTCTAACACAGAGGTCACCAAACCTCTGCCACATCTGGCCCACTGCCTACTTTTTTTAAATAAAGTTGTATTGTGCCACATCCATGCTTATTCATTTACATACTGCCTATGGCTGCTTTCTGCAGAAAGTTCTACTGGACAGCACTGCTCTAGAACAGAGGTTAGCAAACTCCACCCATGGGCCAAATCTGGACCACTGTCTATTTTTATAAAGTTTTATTGAAACACAAACCCATGTATTCATTTACATATTGCCTGTGGCCGCTGTCTGAACTGTAGCAGCAGAGGTGAGTGAGTGTGACAAAGATCGTCTGGCCCACAAAGCTTAAAATATTTACCGTCTTGCCCTTTATAGAAAGTTTGCCAACCCTTTCTTTAGAGAAATCTTACAGCACAATTTGACAATTATTGATCTAAAACTCATTCTCAGAGTGTGGTTTCTGGACCAATAGCATCAGCCTCACCTGGGAAGGTGTTAGAAATACAAGTTCTTGGGCCCCACCCCAGGCCTGCTGAATCAGAAACGCTGGAGGTGGGGCCTGGGCTCTCATTGCACCAGCCTTCCAGGTGATTCTAATGCATGTTCAAGTTAGAAACCGCTGCTCCAAAACACAGAGCACACGTCAACAAGTGGCTGGTACAGTGAGGGTGCGAATGGGCTCCCGTGGGTAACAAGAGTTTGGAAAGATGCCAAAAGAGTGATAGCCCATCTGCTGCCTGGTCCCTCGGCAGCAAAACCTTTGATGGCCGTTCCACGGAGGCCGCGCCAACCAGGGGAGGACCCTGTACCAGCCACCGGCACCGTGCTCAGGCCCCACTGCCGTCGGCCCCACCCTCCCACGGAATTGTCAGCACATTTGGAGCTGCCTCCACACATAAATTCAGGGACCAGCTGTCTCTTTTAATCTGGTTGCAAGATGAAACCATTAATAGATGTCAGACACATTGGCAATGATCTCTTCATTAATAATTTCCTCCTTTCTGAGGAAAAAGAAATTAGTAACAAGCAACCATCAATAATTCAAAAATACAAGTTAACCTTTCTATTAGCAGAGTGTGCACACACCGCAGATGCTTTCAGAGCCAGTAGTTCTGGTTTGAGTAATGTTTTGATGGCAGGAATATTAATATGCATTAATGCTGTCTGTCAAGATGTGCAAATATAAATAACCCAAATGCAACTTAGAAATCTTAAGTATTTTCGGGTTTAACCTCATGATCCAACCATTTTTTCTGTTAAAAAAAAAAAAAAAAGCATGTATTATCCAATAATATTGCTCGGTTCAAAAGCAGGACTTCATAACAAATCCATTTCCAGTTTGAGGTCCTTGTGGTTAGAAAGATTTCCCTGACGCTTTACTGATACTGCCAATCTATAATTTCTCCCTGCAAAGTTGGATCTGCCTCCTGGGGAAGTAAGAGCCTGGCCGCCCTTCCAGATGACCTTCGTTTGGAGATTGGGTGTGCTCCAGGTAAGCGTTCTCAGTTTCTTAAAACCCCTCCCATTCCTCTTCTGATAGATTTTCACGCCCACAGCACCTGGTTCCTCTTCTCAGCCATGCTCCATTTTTATAATTTCCCTCTTCCGGGGAGGCCTTGCACCTGCCTGCATTCTCCACACCTCCATTTACCATCCAAGTGACCACAAACTTGTCACTTTCCCTCTCCAAATCTGTTTCCCCATCTGTGAAATTGGGTGATTATTCCCACCTCACTGAGCTGAGTGGGAATTAAGTGAGTTAATGGATGTGAACACGCCTAGTACAGGGCTGGCCCACTCAAGAGCCCGTTTCCCTTCCTTTCTTCCCACTTCCAAGTCTTAAATTCACCAGACCACCCCAGCCTTGACTCTAGGCCAACTGTATAGACACCTGGACAACAGCACGGCACGGAAGGCCAGCTGCTTCTTTCTTGGGCCAAAATACCAGCACATGCTCCAAATTGTTGCCAAGTAGACCTCAATGTCTGAGGTGCCCTGGATTTAATGCCAGCACTGCATCTCACCCAAGTGGCATCTGCCAAACAGCTGTTTCTGGTAATTTTTTTAAAAAGCTAAGTGATGGATGGCACGTACCCGTCACAGGTATTTGCACTTCTGACACCTGGCCTCATTGCTGGGCAGTGGGGATGTTAAGATAAAGTGACCCCATCTGCAAGGAGCCCACAGTCTGCCCTCACTGAGAGGTCACCCAAGCACACTGGGGACAGGGTGGTGGTAGTGTCAGGGTTTGAATAATGGACGTCAAACATGATTGAGATACGGCCCCAGGCTTTACTCCTTGCTTCCAGCAAAGTGGCTTCTCTGAGGAAGCAGGCAAAAAGCCACTATTGCAACAGCTTGGTGCCCAGGAGTTGAGCACATGCCTTTTCAGAGCACTGAGGTCCCCGTAAGACCTTCAGCCCTGGCCGGGTGCGGTGGCTCATACCTGTAATCCCAGCATTTTAGGAGGCCAAGGTAGGTGGATCACCTGAGGTCAGGAGATTTAGACTATCCTGGCCAACATGGTGAAATCCTGTCTCTACTAAAAATCCAAAAATTAGCTGGGCGTGATGGAGCATGCCTGTAATCCCAGCTACTCGGGAGGCTGAGGCAGGAGAACCGCTTCAACCAGGGAGTCGGAGGTTGCAGTGAGCCGAGATCGCACCACTGCACTCCAGCCTGTTGGCAGAGCGAGACTCCATCTCAAAAAAAAAAAAAGAAAGAAAGAAAGAAAGAAAAAGAAAAAAAAGGCCTTCAGCCCTTCTCCTGGTCCCTGACTCCCAACTCAGATTCCAGATTCCAGAATGTCTGTGAACCTGTTGCTTCTCCCCACCCCGCTGCAGCAACCTCAGCTCTGACTTAGCTTCTTAACTGCCTGAAGTCTTGTCCCTCCCAACCCCTCTCCACACACAGCAGCCAGAGTGGTTGTTCAGGAAGACAGTCACTCCACAACCTGTTGCTCACCAGCTTTAAACCCTTCACTAATGCCCCCACTGCCCTCAGCATGAAGTCCACAGTCCTTACCATAACTAACAAGACTCTCCACTGGCTGGGCCCAGCCTGCCTTGTTTGTTTGTTTGTTTGTTTGTTTGTTTGGACAGTCTTGCTCTTTCTTTCACCCAGGCTGGAGTGCAATGGTGCGATCTCAGCTCACTGCAACCTCCACCTCCTGGGTTCAAGCAATTCTCGTGCCTCACCCTCCCAAGTAGCTGGAATTATAGGAGTGTGCCACCACGCCTGGCTAATTTTTGTATTTTTAGTAGAGATGGGGTTTTGCCATGTTGCCCTGGCTAGTCTTGAACTCCTGGCCTCAAGCAATCCACCCACCTCAGCCTCCCAAAGTGCTGGGACTACAGGTGTGACCACCATGCCCAGCCCAGCCTGCTTTTCTAAGCCCATCCCCTCCCTAACTCACCTTGGACCACCCCTCACCAAAGGGAAGTCTTCCCAGGTAGAGAAGAAAAGAAGGGCATTCCAGGTGGCTGGAACAGCCTAGGCAAATACTCAGATATCTGCAAGAGTCTGCAAGTTCAAAGAGGCAAAGCTGAGACCTAAGTGCAATGCTCTCTGTTCTCTCATTTCATTTCCTCCGTACTCCATTTACCCTGAACTCCAAACTGCACATGACAACTGTCCATTACCTCCCTCTGGGCCTCTGCCCATTAGCTTCCTCTCTCTGGAATGCCACATTCAAAAGCAGCATCCTTCCTTATCCAGGCATCTAAATCCTTATCCTTCAAGGCTCAGCTTTGGGCAGGATCAGTGGGCTGGATGAAGAATTAGTGGATTCCATCCTTATTGGAACCATCTGCAGATCTGCCTTCTCCACCAGGGTGACAGCATTGAGGGATGCCAGTACTGTCTTACACACCCTCACGTCCCCAAAGCCAACCCAGCATGGCATACAGCAAGCACTCAATACATACTGGTTAAGACTAGGGCCAAATTTGCCTGCCAGGGCCATATACATTCTGCACGAGCTGTTATCAAACAGAAGGGACAGTGACCCAATTCATCGAGATCTATGGGGAAACCAGCTCATGAGCAAGACCCCAGCAAGGCTCTCGGGTGTGCAGGAGGAGACGATGGGGTGCTGCTTCCCCATTGTGTCTGGTCCTGAGAACCGCCAGGAGCTCTTGTTAATAACGCACGTACCCCAGACTGATAAAGCCAATGGTTCAGCGAAGAGCCCGGAAACGTGTCCTTTTTAACAGACTGAATCTCACAAAAGGTCATAACTGGGTGGTTCTGTCCAGGCCAATGCAGAACCAGTCCTCTAGTCAGACTGCCAGAAGCACCTGGCCTGGGGGCTTAAAGCAGTTAACAGGGCTGTCCACGGCAGGGAGAAACCACGGTAAAGTCCCCAGAGGCTTTAGTGGCCTGTCTGCCCGTGGCCCTAAGCCTTTTCTAGTGAGGCCCGAGTCCCAGATGCCAACCTCTCAGAAAGAAAAGGCACCAAAAGACTTGAAGCAGAAATGATACAGAAAGAATGCCTCGTGTATATAGAACCTTCTGCAAACTTTCTTCAGACCTCTGGTTTACAGAGTTGGCTTAATTAGAATTCTTGGTTTCTTAATATACTTTCATGATGTTTTTCTGCATAGCCCTCTCTTATTAATATTATTTACTTATGTTTGCTACTTTGTGTTATGGCATGTAATTGTCATTTTATTTTCATTGATTTATCTTACTATATTTTGATAAGCACCTAGAGATCTTCCACCCACCATAACAACCACTCCCTGATAGTAACAGAATTCTGCTCTCTACACTTCATCCCCGCAACAATGTACAAAGAAAATTTGGGCTGGCAAGAGGGCCTTCAGGAGAGACCCCAGAGCCCGTCTGTTCCTGGATTCCTGCTGCAGTGGTTCTCAACCCCGCTGCATATGAGAATCACCTGGGACCCCACCCTCAGCCACTGATTTATTTGAGTAGGCCCCAAGCAACAGTATTTTTAAATCTTCCCCAATTATTTCTACCAAGAACACTGCAAGGACTCCTCAGAGTTCTCCCCACCCGTAGGGAGGTGAAATATAATCATCTAAGAAGTTTTGGGGGGAACCACTACACAGAGCTCTACCCACCCGCCCTTATAACCTAATATACTCTCCTAAAGATACCCCCCCCACACACTTGCTCATCTTAGGGGATCCCTGCACATGGGACCCATGCTACTGAAGAGGGTGTGCTGGGCGAGTGGCCGACATACTTCTCAATGTGGGGCCAGGGACCACACCTGCACCAGAACAGGGCTGTTTGTTCATTATGCATGGAGCTGAATCAGCATCTCTGGAGGTTGAGGCCTGGGAATTTGCATTTCTAACAGGCACCCCAGGTGATTCTCAGGCATGCAAGAGTTTGTGAATGGCTAATGCAGTGTCAGGGACAAGGAAAGTTGAGAGCCTCCAGGCACAACTCCAAGGTATCTTGCCCATTCTGTGTCTCAGACACCTATAAGCGCTTAAAGGATAAATACTGAGCTGGGAACACAGACAATCCTGATATTTTACCCAAGACTCTTTTTCTTGTGAATGACAGACAGACACCGAACCCAAACAAGCTTAAGTGAAAAGAGGAACCCAGTGGCTTATTTAGCTGAGCAGTTCATGCGCACCTTCAGGCAAAGCTGGATCTAGGTGCTCAAATGATGGCATGGGACCCCTCTCTCTCCCTGTCTATCTCTGTCTCTATTCTGTCTCTGTCTCTATCTCAGCTGGGCTTCTCTCTGCAGGTAGTCAAAGAAACTGGCCAGTGACAGCTCCATACAGAGGTCTTACAGCTTACCACCTTCAGTATAAAATGAGACCTTCTGCAACACCCCACCACACTATCCACAAAAACCCAGTAAAGATATTTATTGGGTGATTTGGTTCACATTCTGTTTCCTAAATGAATCAATTTGACCAGGGATATTGGCAGGGGGAAGGAGTGTCACCATAATTGGCCAGCCTAGGTCTTTTGTCCACCTCTCTGAATTGAGGATGACAGCCATAAATGACAGCTCCATGAAGACTGAATGGAGTGGGGAAGGGGAATCTTCTCCAAATAATCTTGGGCAGTCTGGTGGCACTGGTCTAGCTCTTTTATAAATCCCTCTAATAAGTGGTCTGGAGACTTAACCAGTCACCTGGGGGCTGCTCTTTCCCTACATCCTCGTCCTCTCCATCTGACACTCATTCTAACCCCCCCATACCCAGATAGGCCCTGTGATTTTTGTTGTTGTTGAGACAGGGTCACTGCAACCTCCGCCTCCTGGGTTCAAGCGATTCTCATGCCTCAGTTTCCCAAGTAGCTGGGATTACAGGCACGCACCATGACGCCCGGCTAGTTTTTGTACTTTCAGTAAAGAAGGGGCTTCGCCATGTTGGCCAGGCTGGTCTCAAGCTCCTGGCCTCAAGGGATCCACCCACCTCGGCCTCCCAAAGTGCTGGGATTACAGGTGTGAGCCACCGTGCACGGCCTAACCCTGTGATTTTTACCCAACCTCCTTCTCCTCTGTACCAAAGCATGTTACCCTCAAAATGTTTTCACCCAGTTACTCTATCACCAATCTAGTGAAACTGAACTGTGCTTACTCTGAGCCATGCTTGCAGCTAAAAGCCTACATGCATTATCCACCCCACAATTCTCTTATTATTCCCCATTTACAAGAGAAGAAACTGAGGCACAAGGAGGTTTGTTGATTTGGGATTGATTTGGTTTTAAGTTTTGTTTTCTTCTCTACAGCTCCTGGACTTTTTTAAATTCCTGGAATTGTGTCTCTCTATCATGGGGCTGGTACTATTACCATACGTTTCAGAAAATGTTTACAAAGCATTTTATTATATAACACAGAAATACATTTCGCCCCAAATGATAGCAGCCCCCAGAATCTCCCTCTCCCCTTTGTGAAACAGAGCTGGGATGATGGCAGACGACTCTAGAACGCACTGAGTTTGTTCCTTGGCGTGATGGGCCAGACAGCACACGTTTCATCAAGTCATTCTCACATCAAATAAAACATTGATAAATCATTATTTCTCCAAGCTTGAAAAATGCTAATAACTCAAGACAAGATGAAAGTGAGTTTGCTGAGATCAACGTGAAGGATCGAGGGTACAAACTTGGAATGTAAAACCACAGAAAATACCATCTGGGAACATGGAAATCATCTGTCTTATCTGAAAACCTGTCTCCAGAGTGGCAAACTTAGGGACTGGTTTGAGGACAGAGTGTGCCTTGTGTGCTAGGGAGGGTTGTAAAGGACTGGGATGGAGTGGGGGGGGGGCTCGCGATGTTCTTTTACCTGTAAACACATTGTACAGCACTGTCTGCCGCTGAGGCTTAAGGACTGATAACCTTGGGAATGTTTCACTCTGGTTTTGCTTCTGCCTCTGCAATGTTTGAACTTGCATTTTCTGAGCCGCATATGCAACTAAAAGCTTTACATGCATTACCCACCCTTCACCTCTCTTACTAGTCCTGTTTACAGGTGAGAAAACTGAGGCACAAGGAGTTTTGCTGATTCGGGACTGTTACTGGTTTTAGGTTTTGTTTTCCTCCCGACAGCTCCTGGACTTTTTAAAATTCCTGTAATTGTGTCTCCCAATCACGGGCCAGGAATATGAGAATCAGCTGTGAACTTTGAGCCTGTTCATCTCAAAACTCTTCATCGCCAAGACACTTCAATACAGCTTTGCCAGTAAACAAAAATAAATAGGTTTGTTTACCCGGAAGCCAAATCCCTTGTAATAAGTTCTGGGTCAGGTTCTTCCCAGAGCAGGAGAATGTACAGTTGTAGTCTGAGTTGATTTTATTTCTTTGAGGTTTTGTTTTTCTAGTCTTTCAGGCCTTACCTCACTCCCTCAGGAATAGCTGAAATATGAGAAGAAATCATATGGCCCCCAAAAAGTCCCCAGATTAACCAAGATTGATGCCACCCAGGGCCCAGTTGGGGGTCAACGCCCTGTGTCAGGTGGGCTGTCTGTATAATTCCTGTTTCCTGTGAGAAGAGCATTAAAGGCTGTTTTAAAATGAAATGCAACCTCTTAATAATCAGGTTTCTCCACTCTGCTAGGATTCAAAAAAAAAAATCAGCAACTGACAAATGTTAAAAATTTCCTCGCTGCTAATCATGCTTCTCCCCACCTTCCCTTTCTTTCCCTCCTCCCTCTCTTCTAACATGAATTTATTTTCTATTTGAAAGCCAATCTCGCTGGTTATTAGATATTCTCCCTGCTGTCACTATCAGTAAATTATTAAACAGCTGACCAAGCTTTGTTTTAAAATGATTCTCTTATGAAGCTCCGTGATATATTTGCTATGAATACTGAATGGTGCCGCGGTCTCTAAGGACAAGTGAATGATTCCTATTTACTACCTTTAGCAAAATGTGTGTGCAATTAGCGGCAAGAACTTGACTTGAATCACAGTTACTAGGGATGCCTGTAGCTCATTTACATGGAGCTCCCTTTACTCATTACACTCCTGCCCGGGAGAAGCGTGTTAAGATTCTAGGCCAGGTCACAAAATAGCATATAGACTTGTCTTTTGTCATTCCTCACCTCCTTTCTTGTCTTGCCACTGCTGAGCCTTGGCATACCTGTGGGACTCCCTTGTTTCATGGAGCAGCGGGTTCTAAGTGAATTTTTGCTTAAAGAAAATAAACTTGATTGAGAGAAAATTACTTACCTGTGTCTCTGCTTCTCATCTATAAAATGGTCGTCATAATTTCTACCTCATGGATTCCATAATGAGAACAAAGTGTTGAGCACAGTGCCTGGCATCAGGTAAATACTTGGGAGGTGATGGGTGCTTCTTTTCCTGTGGACTGCTGCATTAGTCCAAACTCTCAGTTGTAAGGGACAGAGACCTATCTCCAATTCACCTGAGTCAAAGAGGAAACACAGTGCTTCCCTAACCAAACAGTGGCTGATCAGTCAAGGTCTAACTTGGAAAACAGAAGCTGCTTCAAGTATTTGCAACAGAGGGGATTTAATGCAGGAAATTGGATACACAGATGATGAGAGAGCTGAGAGACCAGGAAGGGAGAGGAAGGTAATACACAAATACACGAGCGCAAGAAGCTACTGCCAGCCTGAAGATGGAGGGATACAGGTGCTGGAAGCCTAGGAATACATGAATGCATGGAAGCTGGAACCCTGACAGATGTATTCAGGGGAAGCTAAGGCCAGGAGGATACTCCTTTGCAGATGGAGAAATTGCCCAACGCAGAGACAGAGGAGGAGAAATTCCCTTGTTTCTCCTTTTCCCCTGCCTCCAGCATCCAATCAGCATCTTCCATTGGCCAAACCACTGGAAGCTAGCTAAAACAAGAGTCTGGGAAAATGCAGCCACCAGGGATCAGCCTCTCTGATTACAGAGCAGTGCAAGGAAAGGAAAGGCATGAATCTGAAGGCAAAAAGGCTCAGGACCAGCCCAGATGAGAAGGGAAGTGTATGGCCAGCCTTAGCTGCCAATCAACCTTCACAAGGACTCTGCCTTTACCTCCTTTCTCTCAGTTCCTCAGCATTCTTCTCCCAGCACTGTTTACCAATGGCAGAGAGCATGACTGAGGGTGTACTCATATCCTCCTAATTCCATGTTCAGAGAAAACAGGATGCTTTTCTCCCAACACCAATTTGAAGAATCCTGATTGGTCACATGCCCATCCCTTGAACCAATGACTGTGGTTGAGTAATGAAATACTATGACTTGTTTAACTTGAGTCATGTGCTCATCCCTGTTGGCAGAGAGGCTAGATTTGATCTGAGAGTCAGGGGGAAGAGTGCAGAAAAACAATAGATACCCCCAAGTTAGAGTGGGACTATTCTCTCAGTGGACTAAGTTGGAAAGTTTTAAGAGTGCAATGGTCATTAGTCCCGTTCACTGAGTATTTCTAATTTTCCTTCCAGAGACACAGTAGGATGACATTTTTCTATCTCCTTAGAATTCAGTGTGGCCAGGTTGACTTGCTTTTGCCAAGAAAATGAGAGCAGAAGTGATCCATGTTACTTCTAGGTGGAAGCTTTATAAGCAGTAATACGCCATCCTCTCTTTCCTTTTGATACAGTGATTGGCAATGTTGTAGATAGTGGCTGTTCCAGCAACCTCAGTCCCAGCATGAGAAAACATGGAGCAGAGCTTCCTACCAGTCCATAATGGGCATGTAGTGTGTGCCATAAACAAGCCTTTGTGTTTTAAGCCACTGCAATTTGCGGCTTATGTATTACAGCAATGTAACCTGAACTATCCTGACTGGGTCTATGAAAAAAGTACTCAAAGCAGTGATTCTTCTGAGCTTTGTACCAGGGAAAGCTGCCCATCAAAACAATGCTGGACACTGGCCTCAACCAACCAAAAATGTGAATGGAGTACAGTGAAAGAAACTGGATAGTACTTGATGTTCTTGGAATCATCAACTGCTGCCACCCTTCTTCCTCTCCCTCACACCAGTCAACATATTTGCCCAGCTGGAAAATGATGGCTGTAATAAAAACTACCATTTATTGATCATGTGCCATATGCCACACACTGCGTAAAGCATCTACTGACATATTATCGTGACAACAAGTGTGTGCAATAGACCCATATCTCAGATGTGAAAACCAAGGCTCACAGCAGCAATCTAACGTCCCAAAGTCACAGAGCTGGTGGAGCTGGAATTCATCCGCTAGATTGTCTGACTTCAGAGTATGTGTTCTTTTTTTTATTCATTGGTGTAAAACAAAATTTCTTTCTTATCATGTAAAGTCTGCCATGGTTTGCACAATTTTTCAAGGGAGCATTCCATGACTTGACCACGCCTCCCAATCAATAGATGCATCCTCACTTACACAGGCAGAAGAGGAAGTTACAGAATTGTGCATCTACTTTTAAATGTATTTGCTCACATTTTGTTGGTCAAGCCAGTCACATGGGCACACCTAGTTTCCAGGTGGCAGGAAAGTATAATGCTATCAGATGTCTGGAAGGGGGAAGTTAAAAATATTGGTGAACAATACCAATGGCTAGCATTCTGAGTCAGAGTGTGTATGATCTTAACCTATAAAATAATGTCTCCCTTATACACTCCTATGAATATCCCCCCATCTGAAACAATCTGTTCCTATTTGATTATGCCTGCATTGTCATTCCTTCCTGGATGCTATGATCATTCCTGTCCTTTGTCATGAAAGATTTAAGAGACCTGACTGAGGAGTATTGGTGACTTGTTATCAAGTCACTCTAATTGCTGGCTCCGTGAAGGCTTTGACTCTGGCTCTGAAGACAACACTTTCGTCTTGACCCTTCTGACCAAGCTCTTTTTTTTGTTCTCTAGATCTAAAATTAGGATCCCACCTTCTACCCTTGTGTAGGAGCCCCTGCTTTATACTGTGCCTGTAACGCCAAGCCCTCCAAGACAGGGGACTTGCTTTCACTGGTATTCCAGGGCTGGTTTCCTGGCACAGAGCACTAATTTTGGTTAGGCATTGCTACCTCCTACCAGGCCTCCTTGTACTGACTACTGACCTTATTCTGTAGTTGGCTACTAGGTTATGTCTGGAACACCCCACCCCAAGCTAGTCGGCTTCAACTGTAGCTAGTTTAGCCTCTCCCACAGTTAACCAAACTTTACCTCTGATGGAATTCTTGCAACTGATGAGAATGTTACCCATACTTATCTTAAACCAATATAGTTTGATCATCTGTCATGTGCCAATGTCAGACTAGGTACTAGATATAAATTAGTGAAGAAAATAGATACTCTCATTGCTTTAAGGAGCTTACTTTCTAATGCGAAGACAAACACAAGACAGATAATTACAACAGAGCATGCTGTACACTGTTATAGAAGTTTCTAAATTGTCCTGTTCCTACACTCACAGCTCCAAGAACACTGCTTTCCTGCCCCTCCTCTTTCCTGAATGTTTATTATTAATATAAGCCTATAGAGCTGGATTGCAGTACTACATTTCACCAGTATGTGCTGCCACCTAACACATGCTGTGCCCAAGCCCAAAAGTAAGCTGTTTTTATTTAATTGTCAAACCTTACCATGGAAAGCCAAGTGACAGTTGACGAGGCTTGACCAGGGCATCAGTTGTTGAGACAAAGAGAAAGACAGAAAAGGGAGTCAAGAAATATTTAAGAGGTAGAAATAACAGGATGTGAGGATGAGAGAGGGGAAGGAGACCAGTTAAGGAAGATGCAGACGTCCTGAAAACTATGTAGTTCATACAAACAAGGAAGGGCTTAAGGAAGCAAGCCCACATCAAATGCTGAGCCACAGTTTCAGTTATTAGCTTTAGCTGATGAGGTTGGTGTTTCAACCATAAAAGTATTTTGGTAATAAACCATCTCTTATTTAAATGACAGTGACTAGGATTGTCTTTAGCAAACTCATAACTGGAAGCCATCAATCCACCAAGTCCCACAACAGGATTTGATCCCCTTGTAGCTGTCAGGAGGTTAGAAGAAATCCCCCATGAATGTCCCTGAACACATATGATCACTGTATTAGGCTGTTCTCACACTGCTATAAAGAAATACCTGAGACTGGGTAATTAATTGGCTCACGGTTCCACAGGCTGTACAGGGAGCATGATGCTGGCCATTTGCTTGGCTTCTGAGGAGGCCTCAGGAAACGTACAATCATGGTGGAAAGTGGAGGAGAAGCCAGCTTGTCTTATGTGGCTGGAGCAGGAAAGAGAGTGGGGAGGTGCCACACACTTTTAAACACCCTGATCTCATAAGAATGCTATCATCAGAACACCACCAAAGGGATGGTGCTAAACCATCCACAAAGGATCCACCCCCATGATCCAATCACCTCTCACCACGACCCATGTCCAACATTGGGGATTACAATTGAACATGAGATTTGGGTGGGGACACAGACCCAAACCATATCAATCACCTACTGGATGCTATATCATTATCTCACTAGTTTTTTGCAGTTCTGAAAACATGCATTACAATCCCCATTTCATGGAGGAGAAAGTAGAAGTGATAAATTTGAGAGATTGTTCTATGCTGGAAATAAAACTAAGCCTCAAAGAACCCATAACCTTTCAATTGCATTGTATTTCCTAGAAATGTTCACCAGATTTCTGTAAAGCACCCTAAATCCAGCTTGAAGTTGTCAGCCTTGGGTACCTAGAACTGTTTTTTTAAATAAAAAAAAAAAAATTCATTGGGAGATATAACAAAGAAGTGGCAGAGCCCCAAGAACAGAACTTTATATCTTAGGGCCCAACACCTGATGTTGGCTGGGTCAAGAAGGACCAGGTGGTAACTTGAGAAAAGTAAGTGCTGCCATTCACTTTGATCCCATAGGCATTTACTTATTGAAAAGTGGATGTCGAATTTGGAAGCCAGGCTCAGAAGGGCCCAAGTGCAGAATCTGGTTCCAATAAGTCATCTAATATTTTAAATAATCATCATATTTTCCAGCAGGCTCCGAAAGCAAAGAAAGAGATACGCTTTATCTATTCCTTAGAATGAGAGGAGGTTCTATGGAGATGGCAGAGTTAAGAGTTGGTGCTATTCATCTTCAAAGGGACTTGCTAACATAACAAACACTTCTTTCTCAACTTCTGAATCCATGAAGCCTCAAGTGGAAATACTTTCTATCTGTTGGAAAAGCATTCCAGTCTACAGAATCAGTCTCTTGATAAGGCAGTAATTACTGGAGCAATTTTAGCAGGTACAAAGGCATTTTTAATAGTTTTAATTATTCAAGGGCCTGATTAATTATCTAGTCTGTAGATCAGAGGCCAAGGGAGGGATAAAACTTATGAAAATGGTTACCATGACAGGATAAAGGGAGAATTCAGCCACCTTCAAACCGAAAGCTGCTCTCTGTGGCTTTGCAGTTACATGTTTGTGCCCTGCACTGCTCGCAGAGGATGGACCACTGGACTGGGTGCTCAGAGTCCTGGGTTCCAGGCCTGGTTCCACCACCGATCTGCTACATCCTTGCCTGATTCACTTTCCCTTATCAGGACTCTAAAATTAGTAGGTTGGGGGGCAGGGAAGGTATAGGGAATACAATAGACCGTCTCTGGGCCTCTGTCAAGTGCTACATTCTATAGTTCCATAGGGCTTTTTTAAAAGTACAGATTCTATTGAAATTTTTTTCTATGGACAATGAAAATCCAGGGAAAGTTTATAAGCACAAAAGGGCTTTGATCATATTTTGAGTTAGGAAGACAGCCACTGTGTAGGGCAGATCAACATGGGGAGAGACTGGTAAAAGGTGACATGAGCCACGTCTGACAGATGAGTAAGGTTTTACCTGAATTTCTGCTTTTGGGTAGAACAAAGGCCACCCCCGTTTATGGAGCCTTTCACCTCCACCTGTGGCCCCATGTGAGGTACTGCGGAGACACAGGCCCTGCCCTCAGGGAGTTTGCCAGAGCAAAGATGCCTTGCTCAGATGGTAGCCCACTGATGGCTCTATCTGGAGGATGATGTCAGAACATTCTAGAAGCAGAGACACTGTCCACTTTCACTGACATGGCAAGTCATGCCTGGAGCCTCTCTGTACAAACCTTCTCTGCAGACGCAGTGATGAAACCATCTCGCAAAGCACACCTAAGCCCTGTGTGGGCTTGATGGCTTCGCTCATGGAGTAACTGCCTCACCTCCAGCATCACTCCTGACATGCACGCCTAGCTTTTATCCAGGCTCAAGTGGTAGGGATTCCACATGTGTTTCCCATATGAGAAATTTTCAGTCAATGTTGGGACAGTTGACAAAGAGCTTTCCAATTTGTTCTCTTCGTTCCTCCATCAACCCACAGTGAGTTCCTTCTGGACTCTGTCTCCTAGAGCGCAGCACAGAGGTTAACAGGAAGACTATCTGGTTCAAATCACCACTTAGCCACTCCCTGACTGTGTGACCTTGGACAAGTTACATAACATTTTTGTGCCTCCGTTCTCCTATATGTGAAAAATGTACTGTTATAAAGATTAAAGTGGAGTGCCTTACAATAGACTGATGAATGTTTGTGCCTCCCAAAATTCATATGTTGAAATCTTAATCCAAATATGATGCTATTTGGCACTGGGGTTTGGGGGAGGTAATTCAGTCATGAGGGTGGAGTCCTCTTAAATGGGATTAGTGCCCTTTTGAGAAGAGACCAAAAAGCCAGCAAGCTCTCTTCCCACCATGTGAAGATGCAAGGAGAAGTTAGCAATCTACAACCTGGAAGAGGGCCCTCACCAGAACCCAACCATGCTGGGACAATGGTCTTCCAGCCTACCTAAATGTGACAAATAAAGTTCTGTTATTTCTAAGCCACTCAGTCTCTGGTGCTTTGTTATAGCAGTCTGAATAACTAAGACGTGTCTGTACATAGTACATGTGCTGTAAAAGAGATAAGTAAATAACGATGTACCCTTGTGCAGTTTTCTCCGATTCTATAAGATTCTGTCACCCCCATTACTAAAATGGTACAGTAATCCTTATGCATTTATTTAACAAACATTATTTTCTTAACAAATATTTACTGTGCTCCTATTAAGTGCCAGTCACTGCCATGGGAGCTAGAGATACCACACTAAATAAAACGAGGTCTTTGTCTTTGTAGAGTTTGCTTTATTGTAGGTGTAGGGAGCAGGCAGGACAATCAAATAAATGCACGATATGGAAAAATAGAAAGCAGATGAATGTGGTGGTGTGTGTTTTTTAAGATATAGTGGTCAGGGGCCCAGCACTGTAATCCACTGGAATTACAGGTGGCTCACAGCTGTAATCCCAGCACTTTGAGAGGCCAAGGCGGGCAGATCACCTAAGGTCAGGAGTTCAAGACCAGCCTGGCCAATATGGTGAAACCCTGTCTCTACTAAAAACACAAAAACTAGCCGAGCGTAGTGGCGCTCGCCTGTAATCCAAGCTACTCAGGAGGCTGAGGCAGAAGAATTGCTTGAACCTGGGAGGTGGAGGTTGCAGTGAGCCAAGATCGTGCCACTGCACTCCAGCCTGGGCAACAGAGCAAGACTCCATCTCAAAAAAAAGAAAAAAAAAAGATATAGTGGTCAGGGAAGGCTTTTCTGAGGGGCTGGCATTTGAGCAGTGATATGAATCAACAGAGCAAGTGCTTTGGAAGCAAAGAGTGGATGCCAATCATAGGGAAGGGCTGGTGAAGAAGGCCTGAGGCAGGACCATGCATGACATGTGCAAGGAACAGCTGAGACCACCATGGCTACAGTACAGCAGGAGAGGAGAATGTAGTAGGTGAGATCCCAGGGGGCAACTCGGGGCCTAGAGCACAGAGAGTCTCACAGGCCAGGTCAGGACATAGAGAGTATCCTAATGTGGATACTCTCATTGGAAGCCTGCAGTGGGATTTGAGAGAAGAGTGGGATGAGTGAGGGCTGATATGGACACTGGTTACATAGGGCATGGCAGAATGGGAGACTGTGGTTCACCACAGAGAGACACAAGGTGTTTAAGAAGTTAGGGGAGAGAGATTGAAATAATCTCTCCAGAGAGCTTCAAGAGACTCCAGAGAGCTTTAAGAAAGCAGCAGCATTTGAGCTGAGTATACATTCAATGGGAGGAAGCCAACTTTCAAATGAAGGAGAAGTGGTGAGCATGATGCTTATGGGATTCGTTTGTTGATTTATTCATTCGTTCACTTACCACTGGCCCCTCTCTGCACTGCATCCTATACTAGGTGTTAAAGATACAGTGATGTGTCCATTTTATCCAGCCTGGCCCCTGTCTTCAATGAGTTCACAGTGCAGGATGGGTGGAGAGAATAGCTTAGGCTGGTGCTAATTCTTGTTAAGCCCCTAAGATTCCAGGCTTGTTACTGCAGTATAACATACTGCAGTAACAACACTCCAGTATTGAGTGAGGTGCCGGTCATGTGTCGGCTTTCGTAATGGTTAGATATTTGTCACAAAGGCCAGGACATGATGATATTCCCTCTGATTGAGACAGCTTCATCAGTAAACCCTGTTTACATTTATACAATCATCCTCAAGAAAACCTTAGTGCATTTGGCCACCAGTATGGTACCAAGGTCCTAATAACAGTTCATCATCTCAAAGAAAAAAGTGAAAAACAAAACTAAAATCCATCCTAATAAGTCATCCCAAAGAACAGCAATCTAGCCTCAGTTTTAATCAAGCTCTTTAAGGAGTGCTCGCTTTGTGCCAGGAACTCTTCTAAATGTTTCACAATAATTAACTCATTTAATCTTCACAACAGGCTGTAGCCATGCACACACACTTCATCCTCACTACTTCAGCACACACGGCCTGATGTCCAGCTGTCAGCTCATGCATTGCTTTGCCTGAGACCTTTCTCTTCCTGACAGAGCCCACGTTGCAGCCTGAATGGCAAGCCAAAAGTGTCAGGGAATTAACACCCCCACCAGTCGTATGCACTCACATGGCACATGTACATTCATGTACTTGCACATGAAAGCAGTCCTCAATTAAGGCCGGCTTGGAGTTGGTGTATAAATACCCCACCTCCTTCACCCCTGGAGTACATGTTTTACCCTGAGTTGTGTGTTTTACAGTCTCCAGAGCTCCCCAGGGGGATTAAGCTCAAGTCACCTGCAGTGGTAACTTGCTCTTTCCAGTCTTCCCTTACTAGTCATCTACCTTCACCTCCCAATTGATTACTTCCTCTTAAATCTATGTCTCCAGTCATTCCCCTGAGGGAACCAGCTTAAGACACAACCCTTTCTTTGAGGGAAGAAGGTACCATGATAATAATCCTTATTTTGTAGCCAAGAAGAGTAAATCAGAGTTTTCAAACTTATTCAGCGGGAGACTGAATAATTTGCCCAACGTCAGAACCGGTGAGTGGTAGATCCAGTCTTCACACCCAACCACCAGGGTCCCAGATCCATGCTATTAACCCCAATACTCTACTGCAAAAACAACCCAAACCACTGAGCACCTACCTCATTTCATTGGCTTTGTGAGGTACGCAGGTTGGTGAGCTACATAGATGAACACACTTTTTTCCAGATTCATCTATAACCTTCTCTTTGGAGATTCCGGCATGTAATTCAGCAGTGTGTTTGAGAACGTATTTGATGTGATTTTCAATGCAGTGGCAGCCACAAGGTGATTCATCAGCCGGCTGTCTTTGACAGTGAATTGATCTCCCAGGTCAGGAAGCAAACCTCAATTTACGTAGGATGCACTTGGAATGCGCCCTCATAGTAGCACATGGGAGATAAAGCACAGTCAATGACAGTTCTTGTCAATGAGTTTGTTATGGCAAGAGGGGAGATGTGAGGCTTTCCAGTCTGAGTGCTACCGCTGACACTCCAGATGTATGCTTTTTTTTTAATTTTTTTTTTGGTATGATAAACACTTTGCCTGAGTCTTTTAGCCCTGCCTGTCAATTCCTTGACATTTCCAAGTCCTCTTTTGATCCAAGTATCTTCATCCAATAGCACAAAAGCAAAATGAGTACTTACTTGGTGCTCAGGCCATCAACCATTCTTTTTTCTTTCAAACTAGATCTTTCTGATTTTTCAATTTTGTTTTATGTCCGGATGAGTAATTTTAGGACCATGAGGTTGGTGAAGTCTGAGCTTCCCCACTCAGAATTTCTTGCCTTCATACAAAAGGGAAAAAAAAGCCCATTATAGCAAATTGTCCGTGTGATTCATTTGTTGCAGTTGCTGATGAAAAATTTTTTTTCTTGAAGGTCTTTCGAAGATCCTGGACCATGATGATAGGAAATAACCCCAGAAAGTGAGAAAAACAAGGCACAAAAACTTAATATTAGTTTTATTTTACCGTTAGAAAATCTTATTCTTTTTGCTTTTAGGATGAAATTTGAGCTATAGAGAATGAGAAATTGAGAAATAGAAGATCTGATCAAAACTGCCTCTGCTAGTCTAAAGATTAATGTTTTCAAAATACAATTTTATTTTTCTTATGTCTAGGTTTTCTGTTCTTTATTCATACCTTAAAGAAATTAAAACTCATATGGCTGGTTTCTTCCTGCTTCTCATAAAAGCTGATCATTCTCAACCAACAGCTAGAACTAAGTTTACAAGAAAGAAAGGAGGGAAGGAAGGAAGAAAAGGGTGAAATGGGAGAGAGAGAGAGAAGGAAGAAAGGACAGGAGGGAGGAAGGAAGAGAAATAGTATGTGGAGGACATTCTGTTTCAAAACTGTAACCACCTCATTGACTGTCTACAGTGAAAATTCAATGGGCAGTCATTCAATGCCTCACTTAACTCCATCTGTGTACATTCAACCTCTTAATGCCTTAGTTTTAGGGCAGGCCCATTTGATCCTTTTCATCATCTTAGGCACAGAGTAGTGGTAACTTCAGTCCAGAAACAGAGTTTCTTAGTGTACTTCATTCTACACATCTACCTTGAGGCACTTCTACACGAAGACACTTGCTGGATTCTGAAGGGCTAGGAAGATGAATCCGATACTATGTCAGTCAAGAGATTAGGTTAGGCCTAACCTAGAAGCAACAAAAAAGTTGGGCTTGTGCACTCCCACACCAGATAGCCGTTGGCTGCAGATGCTCCAAGGAGACATAAGGCATTTCTACCTCTCTCTGTGTGTGGGCAAAGTGGCTCCAGGAGCCCAAAGCCAGCCCTAGTGACTAGAAGCAACAAAAATTTATTTCTTGCCTATGTCACATATCTGTTGTGGAAACACAGAGGCCTTCAATCTACAGTATCCTCACTCAAGGACCCAGGCTGAGGGAGGCTCCATCTCTGTTCTTCCGTGATTACTAACGCAAGAAAAACGGGATGTGGAGAATCCCACACTGACTTTTTCAAGACCCCCCCTGGAAGTGGCACAAGTTACTCTGCTCACATTTGATTGGTCAAAGTAAGTCACATGGTTATGGCTTAGTTCCAGGAGATAGGCAAACACAGTCCTATGTGCCCACAAGAGGAGACAACTAAAATATGTGGTGGCCAGCTGCAATGGTTTGAATGTTTGTCCCCTCTGCTCATGTTGAAACTTAATCTCCTTTGTAATAGTATGAAGAGGGTGGGAAATCTGACGATGGGATTTGAGAGGTGGGACCTTTGGAAGTAATTAGGATTAAGATAAAGTCATGAGGGTGGGGCATTAGTCACTTTACAAAAGAAAGGCCTGAGCTAGCACTCTCAGTCCCCTCACCATGTGATGTCCTGTGCCACCTGGGGATTCTGCAGAAAGTCCCACCAGCATGAAAGTCCTCAACAGAGGTGCCCAACCTCCAGAACTATAAGAAATGCATACCTTTTCTTTGGAAACTGCCCAGTCTCTGGTATTCTGTTATGGCAACAGAAAACAGACTAAGACTAACAAAGCCAACCACACATCCAATTCTTGATATGGAGGAGCTCACTGTCTTTGAAAGATAGCAAAGCCAAAAAATCTTTTCAGTGGTTCCCTAGGAGAGGAGCAAACTAAATGTCACAAGCTAAAAGGTAGCGCTCACCCAGAAAGAAGGGCCTTGGAAAATAAGCTGGATTTTTACAAGAAAAGATGAGAAATCAGGCTTTCTAGGTGCAAAGTAGAGCAGAGCAAAGAAGAGAGGTCAAGAACACATGAGCTATGCTGCATAAGAGTAGTTTGTTCTGTGGTAAATAGAATGTGTATTTAGCAATGTATAAAAATTAAGAAAGATGGTGGGATCAGCTCATGGAAAAACTGCATGCCAAGAGATATGGTTAGGCTGTGTCCCCACCCAAATTTCACCTTGAATTGTAATAATCCCCACGTGTCAAGGGCAGGGCCAGGTGGGGATAATTGAATCATGGGGGTGGTTTCTGCCATACTGTTCTCGTGGTAGCGAATAAGTCTCAGGAGATCTGATGGCTTTACAAATGGGAGTTCCCCTGCAAACGCTCTCTTGCCTGCCACTATGTGAGAAGTCCCTTTGCTCTTCCTTCATCTTCCTCCGTAACTGTGAGGCCTCCCTAGCCATGTGGAACTCTGAGTCTATTAAACCTCTTTCCTTTATAAATTACTCAGTCTTGGATATGTGTTTGTTAGCAGCATGAGAACAGACTAATATACCAAGCTATGGAGGTGGGAGTTCTTTCAGCATATTGGGCCATTGATTCACTCATTCATTCACTCAATAAGCAGAAGTGCCATCCTTGGCTTTGAGAATGTAGTAGCAAGATAAAGAGAATAATAGGAAATGACTTCAAAAAAGACTTTGACAAGAGAATTGAAAGATTCAGGTGAATTTATTAGGGGTGAACTTATGAGGGTGAATTCTGGCATCTGGCTTTGGAGATTCAGAGTATGCTAGAGCCAAACATTCAGAGAGCATGGCAAGAACAGGTTCAGGGAGAGGGTGGATGATGGGCCACGTGATGAGCCGGGTTTGAGATAGGCTAAGTTGGAGGTGCCAGGAGTGGCACAGGGGTCTGCCCAGTCAGTGTTTCCCTACAAGTCACCAAGCATGCGGTGAGCCCTCTGGTACACAGTCTGGGAGTGGGCCCTGATCCTCTGTGGGACACTGCCCTGGCTTCTGTGGGCAGATCACCCCCTGGCTTTTGCCTCTAACCTCCCACATCTGGGACTGCCTCCAGAGGGCTGGCTTTGGGCTCCTAGAGCCACTTTGCCCACACACAGAGAGAGGTAGAAATGCCTTATGTCTGTCTCCTTGGAGCATCTGCAGCCAACGGCTATCTGGTGTGGGAGTGCACAAGCCCAACTTTTGGGACAACTCCTGAGGCATAACTCATGCCCCCAGAGCTCCCACAGGGTCAGGCAGAAGCTCCCCTCTTCAAGACTTTTGCCCGAAATCCCGTCTTCACTTGGCCTCCTCCCCTTTGCTGGCCTTCTTCCACCCACTGCTCCACACCCACATACTGGTTTCTCCTGGGAGCAGTTTCTTAATACATCACTTGCAAACAAATCTCCATCTTGGGGTCTGTTTTGGGGGGACCTACCCTACATCCAGCACCTACAGTGTGCCAGTCCCTTTGAAGGACCCTGGGGATTTGAACATTGAATACTACACAGCCTGGTTTTCAAAGAGCTCACTGTCTGGTGGAGAGACAGATATATACACTGACAATTTCAGTGCAGTATGTGAATGTGCTGTTAGAGTAAGATG
This sequence comes from Macaca nemestrina, assembly GCF_043159975.1. NCBI lineage: Eukaryota > Metazoa > Chordata > Mammalia > Primates > Cercopithecidae > Macaca > Macaca nemestrina. The sequence goes on along the minus strand of NC_092139.1, from coordinate 21,598,021 downwards.
CTAGGGGGTGGGTGGGAGGCATGAAAATAAGGTGGAGGGCTCTTGTTCCACCCAAGGGATGCAGGGAAGACTTTATAGAGGAAGTGACCTTTAGACTGGATCTTATAGGATACATAGGATTTTACTAAGGGAAAGGCAGGGAAGGGCAACATAGGCAGAGAAAACAGTTAATCGAAGTCAAGAGGCATGAAACGGATGGGAAATTGAATGTAGGGAGACTCCAGGTAGCTTGCTATTGCAGGAGCCTAATAGGCAGAGTAGACAGTGGTGGGCAGAGACCACGGATTACTGCAGAAGCTATGTAGGGTATAGAATTCACCCATGAGTTCCCATGAGGAAGTGAACCTAGAGTTGTTCATGCAGGAAGGATACATGCCCTTTAACCTGTACTCCCAGCCCATGGCAGTCTCCTCACCAAGTCTGGTCCCCAGCCCAGAGGCACTTGACAGCACCCACAAACTTTCTCTCATCAACTGATATTGTGGCCAAAGACAACGGGCTCCCAGGAACAGATTAGGGATAAACAGAAAATACCCAGCACTTACCTGGGAAACTTTTGTTGTAGTTCGAGTTCTCCCAGAAGTAGACTCTGTGACAAGAATTTGAGCACCCAAAATTTATTTGGAAGGTGTGAGAAAATACCCATAGAGGAATGGGGAAGTGAAGCAGGGAAGAAAAGCAGCCAATACAGGAAGTGTTATCAAGCACGTTACCTCTACGGAGATGAGAGCTTGCTCCCAGGAATGGAATGGGACTGGTGTCACGTACACCCCTGAGTTTTCCCACCCCAGGGACAGGGTACTTGGGGTATCTGTATCCCAGGTCCCATCAATCATTGACTGAGGGCTGCTCCCAGGGAGTGTTAATTCCCTGAAAAGCAACAAAGCACCAACCAGGCAAGGAAGTGCAGGTGTAGAAAGTCAGAAGTCAGGTCACTGTGCCCCAAAGCAGGAAGGGCAAGGGAGTTTGAGCAGGGCACCCACGGCGTGCACCACCCTTCATGCTTCTTGTTCTTCCTTCCCAGCTGCGGGGGAGAAACATCTCCAAGGACCTGATTTTCCCCTTTCTCCTCCATGTGAAGTTTGGAAGAAGAGTCAGGAAAGAAGATCACCAATCAAAAGGAGGGGGCCGATATCCATCTAAAAGCCATTCAAGCTTCATTGTCCCCAACTATTTTGGGCCAGTGTATCTGCCAATTGGCACAGATCCATTTCCTCACTCCATAAAGCAAATGAGCAAAAGAGAAAGTTAGTTCATAATAACCCTTCTACAAAGTCGAAGCACAATCTCACTTCAGGTTTCTAAGGAATCTGGTTCTTTTCACCTGAAAATGCCTGTGTAAAGTTCTACTAAAGCAAACAGGTGTGCATTTTTGAATAGCACCACCATTAAGGAAACACAAAGCTTTTTTTGTTTTAGTCCAGTGGTATGCACAGTGCCCTGAGGCCTAGGAGCTCTGCAGAGATGTCTCAGGTGGATGAGGAAGGTGGAAAGGAGAGCTTTTTCTGTTCTGAGTCCTTGTCTTAGTTTGGGTTTCCCTAGAAGCTGACCAAGAGAAAAGGATTTAAGTGCAAGTTGTATATTTGGGAGGTGATTCTGGGGTCACCACTTGGGGAGTGAAGAAGTGAGAAAGGGAAGGAAAGGCAACCAACAAAGAGTGTGTTATCAATGCAGTTACTACTGTGGGCAGCTAGTGCCTGTGCCTCGTAGGGACCTGTGTGAGCCAGTCTAGAGCACATATACCGCACACCTGAGGGGTGCGGGAGCTGGGGTATAAATACCACAACTCCCTTCAGTCATTAGTTCAGAGCTGCTTGTGGGGGACGTTAATTCTCTGGGACTTCCAGCCTGCCAAGAAGTGGCAAAACGACCTCTGGCAGCCAGAAAAAGCCCTTGGGCAGGGAGGGAGTGACAGGGAGCATGTGCTGGCAGATGGAATTTAATGGAAGGAGCCAAATTTTTGCAGAACAAGAGAATATGCAAGAGAATATGTATACCATGGGATACAGCCCCCTATTCTTAGTCCTCTGAGAAGAGAGGCTTAAATCTTCTGTTTTACATATCCGGGTGGCACTAGAGATATACTAAGAAAAAAGAGGTTTTAAAACCTCTGGTCTGATACAATGCACTTATTTTACAAATAAGGACATAGAGACCCAGAAAAGAAAGTGTGTAGCAATGTGGGGACCAGAGCTGAGGTTTCTTGAGCGTCAGACCAGGGCTTTTCCCACGCTGCACACATTTCGGCCCAAGCCCATTTTTGCTGCTATTTCATTTTTTCCAACTCCTTTTGTTCACATTGTCCCTGTTCTCCACGTATGCCCCTGCGACCTTAGCCGACTGTTGCCCAGCATCAACCACTCGAGCTTCCCACCAGTCACATAGAATGCCATTCTCTTTCCATCTTTATCCAACTTCTTTGACAAAAACCTTTTATTACATTTGCAAACAGTGACCAAAAAGTATGAAAACCAGAGGATTGATGTTGGCACGACCACTTTGGAATTAAATGTAAATACTCCACTTCACTTGGGCGACATGCTGGGCTGATAAAACAGCTCCTGCAAACTCAGGATCAAGGAGTCTGTTTCCAATACAGCTGTCTATTGTCTTTCATGTTTGAAGATCATTCAAAAGGCTTTGGGCTGCTTTATACACGAACATGTGGATGTCTTAATTTATAAAAAACACTGTGCATCCTATTAATCTCGGCATCCTCAGTACCCAGGACTCTTTCTAGACCACAATAAGTGCTCAATAAATGTTCGCTAAATGAATGAACCAAAAAATGATAGCTCTTCACTCTATGCTTCCCCTCAAACTGAAATCAAAAGGTTATCCAGCTACAGGGATTGTCATGTGTACACTGAGCTTCGGTGACATTCCGTCAAAAATTGATCATGACCTCTTCGCCAGACTTTTCTTGAACTATACTGACCAAAAAAATTAAAATCATTCCATTCATTAAATAAGTATTTATTCAGTGCTAACTCTGGGTTGGGCACTGGGATATGATGGTAAGGGAGAGAAATAAAGGAAAGACTCTTCCTTTTTGAAGGGTGCAGCCCAGACAGACACAAATCAAGTAATCATACCAGTTAAATGACACCAGCCATGATAAATGACAGTGGTCCTTTTAAAGATAGGTCCACAAAGCCTTTGATGTTCCTCCCCTTGAGAGGTGGAGCTCAATTCCCCTTTCCTGGAGTATAGGTTGGATTCAGTGCCTTACTTACAGGGAATAGAAGGGATGGGATGTCATTTCTAAGATTAGGCTATAAAAAGACTGTGGCCCCATCTTGAGTGGATTCTTTCTTTCTGTCTCTCTTCTCATCATTTGCTCTGGGGGAAGTACCAGTTGCCATGTTGTGAGGATACTCAGGCATGTGAGGGGTAAGGGAGAACCCCCCTTTAGGGAGAAACAGGGGACTTCTAGCAACCGTGTCGGTGATCTTGGAAGCAGACCTCTGTCCCGTTGAGCCTCTCCAGATGACTGCAGTCCTGGCCAACAACCTGACTGCAACCTCATGAGTGACTCTGAGTCAAAACCACCCAGTTAATCCACTCCCAGATGCCTAACTCACAGAAACTGGGAAGTAATAAATGTTTGTGGTTTTATGTTATGTTTGGGGTAATTTATTACACAGCAATAGGTAATTAACATGAAGGAGAAGTCCTAGATAATGTGAGTGCTTCCATCTGATCTGGGAAGTCAGAAAGAGCTTCCCCAAGGAAGTGATTGAGTAATGGGGGAGCAAGAAGGCTGAGAAGAGTAATTCAAGGAAAAGAGGTGACATGTGCAAGGGCCCTGGGGCAGGAAGGAGCATGCTCAGTTGGAAAGATTGAAGGAAACCAGTGTGGCTGCCGCTGCATGGGGATCAAATGGGAACGTGATTTGGAATAAAGCCGGCATGAGGGGGACCTATCCACAGACAGCCTCAAGACATTGTCCAGGACTTTGATCTTTATCAAGAGAGAAATGGCAAGTCTTTGAAGAAACAGGTAGGTGACTTCATCAGACTTGTATTCCCTTCTTGTTCTTTCAACTATCATCTCTTATCAAAGCATTCAGCTGACAACTTCCTCTCTCTGGGCATGTTTTGATTTCCACATATACTTTCTGCAAATAATGGAAATCACATAATCTAAAAAAAAAAAAAAAGAAAAATACCCTGCTTATAATTTGCAGTGCTAACTTCATGCTAACCCTCATTTTACCCCAGTGGCTGCCAGTCACTTGCCATCAGCTATAAGAGGGCAAGATAGACAAGGTTTGGGAAACATAGGATGAAGTAAGGGGCTCCCTTCGAGGTGAATCCCAAAAATCATATGCCGAAGTTGGGGTGTATGTATACCTGTGCAGTTTTTAAAGGACAAAGTTGAGTTTTTATCACATTCTCAAGGGGATCTGGGTTCCCTAGAAGCCAAAACAGAAGCCAAGATTCAGGGTCATGGGAGTTACTGAGTAAGGACTCACAGGGGAAACTTTCAAGGAAAAGGAAGAGAAAACCCAGCAATGGTGTGACCTTGGGTGATATGTAGCCCTGGCCTGATCCCCAGGGGGACACTGGAGAATAATCTATACACAGAGTTACCCCATCCCATGGCGTGAGGCCGGCCTCTTATACCCCTACATCTATATCCCTCCATTATTGGCTGTGACCCTAAGAAAAGGGCAGCTACGAATCATTAATAGCCAACACTCACAGCAGCTCAGGGATGGCTCAGCAAAGAGGATCTTGGCAGGACACCAAAACAGTGTTAACCACAATCTGTGACCCTGAAAAGGTTCAAAACCCTCCATCTATAGGGCGGAAATAGTTGGCTGGTCAGTAATGTCCTGGGAAACCATGATGAATTCCTCACACTTAGAACCTACAATGGGGCCCCAGGAAACCAGGACAGAGCTGGCATCGTTGTGTTTGCACATCTGACTGACTCAAGTTTCCCAGAGAATCCAACCCAAATCCAGAACTTACAGCTTATCAGAGTGCAGGAAGAAGCCAACAGGCCAAAATCAACCTAAGCATCATTAAACTAAAAGTTGCACAAAGATTCTACAGAGGAACCACTGAAAGTTCAGACAACCAGGTCCCCTGTGTTATTTTAAGTGTGGGGTAGTACAATGGGAGCTAAAAGTAAAGATTCTGGATCCATACTATCCGAGTTCAAATCCCAGTGCCCCTGCTTACCAACTGTGTGACTCTAGGCAAACTGCATGACCTCTCTGGGACTCCGTTTCTTATCTGTCAAATGGATATTACAATAATAGTCTATCTGTACCAGTATAGGATCAACTCAATCGATTTCTATAAACCGTTTAAAATTGTGCCTGCCTCAGAGTAGACATCAATAAATGTTTATGATTAATATGATTATACAGTTATAAAAAGTGATATTTTTGTTATTCAAGTTATCTGAAACTTCCCAGATTAGCTCCTCCCAAAGGCCTGGAAACATCCTTCATGCTACTGGGCAGCATCATTTGGCCATGAGCTTCCTGGGGGCCTGATGAGTGTCCTTCTCATCTTTGCACAGTGTTATGGACACATTGTTGGGTTTGATGAATATTTGATCAGTGGAGGCTGCCATTGCAGGAAGTGGCCAGGAAGGAAGTTTGCTGTCATTCAGGCCTGCCAGGCCCTTCCACTCCACCCACCTTTACATCTCATGGCAGGTGCAACTGCATGTTTAAAAGCCATGACAAGTCACTCTTTGAGTCTGAAATTTCCAGGTGTGCAGTGGCGGGGGTTGGTCTAGAGAAAAATCTCTAACCACCGTGTATCGAGTCCTCCCTCTATGCCAAGCACTGTACTGAACGTTTCATGAATATCACCTTGTTAACTCATCTCAACAACCCTATCTTCTTAATTTCCCTAGTACAGAAGAGGAAATGGAGGCTCAGCCACCTTCTCCAGGGCACGCAGCTAGGTTCTTTCATTCTCAGGCATAAGCCATAATCCAGCAGGAAGGACACATTCTTGCCAATGATGGCCAAGCTCCCTGAGATTGCGGGAGCTATTTGCAGGCAGGTGCTGAAGCCAAAACTCAAGAAGAGGAGACACTCGTATCCAGGCACCCTCTAGCTCACAGCCAGAGCTCATATTCTCCAAAGCTGAGCACAAGCCAAGAGAGAATAACGGACACCCCCAGGATTTCATAGGGATGTTGTAGAACCAGGGAGGTAGTAAAGCTAATACCACAAGAATACAACAGTAAATACTACTGGGCACAGTCATGCATACCTGTAGTCCCAGCTACTCAGGAGCCTCAGGTGGGAGGATTGCTCGAGCCCAGGAGTTCTGGGCTGTAGCACGCCATGGCAATCAGGTGTCCTCACTAAGTTTGGCATCAGTGTGGTGACCTCTGAGGAGGCAACACAAGGTTGCCTAAGGAGGGGTGAACTGACCCAGGGAGAAAACGGAGCAGGTCAAAACTCCTGTGCAGATCAGTAGTGGGATCGCACCTGTGAATAGCCACAGCACTCCAGCCTAGGGAACATAACAAGACCCTGTCTTTAAAAAATAATAATTAATTAATTGTAAATACTGCTTTTTGAGTACTTATTAAATGCTAGGCTTCACGCTAAGACCCTGTCTTGGTTGAGTTCCTCAAAAACAGACTCTGAGACGAGAATTTGGTTGCAGGGTGTTTACTCGGGAGGCGGTCCCAGGAAGCACAGTGAGAGCCAGAAAATAAAACAGAAAAGAGAGAAAAGTCAATTAATGGTACAGTGATGAGTAGGTCACCTCTGTGGACAACTAAGGGTAGGTCCTACTGGGGACACTTTGGGAAGCTCTGTGTTACACACAGGAGAATTTTCCCACTGAGTGTGAGAAAGCTGGATATGGATCCACCAACTCCATCTTCCTCTGGTTGAGGGTCCCTTCTGGGACGTTAACTCCCTGGCACTTCTAAATGTCCTGTGCAAGTGTTGAGCACCCTCCTGAGCACCAGAGGAGCCCTTGGGCAGAGAGGATCACAGGTGCTTGAGGCTGGAAGCCATGGATGTGTGCAGGAACTGCCCAGGAAACTTGCAGGTGACAAGAGGGTCAAGGAAACGTTAGAAAGGTGCACCTCCTATAGCCTCTTTCATGCATTGTCTCACCAGCCCAGTGAGGTAGGTACCATTGTGTGTCCATTTTAGAGATGAGAAAACTGAGACTGAGACTCAGCAAAATAAAATCTACTCAAGGTCACAGTTGATGAGCTAAGACTGAGTCCAGGCAGCCAGGTCCAGAGCCCCTGGTCTAAGGCATCATACAACACTGAGGACTCCCCAGCCCGTGCTCTTTGACTCTACTGAGCAGGCAACAATTGCACCAAACCCACAGGACTCCAGCCTCCTCTATTTGTTTATTTTACTGTATATAAGGTGCGTAACATGAGGTTTTGATATACATATACATAGTGAAATGGTTACTAGAGTCAGATGAATACACAGATCTATCATTTCACAGTTATGCTTTGTGTGTGTATGGCAAAAGCACCTAAAGTATACTCCTAGCAAAAATCCTGAATACAATATTATTAACTATTGTCCTCATGTGACACTAGAACTCTAGACTTGTTCCTCCTACACCTCTGCACCTTTGTATCCTTTCACCTATATCTCCTCATTTTCTCTCCACTCCTTCCTTGCCCCACCCCTGGTAACAATCATTTTATTCTCTGTGTATTCGACTTTCCTTTAACTCCAAATCCTGTATGTTCTCCACACAGGACTCATCCTACTGGCCAACAGTTTGGAGTAAGGGCTGGGGTTGGCCTTTATTCAACTGGAGTGCAAAGATGAACAGAGCTTGGGGGTAACTTATTTGTCCTAACCAATGCCAACTCCATTTTGCTTTGTAAAAGGACTCTTGGAGTTGTTAGGGGAGGAAAAACCATCTCCAGATCAGAAGCTTACCTTGTGTGTCATATTTCAGACAATAGGAAGGAATTACCCCAGTTCCCTCCAGCGGGGTGGAGAGAAACTTCTCCCCACCCGCACTGGAATAGTACAGTCAGTCCTAATCCCCCTACCTCTGGGAGATGCATGACTTGGATCCCTTTTCCAACGTTCTACTTGTGTGACCTTGCTTATCTAACGTCACCTCCCTGAATTCCGTTTTCTCATCTATAAAATGGAAATGATGATACTTGCCTCTTAGGGCTGTTGTGGGGATAAAATGAGATAGTGGAGAGAGAGTTCTCCGCACTGTGCCTGGCACATAGTCAGCACTGAAAAATAGATTCATTCCTCACCCCTCGCAATGCACCCTCCCTGGTATGCACCTACCCTGTAGTGGGGAAGCACTGGGCAGATGTGACCTGAGAGCATGTTTGTGGTGACAGATTCAGCAAGACAATAATTGAGAGTAACCTGCATGGTGTGTGTGTGTGTGTGATATGCTGCACTCAAAACCCATCCTTTCCCACCTCTAACCCCACAGGCTCGCCACAGTGATTACAGTGATTCTAAAGAATTCACCGAAACATGTTATAAGCCTTGATTACAATGAAAAAGCGATTTTCCTAAAGTGGATCTTCCATCTGTTGGAGGTAGCCAGGCCTCAGTGACAAAGAAGAAATTCCTGGAACTCTGCAAACTCCGGGTCTTTGGCATAAAGCCCACTCCTTCCTGCAGCCAGCCTGATTGACAAGGCTCAACATCCGTCCCCTCCCGGGCCTCGCTCCACAGCAGCAGCCCACAGAGCAGCCTTGGAAATGGACGATAAATGGCGCCTTTTTATTTATGAGCACTTTCCATTATGGGCATAATACCCCCATTCTTTCCCTGGTTTGTATATAAACATCTCAAAATAGGCTTATTTTAAAAGGACCTTGGGACACAATACCTCTGTTTGACAGAGCAGCTGACGTGCCCACGCACGCTGAGAGCGGCTGGGTTGTTACTCGCTGGCCCCCTTTGCAAGAGCACTCGGCAGTCTTTTTGGGTAGAGAGAATAATTTGCTCAGGAGCCCATTTGGCCCTGGAAGTCCAGAGAGTGGACAAGGTTGCCTGCTACTCGAGATTCACACAATTGCCAGTCCTGGGGCTGGCAATTCTGGGACCCATGGCCACCGGTTCCATGATAATAATTCACATTTGCAGAAGTCACATGTTTCCAAAGCCCTGGTCCCTGGCTTTTGCTCATTTACTCCTACCCACATTGAGTTCATAGTTAGAATATTGTTTTTAACTGAGACAGTCTCACTCTGTCACCTAGGCTGGAGTGCAGTGGCACAATCTTGGCTCACTGCAACCTCTGCCTCCTGAGTTCAAGCAATTCTCCCGCCTCAGCCTCCCGAGTAGCTGGGATTACAGGCATGTGCCACCACATTTGGCTAATTTTTTTTATTTTTAGTAGAGACGGGGTTTCGCCACATTGGCCAGACTGGTCTCGAACCCCTAATCTCAAGTGATCCACCCACCTCGGCCTCCCAAAGTGCTGGGATTACAGGCATAAGCCACTGCGCCCTGCCTGTTGTTAGAATTCTTTAGAGGAGAAAACTTCATCCCTGAAGTATTTTTTAAATACCTTAAGTGCCATCCCAGAAGAACTGGCAGAGGTGGAGCTTGGATACATTGTCAAAATGGTGAAAGTTAATCATTCATTTGCAAATCCACCTGAAATCACTATCCTTGATTTGCCTCAATTATAATGTCACTGCAAAGACCTCTCCCACTGCCTCACCCCAAGAAGCCCATTGCTTTGCTGTGTTTCTCTCATGAATGAAGCTTGGGGTCTCTTGGCCAAGGGCAAAAAGGATGGTCTGACCCCCAGGGTCTCTGGCCAGGCCTTTATGGAGCTAAAAAGAATAGCACCTTTTCCCAGTCTCAACGCGGAGAGTACAGTGGTTTTTTGCTTTGTGATCTATTTTGAAAGACCAGGCATAATTTGTATTCTATTTAGCAAACCTTTATATGGCACTTATTATGTGCCAGCTGTTGTTCCAAATGCATTTCAAATCTTAACTCGTTTAATCTTCATAACACCCTTCTGAGATAGATCTTCTTATTGGGGAATTCGGGGAATTTGTAGATGAGGAACTGAAGCAGAGACGCTTAAGTAACTGTCTCAAAGTCACACAGCCAGTATGTAGAAGAGCTAGAGTTTGAACTTGACCTGGTTCCAGAGTCTGTGCTTTCCTAACCACTACATTATATTCTTCACTGTTAGTGTCTATAATTCAGGTGATCATGCATGGTCACTTACCAGGAAAGAAATGCCTATGTTTTGGATACAGGAAGCACCAACATTGAATGGGCCCCTACGATATACCAGGCTTTGTTCCAAGGGCTTCAATATGCTATCTTACTACTTTTCAACAGTCTTAGGAGGCAGGTGCTGTAATCTCCAGCCTGCAAATGAATTAATCAAGACTAAAAGCATAAACCAGAATAGGAATTTCAGTATCCTGACTGGTATATAGAGGGGCCACTAAACAAATACAAAACCAATTAATTAATGTCTAAGTATAGACTCAGAAACACAGCTGGTATGCCGTGGAGCCTAAATTTGAGCCCAGTTTTATCTGACCTTCACCTTAAAACTGACCAGGATATCCCCAGGTAACACAATTAGACAAGTGTAGATAATAAGTTATTTTTATAAAATTATCAATATTACCATAAATAGAAATGTATTAATCTGTGTTTATCATACATTATACATTCATTCTATAAATATTAAAATCTTAGCATAGAGATTAACTGATTTCTAGTTACTGAGGATAAGAAATTCATCTTCAATATTGCTTCATCCAACCTAATATTTCTTATTTTGCTTTAAAGAGTGTATGTAACTTTCTTTTTATTTTTCTAATTTTAATTTTTATACACACATAATAGTTGTACATATCTCTGGGATACATGTGATATTTGATACAAACATGCAACGCGTAATGACCAAATCAGGATAACTGGGATACGCATAACCTTAAACATTCATTTCTTCGTGTTAGAAACATTCTAATTCCACTCTTATAGTTATGTTGAAATATACAATAAATTACTGTTAATTATAGTCACCCTATTGTGTTACTGAACACTAGATCTTATTCCTTCTCTCTCACTGTATTTTTATACCCTTTAACCAACCCTTCTTTATCCCCGTAACCCCATCACCCTTCCCAGCCTCTGTTTTTTTTTTTCTTTCTTTTTTTTTTTTTTTTTTTTTTTTTTGAGGAGGAGTCTCACTCTGTCACCCAGGCTGGAGCACAGTGGTGCAATCTCGGCCCACTGCAAATTCCACCTCCCGGGTTCAAGCAATTCTCTGCCTCAGCCTCCCGCCAGCCTCCGTTAATCATCATTCTTCTCTCTGTCTCCATGAGATCAATTGTTTAAATCCACATAGAATTTATTTTGGTATATGGTATGGATTATACTTTTATAAATAAAGCATATATACATATATATAATTAAAGTTATGCATATCTCCAAATGGTTAACTGTCTTACCATCATTAACTGAATAATCCATTATTTTTCCCCTCCTTACTCTTATAGTAAACTCTTTTTTAGCTTTCTATTTGAAATCATTTTAAGCTTTCAGAAAATTTGCAAAAATAAAATTGAGAGTTCCTTTTTGCCTCTCCCCCAGCTTCCCCTAATGTTAAGAACTTATGTAACCATAGTGCAAAAAAAACCAAAAACAAACAAAAACAAACTGGAAAATTAACATAACTAATCTGCAGACCTTATTTGATCTTCACCAGTTTTCCCATTAATGTTCTTTCTCTGTTCCAGGATCCAATCCAAGATCTTACATTGCCTTGAGTTACCATGAGTTCTCAGTTTCCTCCAATCAGACAGTTCCTTGGTCTTCCATCTTTCACGACCTTGACTCTTTGAGAGGGTACTGACCAGCTACTTTGTAAAACATCCCTTAATTTGCGTTGCCTAATGTTTTCTTGGGGTTAGATTGAGGGTATGCATTGGGGGCACAAATATCATAGAAGCAATGTGCCTTTCACAGTGCAGGAGGGCATGATGGTGCAACATACGAGGTGGCACACGATGTCAGGGTGTCCCTTCACCTGTGATATTAAACTTGATCACTCGGTTAAGGTGGTGCCTGCTAGGTTTCTACACTGTAATGTTACTATTTTTCCTCTTAGTAAATAATAAATATCTTGTGGGGAAATACTTTGAGATAATGCAAATATCCTGTTCTCATCATACTAAATACTAATTTTAGCATCTGTTGATATACTTGCCTGTGACAATTGTTATCGCAGTATTTGCCTACTGGGGATTTTCTATTTCCATCATTGCTCTACAACTATTAATCATAATTCCTCTGCAAGGAAGAACTGTCCCTTCTCCCCCAGTACATATAATTATTTATATCAGTATGGATTTATGAATATCTATCTTCTTCCATGGGTTATAATCCAATTATTACAGTAAATTCTAACATACCCTTTTTTCTCTTGCTGAATTTACTATTCTATTCATGGGTATTTTGGTATATTCCTGCCCCAGTAAAACACTATCTTAATCATTACAGCTTTATAATACATATTAGAATTTTTACATTGAAGTTCCCTTCTCACTGTCATTATTTTTCCAAGAATTCCTGGGTGACTTTTTCCTATTTATCTTTGCAGATGAGTTTTTAAATAGTTTTGTCAACTTACACAGCCCTAAGGGCATTAGGTTGAAATTGCATTCAATTCAAGAACTAATTTGGGGAAAATCATTTTCTTTACAATACTGTCTTCCCATCCAAAAACACGATATGCCTTTCCATTGATTTAAGTCAGCTTTCAAATGCCTCTATGAAACTTTTCCATTTATTTTATGTAGATATTATACCTTTTGGTTGGAAAATTCCTAGAGTCCTTTTTCCCTCAGGATTTTTTTTTTTTTTTTTTTGAGACAAAGTCTCTGTCACCAGGCTGGAGTGCAGTGGCGTGATCTTGGCTCACTGCAATATTCACCTCCCAGGTTGAAGCGATTCTCCTGCCTCAGTCACTTGAGTAGCTGGGATTACAGGCATGCACCACCACACCTAGCTAATTTTTTTTTCTTTCCTTTTTTTTTTTTTTTTTTGTATTTTTAGTAGAGGTGGGGTCTCACCATGTTGGCCAGGATGGTCTCAATCTTCTGATCTCATGATCCGCCCACCTTGACCTCCCAAAGTGCTGGGATTACAGGCATAAGCCACCATGCCAGGCATGGTTCTAAAGTTTTAGTTTATTAATTTACTCAACAGTTATTTATTGAGCATCTACCAGGCACTGATGCACGAAATGGGGAGTCAGCTTTGTTCTGGGCCTCACAGACCTTAAATTCTAGCAGGTCAGACAAAGAACAGAAAAACAAGTGAAAATTTATAAGTAAGATGGTTATTTATCATAAGGCAGTATTAATGCTCTATGTAACACTAAAGCAACATTGGGAAAAGCAAAATGAAAGGAAGAGGGTGTTATCTTAGACGTGGCCATTGGGAAAGCCTCTCTGCAGGGGTGATATTTAAGCAAAGACCTGAATAAAATGGAAGAGTGAGCCAAGAAACCATCTGGGCAAAGAGCATTCCAGGTAGAGAAAATAGCCTGTGCAAAGGTCCTGTGACAGAAATTAGTTTGGCAGTTTTGAGGCATGGCAAGGCCGGGGTGGCTGGAACAGAGTGAGGGAATGCAGATAGGACAGGAGGTCGGAGAGTTGGGCAGAGCGCAAGCCATGCAAGCCCTTGAGGCCCTGGTAAGGAGAGTGTAGTGTAGTCTAAGTGTGATGAGAATCACAGAAGCAGGGATTCCAGTAAGGAGGCCCCAGAGGTCATCCAGCTGAGAGAAGACAGTGCCCAGGACCAAGGCAGAAACTGTAGAATGGTCAGAAGCAGTCAAATCGTTGACACATTTTTAAAGCTGCCCTGGCAGGACTGCTAACAGGTTCAATGTCAGGAGTGAAGGATGATGAGCATGATGGAAATGTACCAAATCCTCACTGAGCATATATTTCAGGCCTCTCACATTTATCCTCAAGGATCCAGACTCAGCCAACACTTTGTAACACTCATATAGTTAATGCATAAAGTCATAGCTAATTTAACAGACTGCTCTTTGACATTAAAAAGAGAAAAAAACAAAAGAGGCCAGGTGTGGTGACCCAAGCCTACTCAAGCCTATAATCTCAGCACTTTGGGAGGCCAAGGCAAGAGAAACGCCTGAGCCCAGGAGTTCAAAAGCAGCCTGAACAACATGGTGAAACCCCACCTCTACAAAAAATACAAAAATTAGCATGCATAGGGTGGTATGCACCTGCAATCCAAGCTACTCGGGAGGCTGAAGTGGGAGGATCATTTGAGACCTGCCAGTCAAGGATGCAGTGAGCCATGATTGTGCCACTGCACTCCAGCCCTGATGACAGAGCAAGACCCTCTCTCAAAAAAAAAAAAAAAAAGAGCTTTTAAAACACCACCGTCACCAGGAGTCCTGTACTATCAGCCATGATCAACCCCACCACGTTCTTTGACATCGAGCAGTTTGCAAACAAGGTTCCAAAGACAGCAGAAAATTGTCATGCTCTGAGCACTGGAGAGAAAGGATTTGGTTATAAGGGTTCCTGCTTTCACAGAATTATTCCAGAGTTTATGTGTCAGGGTGGTGACTTTACATGCCATAATGGCACTGGTGGCAAGTCTATCTGTGGGGAGAAATTACTTCATCCTGAAGCATACAGGTCCTGGCATCTTGTCCATGGCAAATTCTGGACCCAACACAAACGATTCCCAGTTTTTCATCTGCACTGCCAAGACTGGTTGGATGGCAAGCATGTGGTCTTCGGCAAGGTGAAAGAAGGCATGAAGATTGTGGAGGCCGTGGAGCACTTTGGGTCCAGGAATGGCAAGACCAGCAAGAAGATCACCATTGCTGACTGTAGACAACTTCAATAAGTTTGACTTGTGTTTTAACCACCAGCCTATTCCTTCTGTAGCTCAGGAGAGCACCCCTCCACCCCATTTGCTCACAGTATCCTAGAATCTCTGTGCTCTCACCGCAGTTCCCCGTGGGTTCCATGTTTTCCTGGTTCCCTTCCATGCCTAGCTGAGTTGCAGAGTTAAGTTTATGAAATAAAAACTAAGTAACAACAACAACAACAAAAGACAGGCTCTGTTTGCTGGATCCTGTTTTGGGCCATAAAATAAATCACCATACCCCTGGGGATAATCAAGATAGCAGCTGAATTATGTCGAATATGCTGTGATGTAATAGAGAGAACTTAGAGCTAGGAAGCAGGTGCTCTGGGCAAACCTGAGCCCATCACTCAGCCTCTCTGGCCTCAGATGCCTCACGTACAATGAAAGGATCAAACTAGATCCAGCTGGATCCCCTGGAGGTTTCTCCTAGTCCAGGCATTCCAGACTCTATATAAAGTGCATTATCACAGGGACCTGAGTCAAGGATAGTAACTAGGACTGGACAAGCAAGAGACAAGAGCCCCAGTTCCCTCCCATCACCCCCAAAGCCCATCACGTAGAGCAGTGCTGAGAAGATTAAATGAGAAAATATCTGGAAAGTTCTAGCAGATGAGAAGAGCTCACTCCATGAGAGCTGCCAACACATGTCTAGTTAACAGAGAGTTAACAAGTATATATAGATCACCAATTTTCAACTCCATTATACTTGTCAACTGAAACTCCACTGAAGACATTATATTTTATTGATGACTCAAGTACCCTTCAGGCTCAGGAAGGAGCCTGAAGGTCATGATTATAATCTCTAATTAGCTTTGTTCTGGAGCTGTGTGGGAGGGCTGGTTAACCAGAAGTTGCAGGTACATGAGTTCTGGATAAAGAATTGCTACCTCAGTGGATGAAGAACAGATTTTGTTCATTTGCTGAAGTGCTTGTTAATTGTGAATAATTACTGGAGGGTGTACTTTAGCCATCACCTACACGTATAAATAACCATTTGTTCCATGACTCCAGGCTATTAATACGCTCCCAGGGCCGTTCTGATATAATGCCGGGAGAAATGTGGGACTTACATCCTTTATGTGAATTTTTGTTTGGCCTGACATCAGAGGATGCTAGGAGGAAAAAAAAAGAAAAACTCTACTGGGATCCAGGTTAACCTGAATTAGTGAAGGTTTGAGCAACTAGCATCCATAATGAAAACTGCTTAAGGACAAGGTATTTTTGGAAGCTGCCCCCCACCCCCCAACAAAGGATTACAAAAGAATTAAACTCTGGGATACCTTAGAATCAAAGGAGGCCTGCCGCTGGCTTCAAAGACCTTGGCCTCCTCATTAAGGAGAAAAGCAAGAGGATGGTCCTGGTGTTTACCAACTGTCCTGGACCTGGCCTCCCTCCCGTCAAATTTCTGAGCTTAAGGGGATTAAGAGCGAGTGACTGGTGCAGAGGAATGGGCCAGACAGGGAGAGGCAGCTCAGACCCAGCCGTCTCACCAGACAGCATGTTCTACACATCCGCTAGAAGCAAAGTCAACCCAGTTCATCCCTTGACCCGCGATCATCCCTGACTCCTGTGGCCACTCTCAGCTTTTCTCTATCATCTCACGGCTCTGCCTGGAAGTCCCCCGTCTGCCTGGAAGTCCACCCCCCACATCACCTCTCTCCCTGACCAGTGGCCTTCCTTACCTTTAGCTATGCCATGTGATGTTGTTTGAATTGCATCCCACTAAAAGATACGTTGAAGTCCTAACCCCAGTTCCCTGGGAATGCCACCTTATTTGGAAATAGAGCCTTTGCATATGTAATTAGTTAAGGTGAGGTCATACTGGATTAAGGTAGGCCCTAAATTCACTATGATTACTGGTGCTTTTATGAGAAGAGATGAACACACACACACACACACACACACACACACACACGGAGAATGTCATGTGATGATAGAGAGGGAATGAAGTGACACCATCTATGAGCCAAGGAAGGCCAAGGATTGAGGGCCACCCTCAGAAGTCAGGAAGAAGTAAGAAAGCATCCTCCCCTAGAGCTTTCAGAGACGGGGTGTGCCCCTTCAGACACAGTGATTTCAAACTTCTAGACTCCGGAACTATGAGAAAATAATGTTTTAAGCCACCCACGTTGTCAGCAGCCTTAGGAAATTAATATGCCGTGCAATACAGCCACATTCAAACTTTTCTGTTCAGCCACCCTTTCTTCAAATAAGTTTACAAGGAAGTTTAATAAGATATTGGAAGAACTCTGATTAATGCAGGATGTGGAGAGGGAGGGGTGAGCAGAAACTCAGGCCTCTGCCCTCCCCTTCTCTAACCCAGAAGCTGGGGGTAGGGAGGGAAGGACTGTGCCCGACATCCCTCAGGTTCCAGAAAGCAGTTTGGCATGAGAATTAGCAGGCAGGCCTACAGCACAGCTTCTCCTAGATTTGAAATTCAGCGCTTCCCCTTCCCAGCTGTGTGATATTTGACAGATAACTTATTGGGGCCCCAATTTCTTCATGAGTAAAGTGAAGACAAAACCACCTGCCGATGCAATCACTGTGTAGCCAAATGGAGATCCTGTTTGCAGAGCACCAACCCTGGCCCTATATCATAGGCGGAACCATGTCCCCTCCCAAAATTCCTATATTGACGTCCTACTCTCCAGTACCTCAAAATGTGATTATACTTGGAACTGAGGGTCTTTAAAGAGGTGATTCAGTTAAAATAAGGCCATTAAGGTGAGCTCTAATCCAGTATGATGGGTGTCCTTATAGGAAGAGGAGATTTGCACACTGGCAAGCACAGAGGAAAGACCATGTGAAGACAGAGCAAGAGGCAGCTACCTACAGGACAAGAGAAGTCTCAGAAGAAACCAGATCCGCCTACACCTGGATCTCAGACTTCCAGCCACCAAAACTGTGAGACAATACACTTCTGTTGTTTAAGCTGCCCAGGCTGTGGTGCTTTGTTATGGCAGCCCAAGCAAACTAATACAGCCTGGTACACAGGTCATGCAGGAAATGTTAATTCCTCCATTCCTGTGTGCCAGACTCACCCGTAAGCATTTTTTTGTTTTGTTTTGTTTTGGTTTTTTGTTGTTGTTGAGATGGAGTCTTGCTCCATCTCCCAGGCTGGAGTACAGCGACGAAATCTCAGCTCACTGCAACCTCCACCTCCTTTGTTCAAACAAGTCTCCTGCTTCAGCCTCCCAAGCAGCTGGGATTATAGGCGTTTGCCACCACTCTTGGCTAATTTTTTGTATTTTTAGTATAGACGGGGTTTCACCATGTTGGCCAGCCTGGTTTCGAACTCCTGGCCTCATGCAATCCACCTGCTCTGGCCTCCCAAAGTGCTGGGATTACAGGCATGAGCCACCGTGCCCAGCCACTGGCAAGCATTTTAGTCTGTCACATTTGATTAATTCTAGATGCACCTTCTCTCCCCATGTCAACATCTCTGAAATGGGGATGCATCTGGTAGTCTCTGGGAGCCAGGCCACGTGGCCACCATGACACAGTTATTGCCATGCATGCTCAAGCCCGGTGGGAATTCCCGGTGGATAAGGGCAACTCCCACATTTGCACCAGCAAATGACTTACAGATCATTGAAGGAACACAAGTCCTGGGTGCCCTCTGCAAACCTTCTATCAACACTTCCTGGTAAAGTCTAAAAATTCCAGCAGCAAAATTTGCAGAATGGGCAGCTTGGGGAAAACAAAAAAGATTTGGCTAGGAATTGAGAACATTTCTAAGAATAGCTGCACCGTGAACACCCTTGGTGGCACTGAGGACAAGATGACGCGGAAAAGTGCAGGCATCGACCACTGAGTCAAAAAGTGACTCAGAGAAATTGAATTCTGAATGTGGAAAAGATTTAGGAATCCTTCCATCAATTTATTTTGCTTACATTTCCCTTTTAATATATGCGAATGCCTGATATACGGTAGAATCTATGTCTAAATGAATTTTAAAGAGCTCTTTCAATAAGCATAAAATAAAAATTCTAAGTGATAAAAGGCACAAACTCTAGTTTAGATAGCATTTTTTTCTTTGGTAGTGATGCAGAAACTAAAACTGCATCTTATGGTTAGTGGTCAGTGGCTTTGCTTTGATGAAATATGGTATTAATTGCCACAAAAATTTTAGGCTTGAGGTATGGTTATCCCCATTTTACAGGTGAGAAACTGAGGCTGAGAGCCTACATGAGCCCAGCATCACGCCACTAGCCATGCCAGGCCGGGATTGGGAGCCAGCCTTGTACCTACAGGCCCTTGCCACCTGGCTGTGCCAACCTCTCAAGCTCACCTTGGCTGCCCCCAACCTAAACTTGAATTCCAATCCTGCATCCAGCCTCTGGCAGGAAGTTATTGCCAGGCAGTTAAATTAGTTGGTTTTTCATGCATATATAATGAACTCTTAGCAGTAAATAAGGCTCTTATGGGTGGCAGATTTATCCATTTTTACAGTGCAAAAGTAAAACTTGCCGGGTGTATATTTCTAACAGGTGCTGCCCCTCACACCTGCATATGTAAATCACAGTGGTGTGAGACGGAAGCATGGAGGACCCACCTGGAGGCCTGGTTTACAAGACTGTCAATAGTCCCAGCCTAAAGAAGCCTGCGTTGCACAGGGCAGAATCTACTGGGAGCACTGGGGTGAGGACTATTCACCAGACACAGCTCAGCTACTGCGAGGTCATAAAGATAATGTTCCAGAGAGTTTGCGTGGTCCCCAGGACACAGGTCGTGGGCTTTGGAAACAGACATGAAGTATGTCACTGAGTGGGAAGGGAAGAGAGAGAAGCCATTCCCAGGACAGCACGCAGAGCAAGAATCCACAGGGTACTCTGGAAGGAAGCAAACTCTTGGAGTCTAGGCTTTGCATCAGAATCATCTGGAAGGCTTGTCAAAATACAGATGTCTGGGCTTCCCCCTATAAATGCTGACTCAGGAGGTCTGAGCTGGGGCCTGAGACTCTGTATTTGTCCCAGATGCTAAAACTGCCAATCAACGAATCATACTTTAAGTATCATTGCTCAATACCTAGATTATATTTTGAGCAAAGGCACAAATATCTTACATATGATCTCGTGTCCAGAAACAACCAGCAGCCCTCCCAGGGATGTGATAGCACAGTGTATCCAGGTGTGAAGAGCCAGCCTCGGGCAGCCTGGCAGTTAGGAGCATGGACTCTAGAGGTGCCTGGAGAACTCAAGGTAAGTTGCTTGTCCTCCCTGAACCTCAGTTTCCTCCTCTGCCAAATAGTGTAATAATAGAACCCCTAGGATAAGCTTGTTGTGATGGCTGAGTTATTCTAGGCAGGGTTTTCTCTGCTCAGTAACTGTGAAGCCAAGTGATGGGTCGAGGGGCATTAATTGTACTCTTTTTTTTTTTTTTTTTTTTTGAGACGGAGTCTCGCTCTGTAGCCCAGGCTGGAGTGCAGTGGCCGGATCTCAGCTCACTGCAAGCTCCGCCTCCCGGGTTCACACCATTCTCCGGCCTCAGCCTCCCGAGTAGCTGTGACTACAGGCGCTGCCACCTCACCCGGCTATTTTTTGTATTTCTTAGTAGAGATGGGGTTTCACCGTGTTAGCCAGGATGGTCTCGATCTCCTGACCTCGTGATCCGCCCATCTCGGCCTCCCAAAGTGCTGGGATTACAGGCTTGAGCCACCGCGCCCGGCCAATTGTACTCTTATCTTCATCTTCTGTGTTCATTTTTTTATAATAAAAAAGTTGTTTTAAGAGGCAATGCTTGTACACATACCCAGTTCACAGAAGGTATGTTTCTATTCTCTGTCCCCCAACTCCAGCACATGCCACCTCCCGCCTCCAAAAGTAGCCTGGAAACAGCATCTCTAGAAACAAATGTTCATACAACAGGAAGTGGGGACAGGCCAACTAAAGGAAGTGCTGGGTTTACTTGCATTTAATTTTATTTGCTTCAAAAAATAAAGAGTAGGAGTGATGAGGGGAGGTTTGCATAAATGAACATCTTCCCCTGCCTCTTGCTTATCTCTTGCTCTCTGTGAATCTTCCCTCTTCATCCTCTCCCTCCTTCTCTCTCCTTCTCCTTTTCTTTCCCTCTTTTCCCTCCTTCTCCCCCTCCTTCTCTCTTTTTCTCTCTCATTTTCAACATATGTATCTGTGAATCTGTGGAAGGAAGCGAAAGCAATTTCAGAACAGCGATTTCAGTTTTTACCCCTAGCATTAGCACCCTACTCCCAACATTTCCGTGCTTGCTTACTATTTTTGTGGGATAGTCTTGCAGAGTGGTGGAAAGAGCTCAGAATTAAATCAGACACCCCTGGCTTTGGATCCTGGCTCAGCTTCTCACCAGCAGTGTGACCCTGGATAAATAACTCCTCAGAACCTCAGTCCCCTCATTTGGAAAACGCAGGTAACGTGTTTGGATTCCCCTGAGAGCAGAGCCTGAGTGTATTCATCCATGTTCTGTTACCTATATCAGAATACCCAAAATTGGGTGATTTATGAAGAAATAGAACTTATTTCTTACAGGTGTGGAGGTTGAGGAGTCTAAGACTGAGGGCATGCATCTGTTGAGAGCCTTCTTGCTGGTGGTGCAGAGTTCCAAGGTGGTATAAGGCATCACGTCGTGAGGGGCACTTGTTTGTTACAGCAGCAAGCATAACCCAAGCTAACCTTCCCTGCCCATGGAGAACTCTCTGCCAGTAAGAGAAATGAGGCATGCACCCACGTGTCTTAGTAGAGAGATGACTTACAGGAACTCCAGACCCTGGAGGATGATTTCTCACGGTGATACCAGGCTGTTCTGCCATGTGGCACAACTGCAGGAGGAGCCATTCACATTTTCTATGTGAACAGCACTCCCCGTATTTGTACAACCTGCCACCCTGGGCAGGATTCCCAGAGGAGTGGGCCTTGTTGCTGAGGCTCCAAGGATGAGTAGGAACCCCACCCATGGAGATGGGGAAAAGGCACTGCAGCTGGATGAAACAGAAGGGACAGAGACACGGCATATGGAAAACCAGAGGCATGCATGCGTGCGGCAGTAATAGCCACCAGTGTCTACTGAGCAGGAACGATAGGCCAGACAGTGTGCTAAGCTCTTTACATACATTAGCTCACTCAATCTCACAACAGCTTGTGCAAATTCAGACACTCTGGCTCCAGAGCCTGTGCTTTAAATCCCCCAACAGATCCTGCCCACTATCACTAACATGGGTACAGCACTTTACAGTTTACAAAACTCTTTTGGACTCATGATGTTTTCATCATGGCAACAGAGCAACTGTTCCCATTTTACAGGTGAAGAAACAGTACTAAAGGTCTTGTGACTTGTCAAGGTTACACGGAGAGTAAACTGAGAAGCCAAGACTTGAACCCCATCCGCTGGCCTTAGACAAAGGATGCCGCAGCAAGGTGTCTGCACAGCAGTCTCTTTCCTCCTCCCTGCTCTGCACGGAGGTGAGGTGTCTATATTTAGATCATTACAAGGAGCTGCTGAGAGAATGTCCTCAGGCTATGAATTCAGCCTTACACACAAATTCACTGCAGATTCAGGAGAAGGCCAGGAATAAAGGGGTGGGAGAAGGTCCTTGACTCCAAACAGAAACTGAGCTGATCAAACACAGCCTGAGCACACACAGAGACTGCAGGAGGGAAACCAGATTAATCTCAAACCCTGTGTACTCAGAAGCTTTCCCCAGAACCCAGGTCCCACTGGCAGGAAATTGTCGTTTCACGCATTTGTTTATTTTTCCCATGTCTTTTGCCAGGCTCCGTATTTCACTGAGTCCTTATCTTCTCTGTCCATGTCCGTGGACTGCTGGGTTGGAAATAGCCCAAATCCATTCAGACTCTTTCAGGCGCTGAGTTGTATCAAGGATATTTCTTGTGGGTAGAGCAAAGATAGGCTCTCACTCTCCAGTTGGGCTCACTGAGGCCTCCCCCTGGTGGGGAATTGGCTGGGCTCCTCTGGCCGAGATGCCTACTACTTATCAAAAATGCATGTTTCCCCTACTGTGGTATACAGTTGTCTCTAAGGAACACAGCCCAACCAGGAACTACATTTCCCAGCTAACCTTGCAGCTAAGTGAAGTAATGTGACCTGTTCTCACCAATGGAATATGAACAGAGTGATAGGCTTCTCACCTGGGCAAAACAGAGAGTAGATATGCTTTCTCCACATTCTCTCTCTGCCTCTGCCTGGATTCAGACCCTGGGGAATGGTAAAGCCACAAGATGAAAGGAAACTGGGTACCCATAAAGAGAAAACACTTGTGTTAGTTTACTAAAATGATGAGAGTTATTTGTTATAGCCCCAAGCATAACCTGAATTAATACATCTTCTTTCCTGACTCTTGGCAACTTTAGCTCCCTATGGAGACAGGGGTTGGAATATCACTTGTTCCCCTAAAGAGAGCTGTAATTTTCTATTGTTCCCTGTTGTGTGCTGGCTTTACCCTCACACCTGGGTTCCTGCCTCAGTTTTCCTGAATAGAATAGTAGATTCCCCCTAAGACAGAGCTGACTCTTATCCAAGTCCATTTGGGACTGACTGTCCAGTCTTGGTCAACATCAAAATGGGCTAAGACTCCAGTGTTATAATTAATGCCCACCTACCCCCCAATTCATGTGGCCACTGCCCAGCAACACTGTATTTGGTCCCTTTGAGGTTGCGACTGGCTGGGTTTGGGCCCACAGTCTCTAGCTGTACTGGTGGCTTGATACCAGACCCTTGGGAGAAGAATGGTGTAAGAGGAAGAGTGTATTAGTCCATTTTCACGCTGCTGATAAAGAGATATCTGAGATTGGGACATTTACAAAAGAAAGAAGTTTAATTGGACCTACAGTTCCACGTGACTGGGGAAACCTCACAATCATGGCGGAAGGAGAGGAGCAAGTCACATCTTACATGGATGGCAGCAGGCAAAGAGAGGATGAGAATCAAGGGAAATGGGTTTCCCCTTACCAAACCATCAAATCTCATATGACTCATTCATTCACTATCACAAGAACAGTACAGGAAAGACCTACCCCCATAATTCGATTACTTCCCACCGGATCCCTCCCACAACACATGGGAATTCAAGATGAGATTTGGGTGGGGACACAGCAAAGGGACACCTTGCTGTGGCATCCTTTGTCTAAGGCCAGCGGATGGGGTTCAAGTCTTGGCCTCTCAGTTTACTCTCTGTGTAACCTTGACAAGTCACAAGACCAAATCATACCAAAGAGCATGCTATACGATCAGAAGAACCTCAAACCAACCTACAATTTCCAGGATGAAGTTGTATTCCTCTGTTATACTAGGAAGCTCTCTGTGCACTCCCCTTGCCAAGTGTTCAGTCTTCTCCATCTACTTTCTCCCAACAGCCTCGTCCACTTTCTGCTCTCCCAAATGTATGGCACTACCTAGCACCCTACAGCCATGCTATGCTGTTCCCTCCATTCAGAATGCCCTTCTGACATAAAGTTCAGAGCCTGGCAGGGGCTAAATGCTGGTTTTTGCCTATTCAGCATCTCTCCTACTTCTGGAAACATAAACCCATGTGGAGCACCTAACCCATGAGATTTAATTAGGGTTAACCCTACTTCCTTCCCCACCAGAAGGGTAAGCATGAAATTGTTTGGGACTCATCTAGGAAACTTAATATTTTGACACCAGAAGATATCAGATCTCTTTTTTTCCTAAGATGCATGAAAAATTTAAACTTAGGGTCTTCAGTAATAATTTCTATTTGAGAATGGAATTTAAAAGTAGACCTCATGGGAGAATCACGTGAACCCAGGAGGCAGAGGTTGCAGTGAGCCAAGATGGCACCATTGCACTTCAGCCTGAGTGACAAAGTGAAACTCCACCTCAAAAAAAAAAAAAAAAAGTAGACCTCAGAAAAGAGGCAAGAGGTAAATCCCTGATTCACTGCCTGAGCACCTTGGTGTAGACAATGTTAGTACATCACCCAGATTCCCTCTACAAGGCCAGTGCACCCATCTGTAAGTGTCAACTGGGAACAGCTCATAGTTGCACCCTTGTTTAAATACTTGCCTCAGCCAAAGAGAGCCACTTTTCCCAGAAATTCCCAAAAAGTTATGCTCCCCATTCCAGATGGAGCTCCCAGCCAATGCCTGATCAACACTCGGGTACAAAAGGCGAATCCTCTTGCTTTGCAGTGAGACAGCTCTGTGATATTATTCCTACTCCAGAGATCCCGATGGGACCAGGCTGAAGCTGGACTCCAGCTGAAAACACATTCTTCCATCAGCTTCTTCTTCCCCGTCTGGCATAAAAAGTCACTTCCTTGCAATTACTGCTGAAAGTACCTCCTCAATAAATCGCCTGTACAAGAATCCCTATCACAAGTTCTGCTTGTAGTGAATCCAAGCTAAAATACCCCTGGATCAAGCCATGCCTGAAGTCAGACCATGGACTTCCTAGCCCCTAGAGCACACAAGTTCTCTTTTTTACTTAAGCTGGTTGAAACTGGCTTTCTGACAGTTGGGCTTGACCTTGGAGACCTCATATGTGGTGAAAAATAAACATTCATGCCGTGTCCTTTATTCTCGATCTCACCTTCATCATCAGCCCAGAGTGAGGTAAGCCTGCAGCCTGCTGGCTCCCTAGAGAGTCATGTGCCTAGCCTATGCAGGCAGACACACCCCCACACCCAACACCCCCAAGCTACAAACAGAAACTGTCACACCTCCTCACACACATCTTGGTAACTTTATTCAGTGTGTGATTCTAAAAAGAGTTTCCAGATTGGGCCAGATTTCAACTGCAATAAAAAGGACCAACTGCTTAGCCTCTCTTTGGTCTGAGATGAATACAAATAATACTTGTATTTGCAATAAATGTTTAGAGAAAAACTGCTTCAGTCCTCGGCTTTAGAGAGTTGTGTGCCTTTCAAGGATTCTTGCATCTGACTGTTATAATGCAGAGATTGCTGGCTATTAGGATCTGTCCTAAAATCCTCCAAGATGTTGGCACTGTATAGTATTAGAAAATTATGGTGTTTTGCTGTGTTGCCACAAAAAGAAAGATTAAACAGAAAGCAGGGTTTAATTAATAAAGTTGAAGGTTGCTGAGCAGAATAAGGGAGACTACTCTTCATTCCTACGGCCAATGCCTTGAAAAGCCCAGAATGCATTACACATACCCCAAACTCCAGACCCACCCATCCCCAGCATTTTCAGTCCTTGTCTCTCCAAGATAGGCTCTTACAAGTGACTTGGGCGTTAATGTGCGTTGCGAATTTCAGTTGACATTGGGTTTAAACCTCAGGCTTTTCATCCAATCTGTGTATATGCATTAAAGCTGCTATTTATTGATATTATCTCACCAAATTCCTATCAAGCCAATAAATCATTATTATCATCCTCATTTTGCAGAGGAAAAATCCCAAGCATAGAGAGGTTGGATAACCTGCCCAAGGCCATGCCATCAGTAAATGATAGAGCTGAGATGTGAATGGAGAACCCTCTGATTCTGAAAGACATACTATGTTCATGGAGCTACACTGCCCTCTGTGTCAAATAATATAATGTGGATGTATCTTTCTTCTCTTTAAAAGTTTGATAATTTTGTGTGGAGCACTGTGAATAAAGCTGACTTTTGTAATAAAGGTTATCTTTCTAAGATGAACCTTCTAAAGTCAAGGTGGCCACAAGTCCCAGGACCAGATTTTGCTTCAGTCAGTGGCCCCAGAGCAGGATGCACACTCAGAGCCCCCCGACGTGGTGCCCACTTGGAGAGCACCAGGCACGGGACCCAGGGGTCGGGGCAAACTGCCTCATGACCTCAGAAGGGGATGCGAGGATCCACAGTTCCTGTCATCCCTGTGCCATCCTTTGCGAAGACCCCTGCTTTCTCATCTGTAAAATAAGGATCATAATGCCTCCCTGGGGGTCAGTTTTGAGAGTTAAAACATTGTGGCCGGGCGCAGTGGCTCACACCTGTAATCCCAGCATTTTAGGAGGCCGAGGTGGGCAGAGCACGAGGTCAGGAGATCAAGACCATCCTGGCTAACACACTGAAACCCCGTCTCTACTAAAAATACAAAAAATTAGCCGGGTGTGGTGGCGGGCGCCTGTAGCCCCAGCTACTTGGGAGGCTGGGGCAGGAGAATGGCGTGAACCCAGGAGGCGGAGCTTGCAGTGAGCCGAGATTGCGCCACTGCACTCCGGCCTAGGCGACAGAGCAAGACTCTGTCTCATAAAAACAAACAAACAAACAAACAAAAAACATTGTAGATGTGAGAGATCTTAGCAAAGTGTCTGGCATATAAAAGCTGCTCAGTCATGTTTGCTTCTGAATCTGAAGGGGTCCAGAATACTCACTTAATAGATGAGAAACCTTAGGCCCAGAGAGGGAGCAAGACTTGCCACAGTCACACAGCAAGTCTAGCTAGAAGCTCTGTTGCCTCTAAGCCCAAGGCTTCCTCTTCTTCCCTATATCTACTCCATCCTGAAGCTGGGGCAGAGTAGCTGTGTCTCTACTGTGCCGCAAGCAGTACCTCCCAGGGAAGGTGGTTTAGGCACAGGCCTCCTGACACTGAGCTAGCACAGTGGGGAGGGGAGCAGGGGGTGAGATGGCCTTGATTAGCAAGAATCTCCCTGCCTTCTTTTATCCGGGGTGGGGACTCCAATTGCTTTTTGCCAGTGTGACCTTACCTGCTCCCTTCAACCTAGGCAGAGGGCAGACACTTGGATAGAACAGGGGACACCCACTGGGCAGTGAGGGCAGACAGTTGCAGGCAGGCAAGCATCTCCAGGAGGCAGAGGCCAATCAACAAATGCTAAATGGGCCACTTCCCCCCAAAACCCTAGGCATCCCATGAACTCCAAGCTCTGCTCCTCTCACACATCATTATTTCAAACCAGTTTGTCCATCAGTCCAAGACCAAAGGGAGTCTCAACCCTTAGCCCCACTCATCAGAGGCTGCCCCTGAGCCAGGTTCGCCAAATACTCGCCTTCTCACTCCAGCTCCACCACCATCCCCACTGCCATCCCCACTGCCCTCCCTGCTCAAACCTAATCTCATTCCTGATTAAACTTCCTCTCCCTTCCATTTGTAATCGTGTGCAGAGATGTGAGTTTTGAAGCCCCATATAAATATGTGCTTTAGAATTAAACTGGTTCAGCAATTCTTGACAATGATTTCTCAGAAATTAAGCCTGGACAATTTGTTTGGCTGGAGCACAACGTCTGAAACATGCATGATGGAAAGGCGGTAAATGTACTCAAAGCCCAACGGCTTCATAAATATTGGCTCCTCTGAGGGCGGGCATGCAGGCTTCACGGCAACATGCTGCCCCCTGGCAGTGCTCAGGGTTAGTGCCAGCCCACAGCCCAGAATCTCACACATCCTCCAAGTGAAAGAAAACATCACCACTGCTGGGCACAGCCCAGCCGTACTTTCCTCCACTTGGAGAGGACCCTGGGCTTCAACAGGTGGCAGTAAATCTGTGAAGGAGGGAAAAGGGTGGGATAAGTTTTTATCTACGTGTCTGGGGTAGCCGGCTCTGTGCAGCATGAGATTAAAAAGGAATGGAATACTAATGCCTGCTACAACACGATGAACCTCGAAAACATTATGCTGAGCCAGACACAAAAGAGCACATATTGTATGATTCCATTAATATGAAATATCCAGAATAGACCAATCCATGCAGACAGAAGGCAGATTAGTAGTTGCCAGGGGCTGGGGGAGGGAGGAATGGGAATCACTGCTAATGAGGTTTCTGTGTGGGGCAATGAAAATGTTTTGGAACTAGACAGTGGTGATGGTTGTACAACATTATGAATGTACTTAATGTCACGGAATTGTACACCGAAAATGGTTAAAATGGTATATTTTATGTTATGCATATTTTGCCACACACAAAAATATTACAACCGGGCGTGGTGGCCTATGCCCGTAATCCCAACACTTTGGGAGGCCAAGGCAGGTGGATCATGAGGTCAAGAGTTCAAGACCAGCCTGGACAAGATGGTGAAACCTTCTCTCTACTAAAAATATAAAAATTAGTCGAGAGTGGTGGCAGATGCCTGTAATCCCGGCTACTCAGGGGGCTGAGGTAGAGAACTGCTTGAAACCCAGAGGCGGAGGTTGCAGTGAGCAGAGATTGTGCCTCTGCACTCCAGCCTGGGAGACACAGTGAGACTCCATCTCGGGGAAAAAAAAAATCACAAAAACAACCTCAAGTCTCATTTCTTGCCCTGACTCCCCATCCACCCAGTCAGCGTATCTCAAAGTCCTGAACATTTCTGAGCATCCCCAGAGGGTTTTTTGCTGACCTGTGGTATCTGCCAATTCCTTCTCCTGGCACCAGGCTTGCTGCAGTCCTGCCCCTTGCACCTGCCAAGAGCTTCCATGGCTGCCACCTGGCTCTGTGGGGCATCTGACTGTGGTGAGAGGGCTGATGTCTGCCCCAAGAGTGTCACCTCTTCTCCCGCAGGAGCTGTTGGCATGAAAGCTGCAGACTCCTTGTGCTCTGGCCTGTGGAGGTTTCTTGGTGGTCTTAGTATGGCTACCTTTCCAGAGAGCTTAGGAATGGCCCACAAGTAGGGCTGGAGGTCTGCTTTGCAACAGACGCTGCATCTGGCTCAGAAGTTCCTTTCTGGTTTGATCTGCCATCCTCAAACCAGACTTGTGGATCTAGAAAAGATCTTCCCAGGAGATCCTAGAACCCATCTTTTGACAGAACCCTGGCAGACCTGTCCCCCTCCCCATCCCCATCTTCTTGACACATCAAATCCCAGGCAAGCGCCCGTTTACTATTTTATTTAATCCTCATGCATATGTGAAACACAGATTCTTATTCCCACTTTATTGCTGAAGAAACAGCTTCAAAAGACAAGAGCCACACAGGAAGTTGGTGGCAGAATCAGAATTCCAAGCCTGGTCTGTCCAAATTTTCCTGGACCCCTTGCTGCTCTAAGGGCTGAGTTCCCATAATACAGCAGGGATCAGAGGCAAGGAGAACTCTGGGAGTCATAAACCACCTTTCCCACCAGCCTGGGAGCTCAGAGAGGACAGGAATGGGGGATTCATCTTTGGTGCCAAGGGCCAAGCACAGAAGCCCCTAAGTCAGAAACATTAGTGATTGTTTGCTAAGATGAACTGGGCTCAGGCCCCACTGAGGCTGAGATAACAGAATGGGGCTGGAAGAGAAAAATTGACCCGAATCTTTGCTTAGAACTTAAGATAAATGATGAGTTAAAACTAATTGTGGGGTGGGCATCTTACTCTCTCATCAACTTTGGTTCCAGGTCACACACACACACACACACACACACACACACACACACACTCTCTCTCTCTTTCTCTCTCTCTCTCTCTCTCTCTCTCTCACAAATCCAGTCTCAGGTTTTCAAAACAAGATATTAAAGATACTGTTCTTAATACTCCCATCGTACTACCCATCTACTCACACCTTGAGCAGTCAAACCATTTTGAAAGGGGCTCAAGAGTTGCTCAAAATTCTCAGATTCACCTTAACCAGTTAGGATGAATTTTCTCCCACACATGTTGAAAGACAGACTTGGGTTTTATGATGATCCCACCAGGTCGGGGTGGTAGGCCAAAGAGCACAGTGGAGCTCAGGAAGGAAAACTATGAATCTCAACAGTTCACTAACTGTGCAGGTATCAAATGGACAAGGTGTGACACGGCAGTGGAGCCATGGTGTGACTTGAATGCCCAAAGTGTCCGATTTTATGTTGGGCAATAGAAACACAAGTATGGTGCTCAGGACAAGGGAGGTGACAGGGCCCATCTCCCATCAACAGTTGAGAGCGTGCTGGGGTCTTCACTAAGGCATTCTGCACTCCCCTCTTAAAAGGAGCAAGCTGGAATCTTTCCAGAGAAGTTAGACCTTTACTTTCTTCTTCAAATGAACATGGTTCTAGTTTTTCCCATTTCTCAATTTCTAGCACCATGTCCTCAAACTCCCAGAGAGGATCCGTAAAAGGACTGACCTCAACCATCTCTCTCACCTTCTGCTGCTGGCATAACCAGAGGCTGCCAGTCCTACTTCCTGAACATCTCCAGTGCCCTCTCTCCCTTTCTAGCCCCTCTATATCTTAACTTGTACAGTGGCCCCATACCTGGGCCCCCAGCATACCCCTAACTTCTCATTGTCCATTCTTCATATCGTGTTTAACTCCTTTGTCCTATCCCCCTGCGAGGTCATCTCTGGCCCCAGTCATGCAAAGGATAAAATCCAAACAGCCCAGCGTGGCCCTCTCCTACACTTCCTCCCAGCCTGTATTACCCTCTTTGCCTCATAACGTCCTAATCTTATACCAGGGGATCCATCTTTCTTTCTGGCTTTGAAGGTGCCATTTCTTCTGACAGAAACACCGCTGAACTCTGACTCACCCTTCAAGGCCAGGCTCAACCATTCCTTCCTCTGGGAAGACACAGGCAGTATGGTCCTTCTTTCTTTCAGGCTCCTGAGGCTCCCTGAGTTACCCTTATCACATTGCCCTGGACCTGTGGATGGGTCTATCTTTTCTCCTAGACTAGATATCATTGAGAAGAGACCAAGTCCTATTCACCTCATAACCCCCTGTGCCTAGCACAGAGTCTTGTACACAGTACTTAGCAATTAGTGTGCTTAGCATGAATGGATTCATGGACGGATGGACACATGGATAAATGCATGGTTGGTGCCTGGATGGAAGGGTACATGGATGAATGGGTACATGGTGGCTCCCTGGACAGATGATTACTATGTCTGTGATCAGATTCAGCATGACTTCAGACAAGCTCTGTCACTTATCTGTTCAATGAGCACAGGCTCCAGAGTAGGCATAAGCTGTGGGTATGAATCTGCTATTCCCTCGGTTGGTCTCTGTCCCTTCGAGCCTTTCAGAATGGAGGCATCTCTCTGTATTGATTTGGATTCCAGGGTTGGAGGATTCATGTTTCTTCATACAAGACCCTTGACCCAGTGGCCTGTTCCAGCAGTGGAGGAAGACATGGCTGCAGTGGACTTGCCCAGAGGAATTATATTAGTCTGCACTGAGAGACCTCCCTAAGAGGTCATAGCAGTTTGGGTTCTCCAGGAAGCAGACCTGAGGTAGAGAACAGCAGGTGTTCCTGGGATCCCTTTCTGTGGAAGGAGGCAGGATTGGGAAGAGAGAGGAGTTGGGTTGTGAAGCAGTCTCAATTAAAGCTCCTGCTGACTCCCTCGGGCACAACTTGGAGATGTTCCAGGTTGAGGAAGGAGACCAGGCTTCCATATACACATGTCAATATGTGCCTCCCTGGGCAGGAGACATGGCCTTGAGAGAAGTGACTCTCCTCAGTCGATGCAGTTCTGCAGAGGGCCATCAGCTAAGGGCTGACAGCCGGCAGCATCTCCAGTAGCCCAGGGAATAAGTCCTTCAGCCCTGCATGGAGATCTGGGTGGCATATCAGAGCACCCACTGCAGTCCATGTGGCTTTTCTTCCTAGCACAGAGTCTTGTACACAGTACTTACTAACTAGTGTGCTTAGCATAAATGGATGCATGGATGGACGGACACATGGATAAATGCATGGTTGATGCATGGATGGAAGGGTACATGGATGGATGGGTACATGGTGGCTGCGTGGACAGATGATTACTATGTCTGTCCTAACAGAATGTCTGCACATTTCCCAAAGCCTCACCAGGGTGTGAAATCTCATGCCCCAGGAGAATGCTTCCAACTGATAAACTCAGTTATCCAACACCACATCTGTTTTTGCCCAGCACTCTCAGATTTCAGTCCCATACGCCCTCGCCTAACTCCTCCAAGTACGTCCAGACAAGGTCCCACATCTCCTTTGGGGCATATTCTCTTTCCTTCCTTGTGAGACACGGTACAGCCCTACGGGGTTATGTTGAAACTTAGCCCTAGCTGTATCCTATGAGCAGGAGGGAACATGGTGGCAGATTCCAAGGGGAACATAAGGCCTTGGAGGAGACAGATTTCTGCACTATCTTCAGGCCAGCGGGGCAGTGGTTACTTTGCAGATTCAGCAGGTTTAGGGGAGTCTCAGGATGCAGGATTTTGGGGTGCATCAACCTAGATGCCCCTGTCTCATGTGTCATGGTCTCATTCTTTCCCAACCAGGGTCCTCATTGTAGCATAGCAAGGCAGTACTAAGATGAAAATCAAACTTCTGCTACTCTCCTGATGAAGCCCTGGGTCTGGGCCTCAGCTTTCCCTGCTCTTAGATTGTAGGAGATGAGATTTCCCTTCCTAATTACCAAGGAGGACCTCTGGCTTTCACACTACACTATTTTGAGGGGCAAGGGGGAAATAGGAAACTCACTCTGTTGCCCAGACTGGAGTGCAGCAGCGCAATCATGGCTCACTGCAGCCTCAACCTCCTAGGCTCAAGTGATCCTCCCACCTCAGCCTCCTAAGTAGTTGAGACTACAGGTGTGTGCCACCAAACCCAGCTAATCTTTTCTTTCAGAGACAAGGGTCTTGCTATGTTGCCCAGGCTGGTCCCAAACCCCTTGCCTCAAGTGGTCCTATAGCCTCAGTTTCTCAAAGCCCTGGGACTACAGGTGTGAGCCACCATGCCCAGCCACACTATGCTTTTAATTGACTAATGAGCATTCAGTCCTTCCTTATCTTTTTTCAATGTGTCAAATGAGCTAAGCAACAGCCATCCAATTTCTCTGAGTTTACAGGTCAAATGTCTGATACCTTCCTAGTGCTTTTCCTTCCACCAGAATATCATCCCAGCTTTCACACGTATACCACTAACCTACAGCAGAGGTCATCTGTGCTTCACCTACCCCCAGGGATGGGGTCCTCACTGCCAGCCAGGAGGTAGATGGTCCACCTCCAAAAGCTACCTTAGCAGCTGCTTTCTCAGACTACTCCCCGTGCCCACTGTCCCAGTTTGGGTTTCTCCAGAAGTGGACTGTGAGTTGGAGATTAGAGGACAGGCTTCTTAGATGGTGATCTTGGGTATGCCTCAGGACTCTGGATATATTAGTTAATATCCACTGCTGTAAACTATTTATACATAATAATTCAAACCCAACAGAAGTGCATGTCTCTTTACACAAAGATAAATGAATTGTTTTGCATTCTCTGATGGCTCTCTTCCAAGTAATGATTGAAGGACCCAGGATCCTTTTCTCTTGTGGCCAGAACCTGTCTGTGCCATGTGGCCCCAGGACCTCCACAGTCTTCTGAATAGTGTCAGTGGCATGAGCCTAGAGGACCCGGTGGGAGGTCTTATGGGCCAGGCCTGGAAGTGACACCGATCACTCTGTCCACATTTCAATGGCTAGAATGAGCTACGTGGCCACACCTGCCTGCAAGAGTCTGGAAAACACCACTTAGCTCCTCTTCCAAAAATGAAGAGGAAATGGGCTTGGCAAACAGCCAGCCACTGTCTGTAGCATTTGAGAAAGTGAAACTTTCCTCTCTGGTAGGAAACTAGAATCGCACTGGGTATCTTGCTCTTAGCTCAGATCAGCCAGTGACGCCACGGTCACTGAAGTCATTCCATAACTCTTGAGTTTAAATCCTGGCTTCCTTCTTTGCACTCCAGACTTTCTATAGCCCCGAGTCTTCTCTTAAGCTTCCCGCTAAAGCCTTCCCTACCCCGCCCATCACATGCCCAAGCAGCAGCAACTACAAATAGCATATGTGAGACTTAGCACCATCAGCAGAGGAAGAAGACATAATAAATTTTGGCTCAAGACCCAAGCAGCATCCTTATCTCCAGGAGAAAGCTACAATAGCTTATTTCTTCACTTCCTCAGTCTCTTACAGTAGTTATGACAGTTCCTTACAATTTTTTTGAGATTCAAACACTCCAAGGATCAGCAGTGGACAAGTTAATGAGAAATACAATTGTTGCTGTTAAAAGTAAAGAGCTGATCACGGTGAAATGTGAAGAAATTATTGCATTTATCTAGGGTTTGTCAGTTTAAGTGCAGGAAGTTAATGTTGGGGAAACAAAAATGGTCTTTGAACCAAGTGAATAATGCAGCTGTTTCTTCCTGCTATGTTTTATACCTATTATTAAATTAAATACACATACGTTCAAATGCTTCCAAGATAATGCACTGAAAATACCTTTTGGGAATAAGTCATACTTCCATTTTGAGATGCCAATTTGAGTCTACATATTTAAATCCTTTTCCTATGATCTGCCAATAGGAATGAACAAAGAAATATAGAGATTTAGTAAAAGGAAAGAGTCTATCTATCTGCATGCTAGACAAAAAGGATGACTGCTCCCGGCCGGGCGCGGTGGCTCACGCCTGTAATCCCAGCACTTTGGGAGGCCGAGGCAGGCGGATCACAAGGTCAGGAGATCGAGACCACGGTGAAACCACGTCTCTACTAAAAATACAAAAAAATTAGCCGGGTGCGGTGGCGGGTGCCTGTAGTCCCAGCTACTCAGGAGGCTGAGGCAGGAGAATGGCGTAAACCCAGGAGGCGGAGCTTGCAGTGAGCCGAGATCGCGCCACTGCACTCCAGCCTGGGCGACAGAGCGAGACTCCGTCTCAAAAAACAAAAAAACAAAAAACAAACAAACAAAAAAAAAAAGGATGACTGCTCCCAACAAGCTAGAATCATTGTGGCATGTCTACCAGACATAACGTAGGTGGCACCATGTTGAGGAAAATATGGGCCCACCCGTAACTAAAAATAAGTGAAGGGAAAACCCCATCTAGAAAGTAGGCAGGGTAGATTGCTGGTAGAACCAGAGTTCCTATCTCACCCCACCAACCAAATAAGATAAAATTCACAGTGTCAGTGGCTACAGATAAAGATGAGATGTGAGATGTTTGGCAAGGGGTAAATCTTACCCCCTTATAGGTGTGGGTACAACAGGCCTAGAAGAAGCACAGTACACAGATGCTGTCAGGGCCCTGCCTGTGCCATCTCAGCACTTATTGACTTCCATGCCAGCCTGACTTCCAACCTCTAGCACCTGCAAAGTTTTCCCCAAGGGCTCTCTCTGACCACCAGCACCAGCTCCATTTGTGTGAGGCAAAGCAGAAGTATCAAGGCCCTGGAAGCTGGGTGTGTAAATACCTCAGCTCCCTCACCTCTGAGATGGGATAACTTCGAGAATGCTGTACACTGGTTCCCAGAGCTCCCTGGTGGGACTGCGTTGCAGTTGTGCATGCTGGTAACTTACTTGATTGTGCACTTTGTACTGGCTGTCTTTCCTTCTCTGTCCCACTTCCTCACTCCCATGATCAATGTGTCATAATATCGCCTCTCAAATAAACTACTTGCACTTACATTTTCATGTCAGGATCTGCTTCTGGGAAAACCCAAACTAAGCAGGGAGCTAACCTGAACCTTCTGAAGGTATGGGTGGTGGGTCAAATGAAGTGGAGCCACTGTCATTGTGGGGCCATAGGATGGGCAATGTAGCCCTTTAGGGATAAGGGCCATTGTCTTAGCTAATGTCAAAATAATTTGAACACAGGAGATGATTCAACCAGGTTAGGGGCATCCCTTTAAATGCCTCCACTACACACACACACACACACACACACACACACACACAAGTAACTAGACTCTATTTCTCTTTGGGGAACATTTGAACACAGACCCTTATATTTGACAGAACACATCTCACTGTTGGGCAAACACGAATCTCTCAAAGAATAATAAAATAAAGAAAAATCACCTACTATAAGAAAATATTTGATAGTAAAAACAACAGCCCAATTCTGCAAAGTCTCTACAAATATTTTCCTGTATATACATTTGAGAAAATGGTAGCAAATCTCTCCTAAATACATTCAGAAAGATCCAAAAACACATTGCAACATGTTTAGCATCAGGGGAAGCTGGGTGAAGGGTGTATGGGAACTCTCTGTAGTATTTTTGCACCTTTTCTGTAAAACTAAAATTATTTCAAAATAAAACATAAACACAAGACAAGACTAAACAAAACAAAGCAAACATTGCCTCTATGAAAGAAATGCTCTGAAATCAGAAGACACTTTTGGCAAGAAAAGCAAATGTGATCATCAAAATATCTAAATGAGTAAAGGCCAAACAATGGATCGAATACTGTCAAAACCCAAAGGAGTCACTTTGGAAGATCAGCATGAGTAATTTCCCCTAACTCAGAGGAAAAGGATGAAAAGACAAAAACAATGAGACAAGAGAGAAGAAATGGAAAATGGATGCTGCAGGCTCAATAAGCTTCCATTTGGAATTCTAGAAGGAATGAACGGGACAGATGGAAGAGAAGCAATAATGGAAGAAATAACAGAAGGAAAAGTCCCTTAACTGTACAAAATGGATCAGATCCCAAGGATGGTGAGTAAGTGCTGGCAGAAAAACCTACAGAAAGTAGTGACATGGACAGGCGCCAAAGCTCAGCCCCTGGGCCGTGCCTGAACCCCTTGGCATCTGCCCAGGTGAACATCGCACAGAAGAAATGCAAAAAAACACTGGTTTGTCTGCAGTTGCAATACAACAACCAAAGAGATGGAAAAGTCTCAGATTCCTGGCATTGCTCCTGGTGACTGGTACATTTGCACAGGTCAGGGACATCTGAGGGGTACACAAAAGAATCCTACTGAGCATGTCTGCACAGCTCTAGGAAATGAACAAAGCTAAAGCAGCCTTTGGGAGATTTTCTTGGAGGTGAGGGTGGGCATGGGGGGCTTAGGATTAGGTCCCAATGCAATGTTGCCTCCCACCCTTCAGTTTCCTTGCTTTTCAATGTCTGTGTCTTCCCCATCCCCACTCCATCACTCTCCCTATTCAGACTAGAAAGCTCAGATGACTTTGGACTCATCCTGTTATACCCCAGTCCTACTGGTCTCCAGATGATGACTTTATGATTAGTGTCTCTCTCATAGTCACCCATCCCTCTACATCCCCAGAGCCTCAACCCAAGTCCAAGCTCTTAGATTATTTTAACACTATCCCATGTGGTCTTCATGCTTCCAGATTTTGAAACCCAACCGCCTACTGTGTGCCAAGACTTGGACCAAACCCAGTGTCACAAACTAAAATGCCCGTAGGTGATACAAACGAGTGAGGCCAGCAGGTTTAACAATGGGGATCTGTGGAGACTGTGGAAACTGGAGGGTGTGACTAAAAGGAAGAGCCACTACTTGCCCCCAGTCCATTATTCCCCATAAAAACCATGACTCAGAGACGCCCATTTTTTAAATGACCCAGACCTTGCCATTTAAAAAAAAAAAAAAAAAAAAAAAAAAAAACCTGAAACTCAGACTTTTTTCTGAAACCTTTTCTCAAACCTTTAAAAACCAGGTTTTTAAAAGTTGACAATTAATTCAATTTTTAAACACTCTGAGATATTCCTATCTTCTTTGGTCTCTGACATATTTGCAACCCCTAGAACAGTGCTCATGAAATATTCCTGCAGGCTAGGTATTGCACAGATGCAGTAAGATGAGCAGGATTTTGCATGAGTCTTCATTGAAGAATCTAGTTTAGTCTTCACACGGTGGAGTGGGTATATCATTCTTGCCTTAGAGATGAGGAAAACGCACTCACAGGGGGGCAGAGGCTTGCCCAAAGTCACACAGGCAGTGCCAGTACTGGGATTTAGATTCAGGTCTCTCTGACCCCACTACACCACTCAGAAAAACAAGGGACTCTCCTCTGTCTCTATCAGCCTGTAGGTTCTTTTTTTCTTCTTCTTCTTTCTTTTTTTTTTTTTTTTTTTTTTTTTTTTTGAGACAGTCTTGCTCAGTAGCCCAGGCTGGAGTGCAGTGCGCAATCTCGGCTCACTGCAAGCTCTGCCTCCCGCGTTCATGCCATTCTCCTGCCTCACCCTCCCAAGTAGCTGGGACTACAGGCACCCACCACCCAGCTAATTTTTTTTTTTTTTTTTTTGTATTTTTAGTAGAGACAGGGTTTCACCATAATAGCCAGGATGGTGTTGATCTCCTGACCTCGTGATCCGCCCGCCTCGGCCTCCCAAAGTGCTAGGATTACAGGCATGAGCCACCATGCCTGGCTGCCTGTAGGTTCTTAGACAAGCCATCCTCGACACTTTCCTGTCCATCAGACCTACTTCTCTGAGCCTTCTCCAAGTTCCCTTTGTCTGGTTCCCTAAATATTTCCATCACTAGCCCCATCTCATTATCTTCCCCTGAACTATGAAGTGGCCTCTTCTATATGGCCTCCCTGCCTCCAGTGCTGCCTCTTCCTTCATTATAGTCTCCAAAGGTTTGCCAGATATTATTCGGCAGAAAGATGATATGAGACTCACAAGAGTTTCAAGAGGGGAGAGGGCCACACTCCAAAGCCTACTAGTTGAGTTTCTTCCATATCTAGTCTGACCCACGTCCCAACCTCACTGTCTACCACTACTCCCCCAAGTTTACACCACAGCCAACCTCTTCAAATTTCTTTCCGACCATTCCCTACAAGCACTGTGCTTTTTGTGCCTCTTTGCCGTTGACTATGCTATTCTTTCCCACAATAATGCTTGTGCTTCCCTTCTCCTCTGAAGGACTCTTATTCACCCTTAAAGACCTGGCTTGGATGGCCCCTTACAAGAGAACTTCCCTAAGACTTCCAGAGTCACCCACAGCTTTCTCATGGCCTCCTAGTGCCTTGTGATGTTTCCAACAAAGCAGCACATCTCACCTTGTGTCACAGCCACTCGATCACGTATCTGCCTCCTCAAATAGATGGTTCCCTCCTTGTCTTCTTCTATATGACTGTCCTCATGCCTAGCAGAGGCATAGATTTCAACAGATTCAATAAATATGTTGTAAATGAACAAATAGTTACAGCTTTGCCCTTTGCATTCACGTAGAAGGGAGGAACAAAATATAGTTTATAATGATCTCATTTAATTCTTTTAATAACCCTACAATTCTGTAATTACATCCATCTTACCAAGGAGGAAACAGACACTCAGAGAGATTAATATGCTCAAGATAGGACAGCTAGTAAGAATTTAAATCCAGGAAGAATAGCTAGTGGATGCTGGTCTTAATACCTAGATGATGGGATGATCTGTGCAGCAAACCACAGAGGTATATGGCACATGTTTACCCCTGTAACAAACCTACACATCCTGCACATGCACCCCTGAACTTCAAATAAAAGTTGAAAAGATTAAAGAATTTAAATCCAAGTCTGTGAACTTCTGATATCCCCATTTTGTTCATGATACCCTATTTCCCTTCCATGACAGCAATGGTCCTTTTTATTCCCTCTGGAATCTTCTTTTCATCTGACTCAGCAATCTCAGTTCTTTCAGTCATTCCTGACATGTTACAGGGTCCTGACCAACTTGAGCAGGTGAAGAAGTTCACCTTGCTTCATTCCGCTGATTTGATTTTCACATTTGATCACCACAGCTTCTCCAGGCAAATTCTGCTGATTATAATGGGAATCTGAGGAAAGAATGAGGATGACTCCTTGCACCCCCATCTCCCTCACCAAGAAGAAACATAAAAAATGCACATCCTCATGACTGTCTCCTTTA
Organism: Macaca nemestrina; assembly: GCF_043159975.1. Lineage (NCBI taxonomy): Eukaryota > Metazoa > Chordata > Mammalia > Primates > Cercopithecidae > Macaca > Macaca nemestrina. The sequence goes on along the minus strand of NC_092139.1, from coordinate 21,557,681 downwards.
AAAATAAATGACAGGGTTCGCCTATTCTGTACATTTTATAAGACGGAATTATACAATGTATGGTCTTTTGTGTCTTTTCAGGGGGTCAGGGAGGGGAGAATAAGAAGTGACTGCTAACAGGTAGAGGATTTCTTTTTGGAGCAGTAAAAATGTTCTGAAATTAGAGTGGTAATGGCTGCACAAGCTTGTGAATATACTAAAAGCCGCTGGATTGTGCATTTTTTTATTATGGCTACATACACATAAAAGTTACCATTTTAAACATTTTTCACCATACAATTCTGTAGCACTCAGTACATGCACACTTCTGTACAACCATCACCACCAACCACTTTGTCATCCTCCCTGTATTAGTCAAGGTTCTCCACAGAAACGGAACCAATAGGATGTGCGTATATGTGTATATAGTCATGTGTCGCTTAACAACAAGAACACATTCTGAGAAATGCATTGTTACGCAGTTTCGTCCTTGCGTAAACATCGTAGCATATGCTTACACAAACCTAGATGGCATAGCCTCCTACATACCTACGCTATGTATGGCCGATTGCTCCTGGGCTACAAACCTGTACAGCATGTCACTGTACTGAATACTATAGGCAACTGTAATACAACGGTACGTATTTGTATATCTAAACATACCTAATCCTAGTACAGTAGAAATACAGTAGAAAAGATTTTTTAAAATAGCACACCTGTGTAAGACACTCACCATGAATGGAGCCTGTAGGCCTGGAAGATACTCTGGGTTAGCCAGTGAGTGACTTGTGAGTGAATGTGAATGCCTAGGACATTACCATATACTACAGTAGACTTTATAAACACTGTACATTTAGGCTACACTAAATTTATCAAAAATATTTTTCCAAGCAGTGGTACACACTTGTAGTTCCTCCTTGTAGTTTCTGATTGTAATTCCATTTTTTTAGGAACTGCTGTATCATTTTTCTGAAATGTACTCTTTTTTTCTTTTTTTCTTTTTTTTTTTTTTTTGAGAGAGGATTTCTCTCCTGTTGCTCAGGCTGGAGTGCAGTGGTGCACTCCCGGCTCACTACAACCTCCACCTCCCAGGCTCCAGCAACCCTCCTGCCTCAGCTTCCTGAGTAGCTGGGACTACAGGCACGTGCCACCATACCCAGCCAACTTTTGTATTTTTAGTAAAGGTAGGGTTTCACCATGTTGGCCAGGTTAGTCTCCAACCCCTGACCTCGTGATCCACCCACCTTGGCCTCCCAAAGTGCTGGAATTACAGGCATGAGCCACCACACCTGCCCCCAAATTATACAGTTTTTAAACAGTTAATTTTATGGTACATGGGTTATATCCCAATTTTAAAAGTTTAAATAATGTAGAAGGAACAATGTGAAATATTCTGCAGGACAACTAGCCTGGAATCTTCCAAACATCAATGTCATAAAAAATCAAAAAAAAAAATATCTATATAGGGGGAAAGTTGCAGATCAAAATAAAGAATAAAGAGGCCCAACAACCAACCAAGAAAACATAGATGAGAGGAAAGGTGGTAGACACTGCTGGTTCGTTCACCCAGTACCCATTCCCAACTTTTCTTTCTTACCTTCCTGCGCTGTGAAGGCTGGAAGGAGAAAAAGTAGAGGGGACTCGATTCTTGAGCGTCTCCCACAGCTCACGGTGGATAGAACTCTTGCAGTTCTGGCCGATGAAATGTAATGTAGTAGAAATCTACTGAACATTTCTGCGGAAGGTTTTGCTTTCGTATCTCCTCCTTCTTCCTGCCTGAAAATGCAATGATAAACTGGAAATGGAGCAACATCTTGCAACCATAGGTAACAAGCTCCGCTATGTTACGACTAGGAGAATGGAAACCCCACCCAAGTTCTTGATGGCGTCTTTGACTGCCACACCAGCCATGGATTCCCCGCCTCTGGACTTTTTGTTACATGGGGTTGGTGTGTGTTTGTTTGTTTGTAATACTTTAAACTAGAGTCCTGTTATTTGCAGTCAAGTGCATTCCCAAGTATTACAGGGAGACTTCCTGTAAGAAAGATGGCAAATTGCCTTAACCTCCCTATACCTCAGTTTCCTCATCTATAAAATAACAATAATCATGAGGATTTGATGAAGAAGCATTGTAGGGTTGGTGTGAGGATTCAAGTAGCTACTATGGCTGAAGCACTCAGATGAGAGCTTTTATATATTTTATAATATTATATTTTATATATTTTATAATATTAGTAAAAATGGAATCCGCTTGACTGAATTCAGTTCCTAGATCTGCCACTTATTAGGTTGAAACGTTAGGTGAATCATTTAACCTCCCGATATAGTTTGGCTATTTGTCCTCCCAGTTCTCATGTTGTATTGTAATCCCCAATGGAGGTGGGGCCTGGTAGGAGGTATTTGGGTCATGGAGGCTGTGATGGTTAATACTGAGTATCAACTTCATCGGATTAAAGGACACGAAGTATTGTTCCTGGGTGTGTTTGTGAGGGTGTGGCCAAAGGAGATTAACATCAGAATCAGTGAACTGGGAGAGTCAGACCTACCCTCAATCTGGGTGGACACCATCTAATCAGCTGCCAGTGCAGCTAGAAGAAAGCAGGCAGAATTTGGAAGGACCTGACTGGCTGAGTCTTCTGGTCTTCATCTTTCTCCCGTGCTGGATGCTTCCTGCCTTCAAACATCAGACTCCAAGTTCTTCACCTTTTGGACTCTTGAACTTATACCAGTGACTTGCCAGAGGCTCTCGGGCCTTCAGCCACAGACTGAAGGCTGCACCGTTGGCTTCCCTACTTTTGAGGTTTTAGGACTCGGACTGGCTTCCTTGCTCCTCAGCTTACAAATGACCTATTGCGGGACTTCACCTTGTGATCATGTGAGTCAATACTCATTAACAAACTCCCCTTCATATATACATCGATCCTATTAGTTCCATCCCTCTAGAGAACCCTGACTAACAGTGAGGTGGACCCCTCCTGGCTTGGTGCTATCCTCAGGATAGTGAGTCTTGCGAGATCCGGTTGTTTAAAAGTGTGTGGCACCTGCCCCCCCTATTGTTCCCACTCTTGCCACATGATGTGCCTGCTTCCCCTTTGCCCTCCAACATGACTATAAGCTTTCTGAGGCCTCCCCAAAAGCCGAGGAGATGCCAGCATCATGCTTTCCTATAAAGCCTGCAGAACTGTGAGCCAGTTAAACCTATCTTCTATATAAATTACTCAACCTCAGTTATTTCTTTATAGAAATGTAAGAATGACCTAACACACTCCATGAGCCTTTGTTTCCTTAGCTTTAAAATGAGGATGATAATAATCCTTCACTCAAAGAGTTGTTATGAAGATCAAATAAGGTATGTAAGGGACTTAGCCCATAGCCTCACCCATGGTGACTGTACCAGACTCTCCATTTCTCATATGCTTTCACTGCTACTGCTGAGGTTGGTGTTATCTCTAGTCTTAGAAAAGGTGTTTGATAAATACTTGTTGGAATTATGGAAGGATGAATTGGATGGATGGATGGATGGATGGATGGATGGATGGATGGATGGATGGTTCAAAAGAAAGATGGATGAACAGAACCTCTTGGAAGTTGGGGGTTAAGTAATATTGAAATACCCTATTGGTCTTGGAAGGGTAACAACAGCCATATACACATAGCCCCACTAGCACCTCTCTGGACTCCCTCCTCCCTCCCCACAGAGTAGAAAAGGTAGTCTTAATCCATAGTCTCAGTGTACACAGTCCCTCACTGATAGTCATTTCATTTTTTTTTTTTTTTTTTTTTGAGATGGAGTCTTGCTCTGTTGCCAGGCTGGAATGCAGTGGCATGATCTCAGTTCACCACAACCTCCACCTCCTGGGTTCAAGTGATTCCCCTGCCTCAGCCTCCTGGGCAGCTGAGACTACAGGTGCACACCAACATGCCCAGCTAATTTTTTGTACTTTAGTAGAGACGGGGTTTCACCATGTTGCCCAGGATGGTCTTGATCTCCTGACCTCGTGATCCGCCCACCCAGGGTTCCCAAAGTGCTGGGATTACAGGCGTGAAACACCGCTCCTGGCCAATAGTCACTTCTTAACAAAACTCTAAAAGAAAAATACATCTTGCCACTGCCACAGGAATTATAGGCTGTCAGTAGCCAAGCATTAGTGCATATCTCTAGACTTTATTTTTAATAATAACATGCTGGGCTTCTCCATCCTGGGGGACCAGGCCACCTTTGGATCTCCTCGACACTGTCTGACAAAGAAAGGGAGTGCCTGTACCACCCAATCCCAAGCAAGCCGGCCAGCTTCAACCAGACAGCACCATAAATCATAATTAGCAACTACATTAAAATGTGGGTGTGGAGGGTGAGGTTAGCGAAGCCCACGCCAACCTCAGGCACAAAGGCAAACCTCAACTCAATTCACTGCAAGGTAATTACAGGAATTGTCAGAAGCTGGTGCCAGCTTTACTTTCAAGTAAAGGAAGCTGCAGGAACCTAAAAACTCCATGTATTCAAAAATAATCACTGAATCCCCACAGCAAATTCATGGGTCAATCACTTACCACTCCTAAATAAAGATGTCAGCAAAGGACTTTGTTTCTTTCAAATGGAACAACAAAAAAAATGAGTTATTGCCTTTTCAGTGATCCCCGAAAAGGAGAGAGCAGAGAGGATCCCTTTTTACAGATGAGGAGATCAAACTTTACAGAAGTTAAATAATTTTCCTAGAGCAAAGGTGAGAATGGGATCTGTATCCATGTTTGTACGATCCCAAAGCTAGCATGAGTTCCCAGAAACCCTCGGTGGTTGTCTTAGTTGGTGCATCCTATGGCTGCTATGTCCTGCCTGCCACAGATTTGTGCAGCTGCCCACAGTGGTGCCCAGTCATATGAACACCCTGGCCCAACCAAACAGCTTCTCATGCTGACCTGGCCTAGGTCTGCTGCCCACATGCCTGACTCAGTGTGCTAGAGGCGAGAAAGCTGCCCAAGGTCACCCCTCTACATATATATTTGTAACTGCCCCGCTAACCTTTTCCCAGGGTTTCGGTCCAGCTCCCCCAGGACTGACAGCATAGCTGTGGCTGGACACCTTAGCCTAATTCCTACCACTCCAAACCCCCAGAGCTGCCCAGCCCTGCCTGGGCCTCTTGCTTATACTCACATCACCTGCCTTATTTTCTCACTAACACAGATATTTATTGAGTACCCTCCCCGAATCAGGCTCCAAGCCAAGTTCTCAGAGCCCAGCAGTAACAAGACAGCCATGGCCATGGCTTCATGGAGCTGTTCGTCTAGCAAAAGAGACAAATACTAAACAACCAGGGACCAAACAGCTCTAGAATCATCCATTCAACGCATCCCACGTTCTAGTGGGAAGAGCCTCTGTAACAGGACATCTAGCACCAAGCTAAACATCACCCTCAGTTAACACTCCACGAGGGTCTATGAGTGAAGTATTAATATCATCCCCACTTTACAGATAGAGAAACTGAGTCTCAGAGAGCTACAGTGAGCCCAACAGCTCATAGTTTGACAAGTGAATAAGCAAGGTTTGTACCCAGGCAGTATAATTCCACAGCCCATACTCTAACCAGCTGCCCAATAATATATGGCAGACTCAAGGAGCCAAGAGCCTCACTTACTTTGAAAACAAGTTTAAAAAATTCAGATGGATGCCAGCATACTCACACTACCCAGACGTTATCTTTTAAAACAGCTTGTTTTTACCACTCGACAGGTGTCCGGGTAGCCCCAGGCACAAATCAGAACTCATTTCTTGCCAGAGGGGAGATCCGTTGCAAGGATAGAGGACAAGCCCTCCCCGCAGCCATTGGCAGACCCCATCCATCTGGCCAGCCAGTGTTCATCAGAGAGGCCAGCTGATGCCCCCACAGTCACAGCCAAGGCCGGCCACTGCAAGCTCAGAGCAGCAAGACTGATTTCGGATCTCTCTGCCTGGAACCTGGGAACACATCAATTACCCATGCACATGCAGCCCATTCGGAGGACAGATATTACCTCCTGCACTCACCGCAGAGCCGCGCGTCCTCATCCAAGCACAGATGGAGGACAAGGGCGTGGGGTTAATTGATCAAGCAACACCAGTGCCTGTGCAAGGGTTGGCAGAAAATGGCTCATTTCACAGATGCACAGGTTCCTTCCTTGCCAGTCTCCTGTGATTAAACCAGGTCAGTAACGCGCTTCTGAACAAGCACGCCTGAACTTACACGTTCAGGTTCATCTTGTCTCCTCCCAAGTGGTCACCTTGGAATACTCCACATGCTTTTCTCCACTCTGCAAACATTTGTTGAATACCAACCAGACACAAAGTATGGCTCTAGGATGGGGGGCAGGGTACAGTTCAGTGCAACGTAGTCGATTTCAACCAATTAGCACCAACTAGGTACTAAGACTCCACAGTAGACGATTAGAAGGTGGGTCCTATCTTCAGTACATAACAGGCAAACAAAAGGTTATTGATCGGGGGCGGGATGTGAGGAAAGCAGGAAGTTGGGGAGGACAGAGTGCAGGCCATGGAGACAATACCAGATAGAGGGTGCTAAATACTGAAAAAATCATGATGGGTGTCAATTTTCTGTCTTAATCTCAGAAAGGCAAGACGTGTCACAATAATTTCATTTGCTTTAAACCTATCCCAGGTCTCAGCTTACTGACCTGGCAGGAAATTCATATTTGAGGTTCCCTTCTTGCCTCACAGGATCCTGTGAAGGTCTCAAGGGTCTTACACATACACCCAGCTCTGGGTATGTTCAGAGACTGTAGGTCCACACCGTTGCCTTTGTTAGAGCTGTTGTCCAAGCCCTCTTGGTTTCCTCTGGGCTGATACCAATGTTGCCTCCATGGAGTTAGGCTCAGATGTACGGTCAATGCCCAGACCAGAAGCCCCAATGCCTGGGGCCCAACCTCTTTAAAACCCCCTAATAGTCATCTGCTCTGGTTTCCCAGTATTTCCAGAAATTCCCTTCTCTTCTCAGAACCAAACTGCATGTTTGGTCTTCATGATCTCGCTCTCTCCCTCTCTCTTTCTCTCTCTGTCTGATTCTACTTTCTCCCCATCAAAGGTCTCTCCCTCCCTCCCCACCTTGCATTACTCCCTCCCCGACACACACACACAAACATTCACACTCTGGCACTAAGCCTAGGTTTTGAGAAAAACAAAACCAGGGAAGAGACCCCTATTCAGGCAACTTGTGCTTTTAATCTTACAACACAAGCCTCCCTTAGCAAGGAAAGAAGAAAGCCTCTTCACCTTAGAATATGGAATGCAAGAACACAACACAAATTAATGTATTAAGTCATCCCATCTGTCAAAGGAAGCCCCAGAAACAGAAATATTTAGAAAAGAAAATTTTACTTGCAGAGTGCAAGGGAACCAGACTTCTGAAGCACTGGTTCACCAAATACAAACACAGCAATTATTTCCAAGAAAACAATTGCAAAATTATCAAGTTCACCAGGTGCATATTAATCGTGGCATGAAAACAGCAACACTCTCATGTGATAGTCATAATCACAAGGTCCCGATCTGTCTTCAGAGATCATCATAGCAAGAATCAGAGATAAAACTGTCTTTGTCAGCGAGTCCAGGTTTAAGGGAAATATACAAGGATTTGTGATTTGGGAGACTCTGATATGCTAGGTTTGTCTTGGGGTTTAGGAATGTCTATTTGTATCATTTTACTGTCTTTTTCTCCCCTAATATACTGTGTGAGATGCTTAATCATATTGGAATCAGAACAAAGGGATAGCCTTGGTTTCTATACATCAGGTGATTGACAGGGAAAATGCCATGGAAATTCAAACTAGTAAATCAGAGAAAGTCATAAAATATCAGTATGAGACCTGAAAGCCTGGGCAGGCTTTGGGCACATGATGGAGAGAAGGCATAGACACGGGGCCTATTCACCGAGCTGGGAGGCTCACAGTGGAGCCTGGGGGATGTGAGGGGAGGTTGAAAGAGCTGGTTGAAGGCGAGACTGAGGCTCAGAAGGAGGGGGTTTCTCTGAAATCCTAGCTGTCTAGAGCATGCCAAGAACAGCAATCTGTACCAGTGGCCTTGGAATCCTAAAATATTAGCAGACACCAAGGCCATTTCATCCAATTATCTTTCAACATAGATGGGGAAATTGAGGTCAGGGAGCTAGGGTGTGTCCCCACAATATCTTCAGTGATAGATAGCATGTTTAGCCTTCAGGCTGATGGGGAGGTAGGAAAGTGAATTTTTAAAAATAGTTAAAAAGATATTCAGAGTCCAGTGTGAAGAATCAGGCAAGAATCAAGATGTGCAATGCCACTTCCTGTTAACATTTTTGTAAAATCAATTTTTCTAAGGACAAAGACAAGAATGAGAGCAACTTTCTTATGCCATTAACCGCCACTGAAGGCCATTCTCAGTGGACAGTCCAAACACTGAAGAGACTGATTGAAATATGGACACAACCCTCCAAAGGGGCCAATACTCATTTTGGTGGTTACACTCTAGGGTCTTTACTTTCTTCCTGTGTATTGCTTATGTTAATTAAAAATAATAATCCATGCTCACTGTGAAACATCTACACAATAAAGAAGGAAACAGAGTAAAGACTGAAGGCTGCCTTTAATAACTATCCCTGATCTTACTCTTCTCCCTTAAGACAAATAACGTTAGCAATTGAGTGTCTACCTTTCCAGCTGTTTGTACTTATTCATCAATCTGTATGCTTATAAACACATTTAATAAAGGGTTTTTCTACCCAAAGGGTATTATACAACACATTCTTCATCTTTGCCTTCTGTTTTCACTTAGCTTGACATCGCAAACATTTTTTCATGTCATATAGCTTGACCTCATTCTTTGAAACAGCTGCAAATTACATTGTGTGGATGTTCCATAATTGATGTGACTATTCCTTATGAATGCACATTTAGGTTATTTTCAAGTTTCTTATTAATATAAATGGTACCATTTATATTAATAAATAATATAAATAAATATAAATGGCACAATGAACATATATGTGAATATATATACACAAATATATATGTACATATATGAAAATATCCTAAAAAAACAGATTTCTGGAAGTGAAATGCTGATTCCGTAAATATGTGTATTTTATACTCTTGATATCAGCACCGTGTGTGAGAGAGATTCATTGTGTGCCCCTTCCCAAAACAATATATTAATGACATCTTTACAATGTTTGTGGAAGACTATTACATTTCAATTTGTATGTCCTTGTTTATGAGTGAGGCTTTTTATTTGAATCTGTAGTTGTGGTCAATTCAGGTCCTCCGAGAAGCAGATCCAAGATGGAATTATACAAACAAGAGCCTTACTTGGGGGAAATGCCTCTGGAAGGCAAAGAGGGAGGGAACAGGAGGAGGCCAGGAGAGCTCCAGACCAAGAAGCAGGTCTGACGTTTGTGCAAGGAAGAGGGAAGAGACAGGATTGAGTAGGAAAATCCTCAGACCACAGTGTAGTTTTGAGAAAGCCTTGACCAGACCACTGTGGAATTCCCACAAGGTCCTGCTTCCCCATGAGGGGAAAACCTAGAGGAGGCACAGCCTGGCGTGACCTTCACAGTGAATCCAAAGATGCTCTAGCTTGAGGCCATCAGTCAGCTCTTCCCCCACAGGAGTTTCTTTTGAAGAGAGATCTGGGCAGTGCACCTCCATGGCCACCACTGGAATCCAGGGTTTCCTCTAGAAGTTACACGACCACACCTTTCCTTACTAACTCCATCTTTGTTATACATATGCAGAAACCCTTCAGAGATTCGGTGGGTTCACGCCTTGGTTTTCTGTTGTTGTTTCATTTTTATTTTTGCTTTTGTTTTGTTTTGTTTTTGAGACGGAGTCTTGCTCTTGTCACCCAAGATGGAGTGCAATGGCACGATCTCAACCTCACTGCAATGCTCACCACAACCTCCGCCTCCTGGGTTCAAGCAATTCTCCTGCCTCAGGCTCCCGAATAGGTGGGATTACAGGCACCCACCACCATGCTCAGCTAATTTTTTGTGTTTTTAGTAGCGACAGGGTTTCACCATGTTGGCCAAGCTGGTCTCAAACTTCCTGATCTCAGGTGATCCGCCTGCCTCGTCCTCCCAAAGTGCTGCGATTATAGGCATGAGCCACCGCGCCTGGCCCACTCCTTGTTACAGGTGCTGCAAGAATTTTGCTCCAGTTTTTGCTCTCTTTTATCTTTGGTTGTATGTTTCACTATATAGGAGTTTTTTACACTTTACTTTTTTTCCTCTAGTAAAATCTGTTAATTTTTTTCCTTTAAGGCTTTTGTGTCTTACTTAGGAATGCTGTCTTCTTTAAATAGAAAGAAAAAAATGGAAGAAGGGTCCCATTACTTTATCTTACACATTCCCTGGCTGCACAGTACACTACTGATTTAAATTTATTATAAATGATTGTTTTATGCACCAACCAGGCCTTGATTCAATTTGCTTCTCATCATTTTCAGTTTTTGCTATCTAATTATTATGTTTCCTTTTGAAATGAGTGGCTGGCTCTATTGATTCAAGTCAAAGCCCATGATTTCTCCCACAATGTCATCAATGAGTTTGTACAGAAGAAAAAATATCTTTGTGACAGAGGATGTGGGAACGATCTGGCATTTGAGAAAAGACAATGATGCTGCTTTCCCAGTGGGCTGGGCCTGGAGACGTATGAGACCTCAGCCAGTAGCAAGGTGTGGATGGGAAGAAGAGGAGCCCTGAGGAGTCTGTGATCAGAGCACCCACTTCCAACCCCAGAGAACTGAAGAGCCCGTCCCAAGGATGGTGGTCCATTCTGCACACACCTGAGTCGTCTCTATGGCAGCCCCCATTTGGTTTTCTCCATAGCAGCTCTCATAAGCTCTAACTGTTACATTTATGGCTTGGAAGCAGGAGTTTCCTGGCACTTCAGGGCTCAGTCTTAGGCAAGTAGGCATGGGATGTCTGCTGTCCACTTGTCAACATGGAGAGAAAAGGCCCACCCTGCAGGGGACAGGCCAGCCACAGCCAAGCAGGACCTTCTACTACCCCCCACTTTCCTTATTCTACCTTACCCTCCAAGATACTTACTGTCAGCTCCTTCCAGGAGCTGCCTCACAGGGACAGCCCAGCACGTCCCAGGATGCCCTCCACCATGCCCACCCCTTACTTTCTCCTAAACCCCCTCCCAAGACCACAGCAATTAGCCCCAGACAAATATCATTGATCTGGCACTGCCTTCACTCCCATTTTTATGTCAGGATGAATTTGGATTCTGAAGTTGATCTTCTTGTTGTGCAGGTTTTATGAGGGAAAGATTAAATCATCCTCTGATGTGTGCTTCATTAGACTCCAAATCCTTGAAGAGTCATTAAAGCACCTTCTCATTGAAATGCTCTCAATCTCAGCTTGATGGGTATCAGCAGGAAGGATCTCTCCATTATTTGGGAACTAAACTGGCTGGGAAGCTGGGCCCAACATGACCCTGTCACAACCCTGTGAGCCTGGCCCTTCTGTAATTTGTGGCCCCCAAAATCTACTAGTGCAACACCACCAGAGGATGGCTCTGTGCTGGCTTTCCCAGAAAAGCCATTCCTGCCTGTCCTCTGTGGGGATGGGTTGCCCTGAGTCAGCCACGTTCTCACCACGACCCACAGCTGCAAGTCTAATCTGTGAGCTGGGTAGGGCTCAGTCCATGGTCAGGGTTCAGTGTGGGGCCAAGGTCAGGGTTTATTCTAGAACTAGGATCAGAACTCAGTGTGGGTCCAGGATCAGAGATCAATCTGAGACCAGGATTAGGGCTCAGTCTAGACCAGGGTCAAGGCCCAGTCTGGGATGAGGGTCAGAGCTAAGTTATTACCAGAACCAAGGCCAACACAGTCTACATCCAGGATTACACATCTGTCAGTGGCCAGAATCAGGGCCTCAATTATGGCCTAGTTTATGGCCCAACCTTTGGCCAAAGGCTCATTGACCCAGCCCCAGCCTGGCATCAACCCTACGTCAACTTAGGATACCAGGACTTGACACCTTGTCTAAGCACCCCCAGTCTCAAATATTAGCATACCCATTCCCAACCAGGTGGTACCAACAGCCACTGAGAGGCTCAAGCTATTTCAGGTGACAGAAAACAGACAGGAGTAGCTGCAGGTGACAGCCTATATTAGAAATGGGCGGGGGGAAGCTGGGGCAGAATTGGAAGGGTCTAGAAGGCGGCAGAAATCAGGGCTCCATCAGGACCTCAGGGACAGAAATCCAAGACACAGACAAAGGAGACTGCATTATTTCCAACCCTTCCTGGCAAAACTTACCACATATTCATCTTTCTGATTTCAGCAGCAGAAAGAGCCAGAATCTATGAGAAGAGATCCAAGCCAATGCCAAGTTTCCTTCCCATCACTGCAGAAAGTGGGAGGACAGTGAGGTTGTTCTCCTGGACTTGCTGGGTGACCTTTGACAGGTCGCTCTCCCTCCCTGGACTTTAGGGTACACACCTACAAATGGAGGAGTTGGAGTGACTCATCTGCCATGTCCCCTCAGGTTGGCCAACCACAAAGAGAATGGGAAGAGAGTAGCAGCCAGAAGGAAGTGTGTTGAAGGTCACAGGCGAGAGAGAGAGGGTGGCAGGCCCAAAGGCCTGGATTAAGCCCAGTGTGACTGCACACAAAGCGAGGGGACAGATAAGAGGGGAGGGTAGAAGATAGGTAGTGACTGAGCCCACAGGGCCTGGACACAATGGAAGTCATCTGGTTTTTATCCTGTGGGCAATGAAGAACCTTGAAGGATGCTAAGCAGGTGAGGGCACTGCCGTGTCTACATTGTAGAAGGATCTGACTGCTGCCTACAGCACAGATAAGAGAGGACAGGATGGCTGTGAAATTCACTGGGTGGGAAGATTAGAACAGGATTGGTGGCAGAAGATGATGGTAAATGCTGATCTGGACCCGTGGAGTTCAGATGACTATGGGATGTGGGACTACCAAGTGAAGGTGTCCAAGAATGAATTGACAACATGAACCAGGAGTTTGCATGAGCCAACTGGGCCTAGGTTATAGATGAGGGAGTATTCAGCCATTGCCAAGGATAAGGTAGAGGGAGAGAAGAGAGGGGAACCTGGAATGGAATCTTGGGACACTCAACATGTCAGGGGCCACAGAGGAAGGGAAGTCAGCAAGGGAGCCCGATAAGAGAATCACTGGAGAGATGCAGGGAAACAAACCTGAAGAGGTGGCCTACAGAAAATTAGAGCAATAGCAATATTGAATGTGGTCGAGAGCCTAAGGGCATGAGAACTCAAGTCATTCAGTGACTATGGAGGCCATTGCTGACTTTAGAGAGAGTAGTTTCTGAGACCCTTCTTGGGGCAGCAGCCAAACTGAAATGAGTAGGAGAAGGGGTTGAGGAAGTGCGAGTGGAGACAGGAAGTGTAGGCAACTGTTGAGAAAAGTTTTCTGTGAGTGGGATATAGTGGGATCATAGACAGGAAGGCGTGGGATTTCGGGCAGAGGGTGTTCTAAGCAGAGAGAGACTTTGGGGTGTCCTAAGCAGAGAGAGACTCGGACGTGTGCAAATGCTGTGGGGGAGGACCCAGGAGAGAAGAAATTAAAGATACAGGAAAGAGAGCTATTCGGGGAAGGAGTGGGTCATTTAGTGTCCGTCACTTACCATCACACAAAGCACTTTCCATATGCCTTTAATATTTAATTCTCCCAACCTGTCTGTGGTTTCACAGAACTGTGCTCACTTCCTTCACAGCACTCTGGAAATTATTTTAATTATTCTTTGACTTGTTTATTGACTCCCTTTCCCACTAATCACTAAGGTCCATGCAGGGACTTCCCAGCCTCCATCACCTCTGTCTTATCTTGCTTTGTTTTTCATCATGACACTGACACTCCCTGACATTGTATTATTTGTTACTCGCTTTTTGTCTCCTTTCCCCCACAAAAAATGTAAACTCCAGGGGAGATAGGACAAAGTCTGCCTTGTTCTCTATCGTGCCCCCATGCCTAGCACTGTGCACAGCTCATAGTAGGCACACAATAAATATCTGTGGGAAGAAAGAGAGAAAGAGGGAGAGAAAAGAAGGAGGATGAGAGGAGAGAAGAGAGGGAAAGAGAGGGGAGGAAAAAGTAGGAGAGAAAGAGAAAAAGGAAGGAAGAAGGGAGAGAGGGCAAGAAAGACAGAGAAGGAAGAAAGGAGACTGGGCGTGGTGGCTCATGCCTGTAATCCTAGCACTTTGGGAGGCTAGGCAGGCAGATCACTTCAGGTCAGGAGTTCAAGACCAGCCTGGCCAAAATGGTGAAACCCTGTCTCTACTAAAAAATACAAAAACTTAGCCAGGTGTGGTGGTGAGTGCCTGTAATTCCAGCTACTTGGGAGGCGGAGGTATGAGAATCGCTTGAACCCAGGAGGTGGAAGTTTCAGTGAGCTGAGATCCCGCCACTGTACTCTAGCCTGGGCAACAGACCAAGATTCCATCTCAGAAAAAAGGAAAAAGAAAGGAAAGAAGGAAGGAGAGAGATGGGGGAGAAGGAGGAAAGAAAGAGAGAGAGGAGGGAAGGAAGGAACGGAGAGAGAGAATCCTCTCAGAAGAGGTTCTGAAAACCACAACATGCTGTCCAAGTGAAGGACAGGAGGAACCCAGCACATGCCAAGCTTGCAGCACCTGCCACAGGCATAGCTCCAGCTAAACTTCATGACAACTTTCAGAGGTAGGAACTACTGTCCCCTTTTCAGAAATGAAGAAATTGGGCTCCATAGGGGTTTTAAGGACTGTCAGAAATCACATAGCTAGTCTGTGGTGGTGCCAGAGTTGAAAGCCAGTGATAATGGTTTTGTCTTTGTCTGCTTTTCCTAAAACCCTGAGCTCATTTCCTGCACCACAAGCCTCTGGGGATGATCATCAGTCCCTCCCTCCACTTGTCCTCAGGACTGCAGGCCAGGGGCAGGGGCTGACAGAGTCCATCCGGTATTCTAGAACCATCCTCTGGCTGCTGTCCTGCAGAAGGAAGGGGAGCCATTGGTGGGAGAAGGAAGGAGAGTTGTCCCCAGAGAGCTGGTGGCTGGGACTGAGCAGAAGGACATTTGGGAAAGAGATTTGAGAGAGAAGATTGACAGGCCCCGTGCCATGGGATGTGGGGTGGGAAAGAGCAAGGGGCAGGTGAGGGGCTTGCAGGTTTCAGACAGGGGAAAGGGCAGTAAGTAGCGCTGCTGACAGCTGAACACAGAAAATAGAAAGCGCGCATGTGGGAAGGGAGGTGGCTTCCACCTTGGACAAGCCGAGCAAGTGGGGTTGGTGGGACGCCCAGATAGTGGTGTCCAGCGGCAAGCTCTGGGGAGCAGTCCCAGCCGGGGAGAGAGGCCTGGGACAGTCAGTGCGGCCCTGGATCGACTATAGAGGATGCTCTTGCTGAGGGCAGCATACTGAGCACAGGGCTGCGTCAGCCCTTTGGGTCCCGGGAGAGAACAGCAGTCAGAGGGGCAAGCAGTGGGTGTCCCTCTCAGCTATGCGGGGCAGAAGCAAAAGACAAGATGAATGAGCTGCTCTGTGTGTGCACGACAGAATATTTTGCAGCCTCCCTGGATAAACAAGCTGTCATCCACCACCCAACCCTCTGTCAACTGAAGCAGCTTGGGGAAAGATAATGCTGCGGGTTTGGACTCTCTCCTAGGCTGCCAGTGCCCTAATTACTACACAAGCAAAACAAGCCCACAGAGTTGCAGGCAGAGAGGGGCTTGCTGGCCGACTAGGGAGGAGTGCCACTTTCCCAGTCCCAGGGAGGGGTGGAAGACAAGCACTAATGTTTATTGAGCACCTACTGTATACCAGACACTTGGCACATGTCATCTTATTCAACACAGTTTAAGTATTGTCCCCATTTTGCAGATGAGGAAATAGAGGTTCAGAGAGGCCTGATAATGCACTCGGTTAAAGGACTCGCTCCCGGGTCTTCCCACTGCACTTCACTGCCTCCCTGGAAAAGGTCCAGGTTTGGTTTCCTCTCTTCTTTCCCAATCCTGTAGAATCAAATCCAAAGGCGTGTTCACGACTCTGCAGCTCTACTGACTCTTTTTGTTTCTTTCTAAGACGTCTATTTGTAAGAAATAAAACTGTTGGGTTCAGCAGCAGGACAGTAACTATAAAGAAACCTGCCATTAGCAGCACAGACTTTAGCTCCCAGCATTACTGCATATTCAAAGCAGATTTCCAAAACACCATTTGACAATAAACAGTCATTCCAAAAGGACTCCATTTGCCTCTTTCCTCCTGCCCTGCCTCGGGCACGCCTGACCAAGGTCGAAAGAAGAGGAAAGAAGGTGAGAGGAGACTCCAAGGAGCCAGAGGCAGCTGAGAAGGAACTAGGCTGCCCTGCTAGGAGATGGCAGCAGTCCCCCGATTTGGGGGACAGATCAACTGATTCTTCCCACCCCTTCCCCTTCCTGTCCTTCTAGATGGGGAAACTGAGTTTCAGAGAGGAGCAGTGACTGACCAGTGATGGGATTAGATCCCAAGCCTTTTGACTCCCAGCCCACAATGATATTCCAACATAACATGCAGCTTCGTCAGAGGCCAAGAAATCCATTTATAAGGAAATTTTATATGTGCATTTAACTCATATGATTTAATTTTTTTACTTTAAAAAGAATTATAATATATAGCTTTCAATGCAAATGGGAAAAGCCTACACAACTTCATAGAAAGAGAAGGAATATCCAAAAAGTAACAAGAATGTTCCTAGTGCTGTCTTTCATAGTAAATTTGCATGATTGTATACCACACTCCAAACACAATGATCTTTTTCTTAGTCCCTCGAAGCCCCCAGCCTTGTTCCTACCTGAGGACCTTTTCATTTGATATTCCTTCTGCCCAGAACACATTTCTCTAGGCTTACATGGCTGGATTTCTCTTGTCGCTGAGATCTCAACTCAAATGTCACCCCCTCTCAACAGTCTTCCCTGACCACCCTCCTTTAGGTAACCATGTTGTCAATCCCCATAACAATGGGTGTCACCCCTTAGCATGATCACATCCACCTGGATGGCTTAAAATACAGATTGCTGAGCTCCATCCCCCACAGTTTCTAATTTAATAGGCCTGGGGTGGGTCCTGAGAATTTACATTTCTAACAAGATCCAAGGTTGTGCTGATGATATTGGTCCAGGAATCACTTTGAGAGCCACCTCCCTACAACATCACCCTGTTTTATTGTCTTCACAGTGTTTATCACAATCTGAAATTATCTTGGGCGTCTATTCAATTTCTTTATTATGGTCTGCCATTTTTACTGATAGAAACTCCTGAGAGCAGGGTGACTGTCTGTCTTGTTTATTGCAGTTTATCTCCAGGACTCAGAAAAGAACCAGGTATATAATAAATGCTAAATGAGTATTTGTTGAATGAATGAATTAGTGAGTGGGTGAATGGACAGATGGTGGAGGGTTGGCAGAAGAGGGAGGGAGAAAGAGAAATGAATGGATGCATAGGTGATGAGTGGTGGATACATGGGGAATGGGTGGCTGTGGGTGAGTGGATGGATGGATGGATGGATGGATGGATGGATGGATGGATGAACGGATAGATGGATAGATGGGTGGGTGGGTGGATGGATGGATGGATGGATGGATGGATGGATGGATGGACAGATGGGTGGGTAGGTGGGGGGTAGATGGATTGATGGATGGATGGATGGATGGACGGACAGACAGATGGATGGATGGACTGATGGATGGATGGATGGATGGATGGATGGATGGATGGATGGATGGATGGATGGACGGACGGACGGACGGCTGAATGGATGGATGGACGGACGGATGGATGGGTGTGTGGCTGTGTGGATGGGTGCACAATGTGGGTGGGTGGATGGATGAATGGATGCATGAATGTATAGTCATCTCACTCTCTGGATTCCCGCCTCTGTATATGTCATCTTTGTTCCAAGTTGATCTACATGGCCCAATCTCATTTTTGGTTTCCAAAATTTCAACTGATAAAAGCAAGACCCTGAAACATTTTGCCAAGGATCTTGAGGGGCCATGGCCAGGAGACATATATGACAAAATAGCAAATGACATAAAACTGCACACAGGCATACCTGCTCTTAAAGGCCCTTTCAGCTACCCCATCACCCGCAAGTGGTCCCCAGCCTTCTGCTATCTTGAAGTCTCTCCTCCTCCTCCCCTGCTTCATCTTCCTTTTACTTTTCTTTTTCACCTTCTCAAAGATCTAAAAATAATAATCTTTTGCATTTTCCCATGCAGAGCAGCTAAACCATAATTTTTTTTGGCTTGAGGTTCCCAAAAAGACCAGTGCATCCCCTCTGTCTTTAAAAATTCCTGCATCTTTGAGACTCAGGCAAGTCATACCTTCCTCCTCTATCTTTGTTGTAGCCTCCTGGAAGCTATCCCTCATTCAATGAAGTCTCCTGGAAGCTATCTCTCGTTCAATGAAGTCTTCAGTCTTAGTTCAATGATTTCATCCTGAGTGACTGCAGAAGACAGGTCAACTGCTGATAACCAGGTGAGAAGAGGAGGTAAGAGGTCTAATGAGAGTAAGAAAAGCTTTAAATAATTGCTGTGAATGGTAGAGAGGTGAGCTGGCTGGAGAAACACAAGCCCAGCTCTAGAAACTACAGTTGGAGTTGGTGATGAGTAAGTCAAAGAAGAAAGAATCCAAGATGTGAAGAGTTATCCAAATGCTTTCTTCTGTATTCTCTTAGTCACTTTGTTAGCTTCCAATTGCTGCTGTAACAAATTACCATGAATCAGTGGCTAACAAGGCAACAAATGTATTATCTTACACTTCTGGAGGTCAGAAGTCTAAAGTGAGTCAGCATGGCTGAGTTCCTTCTAGGGAGAGCATCTGCTTCCTTGCAGTTTCCAGTTTCTGGAGGATGCCTACATTCCTTGGGTCACAGCCCCTTCCTTCATCGTCAGAGCCAGCAGTGTAGCATCTTCAAAACTCACTCTCTCTCTCTCTGTCTCTCTCTCTTTCCCTCTCTCACACTCACTCACTCACTCACTCTCCCCCACCCCCTACTCCACTCCCTGATCTCTACAGAGCAATATATTTGCAGGTTTCAGGGTTGGAACACGACATCTTTTTGGAGAGTGGGGCACATTATTCTACCAGTCCCCAACTGAGAGAGTCATTTCCTACATTTCAACATCAACTGGAACCACTTCCTCCAAAGTCATTAATCCATGCGTCCCACCATGGTTATGGGGTTTAAACAAGTATCGTGTTTAAGAGAGAAACCTTTAGATTAGCTGTATTAGGCTTAATCTTGAGCAAGTCATTCTACTCCTGAACCTCAGTTTCCTAATCCGGAAGATGAGCTTTAACACTAATAGAACAACTAGCAGTGTTTTATTTGCTATGTGCCAAGCATTGTCTGGATGGCTTGCATATGTCATCTAACTTAAATCTCCCTAGTGCCCTATGAGTACAAATGAGGAAACTGAGTCCCAGGCTGGTTATATAACTGCCTGAGGTTGGGGTTGGTGATGAGTAAGTCAAGGAATAAAGAATCCAAGATGTCCCTGCAACCTCCTCTCCTTCCAGCCTGCATGCCCAAGCATCTCGCTGCAGCCATTCTTCAATCTTATCAGGACCTCCAGACTATCCACCTCTCCTCTTGCTCCCATCCACAAGCCCTGCCTCTCTTCCTTTCCTCCCTTTCTCACTTGGATCCTGTGATCTATCATTACCAAAATGCCTCACGCCTCCATGTCTCCATCACACCTACTGGCAATAACCCAATCTTGGATGGGCTTCCATCTTCCTCCTCCATGCAGGAACTGGGGAAACACTGCTGGACAAAACCACACAACAGTACATGTAAATCTTCAGTGTCCATCACAACTTTACCATGGAGGCATGGGAAGACTGAGAAGCCAATGGAGGGTGTTAAGCTTGGAAGTGACCCCATCAGAATTGTGGAAAGATCACCTGTGAAGCAGGATGGAGAATGGATTGGAGGAAGGAGGCAGGGAGATGAAGGAGTGACCCCCTTCACCCCAGCACCTCACCTTATTCTCTGTGCTCTGTGGTTGTTCACACTTAGCATTGTATTAGTCTGTTTTCACACCGCTGATAAAGACATACCTGAGACTGGGTAATTTATAAAGAAAAAGAGGTTTAATAGACTCACAGTTTCATATGCCTGGGGAGACCTCACAATCATGGCAAAAGGTAAAAGGCATGACTTACATGGTGGCAAGCAAGAGAGAATGAGAACTCAGGAAAGGAGTTTTTCCTTATAAAACCATCAGATCTCGTGAGACTTATTCACTACCACAAGAACAGCATGGAAGAAACTGCCCCCATGATTCAATCATCTCCCACCGGGTCCCTCCCACAACATGTGGGAATCATGGGAGCTACAGTTCAAGATGATATTTGGAGACAGACACAACCAAACCATATCAAGCATCCTCCTCCTTTCCTCCTCTCTAATATTCCTGCAGTTCCTCATACCACTGGTATATGTCTTCCTCCTTGGCTAGATAGGCAAGACGCTTAAACAAAGGATCTAAGTTCAAGTTTAATCTTTTCACTGACAAGTTCTGTTAACATAGACATTTACTTAATCTCTCTGAGCTTCAATATCTTGATGTACTTTTGACACTCAACAGAAAAAAATGCTGTGACTTATACCTGTGATCAACAGTGCTACAACATTTACAAAAAGCACCTTGCAAACTGTGCAGCACCCTATGATCATCACCTGCTATCATTATCCCTAGTTTATAGTCACTTTGAAAGCAGAGTTCAAAACTTACCCGTGTTTGCCTCCATCCCTCTTAAGCCTCACACATTGAAAACACAAATGCCTTGAGGGATAAGGAAACCATTCGGTGTCACACTAACGAACATTTAAAGACAGAGTAAAACAACGCCAAGACTGCCCTTTTAAAGCCTTCTCTTTCCCCTTCCCAAGGTGATCTATGCTCTGGTTTGATTTTTTTCTGCTCTGCTCTAAGCCATGTTCAGAAATTCGTCTGTTTACAAAGAGGTGCCCGCCTCCTGATACCAAGCTCAGAAGACCAAAGAGTGAAGCATTAGAAGGCCCTGGTAAACATGAAGATCTTGAGAATCTGATTTTGATTTATTGAACAGGATAATCCAGTACCATTTTGTTCAGAGAGTTTGGTTAACACTGCTCTTCTGAGGTTGTTATCCCCAATTCCTTGGAGATCCCAGAAGTGGGGCCTCTTCTCAGAGCCATCTGGTCACCCATGTCTCTACAAGTACAGATGGTCCCTGAAAGATGACGGTTCGACTTACAATTTTTTTACTTTACAGTGGTGTGAAAGCAATGTGCATTCAGTAGAAACTGTACTTTACCCCTACAACCATGCTGCTTTTCACGTTCAGTACAGTATTCCATAAACATGTGAGATATTCAACACTTTATTATAAAATGGGTTTTCTGTTAGATGATTTTGCCCAAATGTCAGCTAATGTAAGTGTTCTCAGCATGTTTAAAGTAAGCTAGGCTAAGCTGAGATGTTCAGTAAGTTACGTGTGTTAAATGCATTTGTGACTCACACTATTTTCAACTTACAAAGGGTTTGTTGAGAAGTAAGCCCATTATAAGTGAAGGGACATCTGTACCTCCTTTTCCCATTATGGGCAGAAGCAATTACTACCCAGATCACCCTCGCACATCCAGGCACAAATATTGCCTTGGAATTACTTTTTAATTTTGAGAGACCCTGAAGCACCTAGCCCAGGAGCTGTCACTCTCTGCAATTAAGGGGGGGGGGGGGACTTAAATGGTGCACTGTTTGCCCTGTTGGGGGAAGAAAGAAGCAAACAGGGCTTAATCAATCCCCGCCTCAGGATTAGACCTCAGCAGCTTTGAGGCTTGGACCTACTGAGTGATTCTAGGTCTGGAAAATTTACCTCTGAGTCTCCCAGGCTCACAGCATCACTTGGGAGGGCACTTCAGCTGTTTTTCCCTAGTTAGTTGCCAGAGTGTCCAAAACAGTCATGGGAGGGGTGGGGAAGGTGTTGCACTTGGAGGGGTAGAAAGGTGTTGCATAACGACTCCCAAGAGAGTGGCAAAGGCCATCCTTTCTCATCCCAGGCATCCTAGGAGACCAGGCACCTATTTCTCTGGCAGTATTTTGTGCCATCTCATGCTCTGTGCAACTGGCTTCCCTTCCTGAAATTTAGATCTGGAGCAAAGGGACAAGGAAACCACAAAAATATTGGCGGAAGGGAGGGTCTATCCCATCCCACACTGTTCCTGCTTCCTACCCTTAGAAGCTACCTCGATTCCAACACCTCATTTTCCAGCCCCTACCCATTTGGAAGGCTCTAACAGCATCTATTTTGTGAGAGTTCACTAGAGTTGGTTTCTGAACCTTCTAATCTGGTGTTTGGGGAAAGCAAAACCATATTCTCTGAATTCTCCTCTATGTTTCCCTACGTGTTGGTGAAATAAACATCCAGCAAAGAGGTTGACTCCTTGGACACATTTGCCCCAGATGACATGGGACTGAACTACCTAACTACTTCCCCTTTCCCTCTGCAACACATATGCACCAGTGCACCAGGTGGAGAATAACTACTGTCTGTCCCAGGCCCCCAGGGGCAGGACAGAAATTGCTGATATAGCTGCAACCTCAGTGATCTTGCCTGCCTTAAGAATTTCACTCCTACTATCAACTGTTTAAATAGTGAGCAAGAAAAATGACTCTCAAAGTAAAACGATTTGCCAAAAGCTACTCATGGTCCTTAGCTATCTCCAAAGAAGCAGAGTCAACCCCTGCACCACTGAGATGCATCACAGTAGGGGTTCCTGGAGGATGCAAAATGCAACTGTTATCCACAATTTGGGACCATTATTTCTGCCTGAAGTTCTTTCTATTCATCTCAAGGAGCATCACAACATTCATGTAACTGTGATTAATTTAATATATGTGGAAGTAAATCTACCCAGCTCCCCAGCTCTGTGTTTCTCTTGCCCTGAGAGAGAGCCTACCGTCTTCCTCAATGAACTCAGGGTATAGTCTATCATCCAACAGACAGTCTTCCACTAAGGAGACCCAGGGGTTTCCCAAGGCATTCTGTACAACACTTCTCTGCAGGCAGTGAATTGGTCAGAGTAGGCTAACTGATATTATAGACAACACCCAAAGTCTCAGTGGCATTAACACAAGGAAGTTTGTTTCTCACATTACAGTACAACACAGGTCGGTTGGGGAAGTGGACATTTCTAATCCATACAGTCATTCAGGGACCTAAGTCCTTTCCATCTTGTGGTTCCACTCTCCCCTAAGGACTTGAAGTTCTCTCCATTTTGACAGCAGATGATGAAAGAATAGAATGTTGAGAATTGCATGGGTGATTTTTTATGGTCCACATTGGGAATTGGTCTAATTGCTTCTGCCCACATTTCACTGGTCAGAACTCAGTCACATGATCTCATCTTATTGCTAACAAGTCTGCAAAATGTAGTCTAGCTGCATGCCCATGAGGAAAAGGAATGGGGCTTGGTAAATTAAGGAATACCACTGATCCCTAGCAGTGTGTGGTGGTGGTGGTGTGGGGTCCTATCTTTTCTGGGCTGTGAGCTCTTCAAAAGCAGAAATTGATTTTGTATTTGCCTCTCTGACTGAAGAACACCAGTCTGTGAACCCAGGCTGAATGATCCAGAAGGTATCATCTCACAGGTGGAGCTGAAGTCACAGCTGACCACACTGCCCAACTAGTTGCCAGGCACCTGGCACATACAGGCAGATTTTGACAAAAGCCATCAGCTGGGAGCCTGATAACCACAGCAGAGCCAGAGAGTTTCAGGCACAGACGCAGAGAGAACCTAGAAGAACCCTAGGCCAAGAAAACAGCTTTCTCCCAGAGCACAGAGAGTTCTGGGAAGGGCACCAACCCAGCTTGGACTTAGGGTTTCTAAAGGACTGCCTCACTCATCAGTGTGTTAATTCTCATCACAAAAGAGATCAGGTCTTAACGTACCTACTTTACAGATGTGGAAATAGAGGACCTTTCCCCAAGTCAAACAGCACTAGAACCCAAGTCTCCTAGCTAAGGAACTACGTGAAGCTACAAGACTATTCTCTATGCTGGTCACCCACGAGCGTTCAAGGAAACATCTTTTAGGGACCTTTGGGAACCGGAGAATCCCATACTTCCTCTGGAAGTACTTACTCCGTGCTGTCTCTCACTTTGTGTAACCAGGTGACCAGGTATGCCTGGTAATGAGTTACATCACCCAGATGTGTTTAAGGAATCTGTTTGTTTTCAAAATTGACTTAAATAAGGAATGTTTAAATATGTTTCTTGTTTTTAATGTAGTTCCTTATTTTAAGTCATGTTTAAAAACCAAAAAATCTCACATAAAAATATAAAGCCATGGGCTTTTCTTAAAAAAAAAAAAAAAAAAAAAAAAAAAAAAAAAATCTCAGGAGGCCCAGCTACCCTGAGTCAGATTCCCACAAGGTGACGCTCACCCACAGCTGAGTAGGCACTGTCCCCAGAGACAAGATATGTGTCCTCCAGGTCCCCACAACCCCTACCTTCCTATTTTTCTTCTTTTTGACCCCTGTTATTCATTTAAATCACTCTCTGGCCCTTGTGAGCATTTGAGTTTGTAATCCCTGTCCTATTTATGCTAAAGTCTTTGATCATTTATCCCCTCAATCATTCATCTATACACTCAACACGTGTTTGCTGAGTGGTTCTTCTGGGCCAGGTTTGTGCTGGACAGCAAGGATGAAAACAAGACATGACCTGCCCTCAGAGAGCTCACAGTCTAAAGAGAAACACAAATGAAGAAACATGTCATTGTAAATGTATTAAGTGTTGTGAAACACAGATTTTTAAAAGTTCATACAGACACCATTGGTGCCTGACCCACATCGCCTGGGCACTCAACATTCCCGTGCAAGGAGATAGTTTCCTACTATGAGCACCTACCACTCTACCCTGAGTGTCTCCTGCATGCAAGCTAGAAGCATTGGAGAGTCAATGTCCCCAGAAACAGCCCTCAACCAATGACTAACCAGAGTTGGTAGATAAATATCCCAGCTCCCTCACCCCTCAAGGGGGATAATCATGATACGTGTTTTATGATGTCTACCAGAAGTTCCCCAGTTGCCAATATCAGTAAGCTTCTCAGTAAAGTACTCTGTACTTTCCCTTTCCCTTCCCCATCCCACTTCCCCTCTCTCCTACTGTCCCTGTCTCCAATAACCTCCCCAGTCAACCACTTACATTCACAACCTTGTCTTAGGGTCTGCTTGTAGGGATGCCCGATCTGAGACATGCACCAGTAACCATCTGGGAAGCACAAGCCTTTTAAGTTCATTTAACTTAAATGGAAATGTACTGCCAATTAGGCTGGAACAGGTCAGGGAAGAAATCTAAACAATTCACTAGCTTTCCTTTAAAAAGTAATCATAACAATAATCAGGCTAATGAATGCTACCTGAGCCATTGCAGGGGCCATGCGCTTTAGCACCTGGAGCTGCTGATTGCTCTCTCTTTGGGGTCTGGCTGCACATTAAATCAGATTAATCAGCCCCTTTGCAGAGAGGCCAGGCCCACAGCCATGATGACCTTCCCTTTCAATGAACCCTTGTGATGCTGCTTTTAGAAAGAAGGCAGGCCTGTGAAAATCATGGAGTAGATCAGAACTCAGGAAAAACTTATGTTATTTCATCAATTCTTCTCAACATGCCTTGGAGGGAGACAATATCGGCTTCACTCTCAGGGGATGGGGGTGGCAACAGGGACTCGGAAGAGTCATGTGATTTATCTGAGTTCACATGGTCCAAATCCACCAGACTCTACACCCACACAACTTCCCTGTCACCAGGCTGTGTGTGTCTGTGTTTTCCTGTGTCTGAAGACTGGGATGAGGAGGGAAGGAAAGAGCACTAAGACCTAACCTTGGGTGTTACAGCAGGGGCCGCAGCGCTGGGATTGGCCATTAGCCTGTAGGTTGCTGTTTCCCTCTGGTCCAGAAGGTGACCAGAGAAGAACAGAGGCAAAGTAGGCAGTGACATAGCAGGAAGAGAATCTGGAGCAGAAGAAACAAAGAGGACACCTTTTTCTTTTAGGGGGAGATCATGAGCAAGGGTTCAAGGCAACTCAGAAATGTCTAGGGGTGCCTTATGAAGGATTTACTCTTTTTAAAGAAACTGATGAGGCCAGGTGCAGTGGCTCACACCTGTAATCCCAGCACTTTGGGAGGCTGATGTGGGCAGATCACTTGAGGTTAGGAGTTCGAGACCACCCTGGCCAACATGGCCAAACACTGTCTCTACTAAAAATACAAAAATTAGCTGGGCGTGGTGGTGCATGCCTGTAATCCCAGCTACTCTGGAGGCTGAGGCTCGAGAATCACTTAAACCCGTGAGGTGGAGGTTGCAGTTAGCCAAGATTACACCACTGCACTCCAACCTGGGCTACAAAAGTGAAACTCTGTCTCAGAAAGAAAGAAAGAAAGAGAGAGAGAAAGAAAGAGAGAGAGAGGGGAGGGGAGGGGAGGGGAGGAAAGGAAAAGGGGAAGGGAAGGGAAGGAAAGGAAAGGAAAGAAAAGGGAAAAGGAGAAAGGAAAGGAAAGAAACTGATGAAAGTTCATGTGCTAATATATGGATATACATAGAAAATGAAGTATCTTTGGGTAATAATCTCATTATGTTGTCACAGGCAGGTGAGGCCAAAAATATAGGGTTCTGCTTTCATGAGTGTATGTAAAGACTAGGTAGCAACGTACATAAAGGGCCAGCACCAGGCCGGGTACTTCAGATTGGCTCCATAAATGTTCACTCCTTCTCACCCCTTTCCCAATTCTAGCAAATTAGAAGCTCCCCAGCCTGATTTTTCAGTGCTAATGTCTGCCTTCCAGAATCCCATACTGCCTGCTTCTATCAAGAAGCCATAGCAATATTTCCAACCCATCAACACTTAGCACACGAGGCCAATTTGCCCAATACACTATTTATTTTCCAGGCTACAATCTTTATGATGCATATTCCTGAGGCAGTTAATTTGCTCTTGAATACATCTCTTTGTGTATTGGTTACCCATTTCATTAGCTGTGATATTGAGACCGGCTGGGACATGAGGGGGATTTTTTTCACAGAGTGAAAGAAGGTTTTTAATAAGCCCCATCATCGCTGGCTTTATGGTGCCATTTGATGAGCAACAAATGTATTCATTTGGCAGCTGCATTCCTTAATCAGGTATTCACTGAGTAACAGCATATATAAATATGGAAAAACACAGAATTTAGGGAGCTGAGTGCAATCATTTTCCACAGGGATTGGAGCATTGTCTGTATTCATCATCAGTTTTCAGGCAAGGGCCTCTCCTTGCCGTATATGGTATTCTGTACAGCATGCGGTACCCAGATATGACTCACTACCATCTATCAGGAGCACCTCTCCTCCACCTGAGGGGCCAGGCCCTCTACAAGATGCTGTCCTCTCTTCCACATCAAACAAGGCCCCAGCATCTTGACTTCTTTGGCCAATGGTACTAAACCTTTCCTGTGGCTCCCATCTCTTTTGCCCTTAAAATGTCCCCCAGAAAAAAAAATTACTAAACTAGGTTAGCTGTTAAACATAAAATGTATCCTAATGATTAGAGCAAGAAATACACTTTCAGTTTCTTAATTTCTCAAATTATTAAAAATTAAAAATACGCAACTCTTTCAAAGTTTGCTGACTCAGTCTCCAGCTTTTGTTCAGTCACACTTAAGAAGTAAGACACTACTGCCTGGAGTGGTGGCTCACACTTGTAATCCCAGCACTTTGGGAGGCCAAGGCAGGAGATCATTTGAGGCCAGGGGTTTGGGATCAGCCTGGACAACATGATGAAACCCCGTCTCTACAAAAAGTACAAGAATTAGCCAGGCATGCTGGCAAACACCTGTAATCCCAGCTACTTGGGAAACTGAGGCATGAGAATTACTTGAACCCAGGAGGCGGAGGCCGCAGTGAGCTGAAATCATGCCACTACACTCCAGCCTGGGAGACAGAATGAGACTGTCTCAAAAAAAAAAAAAAGAAAAAGAAAAAGAAAGAAGTCGCTTTAATAAATAGTCAAATTAGTGTCACTACTTGCATTTAAGTGGCTTCCAAACTTAGACATAATGTTTAAAATGTCAAAAAGATTTTATCACAAAGTACCTTATGGTTGCAAATGGTACAATGATTCACCAGTTATGGAACAGAGTTGAGCAGATCAGGAAATCAGTCTTCCGCCTGGGTTCAACCATTGCCTTGTCATTTAAGGAGATTCATAAACCAAGTGAAAAGGAAATGGATTAGAAAACCACATTTTTCTGGTTTTAAAATGAGTAAGCAAATCTATTTCTTTTTCTTCTCTGAAACTTACTAGAAACATGGAAAAGGGGGAACAATAGCAGATATTTCATTCTTGTTAAATTAAGAAGCACCTTAACTTATTTGCTTTATAAAAAGAGAGCTGTAGCTATAAATAGTATTAAAAATAATGTAATAATGGCCCCCAAACCCCATCCTCAGCATATGGAAGGTGGTCAAACACAGTCAACAACTGGACCAGGGAAGAAAAGACACCTGCTGATGAAGGGCAGGTGAGCCCCAAACTTGGGGCTTAGCTTGAGAAGGTCCTTGGCTTCACCCAGTAAAGAATTCAAGGGTGAGCTGGTGGTGTTTTACAGCAATATTTTATTGAATAGTACTGCTCCTTGTAAAGCAGGGCTAACACTAGGCAGTGCTCCCAGAGTTGGAAATATATGGGCTCTTGACAACTGTATTTATACTCACTTATTCCTACTTTCAGTTACACGCAAATTGAGGGGTGGGTTATTTAGAACTTTCTAGGAAAGGGCAGTAACTTCTGAGTCACTGCCATGGAAAGGGGTGGTAACTACTAGGTTGTTGCCATGGCATTTGTAAACTGTGATGATGCTGCTCATTAGTATGCTGTCCCATGCTAATGAGCAATGAGGGTGGCCAGGGATTGCCCTCCTCACCATCTGCTGGTTTCTGCCAGTTTCTTCACTTTATCCTGTCCAGATCAGATCCTGTTTTGGTCAGCAGGGTTATGACCAGAAAAGAAGTCCAGCCAGTCTCCTACTTCACTGCCACAGCCAATCTCAGGCAGATCTAGCAGAACACAGCACTCTCCAAAATGGCATGCATACCTTGGGGGAAAACCAGTGACCTCCTGTTTGAACTAGTAAGATTGCAATGAGCAGAATGTCTTTGAAGAGTTTCCTAAAACCTGATCAACACCAGGAAAGGGCAGAACAAGCAAGTCTGAATAAGGAAATAAGCAGACAATTTCACAAGAACCAGGAGAGAGAAATTCTGAGTAATAAACATTCCTATCATTTCTGAAGGGAAGTAAAAGCTAAGACACACACATACACACACACACACACACACACACACACACACGTACATGTATGTTCAAACATCCAACCCTGTCTCATTTGGAATCACACTGTGGGCCAGAAGGAGATCTTTCTAGCCTGCCTCATGGCATACCTCTGACTCCTGTTCCATATAGTTCTTCCAAAAATAGCATCTAATCTAAACTGCTCTCAGGAATTATCACACAGGAAATTGCAACAATATATGAAAACACTGACAGAAACAAGGAGGACAGGAATGCAAAATAATAGGTTGAAGAATGCATACTAAAAAATGTGTAACACCAAGCAGATAAAAGGTAACCAAATAGTTTCCTGTGGACTCAGGGAACATAGAGAAAAAAGGTATCTCCATGAATCAAGAGATTAAAGCAGAGAGACAAGGGCTCACAGAAAAAGTAATAAGACTACAGGCAGAGATGAAAAATTATCTCCAAAGCTTGGGAAGATGAAAAAATAATTGCAGAAATAAAAGTTGTTTTGGGAGAAAGAAAAGAAAGAGATATACTGAAAACACAGTCAGTGAATTGTCAGCCTTGAGAAAATTGAGCAAAATGAAAAGTAAATAAAGAATTTAAAGATATCAGAGATAAAATGGATATGGAAGAGAGACAAAGGAGATTCAACAAACACATAATCGGTGTCCCTGAAAAAGATAAAATAGAATCTAAATTTTTCAAAGATACTATTCAAGAAAACTTTCCTAAATAACAAAAACCTTAAATCTATAGCTTAGAAGAATATACTGTGTCCCAGGAAGAAAATAAAACAGATGAATCTACACTGAGACATAAATTAATAAAGTTACTGGACTAAACATTTTTAGGAAAATAATTTCAACAGACATACAGAAAAAAAATTTTAATACCAAGTAATCTGTAGGTTCAAAAAATTTGGTTTAGCCTCTGACTTTTCCATAACAATTTTTAAAACTAGAACACAGTAGGCAATATCTACAAAGTCTTCAGGAAAAGAAAAGGTGATCAAGGATTTATAACCTAGCAAAATGTCAGTTAAGTTTAAAGATAGCTAGTATTGTTTAACATGCAAGGGAATATCATTCCCATTAGCATTTCTTGAAGAAATTACCCGAGGAGAATTTTAAATCTTCCAAGAGTTGAATGAAAAAGTTATGTTAATACAACTTATGGTGAGCCCTTAAAATGCTTAAAGGTAGAACAAAGGCTAAAGAACCATGGAGAGATACAGAACAAAACAGAAAATGCTATAGGGCATAACAGTATAAAAATGATAACCTAAGTAATAAAAGTCAGGTGGGAAAAAGGGAAAGAAGGCAGGTATTTGTGTAAGCACACTGAATTCCTAGTTTTTCTTAATGGGGATGGCAGGGGTCACAATGTATTGTTCAAAGCTAATAAATCAATTAATTGAAGAATAATTGTATTAAAAGTTCTAAGAGAATTAAGAATAAAAATATGATCAATAGGCTGGGCACGGTGGCTCATGCCTGTAACCCCAGCACTTTGGGAGGCTGAGGCAGGCAGATCACGAGGTCAGAAGATCAAGACCATCCTAGCCAACATGGTGAAACCCCGTCTCTACTAAAAATACAAAAATTGGCTGGTTGTGGTGGTACGCACCTGTAGTTCCAGCTACTCAGGGGGCTGAGGCAGGAGAATCACTTGAACCCAGGAGGTGGAGGCTGCAGTGAGCTGAAATCACACCACCGCACTCCAGCCTGGGCAACAGAGTGAGACTCTGTCTCAAAAAATATATATATGATCGATAAAAATAAAGTGTTATAGATGAAGGAAGAGAGGTGACAGAAGGTACATAGTAAGTGTTCAGTAAATGTTATGTGTTTCTTAATTGTTCACACTGGGGTGTAAATACATACCATCTAGGGCAGAGATACTAGTTTCCCTCCAATATTCATTATCTCCTCCTTTTAAGTAGTAGAATCCCAACTTTCCCAGAAAAACGGCTGCTTTTCCCCGGCTCCCTTGCAACTAGGAATGGTCATGTGACTAGGTTCTGGCCAATGGGATACGAGCCAACTAAATGTGTCCATCATCTGGGAAAGCCCTTCTCTTCCTCTTTTCCCACTGATACATAGTGAGGCCGCTTGGATCACCCAGATGAAAACAATATCCTAGAGACGGAAGAACAGCAAGATAGAAAGAATTGCCCTACCACTTTGACTTTCATATAAGAGCAAAATCACTGTCTTATATAGCAGCAGTCCCCAACCTTTTTGGCACCAGGGACTGGTTTCACGGAAAAAAAATTTTCCATGGATGCAGGGGTGGAGATATTGTTCTGGGGAGATTCAAGCACATTACATGTATTATGCACTTCCTTTTTTTTTTTTTTTGAGGCAAAGTCTTGCTCTGACTGACTCTGCTGACACCCAGGCTGACAGTGCAGTGGCACAATCTTAGCTCACTGCAACCTCCGTCTCCCAAGTTCAAAGATTCTCATGCCTCAGTCACCTAGGTAGCTGGGATTACAGGCACACACCACCACGCCTGGCTAATTTTTTTTACTTTTAGTAGAGATGGGGTGGGATTCACCATGTCGGCCAGGGTAGTCTCGAACTCCTGGCCTCAAGAGATCCACCAAACTCAGCCTCCCTAAGTGCTGAGATTACAGGCATAAACCACCATGTCCACACAATTTCTATGATTATTACATTGTAATATATAATGATATAATTATACAACTCACCATAATGTAGAATCAGTGGGAGCCTGGAGCTTGTTTTCGTGCAACTAGACAGGAGACAGTGACAGATCATCAGGCATTAGATTCTCATAAGGAGCGTACAACCTAGATCCCTCACTTGCACGGTTCACAATAGGACTCACACTCCTATAAGAACCTAACGCTCCCACTGATGTGACAGGAGACAGAGCTCAGGTGGTAATGCGAGCAATGGAGAGTGGCTATAAATACAGAAGCCTCGCATGCGCACCTACTGCTCACCTCCTGCTATGCGGCCCAGTTCCTAACAGGCTATGGGTACCCTGGGGGTCCAGGGCTGAGACCCTGTATTATATGAGACATGTATTTTGAGCCTCCATCACATACCAATGAACCTACAGTATAACTTAACTAAATTCCATCTTAAAAAGAATAATGCATTACATACTTAAAATCAAATATTATTTAGCCATAAAGAGAATGAAATTCTGATGTGTCCATGGATGAATCTTTAAAACATTATGCTAACTGAAGTCAGATGCAAAAGGACAAACATTGTATGATTCCTTTCACATGAGGTGGCTAGAATAGGCAAATTTGGAGACAGGAAGTAGAATGGTGGTTGCCAAGGGCTGGTGGGAGGGGGAGCTATTGTTTAATGGGTGCAGAGTTTCCGTTTAGGATGATGAAAAGGTTCCGGAAATAATGGCGATGGTTAAACAACATTGTAAATGTACTTAACGCCACTGAATTGTACTCTTAAAAATAGTTAACGTGATACATTTTATGTCATGTATATTTTACCACAATAAAAAAGTCAGGGAAAAAATAAAACAGGAAAGAATAGTCAGGAAAATTCTTTTTAAGAAGAGTCGCAGGGAAAGACAGCTATGCTGTCTAATACGGTAGCCAGGAGCCTACCCCTGTGGTGCTGCCCTGTCCCGTACAGAACCTCTAGTCATTAGGTGGCTATTTACATTTAAATTTAAACCAATTAAAATTAAATGAAATTTAAAGTTCAGTTTCACAATCTCACTGTCCTCACTCATTTCAAGTGCTCAGTGGTCACACTGGACAGCAGATACAGAACATTTCCATCATTACATGAAGTTCTGTCCAGCGGCACTTGTCTAGAGCAATCTCCTTCCTGAATTTTAGACTCATACAGCCAGCTGTCCATCTGTGTGTGTTACAGGCACTCCAAAACAAACTCAAGCACTTCTCCTTCAGTTCCTACCCCCAAAATTCCTTTCTCCTTCTTTGGCATTTTCTCTGTATGTAAACAGTATCATCTGGCCAGGCGCAGTGGCTCAGCCTGTAATCCCAGCACTTTGGGAGGCCAAGGCAGGCAGATCACCTGAGGTCAGGAGTTCCAGACCAGCCTGGCCAATATGGTGAAACCCCGTCTCTACTAAAAATATTAAAAAATTAGCCATGCATGGTGGTGCGTTCCTGTAATCCCAGCTACTTGGGAGGCTAAAACAGGAGAACCTCTTGAACCTGGGAGGTGGAGGTTGCAGTGAGCTGAGATTGTGCCACTGCCCTCCAACCTGGGCGACAAAGTAAGACTCTATCTCTCAAAAAAAAAAAAAAAAAGGTATCTTCATGCTGGTTGTTCAGATCAGAATCTTTTACATGTCTCCTCTCTCTTTCCCCCAACGTCTAATCAACTACTAAATCCTACTAATTCTAAAATCTGTCTGTGGTTCTGTGGCCTCTTCTCTGCCTTCACTGTCACCTGGGTGTCCACACAGTCTCCTAACTGGTCCTCCACATCCTTTCTTGCCTTTTACAAACAGCCTTTTCTGCACACAGAAGCCAGGGAAATGTTTCAAAAACACTGATCAGAATGTGTCAGTCTGTGCTAAAAATCCTTCATGGGCTTCCTGTTGACCTTAAGACAAAGTCCAAAATCTTTTCTTTCCACAGCCCTGCATGCTGTGCCTCTGCTGCCCACCTCCCTGCCCACTGCCCTATCCCCTTTACAGGCAGTACCCCAGCCATAGTGAGGGCAGCAAAGTTCCTCCTCCAGGAATACTCTTCAGCGCTCTATCCCCCATTGCCTGGCTAACTCCTAGTCTAGGTCACCACCCCCAAACGGCTTCCATAGGAAGGAGGGGGGTACTTTAAGGCACCAAAGATGCAATCAAACCCCTAAAAACTCCAGTCAGGCCTGCAATGCATCCCTCCTCCACTTACTGCTGCTCGAACAGTGAAATCTGTTAGACCGACCACAAACGAAGTTGAAGGCTGGGGTGTGTGTGTGTGTGTGTGTGTGTGTGTGTGTGTGCACGCGTGCGCGCACATGCGCAGGACTTCCATTGATAGAGAAAGTGTAACCACCCAGCTATACTGTCAGGGCAGGAATCATGTCTGCTTGCTGCTGTATCCCCAGTTCCTAGAGCCATGCCTGGAACACCTGGATCCTCAGTGCATGTTAAAGAAAGGATTAGTCAATCAAGGGGCTTCTTCTCTGCCCAGTTACTTCTAAGCTGTAAGTGAAAACTCTCAGATGCACCAGCAGACCAGGAGACCT
Organism: Macaca nemestrina; assembly: GCF_043159975.1. Lineage (NCBI taxonomy): Eukaryota > Metazoa > Chordata > Mammalia > Primates > Cercopithecidae > Macaca > Macaca nemestrina. Next base: position 21,523,122 of record NC_092139.1, on the reverse strand, counting down.
CCCCGACTTCTCCGGCCAACAGTGGTCTTTCTGAGACAATATCGCCACTCTCCAACCCCCGAGGGGAGAAGATGGGCAAAGAAAGGAGAATGGCAAAGGAGAAAACAGCAGATGGAGGAACCCTATTCCAGCTGCTGGCAGCAATGAACAAGGAAAACCAATCTCAGTTTGGAAAGGGGAATGTTTGTAGGGACTTGGCCAGGATTATAATGAAAGGAGAAAATTCATTAAATGTTATGAAAATAACACAATATTTTTCTCATATCTGGAACTGCCTGAACCTTTCTCATTATAGTCAAAACATCAAAACAAGCCCTGGATCTGTAAGAGGCAGGATAGGACCTCTAATCTGTAGAGAGCTGGGAGGCCCAAGGCCATGGCCAAAGGAACACAATGAACTCAGGTGCGGATGGTCTTATTCAGGAAGCAGTGTACTTGGGCCAGAGCCCGGGCAACCGGAGATAAGACTGCAGGTGAGTAGCAGCTCTGGGAGCCTAGGTATGTGGTCCTTGCTCAAAGGAGTAGATGGGTAGGAATCAGGAGATACCCATGCAGAGTGACAGACCAATAGCCAACAGCCCATCTCTTCCAAGGAGACCTCCCTGATGTCCTCTGCATAGTAAGGATGGAGGTACTTTTAGGCACAAAAGCTGCAACTGAACCCCTAAAAATTCCAGTCAAGGGCCCCTGGCCTGGTGAAAAGTGACACTTCTCTGATAAATGTTTGCAGCTCTCAGGGAATTAACTGGCAGTGCTGGAGGGGAGCAGGAGAGCTGGTAGGAGAGCTGGTAGCAAGTGTTCCTCCCCAGACTCCCACATCCCTACAGTTAGCTCTAGAGTGGCCCTCCCAGCCATCTCAAACACTGAGAGCTTCTTACTGGCAGGAACCACATCTCATAGGATGCACAAAGTGGAATGGAAAGGGAAGGGTCTGCCATTTAGGTAGGTTGTTTGGAGAGGAAAAAAGTGACTCTGCAATCAAAAAAGAGAGCCTAGAGTTTTGCTACTCAAAGATTTGCTATTTCATAGACCAGCAGCATCAGCATCACCTGGAGCCATATTACAAAGGCAGCACCTCGGGCTCCACCCAGACCTTCTGCATCAGAGTCCACATGTTAACAAGCTCCCCAGGTGATTCGCATGTTCATTATAATTTGAGAAGCAACAGGTTAGAGAGCTGAACTTAGGTCTTTGGGACTCCAAACGCATACATCTTTGAACACTCGCATTTCCATGGTGCTTTGAAAATCATACAGCCCGCTGGCATGTTTTCTTTTTATGCTTCCCCAGCCTGAATAGACTTGAGCAAGGTAGGAAGACAAATAGGAAGATAATATTGTGAAAGAAACTAGAACTCATTAATAGAGTGTCTACTCCAAGCCAATCACAATGCTGGAAGCCGTCCCGTGTATTCTCTTATTAAGTCATCAAAGCAAGTGCTGAAGTCAGGAGAATAGGCACCATTTTCCAGATGGAGAGAGGCTGAGAATGGTTCAGTAACTTTACCAAGTTCGTGCAGTTAGGTCTGGTTTAGCTGCAAGAAACAGAGACCTCATGCTAACTCAAGCAAAAAGGTGGTTTTAAAGATTACCCAGAATCCTAGGATAGGAAACACAAGAAGACCAAATCATAGGAGCCTGAAAGTGGACAGCACCTGTCTGTTTCTTGCCCTGAGATGGGGATTCTTCTGCAAGTAATTTACACATGGAGGCTCTCAGGAGGAAGGGAGGGAGGGAAACAGGACAAGGAAAGGGAAAGAAGCCAAGCTAGGATGTCATCCCGGGTGCAGAACAACTTCATCCTGATGCCACAGGGAGCTCAGGTACAAATGGCACCACAGAGTTGGTCCCCTCTTGAGATAAGGAGGCTGGTCTTTTGTGCCCCATGTCAGCCAGTCACTGGCAGCGGCTTGCTGGGGGAGGTTGAACCCACCAACCTGGCCTGAATGCCATTAGGCCAAGGATTTCTATGGACAAGGGACAACTATAAGGCATTAGTGGTCCACATTCACAGCAGCCTGAGGGATGGGGCACCTGCCCAGTGAAAAGAAGGTGCACTGGCAGTGCACATGTGTGCATGCATGTGTGTGTGTATATGCATGTGTGCATGTGTGTGTACATGTATGTGTATGTGTATGCTGTGTGCATGTGTGTACGCATGCAGGTATGTGTGCATGTGTACGTGTGTACATATGTACTCATGTGTGCATGTGTGTACATGTATGTACATGTGTGTGCCTGTGTGCATATGCGTGTGTGTGTGTGTTTCTGTCGCCCAGGGACAACCTCTACTCTAGCATGAGGCATCTCTGTATCTCCTATGCCCGGCTCCATTCTCCTCACCTGTGAAGGCAGTCCTCCTTCCCCTACACTGTCCTCTTCTGCCTTCTAACTCGTGTGCACACGTCTTAAGACAACCAGTCCAGCCCACCAAGGCCTCTTGACCAAAAGGTTTCGGCTCCCCATCCTCATTAAGTCTGTTAGCCAAATTCCTGAGTGAGAAATCCAATTAGCCACACCAGTCACGGGTCCCAGCCAACAGACAGAGGCACCCTGAAGTCACATGTCCACTCCAGCCATCAGCTGAGGCTTCGAATACATAATGAAACACAACCAAGAGAACTGGGGAATAAGCCTATTCTTCGAAAAACTTCAAGTGAAACAGGCTGTGATGGAAATTTCTAGTTCTGCTCATTGGTTGGAATTCAAACTAACATTTCTCTGGCAGCAAAGTTGTGTTCCTTCCTCATTACTTCCCCTTCTTAGTGTAATTGTTCACAACAAAACTCTGCCTGGGTTCAAATCCCAGCTGTACCACTAGCTGCTCATAAAACCTCAGACAAGTTATTTAACTTCTCTATGCCTCAGTTTCCTCATCTGGGAGTTAATATTAATTCCTGCCTCGTAGGGTTGTTAGGAGGATTAAATGAGTTAGTATTTGTAAAGCACTTAGAATAATGCCTAGTGCATAGTAAGCATAACAGAAGTCACTGCTAAATAAATGGATACAATAAATGCATTTTTCCAGCTCTCAGCAGGAAGGCAGAGATGAACAGGGGTAGCCCTATGGAATGGAAGCTGACCAGCGCTCCAGAGACTATTGACACATTGAGCTGTCTGGGATGGAGCCCTGGGAGACAGACAGCAATGTTACTAATGTGGCCTGGGCAAGAAAGATGCTGCTGTTCCCTTTCAGGAACTCGGCTCCATGACAACTTGAGCTGGCTGGGTCAGCATGGATGTCAAAGCTCATGAGAATCCCTGGGAATAATAGCGACCAATATTTCTAGCATTCTGCTGTAGATATTATAGGTGATTTTTATGGGTTGAAATGTGTACCCTCCCCCCCAAAATTTTCTACTCAGAGATTTGCTATTTCATGGGCCAGCAGCAGCAGCATAACCTAGAGCTGATGTTGAAGATGGACCCCCCTCAGAATGTGACTATATTTGTAGACAGGGTCTTTGCAGGGGTAATCAAGTTAAAATGAGGCCATTAGGGTGGGCCCTAACCCAGTATGACTGGTGCCATTTTTTAAAAAGGGAAATTTAGATACGGAGACACATAAAAGGAAAATGGGCCGGGCGCGGTGGCCCATGCCTGTAATTCCAGCACTTTGGGAGGCTGAGGCGGGCAGGTCACCTGAGGTCAGGAGTTCGAGACCAGCCTGTCCAACATAGTGAAACCCCATCTCTACTAAAAATATAAAAATTAGCCAGGTGTGGTGGCACATGCCTGTAATTCCAGCTACTCAGGAGGCTGGGGTAGGAGAATCACTTGAACCTGGGAGGCAGAAGTTGCAGTGAGCTGAGATCGCACCACCGCACTACAGCCTGGGTGACACAGCCAGACTCCATCTCAAAAAAAAAAAAAAGAGGAAAATGGTGTAAACGCTGGGAAAAGATGGCCATCTACAAGCGGAGGAGAGAGGCTTAGACAGATTTTCCCAGCATGGCTCTCAGAAGGAACCAACCCTGCCAATACCTTGATCTCAGACTTCTAGCACCTGGTACTGAGAAAACACATTTCTGTTGTTTAAGCCACCAGTTTGTGGTACTTCATTAGGCAGCCCTAGCAAATGAATACAGTGCCTTAGTCTGCACCAGGTACCATGCTGCTCAGTTCACAGGCCTTAGCTCAATTATCCTCCCTCTCATCCTGTGAGGTAGAGGTTGTGCTGTCCCACTTCACAGAAAACTCAAGCACAGAGCCAGTAAGTACCATCTACAATCACACAGTTAGAAAAGTGCAGTTCTGGACCCTGGGCCATCATTGAACTGAACGATACCTGGCACACAGGAAGTACTCATGTGGCATGTGGGAAGCCCTCACCTGACACATGGGAAGCCCTCAGCCAGCACATGGGAAGCCTTCACCTGACATGCGGGAAACCCTCACCTGACCCATGGGAAACAGTCACCGAGCACGAGGGAAGCCCTCACCTGGTCATGCTGCTGCCACTCCTCCGTTCTACCTCCCTCTTGAGACCAAAGGCCTCGCTAACAACCAGTCCATCACAGCTTTGAGAAGGAGTCAAACTGCCCCACTCTGGGGAATATCAGGTAAGAAGCCAGGCCCCAGGGAGAAGCAGGGCTTGCCTAAACCCTCACCGTCTCAGGCTCCAAGAAGCAGAAGGACCTAGAATTGTTGTAGGAGTTATTAAGAAATTATTTTAGGCAGATAGAAAGGAAAAGGAGTCCTTGGGAAGTTTTCATTTTTTAAAGCATCTCTGGAAAAGTTTCTGGTAAAGTCCTGGCTCTTAGAGCCAGTCCGGCAACCTTTCATATGCAAATATAGGCCACTAGAAACTGGGTCCACCCAACATGGCGACTCCAGCGGCCTTCTTGCCCTTGCCTCACATGTTCTTGGCAGCATGGCTGCCCCCACATATCCCCACATGTGTAGAACACGGTGCCTGGCATTTGCATATTGAAAGGCTAGGGTGGAAGGGCCAGCTTTTTCTCGGGCTACGTGAATGACATGCCTTGTCAAACCAATGCCTTGAACCCTATGCAAATCAGACACCGCCTCCTCCAGACTCTGCATATATACCTGGCTGGTTTCCATGGCAGGTTCTGTGGCAGGTGGGTACCTCCTTTTCTGTCTTTGGACCCCCCACCACCAACCTCCCGTCTCTGTACGCAGGAGCCTCTTCCTTCTGCCATCTCTTCTTTTCTTTCTTGCCTATTAAATTTTCTGCTCCTTAAAACCACTGCATGGGTGTCCATGTCATTTTATCTAAACTGGTGTGAGGACCAAGAACCCTGGTGTTCTCCACTCATCGAAGCTGTATGAGAATCATGGCCTCTTTGAGTACTTCCTATTTCCTGTCTCCTGCGCTGTCCTCTGGCACCCATTCTTTGTTGAACAGCCCTTCTTTCCCCATCTTGAAGCAAGAATCTCTCCTTCCTGAGAGAACCAGAGACCTACTCTTAATTATCCTAAGGGAGGAGACCACCCCTCATATTGTCTTACACCCAATTTCTGCCTCCAAAGAAAGAAGAAGTAAACACTAAAAGGCTGAAGTGAAATCCACAGGCAGACAGCCCGGCGCCATACCCTGCGCCTGGTAGTTAAAGATCGACCCCGACCTAATTGTTTCTGTTATCTATAGATTACAGACATTGTATAGAAATGCACTGTGAAAATGCATATCTTGTTTTGTTCCGATCTAATTACCCATGCATGTAGCCCCCAGTCATGTACCCCCTGCTTGCTCAATCAGTCGCGACCCCCTCACATGCACCCCCTTAGAGTTGTGAGCCCTTAAAAGGGACAGGAATTGCCCACTTGGGGAGCTCGGCTCTTGAGACTGAAGTCTTGCCAACACCCCCGGCCGAATAAACCCCTTCCTTCTGTAACTCGGTGTCTGAGGAGTTTTGTCTGCCACTTGTCCTGCTACAATCCCCTTGAACTGGCAGCCACGTCTGAGGCTTTTCTTCCTACTGGAAAACTGCCTTGCATCAAACTAAAATAAACTCACTCACAGCCCCCACTGGGCTTTTACATCTGAGCCACAGACCCGACGATGTTATTACTTTGCATGAGAACCAAAAGATCCACCAACAAAAGGGGCCCAGCAGAGAAACATCCGAGAAGATAGACGGCTGCCAGCCCACAAGAGGCACTGCTTTCTCTCCTAAATTACTTCTTTTTAATGTATAAATGGTGAGGTTTTTCTTATTACTGGGGTGAAAATGTTAATTTGTAAAAAAAAATGGGAATTTTTTTCACAATAAAAGCAAGAAGAAATTGGAGTCATCCACAAACCCAACTCTCAAAGATAACCACTGTTTTTATAGAAAAGGAATTCTATTTATGAGTGCACACAGACATGTAAAACTGGTCCTGTTTTTTCTAAGTATGTTGTAAAAATGTTTCTGTGCTGAATCAAAGACTGCTATTTGTGCTCATTTGCTATTTAGTAACAGAACCCATCAAAGTGTTTTATGATTGTCCACAATTCTTTTTAAAAACCCTACTTCACAGCCTCCTTTCCATCTAGATGGAGCCATGTGACCAAGTTCTCGCCAGCGGAAGGGATGGGAGTACTGCACTGAAGGAAAGGGATATGCCACCATTGCCCACTCTTGCTATTTCCAGCTAAAGGGAGTGAAGACAAACTGTGGACTGTCTTGGATCATGTTCTACAAGATAACAGGACAGAAGAAGACTGATAACAAGCTAGATAGACGGATAACAAAACAGACTGATAACGAGACGGAGGGCTGATATGACAAAATAGACTGTTAACAAGATAGAAGGCAGAGGAACAAAATATAAAGAGAATGGGCCCCTGAGTGACCTCATGGAGCAGAGGTACTACAAGCCCTGGGCTGACCATCTGCAAACTATGAATGAGGAAGAAACTCCCATTTTCTTTGCTTCATTACAAATTGGGTCTTCTTAATAGTAGCTGAATCTATATCCTAATACATGTCTCCAGGTCCCCCTCTACAATACAGTTTGAATGACTGCATATTTTTCATCATATGGATGTTCAATATCAAAATTTACTGAATTCAACTAAGTATAAATTGTTGGTCATTTCTGTTGCTTTTAAATTTTTCATAATAAATACCACTGCAATGAATATCCTCATACATACACCTTGGGTATATTACTGATTATTTCTTAGGATATGTTTATAGAAGTAGAACTGCTGGGTCAAACAATACAAACTTTAAAAAAGCTTTTTTTCTTTCAAGAGTATTATGTTTATTGTAGGAGGGTAGCTTGCTTGAACTTCCACCTGAACATCCTCCTATACAAATTTTTATTTTCATAGGCTTGCAAGATTTGCCCCATATTTATATTTCTTATGCCCTCTTTCCTGTATGTATGGGAAGAAGTATAATTAGTCATGTTTCCTAGATTCATGTGTGTGTAGCCTTAGGGATATTACTTAACCTCTCTCCATTCAGCTTCCTTGTTTTTAAAATAGGGGTTCTAAAACTACCCACCTCATAAAGCTATGAGAAATACATGAGTTCATGTGGGTAAAGCTTTTAGCACCCACTATATAGAAAGTGCTCACTAAACACTAGCTATTATTATTTTTATTTTCTAGGATTATTTATGACAGTTGCTTTCCTTTTAACAATACATTTAGATTTATTCCAGGTTCAAACTACTTAAACTCTTACTGCTCACCACTGAAATACTCAATTTCCCATTCTTAAAGTGTTTTTTTCAAATCCTGATATGTTGAAATGCACTTTCCTGTGCATTTTTCAGAAAAAAAAAATATATATATATATATATACACACACACACACACACACGTGGTATAGTCCCTGTCTCTGCATATCTGAGATATTTTTGAGACGGAGTCTAGATCTGTCACCAGACTGGAGTTCAGTGGTGCGATCTCAGCTCACTGCAACCTCCTACTGCTGGGTTCAAGCGATTCTCCTGCCTCAGCCTCCCAAGTAGCTGGGATTACAGGCATGCAACACCACGCCCAACTAATTTTTTTATTTTTAGTAGAGACAGGGTTTCACCATGTTGGCCAGGATGGTCTCGATCTCCTGGCCTCATGATCTGCCCACCTTGGCCTCCCAAAGTGCTGGGATTACAGGCATGAGCCACCGCACTCAGCTGAGAATGTTTTTAAATTGTCTTCCAATACCAATGACCTCTTGCTTGGCCATAGAATTTTTGGATAACTTTTCCTTCAAAGCTTTGATGTCCTATTTTCTTCTGTATTCAGTGTTGCAGAGAAATTTGCTGTCAACGCAGTTGGATCTTTCTTATTTTTTAAATGTTTACTTTCATGTGTACTTGTAGGATTATTTCTTCAGCCTTGAAATGTAAAATTTTCCCAGGTGGTGATGAGGGGATGGTTTCTTTATGTTAAATTCATGGTAAGGCTTTCCATCTGCAGGTTCAAGTCTTTCTTTAGCTCAGTTAAGCTTTCTGCAACTACACTGTTAGATGCTGCTTCTGCTGCGGCTGCCACCACTGCTAGTATTGCTGCTGGAACAATGTTCTAGGTTTTGAGTCTGTGTTGCTTCCTCTTCATCTCCTTCATTTTCCCTCTCATTACTTTCAGATCCTTATGTTCTGGGAGAGCTTCTCAGATACTGAGTCTCATTGATTTCTTCTCTTAAACAGTTCTTAAATCTGTCTACCTCTCTCATTCCCAGCTACTGCCTCACCCCAAGAGATCTTCCTGCTTCTATTCTCATACCTCTACAATTCATTCTCTATACAGCAAGAAGGGGAAAAGCATCTCTTTTAAAATGTAAACTGTGTCATTCTTCTTCCATGTATCATTCTTCAGTGGTTTTTCTGTTGCATTTAGAGTAAAATCCAGTCACCTAATGGCCTCCAAAAAACTGCATGGTTCAGCCCTGTGGGTCCTAAGTGATATTTACCAGCCTTTCCCACTCAGGCCTGTTAGAGTTGGTAGCATTGTAGGATGGGTGCAGAGCTTGGAGTGGTAGGAAAAGTCTAAGAAGATGGAGTTTCTCTTATGGAATAGACTCCACACACAGCTATCAGGACAAGGATAAAAAAAGATGAAGATGCAGAAAATGAGGCTTGGTATGGAGGAATAAGTCGTCACTGTTTTGAAGGGCCAGCAACTTCCAGGTCCTAAAAACATTTCTGGATCAGACTAAGAAGGTAATAAAGAGTGTATTTATTGAACATCTACTATGAACAGACATTGCTCTGCATTAGCCCATTTAATCTTCACAGCTTTATTAATTACTCCCATTTTTAATAAAGGGATACTCTGAGAAGGTGAATAACTTGCCCAAGATCCCATGGCTAACAAGGAATGGAGACAAAGATAAAATGCATGATTTCAAAATTTCAGGTCTGCATGATTTCAAAATTTCTCATCTTTCCCCTGTAACTTGTGTCCTCCCTAAAATGTGAGCTGCAACGTGGCAGCTGGTGACAGAACCATGTAGAACTGGAAGGCTTGGATAGGTCCTTAAGAGAAAAACCAACTTCTTGCACTGTTTCAGAGACCTTCAGCCTCGTCAGAGTAGGCTATGTTTTGCAGGTAATAAATCGATCCCCAAATATAGCAATCCAAGCAGATATTCCTGGCTGGAGGACAACTTTTTCCATGTTCCCTCCTATGGATCCACCAGCCTTGTCATCAGAGGTAGCCTCCTAATAGAAGGAGGCCGGCCATCATCTGCTCTTCAAATGCAAGATGATCTACTGAATGACTTCAAGATCTTTAGAGATGGTACAGTTGCCACTTTGGGAGGCCAAGGTGGACAGATCATGAGGTCAAGAGATCAAGACCATCGTGGTCAAGATGATGAAACCCTGTCTCTACTAAAAATACAAAAAGTAGCTGGGTATGGTGGCGTACACTTGTAGTCCCAGCTACTCGAGAGGCTGAGGCAGGAGAATCGGTTGAACCCAGGATGCAGAGATTATAGTGAGCCAAGATCACACCACTGCACTCTAGCCTGGCGACAGAGTGAGACTCAGTCTCAAAAAAAAAAAAAAAAATTGCAATGAGCCTGAGTCCCAGCATGAAGGTCATCCATCAAATGCCCAATTGCACTATGCTATGAGCAACAAACAAAACTTCTACTCTTGAAAAGCTACTGAGATGTTGGAGTTTTTTGTTACAGCAACCAGCATGAGTTATACCAACTAATACAAATAATATCACAGGTTAAAAAAACTATGGCTCCAAAAGGCAAGGTGCATATTCATGTCGTTCTCATGTTAAGTTCAGGGCTCCTTCCCCAGGGACACCCTGTCCTGGTGACCTGCAGCTAGTCCTGGTTCAGGCTTCAGCTCTCTATGGAACTCAGGGAAAGTCACTTCCCCTCTTTGGGCCTCAGTTTTTCCATTTGCAAGACAAGAGCTTTGCCTTAGATGGTGGCAAGGGGCACTCTGAAGGCATCTGACTACTGCCCACAGCCCAAATGCATCATTCCATAGTGACATGTGCAGTCACCACACCCGTTGGGTCATTGAGTCATTCATTGTAAGAAGAGGGTCAAAAACTTTTTTCCCCAAAAGAGTCATTCCAGCTTATTATAGAATCATCTACATTTAGAATGCCTTTACAGTAACCATGGAAACAATAGCATGTGTGAGGCACAAACTTTATTCTAAATCTGCTGATGAGGATGAAGAAATGGCTTCTTGTGTGGACCTCAGAGGGCCCAGCATGGCTCTGCTCCCTCCTCTGTTGGGGCGCAACTTGACTGCTGGCCATAAGGAGCTAAGGCCAGGAAGAAGAAGACTTTCCTGGGGGAGATGACCAGTATCGAGACTGAATTTTGCAAGATGAACTGAGGCCTTCAGTAAACCTCCAGTGATCGGGGGAATAAATACACCAGTTGTATTTATTTTTCTGCCTGGCCTCCATTGCCCAGTACAACCTGAAGGCAGAGGACAGAATGGCTGTTTGACGCAATCCACAGTGATCACCTCCAGGACACAGAGAAGGGAAGGGGACAGTACAGCATAGATCTGGAGGGGCAAACAGAAGGTGCCCAGCACACCTTCAAAGCACCTGTCCCAGCTTATAACTTAGTGGGGGTTACAATATATAGCACCCACGCAACCTCCAGCACTGCTGCCCACCAACTCCTCTGGCAAGTCCTGCCCACCTGCCACATCTGACCCCTGCATGTGAATACCAGCCTGATTGATCTGAGGTCACTGTGCCCCCTCTGATAGTGTAGTTAAGACCACGGACTGCCCACTGCTCAATCCTGTGCCAAATTACACCACACTCCACCAGGCCACACCTAGCCCAGTCTCACTCTCTTTCCCATGTGGCTACTTCTGAAGTACCAGAATTCCAAATGTCAATCTTGGCATTGCATCCAATCAGTCAAGTAGCTAGGGAAAGCTGGGAGGGGAATCAAGACCTGTAGACTTTGCTCTTGGGGCAAGTTCAAACCAATAAGGTCTGGCTTTGCCTTCCTGACTCCTCCTACGTGGAAAAAGATACCAAGTCTGCTACATACAGCTGTAAAAGTTGTGCACTGTACAAAGGTACCAGCTAAATTGAACAGTGAGAGTTCAAATCCAGCCAGTGTTCTACTTGCCAAGCTGTGTATCCTGGCCTGGGCTGGGTCTTCCCAACAGAAAGGATGTCTTCTTTCCTCTTGCACTAAGGTGCCGTATAGGCTAGGGAGCCACCTTGAAACAAATCATACTAGAAATCTCGGCAAAAAAGCTCATGCTCAACAGGACTGGGGCCTGGAATATTCTCTTTCTATCTCTGATTTTCAGGAAGCCTGATGGCTTCAAGGCCAGTCCTTCCGGTAGAAATTCATTACACAAGAAAAGACCTTCTAGAGTAACAAAAGATATCATTGCAATTACATTTATCAAAGAAAGCATGGCAATCAATGTCTTATGCACAGACCGTGTTTCAAATGCCCTTAATCAATGGCTGTGCTAATTACACATTTATTGCAATTAATTTCATTTCAATTATACCTTAATTATTAACCTTGAATGAGGTTGGGCAGCTCAGAGAGTTTGTGTCACCGCAGAGCTAGGACCCAGAGATAAGTTGCCGTCCTTTGATTGAAAGATGCCACTCCATTAAAAGTTGGTTTATTGGCTCAAGGCCTTTTTGCAGGGGGGAGGGAGTTAGTTTCTCCAGGGAGGCAATTCATAATGTGAGTCTGAAATTGAACACAGGAAGGCAGGCAGCTGTGCTTACGAATTAAGTAGAGCTGATGTTTAATTTGCTTCTTATTGATGCCATTTCCTCACTGGTTCATTAGCTGTAGTGGGAGAATAAATGCCTTCACAGTTCATTCTTTGTGATGTCCTCAGCCTCTGGGTCAGCCTCATTTGTTCCTTATCTTCCCTCCGAAGGAGGGCTCTCTCTTAGCCTCGCTCCTCATTTCTAAAGGCTCAGCTCTGAATTTCTGGGCAGGGCCTGGGCTTCAGTCTCTGCACAGAGCAGGGTCTCCTTGGTATCTACAGTGTCTACCCACTGAGACTCCCAAGGATAATGCCATTGCAACAGTCCAGATAGGGGTGTTGGAAAATAACTTGCCCTGTGGCAAAGCAGAAACAGCTTGTATGATAATAGAACTCGGGTTTTAGAATCCCTCAGACCAGGGTTCAAGTCCAAGTTGTGATACTTCTCAGCTCTGTGGTCCTGGGAAGACAGGTTAATCTCCTGAGTCAGGTAAGTGCAAAACAACCATGCCCAACGCTTGGTAGGAACTCAAAAAGTACAACTGCCTTATGCAATAAACCCTTCTCTAGGGTTTACAGCAACCCCACCTTGGGGAGATTTTTCACTCCCAGGGGAGAAGACCTTTCTACAAAACATTTCTTTCACTAGCTCAGGAGGAAGGAAATGTAGAGATTTTCTGGTCCAGACCTTCATCTTAAAGTTGGAGAAGGGAGGGAAAGCTTGAGATCACACTGGGAGTTGGTACTAGAACTGGACTATAGCCAAGTCTCCTGGTTCTCAATTCTAGAGCTTTCCTACCACATCACAAGCTAACCTCCTTGAACAGTGATTTGTCAGTATCTGGTAAAGATTGAAAATACACAAATATCCCATGTATGTGCTCATGGAGAGAAGAATCTAAATATTTACCGCAGCATCATCTGTCATCAAAAATAGTATCAACTTAAATAGCCCTCAACAGAGAAACACAGAGACCTGGAGACTAAGAAAACAGAGTCCTTGAAGTCAAGCTGACTCTGATTTTGGCCTCCTAAATGAAAAGATAAATAGAACAGGTCTTGTTTACAAAATAAATTCAAGACCTACTTATCTATCAACAGCAAAAAAAAAAAAAAAAAAAAAGAGAGAGAGAGAGAAATGCAGAGGCAAATTGTGATGTGTTCATAAGCTGGAATATTATACAGCCATTAAAATGGATATACCTGATTTATATTATCAGCATGGATTAATTTCTAAAGCATAATGTTTGAATTTTATAAAGCAAGTTGCAGAATATTTATAGCATGACATCACTTATGTTAATTTTTTAAATTAACAGATTCAAAGAGAGAGGTTATAAATACATCCATATGTAATTTAGATATTAAAGCATATGCAGGAAGAATATATCAACCTGAGGGGAGTGGCCAGCTGGAAGAATGGGAGAATGGGATCAGGAGAAGCACAAAGGGGACCTCAGCAATAACAGAAGCATCTGACTTATCTTTTGAGAAAGATTTCACGCAAATAGGATTAAATGTGCTCATCTGTTCATATTGGGTGGCAAGTCCTTGGTCTTTTTGCTTTCCAAACTTCTCTTTCTGTTTGAAATTTTTATCACCCATGAAAAATAAAATGGTTAAGCTTTGATGTAGATTATCTGTCTAAAAAAAATCCCAATGATTATCACTTACGGAGAACAGAGACTCTGAAATTGGAGATGGTTCCAAGATAACACTCAACAGCATGAGAGATAGGAAGATTACATGTCCCAGTTTGCCAGACCTAAAACAGAGCTTGTTGCATGTAGTACTCACAAATATTTATTGAATGAATTAAAGAATTGAAATATAATGGATACCAAAAAATGCATTTTCTCTCCTTTCCTCACGAAAGCTAAACAGGAAAATTAGTTAAATGGGGTAGAGTGAGTCATGGAAATTAATGAGAAGCCCTTTGTCTAGTCTTAGACTCTTGGAGAAAGATGATGATGGCTGGGACAAGAGTGATGGTAGTAGACATGGAGTGAAAGAAGTGGACAGGTTTCAAAGACAATATGTAGGATTTGCTGATGGAATGGATATGGGGATTAAAGAGGAAGATCACAGCTAAGATTCTTGCTTCACTACTCCCTTGGAGAAGAGTAAGGAAGAGGGAGCGATTCTGAGTTTCATCTTGAACATGTTGTATTTAAGGTATAACCCAACTTTCAAAGGGGAACACACTCCCTTCAGTGCCCCATCCAATACCAAGAACATCTCTGCCTGGGCTCTGTGTGGTGGGCTCAGCCCTATACCAGGGCAGTGTGTGTCTGCTTTATGCCCCAAAGGGCTCCTAGCTGCTATTCCTTGGGTTCTCAGGAAGTTTCCTGTGACACAGATGTTAAATTGCCACAGTCAGGTGGACTTTGAAGCAGCAGGTCTGCCAGAGTCCAGCAAGGCAGAATGTTCCCTCTTACCTTCACGTTCTCAAACTTCTGATAAGAAGCTATATTAGTCTATGGTGGCTCTATTAGCGTATTCTTGCCCTGCTATAAAGAAATGCCTGAGCCTGGGCAATTTATAAAGAAAAGAGGTTTAATTGATTCACGGTTCCATAGGCTGTACAGAAAGCATGATGCTGGCATCTGCTGGGCTTCTGCAGAGGCCTCAGGAAACGTACAATCATGGCAGAAGGTGAATGGAAAGCAGGCACTTCTTATGTGGCTGGAGCAGGAGCAAGAGAGAAAGGGAGGTGCCACACACTTTTAAATGACCAGCTCTCACAAGAACTCACTATCACAAGAACAGCACCAAAGGGGAAATCCACTTCTATAATCCAATCACCTCCCACCAGGCTCCACCTCCAACACTCATTACATTTTGACATGAGATTTGGGTGGGGACACAGATCCAAACCATATCAGTGACACACCCCTGTAGTCCCAGCTACTTGGGAGGCTGAGGTGAGAAGATTGCTTGAGCCCAGGAGTTTGAGGCTGCAGTGAGCTATGATTGTGCCACTGCACTCCAGCCTGGGTGACAGAACAAGACCCCACCTTAAAAAAAAAAAAAAAAAAAAGGCCGGGCCTGGTGGTTCATGCCTGTAATCCCACCACTTTGGGAGGCTGAGGTGGGTGGATCATGAGGTCAGGAGATCGAGATCATCCTGGCTAACATGGTGAAACCCCGTCTCAACTACAAATACAAAAAATTAGCTGGGCATGGTGGCGCATGCCTGTAATCCCAGCTACTCGGGAGGCTGAGCCAGGAGAATCACTTGAACCTGGGAGGCAGAGGTGGCAGTGAGCCAAAATCACACCATCGCACTCCAGCCTGGGTGACAGAGTGAGACTCCGTCTCAAAAACAAAAACTTCTAGTAAGAGTGTTTCTGAACCCCATCAGAAGGCTTTTATCCCTACTGGATCTGACCCCAAAGGGGACCCATTCCAAGAGCCTGTTGCCTGTGAGCTACATAAAAATATGAAAGGATTCCCAGCCCCTACCGTCTCAGGGAACACTCCACTCTGACAGCACTGGCATGCACCCAACAGTCAATGTCTGCCTTCATATCCCTAAAAGAGAACAGAGAAGGAAAACCCTTCTGTGAGTGGAAGGTTTTACAGTGCCAGTGAAAATTATTCCGAAAGTAATTAACATAATCAAAATCTTTGTAGGTCATGCTGAAAATGCCGTTTCTTCAAACATTAGTCTTGCTCTTGGGTCTCATCCATTTTTTTTTCTGTCCTGAATAGTGTGGAAATGTTGGCTTTCTCCAGATGGACTCGCTGACTCTTGGTGGCTGCAAATGGATTTCCCAAAGGCTGTGCACAGTTGGTTTTCTTTCAGCTTTTCTTAACTTTCATTTATTTTTCTTCCATCCTCACCTTGGCATTAGGCCAGTGCTTTTGGGTTGAATAAATTTAAAATGCCATTTTTGATCATTGGAAAAGCCAAGCCCACCTTTGAGCCATATCACATAATGTAAATTTTTCAGATGAAGGGATTATAGGTCATCAATCTCTCTACTAACACTTATCCACAAAATCCATCAGACACCAGCGTATCAAGTCCTGGTTCAAATTTTGTGCAACTCCAGGGTGCTTCCAATTATCTCAATGACTCTTTCAAACTTCTCGAAAATTTCTCAAAACAAATCAAATTTTCATTCAGTGTCCCATTAAAAATAAGTACATGTCATTCAAGACTTTGAAGTAGGGTTTCTTAACCTGGGGTACACAGGTCTATGGATAGAATTCAGTGATCTATGAACTTGAACAGGAAAAGAAGTTACCTCTTTTTTTCACTAATGGTCTGAAATTTAGCATTTTCTTGCATTATGAATGTAGACAACAAACCACAGTAGCAGTAGCAGAATCTGGGGCTTTCACCAATAAAATCCACGGATATTTTCATATCACCTAACAGTTGCTACATAAATCAGGTATTTTTAAATATCTACATTTAACACTACTTTGAAATCACAGTAATTATTAAACCTTCTGCTAGCTTGCTATTTAAAGTGTTAACAAAAAGCACATTTATTACAATATCACAAATTTCTTAACATTTGGATAACTTTATTTCAATATAATTGATTTCGTTTGGAATTCTATGTCTTTTTATACCTTTAAAGTCTTTATACAGAGCAGAAGTTCAGAGGCCTCACCAAACTGATGATTGCTCGGGGGCTTATGCAGAAGAAAAAGGCTAGAAGCCCTGCTTTGGAGGGGGAGAAATAGGGGAAGGAGGGAAGAAATTCAATAATCAGAGATAGAGAGCCTAAAATATGCAATTCTGTTCTGAACTTATTAAGGGGAAGAGGCATCCAAGAAGGAAGCATTAATGTTATATAGCAAAGAACTTGGCCATTCCCAATGAGAAGTCTGACCTTTTTCCAGGCTCCTAGGGGGTAACCTCTAAACCCTTGAAATGTCCTAAGTGATTGGACTGTGTTATTCATGGTGGCCCCTCTGACCACACCTTGTTTATGCTACCAAGGTGGCTCATGGTGGGCCTCTCTAGGGAGGTGCTAGGAATTGAGTTCACCCTTGTGGGCCATCAACCAGTCATGCCTATATAATGATAAAAACTCTGGACACCAAAGGGCAGGTGAGCTTCCCAGGTTGGCACAGTACACCATCCACGTTGTCACACTTCAATGCTGAGAAAGAAACTAGCATCCTGAGGGCAATGAAAGCTACACATTTGAAGCCCTTTCAGACTCCATCCTATGCATCTCTTCCTTTGGCTGATTTTAATGTATCCTTTTCCTGCAATAAACAATATCCGTGAATATAATGGTTTTCAGTGAGGTCTGCAAGTCCTTCTAGAGAATTACTGAAACCTTAGCGTGGTTTTAGGAAGCCTCCTGAACTTACAGTTGGTGTCAGAAGTGAGGTTGGTCTTAGGAGGACTCTTTCCTCTAACTTCATAGTTGGACCCTACCTCCTTGCAGTTGGGGTCAGAAGTCTTGAGCAGACTTGGTAGTTGGGAGGTCCGTGCTCTCCTACCTTTCAGTTTGGCTGAAAGGGGTAAATGTACATGGGAATCACCTGACGATCCCATTAGTTCTGATTCAGTATGCCTGGGGTATGACTCAAGACACTGCAGTTCTAACAAGCAACAGGTTGTTGCTGATGCCACTGTCTCTGGACCACACCTTGAGTAGCAAGCTCCTAAAGCACAACCAATGACATCTCTTCTCAGCTTCAGATCCTCAGTGAGCATCAGTGACCCCTAGAGACAGTACACACCCCTGAGCATGGTATTCCAGGTCCTTCAGGATCCGGCCCTTACATTCTCTTGCATCACCCCTCTTGGCCCTAGCTCTCTCTCCAGTGGTCCACCTGGAATGTAAGACCTCCATACTCACATGTCTTGTCCATCCAGCCTACTTCTGGCCACAGGCCCACCTCTTTATGAGCCCATCCCTGCCCCTGTCCCAAAGCCAGGCTCAACCAAAAGCATCAGCAATGGCAGGCAGCTCCAGTATGGCCCTGACCCCTGGCCCAAGCTCTGAGAGCTAAACTGATACCAAGGTGGGAGCTCTAGGCACATCTAGCAGGGGAAAGGCCAATTCTTCATTTTCTACCTCAGTCCCTGTCAGGTTATGTGAGGAGACTGATTCCTTTCTGTTCCTGGACTCCAGTTCCGTATGGACAGGACTGAACCCACATCTCAAAAACCTAGTGGCCTAGGCCCAGCTCCTGGAACCTGACTTTCCTGATGCCGGCCACCTGTCCAGACTGCTGACAGACACCTGTTGCTGGGACACCTGCTGTCTTCTGCCTCATCCTCAGCCTTTGTGTGGACTCTGAGAATTGCTGCCACCTCTTGTGGATATTTCAGATGATGGTTTAAGAATACTCACTCTTTGCTACCCTTCTCCTTGGGAAAGACATACTTCTCACAGATGTTCGATTTGCTCATATGATTTGCTCTGGCCTCATGATGGATGGAGTGTACTTGCCCTGACCCTTGACTTCAGGCTTAGCCTGAGGACTTTCTTTGTCCAATGGGATGTTAGCAGACCTCATACAAGAAGAGGCTTGACATGTGCTTGTAGAGTTGGGCTGTGCACTCTTGCATTCTGGTGACCTACCGTGAGAAGAACATGCCCCAGATAACAACTGCCCCTCCAGCCTGGGATCCAGGATGAACCCATGTGGAGCGGATCTGAGCAGATCCACGTTGAGAAGTGTAGCCCAGCCAGATCCACAGTTCAAAGCTCAACCAATATCTCCCAATATCCAGTATCCCTTAGCTATGTGACCAGGAATTTGGGGAGTTGTTTGCTGTGCACCAATAGCTGGTTGAGACACTTTGGACACGTGTGCTTATCTCATTGAACTGAACTTCCTGGGTCCCCATCTGCTCCAGGTCAGTTCTCCCAGAACCTAACCCACATCAAAGGCAAAACTTGTGCCAGTTCCCAACCTTTCTTTCCACTTTATATGTTCCTATTTTGCTTCTCATTTTCTGTGTAATCTTGGAGGAAAAAATACTTAACTTCTGAGAAACTCACTTCTTTAGGGTTGTAGGTAATACTAGATATAGGTGTTTGTTAACTCTCTAGGACAATTCTAGGCATAGAGAAGATGTTTAACAAATTGTAGCAAGTCAGCCATTCCAGGCTGATTCCTGAGAAATAGGATGGGCAGCACTCCATTGAGGTGCTAGAGAAAGAACCCAAACCCTAAGCTGGAGACTAATTTTACATTTTCAACCTCCCTTCCTTGGGCTTCCCTTGTTTCTTGGTTCCCAGCATTCTCATAGCACTTGTAGTTCCCTACTATGATGTGTCCACTCTCATTTCTGTCTTCCCTGCTAGATTAGAGGCCCCTTACAGACAGTAACTATCACTTACTCATCTCTGTATCCTCAGCCTCTGTCTAGCACAGTGCCTGGAATAGAGTGTGTGCTCAATATATGTTTATTAAAAGAATGATTTAGTCATTCAATGAATCAATGAAAACAAGGAAGAAAGAGAGGGTGGGAGAGAGAAAAAAGGAGAGGAAAAAGAAAAATGGAGGGAATGAGCAACAGAGGGAGGGAAGGAAGGAAGAAAGAAAAAAGGGAAAAAGGGTATACAAGGATTTGGATGGATGGTTGGATGGATGGATACAGGGATGGGTGAGGATGTCTGTACCTTTGGAAGGGTAGATAACAGGTGAGTGCATGGTTTATGGATGGATGAATGGAGCCCTTCATCCGTGGAGATGTCCAACAGCTTCACACTGGCTTCTTTTTCTATCCCCTCTAGCTCTCACTCATTCCTCTCCTGTCACAGGCAACTCCTGGGTTTAAGTGTCCTTTGGAACAAATAACAAAACTCCAATTGGCGTGTGAGGGCTTCTAGCATTCTAATTGTGAAGCATGCTCCTGAATGACTTGTGAGCTAAGGGGAGCTTGAAAAAGCCTAAGATGCTGAGAGAAAATGAGAATCATGACATTTTGAAAAGGAAACCAATTTTCTTTAACTAAAACTGTTGCCTCTGTAAACCATATTATAAATCCAATAAATTCACATAATGCTATGGTAAATCCCTCACAAAAGAGAGAAGGGGGGAGAGAAAGAAAAGGATAAGAAAAATCTTACGAAGATTTTCAAAGTCATTGTTCTCTTTAAAAACAATAGCTTTGATCCTTATGTTACTAACTACCTGAATTCAAATACAGGCTCCACCAATTCCAAGGAACTAACTTCGGCATATCACTGAAACTCTCTGCCTCAACTCCTTCATCTATAAAATGAAGATGGTAATACCTACTTCATTACATTATTGTGAGGATTATTGAGATCATATAGGTAAAGCTCTTAGGAACCTGCCATACACATAGCAAGTTATAGGGAAAATGCACCTGAGAACATTAAGCACACATTAGGACGACCCTGTATGGCAGATGCACCTGAATGTGTGTTCCAAGCTAGGAAATTCGGGAGTGGTCAACCCAGCGATTCATCCCTTGACTGTGATAAACATCTGAGCCCCCGGTCTGTCCTATGGAACACAGGCTGTACAGGGATTGAGGCCCCGAGTTTGGGGATAAATGAAGTTTGCCAGGTAGAGGTCATTAAGGGAAGAGAGTTAAGTGAAAATGATAATATATTGCCTGATTTTTTGATAAAAACCACTTGAGGGATAGGGGAGTGGAAGAGTGGAGGGGTGGGGAGTGGGAATTGTTAATGAGTACAAAAAAAATGGAAAAAATGAGTAAGGCCAGACATGGTGGCTCACACCTGTAACCCCAGCACTTTGGGAGGCCAAAGAGCGTGAATTGCTTCAATCCAGGAGTTGGAGAGCAGCCTGGGCAACATGGTGAGACCCTGTCTCTACTAAAAATATGAAAAAAAACCAGCAGGGCATGATGGCACATGCCTGTAATCTCAGCTACAAGAATACTTGAACCCAGGAGGTGGAGGTTGCAGTGAGCCGAGATCATGCCACTTCACTCCAGCCTGGACGGCACAGCGAGACTGTATCTCCAAACAAAAAAAGAACAAGACCTAGTATTTGCTAGCACGATAGGGTGACTATAGTCCAAAATAATTTAATTGTACATGTTTAAATAACTAAAACAGTATAATTGGATTGTTTGTAACACAAAGGATAAATGCTTGAGGGGATGGATGCCCCATTTTCCCTGATGTGATTATGCATTGCAGGCCTGTATCAAAACTTCTCATGTAATCCGTAAATATATACATCTACTATGTACACACACACAAAAAAGGTGTTTTCCC
Organism: Macaca nemestrina; assembly: GCF_043159975.1. Taxonomy (NCBI): domain Eukaryota; kingdom Metazoa; phylum Chordata; class Mammalia; order Primates; family Cercopithecidae; genus Macaca; species Macaca nemestrina. The sequence continues at coordinate 21,501,761 of NC_092139.1, read as the reverse complement.
CTAACTCCTTAGAATAAAGAGCATTGTCTTTCTGATAATAGAAATAAGGATTGAGAGAAAATGCAATATAAACTACATGCTGTTTGCAAGCCATTGCAGTTTCCTTGCCCAGCCTGCCATCATTGGCTGTGTGGTTATGTCATCCAGCCCACCACCACTGGGATGTATGTAAGGTGGAGGTCTTGTCCAGCCCACCACCACCGCACCATGTGTGTATGTAAGGCAGTCTCCTCTCCAACCCACTGCCACTGGACTCTCTCCCCGGTTAGGAAGCCCCTAATAAAACCCCATGCCTCAACTGCTGGCTCTGGGTCTCTTCTTCAGTTTCTCGAACCTGGTGCTTTCTCTGAGGTTAATAGAGATTTGGCACAACATAAGTGTATAATAAATATGGGCAATTGTTATTACCATTACTCCCTACACTCACAGTGGAACACAGCACCAGGACCTGGTGACCTAGGGACCATGAGTAGATCTCACACTGCTCCAAAGACACTCATCCTCCTCAACAGCCTCACATATCGTCATTCTCTACCCTGATCACCCCTAAGGATCCTGACACTAACTCCTCCCAAGTCTAATGCCATCATATAACCCAAATGTGGATGTGGACCATGTGGGCCAGGCTTCAGACAGCGTTATATTGTAAGAAAGAGCCAACACTCAAAAGTAATTCAAAATACTTGAAATATTACTCAATCTTTCAAAGAAATGTCAAAGGGAGAAGTACATTCTGAACATGCAGCCACAAACATCTTTAAAACTTTTCCTATCACTGCTGCTTTCAATATTCCACACACGGCATTTACCCAAAACTCCCTCTCTCCTTCACCCACTCTCAATGCCGGACCATGAGGTTCTTCTCTTTCTCACCCCCTTCATCTCTTCTCATATTTGTTCTTCATTGGGTAGATCAACTTAACCTTCTCACGTCTTAGTGCTTCTCTCCAATTCTACCTGGATTCTAAATAACAAAAGTAAACCCAGGAACTGACCAAGTAGACCAGAATTCTTCCCCATAGAATCAGGGAAGATGTTAAAAATACTCATTCTTGATTTTTGTCCCTGCTGAAATCTCCATGCCTCTGCTCAAGCTATAACATTTCTTCTGCCTGGAACGCACTTCCCTTTTTTTTTTTTTTTTTAGAGACAGAGTCTCACTCTGTCACCCAGGTTGGAGTGCAATGGTGCGATCTCAGTTCACTGCAACCTCTGCCTTCTGGGTTCAAGCAATTCTTCTACCTTAGCCTCCTAAGTAGCTGGGAATACAGATGCACACCACCATGCCTGGCTAATTTTTTGTATTTTTAATAGAGACAGGGTTTCACCATGCTGGCCAGGCTGGTCTCGATCTCCTGACCTTGTGATCCATCCTCCTTAGCCTCCCAAAGTACTGGGATTACAGGCATGAGCCACCATGCCCGGCCACACTTCACTTCTTTTAAGAAGCCTTTGGTGGGCCAGTCTGTCTGCTCTGAGAGCTGGGCGTGAGTTGGAGATGCAGAAGAGGCAGAGGCTGGAAGTCTGAGGTCTAGTTTAGGTAGCTGACTCACCTCCAGTCTGATTTGGAAGTGCAGAATGTGTTTTCCACAAAGCCTGAATGACCACTGGCCTGGTATGTGGTCCAGGGGACATAACGTCCAATAGAGAGTTGGACTAGCTGACCCCCAAAAAATCAGATTCTGTGGTATTCACGACAGAACAATTCCATTGCAGGAGAAACAGGCCAACACTGGCAGAAGAGCTGGCCATAGCCACCAGTTACCCCTGTGGTCCTTATGAGGCAAGAAGCTCAGACTTGGAGGGCAATACAAGCTCCTCCAGACCAGCAGGTCCATGGTAGCCTCTCTACAGCCTCATTTCCACTACTGCTCCCCATCCAACAAAGTGTGGAGCATGGAGCCCCTAGACCAGACACCTTTGGAAGAACACCTTGAAAATCTTATCTTTCACACAGCAGTTTATAGTTTTCAATGAATTGTTACCATTGTCCTCACCACCACCTGAGACCAACAGAAGCAGAATCCCAGTTCTGACCCTAACTCCATGTGACTTTCAGTGTACCACTTCTTCTCTCTGGGGCTCAGTTTTCTTGGGAGTGTATCAGTCAGGATAAACTAAGTGCTTGCTATGTAACAAACAAGCTCAAAAATCGATGCCTTTATACTGCAAGTATTGATTTATTGCTCATGATAAATAACCAAAGTGAGCCTGTGAAAGGCAGTGCTCTACAGAGTCATATGGGCAACCAGAGTCTCCTCTACCTTGTAGCTGCAACACCTGGAATGTAAGGCTTCCATATTCACATGGCAAGGGAAGAACTGCATTAGACTGGAATCCTGACTATCTGAGAAGTGACATGCATGAGCCCTACTCAGATTTTATTAGCCAGAAGTAGGCACTTGGTGCTGCCTACCTCTAATGAAAGAAAGAAAGAAGAAAGAAAAGAAAAGAAAAGAAAAAAGAAAAGGAAAGAAAAGAAATTGCATGCTGTTTGCAAGAACAAACAGGGAGCCAAGAAGCATAAGACCACATATGGAATATCTGGTTAGTAATACCATCTCTGCCGCAAGGTGTAATAATAATACTTCTATTACTAGGTGACTAGAAGGATTAGGGGAACAATTGTTTTGCAAAAAGGCTTTCAACATTCAAACCTCAGAAAATATTTATTGTGCAGCTACTATCTCCTAGGTCTTGTGCTTAGTGCCAGGAATACAACAGTCATTCTATCCTCATGGAGCTTACTGTCTCATGTATGAGGCAGACAAAAATCACCTAATCGCACCAATGAGGGTGTCACTAAATACTGCAACAGATGCTCTAAAGAGAGATGTGCGGTGATATAATATGACAGGGAGCCTTAACTCATCCGAGCAGTCCAGGAAGACCTCTCTGAGGAAGTCACTCTTGAGCTAAGATCTGAAGGATGAGCAAGAAGTAAGTAGATGAGCAGTTAAAGAGAAGACACCCAGATGTGTGCACCTGTCATCCCAGCCATACAGGAGGCTGTGACAGAAGAATTGCTTGAGCCCAGGAGTTCAAGTCCAGCCTGTGCAACATAGTAAGACCCTCACCTCAAAAAAAAAAAAAAAGAAAAGAAAGAGAGAGAGAGAGACAGAGAGAGAAGGTGGTGCAGAGTGTTGTTGGCAGATGAAACAATATAGACAAAGGCCCAGTGGCAGGAAAAGCACAGCATGTTTGAAGGACTGAGAAAAAGTCGGAGAGGCTTGGGTACGGAAACCAATGCACAGCTTGGAATGAGAGGCGGTCAAGTTCAACAGAGACCCAACCTTGTGGGCTGAGACAGGATTTATTTGTCCTTATCACCAAAGCAAACTGAGGCAACATGGTGATTATGGTCACCATTCCCACTTTGAAGAAGTGTAAATTGATACTCTGAGCAGCCAGGAGACCCAGCTAGAGTCAGGAGAGAAGGTGATATTCTGACTCACCCTAACCACTGTGTGGCCACCTCCAAAAGCCTCAGGACAATTCAGGACCAAGAACATTCTCTCCCATCACGAGAAGAAACATTTCCTTCCTGGAGCAGGTTCCACATCCCATCCAGTGATGTGTGTATACTCACAACATTGGCCTGTGCTGGGCCAGCCCCATGGGCCAGGACAGGTTGAGGCCAAGAGATGGGGATAGAGATGACTGGGGATAGAGACCCTAGGCACTTTCTTTTCATCTTAGCAGTACCATTATTTTACCATGTGACTTTGGGCAAGCAATTTCCCCTTCCTGGCCCTAAGTTTCTCCATCTCTGAAATGAAGGCATTGAACCAGATGGTCTCTGAAATCCCAGCAACAGGAGTTTTAGGTGTGTTTTCCGGCTGAGTAATGAAGGGGGAAAGTGAGTAGACTCCAAACCAGTCTTTATCTGGAGAACTGCAATTTGCCAAACAAGAAAATCAAGGGGAAATTGCAAAGATGATGAGGGATGGACCTTTTTTAGGAACAACAACCTAATCACAAGTCACTGCTAGAGAAGAAATGTCACAAAAACCTTGATTTGCAGCTTTAGGGAGCAGCGTGCCATGGGATACAGGCAATTAACAACGTGAGAAGCTTCCCCAAGGCTCAGATGAATCATGAAAGGCAGTGTTGATGGGCTGGAAAGGATGCCAAACAGCACGTGATCAAAATCCTAGTCTAATTCATGAAGTCCTGTGGAGCTGTCCTACCAAGCAGTCGTTCTGCATCTGCCTAGACAACCCTTGCAATGGGGACTTTTGTACCCACTCCCCCTTTGCACAATGCCCAACATACTGCATGGCACACAGCAAGAGCTCAACACATATTTTTGAACGAATGAACTAATTAATCAATAGCTGCAGTGATGTCCCTATCTCTCTCCTGGTACTTTTATCTGTGGGTTCTAGTACTGCTCTCTGGAGCACCTCTGTTCTCATGACTGCCTATCTCAGGAAGAGATGCCCAAAAGTAGACATTTATTTTGGAGGTGGTTTTAGGAACCCCTGTTGAGGAGGAGGAACTAAGACAGGTTAGCAATAGAAGCCAACATGGGGTATGTTAATGAAAAGGTTACCACTGTAGGCAATTGTAGCTCAATCCTTCTGGGAAACCTCTGGGAGATGATGTAGAATTCTACTAGCCAACTCAGCAACCACCAGCCACATGGGGCTACTGGGTGTTTGAAATGTGGCTCATCCAAACTGAGATGTAGACTAAGTGCAAAATACACACCAGATTTTGAGGACTTGCTATTTTTAAAAAGTGTAAGATATCTCAGTAATGATTTTTATATTATGTATGATTATGAAAGGACTATTTTTAATATATTGGGTTAAATATAGTGCTAAAATTACTTTCATTTGTTTTTCTTTTTCTTTTCTTTTTTTTTTTTTTTATACTGAGTCTCTCTCTATCGCCAGGCTAGAGTGCAGCGGCATGATCTCAGCTCACTGCAACCTCTGCCCCCCAGGTTCAAGCAATTCTTGTGCCTCAGCCTCCCAAGTAGTTGGGATTACAGGCACCCACCACCACGCCTGGCTAATTTTTGTATTTTTATTTGAGATGGAGTTTCACCATGTTGGCCAGGCTGGACTTGAACTCCTGACCTAAAGTGATCCACCTGCCTCGGCCTCTTAAATTGCTGGGATTACAGGCATGAGCCACTGCGCCCGGCTGTTTCTTTTTACTTTAATTTAAAAGCATGTATGACTCACACTTATGGCTCACATATTTCTATTGTTCAGTGCTGACATAGACCGTACCTTAGAGTTATCCCACCCAAGGCATGAGGAAGCTGAGGTTTTACCCGCCCACTTATATCCCTCATTGGTTAAGTACTGCTCTCAGGGGTATAAAATCCTTAGTATTTCAATCTGGCCCATGCACCAGTGGGGTTCTGCAGCCAGAGAAAGCTCTCAGCCAGAGTTGCAAGAACTTGTCATAGGAAACCATCAGCATGTTCAGGAATGAAGAGTGCGGACGGATGTGGGCAGAGCACCCATGGCCCTGCTACCCTGCCCTACAGAAATCTGACGGCCATGTCTATGTCCTGCCCTTATGTCCCAGCCTCTCCCATCCAAAGTGAATGGCACAATTTCTCTCTGCAAGTCCTTCTCATAAAAGTTGCTTTCTGTTCCCTCAGCTTCTGGAGTGTCTCCTCTAAACACATACCAGTTGGTCACTGTCCTTTTTACGGGGTGCTGGTTGAGATGGTCTATCCATTCACAGGCTTCTTAGCCCTCCTGAGCCAAGGACTCCTTAGAGATTCTGGTAACTTCAGGGAACTTCTCCCCTGAAGGAAATTTTTTTAGGCCACGTGTACCATTCTCACAAAATTTTGCATTGCTCTTTCAAGGGGATCACCACCCCAAAGTCCATACATAGGCCTCTACAAAGGCCAGTGAATCCAAGATTGAAAGCCCCAGCTCTAATGCTTGTCTGTCTGACTCCTTTTATTCCTCCACTACGTATGTTCACATCTTTCTTTCTGAATGCTTTCAATTTTCTCAGCAGAAAAGCAACGTAGCTCCTAAAGCTGCAAGTGGAGGCAAGCGCCCCAGAGTGACCTGCTGGCCGTAGAAAAGGAGTTGCTGAGCACTTGGGGTTACTGCCCACGCCAATCCCCATTGACTCACTGGCCCCTAATAAACAGCTGATTTGTGAAGATGAGCCTCACAGGCAACCGGGATATCGAGGCAGAGAATCCTCTGCCCACAGGGCACAGAATGATAAAGCCAGAAGAGGCCAAGGACATCAGCATATGTTATGCATGCCAGCAAAGTTGAGCTTACATGGCATGTCATTTTGATCCTTGAAACAACTCAGTGAGGTATGCGGGGCTGTCGTCTTGATTCCACAGATGGCATTGGAATCAAGATAGAGACAGTACAGCTCAGAGGGGAGGAGCTTGCCCGAGAACACATAGGTAGCAAGAGGGGAAGCCAGGACTTGAACTGATATCCTCTGAGTCCCAGCCCTATGTCCCTTTATCCCCATCAAGTTGCTCCTACTGGCGGAAACGGCTAGCTGTCCACCCAAGTCCAACTCCTCTTACCCCATAGTAGCTGTGATTGAGACATGGCTGTTTTGCCAGGAACTGCAGTCCCAGCTTCTCTGCAGGCCAGGGATGGGGTATGAGTGGACACAACGCATGCCATTTCTGTCTCACTTGTTTACAAAGACATGTATGGTCCTTACGGCCCTGAATTTGCACATTTTTCTCCTTCTACTGACAGGATGGCACTAATACAAGTGACCTTGGAAGCCACATAAACATGGCAGAGTCATTAATAAGACTGGGATCCTGAGCATCCATGTGGAGCAGAACTACCTGCTGACCTGGAGCATTCCACCTCTGACTATTATGTGGGAGACAATTGACTTCTTTGTTCTTTAAGCTATGGTATTTGGGAGTCTTTTGTTATAGCAGCTGTGCCTTTTACCCTAACTAATACACACCCCTAGGGAACATCAAGCCAAACTTCATTATTATACAGAATCTTTTTTTTTTAATTTTTTTGAGACCAAGTCTTGCTCTGTCACCCAGGCTAGAGTGAGTGGTGCAATCGCAGCTCACTGCAACCTCCACCTCCTGGGTCCAAGCGGTTCTCATGCCTCAGCCTCCCAAGTAGCTGGTATTACAGATTAGCTACCATATCCAGCTAATTTTTTTTTTTTTTTTTTTTTTTTAGTAGAGACAGGGTTTTGCCATGTCAGCCAGGCTGGCCTCAAACTCCTGGCCTCAGGTGATCCCAAAGTGATCTCAGCCTCCCAAAGTGCTTGGATGACAGGCGTAAGCCACTGTGCCTGGCCTTTCTTATTATACAGAATCATTCATTCATTCACTTATTCATTCATTCATCAAGAAAGGAAGCACCTGAACCGTGGGAATGCTGGCAAACCAAGACAGCTATCAGAGGTCTCATTTTATCAGTGCCTCCAAGAAGAAGAGAATAGGTCTTATGAGGTGCAGCAGGACTCATGAGGCACTATACCTGCTACCCTGGATCAAAAGAAGTAGCAAAGAATGACCTCAGATGTTAGAGTATGAAGACACCCAAGGCTTGATCCTGAGTGTCACTCTCCTGGCCAGCCCAGTGGAAACTTGGTCTGAGCAACTCAAAAGGCTTAACTGAATTAAACTGAGAACAGCAGCTCCACTCTCCACGGAGCCTAAAATGACAGCTGTTAGGCAGGGCTAGGAAGAACATCTGTTTTAATCACCTCCTCTCACCTCAATGTTGAGAGAGGGATTCCCACCCTAGGGTTATGCAGATAGCCAAGTGCACAACATCCAACAGTGTACACTACTGTACACTGTCGATACACTCGACAGTAGTGTATAGATCACATACATTCACAGCCAGGGTTAAGCAGGATACTATAACCACAGAGGGCCACACAGGGATTGCACTCAGGAACAAAGGGAAAAGCCAGGGTCTGTGGGAGGTAGGCCTTTGTAGCATTAAGAGAATGGGGTGAACCCTCATTCTCATGGGAGGGTGTAATTGGCTTGTTTGAATAACTCCACAGGCTGGCACAAAACTGAAACCTGCTACTCAGGGATAAGCAGGAATTACATGCGGTCCTCTCGATGAGAAGGGCTATTTGGTTGCAGACCTTATGCATAGGAGCAAGTGGGAAAAGAAACTTACATTTAGGCTATTTTAAGACCTCTCAATTTCACCAAATGTCAAGACAGCACATAATATGAGGCCTTAATTTCTGGCCTCACACCATGCCACAGAATGATGCCTAAGGATTACAACACCAGCAGCCACAAGCTTCATCATCAACATCATCAGTTCAGGTGACCTCAACACCTACAGGATCTCAGCCCAGAGATTACACAATATCAGAACCCAACACATAAGTGCTCACTGCTGGCCCCAGTGGGCTTAGAGCTGTGATTGAGCCTGAGAGGGGAAAGGGATAGAAACACTTTGTTACTTGCATGTTCCCAACCCTCCCTCCTTCCTGTAAATCACCCTGCCTCAGTTGGGTCAAAAGTCCCCATCACCTACTGTTTGAATCCCTCATTTTCCTCCTTCCTCCTACGTGTGAAACAAACATACATTAACACATCTACCCTTTGCTCTTATAAGAAAATGGGCTCTGTAACCAAGACAACTGGTTTTGGCCTATAGCACTGAACACAGGAGAAAGCCAGCTGCCCACGATAAGGGTCCATCCATCCCGGGACCCTCCCCTGCAGACTCCTGCCTCCTGCCCTTCTGTCTGGTTGCGCCCAGTGACCTGCTCAGCCAATCAGAGGACTGTATTTCTTTCCGCACTGGCCTTTCCCAACTTCTAGAATCAACTCCAGGTTTGAGATGCCATCTGGGCTGAACCCACAGAAAGGGATGAACTTTGTCTTGCTTTTAACATAGCTCAAGCACCTAGTTCCTAATGACCTTCAAAACCCTGCACTTCACAGAAATGATCCCCATGAAGGCACACGTGGATATGTGGCCACTCTGCTGAGGTACGAACTTCCGGGTGCCATGCTCCAAAATCCTCCTTGACTGTCGCATTCCAGATGCGTTCTGGAGCCCAGACCCCATCCAGCTCCGCAAGCTGCTGTCCAGTGCTGATGTGGAGTGCTGTCTGGGAACCATCACGTTGCCCAAGTGCATCTAGAGGCCTTCCTAGAGTGTGGCTAAATCCATGTTGTTACTGGGGTGTTCCTCCTCCTAGCCTTATTAAATCCACTTTCCCTCCATTAGAAATAAGGAAGTGAGTCAGAGCTCCACTTGGGCACCCAGGGACAATGAATGGCCCCCATGGTCCAGAGGGAATCCATAAACCAGAAAAGAAAATTAGGATCTGACTTCCTGGATAAGCAGAAATGCTGCCAACGCTCTGCCCTAAGTTATCCAGTGGGTGGCCTGCTGGGAACTTAATCATATTTTGGTTTTTTTTCCTGAAGTAATCTTCCCTATTTTTGGCTAGTCCGGGGTGTAACGCCTCTGGAAAGGAGGGGAGGCCAACTGGGGCGGTTCTGATGACTAAAACCAGATATGAGTTTCAACAGAAATTTATTTTCTCATGATTTTATTTATTTATTTATTTATTTATTTATTTATTTATTTTTGAGACTGAGTCTCACTCTTTCGTCCAGGCTAGGGTACAATGGTACGATCTTGGCTCACTGCAACTTCTGCCTCCCAGTTTCAAGCAATTCTCCTGCCTCAGCCTTCCAAGTAGCTGGGACTACAGGCACGCACCACCATGCCCAGATAACTTTTTATATTTTAGTAGAGATAGGATTTCATCATGTTGGCCAGGCTGGTCTCAAGCTCCTGGTCTCAAATGATCTGCCTGCTTCGGCTTCCCAAAGTGCTGGGATTACAGACATGAGCCACTGCACCCAGACTATTTTCTCATGATTTCAGAAGCTAGAAGTGTGGGATCAAAATGTTGGCAGGGTTGGTTTTGTTGAGCCCTCTCTCCTTGGCCTGAAAATGGCCATCTTCTCCCTGCATCTTCACAGGGTGCATGTACATATCTGTGTTCTCATCTCCTCCAGAAGGACACCACTCATATTGGATTAGGGTCTACCCCTATGACCTCAGTTTGTCTTTAGTACCCCTTTCAAAGTCCTATCTCTAAATACAGTCACACTCTGAAGTACTGGGAGTTGGGACTTCAACATATGAATTTGAGGAGGTTAGAGAGACACAATTAGTCCAAAACAGACCCCACCCATTCCCCTTCAGAGAGGGTCAGCCACCTCAGCGTGCCCCTAGGGCTGGGTTTTATTTTCCTGGAAGACCCACAAGTCCTGTCATGGGAGTCAAGAATCAGAAGTAGCCCTTCTGTGCAAGAAGGTCTCAAGGAGGAGAGAGGCAGTGCCCTGAGAGGGAGGGTGGGTGGAGGGAAGAGGAAGGGGCACAAACTGGGGAAAAGACGCCTGGTCACCACGTTTTAACAGGGATATGAATAAATTCATTGTGCTAAGGAAGATGAACGGACTGCGAAAAAACCTTCAAAATCATGAGGGACATTTGGCTTGAAGAGAAAGAGACATACAGATTAAAGATCTCTGTTTTCACCTCCCTGCAGAAAGGTAACCAATGTGCCCCAGAGGACAGAACCAGGACCTGTGGGTAAAAAGCAAAGAGAGGCATGTTTCAACCGCAGGAAAATAAAAATGTTCCAAGCAGTGAAATATATGACCTTGGAGTAAACTGCTATAGTAAGTAGTATGCTCCCTTCACTCACAGTATTTCAGTCGGGCTGAAAGATCATCGGGGTGCTTAGAGGAGACGTTTTCATGCACTTCTCAAATTCTCTAATGCTCCAAATCAGAGGGTTGGACAAAATAATTCTGCTTAAAACCTGTCCTTGTGGTCCTCTTGTCTTATATAACACTTAGCAATCTCTCTCTTTGCAGACTGGCTGAAATGCAATGAGAGTGCCTGATGACACATAATTTTTGGCACAGAATTCATGACATTCATCCCAAATGTCCAAGCTACTACTATAAATTAACAGATCTTCACACACATACACGAGCAAAAACATAGCTCTTCTAAAAAGTGTGAGAGAACTTCTGAACCACGTGAGGAAACCAAGGCTTTTGGAAGAATATGGCTCTGCATCTGTTGAGTCAGGAATCCATCATTCTAGAAGCACACAGTAGTCAGAGGAAAGTCCCCTCTCCTCTAACACACACACGTTGATGTCCACCTCCTAATCCCCAAGGCAAAAGGGACTTTGTAGGAATGATTAATACGGTACCTTCCAAGGCAAAAGGGACTTTGTAGGAATGATTAAGGTGGAGGACTCTTAGATGGGTGACATTCCCCTGGGCTATTTGGCTCATCCAGTCTAATCATGTGAGTCCTCATAAGCAGAGATGCCTTTCCTGACTGTAGTTAGAGAACCAGAGAGGCGCAGCAGGAGAAGAACTTGGCCACAAGCCAAGGAACGCAGGCAGCCTCTAGAAGCTGGAAAGGGCAAGATGATGGAGTCCCCCCTAGAGCTTCCAGAAAAGTTGCACCATGTCAACACTCTGATCTCAGCCCAGTGAGACCGACGTGGGACTTCTCTTCTCTAGGACTGCAAGATAAATGGAATACATTTGTGTTTTTAAGGTACTTGTGATAATTTATTAGAGCAGTAATAGGAAACTGATACAAAGAGTCAGGTACTCCGAAATCATAAAACCAGGATTCAACTCCCAGTCAGCAGAGTCCTAGCTGTGAAAACTTGGGCCAATTAATTAACCTTTCTGGATCTCAATCGGCTGCAAATGGGGCCGTTCGCTACTCTCGCAGGGCTGATATAAGAATTAACGTAGATAATAAACCACTAGTAACGTGTCTGGCACAGACAACCCAGCAGATGTTACCATCTCTTCTTTTCCACCTTAGTTGCTCCTAGCCTACTGTGTTATTTGTGTCATTGCTCCTTGGGAAATGAGGAAAGCGGGTTCCAGATAAGCCCAAAGATAGGCACAATAACATGCAACAGATGAGGGTTAAAGTGGGGTTTGCAATCTGGCTTCAGGAAGCCTCACTTGGTAGCCTGCTCACAGAGCAGCCAAAGCAAATCCCAGCCACAGCACAAAGGGCTCCAGGAACCACATTCTTAGAGATCACTCCAGGAGGTGCCCTGGGCACAGTGGTCAGTGATAACCAGGAGCATAGGCTGTGGGACTACACTAGCTCAAGGGCTAAGATTTCCCTCGGGTCAAGGTGTTCTGATTCAAGTGGACTGCCCCTGGCCCCCAGGCTTCATACAGGGCGCTGGTGAGGAATTGTCCAGGTGTGCAGGAATGCAGGCTAGGGGGTGTCTCCTGGTGGTCTGAGCAGTAGGAGCAGCCTCTGAGGGGTGACATTTTTTAACAAACAGGGTCTGTGTCACCCAGGTTGGAGTACAGTGGCTCCATCACAGCTCACTGCAACCTTGAACTCCTGGGCTCAAGACGTATTTCCCCCTTCCCCCCGCCCTCCCCCTTCCCCACCCCTCCAGCCTCCCAGGTTGCTAGGACTACTTGGGACCTATGCCACCATGCCTGGCTACTTTTTTTTATTCTTTTGTACAGACAGTTTCACTCTGTGGCCAAGGCTGGGGTGACCCTTCTAATGCAGCTGGCAAAGAACTGCATTCTGGAAGCTCAAGCAGTCACCCTCGTCCAGGTGAGCCTGGAAATCGTCATCACTGATATTGCTGCAGGTCACAGCAATTGAATACACTGTGGAATTCCTGCTGTGACTCTGGTAGGCTGCAGGATCCAGGATCTACCACCCCATCTAGTTCCAAAAGCTTTTAATCACCCCATAAGGAAACCCTGTACCCAGGAAGCAATCATAGCCCTTTGCCCCCATGCCCTGACAACCACTAACCTGCTTTCCGTCTCTATAGGTTTGCCTATTCTAGATATTTCACATAAATGGACTCATACAATATGTGGCCTGTGGTGTGGCTTCTTTCACTTAGCATCATGTTTTAGAGGTTCATCCACATGGTGGCATGCATCAGTACTTCATTCCTTAATGTGGCTGAGTCCTATTTCATTACACTTATTTTTTTTAACAAGATGTTCCACCTTTTCATTTTGCACTGGGCTCTGAAATTATGAAGCCGATCTTACGAAGCTCCCTTAGGGGGTTGCAGAGACTGGTCGCTCTCAAGTGGACCCTTGCCTCCCCGCCCTCCTCGCTCCACACACTCTCCACTGTGCAGCCAAAATGGTCTTCCTTGGATAAAGCCTAAGCATGCCATCTCTGTCTTAAAATCCTCCTGTGACTGACACCCATCACCCTCACCCCTACCACGTCTCAGCCCTTGGCTAAAGGTCCCAGCTCTCCTAAGGAGCCAGGCTATAGGGAACCTCCATGCCTTCACCCATGCTCCCATTCAGCCTGGAAGGCCCTCCCCACACTGCCCCGATTTCTTCTCCCAAATTGACTCCAGTACGGTAACTCTATGAGCCTAAGGTCTTCATCCTCAAGAATGAGGCGAATGGTGAAAAGGCCCTTAGCTCAGTAATGACCAAAATGCAATTTGCTTCAAGGCTGACCTTCAGGACGAAAGACTAAAAAAAATAGATGAGTCAATTTAATCTTCTGCACTGACACTTCCAGGGATCAAAGAACTTACTTACAAGGGAACTTATGTAACCAATGAGATATAAATAAGCACATTACAGTATTCCTGCTTCTGTCCAGCTTAATGGCCAAGAAACTAATTGTCAGAAATCGGAAAGGAGCTGAAATAAATATGGGTAGAGTGCTGTTTGATATTATGAAGAAACCTGCCCCAAGAAATAAAGGCAGGGACACAGATAGGGGATGTCCAGATGTCCAGTGGGCAATTTTTCATTGTGGTGATTCTCGGGTCACCGCAACCTCCACCTCCCAGGTTCAAGCAATTCTCCTGCCTCAGCCTCCCAAGTAGCTAGGATTACAAGCATGCACCACCACACTGGCTAATTTTGTATTTTTTTAGTAGAGATGGGGTTTCTCCATGTTAGTCAGGCTGGTGTTGAACTCCCAACCTCAGGTGATCCACCCACCTTGGCCTCCCAAAGTGCTGGGATTACAGGCGTGAGCCACCGTGTCTGACAGTCATGAACTTCTCTACTTTGTCACATAAACCATCATTAAACAGTAGCTGGCACCACCTGGATGCCACTTCCTGCCAAGAGTCATGAGGGCACGGAATGCAGGGGACAGTGGGGACCCTAAGTTCTAGTGCTCATCCATCTGGCTTGTCCTCTCAGTAACAAATGCCCTCTAGGGCCAGGGACTCCTGACACCAGAACCTCAGCTGAGAGCAGAGGCATCACAGGTCAGTCTCTGTGGCTGGGCACAAACCTGCAGGCTGGATTCCCCAGCTGTCAAGGCCACCCCTTGCCCCCTCTGTCCTCCCCTACTCTCTTACCTGGCCCCGGGCCCCCACCTCCAAGATCTTGCTCTGTCTGGGCGATCGTTTCCTATCTTCAGTCTTTCCCTCTCCAAGATTCCTTCATGCCCATCCGCAAAGGTGCACATCTCCCAATCTGGGCAAAAGCCCCGCCTTGGCTCTGCCTCTCTCCCAAGCCAGTAGCTCCTCTCCCTCCATGACCACCCCCATCACGAAACACAGTCCATCCTTCCTCACCTCCCTGCAGGCTGCCCAGCTCTAGCCTCACACCCCACAGTCCTTCATCTACAGAACAATACGATCACTCTGAAGCATGTCTGGACCACCACTGCCCTGCCTGAACCTCTCAGGAGCCTTTCACCAACCCCAGAAGAGGCCAAGTCTCAAGCTGGGCATTCAAGGACCATCTTGACCTGGCCGCCCTCACCTCTTAGCCATCAGCCACTCCTCCCCCACTTATGGCCTCCTACCTCTCTGAGTCTCTGTTTCCCCATCTATGAGGTGAGTGGTTTGGACCAGCTAATCCCTGAGGCTCCTCCACGGTTCTAAAAGGGAAATGCAGCACACACACGCATGCACACACACACACATGAGCACACACACATGCACACACCACTTAGGCTTTGTTCCGAGTACCTAAGTGCCTCCCGTGGAAAACTCAAGAACAGGAGGTGAGGATCCCAGCGGAAGCAGTGGGCGCATTCTCTCTCGTGCTTTTTTGCTCTCTGCTTTCAATGTATTTTACCATCTTCTGAACAAAAATAGCCTGGTTTCATTCCCTATGGGAAAAAATAGAAAAGAAGCTGAGAGTCAAATTAGTGACCGCTCTCATAATTTTTTTTAATAGAAACAGAAGGAGATAAAAAGCAAAAACTTAGAAACATCAGGCCCACAACTCAACCAGAAAACTTAGCTGCCCATGGCTGGGGATCCAGATGGGACCAGAGAGATTAGGGAAGTTGAGGCAGGGAGAAAGCCTTGCCTAAGGTCTGGGCTCCCTATTGGGACCCTGCTAACAGGTATCATGAATCACCTATTTATGTATATGTGTGTGTGTATGTATATACACACACATACACACATATACTTTTTAAGTTCTGGGATACATGTGCAGAACGTGCAGGTTACATAGGTATGCACGTGCTATGGTGGTTTGCTGCACCCATCAACCTGTCGTCTACATTAGGTATTTCTCCTAATACTATCCCTCTCCTAGTCCCCCAACCCCCAACAGGCCCCAGTGTGATGTTCCCCTGTGTCCATGTGTTCTCATTGTTCAATTCCCACTTACAAGTGAGAACATGCGGTGTTTGCTTGAATTCATCCTTTTTTATGGCTACATAATATTCCATGGTGTATATGTGCCACATTTTCTTTATCCAGTCTATCACTGATAGGCATTTGGGTTGGTTCCAAGTCTTTGTTACTGTGAAGTGCCACAACAAACATATGTGTGCATGTGTCTTTATAGTGGAATGATTTATAATCCTTTGGGTATATACCCAGTAATGAGAGTGCTGGGTCAAACAATATTTCTGGTTCCAGATCCTTGAGGAGTCGCCACACTGTCTTCCACAATGGTTGAACTAATTTACACTCCCACTAACAGTGTAAAAACGTTCCTATTTCTCCACATCCTCTCCAGCATGCTGTTTCCTGACTTTTTAATGATCGCCATTCTAAGTGGCATGAGATGGTATCTCATGGTGGTTTTGATTTGTATTTCTCTAATGACCAGTGATGATGAGATTTTTTCATATGTTTGTTGGCCACATAAATGTCTTCTTTTGAGAAGTGTCTGTTCATATCCTTCGCCCACTTTTCGATGTGGTTGTTTTTTTCTTGTAAATTTAACTTTCTTGTAGATTCTGGTTATTAGCCCTTTGTCAGATGGATAGATTGCAAAAATTTTCGCCCATTCTGTAGGTTGCCTGTTTACTCTGATAAAGAGCTTCTGCACAGCAAAAGAGTCGCCTATTTTTTAGAGCAACACTGACACACGTCAGCTCAGACGTAGAACCGTTCCTTTTCACTTGGTTTATCAGACAGGACCAAGAGCTCGCCTGCCAGTGGGTGGACCAATTCTCAAAATATAAAGTGCATAATTCTTTATATTAGAGGAACAATTCAGCATATCTTGTTCTCTTCTTGGTCCTTGCAGTTGCACTGATATATGTCTGGCCTTCTTGGGAAGAAAAAGAAGGTTGAGAAGTGTGTTTTGGGGTTCCTGGAGGACTGGGACCCTGATTGTTACCTCTGGGTAGTGGGATAGGGGATGTGCAATGAAGAAAGGCATCTTTCACTCTTGTACTTTGTTCACATCTTAATTATTTTATTCTTTT
The DNA here is from genome assembly GCF_043159975.1 of Macaca nemestrina. Taxonomy (NCBI): domain Eukaryota; kingdom Metazoa; phylum Chordata; class Mammalia; order Primates; family Cercopithecidae; genus Macaca; species Macaca nemestrina. Next base: position 21,485,064 of record NC_092139.1, on the reverse strand, counting down.
TCAATTAGCATCCTGTAGTTGGCTTGAGTTTTTGTTTTATTTTGTTGGTTTTTTAACATACGCAGAGATGACAGGCGAAGTTTTATTTTTCAGGTTCTTCAAAGAAACAAATCAATTCTGGAAGACCAAATTAACTTGCTGGCCATCTCCAGTTTGTTAAACTACTGTCCATGACAGGGGTCGGCAAACCGTGACACACAAGCCAAACCTGGCCTGCCATTTGCTTTTGTAACTTCCACAAATTGAGTGGGTTTTTTTATATTTTTAATGCCTCTTTTCAAATAAAGAAGTCGATCTCATAATATGATATGTGAAAATATGAAATTCAAATTTCAGTGCTCATAAATAAAGTTTTATTGGAACATAGCCATGCACATTCATTTACACATTGCCAATGGCTGCTTTTGCACTCCAATCAGGAAAGACTATATGGCCCATAAAGCTAAAAATATTTACTATTTGGCCTGTACAGAGCTTGCCAATCCCAACAACATCCTGTTGTCTCAGGTTTGAAGAGTTAAGAATACCTTAAATCATATATTTCATCAAACATCTCGAGTATATTTTTGAAGAACTCTATTGGAAACATTACTTAAGGACTTCATAGTATTTTCTTCTCTGTAAATTTTTCACTATGGAAATTTTTTAACATATTCAATAGTACACAGAATAGTATAATGATCCCCACATAGTCATCATCCAGCTTCAACAATTATAATATTAATGTTATTTTGATTAAGATCAATTTATGGCAGATCTAGTTTTAATGATACCCCACCCACTTACCTTTCCTGCATTATTTTGAAGCAAATTCCAGACAGGATATAATTTCATCTGTAAATATTTCACAACGAACACTGTTTTAAAATAAAATTTTACAACCAGAGGGAGACGGTGACAAAGTTGTGCGTAATAAGAAATTTGCAGCAGAAGAGTCATGAGCCCATGGCAGGAAGGGGGTGTGGGTGGAAGACACACTTTATAACTGATTGAGAAATGCACGTGTACCACACCTCATCTTCCAAGCAAAACTGCTGGCTGATAGACAATCACCAGCCATGGGAATAGAAAGGTCTCTCCCCCATCTATTGTGATCAAAGCCAAGAAAAGGCCGGCTGCGGTGGCTCACACCTATAATCCCAGCATTTTGGGAGGCCAAGACGGGTGGATTGCCTGAGGTCAGGAGTTCAAGACCAGCCTGATCAACATGGTGAAACCCTGCCTCTACTAAAAATATAAAATTAGCCAGGTGTGGTGATGCATGCCTGTAATCCCAGCTACTCGGGAAGCTGAGGTAGGAGAATTGCTTGAACCCAGGATGCAGAGGTTGCAGTGAGCCAAGATTGTGCCATTGCACTCCAGCTTGAGTGACAAGAACAGAATTCTTGTCTCAAAAAGCCAAGAAAAAATGGATGGAGCAAGGGACAAGGAAAGGGGGGCTGTTCATATAATTAAAGATTGGGAAGGAGATAGACAAGCTGTCAGCTTCATGAGTTTCTGAAAGCTGGGTGGGTCGCCCCGGCAGTGAGTAATGTCTGATCTTTCTCTTCCTTTAATAGCCAGGGTCAACTCTCAACGAAGGAGAAGCAAGTTGCCTTTGTGAGTCCAGGCTCCCTCTTTGGACTTTTTCCCCTGTCACCCCAAGAACCCAAAAGACATAGAGGAAATAAGGAAGAAAGAGAAGAGTCACATCAGAGGTCAGGACCGCAAGGGAGGTAAGTGACCTTAAGAGAAGAGGCAGCGTTGAAAAGGGAGGAAGAGACCAGGTGCAGTGACTCACACCTAAATCCCAGCACTTTAGGAGGCCAAGGCAGGTGGATCACCTGAGGTTGGGAGTTCAAGACCAGCCTGGCCAACATGGTGAAACCCTGTCTCTACTAAAATACAAAGATTAGCTGGGTGTGGTGGTGCATGCCTGTAATCCCAGTTACTCAAGAGGCTGAGGAACAAGCATCACTTGAACCTGGGAGGCAGAGATTGCAGTGGGCCAAGATCATGTCACTGCTCTCCAGCCTGGGCAACAGAGTAAGACTCTGTCTTAAAAAAAAAAAAAAAAAAAAGAGAAAGAAAAGGAAAAGAGGCCGGGTGTGGTGACTCACACATGTAATCCCAGCACTTTGGGAGGCCAAGACGGGTGGATAACAAGGTCAGGAGTTTCAGACCAGCAGCCTGTCCAACATGGTGACACCTCGTGTCTACTAAAAATACAAAAATTAGCTGGGCGTTGTGGCATGCGCCTATAGTCACAGCTACTTGGGATGCTGAGGCAGAAAAATCGCTTGAACCCAGGAGGCAGAGGTTGCAGTGAGCCGAGATCATGCCACCACACTCCAGCCTAGGCAACAGAGTGAGACTCTGTCTCAAAAAAAAAAAAAAGAGAGAAAGAAAAAAATGGGAGGAGGAGAAGCAGGGGTGAGAGAAGAGGAAGGAAGCCTCCCAGGAGGGATCAGGCCCCCGAGGCAGTGTAGTCTGTGTGCATAGGGACAAGTTAACCAGATTAGAATCCTGACAGCCAGCTTTATGTGTCATCATGGCCAGGCAATAGTACCGTTAGTCAATCAGACACTAATCTAAGGGTTGCCGGGGCGAGATTTTGTGCAGGTGGTTAACATCTACAATCAGTTGGCTTTAAAGAAAGGAGATTGTCCTACACAAGGTGGGTGGTTCTCATACAATCAATTGAAAGGTCTTAAGAGCAAAATTCAGGTTTCCTAGAGAAAGAAATTCTGCAACATCAGCTTCTGCCCAAGAGTTTCCAGTCTTCCAGCCTGCCCTACAGATTTCAGACTTGCCAGGCCTTACAATCACGTGTGTCAATTCCTTGAAATAAATTTCTTCATACACACACACACACACAGTATATGTACTGATTCTGGTTCTCTGGATAACTGACACATATCCTTAATATTTCTCTCCCTCTCTGACTCTATACACTTGTGATAATAATAATTAATAATGGCCAGGCACATGGCTCACATCTGTAATCCCAGCACTTTGGGAGGCAGGAGAGTGCTTGAGCCTAGCCTGGGCAACATAGCATAGACCCCTGTCTCTAAAAAAAAAAAGGAAAAAAAAGAAAAGAAAAAGAAAAAAAGAAAAATAATAATAAGTAATAACACCCAACATTTATTGAGTACTTGCTAGGTGCCAATGGGTCAGATAGTGTTTTCAGTGCTTTACCTGTATTAGCTCACCTAATCCTCACAATAGCACCATGAAAATATTATTGTGCCCGTTTTACAGATGAAGAAACTGAGGCACAGAAGGGTGATCACTGTGAGCCTATAGCAAAAGGCTAATGGAGTCTGGGAACAAGGACAAAAAAAGGGCATTTGCTCCTTCACTGCAGGCTCACCTAAGATATACAGTGCAGTTCTCTATGCCCACTGTAGGCAAGAGGATACATCCTTGGACACAGGGTGGACCGGAAGAAAATCATCAGAAACCAAAGGAGATTATACTCAATCTTTCTGATTCTAGCATAGCAGCATCAACAGAGCACAAAGTCATCTCAATAAATTATCCCATCACATTTCTGTTATACCACAGTGAACATTTTAATATAGTAAATCTTTCCATTTTCTTATTTACACTTTCCTTCTTATTTTATCTTATTGATGTTGTGCTTGAGGAGTTCCTAATTCAAAGATACCTGAATCAAGCCTTGTTACTAGGGGAGAGGGAGTGAGAAGACACTGCAGACGTCCAGAGAAGCAGACACATAGTCCACGATGCCAAAGAATCTTTGCTGGAGGAACTGTATCATGCGGGGCCTGAGAACCGGTGGTTTCTCGCCAGCATCCGTCATCCGGCTGTTTCTCAGCTCCAGCTCCAATCTGGAGACCGAGCCATGCCTGTGGATGTTTCCCAAGAAGGCTCTAGTCGGGTGGGGTGGAATTTTTTTTCTCCTTCCTCTCCTTGAAAACAGATCTGACTGCTTTGCAATCCAAACACAAACAGCCTGACAATGTGCTGAAGTGCCCCGAAATGCAGGGAACTGGGCCATAGAGAGGTTCAGAGGAGGGATTCCTCCTGCAAGGCCCTCAGACGGGAGAGCTCTGGGGTCTCTGAATAAGGGGGCAAGCCTGGGACCTTGGGAATATGTTCTAATTTTCTAATACAGGGAACTGGAAGAGCCAAATGCCTTGGGAAAGAAGGGTTTGCTTTTTAAACTGGGAGCCTCATACATACATACGATATTAATATTTTATCCTATAAGAGAAGTCTAATGGGGACACAACCCAAGTGCTCTGCGTGCATGGTGCCCCCAGGCTGGGAGTGGGCTTTGGGTGAGCTATCTGTTCTCCTGGCCAGGTTCTCACACCACCCTCCAGCCAGCAGGACCTAGGGATACCTGAAAAAATGTCCCCTCAGCACCCTTCTCTTCAGACCCTCAATTGCCCCTAAGCTCTTCCCACCATGCTTTTCAACCATCCTTTCTTTTCCTTCCTACCCAGGATACTGTTCTTTCAAGTTTCACGGTTAAGCCAGACTGTGTCCCACTGGTCTCTTGGTGGGAGGGTCTCCCCAGTGGAGCTCCCTGAGAGGGAGGGACTGCACCCTGGGAAGTTCAGTCTGAGGAGATTCCATCCCATCCAGCTGGTCTCCCCCTCCCCTCCCCTCCCTTCCCTCTTCTCCCTCTGTTAACACTCAATGACAATCTACTTTTAGCAGGCACTGCTCTCAGGGCTGGAGAAATAGAAATGAACGAGGCAGACCAGGTCCATGCTCTTCTTAATCCTTTGTTTTTTAGGGGTGTGAAAAGTTAAAGTATAGGTTCCTCTTCAAAGAGACTTTCTTCCCTGTCTAATTAAAAATAAATAATAACTTCTCTTACAAGCAAAATTTACTCAAAGACTTGTGCGAACATTATTAGGTATCTGTTAGCCATAATAAAGAAATCAATGTACTTTGTGTTCTTAGCTCCCACAATTTAGCCTAAATATTTGCCCTGTCATGCTTATTACTAGTCCAAGCAAGCATTAGGGTCATAGCCTGTTCTTCTTCCTTATTTAGAGGTGTTTTTACCTTTCTCAGCATTCCACAGGTTACTTCCTCCTTCCTTTGTTCTCCTCTGCCTTTGCCTCTTTTAGAAAGTTCCAAGTCACTAGCTAATTGAGACACATACAGAATGTGAGGTCCCATTCTAGCCAATGGAAACCAGGCACAGCAGTGGCATGGACACGTCAGGTTATAAATAACCCCGTCTCCTTTCTTCAGTGTACTCTCATGGCAAAACTGCTGGCGAGTGTACCCTTTCTGCAGAAAGTAAAAATTGCCTTGCTGAGAAAATTAAAGTTCAAGTGTTATTTCTTTATGGCACTGGGGAACAAGCATTTCAAACAGGGGCTTTGGGGAGGGTTATTTTATTTACTTTTTGTCAGAACATATTATTCATTTGTTTATGCAAGAAATATTTACTAAGCACCTACTCTGTGCCAGCCACTGTTCCAGGTCTTGGGGATACAGAATTGAACAAACAAAACAAAAATCCCTGCCCTGGAAGAGTCTGCATTCTAGAAAGACATTAAATCAGTCATGACACAAATTATTCATTCCCAATGTGTAGCTGTGACCATGGAGTAGCCGAGGGTGTTAGCTTAGGACAGAAAAAAAAATCTAGCCCAATCACCCCACGGGAACTGCTTTAATTGAGGCTTCCTAGAAGCAGAGTCACCTAGGAGAAGGGGAGGGTGATATCATTTGGATGTCCTACCCAAATCACATGCTGAAATGTAAACCCCAGTGTTGGAGATGGGGCCTGGTGGAGGTGTCTTGGTCATGGGGGCTTGGTGCTGTCCTCTCAATAGTGAGTTGTCATGAGATCTGGTCATTTAAGTGTGTGGTACTCCCCCACAACCCAGCCACACACACGCAATCTCTTGCTCCTACTTTTGCCATGTAATGTGCCTGCTCCCGCTTCACCCTCTGCTGTGAGTAAAAGTTCTCTGAGGCCTCCCTAGAAGCTGAGCAGATGCCAGCACCATCTACAGCCTGCAAAACTGTGAGCCAATTAAACCTTTTTTTTAATATATAAATTACCCAGCCTCCGGTATTTATTTATAGCAACCCAAGAACCACCTAACACAGAGGGTAAGGAGAAGGGCTCCAGGCAGAGATTCTGGAGATGGAAGAGAGGATCATTTGAAACTGAAAGAAGAATAGCATGAGAGAACCTAGGAAGAAAGCTGAGGGATGGGCAAGGCTCAGCCACACGGGGCCTGGTAACTGAAGATGCGCGTCTTTGTCCTCAAAACAGCAGGAAGCCACAGAAGCGTTTTAAGCATGGGAGGGACACGACAAGGTGTGTGTTTATAAAACATGGTGCTGGTGGCTGGGCAGAGAAAAATGGCAGGAGGGACAGAGTAAAAGCAGAAAGGCAAAGGCAGAGCTAGGACAGGAGCTGGGGAGGTGGTGGTGGTTTCGAACACAGTAAAGGCTGTGAAGATGGAGAGAAAAAAATAGATGGAGGGAAATTTGAGAAGTAGGCCTCAATGGTAAGGAAACTCACTGTCTTTACTTTGCCGGGGCTGCTGTAACGAGTACCATGGACTGGGTGGCTTAAACTACAGAAATTCACCATTTCACAGTTCTGGAAGTTAGAAGTCCAAAATCAAGGTGTCAGGCAGGATTGGTTCCTTCTTAGGGCCAGTAGGGAAGGAGCTGTCCCAGGCCTCCTTCGTTGGCTTGGAAATGGACATTTTCCTATTCTCTTGGCCTCCCCCCGGCTGTGTGTCTGTCTCCAAATTTCCCCTGTTTATAAGAACACCAGTCATCTTGGATTGGAGCCCACCCTCAAGACCTCATTTTAACTGGAAGGACCTTATCTCCAAATAAGGTCACATTATTAGGGATGGGGAATTAGGATTTCAGCATATATTTGGGGAGGACACAATTTAAACCATAATGTGGGGTCCTAATAAGATAAGTAAGCAACAATGCAGAAGGGGCTGCAGGTTTCAGGGGAACGATCATTCTGAGAGACAGCTAATCACAGACAATCCACTGCCACAACATCCTGTTTCCAAATCCTCATTCTGCACGTAGAAGCATAGCCCCAGAAGCATGACCTTATCTGCACACCTTATCTGCACATAGCCTCTCTGGTAGTACCCTTTAAAACTTCCCTCCAGCCCCTGCCTCTTGGCAGACAGCCCCTTCTCTGCAGTACTGCCCATTGCACCCTTGCAACGTACCTTTGTACTTTCTCTAGCAAATCTACCTTTCTTTACCTATGACTGTCTTGGTAAATTATTTTACCGCCTGTGATGCCAGCCCCAGCCAGCCTCACCCGTGACATATAACACTAAGAAAAGTTCAGCCGGGCGCAGTGACTCATGCCTGTAATCCCAGTACTTTGGGAGGCCGAGGCGTGTGGATCACCTGAGGTTAGGAGTTCAAGACCAGCCTGGCCAACGTGGTGAAATCCCATCTCTACTAAAATACAGAAATTAGCCAGATGTAGTAATGCACGTCTCTAGTCCCAGCTACTCAGGAGGCTGAGGCAGGAGAATCGCTTGAACTCAGGAGGTAGAGGTTGCAGTGAGCCAAGATCATGCCACTGTACTCCAGCCTAGGTGACAGAGCGAGACTCCATCTCAAAGAAAAAAAAAAAAAAGTCCAACGGGAGTGAGACAAAGATTAAATGTCTTTTCATGGGTTTAGAGAGACCCGTTACAGCAACTCTGCTTGCATCCCTCTTACCTTCCTAGACTGTCTACGTGAAGGTTTGCTTGTTTGCTTGTTTGAGATGACGCCTTCCAAGGACCACGCAACTCAGATGCCCACCACTTCCAAAGATGAAATCTCAGGCCCAACAGACATTCCTGCTGGATATCTTAGCCTGGGGAGGGACAAAAGAGCCTGGACTGGCCATAAAGCATGTGCCAGCGACACTTAAGTAGGACACCCAGGAAGGCCAAGAAGGGAACCCAGTAAGGGGCATATTTTCCTTCTTTTTCCAAAAACGTCCAGATATTTATCTGCAGTATTACCATCTCCTCCCAGAGGTCGCCAAATCTGATTCATAGTCACTTGACTCGGGGTGCTTAAAATGCAGCTTCCCAGGCCCCACCCTTGGGGATTCCAGGGTGAGACCCCCAGACCGCTATCTTCCTCCCATGCCCCAGCTGGCTCTGCTCTCCAGTGAGGTTTGAAAACTGCTGCTCCACCAGCCTTTCTTCCACGGCCTAAAGATAGACATGCGCTCAGGGCTGTGCGGAGCCCGGCGGTTTTGATCTGTGGGGAACTGGCACAATTCCTGGCCCTTGTTTGTCCCTCGAAGTTGTCTCAAGGCACATTCTAATTTCCATTTCTATTCCTGCCTCTCAACTCTGATTACTTCAGCAAGTGCCTTTCAATTGCCCCATTTTTTTTTCTTAAAGAACCGCCTCTAACTTCAATTTATATATATATATATATGTGCGTGTGTGTGTGTATATATGTGTGTGTGTATGTGTATATATATATATATAAAATCAGGTATTCCCCATGTTCCAGAAGCTTTGTGCTTTCCACTGCAGGGAGGGGTTTAGAAAAAGATTTTATTTGTCCTACTTTTGATTCCTTTAAGTCAACAGAGACAACCTTAACATGTTTTTTAGAGAATGGATCTCACTCTGTCACCCAGGCTGGAGTGCAGTGGGACTGATCATGGCTTACTGCAGCCTTGACCTCCTGAGCTCAAGGAATCCTCCCACCTCAGCCTCCCAAGTAGCTGGGACTACTGGTGTGTATATTTTGAATTTTACTACAGGATATTTAGGGTGCAGGACCATAGACATTAGAAGGCTTGCCTTTTTTTTTTTTTTTTTTTTTTTTTTTGAGACGGAGTCTCTCTCTGTCACCCAAGCTTGGAGTGCAGCAGCACGATCTCGGCTCACTGCAAGCTCCACCTCCCAGATTCACACCATTCTCCTGCCTCAGCCTCCCAAGCAGCTGGGACTACAGGTACCCGCCGCCATGCCTGGCTAGTTTTTTGTATTTTTAGTACAGACGGGGTTTCACTGTGTTAGCCAGGATGGTCTCAATCTCCTGACCTCGTGATCCGCCCGCCTCGGCCTCCCAATAGAAGGCCTTTTTGAGCAATGTTAAATCCAATCCTGTAATTCAAACCGAGTGTTCCTCTGAGACTTTGGACCAAATTGGGCTTGAAGCTCCAATAAATTTTCAGCATCTGCAAACCCATTTTGGCCAGCATAAGCCATAAGAGTTTTTGGAGGTGGGATTGGAAAATGGTGCAGCCACTTTGGAAAACAGTCTGGTAGTTCCTCCAAGTGCTAAATATAGGGTTAACATATGACCCAGCAATTCTCCTCCTAGGTCTGTACCTAAGAGAACTGAAAATACATGGCTCCACAAAAACATATAAATACTCACAGCAGCAATATTCCAACTAGCCAAAAAGTGGACACAACCCAAACGTCCATCAACATCAACTCAACTGATGAATAAAATGTGGCATACCCACACAATGGACTATTATTCATCCATGAATAAATGAATAAAATGAATGAAATACTAATGCATGTTCAAAATGGACGAACCTTGAAAACATTATGCTAGGTGAAAGAAGCCAGTCACAAAAGGCCACATATTATATGATTTCATTTCTATCAAAGTTCAGAATAGGCACATTCACAGAGTTAGAAAGTAAATTAGTGGTTTCCAGGGATGTATGAGGAGTGACTGCTAATGGATATGGGATTTCCTGGGGGGTGATGAAAAAGTTCTCAAATTAGACAGCAGTGATGGTTGTGCAACTCTGACTATTCTAAAAACCACTGAATTGTATTCTCTTACAAGGTGAATTTCATTTTATGTGAATTATATCTCAATAAAGCTGTTATTTGAGATAGAAAGATGGGGGAGGGGAGATGAAGGTTTTTTGTTTCTGGAGTCTCCTGTGAAATCACACCTCTAAATTTATATATTCATTTATTTACTAGAGGCAAGCTCTTGTTCTATCACCCAGGATGGAATGCAGTGTCAAAATCATAGCCCACTGCAGCCTCAAACTCCTGGGCTCAAGTGATCCTCCCACCTCAGCCTCTTGAGAAGCTGAGACTACAGGCATGCACCACCTCACCTGGCTTTTTTTTTTTTTTTTTTTTAAATTTTTTGTAGAGATCAGGGTCTCCCTGTTACCCAGGCTGGTCTTGAACTCCTGGGCTCAAGTGATCCTCTCGCCTTGGCATCCCAAACTGCTGGGATTACAGATGTGAGCCACCATACCCAGCCTTATACCTCTAAGTTTTTTACAATTTTCTATAGCTCTTCAAAGCCATGTCACAACCTCAGTGAACCTAAAAGTCTGGCTGTGGGTCTTGGTGGCAGCAAAGCTGAATCCCAAGCAGAGGCTGGGTATGGCCGGAACTTACACCTGCATCTCCAGCCATGCGTCATATGCACAGGCAGAAGCCAGGTGGGGCCAGGGCTTGGACAGGATCAGACTAAGACTCAGTGGAGCCAGGGTGGGGAAAAAGCCAAGGCCACACCCAGAACTTCTTCCTTTTCCACAAAGGCAGTAAGCATAGCCATCTGAGACAGCCGGTAGAAGCCTAGAATGACCAGTCCATCAAATCCAGGCCAAAGAGCTGGAGGGTTGCTCATGGAATTCGTACAACAGCCCTGCTCCGTGGAGATTTTTTTTTCTGAGATGACATTTTGCTCTGTCGCCCAGGCTGGAGTGCAGTGGTACAATCTTGGCTCACTGCAACCTCTGCCTTCCAGTTTCAAGCGATTCTCCTACCTCAGCCTCCTGAGTAGCTGGAGTTACAGGCACCCGCCACCATACCTGGCTAATTTTTGTGTTTTCAGTAGAGATGGGGTTTTACCATGTTGGGCAGGCTGGTCTCCAGCTCCTGACCTCGTGATCTGCCCACCTTGGCCCCCTAAAGTGTTAGGATTACAGGCATGAGCCAACACGCCCTGCCATGGAGATCTTAAAGTAAGTGTATGCAGTTAACTATAAACTAGAAATAAAACCGATGCTATAGAGCTGCTGTAAGGAGTAATGAGTTGATTTACATAAAGTGCCTGGAAGGTGCCTGGCATACAGTAGGAAGCCTAAATGTTGGCTCCATTCTTCAGTAGGAAGGCTGATAGTCTGAAGTTAAGTGCCTGCTCCTCAATGTAGATCAAAAGACTGAGAGACACAATGAGTTGTGGCACACATAATTACAAGATGGAGAGAGGAGGGCCTTAAAGAACATCCAATTCTATGCAGTAAATAACAACTTGAGAAACAGGTTCAGAGGGAGGCAGCAACTTGCCATGGTCATTCAGCAAGATGGCTTGGTCATTCAAAGAAAGAGCAATTCCATATTCCCACGTTTTTCCCCTAAATGCCAAGGAGCAAAAACAACTCCTCCTCCAACAATCTTTGGCAACTCTTTATAAAGATACTTCTCTGGCATAAAAGCTAAATTGCCTAAATATGGCTAACTCTTGGATAATGCTGGTTAATCCTGGCTAATGTTTCATTCTCTAAAGCATCTTTTCCCATCAATAAACTTTTTTGTGGGAACTCTCATTTGCCTTGTGTTTCTTATGGAAATGTGATTTGTACATACATCCTCCTTGCATAAATATTTAGCTCATCATTGTGCAGCACAAATTCCCTGCAAATTAGGTGGAAATCAGCCTCAGCTGACAGAAGCATCTATATTCATCCAGGGAAAAATCATTATTATTTAGAACTTATTAAGCCCTGACAGTAAGTACTGGATGGACCTGGGAACTTCAATAAATATTGAACGCAAATGTATGCTAAATGCTTGGGCACAGATTGCTCTTGTAATTTCTACCTGCCAAGAGGCAGCAAAAGATAGAGAAATGAAAATGGGCTGAACTTGGCTCTGCTCATTACAAACTGTTTCAACAACAGCAAATCACTGAGACCCTCTTCATCTACAAAATGGGTCTAACCAAACCCATCTCATAGGGTTCGTTATTATAAAATTAAATAAGATGATATGTGTAAAGTACCTAGCATGAAGCCTGGAACACACTAGATGCTCAATAAGTGTTTGCCTCTAACAAATGAATCTGAAGCAGGTGAAATGTAGAAATGTTAGCTCACAGGTTGGTTACAGTTGCATCCTACCCCCTGCACTGTGAACATAATTTGCTCCAATTGCAACTAGGTTTTATTTGAAGGTTGCAGTTAACACTGCCAATTTTACATAAAATTAAGTAGAGGACTAGTGTTGAAATAGCTTGGAATAGAAATTTATGTGTTATATAAATTGCATTATTAAACTTTGTAGCCAACACTCACAATGTCCTGCCCACACTCCCTGTGCTCCAGGGAATTCCACCTGTCAGCATCTATATCTCTATGCCTGAGGGTTCTTGTTCCAGGAACCACAGGAAGCTGCCCTGCCAGTGCATGATAGGTCAGATATGCCAGGTAAAGAACACTCTCAGGAGCCACCTTCAACCAGTGACTAAGGGAGCTGGTATATAAATACCCCAGCTCCCTCACCTCTTGTGTGGGATCAGTCTGAGGCATAAGTCTTGCACCATTTCCTCAAGTTCCCTCACAGGATTAAACCATCATGATTGATGGCTCAATGACACACTTTGCTGGCATCTTGTCTTCCTTGTTTCACTTCCCAACCTGTGTGACCTTGAAGGGGTTCAGAGTATACTATCCCAAAATATGCCACTCTGGCATAAGGATTATTTTGAGCTGAAGGCAATTGAGAATAAGGAGACACAGGGCAAGCTCTCTGCCCTTCCCTATCTGCCTGAAAGCAGAACTTAAATTCCTCTTGTGAAGGTGTTTCCCCAACTCATACCAGGAAAGGGATAACAACTTCATCACCAGAAATGAGACAATGAAGCAATCTACACAAAGAAACCTTACTAACCAGCCCTTTCCTACCACTAATTTTCCCATACATTTACCTTCCCACAATTTGCTGCCCCAAGAAGTTCAAAGTCATTTTCTTTTGTCTTGTCACTTCTCTACCAAATTATTGTTCTTTGTTAAGATGGTACATGACCCCAAGCTCTAACCATCGCTTTGATTTACTCATCACTAAGTTCTCTCATGTATATGTACACTGCACGTGTTAATAAACTTGTTTTTTTTTCCAGTTAATCTGTCTTTTGTCAGTCTAATTTGCAGGAACCCAGCCAAAAGGGTACACGGAAAAAAAAAAAAACTTTTCCTCCCCTACAACCTCTGCTTCCCAAATAAATACCTTTCACTTGGATTCTTGTCTTAGCATTTGGGAGAATACAAATTAAGTTAAGTATGTGATGGGTTCAGAGTTCCAGCCTCATATACCCAACAGCACACTGGACACCCCACTAGCTCTTTAATTCAATATGAAAAAGTGATGTCCCCATCAGCCCCACACACACCTGCTCCAACCCCAGAGACAGATCCACCACCCACTCATTCTCCCAAGCCAGAAACCTGGATCTCATCCTCACTTTTTCCTTTTCTCTCCCCTGCTCCCTACCATCTCCAGCCATTTATCAAGTCCTGCCAATTTGACCTTCATAATCTCTCCAGGAATCAGTCACTTTCTCCATTCCTCTAAACACTGAGGCAAAAAATCTCTGGCTTCCATTGCAGTAGCCTCCTCCCTGTTGTCCCAGATCCACCATGGATCTTTTCTCCATGCCACAGTCCAGAAGGATTGCAAATACTAATAGCAACAACAGCACTTAATGAAAGCTTACTTTGTGCTGGGCACTGCTCTGATCCTGTTACTCCCCAGCTTAAAATCTTCCATGGGCTTCCTATAGTCCTTAGGAAAAAAACTCCAATTCCTTGCTTGAGCCTACAAGCCCCTGTGATCTGATGCCCCCTTTTCTCCATAACTTCTTTTGTTACCATTTCCCCTGCTGAATCTAATCCCAAGAGGTCCTTTTCTGAAACAATTAGGTGGGTCAGTTTTTTAGTTTTCCATGGAGAATTGACTTTTTTTTTTTTTTTTTTGAGACCGGTCTCACTCTGACACCCAAGTTGGAGTGCAGTGGTGTGATCTCGGCTCACTGCAACCCCTGCCTCCCAGGCTCAAGTGATCCTTCCACCTCAGCTTCCCAAGTAGCTGAGACTACAGACATGTGCCACCATGCCCAGCTAATTTTTTTGTATATTTGCTAGAGATGGGTTTCACCATGTTGCCCAGGCATCTGGGAAGAAATGAGATTATCCTCTTTAACAATCCATAAGTTCTTTAGAGCCAGAACCCTCCCCCACCTTCTGCAAGGCCTGGCACAGGGCCCAACACACAGTAGGTGCTCAATGAATGTTTGTTGAGTTAATTAAGGAAGCTGTCCAGTCTTAATCACAAACTTTCGGGATGCTTCCTTCAAACCACCTTCCCCTGAGGGAGCCTATGGTTGATTGGACAATTACTCTAGTGCTGGAACAAATCACCCTCAGGCGCTCGATGAAACTATTCAATGAATGCTGCTGACAAAAGAGCTGATTGCGCTGCTTTGACCCTGAAAGTAATTACATACACCAGCATCCATCTGCCCGTGGGGTAGCCCGGAAGAGGGTCCTCACCTCGTTTCAGCTCCATCTTCTAAATAAACTCAAAAAGGCAAACATTGTCATTTCCCCCAGGATGGTTATGGCTTGTTAGAAATCAAACAGAGGGCAGGCAAGAGGTGGATAATCTGCACGCGCCATCTCCCCAGGCTCCAGGAGCCTCCTTTAATCATCTCTATCACTAAACCAAAACCTGAGAGCCCCCTACTCCTTGAGAATGCAGCGGGGAGCCTCCATGCCCCACTAACAGCCCAGGATCAAGTGATGACTGCTCTGCGCTCAGCACCACACATCAGGCATCGCTGGCCTGTTAATTACCTTCTTTCACCCATCCTGAGAAGCCAGAAGTCATCCTTGACGCTTCCATCTCTTCATCTATCCATTCATTTATTCATTCTTTCCCTAAGCATTTATTGAATACACAGCAGACACTGCTGTGTTTACACTAATGAACAAGACAGCATAATCCCTGACCTCATGGAGCTCCTTGTCTAGAGAGGAAAATGAGTATTAACCAAACAAAGACACGAATGTTTAAGATAAGTTTACATTAAACACAAATGTTATTTGCTGAATCTTTGCCAGGTCCTGCAGGGGAGGAACGTAGCATGGGAGGGGAGGTCATTGACCAAGATGGCCTTAACTTCCCCTCAGTTTCACTGAACTTTAAACAAGTTTCTTTCTGACTTTGAGGCCCTGGCATCCGTTTTCTTAGAGCATTTACTTTGTTTTTTGTTTTTGTTTTGTTTTGTTTTTTTTTTTGAGACACAGTCTCTGTTGCCCAGGCTGGAGTACAGTGTTGCAATCTCAGCTCACTGCAACCTCTGCCCTCTGTCTCCTGGGTTCAAGCGATTCTCCCACCTCAGCCTCCCAAATAGCTGGGATTGCAGGTGCACACCACCATGCCCGGCTAAGTTTTGTATTTTTTAGTAAAGCTTGGGTGTCTCCGTGTTGGCCAAGTTGATCTCAAACTCCTGACCTCAGGTGATCCGCCTGCCTCCACCTCCCAAACGGCTGAGATTACAGGCGCCATTTTCTTTAAAACATTTACTTTAAAAGATTTGCAGTCTACATAGTTTTTTGCTTTGTTTTGTTCTTTGTTTATATAAAAACTGCCCCCTCTCCCAGGAACTCCTCCCAAGGAACTGGGAACTCTCCCAATTTTTACAACCTAGGAATGTCTTTCTCAGGATCTGGCAGTTATCCCTTTGAAATGCAATCATCAAGGAAGATAGCACCACAATCTCTCAGTCTCTGTAGGAGGGAAGGTGCCTAACTCCAGTAAGCACCAGTATTAGCAAACACAAACGTCCTCCAGGACTTTCCCACTAGCTCACCCCAGAGCTTAAAAACCCTCCTGGCTTTTGTTTCAGGGGAGGTAAATTCAGTCTCCCTCCCCTACTGCAATCGTCTCCAATAGCCTTTCTTGCCTGATTAACTCAGTCCAGTACAGAAATGAATAAAACATGGATCCTGCCCCGAAAGAATTTAAGGTCTGATTAAGACAAATTAAAACTTTCCAAATTGTAGTAAATGCTGTAATCCCAGCAATTTGGGCGGTCAAGGCAGGCAGATCACTTGAGGTCAGAAGTTTGAGACCAGCCTGGACAACATGGTGAAACCCTGTCACTACTAAAACTACAAAAATCAGCCGGGCGTGATGACACGTGCCTATAATCTCAGCTACTTGGGAGGCTGAGGCAGGAGAATCGCTTGAACTCTGGAGATGGAGGTTGCAGTGAGCCAAGATCGCGTCACTACATTCCACCTGGGGCGACAGAGCAAGAGTACATCTCAAAAAAAAAAAAAAAAAAAAAAGGAAAGAAAAAAAAATCTAGAGGAAGCTATGAGACAGTGTAACAGAGGAAACTTAATTTAGATGGGAAGGGGCTCTAGGAAGACCTCTCTGAGAAGAGGTATTTGAGCTGGGACAAGCATCCCAGGCAGAGACTAGCACACATAAAGGCGTTTAGATCAAACATTCAGCTGCAGAAATGCTAGGTCCCTGCCCCAAACCAAGTCTTACTATATTTGCACATGCGACTCTTCTACGTACTGTGTGCTCCCTCAGTTTACTAACCTTCCATGAATCCTAGGGGGCTCCTGAACAAAGCCCATTGCTCCTAACTTCCTTAACCTGATGGTCAAGATTGTATTTAATCTGACTCCTTCTTCACCTCTCCAGCCATATAGAGAAAGCCTCTCAGTGAAACACAAGCCTTCTGGGTATGACAGATGAAGGGGCTTCTTGCAGAGGCAAATGGAAGACAACCTAGAAGGTACAGGTGCAAAGCACTCACATGATTGAGAGTCTATTTACATACTTGAAGTACAAATAGGAGGGAAAAAAGTTCTCTCCTATTGGACCAAAAATCCAGTTATTTTTCCTTATTCTGTGACACAAGGACCATAAGTAACCTTAAGTAACCACAAGATCAGTCTTTGGTGAGTTTATTTCCCAAGTAAAAGACATGCCTGGTGCTTGACAGTCTCCTGGGACCTCACTAGTCCTGGAGCCCCTTCTGTCCCCAACATACCTATTTCCCCTCACCCACTCTGGACCAATCCCTACAGTTCCCCCAGCTCCTCCCAGGCTTCTGATAGGGAAGGAGCATCAGGATCACCCTTATGTTAAGAACAGAAGTAAAATCTTGATGCTATTACATTTGGACACCCCACAACGCCCGATTCCTAGCTCTCTGCAGGATTGCTTAGGCAGTCTTCATCATAGAAGCATCACCAAGCAGGAAACACCACATTCTTTTGTGATGAGCTGGGCCCATGCCTGGTCCACACAGTACAGAACTCAAAAGACCCAAGGTGGGAGCACAGAGCTTCAACTCACCACTGTTATGGGCTCTACCTCCCTTAAAGCTCCAGTAGCAATGCAGCAGCAGGAAGGGGATGCCGGCCTGAGAGCACCTCCCCAGGAAGGAGAGTCTACACGTGCGTATGCAACTGCACAGCCCACAGTGGCCTCACCCACAGGTCCCTGTGATCCAATCACTGTCCTGGCCTTTGAACAATCAGATGGTCAGAGGGATTGGAGCACCTGAAGGAAGTGAGAGTACCTCCCCATTACCTCTGACCACTCTTTCCCAGCTCTCTGCCTGCTAACCCTGAGCACAGGATTTGACCTTCCCCAAGTTGTTGGGTCATGCTCTCCATCCCAAAGCTAAAGCCCTTGTCTCCTTGACCCTAATCACCCTCCTTTCTTCACCTCTTGGCCCATGGCCCACACAGGTCTTCGAGCTCTGGGCAACGGTCCACACACTGCTCCTACCCTCTCTGGGGCAGGAGCTTCCTAAAGCCAGGCCTGCAGCCCAGCAATCCCCTTGTCCTTGACTCATGCATCTGGGATGAGCTCTATCTGCATCCCGTCAAGGGCAATGAGTTACTGAGGAGATAGAAGCAGGACTTTTTTTCCTTTAATTCAATTAAGCCACATGCTGACTGTGATACTTTCTCCACTATCTAAGGCAGCAGGTGCCTTTGCAATTACTTCCCCTCTGCTGAGCCTGCATGTTGCCTGGGGTCTCCAGGAGATACAGATGAAGCTGTAGAATCACAAGAGCAATGTGATGGGGAAAGAGACAGGCCAGGGAGACCAGGAGACTGGCCAGAGTACCTGAGAGAAAGATCAGCCGAGAATGCAACAATGCAGGTGGCCCCAGGCAAAGTTACATCTGGGAACCAGCTGACATGTGACTCTCTGCTATTTTCAAGGGCCTTAGAGGCAAGGGAGTATTTTTTAATTTGGGTTCCCCCAAAAGCAGATCCGGAGACAAGGACTGGGGGCATTAGTCTGTTTGGAAAGTGATCCCAGGAAGCAGTGAAGAAGAAGTGATGGGGAGTGAAGAAAGTCGACAAAGCTTGCAGTTATGAGCAGGTCTGTTGCTGCGGGCGGGTGGGGCTCAATCCCACTTGGAACTGTCTGGGAAACTGTGTGGAGCACACCTGAGAAGTGCTCCCAAGGGGCAAAAAATCCAAGTGTTTACTCACCATACAGGGTTGAATGGTGGCTCCCAAAGAGACATGTCTGTGTCCTAACCCCTAGAACCTGTGGATGGGCCCTTATTAGGAAAAAGGGTCTTTGTCAACAAACTTAAAAGATCTTGAGATGAGATCAACCTGGATTACCCAGCTGGGCCCTAAATCCAGTGACAAGTGTTCTTATAAGAGATACATACAGGGCCAGGTGCAGTGGCTCACACCTGTCATCCCAACACTTTGGGAGGCCAATCCAAGGGTGGTAGATTACTTGAGGTCAGGAGTTTGAGACCAGCCTGGCCAACATGGTGAAACCACCATGTCTGTCTCTACTAAAAATACAGAAATTAGCTGGCGTGGTGGTGCATACCTGTAATCCCAGCTACTCAGGTGGCTGAGGCAGGAGAATCTTTTGAACCCAGGAGGCAGAGGCTGCAGTGAGCCAAGATCATGCCACTGCACTCCACTACTGCCTGGGCAACAGAGTGAGAATTTGTCTCAAAAAAAAAAAGAGGTGGGGGGGAGAGAGAGACATAAAAAAGGAAAAGGAAAAGGCCATGTGAAGTTAGAGGTAACGAGTGCAGTGATGCAACCACAAGACAAGGAATGCCAGGAGCCACCAGGAGCTGGAAGAGGCATGGAAGGATTCTCCTTAGAGCCTTCCAGGAATCACATGACCCTACCAACACCTTGATTTCAGACTTTTGGCCTTGAGAACTGAGAAAATAAATTTTTAAGCCACACAGTTTGTGATAATTTGTTGCAGCAGCCACAGGCCACTGATAACACCCATCAATACCCAAACCTTCCTGGTTAAGAATTACTCCTGGGGTTGGCCAGGCACGGTGGCTCACACCTCTAATCCCAGCACTTTGGGAGGCCGAGGCGTGCGGATCACGAGGTCAAGAGATCAAGCCCATCCTGGCCAACACGGTGAAACCCCGTCTCTACTAAAAATACAAAAATTAGCTGGGCATGGTGGCACATGCCTGTAATCCCAGTTACTTGGGAGGCTGAGGCAGGAGAACCACATGAACCCAGGAGGCGGAGGTTGCAGTGAGCTGCGATCACACCACTACACTCCAGCCTGATGACAGAGTGAGACTCGGTCTCAAAAAAAAAAGGCCGGGCATGGTGGCTCAAGCCTGTAATCCCAGCACTTTGGGAGGCCGAGACGGGTGGATCACGAGGTCAGGAGATCGAGACCATCCTGGCTAACATGGTGAAACCCTGTCTCTACTAAAATACAAAAAAAAATAGCCAGATGAGGTGGCGGGCGCCTGTAGTCCCAGCTACTCAGGAGGCTGAGGCAGAAGAATGGCGCGAACCTGGGAGGCGGAGCTTGCAGTGAGCTGAGATCCGGCCACTGCACTCCAGCCTGGGTGACAGAGCAAGACTTCGTCTCAAAAAAAAAAAAAAGAAAAAAGAAATACTCCTGGGGTCATCAGCCCTACACCATTCCAGTCTGTGCCACTGAAAGCTGAGGCCACTGCTGCAGCCAGAGAAAGACCTCAGGCAGACAGACACCTGTGCCAGCAGTATGAAACCATCGGCGTAACCAGGAACTACCCACAGAAACTGCAGGGAACCTCTGGGAAGAAGAGGCTGAAGGATGTGGCAGAGTGAGGGAGTACTGACAGCGCCTGCCACAGGATGGCTGGAATAGGATCAGGGCCACTTCTGGTCTACCTGACTGTGTTTTCTAAGGGGACCTCCATCAGGAATCAAGCTCTTCCTCAGGATCATACCGTCAAGTAGGGAAAAAACTCACATTATGATGTTCCCACTATGTGCCCACACACACATCCTCTCCCATCCATCCTTTCAACAGCCCTGTGAGACATGAAGGATATGACAGGCAGAATAATAGCCCTCAAAGACACCCATGTCCTAATCCCCAGAACCTGTGAATGAGCTACCTTGTATGGCAAAGGGGACTTTGTCGATGTGATTAAGTTAAGGATCTTGAGATGGGGGATTATCCCGGATTGCCCAGATGGGCCCAATGTAACATATGGTCCTTATGAGAGAAAGGGGGAGGTGGGAGGCTAAGGGATCCAAATCAAATATTTGAAGATCCTGTCCTGCAGGTTCTGGAGATAGGAAAAGGGGCTACAAGCCAAGGAATGCAGATGGCCTCTAGAAGAGGAAAAGGCAAGAGAAAACATTCTCCCCCTAGAGTCTCCAGAAGGAATGCAGCCCTGATGACACCTCGATTTTTGCCCAGTGAGACCCATTTCATACTTCTCACCTCTAGAACTATCATATTACACATTTGCATGTTTAAAGCCACTGAGTTTTTGGTAATTTGTTACAGCAGCAATAGGAAACTAATACATTTTACAAGGGCCTTAGAAGCAAGGGGTTGTGTTTTAATTTGGTTTCCCCAAAAAGCAGATCGAGAGACAAGAACTTGGGTACAGGCAGTGTATTTGGGAGGTGATCCCAGAAAGCACAGTGAAGGATAAGTGACAGGGAGTGACAAGAGCAGACAAAGCCTACAGTAATGAGAGGGTCTGTTGCTATGGGCCGTTGGGGCTCAATTCCACTTGGAACTCTCTGGGAGACCCTGGGGCAGATTGAGGTTAGTCCACGGGCTGCGAGAAATGGGACTGGAGCTATTAGCAGAAGCGTCTCTGGACCCAAGTTTCTTTCCCATGGTACAGGACTATGTTTCTTGGATAGTAATTGATGTTTTCTTTTTCCTCTTTGCTTTTGCTTTCTTTTTTGCACTCTTGCTTTCTCCACTGCCTACTCTAACCCCAGTTCAAGCTGTCAAGCCTCTGAACTCATTGCCTGAGAGAGGGGGACAGACGTGACCTGAGGGGACAACAGAAACACAGCTGCCTACCTGGTTTGCCATCACCACAGGGCTTTGCCCTTAGGGAATGCAAAAACCTGCAAGAGGAATATGACCATCCTGTCCTTCCCTACCCCACCAGCCAGGACTGGTGAATTTTCCCCCAGGACTGAGAAGGAGAACTGAAGATCTCCAGTGACAAAAGGGTCTGTACCCCAAGGAGGCAGCAGGAGCCCAGAAAGGAGAAACTGAATGAGGAGACCAGGCAGGTGGGGCTAAAGAACTGACCTGGCTTGGCACTTCACATAGGATGCTGTGTTTGAGGTTGAACAAGCCAGAGTTTGGAGAATATGCCGTGTACCATCATGACTGTTGCCAGAGCTGAGGCCGGACCAAACCCCGATGAAGGGAGAACAGTTTCCCATGAAAGGCATGGCTGCTGCCACCATAATCCCAGGGCGGGAAATAAGGGGATCTTGCACTAGGCAATCAAAGGATTTTCTCTCCCTCTAAGGCCAAGGAGGAAATGTGGCTAGGATTCCAAGCTCTGTGGATGCCTGTAGGTGCCAGCAGCTGGGGATTAGCTGGCCCCACCTGCAGAGCCCAGCCAGTGGCTCCTCTGCATCTCCAAGTTGGCGCTTGGGTCTGTGGTCTCCAAGAACAGGTGTTTCTCAGGGTAACCTTAGCCCCTACAACCTCAACCAAGAGAGTAAAGGGGAGCAGCCCCGGAGGCCAGTGAGAAGGGGGATTAGTGGTCACTGGTGACAAAGACATCCGTGTCCCAGAGCCAGCCCCTTGTGAGCAGAAGAATGGCTGCAGGAGCAAAAGGACTTGCTACGCTCTCCCCATACACTATCATGGCAGCTGGGGAGCCCTCTGAATAATAAGGGGCGCTTTAGAGGGGCTTCATTACCAACAAGAGGCCCAGAAGGGGCTAGAGCCAGACAATTTCATGGTCGGCCAGATGCATGATCGTGTCTCACAGCACTGGAGAGGCTTCCAGATTACACTTGTAATAAAACATTTTATGGGGAAGAAACAAATGGGAGTAAATCTGAATGCAGAAATAAGCAATGTTTTAGAGTTTTGTATCATTAGCAGAATTAGATAATTAAAAACATAAACCAGAAATAATAAGCCCTCCCCCTCTGGGACACCCTGTGTATTCAAGGAGATGCTGTGTGTACAGGACCCGTCAGAGCCAGCAGAGCAGACAGTGAATAGATCTACACAGGAAAGGATCATTCTTAACATCCCTCCCCAACACTACACAGCAAGATTATCTTCTGTAACAACCATGGAATAATCAGTAATAATCATTACGTTCCTGACTCATTTTTTAGTCTTAAAACAATTACAAATTTTAAAAGAGAAATTTCAGTGTTACATATATTATTCAGATTCAGGAAAATATTTACTGGAGGAACTCAAGTTTGCACTCACCAAACAAAAATATTCAGCACAACAGTTGGTCGCAGTGGCTCACACCTGTAACCCCAGCACCCTGGGAGGCCAAGGCAGGCTGATCACCTGAGGTCAGGAGTTTGAGATCAGCCTGGCCAACATGGCAAAACCCCATCTCTACTAAAACATACAAAAATTACCTGGGCGAGGTGGCATGCACTTTGAATCCCAGCTATTTGAGAGGTTGAGGCTGGAGAATCACTTGAACCTGGGAGGTGGAGGTTGCAGTGAGCCAAGATCACACCACTGCACTCCAGCCTGGGCAACAGAGTGAGACTCTGTCTCAAAAACAAATAAAAATAAAAAATTCTATCTTATGGTTCAGGTTCCATCTCATGGTTCAAAATTTTCAGCACCAGTAAAAACTCCAAGTGGTCATATAGACTTAATTAAAGGATTCAAGTAACCCACATTAGCCTTTGTCATCACTTAATTAGTAGATTATGGCTGATATTGGATCAACTATTTTTATTTTATTTTTTGAGACAAGGTCTCACTCCCTGTTGCCCAGGCTGGAGTGCAGTGGTGCAATCTCCAGAAGCTTATATAATGTATGTGGAAGCATTTTGTAAACTGTAAGTGCAGTACAAACATTATTAGAGATAACAGTAATAACTGTGCAGAGGCAATGCACTTGGTCACAACAATGGACCAGAAAAATCAGAGAGAAAAAGGAAGGTAGTTGCTTATGTGGCTGTTAACAACCTGGACAAAATGCCACAGCCAAATTCAACAGCACCAATATTATGTTACCAAAATGGAGCCTGTGAAGACAGCCAAATGGGGTGACCACACCTCCCAGTGCCAAGCAGCCAGCTGCCAGAGACACATTTCAGCTCAGTCATGCTGAGGCAACTGCGCCATTGCAGAGAAATGGCCATGATAGTCACCAGTCCCTGGAAACCCAGCAGCCCCCAAACACTTCCCCAGAGCTAGGTTATAGCAGGTTTTGGCAGAGGACAGAAATGTGACAGACAAGTGACCACATGGCTGCTCACAGAGGTGCCTGCTGGGACACAGGCACTAAATATGAGGTGTTCTGGAAAAATCCATGACCCGCCTCCATTGAGGGAGATAAATAAAGAGCATAAAGCTGCTCTTTGCAAAAGCATATTTAGTGAACACATAGAATTTAGGCTAGATGTTTCTATTTTTTTCTCTTGTTTTCTTTCATTTACGAAAGAAACGCATGGCCCCTAAAGCCACTCTTCTCTGCCTACTCATGAGTAATGTGTAGAGGGAGAGTTATTTAGCTGGAATGAGGTACAAAGCGAGGCTGACACAACGAGAACAAGAGTTAGAGGCCCGAGGCTCCCAACAGCTGACCCTGGGAGCAGCTTGACAACACTGCAAGGGACCCCTCCTGGAAGGTCACACAGGCCACTGTTCCAACCAGCACTAGGATGGTCTTGTAGCCTCTGCTTGCATGCCTTCCAGGACAGGACAGTCACTGCTGCTGGAAACAGCTGTGGACATCTGTGATGGTGAAAAGTGTGGACTATTGGCCAAGCCCTTCACACTACCCAAGTCTCCATATTCAAGCCACAGCTGTGGCCGGGAATGCCTTGCAGATGCACCATGCCACCCATCACAACCCATCCTCCCAAATGAAATTAAGCACCCCATGTGGTCCCTGCCCTTGTTTACAGCACGCACAGCTGTCTGTGTTTTAGCCTATTTTATTACTTTGTCACCCTCACTTAACTGTGAGCTCTTTGAAGACACAAACTGAGTTTTCTCCTTGATGCCTGACCAAAATAGATACTTCAAAATCCTTTTGTTAAAAACGCAATTCTATAGCATCATTGCCCAAGCTCCCTCTGCTCTCCAGTTTCCGTGCTAGGC
The DNA here is from genome assembly GCF_043159975.1 of Macaca nemestrina. Lineage (NCBI taxonomy): Eukaryota > Metazoa > Chordata > Mammalia > Primates > Cercopithecidae > Macaca > Macaca nemestrina. Next base: position 21,460,447 of record NC_092139.1, on the reverse strand, counting down.
ACAACCTCACAGAACATCAGCCACCTGGCCCCTCTCATGCCCTCACCCCAACCACAATTCCCAGCTTCACTCCACCTGTAAAGAAACTGAGCTCAAAGCAATGGTTTTAGGATCTCAGGGCAGCTTTCTAATCCAATCATCTGTTCCTGTGGTTCTCAAACTTGATGTATCAGAATACTCTGGAAGGCTTAAGACAGAGATTTTTGGACCCACCCTCCAAGTTTCTAATTCGGTGGGTCTGAGGTAGGTCTCGAGAGTTTGCACTTCTAACACATTTGCTGGCAATGCTGATGTTGTTGGTTCAGGGGTTTTATTTTGAGAACCATGGTACCACAGTGCTCCACTGAGGTCAGTCCTTGAAAGACATTCCCAGCAACAGGAACAGCTTGAGTGGAGGCAGAGGCAGCATAGAGGCTTGGGTGACATCTGTCTTTTCTCACCATTCAAGATGTCTACAAGCTGCTTTAAGCAGCAGTGAGCATCCAAGGCACACGAGCAGAGGCTACCAGACCATATCACACACACACAGCTTCTCTGCTCACAGTTTATCTAACCTCTGCTTATACATCTGTCTTAGTCCATTTTTTGTGAGTGTTGCTATAAAGAAATACCTGAGGCTGGGTAATGCATAAAGAAATGAAGTTCGTTTGGCTCATAGTTCTGCAGGCTGTACAAGAAGCCTGGCGCCAACATCTGCTTGGTTTCTGGTGAGGGCTTCAGGCTGCTTCCACTCATGGTAGAAGGCAAAGGAGAGCTGGTGTGTGCAGAGATCACATGGCCAGAGAGGGAGCAAGGGAGGAGGTGCCAGGCTCTTTTCAACAACCAGCTCTCATTGGAACTAATAGAGCAAGAATTCACTCATCCCAGTCCCCAGGGAGGGCATTAGTCTATTCATTAAGGGTCTGCCCCCACGACCCGAACACCTCCCATTAGGCTCCACCTCCAACACTGGGGGTCAAACTACAACATGGAACTTAGAAGGGACAAATATCCAAACCATAGCAACCTTCAACAAGATCTTCACAACTTGTCCAGTTAGACTGGCCAATCTTATTTCTTACATTGAGTGACAGCTCACCTCCTGCCTAGGGTTGCCAGATAAAATACAAGACGCCTAGTTAAATTTGAATCTCACATCAATAATGGATAACTTTTTGGTATGTCTCATGCAAATATGGTTATTTTCATTTGCTAAATCTGGCAACCCAACATTCCTACCCATGAAGTCTCCAGGTGCTTGAGCTAAGTTGCTGCCAATACTGAAGCAACCAGGTGAGCCTCAAGTTCAGAGGAAGCTATGTCTTCTGCATCACAAAACCAATTTAGCCAAAGTAAGAGCAAAAAGAGTCAGTCTCAGGAAATATACTTTGTTAGAGCTGCACTAAGCCCAGGTCTTACAGCTAGTCCAGGGCTGGGGCTGTGGCAAGAAAATGACTTCCACCTGGGCTTCCCCGGTGTGGCGGTCCCTGCCCTGAAGCAGATTTGTGTTGGAATCCTACCATATGGTCAATACCTGGTCATCCATCCACACCCACACCATAGGGGAATGTTAGAGCCAGGACTAAAACCCACTTTTGATTCCTGTGCTAAAAAGTTTTCTCTAATGCAAGAATCATTTCCTAAGAGGTAACCCCAGGATCTTAGTACATGTGCTAAGTGGCGGAGCAATCTTTCTGTACAAACCTTGTCATTTCACACTCCAAACTCTAGGGGTCAGAAGAGTCCTGCTCACTTCATAGTGTGCCGCTTAGAGCCCATCTGGCCCAGCTACTTCATAGGAGACCAGAGAGAGGAGGGGGCTTGCCCCATCTCCAATCCAAGTTGACAGCAGAGCTGGACAAGAATCTACATCTACTGACAGCTCAGACCTTGTCCGCCCTGCCAAGATCTCTTCCAATTAAAAAGAACTACTGTTAACTTAAAACCACAGAGATATACCATTTTTCTCCCATGGAACTAGCAACAATGAAAAATTCTGACAATATCAAGTGCTGGAGAAGAGGTGGAGAAAACTGTATTCTCCCCTACTGCTGGTGGGAATGGAAATCACAGGGGCAAACTTGGGAGAGCATTTAGCAGATACCTAGTAAAATAGAAAGTGCACATATACAATGTAACAATTCCACTCCAGCTTCAAGCTCCCACAGCAACTCTCACAAGAGCCCATTGAGATCTAGGGCAAGGATGCTAATTGCAGCATTATTTGTTATGGTGAAAAATTAGAAACAACCTAACTATGCAACAAGACAGAAATGAGAAACAAACCGTGGTCTATCCACATGATAGAATACCTTGCACAGTTATTAGGTTTGTGCGAAAGGAATTGCCGTTTTTGCCATTGAAAGCAATGCCATTGAAAGTAATGGCAAAAACCGCAATTCCTTTTGCACCAACCTAATAGAATGAATTCATTAGAGCTAAATGTATCAATAAGAACAGAGGGTGAAAGTGTCCTTATGTGAAAAACCAAGCTGCAAAGAGACCAGAGCAAATTTGTGTAAATGTGGAAAAGCATCCCCACAAACAATACATTTATTATTCATGATACATTACATATGTATACACAAAATACAAAAGTTTCCCACAAAAAGTAGTTTTAAAAGGCCCACTTATTCACGAAAGTCAAACTAGTGGCTCTGGAAAGGGATAAAGATTAAACTTTGAGGGTGTCCCTCAAGGGGTGCTTCAACGTCTTCTGTAATGTTTTATCTCTTGTATTAAAAATATACTTGAAGAAAATATAACAAAAGGTTCATAGTTGTCATCCCAGTGGTGGGGATGCAAATTTGTTACTTTTGTATTTTTCCTTTAACTTCTCAAAGAATAATAAAGCGGCTATTCTGAGGCACTGCTCTCTGGGGCCCCCAGAGCCTACATGACTAACCAAATGCATTTCTTGGGTTTCAATAATTCATCGCCTTAGCAGGGGTGTGGGTGTGGGAAAGGTTCCATCCTTAAGGGAGTGTGGAAGAATGCATCCAATCTGGGCTAAAATCTCCCTTCCTCCATCCTGACTAGAGATGACCTTGGGTCTGAATGAAAAGGTAGAGGGTTTAATGCACCAGATGCTTCTCCCAATCTACTTTAGAGAGGTGGAAGAGAACTCACCTGGTTCAATAATTCATCGGAACCTAAGCATGATGGGACGCAGAACCTTCCAGAGTCATAGGCTGTGAGTCCAGCAACAACCCTCCATGACCACCTGCTGGCTGGTTTGAGGTAAGGGACTCATCCCAAGGGTGGTGAGACATAATCCCATCGATGCAAGAGGTAAAACCTAAATGCACACACAAACCACATGTGGATCCTAGTGAAATGCTAATCCTGACCCGGTAGGTCTGGGAGAGGGAAGGCAAGCAGGGGTAGGGGGAGTGCTGAAACATCACTTTTCTGTCACGATCACAGGGTGGGGCATGATGGCTCACACTTATAATTCCAGCACTTTGGGAGGCCGAGGCGGGGGATCACTTGAGGCTAGGAGTTTGACACCAGCCTGGCCAACATGGCAAAACCCCATCTCTACTAAAAATACAAAAATTAGCCAGGAGAGATGGTGGATGCCTGTAATCCCAGCTACTGGGGAGGCTGAGGTGAGAGAATGGCTTGAACCCGGGAGGCAGAGCTTGCAGTGAGCCAAGATCACACCACTGCACTCCAGTCTGGGCAACAGAGTGAGACTTCATCTAAAAAAAAAAAAAATCACAAATGTCCCTGATGCTTCTGCTCCAAGGACCACACTTTGAGTAGCAAGTCTCTGCACTGCCCACTTCAACTGCTGCTTGGTCTTTCTGCTTCATTATCCTACAAATAAAAGCAGGAGTGTTGGTGGTATTTGACAGTATTAGGGTCAGGAGAACCAGAAACACTACCTCCAATCCCAAAAGAGATGATAAAAATATTTATAACTTGATCACAGAGGTGAGCACAAATGTCAAATCTCATCACACTTAAAATCTGTGCACTTTATTGTATGTAAATACCACCTCAGCAAAAATATCCTAAAACAAAACAAATCCAGCCTGGTCCACCAACTCCCTCTAAAGGCTAACCTAGATCTTGGCATCTTGTTACCCACTGATTGGCCTGCAGGAAACAGTCCCTAATGACCCACCCAACTGTAGGGAAGAAGAAATGGAACCCGAATATCCAACCCAGGTGCACACCCTTTATACACATAGCAGCCACATCTGCTAGTGAACATGCCCCCACTGCAGGGCCTTGAATTTGCCCCACTTAGTAAACTCTTCCTTCTTTGCAGGAGGAAATCTAAAACTCAGGTAGGCAGAGGGGTGTTTATCTTCTCCCCTCAACAGAGGTAATCTTAAAAGGGCAGAGTAGCTACTGAGAGAGAGGCTGGGTGGCCAAGGAAAGTGTCACCAAACCCTGTCCTTGTTAACATCCCTTTCCTGCCTTTCCAGTGGCTCCAGCCTTTCCAGTGCTGAGCTTAGCCTCTGTTTCCCCTCTGGGGATCATCCCACCTAGAATATAAGTTAACTTGAATACTAGGCTGTCTCTCCCAGCGTTTTTGTTTGTTTTTGGTTTTTTCTTTTTTTGAGATGGGGTCTCACTCTGTCACCCAGGCTGACATGCAGTTGCATGATTTCGGCTCACTGCAACCTCTGCTTCCCAGGTTCAAGCGATTCTCATGCCTCAGCCTCCCAAGAAGCTGGAACTATAGGCGTACATCACCACACCTGGCTAATTTTTGTATTTTTAGTAGAAATGGCATTTTACCACATTAGCCAGGCTGGTCCCAAACCCCTGACCTGAGGTGATCTGCCTGCCTTGGCCTCCCAAATTGCTGGGATTCGAACACAAGTTAATTTCAATACTAGGCTGTCTCTCCCAGCTCTGATTCCTCTCTGGTCCCTTGTTCCCCAGTACTCTGCAACCAATGGCTTACAAACCTGATTGTGCAACACAATCCACTGGAAACCCTGTCAGAGTTGCGTCCCACCCCAAGTTTCTGATTCAGGAGGCTTGGGTGGAGCCTGAGAATCTGCATTTCTAACAAGTTCCCAGGTGACACTGCAGATGCTGGCCCCAGGGATGTGCTTTGAAAACCATCATGTTAGGCTTTCAACAAACATTTGCTAAATGGATCAAGAAGAACTAGAAGAGTCAGTTCAGAGCTCCTGTCTTGGTTCTGGAACTTGCTCAGAGATCAACTTTTTTTTTTTTTTTTTTTTTTATACTTTAAATTCTAGGGTACATGTGCACAACGTGCAGGTTTGTTACATATGTATACATGTGCCATGTTGGTGTGCTGCACCCATTAACTCGTCATTTACATTAGGTATATCTCCTAATGCTATCCCTCCCCCCTCTCCCCTCCCTCCTCCCCATGACAGGCCCCAGTGTGTGATGTTCCCCTTCCTGTGTCCAAGTGATCTCATTGTTCAAGTCCCACCTATGAGTGAGAACATGTGGTGTTTGGTTTTCTGTTCTTGTGATAATTTGCTGAGAATGATGGTTTCCAGCTGCATCCATGGCCCTACAAAGGACATGAACTCATCCTTTTTTATGGCTGCGTAGTATTCCATAGATCCATGTAACCCAAATGTCCATCAATGACAGAGATCAACTTTTTAAGTAAAGCTTTCTTCCTAAGACAGAGTATACTCATTTTTTAAAACAAGGATAATAATGCCAACCCCACAGGGTTATCATGGGGATCCAGGGAAATCTTCCTGAGAACCTGTCACAACCTACCTCTGCCTAGAAGCCCTCCAAATCCATGACCCCCCGCAAAATCCATGAGGGTTTAGTTCCTTCTGGAATCCTCCAGCCATAACCACTGGAAGAACACTTAAAAGCAAACTACCTTCTATGGGAGGGTATATATGTTCCCCCTTAACATATCTGCGTTCGGACCTTGTGCTTCATCCTGGAGCTTCCGAGATGGGGAAGACAGTCATTCCCAGGCTGGTGGGAAGACAGATATGGGAAGATGCACTTGATACACACACACACAATGATTATCAATGCAGGGACAAAGCAGAGCTCAGAGTCACCAACTCTGCTGAAGAGGAATCTGGAAAGGCTTCCTGTAGGCGGTGATGCACGAGCCAAGGACTGAAGGATGAGCAGGAGTCTGTCAAGAGCACAAGGCACCCTGCTTCCTTGAGTGGCCCATAATTGATTCAGCTTGGGGACTTGATTTGCCCTGTCCTTTAGAGCTCAGATCTGAGCACACACCACACGCTCAAAAATGGGTCATCATTCGTCCAGGCACGGTGGCTCACACCTATGATCCCAGCACTTTGGGAGGCCAAGGTGGGTCACTTGAGGTCAGGAGTTTGAGACCAGCCTGGCCAACATGGCAAAACCCCATTTCTACTAAAACTACAAAAATTGGCCGGGCGCGGTGGCTCACGCCTGTAATCCCAGCACTTTGGGAGGCCGAGGTGGGCGGATCACAAGGTCAGGAGATCGAGACCACGGTGAAACCCCGTCTCTACTAAAAATACAAAAAATTAGCCAGGCGCGGTGGCGGGCGCCTGTAGTCCCAGCTACTCAGGAGGCTGAGGCAGGAGAATGGCGTAAACCCAGGAGGCAGAGCTTGCAGTGAGCCGAGATCGCGCCACTGCACTCCAGCCTGGGCGACAGAGCGAGACTCCGTCTCAAAAAAAAACAAAAAAAAACAAACAAAAAAAAAAAACTACAAAAATTAGCTGGGTGTCATGGTGGGTGCCTATAATCCCAGCTATTCAGGAGGCTGAGGCATGAGAATCACTTGAACCCGGGAGGCGGAGTTTGCATCATGCCACTGCACTCCAGCCTGGGCGACAGAGACTCCGTCTCAGGGGGGGGAAAAAAAAAAAAGTCATTGAATTAATAGGCCCAGCTCCTTCATTGCCTCCCAGGAAGGATGCCGTGTCTGACCCATGGCCTGAGAAACCAAAAAAAGCAAGACCATTCAATAGATTGCCCTGCTCTGATGAATGAGACCTATGGTTATTGAGACAGCAAAGCAGGAAATCCTTTCCTATGTGCAAACAGTGCATTCTCCCATTACAGCAAAATTAAAGGGGACAAGGCTCTCCTATTCATGTTGAGGCTTTGCCTCTAGTTCAGCCACCATCTGGCTGCCACCTGTCCCTTTAGGCCACCTGAACCACTGGTCCACAGTCATCAGTTCCCTGAGGCCTGGGATCCCAAACAGCTCTTACACTGTCTAAAAAAAAACAAACGAAAAACAAAAAACAAACCAAAAAAAACTCCTAAACCCTTCTCCAGCACCCAGTTCCTGAGGAAAGCCGGGGCCAGGGAGACGGGAGGGAGAGAGAATCTGGAATCAGACAGACTGACCTGAGTTTAAATCCTAGCAACACCTTGTACAAACCACGTGACCTGAGGCCAGTTATTCACCCACTGGGTCTCAGCTTCCTCATCTATGAAATGAGCATAAAACTGCTCACCTCTCAGGAGTGTGGTGAAGATTAAATGAGGGCAGGTGAGTGAAGAGCCCGGCTCCCAGGTGTACAGCCCATGGGATTCGGCGGCCTGGAGGGACCTACGTGTGGAGAGACGGTGTTGGCTGGACAGCACTCCTCCAGGCTTCCATCCCCCGCCCTTGCGCAGAGCGCGGGAAGTAGGAGTGTGAAGGCCTGAGTCCTCTCAGCGGTTCTTTTGGTGACTCAGCCTTGGGCAGTAAGCTCAGAAATACCACGCGCCCAGCCTGTTCTGGTGACATTTCAAATCCAGAGCGTCTCTCACATCCCCTCCCAGGCTGTCTGGTCAGTATCCATTACTCCAGAACTGGGGCGGGGTGCGGGGAGGGGGGTGTGCATTTCTATCTCCTTTTTAAGGGTCCTTCTTCCCATCTCAGGCGGGGATAGCACTTACAGTCAATGGAGTACTGTCCTGTGGCTAACTTTATTTAATCCTCCCAGCAACCTTGCCCAAGAGGAAACTAACACTCCAAGCAGCCAAACCAGTTGCACAAGATCACCCAGCTGGTCAGTGGCAGAGCCCGGATTTGAACTTAGAACTTCCTGGCTCACCTGCCTCGCTTTTTACACTCACCCATTTACCATGCAAACAGGGACAAACTAAGGCCACAGTTCCCTCAGCCTTCGTACCCACCTTCAGCATCAAACAAGAGCTGGGCCAAACAGGGGACAATGCCCTGGAACTCGCTGGCACCCACCTGACCACCCTCAGACATGCAGCAGTGCAGCCCAGCTGCTAGGGCCAGGTCCTCATCCACAGGCGAGGCAGAACCTCCCCCAAAGACTCTGCCAGCCGGGTCTCCACTTCGGCCTCTGATTCGTCACGGGCCAATCCTTCATAGGGTGTAACCAGCTGGAGGCCTGTGAAGGGCACCTAGGGGTGTTGTCGGCTTCCTTCTAGGTTAATAAAAATCCTAATTGAGGAGGCTCTTAAGTGGGCTTGCTTGAGCCCACTCCCATTCTGAATTATCTTCAATAAATCTGTGCTTTCGTTACTGTTTTTCTGTTGCTTTGTCTTTCGTTGCCTCATTCATTACTTTCTTTGTGCGTTATGTTCAATTCTTTGTTCAACCTGCTAAGAACCTGGACAACCCTCTCCGGTATAATAGCTCCCTACAGAGCCTCCCCGGACAGGCTCCCCGGACAGAGCCTGACCTCAGCACCAGGGGCTGTCCCAGTACAGCTCCTCTAGTCACTGTCCCTCCTCATCCCACCAAGTGTCCCTCGGGGCTAACTGACAGACACACCTGGCTTTGCACCTCACCCAGACCTCTAGCATGAAGGACATACCAGAGGGGCCGAGAACTGAATCTACAGTGTCCTTGCCTCTGAGCTTTCCCCAGCCCGACCCACCATCCACCATCCTTTCCCTCCCAGACCCCTTCCCTGTGTTCTTTGGAAACACCTTTAAATTTTTTTAATTAATTAATTAATTTTTTTTTTTTTGAGATGGAGTCTCGCTCTGTCACCCAGGCTGGAGTGCAGTGGCACGACTTCAGCTCACTGCAACCTCTGTCTCCCGGGTTCAAGCGATTCTGCTGCCTCAGCCTCCCAAGTAGCTGAGATTACAGACATGTGCCACTATGCCTGGCTAGTTTTTATATTTTTAGTAGAGATGGGGTTTCACCATGTTGCTCAGGCTGAACTCCTGACCTCAGGTGGTCCGCCCACCTCGGTCTCCGAGAGTGCTGGGATTACAGACATGAGGCACCGCACCCGGCCTGGAACCCATCTTTTAAGTAAACAAACTTACCCCCATGATTTACCACATCCCCCAAAAAAGTATCTGTACCTTCTGTCTCAACTGAAGGTCTCTGCCTCCACCAAAACCCCACTTCTCATGCAGCCCCATTCAGCTGGAGCTGCTCCTCTCTGCGCCCCCAACCTCAACCCTCTATAAGTACGTACCTTAAGGTCCACATTTGCAGTAAGCATCCTCTTTGCTCCTCACTGCTGCCTAGGCCTGGCTCCCTTGCCTCAGGGGAAACTGGCTCTTCAAGCCTGCCTCTCCCATTCTCATCCCCATCCCTCTTCCTGAAGAGCCTCCCTCTACCCCAGGCTCTGTCCCTCTCTCCACCCTAAGCAAGCCCTGGCACCTTCTAGGGCAGGGATTCTCCACCTTGCCACTACTGACATGAGCCAGCTCATTCCTTGTGGTGGGAACTGTTCTGTGCCCTGTAGGATGCTTAGCAGCATTCCTGGCCTCTACCCACAAGATGCCAGCAATACTACACACCCCCCTCAGTTGCAACCACCAAAAATGTCTCCAGACCTTGTCCAGTGTCCTGCAGGGGTACAAAGTCACCCTTGGTAGACAGTCACTGGTCCAGAGCAACATCAGCATCCTCTGGACCCCAAGCCCAGTGCCTTTGACCTCCCAACCCCAGAGACAGTCACTTCACTCGGCTCCAGCCCTCTTCTGGTGCAGCCCTCTGCCATCTCCATGCCACGGGCTGCCAGGAAGCAGATGAAAGTGAACCCGCATCCATGCAGACTGGGCTTCAGGGCCAAGCTTTAACCCACTCCACTCGGCCCTCGGCCAGTCTGACACCTTCAGAACACTACCCCCAATCTGTAATTGAATTGTAATTTGTCACTATTCAATGACCACTTCCTTTTGCCTGCTGTCTTTTCTGCCTCCTCCACTGGACTATAAACTCCATGAGGGCAAGAACTTTACTGCTTTCTTCAGTTTTATTCCTTACACTAGTGAAGGGCCTGGCACAGAAGACATTTATGGAAAGAGGGAGAAAAGAGAGAAAGGAAGGAAGGGAAAAAAGAAGGAAAGACAGAAGGAAGGAAGAAAAGAAAAATTTTTTGGAGGAAAGAAAACTTTGTAGAAGAGGAGAGGTATTAATCAGATGAAGCAACAACAAGAGTCAAACATAACATTCATTTCAAGGAGTAACCTGCAGCTAATGAAAGGGACAGTGTACAAGTATCTCTAGAGTCACCAACATGCAAATATTCCTAATAAAACTGACTATATGCTTGTCTGTATTTATACCCAAAGAAATATCTAAAAGCATGCCCAACAAATGGTCAAAGATTTTTGTCTCTGGTAAAAGTGAGATTTCTTTTTCACTTCCATTTCCTACAATAAGCATGTATTACCTTTCCAAACTTAAAACAGCTACCATTCACCCAACAATCCCATTACTGGGTATATAAAAGGAAAATAAATCATTCTACCAAAAAGACACATGCACTCCTATGTTCACTGCTGTATTATTCACAATAGCAAAGACAGGGAATCAACCTAGATGTCCATCAGTGAAAGACTGGATAAAGAAAAAGTGGTACATATATACCATAGAATACTACACAGTCATAAAAAAGAATGAAATCATATCCTTTGCAGCAATGCGGGTGCAGTTGGAGGCCATAATCCTAAGCAAATTAATGCAAAAACAGAAAACCAAATACCACATGTTCTCACTTGTAAGTGGAAGCAAAGCATTGAGCACACATGGATGTAAATATGGGAACAATAGACACTGGGGACTACTAGCGGGGGAAGAAGGGGGGCTTGGGTTATAAAACTACCTGTCAGATACTATGCTCACTACCTGAACGACAGGATCTGTACCCTAAACCTCAGCATCATGCAATATTCCCATGTAACAAACCTGCACATGTACCCCCTATATCTAAAATAAATGAATTTTTTATGAGACGGAGTCTTGCTCTGTCACCCAGGCTGGAGTGCAGCGGCTCAATCTCAGCTCACTGCAACCTCCACCTGGATTCAAGTGTTTCTCCTGCCTCAGCCACCCAAGTAGCTGGGATTACAAGCATCTGCCACCACACCCAGCTAATTTTTGTATTTTTTGTAGAGATGGGGTTTCACCATGTTGGCCAAGCTAGTCTCGAACTCCTGACCACAAGTGATCCACCCACTTTGGGCTCTCAAAGTGCTGGAATTACAGGTGTGAGCCACTGCGCCTGGCCTAAAAGTTGAATATTTGTAAAGGCACTAAAATAGGCCAGGATGGGTTTGACAGCCTTCCACTTTGCCCATTTAGCTTCTGCAAGCTCTTTTTTAGCAGGGAGCAGTTATCTCTTAACACATGGTTAAATCTCTAAGTTGATCATAAATCTCTCACTTTTGGGAAAAAAAAAGAATGTCCTTCCAAATGAAAATTTATAAATCATGTTTTCGAAGAATGTATTTTAAGATGGGAAAATTCTCACAATAAAAAATTAGGTGGAAAGTGAGATACACAAAGAAGGTGCATATTATACATAATATATATCACAATTAAAGCAATGTTTTAGATTTTATGTGGAAAGTGCTAAAAAGACGAGAAGGAAATCCAGCACGTGTCAACGGCAGCAGTTCTGAGGGGTGGAGGGGCAGGGATAAGATCACTTTGCCATTTCTCTTTTATACTTGTCTTTATTTTCCAAATCTTCTAGAGCCAGGGTCCCCAACCCCTCGGCAACAGACTGGTACCAGTCCGTGGCCTGTTAGGAACTGGACTGTACAGCAGGAGATGAGACAATGCATTAGTGCCTGAGCTCCGCCTCCTGTCAGATCAGGGCTGGCATTAGATTCTCAGAGAAGCATGAACCCTACTGTGAACTGCACATGTGAGGGATCTAGGTTGCAAGCTCCTTAGGAGAATCTAACTAGTGCCTGATGATTGAAGGTCGAACAGTTTCATCCTAACTCACTTCCCCCAGCCCCACCCATCCATGGAAATATTGTCTTCCACAAAACTGGTCCCTGGTGCCAAAAAGGTCGGGGACCCCTGGTCTAGGGCAGCACCATCCAATCTTGCAGTAAGTAGCCACAAGCCATCCATGGCTACAGACACTTGAAATGTTAGCTAATAGGACCAAGGACCTGAAATTTTTATTTTATTTAAATTTAAATAACCTCACGTGCCTAGTGGCTACTATACTTAAGAGCAGCACACCAAAGGGAACAAGTAGTTTTTGTTATTATTATTTTTTTGAGACGGAGTCTCGCTCTGTTGCCCAGGCTGGAGTGCAGTGGCACGATCTTGGCTCACTGCGACCTCTGTCTCCCAGGTTCAAGCAATCCTCCTGCCTCAGCCTCCCAAGTAGCTGGGACTACAAGTGTGCACTACCACATCCGGCTAATTTTTGTATTTTTAGTAGAGATGGGGTTTCGCCATATTGGCCAGGCTTGTCTCAAACTCCTGACATCGGGTGATCCACCCGCCTCAGCCTCCCAAAGTGCTGGGATTACAAGCAAGAGCCACCGCACCTGGCCAGTAGTTTTATATACTTACGAAAAAAGCACTAGATGTGATTTTTAAATTAATAAATAAAAACTCAGAACAGAAAATCCAAACACTGCCCCAGTGTCTGGCCCAGTTCCAGCCCAATGCTGCATTCTGCATCTGTTTATTGTAAGATGTGAATGCCCCATCCAACTTTCTTGGCAGATGTATCCTTTTTTACGCTTTTTTAAAAACTGGATGATTTCTTCATTCCTTATTCAGTTTTTGAAAGGGAAGCAGAGTCAATGATCTCGCACATATTCCAGAAACTGACTTCCTTAGACCTTAACAGAAGGTACTTAAGTGCACAGATGTTTGCTGGTTTTATATGGAGGCCTTGCTGGCTATGAAAAAACATTCCCCCCTAATTTTTTGCTCAATTTGTTTTAAGTTGGTAATGAAATCTGTGAATCTGCACTCCCTTTCTTCAGGGAAAATAGAATTTTGATCTCTTTTAAAAATCAGAATGCAACAGGATAATGGAGAAATCAGTCTCAATAGCACATTTCTTGTTCATTTCAGAGCGGTGATATAAACATGATGATGCTATGCTTTTGGGGTCTTTGAGGTTTCTGCCACAAGCATAGCAGCTCAGGTGGATTTGTGCCTACTGCATGTTTCTTTGGTAGATTTCTGTCGACAAATTGTACGTCTGCCCTTTTGAAACAGCATCATGAAGTTGTTAATGTCTTTGCATAAAGACCACCCCATTCTGTTCGCCCTGGGGAAGAAGACTTTGCACTAATCACGTTGCTGTCTCCTAGAGTGAAGAGCTGAAGAGGCAACAGGAAATGCTTATTTATTGAGTTCTTACCAGGTACCAACTGTGGTCACCCACAGAAGGGGTTTGAGTAAGTATCTCCTCATGGTCCAGGGGCCAGAGGAGAGAACAGAAAGGAAACAGCTTGGCCTCTGGTTCCACAAAATAAGAATAAAATAGAACATTGAACATTTGTGTTTCATTCACCACCTTAATGTATGCACTTTGTAGATTCTGCATTCAAATATGCAGAATGGGCTAATGAAAGAAAATGCCCCCAAATCTCACCACCCGGGGACAAAATCATTCAGTTTTGGAGAGCATTCTTCCAAATCTCGCTCTCTACCAATGGGTCTCAGCTGAGGATAATTTTGGCCCCCTGGGTACATTTGGCAATGTATGGAAACATATTTGGTTGTCACACACTAGGAGGGGGTGTTCCTGGCATTTAGTGGGTACAGGCTGAGGATGCCACTAAGCATCCTACACTGCAAAAGACAGCCCTCTCTCCCCACCACAAAGAATCATCCAGCTCAAATGCCAGTAGTGCTGAGGCCAAGAAACCCTGCTATAGACATATGGATGTGTAGCTCTGTGATAATTACATAATCAAGTTCATACTATGCCAGCTGCTCATCTTCCTGCAAGAAAACATGTATCGCTTGTCTGCTATGGTCAAGCACTGCCTGCTCCTTAGAGAGGGCCTCATTTACTTTTTACCAGAACTCTGCAAGAGGTGGGATTAGTACAGATGTTATGAAGAGACTGAGGTTCAGAGAGGTGAAGCACCTTGACTAAGGTTGCACAGCCATCAGTTGTGGTAGTAAGACCGCAGTCCAGGTGTGAGGGATTCCAAACTGCCTTTCCTACTGCCTGTACATTTGCTCCCTTTCACCCCAGGACCCAGTTTACAAGGGGAAATTAGAGACCTGAGAGTAAGGCCCTTGAGCTCCCCTTCCAGAACCTGAGGGAGGCAGGGCTTTGGTCTGCAGGTGTATTATTCAAGTTACTCCATTATTTTAATACTTGCCATTTTTACATTTACATTTTCATCATATTTTATTTGTCAAGAATACCTTCAACTTCCTCACTAATCACTTTTCTATCCACTGCTCATTGTTTTTCTACCTTTAGCTATACATATGTCTATGCTGTATTACACTCATAACTTATATCTTGGTTGTACGTTAAACCCTCCATTAGTTTGTTAAATAATCCCCCTTTTTTTTTTTTTTTTTTTTTTTTAGATGGAGTTTCACTGTTGTTGCCCAGGCTGGAGTGCAATGCAATGATCTCAGCTCACTGCATCTCTGCACCTCCACCTCCCGGGCTCAAGCGATTCTCCTTCCTGCCTCAGCCTCCCAAGTAGCTGGGATTACAGGCATGCACCACCTTGCCCAGCTATTTTTTGTATTTTTGGTAAAGACGGGCATCACCATGTTAACCAGGCTGGTCTTGAACTCCTGACTTCAGGTGATCCGCCCACCTCAGCCTCCCAAAGTGCTGGGATCATAGGCGTGAGCCACCCCATCTCACTGAATAATATTTACCTTGATTTCTCCCTCCTCTGATGGTGTTGTGACTCCTGCCTCCTTTCTGTTTGTATTTGGCTGGAATTATTCCACCTTAATTATATCATTTCAGGTTTGTGCTTTGAAGTTGGCATATTGTTGAATTTGGATTGGATTTACTCAACCTGAGAGTCATTTTCTTTCTGTGGGCATGTCTTTTTTTTAACTTACATGTGCTTCCATAACAGATATCCTTGGTCTTAATTCCATTTTCTTGTTTTATGTTTTATATGCTTCCATTATCTTATTTCCTAATTTTTCCTACCTTCTGCTCATCTAGCAAACAGAATGTGTTTTGTTCTACTAGTGATTGTTTTTTATCTTTAAATAACAAGCTTTAATTTACATGTTCAAAGTTTTCAACTTCAAAAATGAAAAAGTAGCTGTCAGCCAGACACAATGGCTCATCCCTATAATCTCAGCACTTTGGGGAATTGAGATGAGAGGATCACCTGAGTATGAGACCAGCCTGGGCAACATAGGAAGACCCTGTCTCCAGAAAAAGCAAAAGGCAGAAAAAAAAAAAAAAAGGCCAGGTGCCGTGGCTCACGCCTGTAACCCCAACTACTTGGATGACTGAGGCACAAGAATCATTTGAACCCCGGGAAGGGGAAGTTGCAGTGAGCTGAAATCGCGCCACTGCACTCCAGCCTGGGCGGCAGAGGGAGACCCTGTTACAAAAAAAAAAAAAAAAAAAAAAGAAAAGAAAAGAAAAGAGAAAAGAGAAAAAAGAAAAGAGAAAAGAAAAAGGCTGTTGACTGCCCTTATGGAAGATAAGAAAATTGATTCAATTCCAATTCCTCACTCTGTCTTCACCCCTATCTTCTGATTTTCAATTATATGCTCTGGGAATTTTTGTCTCAGTCTTTTAAATTTTGGGGTTATAATGCTATATATATTTTGCTCTAAGAACTATAATAGCTACATTCTTCACATTCTGTTTTATAATTTTTCCATGGTTATTTAAATTTAATTTTATATGTAAATTGTTTCCATGTACACCCCCATACAACCACTTCCTTTTCCAGAAATGCTAGGTAATTTTCTCGTGAGTTCTTTGTTTTGAGTCATCTCCTAGTTGGCTGAAGCATATTTTCAAGTATTTCCTCCCCCACACTCTTTCCCCCCAAGAAGGATATATGGGTGATATACTTCCTAAATCCTTGCATATTTGAGTTATATGTAAATATCAACTTTGATGAAATTTTAGATCCTATTCTTTTTCTTTCCATTGTCTTCCTTGCTGCATTTTCTTCTGGAATCTAATGTCAGAGTTAAAAACTGAGGCCATCCGATTTTTATTTTCTTTGAAGACAATCTGCTTGTTCTGCCTGAATTTTCATTAGACTCTTTTTCCTTTAAATGTAATGGTTTCATCAGAGTATATGTCTCACTGCTAGCTTTTTTTCTCTACTTATAAATTTGCTTGGTAACCTTTTGAGCTAAACATTCGTATCTACCTTGACTTCAGGGATGTTTTTTCTATTTGTATTTCCTCCTCGAATATTCTTCCTGTTACATTTGTTCTATTTCTCATCCTCCAAGAACACAAATTATTCCCACGTCAATTCCACATTTCCCTCTTCTCTATGTGTGGTCAGTGTATCTATCAGGATCTGGTCAGGAATCAAAAAACATAACACTTATTTTAATAGAAATAATTTAATGTAGATAAGTGGTAAACAGGTACAAAATTGTTAACTGGGCACTGAAAAGACCAAAAGAGAACATTAACATATAATAGAGGCAACAGCTGCAGAGAGCAACCACTACCCAAAGGGCTGGGGAAACAAAGGGAAGAAGCTGGCACTGTTAAAACAGGATCAGGTACAGTGGCTCACCCCTGTAATCCCAACACATTGGGAGGTTGAGGCCAGCAGGTTGCTTGAGCTCAGAAATTCAAGACCAGCCTGGCCAATATGGCAAAAATCCCGTCCCTACAAAAAATACAAAAATTAGCCAGGCATGGTGGTGCACGCCTGTAGTCCCAGCTACTCAGAAGGCTTAGGTGGGAGGATCAGCTGAGCCCGGGAGGTCAAGGCTACAGTGAGCCATGATGGCACCGCTACACTCCAGTCTGGGCAACAGAGCAATATTCTGTCTTTAAATTAATAAAATAAATACATACATACAAACACACAAACTTAGAAGACTAGAAGGGCTCTGCAAAGGTGAAAATCGGACCCCTGAGTAGGGGGCCAATACTTAGCTGTGTGGTGTCTGAGCTCAAAGGTGAGAGCCCATGAAGCTGGGACTAGGACTTACCGGCCTTGTACTCCAAGCAAAGCATTTTGCACATCCCCTTGCCAAGGCCTGGAACAATGACAGGTTTTATGCAAACATACTTTTAGGCAAGTTGTTTTCAATCTTGCCTACACATTGGAATCACACGGAAAGTTGTTTACAATACTGATGCCTGATCCCACCTCTTGACAGTCTCAGTAAATTGATCTGGGGTGCTGCCTGAACATTTCAAGTTTTTAAAGCTCCCCAGGTGATTCTAATGTGTAGCCAAGGTTGGGGACCACTGGCCTAGAATTACCTCTGCATAGGATCTGTTACCACTCCTGAGAACAAGGAATAGGCCAATGTCTACCTTGGTTTTATATTATATTCACCTGAGAAAAAAAATTTTTTAACTGGTGACAGCCCTCCTTTCCCCTAGAAGTCCTGATTTAATTCATTTGAGTTGGGGTCAACATTGAGATTTTTTATTTCCATAGGTTTTTGGGGAACAGGTGGTATTTGGTTACATGAGCAACTTCTTTAGCGGTGATTTGTGAGATTTTGGTGCACCCACCACCCAAGCAGTATACACTGAACCCAATGTGTAGTCTTTTATTCCTCACCCCCATCCCACCCTTTCCCCCAAGTCCCCAAAGTCCATTGTATGGTTCTTACGCCTTTGTATCCTCATAGCTTAGCTCCCACTTATGAGTGAGAACATACAATGTTTAGTTTTCCAATCCTGAGTTACTTCACTTAGAAGAGTAGTCTCCAGTTCCTTGCAGGTTGCTGCAAATGCCATTAATTCGTTCCTTATTATGGCTGAGTAGTATTCCATCATATATATACAGCACGGATTTTTAAATCCCAGGGGATTCTAACGTGCAGCCAGGGTTTAGGTAAAGCAAAGACCCATAATGCCTATGTCCCACATCAGAGAGTTTTGATAAGTGAATCCTAGACATCATAAGGAAGCAAAATGTCCAAGCATTATGTCACCATCATGAAGACTAGGATGGTGGGAGAAGCCTGACAATTAGAACATTTTAACAGGGATCTCTTCACATGACAGTCAGAAATAGAAACCCAAAAGGCCTCTCCTCTCTCTCTCTCCCCAACCCCGACTTCTCTTTCTCTGTCCTCTCTCCTATCACACACACACACACACACACACACACACACACATTCATTTGTTCCACAGTGGAGAGAAAAGCATTAGAAGAAAGTTGTCCAGGTGCAGTGGCTCACACCTGTAATCCTAGCACTTTGGGAGACAGAGGCGAGAGGGTCAGTTGAGCTCAGGAGTTCAAGACCTGACTGGGCAACATAGTGAGACCTCATCTCTAATAAAAAATTTTAAAAATGAAAGTTATGAGTATGAGCTGAAAAGATAAATTTCCATTTCCTTTGTTATAACTGTGGGGTAGCTTTGGGCCTTATTGCCCTAGGGGGATGGTTCTCAAAGTGTGGTACCTGGACCAGCAGCATCAGCATCACCTGGGAACTTTTAAGAAATGCAAGTTCTTGGGCTCTACCCAAGATCCATTGAATCAAACTCTGGAGGTGAGGCCCAGCCACCTGTGTTTCTACAAGCCTTTCAGGTGACCCTGATGCATGCTCAATTTAAGATCCACTGCCCAAAGCAGTGGCATCTGGAAAAGACACAACAGAAAAACTCAAAACATTACAAGGCATATGCCCCAGGAGCCCCTTCAGTAGATGACTGCCAAGAATAGCCCACTCAGGCCAGGTGCGGTGGCTCACGCCTGTAATTCCAGCACTTTGGGAGGCCAAGGTTGGCAGATTACCTGAGATCAGGAGTTCGAAACCATCCTGGCCAACATGGTGAAACCCCACCTCTAGTAAAAATACAAAAAAAATTAGCCAAGCATGGTGGCACACGCCTGTAATCCCAGCTACTCGGGAGGCTAAGGCAGGAGAATTGCTTAAGCCCAGGAGACAGAGGTTGCAGTGAGCTGAGATTGTGCCACTGCACTCCAACCTGGCCAACACAGCCAGACTGTCTCAAGAGAGAAAAAAAAAGATTAGCCCACCCTCCCTCTGGTAGACTAACTATATCACTATAGCAACACGAATGTTCCTGGTGGGTCTCAGATGTTCACCATAAGAACATATTTCCTTAATAACCTAGGAGGTTTGTATGTAAAGTCAGACTCCTGTGCCCTTTGTCCCTTTGCTTGCCTGTGACAACTGGTACCACCTTTGTGCCTTTTTCTTCAGCATGCTAAGAACTATTTTTGTCTAATCCCACTTCATCCTCTCAAATTGGGGCAAATTCTTCTCAGATTTTAACAATGGATCATCCAGCAGTCTTCGCTTTGCCTACTGTTGTGACTTGCTTTTTCCTGTAGTGATACCTTCATGAATGCCTCCTGAGGTCTGTTGCATTAGCTTTTTGGATATCCATATCAAACTACTGACACCGATTAAACTCAAAGTAAACTACAGCTCCTGATTCAGTTTCCATGAGTAATATTAAGTTGTATCTTTTCCCATCTTTCATCTAAGCTGTTGATATTTTGGACCCAAGCATACACCTCACATCATCTTGCAGTATTTTGGTATATCATTGGTAAAATATCATCAGTTATCTATTGTTGTGTAACATAACACCCAAAACTTAAAATAACAATAATTTATTTGTTCATGATTCTGCAGTTTGGGCTGGGCTCAGCCAGGCAGCTCTTCTGCTGGTCCTGCCCAGGGTGACTCATGGAATTGCAGTCATCGTGTAGCTCAGCTAGAGCTGGAGGTTCTCAGATGACTTCACTCACATGCCTGTGGCCTTGGTGCAAGCTATTGGCTGGGATTTTCTTTCCACATGGACTCTCATTCTCTAATAGTCTAGCCCTGGCTTTCTTACATGGGAGTGTGAGCATGCCAAGAAGGTAAAGATGACTCTGGAAATTGCACAACTTCACTGCTGCCACATATGGTTAAGCAAAACAAGTCATAAGGCCAGCCCGGATTCTAGGAGTGGGGTAATAGAATCCACCTCTTGAGGTAAGAAAGTGCAAAGATTTCATGGCCATATGTAAACTACCACATCTTCCCTGTCTTGTTTCTCCACTTTCTGACCGGTTCTTTCTGGGATCACCTCCCAGATAAACTATTTACACACAAATCCTTTTCTCAGGATCTTTAAAGGGCACGCTACCTAAGAAACTCAGGCTCAGAGCTTGGTCCAAAACCCTCGTCTCTTCTCATTCCATTCTTGCCTTAGTAATCTCACCCATTCAAATGTATATGCCAAAAACTCCCAAATTTCTACCTCTGGCCTCACTCAGATGGAATATCCAACTCTTCTCGACAAGCCCACTGGGGGCCTTCCAGATATCTCAAATTTAATGTGCCAGATTGAAGTCTTGATTTGCAATACCCCGCCAACTTCCTTGGCCAGCCATCCCCATCTCACCTCCATAGGCCTAATTGGCACTCCAATGGCCCCTCCATGACATTCCAAAAACTTCTCCATATCCCATCAATCCTGATGTCCCAATGATTATTCTTCCAAATACTTCTCAAATTCCTTTTCTCATCACAACTACCACTACTGTGGTCCAAGCTACCCCCATCTCTCTACTAACTGATCTCCCTGCTTTTTATCTTGTCCCCCACCCCAACAGCAGCTTAGAAATCAAAGACAACAGCCAAATATTGAGCCAACGAAAGCTCTTGCCTGGTCCATTCCTGCAGGACTTTCTACATTTTCTACCACAATCAGCTAGTCACTGTGAGAACTATTGTAAATTAACAGTATATTGTAGATCAGGACTAACTGGAATAAATATATTATAATTCTCAAACAAAATGTTGGCTTCCATTAACCAAGTGTGAAAATTTTGATTATGGTGTTTTGCACATATGTCCATAGTTACTATCACCAATTAGCAAGCTCATACCCCAAACACCCTCATTAGTGCATTCATTTATGACATATTAACAAAAATAAAAAGCTATGGTGTTGTGACTATTTTTTCTAAATTCCACTAAGGACAAGGAAAAAAAATCAAAGTACTATTTACGCAAGGTTGTAAAAGCAATCATTACACATTACAATATAAAACCCAACCACATTTTCAAAGTGTTTGCCAAGTATACAATTCTATATAAGAGAAGTGACTTGCATAGAAACACCACCATGCCTTGGATATTGCTGGTACTTAATAAATGTCCTTTGACTAAAGTTGTTTCATGTTAGAGCTGCAAAGTTTCTTGGAACTAATTCTGCGCAAGTACGAGGTTTAGAAGAGTGCGATGACTTTGCTAGGGCCTCACAGCTTGGAAGTACAGTTAGGACCAGAGACTTGCTGTAAGCCAGAGTTTGTCAACTTCAGCACTGCTGGATTGGTTTAACTTTAGTTTGGATAATTTCCTGCTGTAGGGCTGTCCTGTGCATTGCATAACATTTAGCATCCCTAGCTTCTCTACCACCAGAAGTCAGTAATATCACCCCAACCAATCATAACAATCAAAAATACCTCCAGACATTGCCAAACGTCCTCTGGCAGGGGTGGGGAAGAATGCAAGGTACTGCAGAATCCCCCTCAGTTGATGTATTAGTCTGTTCCCACGCTGCTAATAAAGACATACCCAAGACTGGGTAACTTATAAAGGAAAGAGGTTTAATGGACTCACAGTTCCACATGGCTGGGGAGGCCTCACAATCATGGCAGAAAGTGAACGAGGAGCAAAGGCCATCTTACCTGGCGGCAGACAGGCGAGCTTGTGCAGGGGAACTCCCATTTATATAACCATCAAATCTCGTAAGACTTACTCACTACCACGAGAACAGTGTGGGGGAAACCACGCCATGATTCAATTATCTCCACCTGGCCCTGCCCTTGACACGTGGGGATTATTACAATTCAAGGTGAGATTTCAGTAGAGACACAGCCAAACCATATCAATTGAGAAACATTGTAAATATAGATTAGTGGTTCTTAAAGTGTGGTTCGCAGACCAGCAGCAGCAGCAGCATCACCCAGAACTTGTTTTAAATGCAAATGATCAGGCCACACTCCAGATCCATTGAATCAAAAACCCTGCGTGTGGGTCCCAGCAATAAGCTCTCCAGGTGATTCTAATGCACAGTCAAGTTTCCGAACCAGCACTGTAGATTATCCCTAACCCTTGCAAGGTAATTGCTCTTGTTCCTATTTCATAAATAAGAAAATGAGGCTCAGAGAGGTTACCTGCATTGCCCAGGTTCTGATTTAGTAATGGCAGAGCTAGGACTTGAAATGGGCTCAGTATAACACTAGATGCCAGCTCTTTCTGCTCTGCCATGCCTCCTTGAACGCAAGGCAGCAAGGAAAAGGAAAACCTGGACTGGACTTCAGGCTGACTCTCTCATACCACGAGCACCATGAAGACAAAGTCCACAGTGCCACAGCCACTTTTGTGGTTGCCATGGCCCTTTGGGGTATGAGGCAAGAAAGAGAAGAGTCTGAGCCTAGAGAGGATCATCAAACCTACTAGATGCTAATGAGGCCAAACTGAGCATATTAGGGGCAAAGACACCGGTATCTCCAGACACACTCCCAAATGAGCATCCTGAATGAACTTTTACCTACCCAGCTCCCTTCTTTTCTGGGGACCCTTTCTGGGAAACTTCCCCACCATTTACAGTTACTATAGAAGCAACCATTCTGTATCCCATGACCTCATTGCTCCAGCCACAGCTGTTTGGCTTGTGGTGGCCAAGGGAGCTTGACCTAAGTTGAACCAATTACTCCCTGCCCTGAAATTTTGGACATGGGATAAAGCGAGAATCGAATCTGTCCCTCCCTATGAGGGTTGAAACTGAGATTTCATGCTCCGGAGTTATTGGTCACAATGTTGTTCTACCACTTCCATGCAAGTTTCTTTCACTTACAACCCAGAGAGATCTGACTCAAACAAGAAAACGTCCCTTTCACTATTACAGCCACCCAAGGGTAAGAGTAACATTTCACAACACGCAGGAGACAGGGGGGATACAAACCATGCAACCTTCACCCTCAACTCAAAGAGGTTTGTTCTGGAAAATTCCTGCACCTCCTCCATGACCTGTGGCCTCTGAAGAAAGTTCTAGTCTTCCTTGAAAACCAGAGCCATATGGGATCCCTTGGACCCAGAAGTTATCACTAGAATCTCCCCATCATGCCTCAAGCTGATGGTGAGATTCCACGTGGGAAGGAGGAAGGGAAAGCATAGTGAGTCAAGGGATTGCGAGTTACTAAAGGTTGGCGTTGTGTTTAAGAGACAAAGAAATGCAAGTATTTTGGAGGAAAGAGTGAAGAAATATTTGAAAAGCTGTGACTCCGGACCCTCCCTGCTTTCAGATTAACCTCCACCATATCCACCACTGAATCCACAACAGTGAAAAGTGCCTGAGGCGAAGACGGCATAAATGCTCTTGCTAGGTGAAGAGAGGGAGGGATAAATGTTCAATGAGAGCCTTGCGTTTCTCTAAAGTCAGAACTAGGAGCATCTGGCTGAGGTGAGAGGCGAGGACTTGGGGTGAACCCGGCAACACCTTTTGGCTGGCAGATCACAGGTAGGTGGGAAAAGTTGCCTCAAGGAGTGTAGAAAGTAAACCGACCAGGGAGAGAAAGGCCTGCCTGGAAACTGACCAGCTATGTAATTCTGAGCTACTCCCTTCACATCTCTGAGCCTCAGTTTCCTCATCTACACAAATACAGCGCTGTCCTAGCTCTCCCTCTCTCTGGTCCCTTTCTTCTCCCAAGTCTGAGAAAATTTCATGGGGTTGGGGGTGTCCCCAAACTGTTAAAGCAGAGCTGTATTCCAAGTCCTTGGCAGAGGGGGTCTCACTGCCCATCTGCTGGTTCTCTGTGCAGAGAGACACCAGAATGGATGGGTATTTGGGAGGTCTCCAACTTCTCTGAGAACATCACTGCAGATGCTCCTGAAAAGGGTGAGACGTGGGCCTTTTGGCGAGTGAGAAGTTTGGAGTACTGCCAGTCAGTCCCGTCTGTCCCCATGCTCACCAGACAGGCACCATCCCCCAATGCAAAGCACCAAGAACTCCCCATGGGGGTGGGGAGGACGCATCAGGCAGAGCCCCTTCCCCCGCTCCCCCGCCCAGGTATCAAAAGGTGAATTCCAGGAACTGCTGGGATGGTGATGACGGAAATTATGCAACTCTACCATGGAGACACACACGGCCACATTTAGGGGCATCCGTTTGTCCCGGTTTAGTTCACTTCTGCTCCTCGTTGCCCTGGGCACAGTCAAGTCTCTTTTACAAAGATGTTGCTCAAGCCCCAGGTAATCAGTAGATACAAATGCAGTCATGTGTCACTTAATGATGGGGATAGGTTATGAGAAATGTGTTAGGCAATTTCGTTGTTGTATAAACATCAGAGAATGTATTTACACAACCCTAGATGGTATAGTCTCCTATGCACCTAAGCTAATGCTATAGCCTGTTACTCCCAGGATACAAATTGTACAGCGTGTAACTGTCCTGAAGACTACAGGCAATGGCAACACTGTGGGGAGTATTTATGTATCTAAACATTTTTAACCAAGACAACTGGGTGTAAATTACTAACAAACAATTTCCTTTGATTGAGAACTCACAGGCCGGGTGCGGTGGCTCACACCTGTAATCCCAGCACTTTGGGAGGTCGAGATGGGCGGATCACCTGAGGTCAGGAGTTTGAGACCATCTTGGCCAACATGGTGAAATCCTGTCTCTACTAAAAATACAAAAATTAGCCGGGCGTGGTGGTGGGCACCTGTAATCCCAGCTACTTGGGAGGCTGAGGCATGAGAATTGCGTGAACCCAGGAGGTGGAGGTTGCAGTGAGCTGAGACTGTGCCATTGCACTCCAGCCTGGGCAACAAGAGCGAAACTCTATCTCAAAAAAAAAGGAGAACTCACAATATCCTAGGGACTGTGCTAGGCTTCTTTCACTTAATTCTCACAATAACCCTATGCAGGAAGCAGTCTATCCCCCATCGAATACTGATGAGTAAACTGAAGTTCAGAAAGGCAGGACTCAGAGACTGGGACTAGCAAGACCAGAGCCAGAGTGCAAGCAGGTGTGCACTGGTGTGTCCAGCATGGGAGATTCTTTGGTATTAAGATCTAGGCTCAGAGGCTGGGCGCAAGGGCTCACACCTGTAATCCCAGCACTTTGGGAGGCCAAAGTGGGCAGATCACTCGAGGTCAGGAGTTCAAGACCAGCCTGGCCAACATGGTGAAACCCCATCTCTACTAAAAATGCAAAAAATTAGCTGGGCATGGTGGTGCATGCCTGTAATCCCAGCCACTCAGGAGGATGATGTGGGAGAATCTCTTGAACCCGGGAGACAGAAGTTGTAGTGAGCCAAGATGGCGCCACTGCACTCCAGCCTGGGCCACAGAGCAAAACTCCCTCTCAAAAAAAAAAAAAAAAAAGGCAGGGCAGGGTGGCTCACGCCTGTAATCCCAGCACTTTGGGAGGCCAAGGCAGGTGGATCGCCTGAGGTCGGGAGTTCGAGACCAGCTTGACCAACATGGAGAAACCCCATCTCTACTAAAAATATAAAATTAGCCAGGTGTGGTGCTGCATGCCTATAATCCCAGCTACTCGGGAGACTGAGCCAGGAGAATCGCTTGAACCCAGGAGGCGGAGGTTGCAGTGAGCCAAGATTGTGCCGTTACACTCCAGCCTGGACAACAAGAGTGAAACTCCGTCTCAAAAATAAAAAAAAACTAGGCTGTGCTGGAAAGCAGGGTGGCAATGTGGCACAGTGGTTAGTGGCACAAACTCTATGGACAAGAGCCTGCAAATGCAAATCCAAATTCAATGGAAATGCAAATTCTTAGACTCTAGAATTATCTCCTAGAATTATCTCTGCGTGGGACCTGTTACCGCAGCTGAGAACAAGGAATGGGTCACCGTTCACGTTGGTTCCAATCTTGGTTCTGACACTGACTTACTATGTGGCTTTGGGCAAGTTAACACTTGTGCCCTAACCACTGTGGCACACTGCTTCCCAGCATAGCCCAGATCTTAAAAACAAAGAATCTCCCACACGGGATACACCAGCTCCTCACCTGCTGGCACTCCAGCTGTGGCCTCACTAGCCCCAGTCCTTAAAGAGCTGCCACACCCCTGCTCCTGCCACAGCCTTTCCTCTCCCTAGAATGTTTCAGGCTCTGCTCATGGTCCCTCCTCCATGAAGACTTCCTGAGCCTCCCAGGCCCCTAAGAGAGAATTAACCCCTCTCTCCTTCACTCCACCCCCGCTGGCTCTAGATGCATCCATCACACGAAATGTTCCCAATTATTATTTTTTTTTTCAACTTTTATTTTAGATTCAGGGGATGCATGGGCAGGTTTGTTAGAAGGGTATATTGCATGTCATTAAAGAAAATGTGGTACATATACACCATGGAATACTACACAGCCATAAAAAAGAACGGAATCATGTCCTTTGCAGCAACATGGATGCAGCCAGAGGCCATTATCATAAGCAAACTAACCCACTATTATTTATATACCCATTGCAGCCTTGTGGCTTCCAGTCTTCCAGGAAATATAGGCCAGGCCTTCTCCATTTCTGTATGCCCAGGATCCAACACAGTGCCAGGCACACACAGACTCTCAATAAATGGTGAGTGAATAACCAATTAAACCAATTAAACTAAAACCTCATCCAAAATCCAATCTCAAGCTACCCAAGACAGCAAGTTCACGGGGCAGGAATGCCTGGTACATGGCACATACTTTCTCAATACAAACTTACATCATGAATAAAATAAATGAATGATAACATAGCTGAGGATTTACACCCTTATTTCTAGTAACTCTCATTGTAGGTGACATAAAGGGTTGGGTCCAGATATGATCCTAACGTATTAGTTCATTCTCACACTGCTATAAAAGCTACCTGAGACTGAGTAATTTAAGAAGAAAAGAGGTTTAATTTACTCGCAGTTCCACAGGCTGTACAGGAAGCATGGCCGGGAGGCCTCAGGAAACTTACAATCATGACAGAAGGCAAAGCGGAAGCAAGCACCTCTTACCACAGAAGAGCAAGAGAGAGAGAGTGCAAATGGAGAAGTGCTACATGTTTTTAAGTAACCAGATTTTGCGAGAACTCACCACCATGAGAACAGCAAGGGGGACGCCCACCCCCATGATTCAATCACCTCCCACCAGATCCCTCCTCCAACACATGGGGATTACAGTTCAACCTGAGATTTGCGTGAGGACACAGAGCCAAACCATATCACTTAGGTTTGGAAACCGAAACATCAGACTTGCTAGTTGAAAAGTAACTTTGTAAACCTTAAGCCATCCTTCAGGGACAATAAACCTTCAAAACACAATAACAAAATAAGCCTTCAATGCAAATCTTTAACAATTAAAATATATTATTCATTCTGCATTGCAAACAGGATTAAATTCTGGGGGTAGGGAGGGTCATAAGATCCCCAAAATAAAATTTTAATACAGTATATGAAGCCTTTCTGAGAGTTGAGTTCTCCCAGAAGCAGATCCTGAGACAAGAATTTGAGTGCAAGTTATTTATTTGGGAGGTGACTCCAGGAAGCAGCAGCAAGGAAGGGGGAAAGAAGGACAGAGAAAGGATGGAAGCCAATTAATAGCATGTTATCAGTCCAGTTACCACTGTGGACAATGAGAGCTCAATCCTACTTGGTAGCTCTGGGGAACAGTATGGAAGACTTGGCTCTGAATTAATCCACCTAAGGGGAAAGGGAGGTGAGGTATTTATACTCCAACTCCCATCTGTCATTGTCTACTCCCAGAGGCATTAACTCCCCAGTATTCCCAGCCCTCCCAAGCACAGGACTGAGAGGAAACCCTCGAGTGGAGGCACCTTCCACATGTACAGGGACAGTAAGTGGCAAGTGTGTGGGGGTGAAAGTAGGGCCAACTACAAAGCCCAAGGGGAAAACCTGGTGTGATAAGAGGAATTTGTTTCCAACTAACAGGCATCAGAATCTAATGAAAACTAAGCAAGAAACTGGAGATCTGAGACAAAAGAAAACTCTGGGCCGGGCGTGGTGGCTCATGCCTTTGGGAGGCTGAGATGGGTGGATCACCAGAGATCAGGAGTTCAAAATCAGCCTGGCCAACATGGTGAAACCCTGTCTCTACTAAAAACACAAAATTAGCCAGGCGTGGTAGTGTGTGCCTGTAATCCCAGCTACTTGGGAGGCTGAGACAGGAGAATCCCTTGAACCCGGGAGGCGGAGGTTGCAGTAAACTGAGATTGCATCACTACACTCCAGCCTGGGCAACAGAGCAAGACTCAATCTCAAAAAAAAAAAACAACTCTGGACAGAGAAGAAGTTAGAACCTTCCATCTGCCTCTCCTCCGTTCCCTCTGCAATGTGTATGTCTGGCTTTCATCTTCTCTCCCCTCCCCAACCTGGAATCTATTTTCTTCTCAGTCTGAATCTTTCTTCCTCTTCCCCCTCAAGAGCTCCCCACCCACCCCTCCTGTCCCGATTTTCTCACCCCTTAAGAGCCCATAACATGAAAGTGAAGTATCTTGCTTAATATTTGTTTACTTAGGAACAGTGAGTTTTATGTACACTGTTCTTAATTAAATTCTCAGCAAGTTTCTATTTGTGGATGGAGAGGCATTCTGCCCAAGGAGGGGGGCCTTACAATCTTGGCACCTTATTACTGATTCACCCCCCAAGCACTTGGAAGGAACACTTGGGATTCAGCCTTTCATTTGGGGCCCATGAAGCTACTCGTGTTCTCAGCAACACTGATTATTGGCAATTTCCCTCTGCGAGGGAAGTAGATTTTCTTCCAGACATCCTGTAGTGGTGTTTCCGAAGGAGTAGTGACTCGCTGCTTCATCTGCGTGGGCGGCCCGATAGATAAATGCTCATGCAACGCGCCAGGCGGGGGATCTACAAGGAAGCACTTGGTCTCCACCCAAATCACAGTCTGGAGTTCTCACTCCCCACTGTCATTTCGGGGAGTCCTCTCTAAATGGCTGCATCAAGAAAGAAAGCTTCTCACTGTCCTCCGGACCCTTGACTTTCCTCAAGACCACCCGATGTCACCTCCTCCGAGGAGTCTTCCCTGACTCCCTTGAGCTGGCAGGCACCCTCTGCTCTGTGCTCCCTGAATTGGGGGCCACCTGCTTGGACAGCAGGCCCAGATTGTGTGTCTGCTCACCAGGCTGTGGGCTCAGGGAGGACAGAGTCTCCATCTTGGTCGCTGGTCTCCCAGCGAGTTTAGCATAGAGTATAAGCTTAGTAAATGTTTGTTGAATCAACGAATATATGAATGAAGAGATTGAATGAGTGCCAGGAGGACTTACTGGAGCCTCGGACGGGCTTGTAGGAACTCTTGGGCTGACATCTAGCCAGAAATGTAAGGAGCCCAGACTCCAGGAAGCCTGGTGTTTTTCGCCCTGGACTGCGGGTGGGGGCCAGAGGAGGCCTAAGTGACTGAATTTCTCCCAGATGGAGCCAGGAAGCTCCACTCCTGTTGATCTTAGATACTGGGCTTCTAGAAATGGAGTTCCACTCCTTTAGAAAGTTAGAAAAACGGCCGGGCGCGGTGGCTCACGCCTGTAATCCCAGCACTTTGGGAGGCCGAGACGGGCGGATCACGAGGTCAGCAGATCGAGACCATCCTGGCTAACACAGTGAAACCCCGTCTCTACTAAAAATACAAAAAATTAGCTGGGCGTGGTGGCGGGCGCCTGTAGTCCCAGCTACACCGGAGGCTAAGGCTGGAGAATGGCGTGAACCCAGGAGTCGGAGCTTGCAGTGAGTGGAGATCGCACCACTGCACTCCAGCCTGGGCGACAAAGCGAGACTCCGTCTCAGAAAAAAAAAAAAAAAAAAGTTAGAAAACTAGCCATGTGTGGTGGCTCAAGCCTGTAATCCCAGCATTTCGGGAGGCCAAGATGGGTGGGTCACTTGAGATCAGAAGTTTGACACCAGCCTGGCCAACATGGTGAAACCCTGTCTCTACTAAAAATGCAAAAATTAGCCCAGTGTGGTGGTGCATGCCTGTAATCCCAGGTACTCAGGAGGCTGAAGTAGGAGAATCGCTTGAACCCAGGAGGTGGAGGTTGCAGTGAGCCAAGATTGTGCCACTGCACTGCAGCCTGAGTGACAGAGTGAGACTCCGTCTCAAAAAGAAAAAAGGGCTATAAAACCATTATTCCACATTACAGCCTCAGCACGTTTTTGAGTGACATGGCATAGTCAAGGGAGGCTGCTCTGGGACCTGGGCTTACTGACTCCCTGGCCAGGGCTCCCTCGGCTCAAGGCCACAGCCACACTCACCCACAGGCATGGTTCTGGCTCCTACTGAGGGCCTCACACCTGAAGACTCAGCCAGAGCAGGCACCTGCCCAGCCCTGTAATTGGAGTCTGGGGTCGGGAGATGGGTGTTGGGCACCTGGGCTGCAGGGGACTGAGGCTAACCAACTCCAGATGTGGGGGAAGCCAGACGACACGGAAGGGAGTCCGCAAGGTCAAGGTGAAGCTCGGGAGCCTAGACTGGGTTCATGGGGCCAGGACAAGGCCCCTTCCCCCAGCCTGGACAGGTGCATCAGAGGCAGCCACAGCCCTGAAGGATGAGGGTCAGTAGAGCCTGGGGAACGCGCTGGAAAAAGAGAATCCGCACTGGATCTCAGGTCTTCCTCTCCGCACCCTGCGTTGTAGGGAAGAGCGGGAACCCTGGCGGCCTCTGAGGCTGGGGCGGCGGGCGGAGCTAGGGGCGCAGAGTTGCAGCCGGCAGAGAAGCAGTGGCTCCACCTCCTGACGCCTTCGGAGAATGCAGCTCAGCCCAGCCAGCCTCCAGCCTCTGAAGGGGGCATGGGGCAGGGGAGGCACTGGGCCCGAAAAAGGAGATCAGCTATTTACTTCCCCCGCCACACAATTTTTTACATATTATTAAGGAAAGCTTGAAATATGTACAAAAGTAGAGAGAGCTGTCATAAACTCCCAGATACCCATCGTTCCACTTCACCAATTAGCTCATGGCCAATCCGACTTCCTCTCTAACCACCCTGCACTTTCTCCTCCCAGATATATTTCAAATCACATTAAATCCTGGGCATTATATCATTTCACCCCTAAATGTTTCAATATGTAACATAAGTGTTTTTAACAATACAACCACAATGCCATATCTCACAAAATAATATTATTTCTTAATATCATCAAATAATGCATTGTCTCATAAATTTATAAATATTTTTCTACAGTTTATTAATCATGATCCTCACAAAGTCAACTCATTGCAACTAGCTCAGTGTTTTTGAGGGTCTCTTCCTCTGTATGCCTCCCCTTCTTTCTTTTTTTCTTGCAATTCATTTGTTGAGAAAACCTGGTTGTCTGTCCTGACATGTACCATAGTCTGGATTTTGTTGGCTGCATCCCTGTCATATAATTTCACGTGTTCCCCAGATTCTCTGAGTTGTAGATTCGGTCCGTTGGAGTTGAATCTGGAGGTTTGTTCAGATTCAGCTTTGGTCTCTTCTTGTGCTATCAGCCGCCACTGGCAATCATCACCTGCATCCATTATGTCACTGGGGATTGTAAAATGGTGATATTCCAATTCCGTCATTAGCCATTTCCTTTTTTGTTTTGTTTTGTCTTGTTTTTTGTTTTTTTGAGACAGAGTCTTTCTCTGTCACCTAGGCTGGAGTGCAGTGGTGCGATCTCAGCTCACAGCAACCTCAGCCTCCCAGGTTCAAGCAATTCTCCTGCCTCAGCCTCCTGAGTAGCTGGGACTACAGACACGCACCACCACAGCCAGCTAATTTTTCCGTTTTTAGTAGAGACTGGGTTTCACCGTGTTGGCCAGGCTGGACTTGAATGCCTGATCTCAGGTGATCTGCCAGCCCCGGCTTCCCAAAGTGCTGGGACTACAGGCATGAGCCACTACACCCAGCCAGCTGTTTGCTTTTAAATCAGAGGTTCATTATGATACAGGCATAGCATAACAGTATTCATAATAAGGATAAATGGGTTATTGTCATCAAGCAAAAGATAGGGAGTCTAAGATGTGATGAGCAATATAAGATCCAGTAGTGTGCTATTTACGAGCAAGCACTTAAACAAAAGCATACAGAGAGATTGAAGACAGAAGGATTAAAAAGGATATATGAGACAAATATGAACCAAAAGAAAGCTAAGGTGATCATCCTAATACCTGACAAATACAAGTTAATGCAAACAATAATATCATAAGAAGAATTATAGATTTTCAAATAGCCACCCATTAGCATTTATTTTCACTAAAAACTATAACTTTAAAATACCTAAGGTATCAGGCCGGGTGAGGTAGCTCATGCCTATAATCCCAGCACTTTGGGAGGCCAAGGCGGGTGGATCACTTGAGGTCAGGAGTTCAAGACCAGGCTGGGCAACATGGTGAAACCCCATTTCTATTGGAAAAAAAAAAAGAAAGAAAGAAAAGAAAAATTAGCCAGGTATGGTGGAGAGTGCCTGTGGTCCCAGCTACTTGGGAGGCTGAGATGGGAGGATCTCTTGAGCCCAGGATGTGGAAGTTGCAGTGAGCCGAGATCATGCCACTGCACTCCAGCCTGGGTGACAGAGTAAAACCCTGTCTCAAAAAAAAAAAAGAAAGAAAACAAAAACAAAAACGTAAGATGTCAAATTAAAAAACTGCTTAGAGAAATAAATCTACAATTATTATTTGGAGAATTTAATTCATCTCTCCTAGAAACTGACCAAACAGACAAACAAGTATCTCAATCAGCAAGCTAATAAGTAGATGCAGAATACCACACCTCCAATCAGGGCGATGATCACTGCTCCCAGAATTCCAAACAGGCCTGGCTCCACTCAGGCAACTCCTAGAATTCTGAGGGGCCCAGTGTGACAGGGTCAGATTTTGAGACCCCTATGCTTCTCTGTCTTTGCACACAAAGAGAACCACGCTTAGACTTGAGAGACCAGGACCTCCCTGCCTTGTGCTCCTAGTTACAGTGCCCTTCTCTGGCCTTCCTGTAGCATGCCCTGCCCACAGGGCATGGAATCCGTAAGATCAAGAGCATAAGTCCACCTTCCTGGTCACTGCTGCATGGCCCAGGAAGGGGAAGGGGCACAGGTGGGACCTGCCTAAATGGTCCTGAGCCTGCCTCTAGGACTCACATCATTTTCCTTTGGGTCCTTCCTCCCAAGAATGGACTGCCCTCAGTGTGTGCACCCTCAAGCTCAAAGAGCCTAAAGGAGGCTGTTTGCCGGGGGATGATAGAAGTGAGAAGGGCTTGGGAAATGCAGAGTGGAGTGACCACAGCATGCAGGAAGACCCCTTGTGGTGCAGACAAAGATGGGGATGGGAGGAGAAGAGGAGCTACAGACCAGAACCTCCGTTTGTGCTCTTGCCCCCAAACTTCTCATATGTTAGAGCTGCATACACGAACATCATAAACCTGATCACACCCCTCCCCTTCCCCTCCGAGGCTGGTGATAAAACACAAGGAGCAAAAACAATCACCGCTGGAGGCCTATTTATGGCAAGCAGCCTGGCAATGCTGTATATAGACTCTGCTTTGAGCAAAATGTGCTGATTTATGCAGTTCCCAACATTTAAAGGTGGAGACCAGACTGTGGCTGAATCGGATCAGACCATTTTCTGGGACAAATTACAACCCTGGGCTGCTGAGCAAAAATTTGTAAAGAATTGTCTGTCCCTCTCCTGCCCCTTCTTTCCCAGAACTACCAGCCCCACCTTGGATTCTCTGGCCATTCCTTTGAGCCTTTGTCCCTTCCTCACCCCAGCCCAGCACAAGGGCTGGCGTGGAGTGGCAGCTTATCAAACATCTGCTGAATTAATAAGTCTCTTTCCTAGACAGTGAGCCCTATTGGATGGGGTTCACTGGACAAAACCACCTAACCTAGTGTCAACCATAGAGGCTTAGGAGCTAGACTACTGGGTTCAAGTTCCTGGTCTCAGTAGCCCTTCCCTGTAGACCCACAGTCCCCAAGTTGTGCATTAAGACATCTGTTATGAACTGAATGTTTGCATCCCCCAAAATTCTTATGTTGAAGCCCTACCCTGCAAAGTGATGGTGTTTGGAAATGGGGCCTTTGGAAGACAATTAGGGTTGGATTAGGTCATGAGGGTGGGGCTCTCATGTTGGGATTAG
Source organism: Macaca nemestrina (assembly GCF_043159975.1). Lineage (NCBI taxonomy): Eukaryota > Metazoa > Chordata > Mammalia > Primates > Cercopithecidae > Macaca > Macaca nemestrina. Next base: position 21,426,037 of record NC_092139.1, on the reverse strand, counting down.
TGGCCTTATGAAAAGAGGAGGAAAGATCACTCTCTGTTTCTGCCGTGCCAGGACACAGTGAGAAGGCAGCCGTCTGCAAGCCAGGAAGAGAGCCCTCACCAGTACTCAACTTTGCTGGCATCTCGATCATGGACTTCTAGCCTCCAGAACTGTGAGAAAGTAAATCTCTGCTGTTTAAGCCACCCAGTTTATGGTATTTTGTTATAGCAGCCCAAGAAGATGAAGATAACACTCCTGGGGGCCAGGTGCAATGGCTCACCCCTGTAATCCCAGCACTTTGGGAGACCAAGGCAGGCGGATCACTTGAGGTCAGGAGTTTAAGACCAGCCTGGCTGACACATTGAAACCCTGTCTCTACTGAAAATACAAAAATTAGCCAGGTACAGTGGTAGACATCTGTAGTCCCAGCTACTTGGGAGGCTGAGGCAAGAGAATCACTTGAACCTAGGAGATGGAAGTTGCAGTGAGCTGAGATTGCTCCACTGCACTCCAGCCTGGATGGTAGAGTGAGACTTTGTCTAAAATAAATAAATAAATAAATAAATAAATAAATAAAATAGCACTCCTGGGCACTACAGCACACAGAGAGGGGAACATTTATTATCTTACCTGTTTTAAAGAAACATAATATTTGTCAGATACCCACAAACTACACAGCTCAAGGCAGTTCACAGTTTCAACATTAGCTTGTGCTACATTGCTTTTAGTGACATCATGTCTTTGAAAAGCTGAGTTTTCTGTAGTTACAGTTATAAAAAGCAAATCATCACGTGAAAATCAATGAAGAACAGAAAATGAGGGAAGCAACGTCCAATCTGATTCAAGTTTTGAGAAGCTGTGCAGTGCCCAACAGGCACATACATCCCATGACTATGTCATTCTGGTTGAGATGGAAGAAAAGTATTTTTTGTTTCAATTTATGTGAGTTATTTTTTCAAACAACAACTCAGCCGTTAGGGCATAAAGAGTCGTAAGTTGTTTGCACCTAATTACTTAATAAACAAAACTATTAGGTATTTCTTTAGGCCTTGGGGCATCAAGAAAAAGTTACTAAGACACTGAAGGCATTGGGAACGGAGAAACTGTGGGAGTCCCTGTGTTAGGCATTTTACTTCATCTATCTGGGCCTCAGTTTTCCTGTATATAAACTGGAGGCCAGGCATGGTGGCTCACACCTGTAATCCCAGCACTTTGGGAGGCCGAGGTGGGTGGATCACCTGAGGTCAGGAGTTTCAGACCAGCCTGGCCAATAGGGCAAAACCCCGTCTCTCTCTACTAAAAATACAAAAATTAGCCGGGCTTGGTGGTGGACACCTGTAATCCCAGCTACTTGGGAGATTGAGACAGGAGAATCGCTTGAACCCAGGAGGCGGACATTGCAGGGAGCTGATATCTCACCATTGCAGTCCATCCTGGGAGACAAGAGTGAAACCACCTTAAAACAAAACAAACAAACAAACAAAACCTGGAGATAATAAGTATATATCACAAGATTATTGATAGGATGAGTTAAGTGAAGATATATGCAGTATTTAGAATGGTACCTAGTGCATAATAACGGCTGCATATATGTTCTTATTATTACACAGAAAGGCCAAATTGGTAGTTGGAATTATCATAGGGAAAATGTCTAAAACTCAGCAGAGAACAATATTCCAACATTGTCCTTTTTTTATTAATAATGTAATTACCATATACCAAGTACTCTGACATACATTACAAAGAGCATTGGACTGGGAGTCATAAGAAGATGTGTTCCAGCCACAGTTCAGCCTTGAAACCTTGAGCAAGGCACTCCCTCCCCCCGAGCCTCAGTTTCCACATCAGTATATCATATGTGCGGTGGTGACCATGGGTTTCGTGGGGCAGGGTTAAGACTCTCCTCAAGTGTGCAAACACCAAAGGGACCAGGCCACAGATGCGGAAGTTCCTCCTATACTACAAACAGGGAAAATCTTAACAAGTCATTAATATTTTGAAATTGATATGCTAATTAGAAACTTTCTTTGGGCCGGGCGTGTTGGCTCACATCTGTAATCCCAGCAATGGGAGGCTGAGGCAAGATTGCTTGAGCTCTGGAGTTCAAGACAAGCCTGGGCAACAGGGCAAAACCCCATTTCTATAAAAGAAAAATGAAAAAAATATATATACATATATATGTTAAGAAACTGTCTTTATCTGCTCATTGGCATAAGTTTCTCTCGACTCTGGAGGCCGCTGAAGGAATGAGTTTCTCGGCTTACTCTGAGTCAAAGGTAATGAAGCCAGTCAGAGTTCCAAAATCATCGGCTTCGAACTGATTCAGACCGTTCACTAAATTAGACCATCTCAGAATGTGTCGAAATAGTGAGGTTTTTGCCAGCCGTATAATCAGTTCTGTATCCAATTTCTTAAATAGAGATTTGTTGACAAACCAATCTACCATTTTTAAAATGTAGTTTTGTCTTCCAAAAATAAAAAAATAAATAAAGCCTTTCTTTTAAAAAAAGATCTCAGTTTTCATCAGATCAAATTTCCTTTGCCATTTGCCACTAGGGTTCCTAGGGATTCTGATTTTTTTTAGTGCTGAGTTTACTCCTTTATTAGATCATCATTGAAATCGACCTCATTCCCATAGAGGGGTGATTACGGGTTTATTCCTTTTACAAGGCTGGTGGCTGACGGAAGTGATACTGCTGGTAGCTTCAAGGAAATGTGTTTTATAAAACGAGGACTGAGATTGTTATAAAGCTGATTTTGGCATGTTTTTCTAACTTAAAAAAAATGAAAAAGGAAAAATGGTTTTTCTCAGATGAAGGGTTCTGTGCGTATACATAGGATTTCATTAAAGCCTCTCAAAATAGAAATAAAGATGAGTGTCACTCCCTGACTTCCACTTCCCATTCTCCAGACCAGCCAGGTCTGTCTCTAAGTCTGGAGCAGAAAGCAGACCTACCCACGGCTCCCAGATTCTCCCTGACGGCACATGGCATTTGGATGTGAGAATGTTCAGACTCACTCCAACAAACAAATGAGTATCTTTGAGCGTTTAAAAAAATCACGTTGGCCCGGTGCAGTGGCTCACACCTTTATCCCAACACTTTAGGAGGCCAAGGCAGGAGGATCGTTTGAGCCCAGGAGTTGAAGACCAACCTGGGCAACATAGCCAGACCATGTCTCCACTAAAAAGGAAAAATAATAGACAGGCATAATGGCCCGAGCCTGTAGTCTCAGCTACTCAGGAGGCTGAGGTGGGAGGATCATCTGAGCCGCAGAGGTCGAGGCTGCAGTGAGCCATGATCTTGCCACCACACTCCAGGCTGGAATCTGGGTGATAGACTGAGACATTGTCTCAAAAGAAAAAAAAAAAAAATCACCTTGCCTCACCCTTGAAACTGATTCCATGACCTCAGAGACACCCTTGGTAGAAAAATCAGGAAAGGCCTCCCACGGAAGAGTTAGGACCCAGACCATCCTTCCCATGTAGCTTCTAGAGCCGGATGGTCCAGATTCAAATCCTGGCTCTGCCACTAGCCAGCTGTGTAACTTTGAGCAAGTCACTTAACCTTTCTGTGTTTTGCTTTTCTCATATGCCAAGTGGAAGTAACAATTAAGAATCAAATGACTTACTATTTGTAAAAGTTCTTACCGTAAGAGCTGGTGTGCATTATTTGATGAAAGCAAGCGGCTAGGGTTTTGTCTTATGTCTGGACAACAGATGGTCATCCTCCTCTCCCAGCCTGCGCCTCGGAGTGGTCCATGTCCCCAGTGAGCTCACTGCCAACTTCCCAACTTTCACCCACTCCTGCCTTTCGCTCCAGAGAAAAGTCTGTTCAGGCCTTGACATTGCTCAACAACTCTCTGATTTTTCCTAGTCCATCCTTTTGCCTTCTTCACGAAGACAGTGTCAGACTGGCCTCTCCCACCAAATCTCTGAGCCTCACTCACACTTGGCTTCTCTCCTTCTTCACAGAGAAAATAATGCTGTCAAGCAGAAACCCCACAACCTCCTTCCATGCCTCTCACTCTGTCGTGCTCCTGACCATGCCTCCTTTCTCCCCTACCCTCCTTCTTACCAGAGTGGAGGAGATCCCATCCCTCCACCATCTGAGGTTGGTTGCCATCCCCAGTGGGGCCTGCTAGTGCAGTTGTGCAGGTTGTGCACTGCACAAGGGCACCTAGCCAGGGTGTCAGTAGAAACTAAAATCCAACCCATTTGTGCTTTCCAAATCCATTATCCTGGCAGGAGATGCCCGGACATGTGTGCTTTTTCTAAATCATCCACCAAGAAGGGCCCATTTTTCAAATTTAAGCAGATAATTTTTTTTTTTTTCTTTTTTTTTGAGTTGGAGTTTCGCTTTTGTCATCCAGGCTGGAGTGCAATGGTACGATCTCGGCTCACTGCAACCTCCGCCTCCCAGGTTTAAGCAATTCTTCTGCCTCAGTCTCCTGCATAGCTGAGATTACAGGCGCCTGCCACCACACCCAGCTAATTTTTGTAATTTTAGTAGAGACAGGGTTTCGCCATGTTGGCCAGGCTGGTCTCGAATTCCTGGCCTCAGGTGATCCACCCACCTCGGCCTCCCAAAGTGCTGTGATTGCAGGCATAAGCCACCTCGCCTGGCTAAGCAGGTATCTTGTAGGCAAGTGGAGATCGTGGCCCCTGAGCTCAAAACCTCAGATAGCCCTACTCTTTCAGAGCCTTTATCATGCTGTCACCTCTTTATTAGCCTCTCCTTTATCAGTTTCTACCTTCAGTCTCAGAACTGTCATGAGCAGAGGATGACATGAAGGAAAAGCAGCCAACACTTGAAATGGTGCAAAGAAATTACCGTGTATCCTTCAGTGCTGCATGTTGCAAGTCAGATGCCTCTCCCCTTATCTGATTCTCCAGGAACTGAGCTGTCCAATACGGTAGCCACCAGCCACGCACAGTTACTAAACATAAAACATGGGTAGTCAAAATCGAGCTGTGCTGTTAGGTATAAAATACACACTTGATTTCAAATACTTAGTAAGAAAAAAAATGTTAAATATTTCATTAAGGCCAGGTACAGTGGCTCATGCCTGTAATCCTGGCACTTTGGGAGGCCGAGGTGGGAGGATCACTTGAGCCCAGGAGCATTAGAGTAGCCTGGCAATAGTGCAAGGCCCTGTCTCTACAAAAATTTACTTTAAAAATTAGCTAGACATGGTGGTGCATGCCTGTAGTCCCAGTTACTTAGGAGGCTGAGGTGGGAGGATGGCTTGAGCCCAGGTGGTGGAGGCTACAGTGACCCATCATCACTCCACTGCACTCCAGCCTGGGCAACAGAATGAGACCTGCCTCAAAAAAGAATTTCATTAATAATTCTTACATTACATATTTCTAGGGTTGTCATAACAAAGTAGCACAAACAGGGTGGCTTAAAACAGCAGAAATTTATTGTCACACAACTCTGGAAGCTAGAAATCCAAAATCAAGGCGCCAGCAAACCCATGCTCCCTCTGAAACCTAGAAGGGGGAACCGTTGCCTGCCTATTCCTAGCTTCTGATGGTGGCCATCAATTCTTGGCATTCCTTGACTTGTAGCTGCCTCACACGTGCCTCTGTCGTTGCTTGTTGCTCTCCCTGTGCTGTCACATAGCATCGTCTTAGAAGGATTCCCGTCATAGTAGGTAAAGTGCCCATCCTACTCCAGTATGACCTGATCTTAACTAATTACATTTGCAACAACCCTATTTCCAAATAAGGTCATATTCTAAAGTACTGAGGGTAAGGATTTTAACATGTATTCTGGGGAAACACAAATAAACCCACAACACATGTTTTGTGTTTTATTTTGTTGTTTTGTTTGAGACGGAGTCTCTCTCTGTCACCCAGGCTGGAGTGCAGTGGAGCCATCTCGGCTCACTGCAGCCTCTGCCTCCTGGCCCCACAACACATGTCTAAATGATACTATTTGAATACATTTAGTTAAATTAAGTACAATGATTGATTGCATTTGAGGCTCACATTACATGTCTATTGGATGGCACTGCTTTAGGGGTGTATACTGTGGTTTGACTTATTTACTATTGATTAGGGGAGCTTACAACTCTGAAAAAGAAAAGTGTTAATCCATAGAAAACCAGTAGCAACCAATAAACTTTATCCTGTAGAGATGCAAATGAAAAGATCATAATCCAAAGTTTATGGATTTCTTCTGTACATACTTTAGCAGTCTTATTCCAACATTCTTTCTCTCTTTTTTTTTATTTTTATTTTTTTATTTTTTGAGATGGAGTCTCACTCTGTCGCCCAGGCTGGAGTGCAGTGGCTCGATGTCGGCTCACTGCAACCTCCACCTCCCAGGTTCAAGCGATTCTCCTGCTTCAGCCTCCTAAGTAGCTGGGATTACAGGCACCCACCACCATGCCTGGCTAATTTTTTTATTTTTAGTAGAGACAGGGTTTCACCATGTTGGCCAGGATAGTCTCAATCTCCTGACCTCAGGTGATCCACCCGCCTTGGCCTCCCAAAATGCTGGATTTACAGGCATGAGCCACTGCGCCTGGCCACATTCTTTCATTTAAGTGATACCATGGTTTGAATATTTGTCTTCTCCAAAACTCATGTTGAAATGTAATCTCCAATGTGGCAGTACTGGGAGGAGATGCCTTTATGAGAATTGGGTTGTGAGACACTGCCTTCATTAACAGATTAATCCATTCAAGGATGAATGGGTTACCACGGGAGTGGGCCTTGTGGCTTTCTAAGAAAAGGAAAACAGACCTGAGCTGCCACGCTCAGCCTCCTCACCATGTGATGTCCTGTGCCACCCCGAGGCTCTGCAGAGAGTCCCCACCAGCAAAAAGGCCCTCAGCAGATGTGGTCCCTCTACCTTGGACTTCTCAACCTCCATAACTGTAAGAAACAAATTTCTTTTCTTTATAAATTACCCAGTTTCAGGTATTCTGTCATAAACAACAGAAAATGAACTAAGACAAGTGACTCTAAATATTTCTATCTCTCCTACACTGTTTTTTGGGGTTTTTTTTTTTTTATTTTTTTGAGACAGAGTCTCGCTCTGTCACCCAGGCTGGAGTGCAGTGGTGCAATCTTGGCTCACTGCAACCTCCACCTCCCAGGTTCAAGCTATTCTTGTGTCTCAGTCCCCTGAGTAGCTGGGACTACAGTGCCTGCCACCATGCCCAGCTATTTTTGTATTTTTAGTAGAGACAAGGTCTTGCTATGTTGGCCAGGCTGGTCTCGAACTCCTGACCTCAAGTGATCTGCCCACCTTGGCCTTCCAAAGTTTTGGGATTACAGGCTTCAGCCACCATGCCCAGCCTCTCCTATACTTTTGTTGAACTCTTCTTACCATGTTGGGCTGGTTCACACATTAATGAGTTAATTGAATCTACAACCCATGCTCACCATATGGAAAGTTGAGTTTTCAATATTTTGGAAATTATACCTCGACAAGGGGATCCTGAGGAGAGTGAAGCCTGAATGAACGCCCTTTCCTTCCCTGATTCCAATTCCAGGCTACTGTCTTTCGTGAGCAAGACCTGATTCCTGCAAAAATCACTGCTATGGGGGTTTCCTTCCTCTTAGACAATTAACTCATGAGCAATAAAACGGTAAGGGTAAAAAGTGGCCATTTCAGGGAAAAGTTGCGTTTTCAGCCTCCTTAGACCCTGCAGGAGACTACTGAGCCTTCTTGACCTTTACTAATTCAGAAAGTTGCTAGCATGGGTTGGATTACCCACTCACAAGTCTGAGGAAGTCCAGAGAGAGCAGCGAGCAGCAAAGCCTCCTGTGGATGCCTTGGCAGGAGGCTGACAGCCTTTCATGAACCACAAGTCCTCAGGGTCTGAGACCCTTCATTCCTGCTCATCTTTAAGGACACTTCTCAGCCAGATCTACACCCAAAGAAACAGACACCAAAAGACAACGGCTCAACAAAGGGACCTCCAGAGGAGAATGAGGTAGAACAATCATATCGCATGTTTGCTGACTAGAACTGGAGCTTGAAGGGACAAATTAACATCTGCATTTGCAAAAAAAATGATAGTAAGCTTTAAGATCCACATGCATCACACAAAAAAAGAACTTTTGAAGCTTAAAACAAGAACTTTGAGTTTTGGCTAAGGGCAGTGGCTCATGCCTATAATCCTAGCACTTTTTGAGACAGATGGGAGGATCACTTGAGGACAGGAGTTCGAGACCAGCCTATCAACATAGCAAGACCCCATCTCTTTTTCTATTTTTAAAAGAAAATAAAAGAACTTTGAGATTTTTAAAAAAGAAATAGTAAATAAATTTAAGGAGGGGATATCATCATTGAGCCCTGAACTAGAAACCTGGAAGATTAAGTATAAAAAAAAATCTTAAAGTGTAGAGAAGAAAGATAATGAGATAAAAGTCATACTGGAAAATATAAACGATTTAGACGAAAGATCCAGGAGTCCTAACATGTAAAGAACAGAAGTTCCAGGTGGAGACAAAATAGGAGAAGGAAAAGAGGCAACAATTAAATATATGTCAGAAGAAAATTTTCCTGAGCTGAGGAAGTACCTGAATAGCCTGTTCAATCCACAGAGACACAAGGGCTGCCTGGCCAAGAAATTACTCACATAATAGAATGGAAGAAATTCACACAAGGATATGCAAGAACTCAAAGGTATACCTGAAGATAAGAAATAGCCTATGTGAACAAAAATATGGTTGCTGCTTCACTTCGGCCCTCCAAATCTCCCACAAGAACCTCTCTTGGCCGGGTGCAGTGGCTCATGCCTATAATCTCAGCACTTTGGAAGGCTAAGGAGGGTAGATGTTGAGGTCAGGAGATCAAGACCATCCTGGCCAACACAATGAAATCCCGTCTCTACTAAAAATACAAAAATTAGCTGGGCGTGGTGGCATGTGCCTATAATCCCAGCTACTTAGGAGGCTGAGGCAGGAGAATCGCTTGAACCCGGGAGGGGGAGGTTGCAGTGAGTCGAGATCACACCACTGCACTCCAGCCTGGGCAACAGAGTGAGACTCCTTCTAAAAAAAAAAAAAAAAAAAAACAAGAAACGTATAGGTGAAGAAGTTTGTAAAATGTAGTTCATCCCAGCCAAATTCACATATTTTAAAGCTACTATACCAGCTAAGGCTAAAAGAACAGAACAGATTTTTTTAGTCCCATCTTCTCTGGATGGCTTCCAGTCAATGCCTAAGCAAGGCAGTATCAAAGGCTTAGACAATTCTGCCCAATGGGGGAATTCCCTTAGTAGGCAATTGTTGCTCCAGAGCTCCCCTGTCAGGCTGGCAGAAATAGTATTACGAATTCATCGTGAGGTGACAGCTCCCCTGCTTAAATCCTGCTTCTTCCCATTTTCTTTCACAGGTGTCACTCCACAATAAATCTTTTGTATTTCTAATTCTGACTTAGCATCTGCATCTCAGAAATTCCAACCAGTATAAAATAACTTTAAAGCAACCATTATAACTATACTCAAGGACTGAAAATATACTTCAAATAAATGAATAAATAGGAAATTTCAACAGATAAATAGAAACTACAGAAAAGAATCAAATGAACATGCTAGAATTTAAAAATTCAATATCTGGATTTTTTTAAAGGTCACTGGATAGGCTTAACAAGAGACAAGAGGTGACAGAGAGTCAACAAACTTGAAGACAGTTCAATAGAAGTATCCTACCTGTCCTCACTTCAGCAGTACATATACTAAAATTGGAACGATACAGAGAAGATTAGCATGGCCCTGCGCAAGGATGATATGCAAATTTGGGAAGCATTATAAAATAATTTTTAAATTTTTTAAAAACAAAATATCCTAGCTGAAGAATAGAAAAATAAAAAATGGTGAAATTTCAATGACCTATGGAGCAATATCAAAAGTTTTAACTTTGTATCATTGGAGTACTTGAAGGCAAGAAAAGATTAGGACAAAAAAGTTGTAGGCTAGGCCCAGTGGCTCACGCCTATATTCCCAGCACTTTGGGAGGCCAAGGCGGGTAGATCACCTGAGGTCAGGAGTTCGAGACCAGTCTGACCAACATGGTGAAATGCCATCTCTGCTAAAAATATAAAAAATTAGCCGAGCATGGTGGTGCATGCTGTAATCCCAATCTCAGCTACTTGGGAGGCTGAGGCAGGAGAATCTCTTGAACCCAGGATGCGGAAGTTGCAGTGAGCCAAGATCATGCCCCTGAACTTTAGCTTGGGCAAAAAGAGTGAAATTCCATCTCAAAAAAAAAAAAAAAAAAGTTTTGTGAAGAAATAATGATCATATTTTTAGTGCAAGTTATAAATTTATAGATTCAAGAAATTCAACAAACCCCAAGCAGGAAAAAATACAAAGAAAACCACATATAAATACATCAGACCAAACTGCTGAAAACCAAAGATAAAGAAAATATCATTATATCAGCCAGAGAAAATTTACACAGTACATAACGGGGAACAATGATTTGAATGACTTCTGACTTCACATCAGAAATAATAGAGAACAAAAGACAACAGAAAAACAACTTTAAGCCCAGGCAACATGGTGAAACCCCGTTTCTACAGAAAAAAACACAAAAATTAGCCAGCATGGTGGTGCACACCTGTAGTCCCAGCAATTTGGGAGGTGAGGCGGTTAGGATCACTTGAGCCCAGGAAGTTGAGGCTGCAGTGAGCCATGATCACACCACTGCACTCCAGCCTGGGTGACAAAGTGAAACCCTATATCCAAAAAAAAAAAAGAAAAGTAAAACAAATTGTCAACCCAGAATTCTATATCCACGAAAATATACCTTAAGATGAATGTGTTGCCATGCAACAATTACCACAACCTAGTGGTTTTTAAATATGCACATTATCTCACAGTTTCTCTACATTAGAAGTCAGAGCCAGGAATCTGTTCTCACCTGGAAGCTGAACTGACAATGAATCGTCTTCTAAGCTCACTCAGGTTAGTGGCAGAATTTATTTCTTTGAGACTGTAAGACTGAGGCCATGCTGAGCAACTAGATGTTGCCTGAAATTTCTTGCCTGGTGGGCTCAGATAAGTTTTTGCAAGCCTCCATGCTCACAGCCAGTAAGTAAAAGAGACTCTAGAGTCAGCTAGCAAGACAGAGTCTTCTATAATGTACCATATCATGGCAGTGGCAACCTATCACTTTTGCCATATTCTATTGTTTAGAAGCAATTCACAAGTCCCACCCACACTCAAGGAGAGGAGATTATACAAGGATGTGAATACCAGAAGGTGGGGATTACTGGGGGTCACTCAAGTTCTGTCCACCACAATGAAGATGAAACAAAAACATTTTCAAATGAATGAAAACTAAGAGACTTCACTCAGCAGACCTGCACTACAAGAAACACTAAATGAAGTTCATCAAATGAAGGGAAGTGACACAGATGGAAACTCATATATCTTTAAGAAGTAGTGAAATCCCTGGTGTTTTGTGAAAAGGCCACCTATGCAAAGTGACACCCAAATACAGAAGGAGCCAAGAAGCCAAAGAATGAGGTTGACAAATCCAGTTTGTCAGTAGGAACTTATAGACAGAAGCATAGTCTTGGGTGGCAGCAAGAAAAATAGATTTCTGCACTGTTACTCCCCAGACCCAGGGCTTTTATACCAGAGGGCAAGAGTGTATGTGCTCTATAGAGACAATTAAAGGTACCCTCCAGAAAGGCAAGAACACTATAGGCATCATAGCCCATACTTTCTGCAGTAACATCAAGATAGACCTATTGCTACACTAGGAATAGTAAGTAAAGTAGAAATTTTGCAGGCATTCCCAGAACTGGGGTTAAGCAGAAGTCAACATGGAAGATCAACATCCAAGATGGGGTCATTTTTTTCTCCACATCTGAAAATGTTAAACATGTTGCTGAGTGATATGGTTTGGGTCTGTGTCCCTGCCCAAATCTCATGTCAAATTATAATCCCCAATGTTGGAACAGGGGCCTGTTAGAGGTGATTGGATCATGAGGGCAGACTTCCCCCTTGCTGTTCTCATGATAGTGAATGAGTTCTCATGAGATCTGGTTGTTCAACAGTGTGTAGCACCTGCCCCTTCCCTCTCTTCCCCCTGCTCTAGTCATGTAAGATGTGCCTCCTTCCTCTTCACCTTCCACCACGACTGTCAGTTTCCTGAGGCCTCCCCAGCCATGCCTCCTGTACAGCCTGCAGAACTGTGAGTCAGTTAAACCTGTTTTCTTTATAAATTACCCAGTGTCCGGTAGTTCTTTATAGCAGTGTGACAACAGACTAATTTAGTGAATATAAAACATTACATTCTCCTTAATTTCTAAATGCTTCTAACTCTTTAAAACAAAAATTATAACATTGTATTGTGGGAATTTTAATGTATTTATACATAATATGTATGAAAATATAGCATAAAGGTTGGGGGTAAATTGATGTGTATGGTTGTAAGGCTCTTAAATTTTGCGTGAAGTGGGTAAAATATTTAGATCTAAGTAGAATGTAGACTGTAAGTTAAGAATGAATATTGTAATCACTAAACAACCACTTTAAAACACATAAAGAGGTGTAGCTAAAATGCCAATTAACTAATTAAAATGGAGTTCTAACCCATAAGAAGGCAAAAAAAGATGAAGAGAGAAAAAAAGTATATATAAAACAAGTAATAAAATGGTAGACCTATATCAAATTATATCCATAATTACATTATCTATAAATGGACTAAACACTCCAACTAAAAAGCAGAGAAGGTAGGATTTTAAAAAATAACAAGGAGAGTCTGTATCCCAACTACAAGAGATACACTTTAAATGTTACAATACAGATAGCTGAAAGGAAATAGATGAAAAAAGATACATTATACAGCATCCAATCAGGGAATAAGAAAGCTAGAATAAGGGCTAGGTTAATTTCAAATGGAGTAGATTTTAAGACAGAGATAAAAAGGAACATTTCATGATGGTAAAATGGTCCATTTTCATCAAGAGAACAGAATTGCATCTAATGATAGAGCTTCAAAATGCATGAAGCAAAAATTGACAAAACCTGGACTCCCAATTCCAAAATGGCAGTGCAGAAGCAAGCCGTCTTCAATCCCCATCCCCCACAGAAAACCAAAAACAAGTATATAGCACCAAGATTATCACCAGCAATATACCATAACTCAAATATGAGGATGAGACAGTTCCTGGGACTATAAAGAAGTGAAAAAACTCTAAGCCAACAGTCAGAGGATCATCAGACTTCCATATCCATAATGCTCTGCCCTCCAATCTGCCCAGCACCAAACACATGGAAATCTTCCCCTGACTCACAGCTTCTACACCGGGAGCAGTAAGATTGAGGCGTTCAATCTATTTCCCTACCACCCTGAGTTATTTGGCAGGAGATCTGCCTCTGCCTCAAGTCACGGGAAGCATTGAGAGTGCCTAGAAAGAGAAATGTCCTGAGGACAGTCAGAGACAAATGGGAAAGGTAGGACTTAACTATCCCCAGCCTCTTAACTATCCTAGAAAACTCTGCTCTGGACGTTGGCCAAAGAGGATGCCAAATCAGAGAGGCTGTTCATCATCACCACATGGGAGGAGGTTCGTTTCACAGGTTCCCCATTCGCAAACCCCTAGAAAGCTTCCCACGCTGCCAGGCTATCCGTTGTGGAGCCTCCCCCGTTTGGGAACAGGCAGCAATCTGATTTACTACAACTGAGGCAAACTTGAGTTTAAGGCGCCATCTAGTGCCAAAAAGGAGGCAGTGACCTAGAGGGAAAAACAAAAGAAACATAATTAACAGGTAAATTACAAAGACTCTCTAAGCAAACATATCCCCCCCAAAAAACAAAACAAGTCAGACAGAGAAGACTGGAATAAATAACTAATCCTTCAATGCAAAGAAACAGACATTCATGCACAGGAAACAACACACACATGCATGGAGCACACATGCAGTCCCAGCTACTCAGTAGCCTGAGCTCAAGCCCAGGAGTTTGAGGCCACCTTGAACTATGAATACGTTACTGCACTCCACCCTGGGTGGCAGAACAAGACCCTCTGTCTCCAAAAAAAAAAAAAAAAAAATCTCTCCTCACCAGAAAAAAAAAAAAAAAAAAAAAAACCAGGACTGTATGGATTCGCAGACCAATAATTCTACCAGATGTACAAAGAAGAACTAGTACCAATTCTACTGAAACTACTCCAAAAAACAGAAGGGGGGAACCCTCCATAACTCATTCTACAAAGTTATTGTCACTCTGATACCAAAGCCAGGCAAGGACACAACAAAAAAAGGAAAACTACAGATCAATATCCTTGATGGACACAGACACAAAAATCCTTCACAAAGTATTAGCAACCAAATTCAACAGCACATCAAAAAGATAATGCACCAAGAGCAAGTGGGTTTTATAGCAGGAATGCAAAGATGGCTCAATACATGCAAATCAGTAAATGTGACTGACCACATAAATAGGATTAAAAACAAAAACCAGACTATTATGTCAATAAATACAGAAGAAGCATTTGATAAGAGTCATCAGTCCTTCATGATAAAAACCCTCAACAAACTAGGCATAGAAGAAACATACCTCAAAATAATAAAAGCCATATAAAACAAACCCACAGTCAACATTATACTGAATGCGGAAATGTTCCCCCTAAGAACCGAAATGAGACAAGGATGTCTACTTTCACACTCTTATTCAACATCTGGATTTCCTAGCCAGAGCAGGCAAGAGAAATAAGAGGCATCAAAACTGGAAGATAGGAAATCAAATTATCTGTTTGCTGATTATATGATCTTATACCTAGAAAACCTTAAAGACTCCTCCAAGACATTCCTAGATTTGATAAATGAATTCAGTGAAGTTTTAGTATACAAAAGCAACATATAAAAGCCAGTAGTATTTCTATATACCAATAGTGATCAAGCAGATAACCAAATCAAGAAGTCAAGCCCATTTACAATAACTACAAAAACAATACTTAGGAATACATTTTACTAAGGAGGTTAAATATCTCTATCTCTATTCAAAAAACTATAAAACACTGATGAAAGAAATTATAGATGACACAAACAAATAGAAAAATACCCCATGCTCACGGATTGAAAGAATCAGTATCATTAAAATTACCATACTGCCCAAAGCAATCAACAGACTCAATGCAATTCCTATCAAAATGCCAACATTATTTTTCACAGAATTAGAATAAACAATGTTAAAATCCATACAGATCCAAAAAAAGAGTCCAAATAGCCAAAGCAATCCTAAGCAAAAAAATAACACTATCTGGCTTTAAATTATACAACAAGGCTACAGTAACCAAAACAGTATGGTACTGGCATAAAAATAGATACATTGACCAATGAAACAGAAAAGAGAACCCAGAAATAAAGCCACATACTGCTGCTAACTTACCTTCAACAGAATCAACAAAAACGTACATTGAGGAAAGGACACCTTATTCAGAAAATGGTGCTGGAAAAATTAGATAGCCATAAGCAGGAGAATGAAACTGGTCCCATATCTCTCACCATAGACAAAAATTAACCAAGACAGATTAAAGGATTAAATGTAAGACCTGAAACTACAAAAATTCTAGAAGAAAATCTAGGAAAAACTCTTCTAGACATTGGCCTAGGCAAAGAATTTATAACCAAGACCTCAACAGCATATGCAACAAAAACAAAAATAGACAAATGGAATTATATCAAACTAAAAATCTTCTGCACAGCAAAAGAAGCAATCAACAGAGGCTGGGCACAGTGGCTCACACCTGTAATCCCAGGCCAAGGTGGGAGGATCATGAGGTCAGGAGTTCCAGACCAGCATGGCCAACATAGTGAAACCCCGTCTCTACTAAAAATACAAAAATTAGCTGGGCGTGGTGGTGCACACCTGTAATCCCAGCTATTCAGGAGGCTGAGGTGGGAGAATCGCTTGAAGCCAGGAGGCAGAGGTCACAGTGAGCCAAGACCATGCCATTGCACTCCAGCCTGGGCAACTGAGAGAGACTCTATCTCAAATAAAAAATAAAAATAAATAAAAAGTAAAAAAGAAGCAACCAACAACCAACAGAATGGCCAAACTAGAGAAAGGGAGAAATTATTTGCAAACTATGCATCCAACAAAGGACTAATATCCAGAATCTACAGGGACCTCAAATAACTCAACAGCAACAAAATAACCCCATTAAAAAGTGTGTGAAGGATATAAACAGATACTTTTTAAAAGAAGACATACAGGTTGAGCACAGTGGCTCATGCCTGTAATCCCAGCACTTTGGGAGGCCAAGGTGGGAGGATCACTTGAGTCCAGGAGTTCAAGACCAGCCTGAGAAACATAGCAAGACCTCATCTCTACCCAAAAAAAAAAAAAAAAAAAAATTAAGTTAATCAGGTATGGTGGTGCATGCCTGTAGTCACAGCTACTCAGGAGGCTGAAGTGAGAGGATGGCTTGAGCCCAGAAGGTTGCAGTGGGCTATAATCATACCACTGTACTCCAGCCTGTGGCAACAGAGCAAGACTTTATCTCAAAAATTAAAAAATAAAAATAAAAAAGAAGACGTGCAAATGGCCAGCAAACATATTTTAAAGTACTCAACATTAGGCCAGTGGAGTGGCTCATGCCTGTAATCCCAGCACTCTGGGAGGCCAAGGCAGGTGGATTACTCGAGCTCAAGAGTTGGAGACCAGCCTGGGCAACATGTTGAAATCCCATCTGTACAAAAAAATACACAAATGAGCCGGGGAAGGTGGCACATCCCTGTAGTTCCAGCTACTTGGAAGACTGAGGTAGGAGGATCACTTGAGCCCAGGAGGCAGAGGTTGCAGTGAGCCAAGATCGTGCCACTGTACTCCAGCCTGGGTGACAGAGGGAGACCCTGACTCAAAAAAAAAAAAAAAAAGTGTACACATGGACATAGAGAGTAGAATAATAGATAATGGAATCTCAGAAAGGTCGGGGTGGGGGTGTGAGGGATGAGAAATTACCTACTGGGTACAATGTACATGACTTGAGTGATGGTTACATTAAAAGCTGAGACTTCACCACTACACAATCTAGCCATGTCACAAAACTGCACTCATGCCCTCTAAATCTATAAAAATAAAAAAATTTTAGATTAAAAACAATGAATTAAAATATTCCATGTGCTGATAAAAAGAATGTGTATTCTGCAGGCCAGGCACAGTGGCATATGCCTATAATCCCAGCACTTTGGGATTACATCACCCAAGTCATGTATATTGTACCCAATAGGTAATTTCTCATCCCTCACCCCTCTCCCACCCTCCCATTTTTCTGAGATTCCATTATCTATTATTCTATTCTCTATGTCCATGCATATATGGTTTTGTTTTTTGGGTTTTTTTGTTTCTGTTTTTTTAAGACAAGGTCTCCCTCTGCCACCCAGACTGGAGTGCAATGGCACGATCTTGGCTCACTGCAACCTCCACTTCCCACGCTCAAGTGATCATCCCATCTCAGCCTCCCAAGTAGCTGGGACTACAGGGGCACGCTACCATGTCCTGCTCATTTTTGTATTTTTGATCACTTGAGGTCAGGAGTTCAAGACCAGTCTGGGCAACATAGCAAAATCCTGTCTCTACTGAAAATGCAAAACTTAGCTGAGCACAGTAGCAGGTTCCTGTAATCCCAGCTACTCGGAGGCTGAGGCATGAGAATTGCTTGAGCCCGGGAGGCAAAGGTTGCAGTGAATCAAGACTGTGTCCTTGCATTCCAGCCTGGATGGCAGAGTGAGGTTCTATCTCAAAAAAAAATGTCTAAGAATGTGTATTCTGCAGAACTGGGATGAAATATTCTGTAAATGTCAGTGAAGCCTATTTTGTCTAATGTGTAGTTAAACTCCAATGTCCTTCTTTGATTTCCTGTCTAGATATCCATCACTGACAGTGAGGTGTTGAAGTCCCCTACTATTATTTTACTGCTATCTCTTCCTTTGGGTCTATGAATATTTGGTTTATGTACTTGGGAGCTTGGGTGTTTGGTGCACAGATATTTATAATTATTATGTCCTCTTTCTGAATTGACCCCTTTATGTAGTGACTTTGTCTCTTTTTACAGTCTTTCATTTGTAGTCTGTTTTATCTGACATAAGCACAGCTATTCCTGACTTTTTTTTTTTTTTTTTTTTTTTTTTGGTACGCAGTTTCACAGGTATCTTTTACCATCTCCTCACTTTCAGTTTATGTGGGCCTATAGGTGAAGCAGGTTTCCTGTAAGCAGAATATAGGCAGGAGGATCACTTACATCCGTGAGTTTAAAGCTGCAATGAGCTATGATTGTACAACTGCACTCCAGCCTGAGCAACAGAGCAAGACCCTTCCTGTCTTATAAAAAATAAAAAATAAGAGCAAAAGTCAACAAAATAGAAAATAAACAGTAAAAGAAAATTAACAAAGCCAAAAATTGTTTTTTCTTTTTTTAAAGACCAGTAAAATTAATAAACTCAGTCAGGCATAGTGGCTCATGCCAGTAATCCCAGCACTACTCGGAAGGCTGAGGCAGGAGAATTGCTGTACCCAGGAGGTGGAGGTTGCGGTGGGCCGAGATTGCACCACTGCACTCCAGCCTGGGTGACAGAGTGAGACTGTATCTCACAAAAAAAAAGGAGGAATTGACACACACACTCACAAACTCACAAAATGGAAAGAACAATTAACAACTCATCTTATGAGGCCAGCAGAATTCTGAGGACAAACCTAACAAAGAAATCACATACACACACAAAAAAAAAAATTCCAGACCTATATTCTTTTTGAACATTAATGCAAAACTCCTTCACAAAATATCAAAAATAGAATCCAGCAATATGAAAAAAGAAAGAAAGAAAGAAAGAAAGAAAGAAAGAAGACCAAATTGGACATATCTCAGGAATCCAAGGTTGATTTAACTCACAAAAAGTCAAACAATGTAATCAGCCATATTAACTGTCTAAAAAAAGAAATTACTCATTGAAAGAAAGCAAGAAAACCATTTTTTTAAAAAAACAAAAGTCAGTTATTCAAAAATAAAACAAAAAAAAGGAAATAACTTTTAGCAAACCAGAATTAAAAGGGAACTTCCACAATCTAATTAATGATATCTTCAAGAAGCCTACAGTTAATATGATACTTAGTCGTTTAATTTTTTTTTTTTTTAATTAAGACAGGATCTGGCTCTGTCACCCAGGCTGGAGTGCAGTGGCACAATCACAGCTCACTGCAGCCTCAACCTCCTAGGCTGGAGTGATCCTCCCACCTCTGCCTCCCAAGTAGCTAGGACTATAGGCATGTGCCACCACACCGAGTTAATTTTTTGATTTTTTGTAGAGATAGAGTTTCGTTATTTTGTCCAGGCTGGTCTCAAACTCCTGGGCTCAAGCGATCCTCCTACCTGGGCCTCTCAAAGTGCTGGGATTACAGGTGTGGGCCACCACACCCAGCAGTAGTTGAATATTGAATAGTTTCCCTCTAAGATTGGAAAGAAGGCAAGAATATCCATTTTCACCACTTCTGTTCAACATGGTATCACAGATTCTAGCCCATGAGGTAAGGCAAGTAAAGACATTGGGATTGGAAAAAAAGAAGTAAATTGTCTTTATTCACAAATGAAATGATTGTTTACAAAGAAAATCTTACAGAATCTATAAAACATCTGCTGGAACTAACACATAAACTAGCAAATTTGTAGACACAAAGGCAATGCACCAAAATCAATTGTATTTTTCTGTTCTGGCAGTGAAACATTAGAAAATGGAATTAGAAAAACAATTTTATATACTGGAATGCCAAAAAACATGAAATGCTTAGGAATAAATTTAACAAAAGACATTGCCTTTACGTTTAAAACCTCTTCATTAAAAATGTCTACATTAAAAACCACACAATCTTACTGAGAGAAATTTTTAAAGGGTTGAATAAATGGAGAGATAAACTAAATGCATCGATTGGAATATTCAATGCTTTTAAGATGTCAATTAGTCCCAAAATTGATCTATACATTTAATGTCATCCCAACCGTAATCCAATCTGACCATTTTATGGAATTTGACAAACTTGTTCTAAAATATGTATAAAAATACAAAGACCTGGAAGTATCCAAAGTAATATTGAAAAAGAAAGACAAATTTGGAGGACTAATAGAACTGGATTTAAAGACTTGTAAGGAAGCTACAGTAATCAAGGCATTGTGGTTACTGTCATAAGGATAGATAAATAGATCAATGCAATAGAACAGAGAAGATCCTCATTTAGAGGGTGATTTACTTTTTTTTATAAAAACACCAAAGCAATTCAATAAAGAAAGGAAATGTTTTTAGGCCAGGTGCAGTGGCTCACCCCTTTAATCCCAGCACTTTGGGAGGTCGAGGCTGGGAGATCATTTGAGGTCAGGAGTTTGAGACCACCCTGGCCAACATGATGAAACCCCCATCTCTATTAAAAATACAAAAATTAGCCAGGCATGGTGGCAGGTGCCTATAGTCCCAGCTACTCAGAAGCTCCTGAGGCAGGAGAATCGCTTGAACCCGGAGGGCGGAGGTTGCAGAGCTGAGATCATGCCACCATACTGCAGCCTGGGCAACAGAACAAGACTCTATCTCAGGAAAAAAAAAAAAAAAAAAAAGAAGCAAGAAAGAGAGAGGGAGAAAGAAAGAAAGAGAGAGAGAAAGAGAGAGAAAAAGAAAGAGAGAAGGAAGGAAGGAAAGAAGAGAAAGAGAAAAAGAAAAGAAAGAAAAGAGAAAGAAAGAAAGAAAGAAAGAAAGAAAGAAAGAAAGAAAGAAAGAAAGAAAGAAAGAAAGAAAGAAAGAAAGAAAGAGAAAGAAAGAGAGAGAAAGAAAGGAAGGATGGAAGGAAAGAAGGAAGGAAGGAAAGAAGGAAGGAAGGAAGGAAGGAAGGAAGGAAGGAAGGAAGGAAGGAAGGAAGGAAATGTTTTCAACCAATGGTTCTGAGAAAACTGGAAATTCAATATGGAAAAAAAAAAAAAGTGACTCTCTGCCTAGGAGAAAAGATAGGAAACTTCCTTCTCAACTTGGAGACCAGGCTTCTTAAGCAAGTTTCTCAGGCAGTACTAAGAAAGCACATAAAAGAAAAAGTGTGTAAAGTCATTTTATCAAAATGTAAAACTTCAGTTTGTCAAGAGACATCTTTAAGAAAATGAATAAGCTCGGCACAGTGGCTCACACCTGTAATCCCAACACTTTGGGAGGCTGAGGCAGGTGGATCATCTGAGATCAAGAGGTTGAGACCAGCCTGGCCAACATGGTGAAAACCCATCTCTACAAAAATCCAAAAAATTAGCTGGACGTGGTGGCGGGCGCCTGTAACCCCAACTACTTGGGAGGCTGAGGCAGGAGAATCACTTGAACCTGGGAGGCAGAGGTTGCAGTAAGCCGAGATCACGCCATTGCACTCCAGCCTGGGCGACAAGAGTGAAACTGTCTCAAAAAAAAAAAAAAAAAAAAAATTAATGTGCCATTCTCAGACTGAGAAAAAAATTCACAAAACATATATATCTGACAAAATGTCAGTATTCAGAATATATTTAAACACACACACACACTTACACACTTCTACAACTCATTTAAAGAAAGAAAAAAAAAAGGGAGAGTGGCGTCAGTAAGATGGCCGCCTGCAGACCCTGCTGTTCACCCTCCCACAAGACCAGACCAAGGCAAGGAATACACAGATCAGATTTGACTGGAGGGTGGAGGGAGAGGGCTCGAGTGCAGAGGGGGAGTGGAGCTGCAGCTGCTGTGACTGGAAGGCCAGGAGGGCTGGACATCCAGCATGAAGGCACCTGGCCTCTGCAGCCCCGCCTCCCCCATCCCGATCCTATCTGCCCAGAGTCAGAAAGGACGTCTCACTGCAGGGGAAAAGGTAAGCAGAAGAACCCCCTCGGAACCCCCCATTGCAACTACGAACACCCTCCGTCCTCACTGCTGGAGAATCCCAGAGTCCTTGAAGGCCCTGAGCCCAGTGTAGAGAGCTGCAGGAGGTCACACAGCCGCATTGTCCTGGATCCAGAGCACAGTGCACACTCCCCACCCCCATCCGCCCCCTTGGGCCAGGCTACTGCAGCACAGCCCCATCGTGAGACCAGAGTCATTTCTAGAGTGCACCCTGCTCTGAGGGTCAGTAGCCACTACGCCTCTCCAGCACCAACTTCAGCATTCCACCAAGCCCATGCTGGTGGTTGCTGACACAAGCGCAGTAACATAGAGCCTGGGGGCAGGACTGGCTGTGGCTGGCCCTGCACAGCAGGGAAACCAACTCCTGTGGCCCTCATCTCCAGCGGGAGGAACAGTCTGGAAGTCCTACCCAGGGCAAACCTGCCTTTGAGCCAGCCAAACTGCTGTGTGCCCAAGCAGGAGAGGCCCTCAAGCCTCCAAACAGCTGAAGCACTCCTGGGCTGGCAGAGCAGCTGTGTGCCTGTGCCCACAGCTTGAGAAACAATCTGCAATGCTCAATCCCCTGCAGACAAGCCCCTGGCCTGCCCAATGACCCGGCACCCACAATCAAGGCCTGAAAAACATCCCTGCAGGTTACCCCTGGCAGATATGCCCCCAGGTCAGCCCAGCAACTGTGTGCCCATGCCCTGCAACTGAGAAACAACCCTACAGGCAATCCCTGTTGGACAAAACCCCAGGCTGGCCAAACAGCCATGAGCCCACATCCCAGGCCTGAAAAACAGCCCCATGGGCTTCCCCCAGCACACATGCCCCAGGCCAGCCAAGTAGCTGTGTGATCATATCTAGGTCCAAGAAACAGCTATATGGGCAGCCCCTGGTGGGCACCCTCCAGGCCAGCCGAGTAGCCTTGTAGTTGCATCCCAGGCCTGAGAAACAGCCCCACAGTCTGCCCCCGGCATGCATGCCCCCAAGCCTGTAGAACAGCCATACACCTATGTCCTGGGCCTGAGAAACAGCCCCGCAGACTGCTCCTGGCAGGCACAGCCCCAGGCCAGCCATGCAACCACATGCACACGTTCCCAACTAGTATAATAGCCTCGTAACACAAACCCCAGCCTCAACTTTGCCAACACGCAATGTGCACATGTGCGCCTCTGACCTGAAAAACAGCCTGGCAAGCCTACCCCCCTGGTAAAGCCACACCACTGCCACCACAGCCTCTGTCAGCCTAAGCCCCTGAGACACTTGGAAATGCCACTAGAGCATATTATAGCTGAAGAAACTACATGGAAACCACAATACCTTTTATTTTATTTATTTTCTTATTTATTTTTTTATTTATTTTTGAGACAGGGTCTTGCTACGTTGCCCAAGCTGGAGTGTAGTGGTGTGATCTCGGCTCACTGCAACCTCTGCCTCCCAGGTTCAAGCGATTCTCCTGCCTCAGCCTCCCGAGTAGCTGGGACTACAGGTACCCACCACCATGCCCAGCTGATTTTTGCAGGAACTACAGTACTACATCCCCCTAAAACCAAAACCAGTACTCTCCACGAAACTAATACCCCATGTATATTTTTTGTAAGTATTGTGACTTTATAATACACAGATAACATTTAACCTTCCCCACCCCAGTCATTTTTTTCTCATATATTTCAAGGCCTTTCTCTCACAATGATCCTTCCAGAAAAACTTTTTTTTTTTGAGACAGGGTCTTGCTCTGTTGTCCAGCCTGAAGTGCAGTGGCACAATCTCAGCTCACGACAGCTTTGAACTTCTAGGCCCAAGCAATCCTCTCACCTCAGTCTCCTGAGTAGCTGGGACTATAGGCACATACCACCATGCCTGGTAATTTTTTTTAATTTCAATAGTTTTGGGGGTACAGGTGGCTTTTGGTTATATGCATGAGTTCTTTAGTGGTGAATGCTGACATTTTAGTGCACTCATCAACTGAACAGTGAACAGCATATCCAACATGAAGTCTTCTTTCACCCACCTCCCAGTCTCCCCACCTGAGTCCCCAGAGTCCACTATATCACTCTGTATGTCTTTGTGTCCTCATAGCTTAGCTCCCACTTATAAGTAAGAACATACCGTATTTGGTTTTCCATTTCAGAGTTACTTTCAATAATGGCCCCCAACTCCATCCAAGTTGCTGCAAAATGCATTATTTTGTTCCTTATGATGGCTGAGTGGTATTTTATAGGATATATCACACTTCCTTTATCCACTCCTTCCTCGGTGGGCACTTAGGTTGGTTCCACATCTTTGCTATTGCAAATTGTGCTGGATAAACATGTGTGCATGTGTCTTTTTCATATAATGACTTCTTTTCCTTTACATCCCATGTATATTAACAATACTTTCCCTACAAAACCTACTTGCTAAAATTGGAAGAGGCATCTTTTCTACCAAATGCATAGAAATCGATGTAGGGACACATCAAACATGAAAAACCAAGGACTCATGGCACCTCCAAATGAACACAGTAGTTCTCTAGTGACAGTCTCCAATCATAAGGAAATATTAAAAACACCAGAAAAAGAATTCAAAATAATAATCTTAAGAAAATTAAATGAGATACAATAGAATACAGATATACAATTCCATGAGATCAAGAAAACAATTCATGGTGTGAATGAGAAATTCAACAGAGATAGATATAATCAAAAAGAACCTAACAGAAATTCTGTGGCTGAAGAAGTTAATGAGTGAAATAAAAAATATATTTGAGAGCTTCAACAGCACACTAGACCAAACAGAAGAATTTTTGAACTTTAAGACAAGTCATTTGAAATAACACAGGCAGACCAAAATAAAGAAAGAAAGAGAGAAGGAAAGAAGGAAAGAAGGAAGGAAAGAAGGAAGGAAGGAAGGAAGGAAGGAAGGAAGGAAGGAAGGAAGGAAGGAAGGAAGGAAGAGAGGGAGGGAGGGGGGAGGGAGGGGGGAGGGAGGGAGGAAGGAAGGAAGGAAGGAAGGAAGGAAGGAAGGAAGGAAGGAAGGAAGGAAGGAAGAGAGGGAGGGAGGGAGGGAGGGGGGAGGGAGGGAGGGAGGGAGGGAGGGAGGAAGGAAGGAAGGAAGGAAGGAAAAAGAAAGAAGAAAGAGGGAGAAAGAAAGAAAGAAGAAAAGAAAGCGAGAAAGAAAGAAGGAAGGAAGGAAGGAAGAAAAGAAAGAAAGAAAGAAAGAAAGAAAGAAAGAAAGAAAGAAAGAAAGAAAGAAAGAAAGAAAGAAAGAAAGAAAGAAAGAAAGAAAGAGAGAAAGAAAGAAAGAAAAAGAAAGAAGGAAAGAAAGAAAGAAAGGGAGAGAGAGAGGAGGGGAGGGGAGGAGAGGAGAGGAGAGGAGAGGAGAGGAGGGAAAAAAGAAAAATGTAAAAGTGACTGGGTGCTATGGCTCACACCCATAATCCAGCACTTTGGGAGGCCAAGGCAGAAGGATCTCTTGAGTCCAGGAGTTTGAGACCAGCCTGGGAAGCATAGCAAGTCCCCATCTCTACCCAAAAAAAAAATTTTTTTAATTGGCTTGGCATGGTGGTGCTTGCCTGTAATATTGGCTCCTTGGGAGGCTAAGGCAGGAGATCACCTGAGACAAGGAGGTCAAGGCTGCTGTGAGCCACAGTCATGCCACTGCATTCCAGCCTGGACAAAAGAGCAAGACTTTGTCTCAAGGAAAAAAGAAAAAATGAAGAAAGCCTACACAACTTGTGTGACACTATCAAGCAAAGAAATATTCACATTATGGGCATTCCAGAAGGAGGAGAGAAAGTAAAAGGTTAGGAAGCATATTTAATGAAATAACAGCTGAAAACTCAAGTCTTTGGAAAGAGATGAACATCCAGGTCCAGGAAGATCAAATAACCCCAAATGGATTCAACTCAAACAGGTCCTCTCTGAGGCACACTATATTCAAAGTGTCAAAAGTCAAAAACAAAGAAAGACTTCTAAAAGCAGCAAGAGAAAAGTTTTAACTCATAGATAAAGGAATCTCTATTAGACTAACAGTGGATTTCTCAGCAGAAACCTTAGAGGTCATGAAAGAATGGGATGATATATTTAAAGTATGGAAAGAAGACCAGGCATGGTTGCTCACACCTGCAATCCCAGTAGTTTAGGAGGCCAAGGCAGGCAGATTGCTTCAGCCCATGAGTTCAAGAGCAGTCTGGGCAACATAGCAAGACTCCATCCCTACAAAAATAGAAAAATTAGCCAGGCATGATGGTACACACCTGTAGTCCCAGCTACTCAGGAGACTGAGGTGGGAAGATCACCTGAGCCTGAGGAGGCTGAGGCTGCAGTGAGCTGTGATGACACCACTGTACTCCAGCCTGGGTGACAGAGTGAGACCCTGCTCAAAAAATAAATAAGTAAATAAATAAAGTACTGAAGGAAAAAAAAATCAACTACCAAGACAGAATATTATGCCCAGAAAAGCTATCCTTCAAAAATGAAGGAAAAATAAAATCTTTCACACACAAGCAAAAACTAGTAAGCCTTACAAGAAATACTCAAAGGAGTCTTACACCTGGAAGTGAAAAGACAACAGGCATCATCATGAAAGCATGTAAAACTATGAAACCCATTGGTAGAGCTGATGCACAAAGGAGAAAGAGAAAATTATCAAACCTTATCAAACAAACTATACAAAATGACTCAAATACAAAAATAATGAGAAGGAACAAACAATATACAAAACAACAAGAAAACAATCAATAAAATGACCAGAATAAGTCCTCACCTATCAATGGTAACTTTAATGTAAGCAAACTAAATTCCCCCCACTTAAAAGATATAGACTGAATGGATTTAAAAAAAAAAAAAAAAGACCCAACTACATATTACCTGTAAGAATCTCACCTCACCTGTAAAGACACACATAGGCTGAAAGTGAAGAGATGAAAAAAGATATTCCAAGCAAACCAAAACCAAAAGTAAGCAGGAGTAGCTATGCTTACGATATGGTTTGGCTGTGTCCCCACCCAAATCTTATCTTGAATTGTAACTCCCACAATTCTCATATGTTGTGGGAGGAATCTGGTGGGAGGTAATTGAATCATGGGGGCAGGTCTTACCCATGCTGTTCTCGTGACAGTGAATAAGTGTCATGAGGTCTGATGGTTTTAAAAACGGGAGTTTCCATGCACAAGCTCTCTCTTTGCCTGCTACCATCCATGGAAGACGTAAGTTGCTCCTCCTTGCTTTTCACCATGTTTGTGAGGCTTCCCCAGCCACGTGGAACTGTAAGTCCATTAAACCTCTTTCTTTTGTAAATTGCCCAGTCTTGGGTATGTCTTTATCAGCAGCGTGAAAATGGACTAAAGCAAATTATGTCAAACAAAACAGACTTCAAGTCAAAAGCTATAAAAGGAGACAAGGAAAGTATATAATAATAAAGGGACTAATTCAGCAGGAGAATATAACAATTGTAAATATATATACAACAAACACCAGAGAACCCAGATATATAAGGCAAATATTATTTGATCTAAAGGGAGAAGTGGACCCCAATACAATAATACCTGGGGACTTCAACGGCCCACTGTCGGCATTGGCAAGATCATATAGACAGAAAATCAACAAAGAAACTCTAATTTAAACTGCACCACAGGCCAGGCATGGTGACTCATGCCAGTAATCCCGGCACTTTGGGAGGCTGAGGTGGGCAGATCACTTGAGGTCAGGAGTTTGAGACCAGCCTGGCCAACGTGGTGAAACCCTGTATCTACTAAAAATAAAAAATTAGCCGTTTGAGTCCTGGAAGCAGAGGTTGCAGTATGCCGAGATGGCACCACTGCACTCCAGCCTGAGCGACAGAGCACAACCCTGTGTGGCCTCCACTCCTCCCAAAAAAGGATGAAATCATGTCATTCACAGCAACATGGACTGAATTGGAGGATATTATGTTAAGTGAAATAAGCCAGGAACAGAAAGTTAAACACTGCATGTTCTCACTCATATGTGGAAACTTTGAAAAAAAAAAAAAAAAAAAAGTTGATCTCATAGAAGTAAAAAGTAGAACAGAGAATACTTGAGACTGGGAAGGATGGGGGAAGATGGGGTTAGAGAGACATTTGTTGAAGGATACAAAATTACAGCTAGATAGGAGGAAGAAGTTCCAATGCCCTACAGCACTGTAGAATGACTGCAATTAGCAATAATACTTTATATAGTTTCACACAGCTAGAAGGAGGATAGTGAATGTTCCAACACAAAGAAATGACAAATGTTTGAGATGATGGATGTGCTAATTACCCTGATCTGATCACTGTATATTATATGTATCACAATACCACTATGTACTCATGTACAATTATTATGTGTCACTTTAAAAAATGTTTTTAACTGTTTTCCTCTAT
Organism: Macaca nemestrina; assembly: GCF_043159975.1. Classification (NCBI taxonomy): domain Eukaryota; kingdom Metazoa; phylum Chordata; class Mammalia; order Primates; family Cercopithecidae; genus Macaca; species Macaca nemestrina. Next base: position 21,397,848 of record NC_092139.1, on the reverse strand, counting down.
GGGCTTCTTAGCTCTACAGCTATACATACACCAGGGGTCTTCAATCTAATCTAACTGGGACGGGGAAGAGGGAACAGGGAACAGGAAACAGAGAGAAGAAACAGTCTGACGAAACTCATCTTCCCATCATTTGGCAGCCAGAGGAACAGGAGCAGGTGGAGACTGTAATGGGGACTGCTGGTATTGCCTCTTCTGTCTTTGTTATTGATCCTATTGGCCAAATCAGGTACACACAGGTATCAGCATTGCTGCTTTTCTTCCGATTCTTGCAGGAAAGTCAGATGTCTGTCTCAAACTGAGCATCATCCTCAACTACATGTTCCCTGTCGTGATTGTTAAAGTTGTTCAAGTTGTTCAAGTTGTTTACTTCTACTTAGGAGTCGTCTATTGAGGTGCCAGGGCTAGTGACTCCTGGGATATTGGGCAGATGGCAGGGCCGTGTATGAGCTGTGGGAGAATTGCAATGATCCAGTAGAAACTTTTGATCATAAATGATTCAAGATCCCTAGGGTGTGCTGAAGAGCATCCCCCGAGCACGGTGCAACAGTCACGAGGTAGCACTTTGGGAGGCCGAGGTGAGAGGATCGCTTGAGCCCAGGAGTTCAGGACCAGCCTGGCCAACATGGTGAAAACCTGTCTCTACAAAAAATAGAAAAATTAGCCAGGTGTGATGGTGCAAACCTGTAGTCCCAACTACCTGGGAGGCTGAGGCGTGAGGATTGCTTGATCCTCACATAAAACCCATAAAACTAAACATACGCCTGTCCTGTGACCTGCAATTCTACTCCTAGATATTCACTCAAGAGAAAGGAAAACATGCCCACAAAAAGGCTAGCATGCAAGTGTTCATAGCAGCTTTATTCATAATAATCAAAAGCCAAAAACAGATCAGAAGAATGGATAAACACACTGTGGTGTATTCATAAAATAGAACATGGTTGAGCGCTAAAAAGCCACAAATAACAATACGAATAAACCTCAAAAACATTACACATAGTGAAAAAGCCTTACTGAAAAGCATATATGGCTGGGCGCAGTGGCTCAAACCTGTAATCCCAGTACTTTGAGAGGCCGAAGTGGGTAGATCACCTGAGGTCAGGAGTTCGAGACCAGCCTGGTCAACATGGCGAAACCTTCTCTACTAAAAATACAAAAATTAGCTGGGCATGGTGGCAGACACCTGTAATCCCAGCTACTCGGGAGGCTGAGGCAGGGAGAATCGCTTGAACCCGGGAGGCAGAGGTTGCAGTGAGCCAAGATCGCACCATTGCACTCCAGCCTTGGAGACAGAGCAAGACTCTGTCTCAAAAAAAAAAAAAAAAAAAAAGCATATACACTATATCATTTCATTTACATGAAATTCCAGAACAGCAAAATTAATATATCATGAGAAAATCAAAACAGTGGTTGTTTTGGGGAGTGGGGTAGGGATGGATTGGGGAGAGGCTTGAGAGAATTTTCTGGAGTTGATGTTACTGTCCTACAACTTAACTGGGATTTGGGATACATAAGTGTTTGCCTTTGTCGGAGCTTGTTGAAAGGTACACTTAAGATTTCTGCAATTCACTTTATATAAATTATGTCTGAAAAATACCTGTAAACAAATGTTGAGCTGAAGTTATGCAGGTCAAGGTGTTTAGAGGTAGAATATGCTGATGTCTACAACTTACATTGAAATGTGCCAAGAAATAAGATGGATTGATAAGTGAAAGATGAATGACTCGATAATGGATAGGTGATTAAGCAAAGACAGCAAGGCGATAAGTATATCAGTGTTAAAATGTACGATTCTTTCAACTTATCCATATATTTGAAAGTTTCTATAGTAAAATTATAGGGGTTAATATATATATACTCTTCAACCCAGAAATTTTACTCCTGGGGATTTATCCCATAGAAATAAAAGTATTTGTCTATAATAACACGTGTAAGAACATTTATTGCAATGCTGTTCCTAGTGACCAAGAACTGGAAGCAAAGTGCATATCCGTGAAATGGGGATGGATATGAGTACTCACCTGAGTAGAGCGTGGCACGTCCACACCATGGGCTAGAGTTTGGCCCCTGAAAGGAATAAGTCAGAGCCTCTCCAGAGAGTTTAGAGGGATTTCACTGAGGAATGGTTAAGGGAGAAAAGCAAGAGTGAATAATATAATCCTATTTTTTTAAAACAATGACACACACCACACATACACTCTCTCACTCTTGATAGAATTATATATTTTAAAAAGTGGAAGACATAGATTGTTAACACATGGGTAAAGGTAAAAAATAAAGGGTTGAGTGTTGTTATGGGGGTAAGAGGGAATATCCATGATTTTAAAAAACAGCATACATATCATCTCCTTTAAGTTAAATTTTCTGGCCAGACACACCCAGGAGTTCAAGACCAGCCTGGGCAACATAGCAAGACCCTACTCTCTACAAAAAAAAAGATTAGTTTGGTGTGGTGTTGCGTGCCTCTAGTCCTAGCTACGTGGGAAGCTGGGATGGGAGGATAGCTTGAGCCCAGGAATTTGAGGCTTCAGTGTGCTACGATCGCACCACTGCACTCCAGCCTGGGCAACAGAGCGAGACCCTGTCTCTTTAAAAGATAAATAAATAAAATTAAAATAAGTTAAATGTTCTGTAGTATGCAGGGTGTGGCACTTAAAGAGATGCACATGAAGGCTGGGTACCATCTCATGGTGGTAGGATTCCAGGTAATTATTTCCTTGTCTTTGTAGGAAGGAAGGGAGAAAGGGAGGGAGGGAGGGAGAAAGAAAAGAAGTCTACAGGTCTCATATCCTTACCTCCTATTATCTCTTCAACCCACCCCAACTCCTACTGGGTTCTTTTATTTTTTGTTTTGAGACAGGATCTCACTCTTTTGTCCACACTGGAGTGCAGTGGTGCCATCACAACTCACTGCAGCCTCAATCTCCCAGGCTCAAACCATCCTCCCACCTCAGCCTCCCAGGTAGCTGGAACCACAGGCATGTGCCACTGTGCATACATATTTTTTTTTTTTTGTAGAGATGGCGACTCACTATGTTGCCCAATCTGGTCTCAAACTCCTGGCCTCAAGCCCCAATTCCTACTTTTGCCAGGCCCTGATCTTATCTGACCTCTCACCAGCATTTCGCATTGTTGGCAGATGTCTCCTTGAAATACTCTCTTCAATCAACTTCCACGGCATCCTGCTCCCCATTCCTGCCTCTGCAATTATCACTTCTCAGTCCTCTTTCCATCCCTCCCATCATCTTCCTCTGGATTTTGTCCTCAAACCTGTCCTTTTCTCAATTTAATTACCATCTAGATGCTAATGCCTCCCAAGCTGCTGTCGTGAACTCCAACCAAACATCTCTAATTGGATGTCCCACAGATCATCAGACTCAGCATGGCCAAAACTTATCTCATCATCTTTCCCCCAAAAGCTACTGCTGCTTCTCCTGCAGTCCAATCTCAGAGAATGTCAGCATCGCCACCCGCCACTTGCTAAAGCCATAATCTTGGATATCATTACTCTCTCCTACTCCCACATCCAGTCGCCCACGAAGTGCTGTCAGTTCTGTCTCCCAAGTCTCTATCCATCCATCCTCTTGTCTGCATCTCCCCTATCCCTGCTTTGATTCGAGCACCACTACATCTCTTGTAAATGACTGAAGCAGCCTGTTCATTCATCTTTCTGTTCACTGCCCCCACTTATCTCCCATAGATGACAGAGAGATTTTTCTAAACCACAGATCTGACCTCATCGCTTCCCTGTTTAAACCTCTTTGAGGACTTCCCATTGCTCTTTAAGATCAAGGTCAAACTCTTTTTAAAAAGAAGGAAGGAAGGGAGGGAGGGAGGGAGGGAGGGAGGGAGGGAGGGAGGGAGGGAGAAAGGGAGAGAAAGAAAACTGGCCAGGCATGGTGGTTCACACCTGTAATCCCAGAACTTTGGGAGGCCGAGGTGGGCAGATCACCTGAGGTCAGGAGTTTGAGATCAGCCTGACCAACATGGACAAACCCCGTCTCTACTAAGAATACAAAAAATTTGCCAGGCGTGGTGGCGAGTGTCTGTAATCCCAGCTACTTGGGAGGCTGAGGTAGAAGAATCGCTTAAACCCGGGACAGGGAGGTTGCAGTGAGCTGAGATGGCATCACTGCACTCCAACCCAGGAGATAGAGAGACTCCGTCTCAAAAAAAAAAAAAAATTATTTATTTTTTATGTTTTTGGTTTTGTTTGTGTTTTTGTTTTTGACAGGGACTCCCTCTGTCATGCAGACTGGAGTGCAGTGGTGCTATCACAGCTCACCATAGCCTTCATCTCCTGGGCTCAAGCATTCCTCCTGCCTCAGCCTCCTGAGTAGCTGGAACCACAGGAGCAGGCCACCCCACCCAGCTAATTTTCTGTTTTGTTTTTAGTAGAGATGAGGTTTCACTATGTTGCCCAGGCTGGTCTCAAACTCCTGGCCTAAAGCAATCCTCCCATCTCAGCCTACCAAGGTGCTAGGATGATAGACGTGACCTACTGCAACCGGCCAAGATCAAACACTTAAACATGATACGTTGGTTTAAGGATATACTCAGCCTCCCCCAGCACATGCCATCTCCAGACCCTGGCCTTTCTCTTCACCACGTATCTAAGAAGCAAGAACACTGCTGTGGGTCATCTTCAAGGGCGAGGGGCGCTGGAACATTTGGCAGAGGTGAGGATGCCTTTTCCTTTTTGGAAAACTACTCGCCAGGTTACTGGAGAAGTGAGAGGATTGAGGTTGCTTCCCCTAGGGTGACAGCCTTCCATCTCCCACTCATCTCTCTGACTCTATTATTCTCAAGAGGTTGGGGTAATGAGCCGGTTGGGGATGACTGACCACAGAGAAGAAAAGCCCGGAGTGGGGATAAAGCCCACTTTTCTTCTGCTTTAGGGAGAAGGTTCTGCACTGGTCCACATTCATAGTGCCCTCCATTTTTTTATTTTCCCCACCGCTCTTGTTGCCGGAGCACAATGGCAGGATCTAGGCTCACCGCAACCTCCGCCTCCCAGTTGCAAGTGATTCTCCTGCCTCAGCCTACCGAGTAGCTGGAATTACAGACACCTACCACCACGCCTGGCTAATTTTGTATTTTTAGTAGAGATGGGGTTTCTCCGTGCTGGTCAGGCTGGTCTGCAACTCCCGACCTCAGGTGATCCACCCGCCTTGGCCTTCCAAAGTGCTGGGATTACAGGCATGAGCCACCGCGCCCAGTCACCCTCCTTTTTTTTTTTTTAAGAGACAGTCTTGCTCTGTCACCCAGGTTGGAGTACAATGGCTCGATCATAGCTCACTGCAGCCTCTAACTCTTACACTTAAGTGATCCTCCCCCATCAGCCTCCTGAGCAGCTGGGACTAGAGGTGTACACGACTGCACCCAGCTCTCCATTTTAATTCTTGATACCTTGATATAGAGCTCAGGACCAAGGCGGGAGGGCTCCTCTGTTAATAACTGTCCTCCATGCATACACAGCATAGCACTGGGCACATAACTCTGTATTTTAATCTTTTTTTTTTTTTTTTGACACGGCATCTCGGTCTGTCGCCCAGGCTGGAGTGCAGTGGCGCGATCTCGGCTCACTGCAAGCTCTGCCTCCCAGGTTCGCACCATTCTCCTGCCTCAGCCTCCCCAGTAGCTGGGACTACAGGCACCCGCCACAGCGCCCGGCTAAATTTTTGTATATTTAGTAGAGACGGGATTTCACCGTGTTAGCTAGGATGTATTTTAATCTTTATCAGTGGAGTCTACAGTACACTTTTCCCCTCAACTTCAAGCTCCCAAACCAGAAGGTGAGTCTTATTAAAGAAAAAATTACTCATGACACTTGTTAAAGACAATAAGGCACACTTTATTGACGCGGGGCCATGACCATAAGTATAGGGACTACTGCAATGGGGTCCTGCAGCGAGGGAGAGAGACTGGACTCAACTCTGACTGCAATCAGCTCAAGTAGAGATTTATCGCCAAGGAGCAGGGGGAGGAGTCAATAGAATTTTTGCTGGAGGCAGGCCAGGGTGATAAGATACCGACGGTGGGGGGTTTTCGCTAAACTGACTTAGCAGGATTCTTGTTCACATTGGATTCTGTGAGGACGGAGAGAAGCTCAAGCTCAGGGCTAGGTGAGCATAGGGCTCAGAGGAGCCCAGCGATAGTTTTGGTCTAAGAAGAGAGTCTTTGTCAGCCTCAATAGGCAGAACTAAGTAGGGAGAGAGGAGAATGTGAGGTTGCAGTCTGGTCAGAGGGCCCCCTCTCCTTGGGGGTACCCCATAAAGTAGCCAAACACTGGCTTTGGGGTCCACCTATAGGTTTTAAGCGCTAGTCCTGAAATAAGAGGCAGGACTTAACTCTGGAGGCAGGGCTCCGACACCAGACCGAATTGAACACTAGCGAAAACAGGGATGGAGCGGAAGCAGCTTTCCATAAGACACGCCCACCAGTGTGCCAGGTTTACTGTTGCCATGGCAACACCTGAAGCTTACCGCCCCTTGCCGTGGCAGTAACCCAACAAGCCAAAAGTTACTACCCCCTCCCTAGAAATTTCTGTATAAACTGCCCATTCACCTACATGTAATTTAAAATAGCTATAAATATAACTGCAAAACTGCCCTGAGCTGCTACTCTGCGTATACGGTAGCCCTGCTGTGCAGGAGCAGTCACGGAGCTGCAATCAGCCCTGCGCGTTACTTACTCTGTAACCTTAGGCCTCAGTCTCCCCATGGGTGAAGACAAGGAGACAGAGCGGTGCTAGAGCTCCTGTGTGTACTCAGGGTTCTAGGTGCTGGTGCCCGCTTTCCAGAAGGTCCCAGCTGGATGTCTCCTAAAGAACAAGAGCGAAGTCCCTTTCTTCGGCAACTTTCACATTTACATATAAATTGATACCCAATGGTTCTGCCCTCCTTTATCTTAGCCCCACATTCTAATGAGCTGGAAAAAATGGTCATGTGCCTGGGAACAACGGAGCTTCCAGCCTGAGGGTGGGAGAGAGTAAGTTTCTTCGCTTGCTGTGCCTTGGGGAGCGGCAGAGAGGGCAGGGGTGAAGGGAATACCATGTCCCTTCTCCACTGGGACCTATGCCACAGTGTCCTAAAGTGAGGGGGAAAAAAGGTTTTGTAACAGTTTGAAACATGGTGGTAAATCAAGCATGAAAGTATGTGAAATCCACTACACAATTTGTGAAAAGTGACTCATAATTCTATTTGTTCTTTCCGGTGTACACGTTGCAGATATTTCACCCAGACAGAAACTGGAAATAAAGATAAGCCAGGAGCGCCATCTGGGATGTGATCTGTCACTAAGGCTAAGGCTTAGCCGCTCAAATCCAGAGATCTCTGCAGATACCAGGGATGGGGAGAAAAGTGATAAAGTGCCTCCCCCAAAATACACATACACACAAACACAACACACACACAACACACACACAACACACACACAAACACACACAACACACACACACACAAACACAACGCACACAAACACACACACAAACACACAAACACACACAACACACACAAACAACACACAATCACACAAACACACAAACACACACACAAACACAACACACACGAACACACACAAACACACACGAACACACACATACACACACACAAACACACACAAACACAACACACACAAACACACACAACACACACACAAACAACACACACAAACACACAAACACAACACACACACACAAACAACACAAACACACACACAAACAACACACACACAAACACAACACACACAACACACAAACAACACACAAACAACACACACAACACACACACAAACACAACACACACACACACACACCACACAAACAACACACACACACACAACACACACACACACACTCTACTGGTGTCAGGTTCCTCTTAAAGCACTTTAAATACATCCTTTTGTTTAATTCCAACAACCTGTGAAGTTGAGGTTCCCATTTGAGAGACTGAAGAAACTAAGGCTTGCTCACCTAAGTGACTGGCAGACTTGGGCTTCAAACCCAGGTCTGTCTGATTCTAAATGCCCAGGTTAATTTACACAATGCCACCAAATGTGTCCACTAGAGCACTAGAGCCTGTCTTTATTTTCTTTCTTTCTTTTTCTTTCTTTCTTTCTTTTCTTTCTTTCTCTTTCTTTCTTTCTTTCTTTCTTTCTCTTCCTTCCTTCCTTCCTTTCTTTCTTTCTTCCTTTCTTTCTTCCTTCTTACCTTTCTCCCTTCCTTCCTTTTTCTTTTTTTTTGTAGTGACAGGGCCTCACTATGTTGCCTAGGGTGATCTTAAACTCCTGAACTCAAGTGATCCTCTCACCTCAGCCTCCCAAAGTTCTGATTGTACAGGCATGAGCCACTGTGCAAGGCCTAAAGCACAAGTTCTTAATTGAGGTCCATGGACAGAATTCAGGGAGTCCACGGATGAAAAACAAAACTACATCTTTATTTTTTCCTATTTCTAACTCAAATTTAGCATTTCCTTCAAATCTGAAAGGGGACAACAAAGCAATATCAATAACTTTGCCTCCAGTGGAAATCACTGATTTTCATATCATATTACAGTTGTTGATATCTCAAAATATCATTTATGGTCATCAATATTTCAAAATATCAGTAGTTAACTGACTTACCACAATATCTTGTCATTTAGTGCATTAATAAAGAAGCACTATGGTAGCCAGGTAGCTCCCAGAAAATAAAGCCCTTCTATGTAGCATTTGCCAATTTCCATCGTGTAAATATTCCTACAATTGCCAGTTTCAAGGATGGCTATGTTTAACAACTGGTTTGCAAATTTCCTCAAAATTTAGCAATCAATGTTTGGAAGCACAGACAAGACAGCTCCAGTACACCATGGGTACTAGAGTGAATTTTTCTGGGTCTGCAACTCTTCCCTGAAAGTCCTGTAGCCTTCAATGTAATGACATTGGTAATAACATTAATAGATTTTAAATATTGATCAAATCCTTCCTCTGTGCAAAGCATAATAATAAGCACTTAACATGACCTATCTCATTTAAACTACCAATAATCCTGTAAGGCAGGTATTATTGGAGTGGTTTAAAATGGGGGAAAGAGGAAGGGAAAAGTTGTGGTTTTGCCCCCCTGGGGATGTCTGGCAATGTCTGGAGACGATCTTGATTGTCCTAACTGGGTTTACTACTGGCATCTAGTGGGTAGATGCTGCCAAACATCCTTCAATGCACAGACACACACACCACCTGAGAAAGAATTATCCAGCCCAAAATGTCAGTAGAACTGGGGTTAAGAAATCCTTTATTACTGTTATTCTCTTTTTAAAAATGGAAAATTGACACCCATTGAGATTAAGTTGTCCAAGTTCACAGGGTTTTCACAGAGTCAGTTCTGAGTGAAGTCTAGTTCTCACTCCCTGACTCTCCCTCACCAAATGTAGGGAGAGTTGCTTATTAGAAAGGAAGCAGGCCAGGCACAGTGGCTCATGCCTGTAATCCCAGCACTTTAGGAGTCCGAGGCGGGCAGATCACTTAGGTCAAGAGTTTAAGACAAGCCTGGCCAACATGGTAAAACTTTGTCTCTACTAAAAATTAGCCAAGTGTGATGGCATGTGTCTGTAATTCCAGCTACATGGGAGGCTGAGGCAGGAGAATCACTTGAATCTGAAAGGCAGAGGTTGCAGTGAGCTGAGATCACACCATTGCACTCAGCCTGGGCAACAGAGCGAGACTCTGTCTCAAAAAAAAAAAGAAGAAAGAGAGAAGCGAGAAAGCGAGAGAAAGAGAGAGAGAGAGAGAGAAAGAAAGAAAGAAAGAAAGAAAGAAAGAAAGAAAGAAAGAAAGAAAGAAAGAAAGAAAGGAAGGAAGGAAGGAAGGAAGGAAGGAAGGAAGGAAGGAAGGAAGGAAGGAAGGAAGGAAGGAAGGAAGGAAGGAAGGAGAGAAAGAAAGACAGAAAGGGAAAGAAGGAAAAATGGAGGGGAAAGGAAGGGAAGAGAAGAGGGAGGGAGGGAAGGAAGGAAGGAAGGAAGGAAGGAAGGAAGAAAGGAAGGAAGGAAGGAAGGAAGGAAGGAAGGGAGGGAGGGAGGGAGAAAGAGAAAGAAAGACAGAAAGGGAAAGAAGGAAAAATGGAGGGGAAGGGAAGGGAAGAGAAGAGGGAAGGAAGGAAGGAAGGAAGGAAGGAAGGAAGGAAGGAAGGAAGGAAGGAAGGAAGGAAGGAAGGAAGGAAGGAAGGAAGGAAGGGAGGCAGGCTACTGGGCTGGCCGTGCAATGTGAGTCCAGGATCGGTCTCAAGGAGGCTTGGCATCACATGTTGAAAGATCCAACCCAGCTGCTTCTAAAGAGTGAGAAGGGGATGACAGTGACACTCTGTCTCTAAATAAATAAATAAGTGAGGAGATTTGGCCCCAGAAATTGTTCTCAAATTGAGTCAATGTGATGACCCATTGGGCTGCCTGCAAAATTCATATAGGACAATAAAATGAAAAGGAACGTGGAGACCACTGATTACATAAATATTTATTAACCTAGTCTGTGCCAGCACTCTTCTACATGGTTCTTCAGACGTACTCTGTGCCTGCACTCTTCTAGGTGGTGGTGGAGTAGTGAACAGAAGAAAATAGCTCTTGCCCTCATGGAGTGTACGAGCTGGTGGGGGAGCAGAAAAGCAAATGAAGACGTGGGTTAGAAAAATTACAGTTGTGATAGATGCTGTGAAGGAAGGAAATGCGTGAAGTGCTGTAATAACTAATCTCTGTAGGGTCCTCTTTAGAGAGGATAGTCAGGGAAGACTTCTCTGAAGAAAGGATATGTGAGCTAAGATCTGAAGGATGCAAAGCCAGCCACAGGAAGAGAAGAGAACAGGCAGGGCAGGTGATGAGGCTCTGAGCAGAATAAGTTTGGTGTTTTCTAGTCACCAAAACGAGGTTATTGTGGCCTGGTGCACTGGCTCATGCCTGTAATCTCAGCACTTTGGGAGCCCAACTGGGAGGATTGCTTGAGGCCAGGGGTTTGAGACCAGCCTGGGCAACAGAGTGAGATCTCCCACCTCTACAAAAAAGGTAAAAATTAGCCATGCCTGGTGGTGTGTGCCTGTAGTCCCAGCTACTCAGGAGGCTGAGAAGGGAGGATTGCTTTAGCTTGAGTTCAAGGCTGCAGTGAGCTAGGATCGAGCCACTGCACTCCAGCCTAAGCAACAGAGTAAGAACCCATCTCAAAAAAAAAAAAAAAAGGGAGAGAGAGATAGAGATTATTGTGACTGGAGCACAAGGACAGAGGGAAGGGGCAATTGAGGACTGAGGTAAAGAGATCAGCAGTGACTATGCCACACTGAGCTTTATAGGACTATGTTCCACTCATCTGCTTGCGCTCAGGACTCAAAATAGGTGTGACAAAAAGGAAGCCCCAGGCTATAAGGGCTGTGCAGGTAAGTGGCTAAGGAGGGTATATTAGTCTGTTCTCACGCTGCTAATAAAGACATACCTGGCCAGGAGCGGTGGCTCACGCCTGTCATCCCAATACTTTGGGAGGCCGAGGTGGGCATATCACTTGAGGTCAGGAGTTCGAGACTAGCCTGGCCAATATGGTGAAACCCCCGTCTCTACTAAAAATACAAAAATTAGTTGAGCATGATGGCCCATGCCTGTAGTCCCAGCTACTTGGGAGGCTGAGACACGAGAATCACTTGAATCCAGGAGGCAGAGGTTGCAGTGAGCTGAGATTAAAAAAAAAAAAAAAGACATATCTGAGACTGGGTAATTTCTAAAAGAAAGAGGTTTAACTGACTCACAGTTCCATATGGCTGGGGAGGCCTCACAACCATGGCAGAAGTCCAACGAAGAACAAAGTTAGGTCTCACATGGCAGCAGGCAATAGAGCTTGTGAAGGGGAACTACCATTTATAAAACTATCAGATCTCGTGAGACTTATCCTCTACCAAGAGAACAGTATAGGGGAAACCGCCCGCATGATTCAATCATCTCCACCTGACCCTGCCCTTGACACGTGAGGATTATTACAATTCAAGGTGAGATTTGGGTAGGGACACAGCCAAACCATATCAGCGGGTGGTGGGGAGGGGTAGCTGTAGGTGCCTAGAGGGACTTCTGCTCTCTCCTGTGCTCCCCCACTCACCTCCCTTAACCCGTCACCTCTGCTGACCCAAGATTCCCAGATGCCAGGACCCAAGATGTGAGTGTGTGTATGTATGTATACAATAATGATGAAGATCAGATGGCACTGGAGAAATCCTCAGCTCATGGGACTGGAGGACCGACACGCCTGGCTCTGTGCTGAGAATGTCACACTAATAATTAGTCATTTGATTAGCAGCTGCCCACTTAACCACTGCACTGTTCAACAACAGTCCGATGGACTGGTGCCCAAGAGCTGGATTAACTTTGCAGAGTGGGTGAACAAACTAGGCTGTGCTCAGGGAGGCCCAGAATTCCAGAGCAGTAAGACTCGTCTCAGAAAGCAGAGAATGGCAGAAGGTGGAGAAAGAGAGGAGGAAACAGACCCTGATTAAATTCTCTGTGCCAGCTGCTACGTGAAGCTTCACTATACAGGCATTATCTCATTTCATCCTTCCAACAATACACTTCGGTGGTACCCTTTTCCCCATTCTCCACTCGGGAACTGTATTAGATCCAGTCAAGTCCACTACTGGAATCCAGGTCTCCCTTTTCCTCGATGAAGTGCCCGCCCAATGTCTGGATTTCACCATTAGTGATTCAAGGAACTTCTTTATCTATTCAGAACTTAAAGAAGAGAGCTGAGGAGCCATTGGTGTGCGCAAGACAAAGATGGCCTCTGAAAGGAGAGAAAATATGGCCCCAATGAGAGGAGGAAACGCTAAACAGAATTTGCCGGAACTCTCCAGAAATAATGACTGCCCAGGAGAAGAGCAAAGGTAATGGGAACTTGGGGACCCATTTGACTGTGTAAAGGGGGTAATATTTTTGAAACTATCAAATAGATCCATCTACTTTTCATCCCTGTGAGTCATGATACTCTGTGTCTCTTCTTTCCACCACCCCCAACCCCATTAAATCAAGAGGAGTGCAGACCCCACTGAAATAAAGAGGCCATCCTTTAGCTTTGAGTCTGTGCAGAGATCATAGTCTTAAAATTTAGGCTGGTGGGGAATATGGAGAGGTTCTTAATTTCAAAAACTTCCCTTTCCATAGCAAAGGCAAAGCTGGGAGGTCTCAGCTCTGGCAATATTATAAGCAGTCATGATGGGATTCAGTAAACGAGCTCAGAAGAAGGTGATCTCTTCCAAGCCCAGAGGTGGAACCAAGGAGACAGGGACATTTAGAGAAAATGCAACCAAGAGAAAGACATTGCCTGGGATGCTCAGGGATTCAGTGCCCCCACCTCTTTCAGCCCTTGCCCCAGTGTGGGATGGAAAGAAAGTAGGAATCCGGGGCCAGGCTTGGTGGCTCACACCTATAATCCCAGCACTTTGAGAGGCTGAGACCGGAGGATCACTTGAGGTCGGGAGTTCGAGACCAGCCTGTCCAACATGGTGAAACCCCATCTCTACAAAAAACACAAAAATTAGCCAGGCATGGTGGCGCGCACCTTTAGTCCCAGCTACTTGGGAGGCTGAGGCGGGGGGGTCACTTTAACCTGGGAGGTGGAGGCTGCAGTGAGCCGAGATCATGCCACTGCACTCCAGCCTAGGCAACAGAGGAAGACTCAGTCTCAAAAAAAAGAAAATAGAACTCCCAGAAGGTGAGAGGATGAGGAGAAATCAGAAGGGGTTTTGCTTCGTTGAAGCTCTGAGACTGTGCCTCTGGGTGCCCAAGGAGCTGCCAAGGCAGCAGAGAGATAGTCACAGCCTTGGGGGATCCATCAGGGGGCAATCACAAAAACAGAGCCTCTACAAGCACTGTGGGAATCAGATTTCACATTGAAACAAGAACTCACGCAGATGTGGGAGGACTTAGAGGTGGAAATCAGAGGGCAAGACAAAGAACCTATCATGTCTGCCGGAGCCACTGATGTGAGTGGACACACCAGAGCTTGCAGGATAATCCAACAAGCTATTCCTGTCTGCCCAAAGGTCCTTAGAGAGGGGTTGTAGCAATGGAGAAAAAAAAAAGACAAATTTGAGAGATGTTTAGAGGTGGAACTGAAAGTCCAGAAATGGTACAGCAGGGAGAGGGGAGGGAAAGAGGGGGGCCCAAGGGGACCCTAGATTTTTGACTTGAGCAGCTAAGTGGACTGAGCACTGTGCAGTAAGATGGGGAAGATGGGAGAGGGAGCAGGGTCAGGACTAGAGTGAGCAAGTGAGGTACTCACTTCAGACACCAAACACAAGGCCGTGCCTCCAAAAAATCATTAATCAAGATAAATAATGTTTTAATGCAATAATTTTTTTTAAAAATCAAAATGAATGCAAAAAAAATCCATGAAGAACAAGATCAGGGTTACTGATTTTTCCTTTTGCCTCAGGCTTCAATATGGCTCAGCACAGCACTATTACTGATCCTGTCTTGATTAAAATGTTTGATCTTTTGCTCACCATGGATTTTTTTTTTTTGCATTCACTTATTCCTTTTTAATATTGCATCAAAATATTATTTGATGGCTGTGTTTCTGGTGCCCCCTCACATTTTGCACCTAGGATGAGAGCTTCACTCATCTCCCCATTTCCAGCCCTTAGGAATAGGTCTGGGGAAAGGAGACTAAGTAAGGTTCAGTCTTGGATATACATGGGGATTAAATTAGATCTCAGGGCTGAGCATGGTGGCTCACTCCGGTAATCCCAGCACTTTGGGAGACCGAGGCAGGCGGATCACCTGAGGGCAGGAGTTAGAGATCAGCCTGGCCAACTTGGCAAAACCCCGTCTCTACTCAAAATACAAACATTAGCTGCACATGGTGGCAGGTGCCTGTAATCCCAGCTACTTGGGAGGCTGAAGCAGGAGAATTGCTTGAACCTGGGAGACGGAGGTTGTAGTGCACCAAGATTGCATTACTGCACTCCAGCCTGCCCCTGGGCAACAGAGCAAGACTCGGTTCTCAAAATAAATAAATAAATAATCTTAGGTGTGAAGTGCCTGGACCAGTGTTGAGCTTTAACCTGTGTTGTAGTGGATTCTGTGGGTACCTGGCTTGTTCCATAGGTCTAACCATTTCAGGACACAACAGCTGCCATCATCTGCATTTCCTGCCTCAGGACGCTCTTGGCTACCAAATGAGAGATGCTGGAAGTGCTAGGTAATTAACGGCACCCCCATCCCCACCCCCCCACCCCCCAAGCCCCCCCCACCCCACCCAGCAGCCTTCTGAGGCAGGAGAATAGGGTCTGGAGGCAGGGAACCTAAGGCTCTTTCAGGCTGACTTCCTAGAACTAAATTGAAAGAAAAACTCTAACTTTCCACACCTAAGTAACAAAAGGACCAGAGTCTACTCCCTTTGTGAACCCCCACCTTTTCTGCAGGGCAGATGGGAAATGAAAGTACCAAGACGTTTGCATAGGAGTGTAACTTTGTGATTTCACTTCAGCCTCCGATTGCGGACCACCACTTCATTTACATGAGGTGAACACCAAGTGGCCAATGGGAAACCTCTAGTGGATATTTGGACCAGAGAAGATTCTGTATCCAGGGCCTGCTCCCACACTGTAGAATGTACTTTCATTTTCAATAAATCTCTGCTTTTGTTGCTTCATTCTTTCCTTGCTTTGTGCATTTTGTCCAATTCTTTGTTCAAGATGCCAAGAACCTGGACACCCTCCACCAGTAACACTTCAACTAGTGATCCACAGGAGTTGGTGTATAAATACCCCAGCTCCCTCACCCCTCAGATGGGATCATTTTGAGATATATACGTTGCACCATTTCCCAGAGTCCATGTGAGATGAAGCTCCAGTTGTCCAAAGTGTAACTGATTGGATAATATACCCATATGCTCTGTCCCTTCCCCATCTCACTTCCCTCCCCTGTTAATGGCATTTCCTGGGGTGATTTCCCAAGACCACTGCCTGCACTTGAATCCTTGTCTCAGGGCCTGCTTTTAGGACAACTGAACCAAGAGACCTATGTGTCCTTCCTTTTTCTCCCTCTTCCCTGTGGAAACATAGAATGTTCCGCACACACTTGGAAGTCTAAGCATACCCTCTAAGGAAAGACCCCTGACTCCCAGCACTCCCCTGGGATGGAGGTCTGTAGAGTGGTAATCGCCAGCCAGCGCTAGGAGGCCTGGATCTGAAATGGGCTTAGCTGTGTTTCTGTAATCTCTGCACCTTGAGTGGAAAAATAATTGGTAGACACCTTTCTTGGCCATTAATTCTTTACAGCCAACACTGAGCCCTTGAGGCAAAAACTGATTGTCTGCAATTACTGCCTGCCTGGTCCTGAATTCAGAACAGGAAGCTTGACTCTCCTGCCACCCTCTATTACAGACAACCACTCTTTCCTCCTGCAGAGATGAGATTCCCTCCCTCACTTCCTCCCAGAGTCCAAGAGGGGCCAGAGAAGGCTGGTTGTACAGATTGGAGGAGACAAAAATGCCCCTCAAGCCAGAGGAACTAAGGGTTGAGAGCCATGAGTAAAAAATCATGGACGCCTTTATTCATGCTTTCTTTTTTAAAAATATTTTTCAATATGCACACTTTTTGCCCATTAATACCCACACGACAACTTTATGCAGTAGATGTTACTCTTAACACCCATTTTATAGATGAAGAGGTTCAGAGAAAAGGAGGGGCTTAGCCCAGGCCACATAGAGAATAAATTGATTTGGACACAGGTCTGTTGGACTGCAAACACTATTCTCTTCTTCATGCTATAGGTTGTTTTTCTCCCTTCAGTAAATGTTTCTTGAGCACCTATATGTCCCAGGCCCACGCTGGGCTGAAGGAGGACACAAAGATAGGTAAGAAACATATGTTCCTTTCAGGAGGAAGAGATAAAATCTCCCTAATTCTTCCCATTTCTGCCCATTCCCTATACAGAGGGTAAGCATTTGCTTGTTGTTTGTTTTTTGTTTTGAGACAGAGTCTCGCTCTGTTGCCCAGGCTGCAGTGTCGTGATCTTGGCTCACTGCAACCTCTGCCTCCCGGTTCAAGTGATTCTCCTGCCTCAGCCTCTCGGGTAGCCGGGACTACAGATGCCTGCCACCACGCCTGGCTAATTTTTGTATTTTTAGTAGAGACGGAGCTTCTCCATTTTAGCCAGGCTAGTCTCAAACTCCTGACCTCACATGACCTGCCCGCCTCGGCCTCCCAAAGTGCTGGGATCACAGGCGTGAGCCACCGCACCCAGCCAGCATCTATTTTTATAAGATGTATATATTGCCTATAGTAGCTTTAATGCTACAAATTTGAGTAGGTGCAGCAGAGACCATGTGGCCCACGAAGCTGAAATATTGACAGCCTGGCCCTTTACAGGAAATGTTTGCCAACTTCTGGTCTATACCGTGCCAGGCATTGACGATGCACCACCACATTTACTTCTCAACTCGACTCTGGAAGGTGTCCTACTATGATGTCCATGCTACAGATGAGAAATGAGGCTCAGACACAGGAGATGGCTTGTCCCATTGCTGGAAATGTATAAAGTTGGATAATTCCAAAGCCCCCTACGGCTCCAAGCCACATCACAAATGTTGATGGCCAATGTTTTGAAACATTGGCATTCACTCTTGAAAGAGCTCACAACCGGCTGGGCATAGTGGCTCATGCCTGTAATCCCAGCACTTTGGGAGACTGAGGCGGGTGGATCACAAGATCAGGAGATTGAGATCATCCTGGCTAATACGGTGAAATCCCATCTGTACTAAAAATACAAAAAATTAGCCAGGTTTGGTGGCAAGCGCCTATAGTTCCAGCTACTTGGGAGGCTGAGGCAGGAGAATCGCTTGAACCTGGGAGGTGGAGGTTGCAGTGAGCCGAGATCGTGCCACTGAACTCCGGCCTGGGTGAGAGAGGGAGACTCTGTCTCAAAAAAAAAAAAAAAAAAGAGAAGAAAGAAAGAGCTCACAACCTCCATGAGCAGTGGGCCACTGGACTATCCCTGTGACCCCCACTCCCCAAACAGCTGACATCTGCCACATTGTCTCACCTGAACCTGGTCAGCTCCCCAGCCCTGCATGGGTGCCCTTCTCCTACAAGCACCAGAAGACCTTTCACTGTGGTGAGCAGGCATTCATGAGTTCATCCAAAATCTGAGGCGGGTGTCATGATTTTATGTTACTCAGCCTTTGTGGGAGGGCAGGTTCACATCTGAACGAGGAGCTGAAAGTCGGCTGGAGTGTGCCACGTGACAAAAGTGGCCCGTTTACAAGAAGCTCCTTTAACTTGGTCTTTGTTTTTCTCTACTCCTGTGAGACAGGTAAGATGCTTAAATCTACACTTTTTTTTTTTAAGAGACAGGTTCTTGCTCTCTTGCCCACGCCGGAGTGCAATACCACGATCCTAGCTCACTGCAGCCTTGAACTCCTGGGATCAAGCAATCCTCCCACATAGCTGGGACTACAGGTGCCCGCCACCATGCCCAGCTAATTTTTTTTTTTTTTTTTTTTTTTTTTTTTTTTTTGGTAGAGATGAGGTTTTGTTGTGTTGCGCAAGCTGGTCTCAAAGTCCTAGGCTCAAGTGATCCTACCGCCTTGGCCTCCCAAAGTGCTGGGATTAGCAGGCCTGAGCCACCACACCCAACTACATTACCTAGCTGCTGTTGTTGTTGTTGTTGTTTTTTGAGATGGAATCTCGCTCTGTCTCCCAGGCTGGAGTGCAGTGGTGCAATCTTGGCTCACTGCAACCTCCACCTCAAAGGTTTAAGCAATTCTCCTACTTCAGCCTCCCGAGTAGCTGGGATTACAGGCATGCACCACCACATCCAGCTAATTTTTGTATTTTCAGTAGAGACTGGGTTTCACCATGTTGGTCAGGCTGGTCTCAAACTCCTGACCTCAGGTGATCCACCCGCCTTGGCCTCCCAAAGTGCTGGGATTACAGTCATGAGCCACTGCACCCAACTACATTAACTAGTTCTTATCAGGAGTTGACCGCCTGTAGCAGATGCAATTTGCACTGTTGTCCTCTCAGCACCTACCTTCACAAGCCAAAGGCTTACTGGGACTGCCTCCCAGCCCTGGGGCTTAATTTCTGGCTGTGGAAGAAGATTCAGCCAATCAAGCAAGCAGGAAACGCCAGAGTGAACACTCCTGGAAGAAAGCTTCAACCAAGGACAGCTGGGCAGTTAACATATGAACACCCAGCTTTCTCCCTGCTTGACTGGGAGAAGGCCGTTCTCTCCCCTCTGTCTGAGGTGTGTTCTGCACAGTCTCCCAGAGTTCACAGAGGCATGAAGCCAGTTACTCTCGGCTGTCCTCATCCCCCTAACACATTTGCTGACTTCCTCCCATTCCCTGTCTCATATCTTCTCCTACTGGTGCTTGCTGGGATCACCTCCCATATCAACTACTTGTAAAATAATACTGAGAATTTTGTCTCAGAAGCTGCTTCCGGAAAAACTCAAACAAAGACAAGCACCAAGAGTTCTTCATGCCCTCTCACCTGATCCTGACCACTGCCCTGGGAGCCAGCTTCATCCCCATTTTTCTGAGGTGTGGGCTGAGGGGCTCATGGAGGTAAAGCAAGCACAACCCCAGCCTGCTAGGAATTAGCAAGGGCCAGAGTGCTCAAGAAAAGGTCCTGCATCAGGCGCGGTGGCTCACGTCTATAATCCCAGCACTTTGGGAGGCCAAGGCAGGCAGATCACTTGAGTCCAGGAGTTCGAGAGCAGCCTGGGCAACATGGCAAAACCCTGTGCCTACAAAAAAAAAAAAAAAAAATCGGTCAGGCATGATGGTTCACGCCTGTAATCCCAGCACTTTGGGAGGTCGAGGCGGGCGGATCATGAGGTCAGGAGATCGACACCATCTTGGCTAACATGGTGAAACCCCATCTCTACTTAAAGTACAAAAAGTTAGCCGGGAGTGGTGGAGGGCGCCTGTAGTTCCAGCTACTGGGGAGGCTGAGGCAGGAGAAAGGTGTGAACCTGGGAGGCGGAGCTTGCAGTGAGCCAAGATTGCGCCACTGCACTCCAGCCTAGGGGACAGAGTGAGACTCTGTCTCAAAAAAAAAAAAAAAAAAAAAAATTCAAAAACTAAGCCAGGTGTCATGGCTCATGCCTGTGGTCCCAGCTACTCAGGAGGCTGAGGTGGGAGGATCACTTGAGCCCAGGAGATGGAGGCTGCAATGAGCCATGACATGCCACTGAACTCCAGCCTGGGTAACAGAGCAAAACCGTATCTCAAATAACTAAATAAAATAAAAAGAAAGGGTCATGGTGGGAGGGGATTCAAGCCTGTCTTCACCACAGAGTGAAACTGTCCCACACCGAGGCTGCACCCCAACCTTCCAGCTCTTTCTGCTCTAGGTCCAGCTCCCACTTCACATGTCGCCATCCTCTATCCATGAAGATGGCTGGAATGCGACCAGAATCAGCCTGTCATAAAAGATGGAGAACTAAGAGCTCTCCATAAAAATGATTTCCATGGCAAAATTAGGAGGGAAAAACAGCATGGATGAAAGTTGCATTTGTTAAATAACAATCGCAAATGCTCACTTCATGCTTACTGTATGCTAGCTGCTGTTCTAAGTGCTTTACAATAAAATAATTTGTTAAAATTTTTGCACAACTCTTCGAGATAGGTACTATTGCTTTCTTCATTTTACAGTCAAGGAAACTGAGGTATGAGAAAGTTATGAAGTTTGTCCAGGGTCATAAAGCAGATGAGGGAACTAGACTCAGGCAGTATAACTGCAAATACAGTCATGACAATGAGCCACACAACAGTGAGTGGGCCAAGGAGGAGCCACTTACACAAAGATCCTCCCGTAAGATTATAACCGTATTTTCACCATACTTTTCAATGTTTAGATGAGGTCGGAGATGGAACTGAACTCCAGAGGTGGAGCTTGGACACCAGACCAGATTGAAGGCTAGCTGAAACAGGAAAGAGGCAAAAGGATGCTCTGTAAGACACACCACCAGTGCCCTGTCAGTTTACTGTTGCCATGGCAACACCCGGCCGTTATCACCCTTTCCCATGGCAATGACCCATCTACCCAGAAGTTACTGCTCTTTTTCTAGAAATTTCTGCATAATCCACCCCTTAATTTGTGCGTAATTCAAAGTGGATCTCGACCAATTGCAGTGGCTCATGCCTGTAATCCCAGCACTTTGAAAGGCTGAGGCGGGAGGATTACCTGAGGTCAGGAGTTTGAGACCAGCCTGGCCAGTATGGTGAAACCCCGTCTCTACTAAAAATACAAAAATCAGCCGGGTGTGGTGGCAGCGCCTGTAATCCCAGCTACTACAGAAGCTGAGGTGGGAGAATCGCTTGAACCTGGGAAGCAGAGGTTGCAACGAGTCGAGATCACGCCAATGCACTCCAGCCTGGGTGACACAGGGAGACTCGATCTCAGAAAAAAAAAAGTGAATATCAATATGAGTGCAGAACTGCCCACGGCCCTGAGCTGCTATTCTGTGCACACTGCCTGTGGCAGTACCTCTGTGGCTGCTGTACGCTGCTTCAATAAATGTTGCTAACATCACCGGCTCACCCTTGAATTCTTTCCTAGACAAAGACGAGAACTCTCCCAAACTAAGCCCCAATTCTGGCGCTTGCCCGTCTGGCGTCATCCATACACAGACACTTCCCACTGTGTTACCATCGCCGGTGGTATGGGGTCAGCTGCACGCTGTAGTTTGTAGCCTATGGGTGGCAAGCTGCACCATCCCTAGTGTATGGGAGGCTATCCCATCTAGGGATGTACAGTGGACTCTATGATGTTCACACAGGGTTGAAATCACCAAATGCAACTTTTCTCAGAACATATCCCCGTCTTTAAGGGACACATGGCTGTACTCCCCACCTTCTTCCCCATAGGGTGCCTGTGGCACAAAGTGAGTTCTCTCAATGGTCCGTCGACACTGTGACACTGCAAGAGACAGCGCCCCCTATAGGCCTGGTGGTCCCAGTTTTCGTTTTCATTCAGATGCAAAGGAAGCTCTGGCATCTACCTCGGGTGGGGTGAATTTTTTAGGTGTGTGGCGGGGGGAATGGAGTCTCCCTCTGCTGCCCAGGCTGGAGTGCCGTGGTGTGATCTCAGCTCACTGCAGCCTCCACCGCCTGGGTTCAAGCGATTCTCCTGCCTCAGCCTCTGGAGTAGCTGGAATTACAGGTGCGCACCACCATGCCCTTTTGTATTCTTAGTAGAGACAGGATTTTACCATGTTTAACCAGGCTGGTCTCAAACTCCTGACCCTCAATTGATCCACCCACCTCAGCCTCCCAAAGTGCTGGGATTACAGGCGTGAGCTACTGCACCTGGCCTTAGGGTGGGGTGAAAGAGGCTTAACCAAGGCTCTCTGGGGACAAAAACGGAGGCCCAAAACATGTGATGACCTTCTTAGCTTTTTTTTTTCTTGAGATGGAGTTTTGCTCTTGTCACCCAGGCTGGTATGCAGTGGTGCGATCTTGGCTGGCTGCAACTTCCACCTCCCGGGTTCAAGCAATTCTCGTGCCTCAGCCTCCCGAGTAGCTGGGACTACAGGTGCCTGCCACCACGCCTGGCTAATTTTTGTACATTTTAGTAGAGACAGGGTTTCGCTGTGTTGGCCGGGCTGGTCTCAAACTCCTGACCTCAGGTGATCCACCTGCCTCGGCCTCTCAGAGTGCTAGAATTACAGGCGTGAGCCACCGCTCCTGGCCAGCTTTGTTTTTTATCATCTTTATTGATACATAATTTACATATGGTAAAGTGTATCCATTTTAAGTAGACAGTTCAATGAGTTTTGACGAATACATACATTTGTGTAGACATCGCAGTAATCATGATCTGGAACATTTTCCTCACTCCTTCCTGCCTCTCAGCAGTCAATTCCCTCCTTTAGTCACCACCCTGGGCAGCCACTTACCTGCTTTCTGTCCCTTCAGTTCCACCTTTCCTAGTGTGGTCCTCTGAGCATCTGCCTCTCGGCTCTGCAGGAGGATTTTAACACTCAGGGCCCCAGGCCCTGCATGCACCCAGGGAGCCCGACGCTGGCAATGGGACCCACATATCCGTGTTTCAACAATGCTCGCCAATGCCTGAGACCACTGCCTTGGGACTGCGATTTTTGGATGGCCCACCTGGGCCTGTCTCATCTGGTTATGTCCTCTGAGACAAGCAGTGTGCCCGGGCTAGGCTAGTTGAGGTGCCTGAAAACAACTCATTTCCCCTCACTCTCCTAAGAAGTACATTCTGTACCTCTGCCATGTGGCAGACCCGCTCAGCTTCTCCTGCCTGTGACATTAGAGGGCCGCCATGTGAGGCAGCTGTTGCTGCCAGAATAAAGGCTGCAGTGAAAAGCACATGAACCCCCGAGGTAATCAGGAACATGCTTCCACTTATATCTGTCCAGATGACAGCATGTGGAACTAATGATGAGTAAAAGGTCTGCAAGCCACAGCCTGGCCAGGCCGGAAACCTGCATGCACCAGCTTTAGGAAAGATCTGAGAGGGAACCTCAGTGCTGCTTCCTGCAGGATTCTGACAGGCTCAAAGACGACGCTGCTAACTGAAGTGTGCTGTGGGCTGTGAGTAACTGTCTCTGATCTTCCCCGTGGCCTCGTGCTCTCCACCTGACACATGGCCAACTAGGATTTTCCTCATCAGCATTTCTTTTGATTTTTTTTTTTGAAACAGAGTTTCACCCTTGTTGCCCAGGTTGGAGTACAATGGCGCAGACTCGGCTCCCTGCTACCTCCACCTCCTGGGTTCAAGCGATTCTCCTGCCTCAGCCTCCTAAGTAGCTGAGATTACAGGTGCCTACCACCATGCCTGGCTAATTTTTGTATTTTTAGTAGAGACAGGGTTTCACCATGTTGGCCAGGTTGGTCTCGATCTCCTGACCTCAGGTGATCCGCCCGCCTCAGCCTTCCAGAGTGCTGGGAATACAGGCGTGAGCCACGGCATCCGGCATTCTCATCAGCATTTCTATCTCCCCACTGCCCCGGAAACCTGAGCAATGATGCTGAGTCTATACACCAGCACCTACTGGATTTCCATTCTGCTGACTGGTCTGCTTCCACATTTGCCACAATGGACAATTTCAAAAGCTTCTATTTTTTTAAGAGATAGGGTCTTGCCTGGGTGCGGTGGCTCACACCTGTAATCCCAGCACTTTTGGAGGCCGAGATGGGCACATCACTTGAGGTCAGGAGTTCGAGATCAGCCTGGCCAACATGGTGAAACCCCCATCTCTACTAAAAATACAAAAATCAGTTGGGCATGATGGCCCATGCCTGTAGTCCCAGCTACTCGGGAGGCTGAGACATGAGAATCACTCGAATCCAGGAGGCACAGGTTGCAGTGAGCTGAGATTCAACCACCACACTCCAGCCTGGGCGACAGAGCAAGACTCTGTCTCAAAAAAAGAAAAGAAAAAAAAAAAGAGATGGGGTCTCGCTATGTTGTCCAGGTTGGATTTACACTCCTAGACTCAAGTGAGCCTCCCAAGTAGCTGGGACTATGGGTACTCACCACCATACCCAGCTTCTTCCAGGAGCTTCTTGATCCCAGTCTGACTCTAAGCAGCAGGAGACGTAGGACTGAGTGAGGAATTCGGCTCCAGCCACCACCTGTGTAAACAGAGGCTGCAGCTCTTACCTGGCCTAGAGAACAACGTGGCTGTGGCACCAACAGTCATATCCAGACAAGTCCAGGAAGGCCAAGGTCAGCTCTGAGGGCCACACATGAATCTGAGCACATGAGCGGTGAGCAGCCAGGATGAACAGACTTGAAACCAGGTCACAGGAGGGATATCTGGGGGTGTGTTAGTCCGTTCTCACACTGCCATAAAGATAATACTGAGACTGACTAATTCATAAAGAAAAGAGGTTTAATTGACTCGTGATTTGGCATGGCTGGGGAGGCCTCAGGAAACTTAATCATGGCAGAAGGTGGAGGGGAAGCAGGCATGTCTTACCTGGCAGCAGGAGAGAGAGAGAAGAGAGAGAAAGGGGAGAAAGCAGGGAGAGGGAGAGGGAGGGAGGGAGAGAGAGAGAGGAAAAGGGAGAGGGAGAGGGAAGGGGAGGGGAGGGAGAGGGGGAGGGGGGAGGGAGAGGGAGAGAGAGAGAGGGAGAGACAGGGAGGGAGAGGGAGAGAGAGAGGAAGAGACAGGGAGGGAGAGGGAGACGGGGGAGAGAGAGGGAGAGACAGAGAGGGAGAGAGGGGGAGAGAGGGAGAAAGGGGGAGAGAGGGAGAGGGAGAGAGAGGGATGGAGAGGGAGGGAGAGGGAGGGAGAGGAAGGGAGAGATAGAGAGAGAGAGAGAAAGAGAGAGAGAGAGAGCGCGCAAAGGGGAAACTGCCACTTATAAACCATTAGATCTCATGAGAACTCCCTCACTATCACGAGAACAGCATGGGGGAAACCACCCCTGTGATCCAACTGTCTCCCACCAGGTGCCTCCCTCCACATAGGGATTACAATTTGAGGTGAGATTTGGGTGCGGACACAGAGCCAAACCGTATCAGGGCACTTAGGCAGGGCACTATGGGCACTTAGGCAGAAGAGAGAACGTGAATAGAGCATCTGAGTGCTGACCCCAACATCTGAAAGACCCATTTGTGGGAAACAGATGTATTTGCACAGCCTCAGGCACAGCCAGGACCAGGGGGTAGACAATTCAAGGAAGGCAATTGTTTATATAAAGAATTAATAACACACAGTGAAAAGATGTCCAACAGTGGACTTGGACCTCCAGTTAAGCAGTGAACTTTCCGTCAGGGGTGTAGCCAAATAAGGGCCAGAAAACTTCCAGGTGAATAAGAGGCTTGACAATTAGAAGACTTGGATTCGGGGACCTTCAAGAACCTTCTGTTAATAGCTGTGAGCTTCTTTCAGGTAGGAGTGAGCTGCTGTTAATTTTTCTACCACTGTAATCACACTGATAGCCACCAGGTGGCAACAAAGCCACAGCTTCAGCACCATGGAGCATGTCCTAGCCTACCGAAAACCCATCGGAAACAAGCCCGCCGCCCCCTCAACCAAAGCATAAACAACCAACTGATTCTGATAAATTAACATTTCTGTACAAACACTATAAATCAAGTTCTCAGCCGGGCATGGTATAATCCCAGCACTTTGGGAGGCCAAGGTGGGTGAATCACAAGGTCAGAAGTTTGAGACCAGCCTGGCCAACATGGTGAAACCCCACCTCTACTAAAAATACAAAAATTAGCCAGGAGTGATGACACACACCTGTAATCGTATTACTCAGGAGGCTGAGACAAGAGAATTGCTTGAACCTAGGAGGTGTAGGTTGCAGTGAAACAGGAGAATTGCTTGAGCCCAGGAGGTGGAGGTTGCAGTGAGCTGAGATCGTGCTACTGCACTCCAGCCGTGGGGGCAGAGCGAGACTCCATCTCAGAAATAAATAAATAAATAGATAAATAAGTTATCAGTAGAGCTTTAGTTATCAGCATGACAAAGAGGGCTCTAGGTGAAGTGTGTAACTGTAATTTTCTTTAGAGATTTATTATCTTTTTTGTTTTAATTTTCCGATGAAGTACAACATGCATACAGTAGCATGCACAAATCATAAGTGCACAGCTCAGTGCATTTTCATCAACAGCGCACCCTAGTACCCAGTTCAAGGAACAAAATCCGACCAGAACTCCAGTGGCCCCTCATACCCTTTCCTAGCTCTCCCCTCCCTAGGTCACGGTGATAGCCACTACCAGCTTTCAGCGTTAATGGACACCACCATGCAGCTTTCCAAAGTGATTGTGCCAATTTCCACTGCCACCAATAATTTGAGAGTCCCAGTGGCTCCAGAGCCACACTGGAATTTTCTGAATGGATAAATTTTGGTGGAGGAAATGTGGGATCTGGTGAGGACATCCCTGCACCCCTTTGAAGGTGGTGTTTCTGGGCAGCACTAACCAGAAGGTGGAAGATTCCATCCCACCAGCACATCCTGGTGAACCCATCAGCACACTAATATCTGCTGAATGGAGAGTCTCGCTTCGCGTGCTCTGCGCAATGTCCCAGAGTGGCGCTGCTCTCAATTAGCACTTACTTTGTATGCTGCAGTTTTGTTTTTGTTTTTGTTTTTGTTTTATTGATAGGGTCTCACTTTGTCACCCAGGCTGGAGTGCATTAGCTCACTGCAGCCTCAAAACCCTGGGTTCAAGCACCTTTCTGCCTCCGCCTCCCAAGTAGGTGGAACTACAAGTGTGTGCTACTATGTCTAGCTGTATGTGGACTTTTCTTTCTTCTTCTTCTTTTTTTTTTTTTTTTTTTTTTTTTTTTTTGAGATGGAGTCTTGCTCGCTCTATCGCCCAGGCTGGAGTGCAGTGGCACAGTCTTGGCTCACTGCACGGCAACCTGCACCTCCCCAGTTCAAGTGACTCTCTTCCCTCAGCCTCCTGAGTGGTTGGGATTGCAGGCATGGGCCACAACACCTGGCTAATTTTTGTATTTTTAGTAGAGACGGGTTTTCACCATGTTGGCCAGGTGAGAGACAGGGAGAGGGAGAGAGAGAGAGAGGGAGAGACAGGGAGGGAGAGGGAGGGAGAGGGAGACAGGGAGAGAGAGAGGAAGGGAGAGAGAGAGGAAGGGAGAGCAGTCGTACAATCATGACTCTCGAACTCCTGACCTCAGATAATCCACCCACCTCAGCCTCCCCAAGTGCTGGGATTACAGGCGTAAGCCACTGCGCCCAGCCCGTTTTTGGACTTTTCTAAGAGCTGAGGACGAAGGTGTAAAAAGACAGACAGCATCCCTGCTCCACTGATGCTGACATTCTAGTTGGGGATGGGAGAGGCAGAAAGAAATATCTCAGGTGATGAAAAGTTCTACGAAAAAAAAGGAACAGGGGAAGAAGAGACACAGAGTTCACGGGAAAGACGCTATTTTAAAATAGATGGTTGAGGAGGCGCTTCTGATAACAGTCTGTTTTCTGCTGATATACCACAAACTGGGTAATTTATAATGAAATTAGAATACCACAAACTGGGTAATTTATTTATTTATTTATTTTTATTTTATTTTATTTTTTTTTTTTTTGAGACGGAGTCTTGCTCTGTCGCCCGGGCTGGAGTGCAGTGGCTGGATCTCAGCTCACTGCAAGCTCCGTCTCCCGGGTTTACGCCATTCTCCTGCCTCAGCCTCCCGAGTATCTGGGACTACAGGCGCCCGTCACCTCGCCCGGCTAGTTTTTTGTATTTTTTTAGTAGAGACGGGGGTTTCACTGTGTTAGCCAGGGTGGTCTCGATCTCCTGACCTCGTGATCCGCCCGTCTCGGCCTCCCAAAGTGCTGAGATTACAGGCTTGAGCCACCGCGCCCGGCCTAAACTGGGTAACTTATAATGAAAAATTTATTTCTCCTTCTCTTTTTTTAAGGCTAGTCATGTGACGCAGTGGAAGTGGAGAAGGAACAAAGAAATCTGTAACTGGTTGTGATCAATTAGTTGCAAACATCATTGTGCTTGGACCAGTCAGAAAAGAAATTTATTTCTTACACAAGACGGAGAGGCACTGGGGGCCAGACTCTCTTTAAAACAATGCACCTCTCAATAACCAATCCACTCCTTCCGTAATAACATTAATTCGTGAAGGCTCCACCCCCATTCATGATTCAGTCACCTCTTATTAGGCCTCACCTCCCAATATCATGCACTGGGGATAAAGTCTCAAACACAGAAACTGTTGAGGGACATGTTCAAGCCACAGCAATAACATTGAGCAGAAACCAAAAGGAAATGAGGGGCGTTAATCATAGAAAAATAGTTCCAGATACAGGGAGCTGTCCAGTGACAAGGCCCTGAGGTTGGTGTATGTTTGGCACATTCAAGAGCTGGTGGGAGAAGGAAGAGTAAGGAATGCAGGGAGAGTTGGAGGGACGTGACTGTATAGGACCTACCCCCATTGATATTCAAAAGCCACCACAAACCCATCCAATATACACATATGTAGTCGTATCAAGAGCTGGGAGTTTTAGGCCAGGCGAGGTGGCTCATGCCTGTAATCCCAGCACTCTGAGAGGCTGAGGTGGGCAGATCAGTTGAGTCCAGGAGTTCGAGACTAGCCTGGGCAACATGGCAAAAACCCATCTCTACAAAAAGTACAAAAAATTAGCTGGACGTGGTGGTGCATACCAGTAGTCCCAGCTACTCAGGAGGCTGAGGTGGGAAAATTTCCTGAGCCCAGGAGGTGGAGATTGCAGTAAGCCAAGATGGCACCACTGCACTTCAACCTGGATGACCAAGTGAGACTCTGTCTCAAAAAAAAAAAAAAAAAAAAAATGGCGGGGCGGGACGGGGACTTGAGGTGGTGTTATTTACAAAAAAAATGGGCTCATGCATATATTAAAACTTGCCTTCTTTACTTACCAGCACCCAAAAGCATCATTAGTGGTCAGTCACACAGACTGAGGTAAGCAAACCTCTTCTGTGAAGAGCCAGCGAGGAAATAGTGTAGGCTTTGCAGGCTGGATAGTCTCTGTTGCGACCATTCGATACAATAACGAAAACAAGACTGCTGCTGTAGCTCAAGAGGAGCCATAGACAATGTGTAAATGAATGGGTGATACTGTGTTCCCATGGAACCTTATTTACAAAACAGGTGACAGGCCAAGATTTGACTGAGGCCCTAGTTTGCAAAGCCAACACATGACGTTACTGTTGTTTTCCCGATGCTGAGAACAGTAGGCATTCAATAAATATTTGAAATGAGAATAATCTTACTTATTTTCATCGTGGAAGAGTATTCCATGGCTTAAATAAGCATCCTTGGACCCATGGTTTTACAAACTGGCTCCTTGTCAAATAGATTTCTAGGATTAAGCTTACTGGGTCAAAGGCTTATGAACTTGTCAATTAACCACTACTTCCTTGAAACTCTTTCCACTCCTAGCTGCTGTGACACCACACTCTTTTGGGATGTTTTCCTTACCTTTTTAGCCACTTCCCAGTTGCCATTCCTAAATTTTTGGAAGGCAGGGGGACAGGTTTTCACTCTGTGGCCCAGGCTGGAGAGCAGTTGCAAGTGATCTTCCTGCCTTTGCCTCCCAAGTAGCTAGGACTACAGGTGCGTCCCACCATGCCTACTAACATTTTTCTTTCTTTCTTTCTTTGACACATAGTCTCGTTCTGTCGCCCAGGCTGGAGTGCAGTAGTGCAGTCTCTGCTCACTGTGACCTCCACCTCCCAGGTTTAAGCGAACCTTGTGCCTCAGTCTCCCGAGTAGCTGGGATTACAGGCCTGCACCACCACACCTGGCTAATTTTTTGTGTTTCTGGTAGAGTCGGGGTTTCACCATTTTGGCCAGGCTGGTCTCGAACTCCTGACCTCAAGTGATCTGCCCGCCTCGTCCTCCCAAAGTGTTGGGATTACAGGTGTTAGCTACCATGCCCAGCCTTTTTTCATTTTTTGTAGACTTGCTATATTGCCCAGGCTGGTCTTGAACTCCTGGCCTTCAGAGATCCTCCCACCTCATCCTCCCAAAGCACTGGGATTACAAAGCACAAGTCCCTGCACCCAGCTTCCATTCCTGAATTTAACAAAATTTCAGAGTCCCTGTGGTAGTGTGTCCGGAATTGGTTCCTTCCGGCAGGTTCTTGGTCTCACTGACTTCAAGAATGAAGCCACAGACCCTCGCGGTGAGTGTTACAGTTCTTAAAGATGGTGTGTCCGGAGTTTGTTCCTTCAGATGTTCAGATGTGTCTGGAGTTTCTTCCTTCCGGTGGGTTCGTGGTGTTAAGCCGCAGACCTTCTGCAGTGAGGGTTACAGCTCTTAAAGATAGTGCAGACTCAAAGAGTGGGCAGCAGCAAGATTTATACATGCATATATACACAAATATGTGTAGAGAGAGAGGCTTAAACAAACAAGTTCATGGAATATAGTTACAGAAGGGAGAATTTGACAATAACATTTTTTCTCATCAAACTCTCATTTTTAAAAAATGTGTTAAAATTCATTATTTGCAAGAGTTGAAGCAGGAAATGACACTTTTATGGTATTGGTGGGAGTGGATGTTGCTTCCGGGAGTCAGTGGGGTAGTATTTATTGAAGGATGGGGAATTCGTTTGTCAAAGAGAAAGATGCAGCTGTGATATCATCCGCTCTTCCTCTCACTTCTCTTTCCCAAAGCCCCGTGGCTACCCCTAACAAGAAACCCAAGAGCACTGCTGCGGAAGAGAAAACAGCTTCAGATATCATAATTGAGAGAGGTGTTGGATTGTCACCATGCTGTGGAGTCTTCCTGAGGACCCAACGCTGCTGATGTGTTGGGAGAACAAATCAAAGGAGAAATGGTAGATGTGCAGCATGGGAGTTCATTTCTTTTCTTCTTTCTTTGTTTCCTTTCTCTCCTTTCTTTTCTTTCTTTTTTAGACAAGAGTCTTGCTCTGTCACCCAGGCTGGAGTGAAGTAGAGCCATCACAACTCACTGCAGCCTTGACCTCCAGGGCTCCAGTGATCCTCCCACCTCAGTCCCTGGAGTAGCTAGGACTACAAGCATGCGCCGCCACTCTTGGTCTTTTTTTTTTCTTTCTTTCTTTTTATAGAGATGGAGTCTCGCTTTGTTGCTCAGGCTGGTCTTGTGCTCCTGGGATCAGGTGATCCCATCTCTGCCTCTCAAGGTGATGGGATTACAGGTGTGAGCCACCGTGCCCGGCAAATCCCCTTTCGTAGCAACTCAGGTGTATCTGTATGGAGTGAAGTGAATATAGCAGCAGTTGCTCCAGAAACAGAATCCAGAATTGGAAACTGTCAGTGACAGAGTTAGAAAGAATCATGATTCAGATGATTGAAAGATCCTCTGAGGCTCTTCCAACTGGGAGATTGGATTGCATGTTGCCAAGCTAGTCCAAACCTCGTTTTACAAACTTCTGTAGGCTGGGCATGGTGGCTCATGCCTGTAATCCCAGCACTTTGGGAGGCTGAGGATTGAACTCCTTGAGCCCAGGAGTTCGAGATCAGCCTGGGTAACATAGGGAGATCCTGTCTCTATTTTTAAAAAAAAAAAAGAAAAGAAAAGAAAAAAACTTCTGTACAGGATTCATTTGGACTAGCACTTCTCAACCTCAGCTATTGACATTCTGGGCCAGATAATTCTTCGTGGTGGGGCTGTCCTGCGCCTTGTAGGATGTTTCATGACATCCCTAGCCTCTACCCATGAGATACCAGCAGCTTCTTCCCTCCTCCAGCTGTGACAACCAGAAAGTCTTCAGATACTGACAGATATCCCCTGGGGGGACAGAACTGCCCCCTGTTGAGAACCACTGCCCCCTGTTGAGAGCCTCCCCAGTAGTTGGAACTACAAGCATGTGCCACCATGCCTAGCTAATTAAAAAAAAAAAAATTTTTTTTTTTTTGTGGAGACGGGATCTCGCCATGTTGCCCAGGTTGATATCGAACTCCTGGGCTCAAGCAATCCTCTCACCTGGGCCTCCCAAAGTGCTGGGATTACAGGCGTGAGCTACCATGCCTTGCTCCTTGCTTTTCTTTCTTTCTTTGAGTCAGTCTTGCTTTTTCACACAGGCTGCAGTGCAGTGGCGTGATCATAGCTTACTGCAACCTCGAACTCCTGGGCTCAAGAGATATTCCTGCCTCCGTTTCCCAAGGTGCAGGGATTACAGACTCATATATTTTATTTATCTAACTTTAAGCACGGTCTCTACCTCCCCCAGTCGTGACAAACAACGTTTCCCTCCAGACTGCCAAATAGCTCCAGGAGGGCAACCCGCTCCCCCCCGCCCCCCGCCGCTTTTTCTTTTTCTTTTTTTTTTTTTTTGAGACAGAGTCTCGCTGTGTCGCCCAGGCTGGGGTGCAGTGGCGCGATCTCGGCTCACTGCAAGCTCCGCCTCCTGGGTTCACGCCATTCTCCTGCCTCAGCCTCCGAGTAGCTGGGACTACAGGCGCCCGCCACCACGCCCGGCTAGTTTTTTTTGTATTTTTAGTAGAGACGGGGTTTCACCATGTTAGCCAGGGATGGTCTCGATCTCCTGACCTCGTGATCCACCCGCCTCGGCCTCCCAAAGTGCTGGGATTACAGGCTTGAGCCACCGCGCCCGGCCTCCCGCCGCTTTTTCAACCCGAAGCTGAAGGATATTGAGGTTGCACCACTCAAAACTGAACAGGAATACAAAAATATCTAAAGAGCTGGTGTTGGGCTGGGCGCGGTGGCTCACGCCTTTGGGAGACCGAGGCGGGTGGATCACCTGAGGTTGGGAGTTCGAGATGAGACCAGCCTGACTAACATGGTGAAACCCCGTCTCTACTAAAAATACAAAATTAGCTGGGCGTGGTGGCGCATGCCTGTAACCCCAGCTACTCGGGAGGCGAGGCAGGAGAACCACTCCAACCCAGGAGGCGGAGGTTGCAGTGAGCCGAGATTGCACAGGTGTGAGCCACAGCGCCTGGCCTGGGCTGCATTGTTTCAGGAGGCTTTAGGGGAGAATCTGTTCCCTCCTGTCTTCCAGCTTCCAGAGGCTACTGGCACTCTTTGGTTTGTGATTCCTTCCTCCATCTTCAAAGCCATTAACTTCGGTTGTGACTTCCTTACAGTCAATCACTCCGACCCCAATCCCAGCCTCCTTTGTCACATCTGCTTCTCTGACTGTGGCTCTCCTGTCCCCCTCTTGTAAGCACCCTTATGATCACATTGGGCCCACCCAGATAATCCCGGGGCATCTCTGCATCTCAAGATGCTCAACTTAACCAGATCTGCAAAGTCCCTTTTGACATATAAAGTAACATCTTCACAGATTTCAGGGATTAGGATTAGGGGGAACCCTCATTCTGCCTACCCAGAGGTGAAGCTGGTGGGGCTTCTGGGTTAAGTGGGGACTTGGAGAACTTTTCTGTCTAGCTAAAGGATTGTAAACACACCAATCAGCACCGTGTGTCTAGCTAAAGGTTGGTAAACGTACCAATCGGCACTCTGTAAAAATGGACCAATCAGCATTCTGTAAAATGGACCAATGAGCGCTCTGTAAAATGGACCAATCAGCAGGATGTGGGTGGGGCCAAAGAAGGGAATAAAAGCTGGCCAGCAGGCGCTCGTAGCAGCAACCTGCTGGGGTGGCCTTCCGAGCGGTGGGCATGGGCGTCTTATGTTTCAAGGGAGTTGGAGTCTTGCTTTGTCACCCAGGCTGTAGTGCAGTGGCATGATGGTAGCTCACTGCAGCCTTCAACTCCTGGGCTCAAGAGATCCTCTTGCCTCGGCTTCTCAAGGTGTGGGGATTACAGACTCTTTTTTGTTTATCTAACTTTAAGCATGGCCTCTACCTCCCCCAGTCGTGACAACAACAACGTTTCCCTCCAGAGTTCCAAATAGCTCCAGGAGGACAAAACCCCCCTTTTTCAACCGGGAGCTGAAGGATATTGAGGTTGCACCACTCAGAGCAGGTATACAAAAATATCTAAAGAGCTGATGTTATCTCAGTGATATCCCTTCCCTTTTTTTTTTTTTTTTTTTTTTTTTTGCTTTGGTGACACCCTACTCTCCTGGTCTTCTCCCTACCTCCCTATTCACTCCTTCCCGTCAGTCTCCTTTCCTGTACTTAAATTTCAGAGTACCCCAGGCGTTGGCCTGGGTCTTCTGCTCCCCACCTAAACTTAAACCACAGGTTTTCATCTGGTTCTCCAGCTTTAAATAGCATCTCCCTTGATAAACTCACAAAATAAGGTACTTTCTTTTTTTCTTTTTTTTTTTTTTTTTTTTGAGACAGAGTCTTGCTCTGTCGCCCAGGCTGGGGTGCAGTGGCCAGATCTCAGCTCACTGCAAGCTCCGCCTCTCGGGTTTAGACCATTCTCCTGCCTCAGCCTCCCGAGTAGCTGGGACTACAGGCGCCCGCCACCTCGCCCGGCTAGTTTTTTGTATTTTTTAGTAGAGACGGGGTTTCACCGTGTTAGCCAGGATGGTCTCGATCTCCTGACCTCGTGATCCGCCCGTCTCGGCCTCCCAAAGTGCTGGGATTACAGGCTTGAGCCACCGCGCCCGGCCAAAATAAGGCACTTTCAAGTCAATGGAAGAAATGATAGTATTGGGACAAAGGACTTTCTATATACGGGAGAAAAAAAATTGTTCATCGCTGTGGGAGGGCTGCGGGGTCTCCTCCGCGCTCCCTTTTGAGCACCTACAGTGAGCGTAGGATTCCCACGGACACCCCAATCCACAAGTGAGTCAAGTTGACAGACCTCCAAGAAAGACCCATGGAGGGAGAGGGGAACGTCCGGGGAGGCCAAGACTGAAGAAGGCTGCGAGTGAGACTTGGAGAGGCTGATGGCGGCTCTGCAAGCTCGCAACGCGACCCCCGCCCGGTCAGCAAGACCTCAGCGCGTGATCCTCGGATTCTGTGAAACCGGACCAGCGACTGGGTCCGAGAGCGCGGTCCCCACCAAAACGAGCACCAACCAATCGCTGGGGGAAACAGGCAGCCTCGTTTTAACCCACCAATCAGAGACCGCGGCGACCCATTATAACCACCTCGAGAACCAATGGAAAACGGGGATTCTCTCAGCCCGCCTCCCGAGCTTCAACCCCAAAGAGATCGATCGCGCAGTTTTATAAAAGGTACAAATTAGAAAACAATTCTGCGGCTGCATTAGAGACACTGTGTTTTCAAAGACGGTGGGGAGGGCTGGAGAAAAATCCTAGAAGCGAGCAAGACCGCACTACACCGAAACGTCGCGGGCAGCTGACTCGCCAGTCACCATTTAGCCCAGGGCCGACTGGGGACGGACGTGCCGCTGCGCGCTGACGTCACGCGCCAGGCCCCGCCCCACTGGCCGCCCATATAGCGTAAGCCTGGCGCGCGCGCACATCATTGTGTGGCTGGACTCGGCCGCCGCTGTGGTGTGAGGCGCGTGTTCGGGCTCTTGCCGTCCCCGCACCCGCACCCCGGCTACTGGCTTGCGGTCCGCCGTTCGACAACCAGCCCTTGGGCCCCCGCCCGCCACGGACATGCCGCGCGTCTACATAGGACGCCTGAGCTACAACGTCCGGGAGAAGGACATCCAGCGCTTTTTCAGTGGCTATGGCCGCCTCCTCGAAGTAGACCTCAAAAATGGGTGAGTCGAGCCTGGGCGCCCGCGCCCAGCGTCCCAGGCCTGGTGGCGGCGGGAACTCTCCAAGGAAAAAGGCGGCCAAGGCCGCGGCGCCGCGTGGCAGGGCCTCCAAGATGGCGACGGCGCGGCGTCGCGGGGGCGCGCTGAGGGGTGCGGGCGCGCGCACGGGCGCGCCCTGGCTAACGACGCCCCCGCCGTTGTCCGGCCCTGGCACCGCCCCCAGGTACGGCTTCGTGGAGTTCGAGGACTCCCGCGACGCCGACGACGCCGTTTACGAGCTGAACGGCAAGGAGCTCTGCGGCGAGCGCGTGATCGTAGAGCACGCCAGGGGCCCGCGTCGCGATCGCGACGGCTACAGCTACGGAAGCCGCAGTGAGTCCCACCCCCGCGCGCTCCGCGCCCTTGGGGACCCTGGGGGCGGGCGGGGGTGGGTGGGTTGGGGCCTCCCAGCCCGGGCAGGCGCGAGGGCTGGGGGTCGTTTGACTCGGGTGTCCCCGAGCCCCGCTGCCTTCATGTCTGCCCGGGGCAGCCATGGGACGCCGGAGCGCGGGAATTGGGTTTGGGTGTTTGGTTTTATTTGCGAAGTTGGGCGGGGGGTGGCTTCTTCTGGCCCCTTGTCAGCACTGTCACAGGTTCTAACCACAGAGGAAGTAAGGAGTGGCTGTATTTGTTGTATTCTCCTTGCTTACCTATCAGTGCATTAGTTAGAGGTTCGGGGGCAGGCTGGGGTGGAGGTGGGGTAGGGGGGCGGGGGACGGGGAAGGGAGGAGCTTAAAGTATAGGTCTTAAAGTTATGGAACTTGATGGGGGCCGAAGAATGTACTATTTTTAAGTAATGTGGTATTGTACCACAAAGTAGATCTAAATAAGCTTTATGCTGTATTTGAACTAATTGGGGCATGTTACTGGGAGGAGGTTGGGGGGATTTTTGGTTATGTTAAATGTTTGATGTTTAAATTGTTGCATGTTGAATTCAAACTTTTTAACAAGTCCTTGATGTTTCAATTTGAAAGTGACCAATGGGGC
This sequence comes from Macaca nemestrina, assembly GCF_043159975.1. Taxonomy (NCBI): domain Eukaryota; kingdom Metazoa; phylum Chordata; class Mammalia; order Primates; family Cercopithecidae; genus Macaca; species Macaca nemestrina. The sequence goes on along the minus strand of NC_092139.1, from coordinate 21,360,778 downwards.
TGAGGCTGTGTCCACTGAGGCTAAGATGACTGCCTTTCCTGATTGGCCTTGGCTTTTCCATACATTGTGTGACCCTTGCCCTATGACCCTTTGGCTGACCTTACCGGAAGCCATGACGACAGCAGCCTTTTGCCATTAGACGCAGGGTGATGGTGAGGATTCCAAGGGTTAGACAAAACTGGTTAATCTGAACTAGGTGACTGTTACCTTGCGTGTTTTGTGGCCAAACCACCACCAAAAACCTCACACTGTGATGTAAGTACTTAGTGTAAAACTAGTAAACATTTTTGTAAAATGTAGAAATGCATGTAATCAGTTAAGTTTTATATTTTACAATGTTCTGTAAAATAAAACTTAGCGAGGTAAATCGAATAAAGGAGCAGTCACTCTCTAACAGATTGTAGGAGAGGTTTAGTTGGATTTAGTCTATTTGACTTGCCCTTAATTTAATTTTATGGCAAATCACAAATGTGTCGAAGGTTTAGCAATATAATAGCAAAGTCCTACTCCAGTAAATAAAAGTTGATATGTTTGTACTAACTTTCAAAGACATTATGCGTTTTTATCATTACAAGGCATCTAATTGTTTCCTTCATGTGATAAAGGTGGTGGAGGTGGATACAGCAGTCGGAGAACATCTGGCAGAGACAAATACGGACCACCTGTTCGTACAGAATACAGGCTTATTGTAGAAAATCTTTCTAGTCGGTGCAGTTGGCAAGATTTAAAGGTATGTGCTATAATTCAAGATACAAAGGATACGACTAATGCTTTAAAGTAAACTCTTATTTACATTCTTATTTCTGGGAATTTATTATAGTATATAGATCTTTTAAGATTTCCGAGTCTGACCAATCTTATCATTTCAGGATTTTATGCGACAAGCAGGTGAAGTAACCTATGCGGATGCCCACAAGGAACGAACAAATGAGGGTGTAATTGAGTTTCGCTCCTACTCTGACATGAAGCGTGCTTTGGACAAACTGGATGGCACAGAAATAAATGGCAGAAATATTAGGCTTATTGAAGATAAGCCACGCACAAGCCATAGGCGATCTTACTCTGGAAGCAGATCCAGGTAACTTGTTGAAGGACACTGTGGGGGAGGAAACAGAATATTTGACAATAAAAAAGGGAAGTAATGGAGTAATTTCAATTGTTGCCTACTTGAATTAAAGCCAGCTTTTAGTTTGTTTTGGCTGTGCATCATTGGGTTTTTTTCTGGATGTTTTGAAGGTGTATTTAATTTCGTAGTAAAGAAAAACATTATTCTTTGGCTTATCTATTTTTGCCAGATGGCACAGGTGTATTTAAGATGGATTGAGATTAAGACTTCGTTGTTTTTCTCCTAATAGGTCTCGATCTAGAAGACGGTCACGAAGTAGGAGTCGCAGGAGCAGCCGCAGTAGATCTCGAAGTATCTCAAAAAGTCGCTCCCGGTAAATAATGTTGTGTTGAGTCATTGTGAATATTACTGTACTTGTTTATGGAGTACGTGTATGTTCTTACAAAGTATTGAGAGAATCGGTCTTTCCTTGTCCAGTTCCAGGTCGCGGAGCAAAGGTCGATCACGTTCTCGATCAAAAGGCAGGAAATCTAGATCAAAGAGCAAATCTAAGCCCAAGTCTGATCGGGGCTCCCATTCACATTCTCGAAGCAGATCTAAGGATGAGTATGAGAAATCTCGAAGCAGGTCTCGGTCCCGATCCCCCAAAGAAAATGGAAAGGGTGATATAAAGTCAAAATCCAGATCAAGGAGCCAGTCCCATTCCAATTCGCCGCTACCTGTTCCACCCTCAAAGGCCCGTTCTGTGTCCCCTCCACCAAAAAGAGCTTCAAGATCCCGTTCTAGGTCTCGTTCAAAGTCAAGATCAAGGTCCAGGTCGAGTTCCAGAGATTAACTCAGAACTCTCTTGTTCTTTGCACACTATTATGGAACACTTTCCTATTTAGGCAGTTACTCTTTCATGTTTATACTTGGCCTCTTCTGCAAGAGCAATCTCCTGAAAACAGGGGCACACAGAAATTTGATTTGTGGCCAAATTTGATGAAAAAGATGAGGCTCTAAAGAAATGGTGGCATGAAGTCAGACACCCCGTCCCTTCTTTGTAGAATTAAGATAACTTTGATTTTATAGCTTTTGAGCTAAAATAACTTTTGTAAAGAGTAAGCTCATTTAGTTTTTTTTTTTGTGTGTTTTGTTTTTTTTTTTAAGTATTTCAGCAGGATCTGCTGGCAGGGTTTTTTTGTTTTATTTGTTTGCTTATTTTTAAATTAACTGTTTCAAGCTTTGAATACTTAAGACTTTAGAGGGAGAACCCAATTTTCAATTATGTTGGCTTTTTATAAAGCTTGAGTTATGTAAGATTTAAATAAAACTTTGCTACCAAGATGATTGCCTTATTGAATAGGTCACTATTAAATTCCTTTAAATGTTGGTATCTGCCATTTGTGGAAACATGTAAATTCTACTGAAGTGTAAACAAGGCAAGCCTCAGATCAGCAATAAATTATTCAGTTTGGATAACATTATTTTGTGCTGTTAATCAAATTTGCCAAAGTCTTTTATCTGCCCCTTTAACAAGTTGAGTAAAAATAAAAGGTATTTTTTAGTCAGTCTGTTCCATGATTTTGCTTAAATTAATTTTAAGTAATGGAACTTTTTTCAAAGGCAAATTTAAACTCTAAGAAATAATTCCTAATACTTGGGATCTTGTTTAGATAATCCACTTTCTGGAAGTTGTCAGCGTAATTAGTGTTAGAGAGTGGTTCAGTTGTCTTTAATGTTTGTCATGTGGAAATGGAAGTAGCCTCTTTTTGATCTGAACTTGAGTTTATTCAAAGTGTAAAAGCACATACTGCATTTTATGCTGAAAGATAATTATGTTTAACAGGCACTTAGTAAAGTCAGTTGCCAGTTAAGTTCCACCCAATAGTCCCCTTTGTAGTTAGTGGGATTATGTGATAATTGGTTAGATCATACTTGTAAATTTTTGCTTTGAAAAACAGTGAAATGGGTAAGCCCAAACTTTTGTACTTTATTACGAGTGAGGTGTAATGAGTACTGTGGAAACCAAATTTGAATACTGCAAATTTGTACGAGTTACTAGGTTAGCAGTTAGTCCATACATCCATAAGCCTGATGAGTTGAAATTGCAGTTGGAGAAGTGAATTAACCTTACATTCCTTTGTTCAGATACTTAATTATATAAAGTAATTTTATTTAAAAGCATTTATTGATCTTAGTCTGAAATCGAAATATAGATTAATTGGCTCAGCTTTAATACCTTTCCAGGAGCTGTCACAATGTAGGGTACTAAGGGTTGGATTGTGATGGGGCATGGTCGTACACCACTCGTGCCACAGGTGTGCCTGGAAAGCATGATATTCTAGGGTTGGTTTTTAGGTTCAAATAATCCAGAAATATGCCTAATAAGATAGAGTTGAAAAACTTGAGTCAAATATCTAGGGCATTCACAGAGTGGCTGTGAGTTCTTGGTAGTGTGAAAAAAAACCTGTTTTTCAGAAATTCTGGGTTTCCTGTTAAAAAATCTTAAAGCCCAATCTTAGGAATATAGTGCCCCAAAAGGCGGATGCTTCTTCCATTATCTTATTTTCTTTGATACTTAATTAGATGTTTATAAAGAAATGGGTTTATTTTTCCAGTATAAATCTCAGAATTTAAGGAAAGAAAGTGGTGTGTGTTACTGTAGTTCATTGTTTTGCCTACTCAGCAGAAGTGATGACTCTTAAAAATTGGCTTTGACCAAAGTTCTCTTGTTTTCAGGGAAAGAACATAAAAGCTTTTTGAACCACAGCCTTTTTAAAAGAGGAGTGGGAGGATATTATAGTAAGAAATTTGGCTTTCTAAAAATATGAAACATCCTTCAACTGGGCTCTCTTGTTAATAGGACATCATATGATAATAGACTGGTTTGACTACATTGTTAGCTGCCCCAGTAAGCAGGTCATTGTATAGGTAAATGCCTGCATCCATAATTTTCTAGTAATAGCCACAACCAATTTATTAATAGTCAGGGCCTATCCTTGCCTGTAGTTCTAAGTCACTGGATGCCTGAAATCACTGTGTAACATTGGCTCACTTGATGAGCATAGGGTTGACTGATAAAATGTTTAGTTCCCTTGCTAACTTGTGGGAAGAATGAGTCCACGACATGCTCCATACCAGTGGCTAAATAGAGTATTAAGGTGGAGCAGAAGAGAAGTGAAAACATCTTGATTCCCCTTTCACTTGATGGTGTTTATGAACATGCCGTAGTGCCTTTATGGCCAGTTTTGAGTCCTGCCTACTTTGACTTTTACGTTCCCATTCCTGTGTTACCACCTTCCTCCCGATTTGTTAACCTATTTTGTGCTTTAAATCTCAATAAAATACTTACTGAGGGAAAGACTTGTTTTGAGTTTATTGCATATGCCCACTTAGGACCAGATTCTTAACAAATGGTTTTTTGAATTGGAGTTGGCATTGGGAAAGCCATTCCTATCTTGAGTATGAGAACAGGATCTTGTTTTCACTTCCCCAGAAACGTGAGTTTGGGGTTTAGTATATGGTTTATCTTGGGCAAGTCATTAATCACTGTGCTTCAGTGTCGTCCTTGAAACAATAGGGATAAAACATGGCATGGGATGTGAAGACTAAAAGTCAAGAATATGAACAGTACAAGAGAGTGCCATAACACATACAATTTTATTTACAAATATACATGGTTGGACCATACCTTGGAATCTGCTTATTAATGCAGCTACTGTTGACAGTACTTGTATCTGCTCAGAGATTTCTATGGTTATATAAAAATGACCTTTTAAGTTTTCAGTGTTCATGCCCTGAGTCTGCAGTTTGTTTTAATATATGCTAATACAGAGATCGGCTTACAGTGGCTGACTGGTTACCGTTGAATGAATGTATGATAAATTTTTTTTCAGAACCAACAGTATGAATAATCCTTTGACTTGTGTATCAGCATGAATTTAAAAATTACTTTCAGGATTCAACATTTAGAGTTCTTGGAATAGAGCACCTAGTGTAGTAATTACCAATTTATATGCTAATCATTAAGTTTCCTCAGTGACCACATTTTGAATATATTAGTATCCCGAACATGTATGTATCTGTTTACTGAAAGTCAGTGCAATTGTGCAGTTGATCTTCCTAGATCCTAAATAGTTTGTTTACATATGCCTTGTTATCTTAGAGCAATCCTGCAGATGGCCCCTAGTATAGCACTTAACACAGTCATTAACTTTTTGTAGCTTTTGAATAGAAAGGAATCATGGTTCAAAAATTGGAAGAGTGGGTGCGGTGGCTCATGCCTGTAATCCCAGCACTTTGGGAGGCCAAGACAGGAGGATCACCTGAGCTCAGGAGTTCGAGACCAGCCTGGCCAACATGGTGAAACCCTGTTTCTACCAAAAATACAAAAATTAGCCAGGTATGGTGGTGCGTGCCTGCAGTCCTACTACCAGGAGACTGAGAGACGGCAGGAGAATCGCTTGAACCCGGGAGGCGGAGGTTGCAGTTAGCCAAGATCACACTATGGCACTGCAGCCTGGGCAACAGAGTGAAACCCTGTCTGAAAAACAATAAAATTTTAAAAATGTTTTCTAGGAACAGGAACATTATCTTCTACAGAATTAGCAAAATCAGGAAATTAATGTTGATACAATACTGTTGTCTGATACACAGTTCATACTGAAATTTCATCAGTTGTCCCATAGTGTCCCTTAACGTTTTTCCTCTTGGTCCAAGATTCATTGGTGGCATTTTGTTGTCATGGCTCTTGAGTCTCCTAATTTCCAATGCATTCTCAGGCTTTGTCTTCATCTTTTTAAGAAGTAGTTAATATAGGCTCCAGTTAACCCCCTCTCAAAATTATTTTTAAAAATGACTTTATAGTGATTCAGGTTATTAAGATGGATCACTGGACATATATAATACATCAAGGACAGAGTCTCATTTTTGTGATATTCCTGCCCAAAGTGCTGTCATGTAGAAACGAGACAAATCCAAGATGAGGGGAAAACCTACAAAATAAACTTTTTTTTTTTTTTTTTGCGGCAGAGTTTGACTCTTGTTAACTCAGGCTGGAGAGCAATGGTGCAATCTCAGCTCACTGCAGCCTCTGCCTCCTGGGTTCAAGCTATTCATCTGCCTCAACCTCCAGAGTAGCTGGGATGACAGGCATGCGCCACCACGCCCGGCTAATTTTCTATTTTTTTAGTAGAGACAGGGTTTCTCTATGTTGATCAGGCTGGTCTTGTACTCCTGACCTCAGGTGATCCGCCCGCCTTAGCCTCCCAAAATGCTGGGACTACAGGTGTGAGCCACCTCGCCTGGCCTTCTACCATAAAGGAATTGCTTTGGAGGGGTGGCGGGGTCTGTGTACACTATATGGGTTTTCTTTAGGTTTTCTGTTTTTGAAGAGATGGAGTCTCACTCTGTTACCCAGGCTGGAGTGCAGTGGTGCAATCATGGGCTCAAGCGATGCTCCCACCTCAGTCTCCCAAATTGCTGAGACGAGTGTGCACTACCACACCCAGCTAAGGGAGTAGACTATGTTTTAAAGGTAAGGTTTAAAGAAGGTGGTTTTTTATTTTTGTCTTTAGGAGGGAGTCAATTTGGAGATTAAGAGCTTCTGAAGGCAAAGGTTTGATGGCATCAGATTGAACCCCCATTACTGCTGAAAGCAGGAGAGCGAGTCCCCTAGCCCAGGTCCAAAAGGATTGGGAGGCAAATAAGTTGCACCCTCATCTATAAAACAAGACCTACTAATATGGAAAGTAAATACTAATATCAAAGCATTTGGCACAGTCACTCATTAAATAGTAACTGCATTTAGGAAAACATTCTAAAATAGAACTAAACTCTCCAGGAGCGATGGTTCATGCCTGTAAAGGTGGCCAGGGCGGGCAGATCACTTGAGATCCGGAGTTGGAGACCAGCCTGGCCAATGTGGTGAAACCCCATCTCTACTAATAATACAAAAATTAGCCTGGTGTGGTGGCGCAGGCCTGTAATCCCCGCTAGCTTGGAGAACAAGGCAAAAGAATCGCTTGAACCTGGGAGGGGAGGTTGCAGTGAGCCAAGACCACGCCCACTGTACTCCAGCCTGAGCAACAGAGCGAGACTGTCTCCAAACACCAGTGAGAATAGTAGAATGAACCGCCCTTGTGCTCCACTGGCTTTAACAATATATACCTGTCTACTTCTTCTCCCAAATAATTTTGAAGGAAATCCTAGACATTTTATCTGTAGATTCACTATATACCTCTTTAAAGACATCTAAACTCTCTTTAAATCTAAAGTCTCTCTTTGTGTCCCCTTCAATATATTTATTGGAGAAGCTGTCTTTGTCCTGGAGAGTTTCCCAGTCTTGATTTTGCTGATTGCAATCTCGTGGCATCATTAAGTGTATTCTTCTGTATGCTGCATTTCCTGTAAATTAGTAGACCTAGAGAAGCGGTTTTTTTTTTTTTTTTTGAGAAGGGTTCTCACTCTTAACACCCAGGTTGGAGTTGCAGTGGTACAATCGCAGCTCACTGCAACCTCGGCCTCCTGGGCTCAAGTGATCCTCCCACCTCAGCCTCCTGAGTAGCTGCCACAATGCCCAGCTAATTTTTTGTATTTTTGGTAGAGGTGGTGTTTCACCATGTTGCCCAGGCTGGTCTCAAACTCCTGACCTCAAGCGATCCTCCCGCCTTGGCCTCCCACAGTGCTGGGATTACAGGCATGAGCCACTGCGCCCAGCAAGAAGTGTGGTTTTGCCAAGGCACAGTGACTCACGCCTGTAATTCCAACACTCTGGGAGGATCAGTTGAGCCCAGGAGTTTGAGACCAGCTTCGGCAACATAGTGAGACCCCATCTCTACAAAAAAATTATAAGTTAGCCAGACATGATGCTGCCCACCTGTGGTCCCATCTACTCAGGAGGCTGAGGTAGGAGGATCACTTGAGCCCAGGAGGTTAAGGCTGCAGTGAGTCGATCATGCCACTGCACTGTAGCCTGGGTGACAGAGCGAGACCCTGTCTTTAAAAAAAAAAAATGCGGTTCCCAACCAGCAGCATCAAAATCATCTCGGATTTAGATGTTAGAAATACAACTTCAGTCTTCACCCCAGACTCTGAATCAAAAACTGTGGATAGAGTCAGGCACAGAAAGACAAACCTCGCATGTTCTCGCTTATTTGTGGGAGCCAAAAATCAAAACAATGGAACTCATAGCAATAGTAAAAGGATGGTTATGAGAGGCTGGGAGGGTAGTAGGGGGGTGAGGGGTAAGTGGGGATGGTTAATGGATCCAAAAAAAAAGAGAACGTAGTTTGTGATAGCACACAGGGTGATTATAGTGTGTAATTTAATTGTACATTTTAAAATAAAGACTATAACTGGATTGTTTGTAACATTAAGGATAAATGCTTGAGGGTATATCTGTGTACTGTGGGTAATTAAAAAGAAAAAATAAAAATAACATACAAAAAATGCTTTAGATAATGAAGACCCCATTTTCCATGTTGCGATTATTACACATTGCATGCCTATATCAAAGTATCTCATTTACTCCATGGATATATACACCTACTATGTACCCACAACAATTTTTTTTTTTTTTTTTTTTTTTTTAAGATAGAGTCTCGCACTGTCGGCCAGGCTGGAGTGCAGTGGCACAATCTTGGCTCACTGCAACTTCTTGTCTCCTGGGCTCAAGCAATTCTCCTGCCTCAGCCTCCTAGGTAGTTGGGATTACAGGCGTGTGCCACTACACCTGGCTAATTTTTGTATTTTTAGTAGAGACAGGGTTTCACCATGTTGGCCAGGCTGGTCTCAAATGCCAGACCTCGGGTAATCCTCCCGCCTCAGCCTCCCAAAGTGCTAGGATCACCAGGGTGAGCCACCGCACCCGGCCAATATTTTTTTTTTAATAAACAAAACTGGGCCAGTTGCAGTGGCTCACACCTACAATCCCAGCACTTTGGAAGGCTGAGGCGGGCAGATCACCTGAGGTCAGGAGTTCAAGACCAGCCTGACCAACATGGTGAAACCCCATCTCTATTAAAAATACAAAAATTACCCGGGCATGATGGCACACACCTGTAATCCCAACTACTTGGGAGATTGAGGCAGGAGAATCTTGAACCCAGGAGGTAAAGGCTGCAGTGAGCCAAGCTCATGCTCCAATATGGGGACAGAGTGATACTCTGTCTCAAATAAATATTTAAAAAATAAAACTGAGTAGAACGCAGCCATAGGTGTTTTTAAAAGCCCCTTAGGTGGTCCTGGCACATACTAAAATTGAAGACCCACTATTCTAGCAGTTTTATCAAATTCCAATTTTTAAAAAATTTTGAATGTGCAAATGCAGGTTTGTTACATGCATATATTCTGCCCGTGAGTCTGGGCTGTCAGTGTGTGCATCACCACCTTAATTTTTTTTTTCAAAACTTCTTGGGGACTGGACACCATGGCGCATGCCTGTAATCCCAGCGCTTTTGGGAGGCTGAGGTAGGCAGATGACTTGAGCCCAAGAGTTCAAGACCAGCCTGGGCAACATAGGGAGACCCTGCTTCTACAAAAAATAGAAAAATTAGCCAGGCATGGTGGCAGGTCCCTGTAGTCCCAGGTACTTGGGAGGCTGAAGTGGAGGATCACCTGGGCCCTGGAGGTGGAGGCTGCAGTGAGCCGAGATCGCGCCTTAGCACTCCAACCTGGGCAACAGAGCAAGACTCTGTCTCAAAAAAAAAAAAAGAAAACTACATAGGGGTGGGGGCGGTGTCCCACACTTATAGGAAGCCAAGGTGGGAGGAGTTCAAGGAGTTGAAGGCCAGGAGTTCAAGACCAGCCTGGGTAACTTAGCAAGACCCCACCTGGATGTCTTTTTTGTCATAATGGCAACCATTGATTATTTATGCCTGGATACATTAAACCATGGACTGTGGCTTTAAACAGTTTTTTCAATCCATGGCAGCTCGCCTTATCAATGCTACCTTTTTATTTTTTCTTTTTTGAGTTAGGGTCTTACTTTGTCACTTAGGCTGGAATACGCTGGCGTGATCATGGCTTACTGCAGCCTCAACCTCCCGGGGTCAAGCCATCCTCCCACCTCAGCCTCCCAAGTAGCTGGGACTATAGGCACATGCCACCACGCCTGGCTAATTTTTGTATTTTTTGTAGGGACGGAGTTTCGCTATGTTGCCCAGGCTGTTTTTGAACTCCTGAGCTCAAGCAATCTACCTACCTCCGCCTCCCAAAATGTTGGGATCACAGATGTGGGCCACTGTGCCTGGCCTTCTAATCAGTGTCACCTAATTCTGTCTTCAGTCAGTGGGACTCAACTCAATTTGCCTCCTGAGTCCTTTTGAAGCAATTCTAATCTTGTCAGTTTCCTCGCTTCCTGGTATGGTAAGATTTCCAGGCTCATGTTGTACATTTTCAGTCCAGATCTGAAATCAGCCATTTCTCCAAGGAGCCCTGGTTTTGTTGGAAATGGTGTTTAGCAACCAGTCCAGGCAATAAGCAAATTCATTGCCACTTGTTTGGTCATTAGGCCTTTTCAGTGGACAGAGCTAGGAAAATATTGCCTGATTCTCCCTCTAGCCACACAAATCATGTTACCTTCTGGTCATCTGAAGGTCCTCTCTTCTCCAAGCCGAAACCCTTCCAACCCTGCCTCAGTCAGTACCACAGTTTTGAATCTCCTAACCATATGTTGTCTTCCTGCACTCTTCATTTGTGAGTGCCACTCACAGAGTGGTGTCCACTGGCAGACAAAGCACTCCAGGTTTGCTCCAACCTGCTCAAAGCAGAGCAGTACATGACTTCCCTGCCTTGATAAATGCTTCCTCAGCTGACTTCTGGGCCGTTTCTGGCAAAGGGATAAGAGGATTAAAAGGAAACTGTTTCTCTAAAATCCTGCAGCCTCTTTTCCGCACCTTCAGAAGGTTTAAAGCAGATAATGTGTCATCTTGCTTGGAGTAGTGAGTAGAAGAAGAAGGAAAATTCAGAGCCTAACTTTCAATGTGATTCTGGAGTATACAACAGCACTATAAATGGAATGAGTAAATAAAGACCTTAAATTATAGTTTTCATCCACCTTGACCATTGCTTGCAGACCCAGCAGTAACTCAAGCCCAGACAACAGTGTGGCTGTGATCATAAGATGATCAGTGCTCACTGGTGTTTTCAGGAAGTTTTTCAGGAAGCCCTCGAAAAGTATAGCACCATGAGTCATCATAGTCCAACTTATATTCAGTAAGCGTTTATTAAAAACTTTGGCTGGGCACGGTGGCTCGCACCTGTAATCCCTGCGATTGGGAGGCCGAGGCGGGCATATCACTTGAGGTCAGGAGTTCAAGACCGGCCTGGCCAACATGGCAAAACCCCATCTCTACTAAAAACACAAAAATTAGCTGGGCACGGTGGCAGGCTCCTGTAATCCCAGCTACTCCAGAGGCAGGAGGATCACTTGAGCCCAGGAGGCGGAGGTTGCAGTGAGCCGAGATCATACCACTGCACTCAAGCCTGGGCGACAGAGCAAGACTCTGTCTCAAAAAAAAAAAAACAAGAAAACAAAAAAAGTACCAGATGTGTGGTAGATGACATTACTGTCAGAAATATTTACTATCTCCCCATTCTGCATTTATGAGTACTTCCCTCTCTTGATGTTGGCCAATGGAATTTAGCAGGCATGATCTATTTGGTAGGCTGAATGATGCCCTCCCCCGCCCCCCAGAAGGGGTAGGCTCAATCTCCAGAACCTGTGAATATGTAACAACATTGTAAAAGACACTTTGCAGACGTAATTAAATAACGTTCTAGAGATGCAATTATCTGGCTAGGCCCAGTGTAATCACAAAGGTCCTTATAAATAGGGAGGCTGGAGAGTCAAAAATCAGAAAAAGTTGGTGTAAAAATGGAAGCAACAGTAGATTGGAGATGCTCTACTGTCAGCTCTGAAGATGGAGGGAGCCACGGAACAAGGAAACGGATTCTTCCTAAGGGAGCACAGCCCTGCTGACTCCCTGACTGGGCCCCTGCCTCCCTCCCTCGACTGGCCCAATGAAACCCATTTCTGACTTTTGATCTTCAGGACCATAAGACAATAAATTTGTGTTATTAGGTTGGTGCAAATGTAATTGCGGGTTTTGCCATGACTTTGAAAATATTTTAGGCCACCAAGGTTGTGGTATTTTGTTACCAAAGCTCCAGAAAAATTAATACAACACAGCTAAAGCCTTAAGACACAGTTGCACAACTGGGCTTGCTCTCCTGCATCCCAGCTGTCTCCATGAGAATAACACACCTCAGCCAGCCCACTGGTCCAAGAGGACAAGAGACAAGCTGGCTAGAGCCGCCTGTTAGCCTTGGCCACCAGCTCGAAGCAGAACCCAGCTCAGATCAGCCAACCTGCAGAAATGTGAAAAGGAAAAACTTAGTGTTGTGTGCTACTCAGTTTTGGGGGTTAGCGACAATGATAGCTAACTGATACGGGGTGCTAGGCAACTCCACATATGTCTCTACAATAACTATACGTGGTAGAGAAACTTATCCAGCATTTTACAGATGATGAAACAGGCCAGGTAAACACACATGCCCAAAGTCACACACAAGGCAGCATTCTGAAGTTCAGTTGTTTCATTTTGCCTAAATGAATATGAGAGAGATCTTCCATTTTTCCTTCCCAATTCCCTATTCGCCTGTCTGAGCCTCAGGAAACTAGCCTCGTGACTTCATCCACACACTTCCCTGCCCTCTGGTTTCTGACTGGGATCAGCCATTAGGAAGCAGCAGTGGGATGTGGAAAGCGGGAGAAGATGGAAGTTGGGGTCTTTATTCCCACAACACCCCAGCCCCACCCCTGCAGACTTAACCAAGGCTGGCGGTGGCCTTCAACCGAAGGCCGTAGTGTCTGGTGTACATAGCCCTCTTGTCCAAGTCCTGGTAACCACTGCCTCCCTTTGTCGTAGCCTCACCGTCTTATGCTAACCGTTGTAATTTTCCTACACCCTGCCCACGCCATTATAACTAAGTTAATGATTTATTAGATTACCTTCAAATTACTCAAGTGGGAGTGCGCCTTCTGTTTCCTGTCATGACCCTACAGATAATAGCAAGTAAGTTAAGCAGTAAGTAAATATTTCCTGGGCCGGGCACGGTGGCTCAAGCCTGTAATCCCAGCACTTTGGGAGGCCGAGACGGGCGGATCACGAGTTCAGGAGATCGAGACCATCCTGGCTAACACGGTGAAACCCCGTCTCTACTAAAATACAAAAAAAAATTAGCCGGGCGAGGTGGCGGGCACCTGTACTCCCAGCTACTCGGGAGGCTGAGGCAGGAGAATGGCGTGAACCCGGGAGGCGGGGCTTGCAGTGAGCTGAGATCCGGCCACTGCACTCCAGCCTGGGCAACAGAGCTAGACTCCGTCTCAAAAAAAAAAAAAAAAAAAAAAATTTCCTGTTTCAGGGGACTATGAAACATCACACTTAGTGCTTGCTTCGGCAGCATATATACTAAAATTGGAATGCTACAGAGAAGATTAGCATGACCCCTGCACAAGGATGGCATGCAAATTCATGAAGCCATGCATATTTTAATTAAAAATTATAAAAATAAATATCGGGTAGCTATGCAGGCAGGGCGGGGCAAAGCTCTGAGAGGTCGGGTATGCAGGTCAGCATTATCTGGTTGCAATGGTTATGTTGAGTAATGGGCCACCTGGTGGTCTCGCTGGAGGCAACAAGGCTGTAAATCAATTCTTCAGCATTCTTTCCTGAGATGGGACACTCTCAACCTTGGTCTGATATTCTGGACCTCCTAAGGCCAGTTCCTGGAATTATTTAAATAAAAGACATGGTTAAGCATTAAGAGAGCACAGAAGAACAATACAGAATGGCTGGACTAGGTGTGGTGGCTCACACCTGTAATCACACACTTTGGGAGGCTAAGGCAAGAGGATCACTTGAGCCTAGGAGTTCGAGAGCAGCTGGGACAACATAGTGAGACCCTGTCTCTACAAAAAAATTAAAAATTAGGCAGGTGTGGTGGTATGCGCCTGTAGTCCTGTAGGTCTAAAACTGGCCTGTTTGGAGATTTGGTTATTATTTCACTCTCTCCTGATTTCTTGGAAGGTTTGATAACAATCTTGGTTATCAATCTTGGTTTCAGGCCAGGTGTGGTGGCTCACACCTATAAATCCCAGCACTTTGGGAGGCCAAGGCAGACGAATCACCTGAGGTTGGGAGTTTGAGACCAGCCTGGCCAACATGGTAAGACCCTGTCTCTACTAAAAATACAAAAATTAGCTGGGCGTGGTGGTGGGCGCCTATACTCCCCAGCTACTCAGGAGGCTGAGGCAGGAGAATTGCTTGAACCTGGGAGGTAGAGGTTGAAGTGAGCCGAGATCATGCCATTGCATTCCAGCCCGGGTGACAAGAGCAAAACTCCATCTCAAAAAAAAAAAAATCTTGGTTTTGGCTTGGTGGTGTGGAACTTCAGCATTTGTACTCCATTTTAGTTTGGTCCATTGGGTCTAATGCCAGAGCCCAATCCAAATAATGAACTCCTGAAAATTATATTTAACATAAGGGAAGGAAGGAGATAGAGGGAAAGAGGGCATGAGAAAGAAAGGAATGAGGCCAGGTGTGTAACTCACGCCTATAATCCCAGCACTTTAGGGGGCAGAGGCAGGAGGATTGCTTGAACTCGAGTTCAAGATCAGCCTGGGCAATATAGTGAGACCTCGTCTCTTAAAACAAACAAACAAACAAAAAAAAAAGACTGAAGAAGAAAGGAAGTAGAGAGAAAGGAAGGAAAGAACTCTTCATTTATATTTCCTGGCTCTAGAATTGCTATATACATACATACATATATATATATATATATATATATATATATACTGACACTTTTTAAAACAGTTAAGAGGATTTTATCCAGCACTATTGGAAGAGGGGAGAGAGGTCTGCCTCAACCAAACAGCAAGGGCAAGAAGTGGGGATTTATAGGCAACAAGAAGAGTGAGGGGGTCATAGCTGAAAAATTACTAAGAGCAGACATCATGGGTAGGGGGATTCTAGCTAAACTGAACTAGCAGGATTCTTGCTAGAGGCAGACCAAGGACTTATATATCAGAGGTGAAGGATCAGAAACTTGATCAGATATCAAGGATGGGGGATAACTTAGCAGGATTCTTATTAAAACTGGGCCAGGCAGGCCAAGGACAGGAGGGAGGAGAGGCCAAGTTTGGACAAGGAGAGAGCCTTTTGTCAGTTTTTTAAATCACTCTTTGAGTATGAGCCTGGGGAACTGGAGAATTCATTTTTTTCTTTTTAAAATATAGCTATGGGGTTTTGCCACGTTTCCCAGGCTGGTCTCAAGCTTCTAAGCTCAAGCAATTCGCCTGCCTCAGCCTCCCAAAGTGCTGGGATTATAGGCTTGAGCCACTGCACCTGGCTGAGAATTCAAAAACACTAAAAATTCGTAAGATTAGAGTACTTTAATGTGGTGCTTCACAGTATACAACGTTTTAAAAATCAGGGTTGGGTGCAGTAGCTCACATCTGTAATCCCAGCACTTTGGGAGGCCAAGGCTGGCGGATCATCTGAAGTCAGGAGTTCGAGACAAGCCTGGCCAACATGGTGAAACCCCATCTCAACTAAAAATAAAAAAATTAGCGGGGCCTGGTGGCGCACATCTGTAATCCCAGGTACTCTGGAGGCTGAGGCACAAGAATCACTTGATCCTGGGAAGTGGAGGCGGTAGTGAGCCGAAATTACACAACTCCACTCCAGCCTGGGAGACAGACTGAGACTCTGTCTCAAAAACATAAAATAAAAATAATAAAAATAAAATCAGTAACCTGAGGATACCGGATATCAACTCCTATGTCCAATTTATTTCATTAACCACTTTAGATTAATAAATATTAGAACGCTACATAGAACTGTATCATCAAGTCGAACCACACTCCAATTTTCAGGGCAACTGCAGTTTTCAGGGCAATTGCAATTTTCAGGACCGCAAGCAGTCTGCACCATTTTCTTGGGCCTCAGTTGAAGCCACATTGCATACATCCCACAAGTCTCTACTAAAAATACAAAAACTAGGCATGGTGGCACAAGTCTGTGATCCCAGCTACTCAGGAGGCTGAGCTGGGAGGATGGCTTGAACCTGGGAGGTGGAGGCTGCAGTGAACTGAGATCGGGCCACTGGATTCCAGCCTGGGCAAGAGAGTGAGACCCTATCTCAAAAAAAGAAAAAAGAAATGCCCTTTAGCTCTTCCCTGTTTTTGCACGTACCAGCAGTATAACAAAAGTCACACATAGTTCGCTTAAAAATTAATAATAATGAAATCAGTAGGCACTGCAGCATGCACTTGTAGTCCTAGCTACTCAGCAGACTGAGGTGGGAAAATTGCTTGAACCCAGAAGTTTGAAGCTGCAGTGTGCTGTGATCGCACCACTGAGGATGCCAGCCTGGGTGACAGAGTAAGACCTTGTTTCTTAAAAAAAAAAAAAAGTGTCTGCAGCTCCATACTCTAATTGATAGAAACAAGAATTAAGTTCCTACGGCATATTTGGCATATTCCTGCTTACAAAAATATCACCAAACTTCTAAACAAGATCAAAACACTTCTAATATTAAACATCGAAATAAATGTGAGCTACACATACCTTTTACAAAGATTAATAGAAACAAGAGAATAATTGACCCAAGTTTTGGTTAATCAGTGAGTGAGGGCGGTCGTGGTGATGGTGGGTTAAATCAAGGAATAAGTGTTTGTAAAGCAAAAATTTTCAGGAGCATGTCCTCCCACTATACAGTTCAAAAACAAACAAGAACCAATCTGGCAGACTCACTGAGTGCTTTTGGATCACATCATTCATTGTCCTGCATTTGTATGATTATCATATACTGTATGGATTTTTTAATTTTACAATAATTTGTATTCACTCATTTTCATTCATTCCGTTTCCAAGCTGCTTATTCCAATTCAGGGTGTCAGGTGGCAGCCTGTCCTAGCAGCTCAGGACGCCAGGTGGGCGTCCCCCCAGACAGGATGCTGTCCCATCACAGAGTGCGCGCGCGCGTGCGCACACACACACACACACTCCGACAGGAACCATTTAGACATGCCAGTTTACCTAAAGTGCACATCCATGGGATGTGGGAGGAAAACAGGGTACCTGGAGAAAACCCACGCAGGCATGAGGAGACCATGCAAGCTCCACACAGACAGTGACCCTGGCTGGGAATCGATTTGTTTTCTCAACAATGTTATAACAAAAGGATGTTGAATGTAATGATGTTATCTGAGGACTGGCTGTAATTAACCAACTGACCAGCAGACTGCATCTTCATAGTTACTATTATTCCATGTGCAAATGCGATCCAAAGGAGAGAAGGGTTAGAAATCCATTTTTTTCTTATCAAACGTATATTCTTTTATCCATTGCATTACAGTATTTTATCCATTGCATTACAGTCTTTTCTGAGCAAAGTGGAAGTTCAAGTCAAAAGTTAGATGGAAGTCACTTTAAAGTTCAAAGAGGAGAAGAAATGAACTTTTCTTTTGAGAGCCTCTTTTGTGCTAGATGCTTGCGCCTTGCTATGAGAAATGCCAAGATCTTTGCATCTGTTGAAGTAGAGAGTAAAACATTTTTTAAAAACGCAAAGATGAGTATGATGAGAGTTTGTGACCGCATGCCACATTCCAAATCAGGACAAGGCTATCAGTAATAGCACCTGAGATTCTCCAGGCTAGAATAAACCTCCATCATCATCTTGTTCTATCCCCATCTGATGCTTGAGTCAGATCTTGCTTCTTCATACCCAGTCTGCTTAGCTTTTTAATTTTTTTAGACAAGTTCTCAGTCTTCTGTCCATACTGGAGTTCAACCGTGCAATCTTGGCTCACTGCAACCTCAGCCTCCTGGGCTCAAGCAATCCTCAGGCACGCACCAGTATGCCCAGCTAATTATCTTCTGTATTTTTTGTAGAGACAGGTTTTTGTCATGTTGCCCAGGATGGTCTCAAACTCCTGGGCTCAGCTGATATACTCATCTTGGCTTCCCAAAGTGCTGGGATTACAGGTATGAGCCACCACACCCAGCCTGCTTAGTTGTTTTAAAATAAAAACTTTAGACAAATTAAATGTAAGAGTTTAATTGAGCAAAGAACGACTGGTCATTTGGACAGCCTCCTAAACCAGAATAGGTTCAGAAAAACTCCAGGCTTACTGCATGGTCAGAGAAGACCTGTGGACAGAAATAGGAAAGTGACATACAAAAAATAGAAATGAGATACAGAAACAGCTGGATGGGTTACAGCTTGGCATTTACCTTATTTGAATACAGTTTGAACAGTTGGCCACCTTTGATTGACCAAAACTCAGTGATTGGTATGAGAGTAGGTTACAGTCTGTTTACACAGTCAGCTAGACTATACTTCACTATGTACGGAGAAATCTTTAGGCTGAACATAAGGAGGCAGATTTAGGCTAAACTTAATTTAACAATTCTCCGCTTTTTGTCAACCTCTCAAAACTTTAGGCATTGATATCATTCTGTCGTCATTGTAAATGTACTTATTTGGGCTCAAATCCCACTTGGAAACAGCAGAAGAGTGGGTTTTGTGAGGGCTTTAGATTCCTTTTTTGTAAGGGTTAGAGTAGAGGGGACCTCCTTATGCTAGAATCTTCTATTTTCTATTCTACAATCTCTTAATCTGTTTTAGGATCTATCTGCTTCTTTAAAGTTTTAGTTTGATTATTTCGCATCTAGCATGAATTACTCCACTTTGGTTTAATCTGTTCTGGTCTGTTGGGGTCTACTACGTGAGCTCACTCCAAAATTATGACTTGCCATAATTTTGTTTAAAAACCCTCCCCTTTTGGTTAAGTTCTCACTTAGGCAGGAATGTGACCGGAACTCAGGGCTTTAGCAGCCATCTCAGTTACCATCATCTGGGTTTCTAGTTTCAGCACAAAACTTATAGGTTGCAGTGTCCTCATGGTTATGTTTTTTAAAATGTTGTTGTTCCAGTTGAAGAGAGACCATTTGACATTATCTGATGGCTGCATGCAAACATTTAAAATGTTTGAGAGAATACGGTGTACCAGGGAGACTACTATCATTAATATGACTATCAGGAAGATAATATCAAGAGTTTGGATTATGTGCCTTAGACAGGGTCCCCATGAACCAAACCAACAAAAATCAAATAGATCAAAGAATCAACTAGATAGTCAATTCGTTTCAACCAAGCACAAAATGAGTTATAGGGGATTTGTTAATTTTCTGTAACTGAACCTCTGTAATACCAAATGTATTCTTCTGTGTACAAGAAGTGTCAGCAACTGCACAGATATTTACCTGTTCAGCCATTAAGTAATCTAAAACCATTCTATTATATAGCACAACCTTATTTATTCAATTTTTTTTGAAACAGAATCTCACTCTGTCACTCAGGCTGAAGATCATAACTCACTGCAGCCTCGATCTCCCAGGCTCAAGTGATCCTCCTGCCTCAGCCTCTCAAGCTGCTGGGACTACAGGCACATGACACCATATTTGGCTAATTTTTGTGTTTATTTTTTTGTAGAGATGGGATCTTGCTATGTTGCCCAGGCTAGTCACAAACTCCTAGTCACAACTCACAAGCAATCGTCTGGTCTCTGCCTCACAAAGTGCTGAGATTACAGGCATGAGCCCAGCCTAGCACAACTTAGCAAGAGAATTTAAAGTCTGTTGCCTGATGAAAACCTTTGTAGTAGAATCTGTTATAGAGACTATTATAAGGGATAAATTTCTAATTATTGCCTCATTTACTTGAAACCATGGAAATAGAGATCTAACAAATAATGCCCATCTAAAAGAGTGAAAGCCCCCCTGGTGATATTTTCTTTTTCTTTCTTTTTTTTTTTTTTTTTTTAGAGAAGCAGTGAAAGTTTATCAAAAAGTTTTAGAGCAGAAATGAAAGGAAGTAAAGTACACTTGGAACAGGGCCAAGCAGGCAACTTGAGCAATCCAAGTGCCCTGTTTGACCTTAGACTTGGGGTTTTATACATTGGCATGCTTCTGGAGTTTTGCATCTCTCCTCCCTTGATTTTTTCCTTGGGGCAGGCTGTCCGCATGTGCAGTAGCCTGCCAACGTTTGGGAGGGGGTGCGTGCACACTACTTACTGAAGTAGTGTGCATGCTCACTTGAGGCATTTTCCCCTTACCAGTCGAGTGTTCTTAGAGAAAGGTCATGTACCAGTTTAACTCTGCCATTTTGCCTCTTAGTGCACATGCTTGGACCCACTCGCCCAAATCCTGAGATCTTATTGGGAAGCTGCAAGTCACCAGCTTCAGGTGTTTTCTATCTATTGGGAGACTGATTTTTTTCCTAGATGCCAGATGTGACCAATTATTATTTTAGACAGGTTAACAACTGCCTGACCATTACCTGATGGTTGCCTTGAGATGGTACTTGTTCCCTTGACCTTGACCCCCTTGTGGACAGGAACTGGAGTGGCTCATTTCACTCAGCTTGCAGTCTGTGGACAGCTAAGTGTTAACAGCTCAGCGAAGGGTCAAGCTGATTGCCTCTTGCACCTGCCGCAATGTTTTCTTTAACCTATGATGTAGGTTAAGAGTGGACCAGTGTTCTGTTTCTGACTGATTATGATGCAACAAATGTACTATTAAAATTTCTCATTGACATTGGTCCTTTATCTTCCATCTATCAAGGCATAAGATTGTCCATGTATAAGGTTGGCTGCAAAATCCTCCGCAAATAACAGTATACCCCACGGGTGCATATAAGACCTCTTTTCCGGTTCTATTGTTCATAGAGGCATAAGTAAGGAAAAATTAGGAGAAGTAAGAATCTCATGATGGCAGAGGAGTGTTGATCCCTGATTTTGGGAAAGCTGTCCACATCTAGGATGTCACCTGCTTCTGGGGAGAACCTTCTGTGGTTAGCTTTATCTTATGTTTTCCAATAGGCATACAGTTCTGGAGGGGCTCTTCTGAGTTGCAAGATCACAAACCCAAAGCTCAAAGTCACAAAGTTTTGCTGCAGTGTGGGTGGCAAGGGCAATTCTTCTCTGATGGTATTTCTAAAAGTCCCAGTCTCTATGAGTTCTAGATAGTGAAGTCTTCAACTGTCCTTAGTCAGTGGATCATGAAAAGTTTCTTTTACCTGGTGAAAATATACTTTGGCAGAATGTATTAAAGCCTTGAAAGGCTGGGTACAGTGGCTCACATCTGGAGTCCCAGCACTTTGGGAGGCTGAGGCAGGAGGATTGCTTGAGCTCAGAAGTTGGAGACCAGCCTGGGCAACATGGTGCAACCGAGTCTCTACCAAAAATACAAAAATTAGCCGGGCGTGGTGGTGTACGCTTACTGCTGGAGCGTACACTGGAGTGGACACTTTTGGGCTCCAGCCCCCCAGCGGTGTCTAGGGGTGGCTGTCTGCAGTTCCCAAAGCCCAAGAGGGAATATGTTACAGTGTGCTCTTCTAGCCTTGCCATCCACAGATGGCTTAAGTGTTAACCAGCTGAGTGGATCCTCTGCCTTTTTGCAGGGGTGGAGGGCTAGTGTGACAGCTTTCTGTATCCTGAGTTCTTGTCCAGCGTCCTGGAAGAATCAGGTAACATGTGGACTTGAAGGATAAATGCAGGGGTTTTATTGAGCAGCGGTGGTGCCTCTCAGTAAGATGGATGGGGACCTGGGCAGGGTATGGAGTGGGAAGATAATCTTCCCCTGGAGTTTGGCCATCCAGTGGCCAATTCTCTGAACATCCACAGCCAAACTCCTCCAGACGTTCCTTCTCTGCTGCACTGTTCTGCTGTTCATCTGCTTGTCTCCTTGTCTCCTCGTCACCTCATCTGCTTCTGGAGCCTGGAGTTCAGGGTTTATACGGGTACAGGATGGGGGAGTGGCAGGCCAAAAGGCAACTTTTTGCGTGTGAAAACAGAAATGCTTGTCCTCACTTAGAGCCGTGAGTATCCAGGTTTGATGGTGGGGCCTTTGCTGGGGAACCACCCTCTTCTACCCAGTATTTCCCTGTCTCCTGTCCGTATCAGTGTTGTTTATTTGGAACATTTCATTGTGATTTTATTTATTTATTTTTAGACAGTGCCTCATTCTGTTGCCCAGGCAGGAGTGCAGTGGCATGATCCCAACTCACTGCAACCTCCGCCTCCGGGGTTCAAGCAATTCTCCTGCCTCAGCCTCCCAAGTAGCTAGGATTACAGGCATGTGCCACCACACCTGGCTAACTTTTGTATTTTTTTAGTAGATACAGGGTTTTGCCATATTGGCCAGGCTGGTCTCAAACTCCTGGCCTCAGGTGATCCACCCGCCTGGACCAAAGTTCTGGGATTACAGGTGTGAGCCACCACACCCACCCTTCATTGTAATTTTAAATTACCGTTAGTAAGATTTTGCCATTTCTGTAAGTGCTTGCTTCTTCTGGGGTCTAATACATGTATATAGGTAGGCATAGCCAAAAGGTAGAGTACTTCTTTCTTCAGAAATTAAGGGTGTATTTTTATACTGAATCTTGACTTTGGCTCTCAGATTCCCTTGATCAACTTACGCAGTAATTTTTCCTTACCTGAACATGCAAGAAGAAGAAACAAATGAGATGGAACATACACACAAAAAAAAATCCTGTAAATTTCATGCCAGGTACGGTGGCTCACACATGTCATCCTAGCACTTTGGGAGGCTGAGGTGGGTGGATTGTCTGAGCTCAGGAGTTCAAGACCAACCTGGCCAACACCGTGAAACCCTTTCTCTATTAAAACACAAAAAAATTAGCTGGGCATGCTGGCACGCACCTGTAGTCCCAGCTACTTGGGAGGCTGAGACATGAGAATCGCTTGAACCTGGGAGGTAGATGTTGCAGTGAGCTAAGATTGTGTCACTGTACTCCAGCCTGGGTGACAGAGCGAGACTCTGTCTCCAAAAATTCCTGTAAATCTCTGAAAACTGAACTTCTTATTCTCTGAAGTACTGCCATTTACTGCCAGTTTTCTATCATGACTTCCGAAGACAGCTTAGATCAAGAATTTGCTCAAAGAAACTTAGATAGAACCCCAAATTCATGGGGCTTTGGAATCTGAGAACTTACCCACAATCCTCTTGCTATGAGAGAGGAATGGACAAAATGAGTCCAGCACATCACTCATTTCGTCACTCGACGCTCCTGGGAGACCCTAGGAGCTCCACTTTGGTTCCTACTTCTGACACCAAATTGTTCTTTGCTTAATTAATCTGTTTAATTTGTCTAAAGTTAAATGAAAAACTTAAGACAAATTAAACAGATTAATTAAGCAAAGAACAATTTCGGAATCATTCAGTCCCCCAAAGCAGAAAAGGTTCTGTGGCTGGGCACAGTGGCTCACACCTGTAATCTCAGTACTTTGGGAGGCTGAGATGGGAGGATCACTCAAGCCCAGGAGTTCAAGACTAGCCTGGGCAACATAGCAACATCCCATCTCTCAAAAAAAAAAAAAAAAAAAGCAAGAAAAGAAAAACAGAATAGGTTCTGAGAGTTTCCAGTGCTGCCACATGGTCAGAGAGAATTTATGGACAGAAAAAGCAAAGTGAGGTAAAGTAACAGCTGGATTGCTTACAGCTTTGCATTTGCCTTATTTGAACACAGTTTGAACAGTTGGCCATATCTGATTGACCAAAACTCAGTCATTGGTATGAGGGTAGGATGTAGTCTGTTTACATAACAGTTAGGTTATAGTTCACTCTGTTCAGAGAAACATTTAGACTGAACTTAAAATATGTAAAGAAGCAGATTTAGGCTAAACTTAATTTTAACAGCTTGCTTATCTATTTAAGTATCTAGAATTCCACTGTGGTTTTGTTGTTTGTTTTTTTTTGTTTTTTTTTTTTGACAGAGTTTCTCGCCCTGTTGCCCTGGCTGGGGTGCAGTGGTGTGATCTCAGCTCACTGCAACATCTGCCTCCTGGGCTCAGGTGATTCTCCAGCTTCAGCCTCCCAAATAGCTGGGATTACAGGCGTGTACCACCACACCCGGCTAATTTTTTTATGTTTAGTAGAGACAGGATTTCATCATGTTGGCCAGGCTGGTCTCAAACTCCTGACCTCAAGTGATGACTCGTCCTTCCAGAGTGCTGGAATAACAGGCATGAGCCACTGCACCCAGCCCCCCAGTGCATTTTTAATGGACCTGAGTTATTATAAAGGGCTTTGTTGTATTGAGCATGGCTGTCACACCATCGTCTGTTTCTTTGATTCCTCTGTTCCTGATTCATATATCCTGTACTACACTAGGCAAGACAGATAACGAGCATAGATCCCCAGGCTTCAGCAGCCTGTGCTTTCAAACAAGGCAATACAGCATCTTCAGTATGAGTGCAGGCTCTGGAGCCAAAGTCTGGTTTTACTACCCACAGTGACCTAATCTCACTATTAAATGAAGTTTGTGGGGCCAGGTGCGGTGGCTCACACCTGTAATCCCAGCACTTTGGGGAGGCCAAGGCGGGCGGATCACGAGGTCAGGAGATTGAGACCATCCTGTTTAACACAGTGAAACCCTGTCTCTACTTAAAACACAAAAAAATTAGCCCGGCGTGGTGGTGGGCGCCTGTAGTCCCAGCTACTCGGGAGGCTGAGGCAGAATGGCGTGAACCTGGGAGGCAGAGCTTGCAGTGAGCCGAGATCACGCCACTGCACTCCAGCTTGGGTGACGGAGCGAGATGCCATCTCAAAAAAAAAAAAAAAAAAAATGAAGTTTGTGGGAAGCCATTATTTTGGACTGAGCTTCTGCACTGGGCCCCAACAGAAAAGATCAAACCAAAATGAAGTATTCTTGCTAAAGTTCTTTGTCACCAAACCAAACAACTAAACTGGTTTTCTGATCTTCAGAGAAGTCAGGAGAGAAAGATGACAACCAAATCCCTAAACTGGCCAGTTTTAGTCTACATGATAAGGAAATTCCATTTGCTTTAATCCTTATAGAGAAAGTAACCTGAAGTAACCTGATGGTAACTGATCTGCTTTTTGTGTTATGCTATTTCCTTGTTTTTGCTCAAACTATCTTATAAAAACCGATCTTTCATGCCCAGTGGAACATGAAATCTTTAGAGGAGACACTGCCCAATTTATGGTTCCCTAAGAAAAGCCAATTAGATTTTTTTTTTTTTAAAGACAGTCTTGCTCTGTCGCCCAGGCTGGAGTGCAGTCGCCCAAACTTGGCTCACTGCAAGCTTCACCTCCCAGGTTCAAGTGATTCTCCTGCCTCATCCTCCTGAGTAGCTGGGACTACAGGCATACACCACCACACCCGGCTAATTTTTGTGCTTTTAGTAGAGACAAGGTTTCACCATGTTGGACAGGTTGGTCTCAAACTCCTGTCCTCAAGTGATCTGCCTGCCTTGGCCTCCCAAAGTGCTAGGATTACAGGCGTACAGGCGTGAGGCACTGTGCCTGGCCACATCTTTAAACTAAAGTTGTTGAGATTTTGTTTTTTAATGTCACTAAACTATAAGAAACAGAAAACCAGGAGCTGGCCTGGCAATCACTGCTAGGCCTTGATGTTCTGCGGAACATACATGTTTTCACAGAATACCAACATCAGACAAGACTGTTGTAAGACCACAATGGAACAAGACAAAAGCAAGTCTATTCTCCAATCATGTCTGAGCACAAACAAAACCAATAACATGTCTAAACCTCAAAAGAACCAAATATACCCTTAGACTGACTGATATGAGTCACAAGCTGTCTTTACCAATTATAGGTGTATCTCTACTCTAGATTTCCTGCCTTCTAGCGAAAATGTTATTAAGATTCCAAGTCATAGTACTCATACTTTTGCTTCCTGACAACACTCAATCCAGAGCAAAGCTCTGCTTCCCTGAACCCTCTCCAAAATCATCTTACAGAAGCCATATTTGCCATTTTTAACTAATTTATTTATTTATGAGACAGCGTCTCACTCTGTGGCTCAGGCTGGAGTACAGTGGCGTGATCTCAGCTCACTGCAACCTCCACCTGCTGGGTTCAAGCGATTCTTCTGCCTCAGCCTCCTGAGTAGCTGGGATTACAGGCGCCCGCCACCACACCCTGCTAATTTTTGCAGCTTTTGTAGCGACAGGGATTCACCATGTTGGCCAGGCTGGTCTCAAACTCCCGACCTCAGGTGATCCCTCTACCTCAGCCTCCCAAAGTTCTGGGATTACAGGTGCGAACTACCATGCCTGGCCAGTATTTGCCATTTTTAATACCTGTATTTTCCTGGGATATGCCTCACACCAGATAACCTAGGATTTGCATGTTTCTGGAAGTCCTTGAGAAGAACCTTCGATGTGCTATAATCCTACGGGTTACTTGCCTGCATTGCTCCCTAGTGGTCTGAGGTTTCAGCTGAGATAGTGAGGGTGGAGAGGGGAGGGTGTGACAGTGATGGAAACACACCCCATGTAGATCAGAGGCAGCAGAAGGGGGCAGGGAGAAAGTTGGGTACTGGCTTTGCTGTGTACTAGTTTGTAAGGCCCTGACAAGGCTGGTGACCTCTCTGAACCTTATAGTTCTTACCTCTAAAATGGAGCTTCCTTCTTCAGGGGACTGGTAAGAATTAGAAGCACTAAGTACATAAAAAGCTTTGTAGAACTGGATTCTTTTCCCTGGATCCTGGTACCAAGGCAAGATCATGACTTTCCCAGGACCCGTAGCAAAATGTCCTTTTTTAAAAAAATTTAAACCGATTTTTAGGCAGGGTGTGCTGTCTCATGCCGATAATCCAAGCATTTTGGGAGGCCAAGGCGGGAGGCTCACTTGAGGCCAGGAGTTCGAGATTAGCCTGGGCAATATGGTGAGATCCTGTCTCTATAAAAAATGAAAAAATTAGCCAAGTGTGGTGATACGTGCCTGTAGTCCCAGCTACTCAAGAGGCTGAGGTGGGAGGATCTCTTGAGTCCAGATGTTTGAGGCTGCAGTGAGCCGTGATTGTGCCTCTGGGCTCCAGCCTAGGTGACAGAGTGAGATCGTTTCTCAAGAAAGCAAACAGATTAAAAATAATAATAATACAGCTGCTACCCTGGCTGAAGTAGGGGAATTACTTGGAATTCTCCCTCCAGGGACCACCAACCCCTTCCATGCATCCTGTTTTTCTTTTACGTCCCTGGGGACATAGCCCAAAAGTTCCTGGTTTATACATTGTGCTATTCAAAATACTGCAGTCTCCCACAAATGAAATCTAATCCCATACATGTCATTAAGTCTCATAGATCCAATCCTGTTACGTAAAAGTTGAGGGAGTTACACAGTCCTTTTATGAAACAAGAATTTGTCAAATCAAATGCTGCTTCAGTCTTTGCAGTGGCCTTGGCTGCCACGAGATTCACCCTGCAGTACAAAGTGCTCCAGAAAACCACTTATGTGAGCTGAGCCTCCTGAGTTGCCACGAGCTTCTGAGGCACACACTTCAGAAGCATCCTGATGTGGTGCTTTGCACTCACTCCCTGTTTCTGTTGTTTTGGTGATTGATTGCTGCACATACATTCCAAAAAGAATCACTTACATGTGTTACAGGAAAGGGGTCCTGATCCAGACCCCCAAGAGAGAGTTCTTGGATCTCACATAAGAAAGAATTCAGGGTGAGTCCACAGAGTAAAGTAAAAGTAAGTTTATTAAGAAAGTAAAGCAATAAGAGAATGACTACTTTAGGCTGGGCACGGTGGCTCACGCCTGTAATCCCAGCACTCTGGGAGGCCAGGGCAGGCAGATCACCTGAGGTCAGGAGTTCGAAACCAGCCTGGCCAACATGACAAAACCCTGTCTCTACTAAAAGTATAAAAATTAAGCCAGGCGTGGTGGCGGGCGTCTGTAATCCCAGCTACTTGCGAGGCTGAGGCAGGAGAATCAGCTGAACCCAGCAGGCAGAGGTTACAGTGAGCTAAGATCGCGCCAATGTATCCCAGCCTGGGTGACAGAGTGAGAATCTGTCTCAAAAAAACAAACAGACAAACCAAAAAAAAGACCCTACTAAGGGCTGCTTGTTGCCCATTTTTATGGTTATTTATTGATGATATGCTAAACAAGGGTTGGATTATTCATGCCTCCCCTTTTTAAACCATATAGGGTCACTTCCTGATGTGTCCGTGACATTTGTTAACTGTCATGGCACCGGTGGGAGTGTGGCAGCGAGGCATACCAGAGATCACTCTCGTCGCCATCTTGGTTTTGGTGGGATTTGGCCGGCTTCTTTACCGCAACCTGTTTTATCAGCAAGGTCTTTATGATCTGTATCATGGCCTGACATCCTATCTCACCTTGTGACTTAGAATGCCTTAACAGTCTGGGAATACAGCCCAGTAGGTCTCAGTGGCATTTTACCCAGCCCCTACTAAAGATGGAGTTGCTCTGGTTCAGATGTCTCTGACACATGGATTTACCTCTCCAAGTTGCCGCCTGTAACCCTAGGATCAGTACTATGACATTTACATGACCAACCCTCCCAATGCCTGCACAATTTGCCTATTCTGGAAAAAAGTTATTTTAATTCTTTGTTTCCTGTGGGGTTTTTTTTTTCTTTGTTCTTTTTTTTTTTTTTAAGTGAGTGGTTACTTCTAATGTATATGTATCAATAACTTTTATCAGCTTATCTCAGTATACAGTAACACCATGAAAGTGAATGTGAATGCCAGGCACTTCATAAGAGAATCAGTTACTTGACCAACTGTATTAGTCAGGGTTCTCCAGAGGAACAGGACCAATAGGATATATGTATATATAAAAAAGGGTTTATTAGGGAGAATTGGCTCACATGATTACAAGGCAAGTCCTACCATAGACTATCTGCATGCTGGGGAAAAAGAGAAGCCAGCAACATGGCTCAGTCCAAGCCTGAAAGCCTCAAAACCAGGGAAGCCCAAGTGTAGCCTTCAGTCTGAGGCTGAAAACCTGAGAGCCCCCAGGATGCTACTGGTGTAAGTTGCAGAGTCCAAGATCCAACAAACTGGAATCTGATGTCCAAGGGCAGAAGGAGATGAAGCAAGCATTGGCACAGGAAGACAGAGAGAGCACGCTAGAGGACACAGCCAGCTGAATATCCCTTCTTCTGCCTGCTTTGTTCCAGCCATGCTGGCAGCCCATTGGATGGTGCCCACCCACCTTGAAGGTAGGTCTTCTTCTCGCAGTCCACTTACTCAAATGTCAATTTCCTCTGAAAACACCTTCACAGACGCTCCCAGGAAGTGTTTCACCAGCCAGCTGGCATCCCTCAATCCAGTCCAGTTGACACAATATTAACCATCACACCAACTTTGTTGTTACCTTGTATGTTAGGCAGAATAATGATCCCCCAAATGCATTCACATTCTAATCCCTGGAACCTGTAAATATGTTATGTTTTATGGCAAGATGGAATTAAAGTTGCAGATGGAGCTAAGTTTGCTGATAAACTGAGTTTAAAATAGGGAGATTATCCTAGATTATTTGAGTGGGCCCAATGTAAGCACAAGCATCCTTAAAAGATGAAAAGAGAGGCCATAGAGTGAGTGTCACAGTGATACGATGTGAGAAAAACTTGACCGGCCATTGATAGCTTAGACGATGGAGAAAGGGGCCACAAACCGATAAATGTAGACAGCCTCTCAAAGCTAGAACACACAAGAAACTAGATTCTCTCCTAGAGCCTCCAGAAAGGAATGCAGCCCTGCTGACAACTTAAGGCTGAATGAGACCCATTTTGAACTTCTGACCTCCAGAACTATGACATAACAAAAATATGTTAGGTGTTTTTTGGCCGGGCGTGGTGGCCCACGCCTGTAATCCTAGCACTTTGGGAGGCCAAGGTGGGCAGATCACGAGGTCAGGAGATCGAGACCGTCCTGAATAACACAGTAAAACCCCATCTCTACTAAAAATACAAAAAATTAGTCAGGGTATGGTGGTGGGTGCCTGTAGTCCCAGCTACTCAGGAGGCTGAGGCAGGGGAATGGCATGAACCCGGGAGGCAGAGCTTGCAGTGAACCAAGATCATACCACTGCACTCCAGCCTGGGTGACAGAGCAAGACTCCGTCTCAAAAAAAAAAAAAAAAAAATGTGTCTTAGGTGTTTTAAGCCACTAACTTTGTGGTAACTTGTTACAGCAGCAATAGAAAACGAATACAGTTCGATTTTTTTCATTGGGTTCCTCAGCAAGGAAGACATGAATTCTAAGGGTGTGTTGAAAGCAAGATTCAGATATTTAGCAGGGTAGGAGAAAAGGAAATAATTGAGGCTCTGGCCCTGACTGACACAGATTTTCCTAGTGGATATAGACCTATTTTTTCACAAATGTAAGTGCAAGAGTAAATTTCCAAAGCCCAGTGGAAAATGTGTCAGTCTCTGATGTTCTGGATAACGTGCAGCCATACCCACACTGTAAAGTTACTAATCTCCCTCCCCATCCCTTGCCATACTGTAATCTTTGGAAGAAGTCGTGCTGTGCAACCCATACTTGAAGAGCAGTGCTATGGTTTGAATGTCCCCTCCCAAACTCATGTTGAAATTTCATCACCAATGTAATTAAGAGGCAGGATCTTCAAGAGGTGATTAGGTCAGGAGGACTCTGCCCTCATAGTGGATTAATGCTGTTATCTCAGGAGTGGGTTAGTTATCACAAGAGTGGGTTCCTGATAAAAAGAATGAAGCTGACCATCAGCTGAGTAAGAACCTACAGCTCCAGCTACTTGGGAGGCTGGGGCAGGAGGGTTGCTCGAGCCTAGGAGTTCAAAACTGTAGCGTGCCAAGATTCTTGTGAACAGTGATTGCACTCCAGCCGGGTAACATAGTGAGACCCTAATTTTTTTGTTTGTTTTTTGTTTGGGTTTTTTTTTGTTTGTTTTTTGAGAAAGAGTCTTGCTCTGTCACTCTCTCCCCAGGCTAGAGTGCAGTGGCGTGATCTCGGCTCACTGCAACTTTTGCCTTCCAGGTTCAAGTGACTCTCCTGCCTCAGCCTCCCAGGGATTACAGGTGCCTGCCACCACACCTGGCTAATTTTTTTTGTATTTTTAGTAGAGATGCGGGTTTCACCATTTTGACCAGGCTGGTCTTGAACTCCTGACCTCAGATGATCCACCCACCTCGGCCTCCCAAAGTGCTGGGATTACAGGTGTGAGCTACAGTGCCTAGCCGCAAAACACTATCTTTAAAAAAAAAAGGGAAAAAGTTGAGTTCAGCCAAATTTCCTCTTTGTCCATGTTCGCCTGCCCTTCTGCCATGTTATGATGCAGCACAAAGGCCTTCACGAGATGCTCGTGCCATGCTCTTGGACTTCCCAGCCTCCAGAACCATAAGCCAAATAAACTTCTATTGTTTATAAATTGTCCAGTCTGTGGTATTCTGTTATGCACCAGAAAACAGACTAAGACAGGTGGTGAATTGTGCTTCCTTTTCTTTAGGGTGGAGTATCTAATCCCTTTCCATTGGAATCCCTCTGCATGGGAGATTTGTCTTATCTCCCCTATTTATTAGTTTATTCAATCTTTTTTATATCAATATGGACTCCTGGATATTTATTTTAATCTTTAGCTTATGATTCAATATTACTTTATTTGATTGTGCACATTATTCCTCTTGTTGGAGCACTTGTTGTTTCCTCTGACCCTTTGATTAATGCCCCTCATTGTGTTTTGTTTTGTTTTTCTTTTCCTTTCTGGCACTATAAGATGAATCCTGTATATTTTTCATCTCAAACATTGTATTTTTTATATCTAGAAGTTTAATTTGGGTCTTTTAAAAATTATCTTCTTTTTTCTTTTTTTTTTCCAGGATGAAGTCCCACTCTGTCACCCAGGCTGGAGTGCAGTGGCACAATCTCGGCACAACCTCCGCCTCCCGGGTTCAAGCGATTTTCTTGCCTCAACCTCCTGAGCAGCTGGGATTACAGGCACCCGCCATCATGCCTGGCTAATTTTTTTGTATTTTTAGTAAAGACAGGGTTTTGCCATGTTGGCCAGGCTGGTCTCGAACTCCTGACCTCAGGTGATCCACCATCCTCAGCCTCCGAAAGTGCTGGAATTACAGGCATGAGCCACTGCACCCAGCCTCCTCTTCTGGCCGGGCACGGTGGCTCACGCCTGTAGTCCCAGCACTTTGGGAGGCCGAGGTGGGTGGATCACGAGGTCAGGAGATCGAGACCATACTCGCCAACACACGGCAAAACACCGTCTCTCAAAAAATACAAAAAAATAGCTGGGCGTGGTGGCGGGTGCCTGTAGTTTCAGCTACTTGGGAGGCTGAGGCAGGAGAATGGTGTGAACTCGGGAGGCGGAGCTTGCAGTGAGCCAAGATCACGCCACTGCACTCCAGCCTGGGCGACAGAGAGAGACTTGGTCTCAAAAAAAAAAAAAAAAAAAAAAAAAAATTATCTTATGTTTCTCTGCTTAACATGTTCAATTCTTCCTCTAGCTTCTTGAGCATATGGAATAGAGTTATAATAACTGTTTTTAAAAATTTCTCCAGTAATCATGGGAATCTTGAAAGATTATTTCTCATCTTTCAAGAATTTCTATTCTACCAGCCTAGGCAACATAAAATAATTTTTTTAAATAGCAGGGTGCGGGCCTGGCACAGTGGCTCACATCTATAATCCCAGCACTTTGAGAAGCCCAGGCGGGTGGATAACGAGGTCAGGAGTTCAAGACCAGCCTGGCCAACATGGTGAAACCCCATTTCTACTCAAAATACAAAAATTAGCTGGGCGTGCTGGCAGGCACCTGTAATCCCAGCTACTTGGGAGGCTGAGGCACAGAATTGCTTGAACCCGGGAGGCAGAGGTTGCAGTGAGCCAAGATCGCACCACTGCACTCCAGCCTGGGCAACAGAGTGAGACTCCATCTCTAAATAAATAAAACTGGGTGTGGTGGCAAATGCCTATAGTCCCAGCTACTTGGGAGGCTGAGATGGGAGGATCACTTGAGCCCAGGAAGTCAAGGCTGCAGTGAGCTATGATCATGCTACTGGACTTTAGCCTGGGCAACAGAGTGAGACTGTCTCTGATATGGTTTGGCTGTGCCCCCACCCAAAATCTCATCTTAAATTGTAATCTCCATTATCCCCATAATCCCCACAATCCCCATGTGTCAAGGGAGAGGTGGAGGTGATTGCATCTTGGAGGTGGTTTCCTCTATGCTGTCCTTGTGATAGTAAGTAAATTTTCATGAGATCTGATGGTTTTATAAGAGGCTCTTCCCCCTTTACAGGGCACTTCTCCTTCCTTCCTGATGCTTTGTGAAGAAGGTGCCTTGCTTGCTTCCCCTTTGCCTTCCACTATGATTGTAAGTTTCCTGAGGCTTCCCCAGCCATGATAAACTGTGAGTCAATTAAGCCTCTTCCCTTTATAAATTACCCAGTCTTACCAGGCTCGGTGGCTCACGCCTGTAATCTCAGCATTTTGGGACGCCAAAGTGGGCAGATCACTAGGTCAAGAGTTTGAGACCAGCCTGACCAACATGGTGAAACTCCGTCTCTACTAGGAATACAAAAATTAGCCAGGCATGGTGGCGCGTGCCTGTAATCCCAGCTACTCAGGAGGCTGAGGCAGGAGAATTGCTTGAAACCTGGAGGCAGAGGTTGCAGTGAGCTGAGATCGCATCACTGCATTGCAGCCTAGGTGACAGAACAAGACTCTGTCTCGGAAAATAAATAAATAAATAAATAAATAACCCAGTCTTGGGTATGTCTTCATAGCAGTGTGAAAATGGACTAATACAGTTTCTAAATAGAAAAGAAAGAAGAGTATGTCTTTTGTTACTTGATGGCCAGTGTCTTGAGAAACATTTGCTATGTGATTTCCCTCTTCTCAGTTGTTTCAGTAGAAAGAGTAAATCTAAATCCAAATCCTCATGTAACTCCCATTCCTTTTAAAATGGTTTTAACACATTTGCTTTTGTTTTTTGTTCTGGTTTTTGAGAGACAAGGTCTTGCTATGTTGTCCAGTCTGGTCTTGAACTCCTGGCCTCAAGTGATTCTCCTGCCTTGGCCTCCGAAAGTGCTAGGATTACAGGCAGGAGCCACTGCACCCAGCCCACATTTATTTTACAATCTCTTTATGAATTATGCTATTGTCTCAAGTTATTGTGGGTGCTAATTTTTCTGTTTATTAGGTCTGCTGGTGGTTAAATATGGTAGATCATTTCCCTGACTACTTTATGTTTTTCTACTGTGAGCATTCCATTTGGCTTGGGTTGTAACGACGTCTCTACAGAGAAGTTGTGCATGGATATTACTTGCCCAGGACCAATTTTTGCATTGTTTTCCTAGCTGAAGCTATCAATACCAGGAGGGCAGCACAAATCCCTGCAAATCTAATCTACAAATAGGGTTCCCAAATTTGTAGTTTTACAGTTTTGTGTAGGCTTACAGTTTTGATTTTCCATGGTTGACTTGCCCTGATCATCACTTCTATGCATCCCAGGCAGAGACAAACTTCCTTTCTATTTCTCTGGACTGTCGTATTGAGTTTTTCCAGAACTCTCTTTAGTGAATATATACTCTGGGAGGAGTATCCAGTCTTTTTTTCTTTTTTTTTTTTCCTTAAGACAGCGCCTCACTCGGTTGCCCAGGCTGGAGTGCAGTAGGGCAAACATGGCTCATTACAGGCTTAAGTGATCCTCCTGCCTCAGCCTCCCAAGTAGCTGGGACCACAGGAATGTAACCACACCCGGCTAATATTTTGATGTTTTGTAGAGACATGGTCTCACTTTGATGCCCAGGCTGGTCTTGAATTCCTGGGCACAAGCAATCCTCCCACCTCAGCCTCTCAAAGTGCTGGGATTACAGGTGTGAGCCACCACATCTGGTCCTCCAGTCTTTATACATGGGCTTCAGTTCCAACTGTCAGGGCCACATGGACCCAAGGTTCCAACTTGCATCATTACATGTGTGGTAAAACTCAACTCTCTAGCAGCTGGGTCCTGTCTGTATCCAACAACCACCTCCAGGACAAGAGAGACATCAGGCCACATCTTGTTGCTCTGGTTCCCTTTTTGGTTTTGACTCCTGAGGATTTCCTCTTACATGTTCAGCAATGAATTTACTTTTTTTTTTTTTTGAGACGGAGTCTTACTGTCGCCCAGGCTGGAGTGCAGTGGTGCGATCTTGGCTCACTGCAAGCTCCGCCTCCCAGGTTCATGCCATTCTCCTGCCTCAGCCTCCCGAGTAGCTGGGACTACAGGCACCCACCACCATGCACAGCTAATTTTTTTGTATTTTTAGTAGAGACGGGGTTTCATCATGTTAGCCAGGATGGTCTCTATCTCCTGACCTCATGATCCACCCACCTCGGCCTCCCAAAGTGCTGGGATTACAGGTGTGAGCCACCGCGCCCAGCCAGCAATGAATTCACTTTCTTTCCCTGTGTGCTTGCTTGCTTCCTTTCTTGTAATATAATAGGCAGGGTTTTTTGGTGTTTGTGTTAGAAAAGGTTCCCAGCCAGGCACGGTGGCTCACGCCTGTAATCCTAGCACTTCGCGAGGCCAACGCAGGAGGATCCCTTGAGCTTAGGCGTTTGAGACCAGCCTGGACAATACAGGGAGACCCTGTCTCTATTTTATGTAACTATATTTAAAAGATAAAAATAAAAAAATTTTTTAAAAGTGTCCATACTAGCTCAGTCTGACATTGGAACCAGAAGAGGTTTTTTTTTCCCCCCCTCCCCTCCCCCTCCCCCCAGAAGAGGTTTTATACATAAAGGGCACATCCTGATAATTTCCCTAAAAATCTGCAGACAGTATCAATGGTGAATGAAACTCTACTGTAGGAACAGAATGGTGTGGGCTGCTTAGAAACAACGGTTTTCTTTCGTTTGTTTTACATACAGGGTCTTGTTCTATTGCCCAGGTTGGAGTGCAGTGGTATGATCACAGCTCACTGCAGCCTTGACTTCCTGGGCTCAAGCAATCCTCCCAGCTCATCCTCCCAAGTAGCCAGGACTATAGGCATGTGCCATCACACCCAACTAATTTTTAAATTTTTTGTAGAGACTGGAGGGGGTCTCTCATTGATACAGGAGGGGGGCAGGGAAATGCTGGGTAGAGAAAGGCAGGGTCCCCGGTGAGGGCCCCACCCATGGACCTAGGTGAAGACAAGCACTCCTGTTTTTGTGCCCAAATGTTGCATTTTCCAAGACCACTCTGGCCCACACACCCCCATCCTGTGCCTGTATAAATCCCAAGACCCTAGTGGGCACACATACGAGTGGCTGCATATCGAGAGGAACACATCAGAAGAACACACAGATGCTGACAGGCCATCAACTGCAGAAGGACACGGATGCCTAGATAAATTCACCTGAGGGTGGTTGAAGGAGAGCCCGGCAACTCCAGGGGAAGACCAGGTTCCCACTCCATCCCCCTTCTGGCTCCCCATACACCTGCTGAGAGCGACCTCCACCATTCAATAAAACCTTGCACTCATTCTCCAAGCCCACATGCCATCCGATTTTTCTGGTACACTAGGGCAAGAACCCAGGATACAGAAAACTCTCTGTCCTTTCGATAAGGCAGAGGGTCTAATTGAGCTGATTAAAACAAGCTGTCTTTGGATGGCTAAACTGAAGAGCACACAGTAACACACGCCTACTGGGGCTTCTGGAGCTGTAAATACTCAACCCTAGATGCTGCTGTGGGGTTGGAGCCCATGCTCCCCACAACCTGCCCGTCTGTACGCTCCCCCTGGGGTTTGAGCTGCAGGGCACCGAAGAAGCGAGCCACTCCCCAGCTGTCGCACACCCTGTGAGAAGGATAAGGGAACGTTTCCTGTTTCATTACTACGTTGACCAGGCTGGTCTGGAATTCCTGGCGTGAAGCAATCCTCCCACCTTGGCATAAGTGCTGGGATTACAGGTGTGAGCCACTATGCCTGGCCTAAACAACAATCTTCTTAGTGCTTTGACTTATCAACATTTCAAAATATTTTGGGTCCATGCTTGAGCAGGGGGTTAACATGGAGAAGACAATGGGGGCTGTGAACTTGCAGAAGACGGGGCTATCACTTAAGAGGAAGATCGGACTTGCTTACTTGCTCCTGAAGGTAGACTGGTACTGGAAGGGGAAACTGGCTTCATGAGGCAGAAACTTCTCCAAATTATATTACGTGGGAGCAGCTCTTCACCCCAGTATTTGGTGGGCTTGATACCTGGTTTGTTTGTTTGACCCCTGTTCAAGCCAACAAGCCAGGTATCAAGACCACAAAAATACTGTTTTTTTCTTGGGTGGTAGGGAGGTTGTTTGTTTGTTTAGACAGGATTTATCTCTGTTGCCTAGGCTGGAGTGCAGTGGCACACTCATGGCTCACTGAAGCCTTGAGCTCCTGGACTCAAGCAATCCTCTCACCTCAGCCTCCCGAGTAGCTAGGGAGGACTACAGTAGTGCGCTACCATACCCAGCTAATTTTTTTTTTGTACAGACAGGATTTTGCCATGTTGCCCAGGCTGGTCTCAAACTCCTGGGCTCAAGCAATCCTCCCACCTCAGCCTCCCAAAGTGCTGGGATTACAGGCGTGAGCCACAAAAATACTGTCGATAGGCAGAAAAATAATGTCTTAGCAACTCACATCTATGTTAGTTGTTTGTTTCTAGGTCTTGCTAGCTCAAATTCCACTTGTCCGTCTAAAAGATGCCTTTGTTTTTGAGAATCCATGTGTTTGTGTAGGTTCACCACTTTCTTTTAATCTTCTGAATACCTAAAATAAACCTTTGAAATCTAGATCAAGCACAGTCTGGGTTGAGATGAGAGAAAACTGAGTGGATGGTTGTGTGTGTATCAATGTGTAGAAAGAGGCATCCATTGTTATGGCAACCAGCATCCTTAACTGATGCAATCCTGTTCCCAATAATATGAGATGTGATTAAAAATTGACATTGCAGCAAGGAAGAACACATGCGATGCGTTGGCGTGGCAACCAGAATAGTTAAATTCTGCATAAATGTAAACCTGTTGATCACAGCAATTTGGAGAATTTGCCTACATTTCATTAGGAACCCTTTTCTCACCTGGCCTGGGAAGGAGTCAGGAGCCTGGAGGTCTGACACATGGCCATGACTTAAGTCCAAGTAAAACCAAGGGATTAAATTAAATCATTGTTTCTGTAAAAACAAGGGATTAAATTAAATCATTGGTGTGGGAGAGGGGGCTGGATGGTGGACTGTACCAAAAGTTACCCTGTTTTCATCTGTATACCGTACATCATTTAGTCACTGAACAGATATTTGTTAAGCACCCACTCTGTGCCCCGCTCTGGGCTAGGTACTAGGAATACAGAAACTAATGTTTCCTACCCTCTTGGAGCTTGAAACCTCTTAGCCTCTTGAATTACTCAAATCTATGTGAAGTGCCAACTGTGGTATGTGTAAGCAAGACAGGTATCTTGTGTTACCAGAACCAATAACAAGGAGATTTGATTAATTAGAGAGATCAGGTGGAGGCGAAGAGATCAAATTGAAGCAGAGAGGCGCAGTGACTGCTACACCACCACAGGAACCCAAACTCAAAACGACCATACGCCATGAAGTGGGTGATGGTCTTTACAAATGTCGAAATGGAGGACCTGGAGGATAGAGATGTTACCCAGCCCATGGCAGTGGGGTCATCCAAAAGTAGACGCCTCTAATGTCGCTCTTTATGCCCGGCAGGGCCAGGACCAGAGCCCCCGCACGAGGGTTCCTCTTTCCAGTCGAAGGCGTTGGACAGAGCAGACACTCGGCTGGGGTGCGTGCCCGGGTGCAGCCTCGTCTTTTGTCACTAACCACTCAGCTCGGTAGCCCTCCAGGCTGTCTCTTCGAGCTCCGCGATCTCCGCGCCCCCGCTCTGCTCTGCTAACTGTGATGCAGGGGTTCGGGGGCAGGAAAAATCTCGACCCGCCACGCCCGTGCGGCAAACCTGTCCTAGGTTGAGGGGGCATGAGGCGCGCACAACCAGGGCTTCGAAGGCAGGCAAGAGGGCGCGGGCGCCACCGAAGCCTGGGCCTGCGCCTGGGCCCGGCAGATGTGCCCGGCGCTCGGGCCCCGCGCTCTGCGTCCTGCAGGGAGGCGGACCCGCCCCGCCGAGCGCGCAGGCGCGCGGCGCCGGGCTCGGACAGTAGCTCCGCGCTGGGCGGCCACTGGCTGGCCGGGCAGGTAAGCACCCAGCGGCTCGTGGGTTCAGACCGTGCGGCCCCTGGGCACCGCGCCGCGCCACCCCACTCCGCCTAAGGCGGCGAGGGCTCGGGTCTGCGGCTCCGGCGTCTCGCTCCTTCCGTACGCCTCCGGCGGGGGGCGCGGGCTGGGAAGGAGATTCGGGAAAACGCCGGGGAAAGCGGTCTGGGCGGAGCGCGCAGGGGGCCGGGCGGGTGCGGGGCTCCAGGCCCAGTCGACCCTACGGCGTGGCTTCGGGCTGCGATTAGGAGGGGCGGAGGGTGGAGGCTGCGTGTTTGGAGATATGCAATCAATTAAGAGTTTTTTATTAATGGAAAGGAGGTGTGGAGGGCGGGGTTTTGGTTTTCTTGGGAAATGAGTCATGTGGCAAACTTTCCTATTATTAATTTTCGATTTTTATAATGGAATATGGAATTTTCTCTCTCTCTTTTTTTTTTTTTTGGCCATAAAGAATAAAAAGAATTCCGCCATTTTGGCGTTTTAAAAAGTAACCGTTCTGCGGAACTGTTGGATCAGTGACCGCCCCGCCCGCCTTTGCCTATACCAGTCCCGGGAGGCTGGTGGCGGTTCCCGATCCTAGAACCCTGCGCTCAGGGCCGCTACCGTCCCCTCCCGCGTCCGGGAAGCAGCTGCGGCGAGGGGCGGGGCCGAGGCCCCAAGTTTGTGGCGCTCAGCTTTGCTGTGTGTTGTTTTCGGGGTAGCTGTCGAGGGCTCTACTCCCCACCCAACACCTATAGTAAGGGCATTTATTGGGCGTTTTTGCACACAAGGCCTTGGAAGGCAAGGGATTGAGGAA
This sequence comes from Macaca nemestrina, assembly GCF_043159975.1. NCBI lineage: Eukaryota > Metazoa > Chordata > Mammalia > Primates > Cercopithecidae > Macaca > Macaca nemestrina. The sequence goes on along the minus strand of NC_092139.1, from coordinate 21,320,824 downwards.
ACCCTGTCAGACATGAAGAGAAAATACCCATGGACACATTCAGCCAATATATATTTATTGAGCATCTGCTATGTGCACGGCTCTGTGCTGGGGCTACAATGGTTGTTTTAGGTCGGGTCCCCTGGAAACAGACTCCGATAGCAATATTTGAGTGTAGGTCTATCGGAGTGCTCTAGGGAATATCACCAGTAGGGGAATGAAGGCGGGTTGGGCGGAGGAAGAAGCTGAACTGCTGATGTAGTCTCAACAGAGGCCTCAGCCTGACCTAATGGAAGCTCTGGAACTGATATGGCCCTGCAGAGGTGTTCCGAAGTAAGGCAAGGGGGTGGGGTCTCCACACCTCATAGCAACTCGTCATTGGCTGGCAGCTTCCAGGAGTGCGTTCAAGCCTGGTAGCTCTCTAGGCTCTGAGCAATTCCAGGAGAGGCTGATGGCAGAAGGCTGAAAACTTTTTTCAGTGTCCACCAGAAACCCAGACTCTTCCGAGTTCCCTCTCACTTCATGGCCGACTCCTTCTCAGTCTCTTTTCCTCTTCCCAACCTATAAATGTGGGTGTGCTCCAAGGTTCCCATTTTTTTCTTTATATTCAGTTATGTAGTTTTCTTTCTTTCTCTTTCTTTTCCTTTTCGTTTTCCTTTTTTCTTTTTTTTTCTCTTCCCTCCCTCCCTCCCTTCTTTTCTTTCTTTTTCTTTCTTTCTTTTTTTTTCTCCCCCCCTTCCTTTTTTCCTTTCCTTTCTTTCTTTCTCTCTGACAGGGTCTTGCTCTGTCGCCCAGGCTCGAGTGCAGTGGTGTGATCGTAGCTCACTGCAGCCTTTACCTCCCAGGCTTAAGTAACCCCTCCGCCTCAGCCTCCCCAGTAGCTGGGACCACAGGGGTCCACCACCATGCTCAGCTAATTTTTAAAATTTTTTGTTGAGGCTGAGGCCTCACTGTGTTGGCCATGCTGGTCTCAAACTCCTGGGCTCAAGTGATCCTCCCACCTTGGCCTCCCAAAGTGCTAGGATTACAGGGATGAGCCACCGGGCCTCACCCCACTTCCGTGTTTTTAAATGCCATCTACATATGCCAGTCTTCAAATTTATACTTCCAGCCCCAACTTCATCCATTATCTCCAGAATATAAGCTTCATGAGAGCATTTGATCATGTTTGTGACTGTAACCCCAGAGCACAGAATGGTGCTGACACCCACTTGGTCCTCCAATGCTTGCTGAAGGCAGCAAGCCCAAACAGAAAGGCAATCTTTAAATCCAGCTTCTGCAATAGACCTGAGATGTGACAGGTTTTGACACAGAGTGAAGTTCTTTTAGAAATAACCACATTCACTCTTAACTGTCAGTGTTTCAAATAAAAAGATTAACTCTATTTATTTGTTTATTTATTGAGACAGGGTCTCACTTTGTGACACAGGCTAGAGTGCAGTGGTACGATCTTGGCTCACTGCAACCTCCACCTCCTGGGTTCAAGGGATGCTCCTGTCTCAGACTCCTGAGTAGCTGGGATAACAGGTGTTTGCCACCCTGCCCAGCTAAATTTTTGTATTTTTGGTAGAGATGGGGTTTCAAGATGTTGCCCAGGCTGGTTCTGAACTCCTGGCCTCAACTGATCTGCCTCCCTTGGCCTCCCAAAGTGTTGAGATTACAGGCGTGAGCCACCACACCTGGCCTGCCTGGCTAACTTTTGTACTTTTTTTTTTTTTTTTCCCTCGCTCTGTCACCCAGACTGGACCGCAGTGGCCAGATCTCAGCTCACTGCAAGCTCCGCCTCCTGGGTTTACGCCATTCTCCTGCCTCAGCCTCCTGAGTAGCTGGGACTACAGGCGCCCGCCACCTCGCCCGGCTAGTTTTTTGTATTTTTTTAGTAGAGACGGGGTTTCACCGTGTTAGCCAGGATGGTCTCGATCTCCTGACCTCGTGATCCGCCCATCTCGGCCTCCCAAAGTGCTGAGATTACAGGCTTGAGCCACCGTGCCCCACCTACTTTTGTACTTTTGTAGAGATGGGGTTTCACCATGTTGCCCAGGCTGGTCTCCAATTCGTGAGCTCAAAGCGATCCACCTACTTTGGCCTCCCAAAGTGCTGGAATTATAGGCGTGAGCCACCACGTCCGGCCTAACTCTATTTAAAGGTATTTAAAATAGTACAAGTACTTCAGCTGTGCAAAGCAAATTGGAATTGAAATTCAGGGAATTATGTTTTATAACTTTTTTCTCTTTTTTTTTTTTTTTTTTTTTTTTTTGAGATGGAGTCTTGTTCTGTTGCCCAGGCTGGAGTACAGTGGCATGATCTTGGCTTACTGCAACTTCCACCTCCTGGGTTCAAGCAATTCTCCTGCCTCAGCCTCCCAAGTAGCTGGGATTACAGGCGCCTGCCCCCACGCCCAGCTAATTTTTTTGTATTTTTAGTAGCAATGGGGTTTCACCATGTTCGTCCAGCTGGTCTCGAACTCCTGACCTCAGGTGATGTACCTGCCTCGGCTTCCCAAAGTGCTGGGATTACAGGTGTGAGCCCCTGCACCCAGCTAATTTTTTTTTTTTCTTTAGAGACAGGGTCTCGCTCTGTCACCTAGACCAGAGTACAGTGGTGAGATCATGGCTCACTACAGCCTTGACCTCCCAGGCTCAAGTAATCCTCCTGCTCAGCCTCTGGAGTAGCTGGGACTACAGGCATATACTACAACACCTGGCTAATTTTTATTTTTTTTAATTTTTTATAGAGACAGGGTCTCCCTGTGTTGCCTAGGCTGGTCTTGAGCTCTTGGGCTCAAGCAGTCCTCCCACCTCAGCCTCCAAAGTGCTGGGATTACAGGTGTGAGCCACTGCATTGGACCCATACAGTGTTTTGTTTGCTTTTGTTTTTTGAGATGGAGTCTTGCTCTGTCTCCCAGGCTGGAGTACAGTGGCATGATCTCGGCTCACTGCAACCTCCACCCTCCACCTCCCAGGTTCAAGCGATTCTCCTGCCCCAGCCTCCCCAGTAGCTGGGATTACAGGCACATGCCACCAAGCTGGCCCCATACATTGTTTTTTATTAACAAGTTCAAGTTACTGAAATCCAACACAAGTACTTATTAAGCACCTACTATGTGCCACGTACGAAGTGTTGGGGATATAGCAGTGAACAAGACAGACAGCATTTATGTGGAGATGACTGATCAAACACAGAAATAAATGAAGATCACTTTTGATTATAATGAAGGATGAGAAAGAAAGAAATATATAATAGTAATGAGACAGCTAGTGGTGGGAAGGGGTGAGGGGTATGCTGCTGCTTTAAATTCCTTGGTCAGGCCGGGCTCGATGGCTCACGCCTATAAACCCAGCACTTTGGGAGACCGAGGTGGGCAGATCACCTGAGGTCAGGAGTTTCAGACCAACCTGGCCAACATGGTGAAACCCCATCTCTACTAAAAATACAAAAATTAGCCAGGCTATGTGGTGTGTACCTGTAATTCCACCTAGTCAGGAGGCTGAGGTAGGAGAATTGCTTGAACCCTGGAGGCAGAGGTTGCAGTGAGCCGAGATGGTACCACTGCACTCCAGCCTGGGCAACAGAGCGAGACTCCATCTCAAAAAAAAAAAAAAATTACTTGGTAAGGAAAGACCTCTTCTGAGGAGGTGACTATTGAATTGAGGACTGGAGGATGGAAAGGAGCCAGTTAAGCAGAGAGCTTGGGGAAGGGCGTTCCAGGGGTAGGGAACAGCAAGGGCAAAGGCTGTGAGTGGGAATGTTGGTCAAGCAATAGAAGGAAACCAGAGTCTGTTGACTGGAGAGAACAGGGGAAGAATGGCATAGGATGAGGCCAGAGGGAAAAGCAGAGGTCAGATTTTCTAGGGCAAAGCACTTTGATTTTACTCTAAGGGCAACAGAGAGCCATTGAAGAATTTAGATAGGGAAATTATGTGATTTGGTTTATGTTTTTAAAGTTTTTCTTACTGGGGAGTAGACTGTAGGGGTGCAGGAAAGGAAGCAGGGAAATGGGCTAGAAGGCAATTTCAGAAGTCCAAAGAGAGCTGCTATTGGCTGGGACCAGCATGGCAGCAGTCGAGATGGAGAGAAGTGGTTAGACCTTCAGTGTGTTTTGGAGGTAGCACTGACAGGCCAAGCTGTGCTGTCCAATACAATAGTCATGGCTACTGTCGCTATTTATTTTCTTATTTATTCTCAGAGACAGGGTCTCGCTATGTTGCCCAAGCTAGCCTCAGACTCCTGGGCTTCAGCCATCCTCCTGGGTCAGCCTCCAGAGAACTTGGGACTACAGGCATGCACCACTGTAACTACCTTCTGGTAACTTTTAAATTTCACTAAAATAAAATAAAATAAAAAATTCAGTTCCTCAGTCATAGTAGCCCATTTCAAGTGCTCAGTAGCCACATGTGGCTAGTGGCTACTGTGTTGGACAGTTTAGGTATTGGACAGTCTCATGATCACAGAAAATTCTACTGGACAGTGCTGGTAAGGCAAGTAGGGCAGTGGTCAGTATATTTTAGGTGCTGAGTAAATAGATATTAAGTATATTCTTTGTATCTCTAGGTCTTTTTCTTTATGTTTTTACCTGTTGAATGAACTCTATGAAATGCCTCTACTGCCTTTGCATTATTAAAACAAAATCACGTACTGACTTGACTGCATTTTCGTACACTACGTCTTTGCTCTTCAGATGCGTACATGTGTTCAGCAGATATCTGAGTGCCCACCCTGTGCTTGGGGTTGGAGGGAGTGGTGGACAGGGCCATAAAAGAACATGATCAGGAAAGATCCCACCTCCCAGGAAGATGATCCCTGTGTGGGTGAAGGAATACCTGGTATTTGAGGTCTCTGAATCCCCAGAGGGAGGAGGGAGTGATTCTAGTGGGGATAGAGGTGGGGTCAAGAAAAAGGTGAGTTTGGATGTGGCCTGGGCTGTGTCCTGGAGACACCTGGCCAGACAGAACCTTGACCCGAGTCATGCTCCCCAGAGTCAGTGCTGTACATCACAGTTTACAAAGTACCCTCACACATGCCACCCTACCCATCCTTACCATCCTTACAGAGACTGGGGAGGTGCAGGGCCTGGCCAGAACAGGAGCCAGACCTGATGCTGGTCTTGAAGACACCCTACTCCCCACAGGACTGAGGCCTTTCTCTGCAGGTTACGGGTTTGAAGGTGGCCAGCTTCTCAAAGAAGCCCCATCCCTTCACATCTCCATTGCTTCTGTAACAGAGGTCCCCACCTGATCACCCTGGGGGCTGTGTTTGGCTTGTAGGCCTGCCAGGATGGAGGGGCATGCTGAAATGGAGATGCTGAGGACACTGAAGGGGCCTTCCACAGGGGAGGTCAGCGTGCACTTGGTGGCCAGAGACAGCCCCGGTTCTGGTCCTCACCTGCCCGCAACTGCCTTTATCATTCCAGGTGAGTCAAGCTAGGGTAGGAGTCTGGGGAGGAAGAGCATCTCTGTACTTGCACAAGCAAGTGTGGATCCTGGAGAGGGGATGACTGTTTTCACTCTCCTCCACCTGCCTTCCTTCACATGCCTACACATGCATGGCAGGATTGAGGCAGGGCCACTAGACTCACCCGTGTCGTGTCTATTTGTGTATCTGTTTACAGCCAGCTCGGCCAACCTCGGCCTGCCCAGCAGTGCCCTGGATGTGTCTTGCTTTCCCCGGGAGCCAATCCATGTGGGTACCCCGGAGCAAGTGGCCGGCAGCGAACCGGTTCCTGCCACTGTCCTGCCGCAGCTTAGTGCCGGGCCGGCCAGCTCCAGCACCAGCACAGTGCGGATTCTGGAATGGACAGAGGCCGCGGCCCCGCCCCCTGGGGGCGGCCTGCGGGTCAGTGTCTGTGGGGATTGGCTAAACCTCGTAAACCACAGCCATGGGGCGGGGCTTGCGGGCCCGGAGGCCGGACCTGAGGCGGAAGCGGGGGAAGCTGGCTAAAATGATGGGCCCTAGGGGTGGGCTTTGAGTGAGGGACTCTAGGGGCGTGGCTTGAGTTGAAGCACTCCTAGGCCCTGGGGACTATGGGGGCGTAGCTTGGAGTGAGGCACTCTGGGACTGGGCCTGTGGGTGTCTGGGGGTGTGGCTTAGAGTGGGGCACTCTGACTGGGCCTGTGGTAGTTTGGGGGCGTGGCTTAGAGTGGGGCACCGGGGGACTGGACCCTGCAGGTGCTTGGGGGCGTAGCCTGCAGTGAGGGTTTGGCTGGTATAGCTTGGAGTGAGGTGCCCTGGCATGGAGTCTTGAGGCCTGCTGAGGGCGTGAGCTGGCATGAGGCGACGAGAGGGCCATGGCCCCGACGCCGAGGTGGGTCAAGGGCCGGTACGGGAGTCGCAATCCTCAGACCCTCCCGCGCTCCAGTTCCGGATAAGCGAGTACAAGCCGCTGAACATGGCGGGAGTGGAGCAACCCCCGAGCCCCGAGCTGCGGCAGGAAGGCGTGACCGAATACGAAGATGGCGGGGCCCCTGCTGGAGATGGCGAGGCGGGCCCCCTACAAGCGGGTAGGAGCCCCGCTCCCCAGGCCCTGAGCTGGGCCCTGTGCGGGTGGGGTGAGGCCTGAGCCCCAGGAGGACCGGGGGCGGGGCCCAGGGTGGTCCTGGGGTGGAGAAGGCTGGAGGAGGCCCTCCGATGCGGAGATGGACTGAGGCGGAGGCAGGGTCTGAGGGGGCGTGGGCGGAGCCTGAGTGTGGCTGCAATGGGGAGGGAGGCCTGAGGCCCATTTGGCCCCCGCAGAGGACCACCCCCAGAATCCTCCAGAAGATCCCAATCAGGACCCCCCAGAGGATGATAGCACCTGTCAGTGCCAGGCGTGCGGGCCTCCCAGAGCCGCGGGTCCAGATCTTGGTTCCTCTAATGATGGCTGCCCTCAGCTGTTCCAGGAGCGGTAAGGGGAGGAGGTCGCAGCCCTACTCGCTCTGCCTTCAGCCCCCAAAGCCTCATTCCTGTTCAGGGGTTAGGAGAGGGGCTGGGTGGTGCAGGGCGGGTGGTTCTTTCTCTAAGGCTGGCCCTTCCTCAGGTCAGTCATAGTGGAGAACTCCTCAGGCTCCACCAGCGCTTCTGAGCTCCTCAAACCCGTGAAGAAGAGGAAGCGCAGGGAATACCAGAGCCTATCAGAGGAGGAGTCGGAGCCAGAGGCCATGGTAGGAAGAGAGCAGTGGGGAAGGGAGGGGGAAGCTATAGCTTATGCCTCAATTCCCACTGTCGCCTCCGTCGATCCAGATTATGGAGCTGGGCCAGAGAAGGCACGCATAATGACTCACTCATCATATTTGGGGGTCCCATCCCGAGTCAGGTCTTATACCTGCTTGGAGGGAAACGAATTAATCACTCTCCTGATTTTCCAGAGCTCCCATCTCAGTTTAGTGCCAAGGTTAAGACATAGTCATGCGAACTAGTACCCAAAGTACATGTGCAGGCAGCTGGAAAACTCCATCACTGGGGTCCAGTACCTAGGCCAAAGGCCAAGGAACACCCAGGGCTCTAGCTGCAGAAGCTGGAAGGGACAGAGCATGAATTCTACTGGGCATGTAAGAGCATCACAAAGGAAGTTTTTGTGTACCAGATAACAAGGAAAGTTGTAGTCAGGCTGTTTAATTAGGATATGCATGCTCATGTGAGTCTGTGCTCAAGTGATAGGGGGATGTGTGCTGGAGCCACACTCCTGCTGGCAGCCTAGAAGAAATTCTGCCTGTTTGGGGCGGAATACCACATGGCCAGAGAGCCAGGTAGGGGCCAGGATCAGACGCTAGCACTTCATCCCAAACCATGAGGAGAAGAAGCTGGGATCAGGCTTGCCTTCTATAGGAGAAGCAAGAAGAAGGAAAGGACCCAGAGGGACAACCCACCCCGAGCACCCCGGAGAGTGAGGAGTGGAGCAGCAGCCAGCCTGGTACGATGGCCTGTGTGTATATATTCGTGTGAGGTGTGTATGCGCCTTTGAAGGTGTGAGGCTGGAAGTGTGGGTTATGATTGTGATGGTAGGTTGTACATACATAAATGAGCATGAGTTAGTGTGTGTGAAAGAGAAAGAGACAGTGAGAGGCTGTTTTGGGTTTGTGTATTAGTGTATGTGTGTTCTTGGGGGTTATATCATGTGTTTATTTATCCTCTTATTACCCAGTCATGACTAGGCCCCAGTGCCAGGGAGATCTTAGCTCAATTTTTGAAGACTTGAGTAGCTTTTACTGGCACCACATGTCATTGCTTCTCTTTAGTGGTAGGGCAAGCCTGCACTGGTCATTGGTCTGACATTCCTGTTTGGAACCCTATTCTCACTCTTTGATTCTAAGAAAAATGGAACAGAGGTCATTCATATCTCCAACCTTGAGGCCTTCTCTATTACCATCTCCACATTCCCATATGACAACTGTCAACTGTAGCTAAGTAGCATTGTCATACTTGTAATCACATAGATACTATGTAGCAATTTGTTTAATGTCTCTCCTCCGCCCTCAAAACCATCAACACAAGGACGGTATCTAGTTTTTTTTTCTTTTTTTAAATTTTTTAAATTAAAATTTTTGGAGGGTGACAGGGTCTTGCTCTATTGGCCAGGCTGGAGTACAGTGGTGCAAACACAGCTCACTGAAGCCTTGACCTCCTGGGCTTGAGCAATCTTCCCACTTCAACCTCCTGAGTAGCTGGGATCACAGGTGCATACCGCCATGCATGGCTAATTTTTTAAATTTTTTAAATAGAGATGGGGATCTTACTTTGTTGCTCAAGGTGGTCTTGATCTCCTGGGCTCAAGTGACCCTCCTGCCTAGGTCTCCCAAAGTTCTGGGATTACAGGTGTGAGGTACCACACCTGACCCTCTTTTTTTTTTTTTTTTTTGAGATGGAGTTTTGCTCTGTTGCCCAGGCTGGAGTACAGTGGCACAATCTCAGCTCGCTGCAACCTCCGCCTCCCAGGTTCACGCCATTCTCCTGCCTCAGCCTCCCAAGTAGCTGGAACTACAGGTGCCTGCCACCACGCCTGGCTAATTTTTTGTATTTTTAGTAGAGATGGGGTTTCACTGTGTTAGCCAGGAAGGTCTCAATCTCCTGACTTCATGATCCGCCCGCCTCAGCCTCCCAAAGTGCTGGGATTACAGGTGTGAGCCAACGTGCCTGGCCTGGTCTCGAACTCTTGACCTCAGGTTATCTGCCCACCTCAGCCTCCCAAGTGGTGGGATTACAGGCGTGAGCCAAGGCACCCAGCCTTTTTCTTAATTTTTATTTTGGATTTAAGAGGTGGAGTTTCACTCTATTGCCCAAGCTGGTGTGTAGGGCTATTCACAGACACACTAGAGCCTTGGATTCCTGGGCTCAAGGGATCCTCCTGCCCCAACCTCCTGAGTAGCAGGGATTATAGGCATGGGCCATTGCACTTGGTTCTTGTATCTGTTTTATTAATCATTGTATCCCTGGTGCTTAGCTAGAGTCTGGTATGGAATAGGTTCTCAATCAGTGTTTGTTCAGTGGAGGAATGGATGATTTGTATGTTGGTGGTTTCTCTTGGACTATGGCTTAGTTGCCTCAGTCACTGTCTTTCCCGTCCTACAGAGAACCAGACAGATGAGGTCATTTCTTAGGACATTATCCTGCCTTGATGGATCCAGTACCAGCTGGAGGAGCCCAATCTGCACCCAAGGCTCTGAACTTTATAGTGCCTCTTCCAACTTCTGCCCATTGTAACCAAACCAGAATTTCACTGTTGTGTCTCACCTATGGTATTCATATCAGAAGGCAAAGGTTTAGCTCGCTTTGGTTTATGGCCTCTTAAGACTTATGCAGAGGAAAGAAGCAGTGTGTTAACTACTGTTGGCTCAACTGCTCTATCTTGCTTAGATAAATAGATTCGTAAATCAGCATTCTTTCAGCGAGGTCCTGTTGACCAGTGCGAAGTTATCTTTGGATGCGCACTACTCACCGCCTCAACTGTCAATAGTAGTGTGACATTTCCCCCAGTGCTTTTTTTTTGTTTTGTTTTCCAAGGAAAGAAACTCTATCAGTAGACAGAAGTTTGCATCTATGACTGAAATGTTTTCTACTCATTTTCAGAGTCTTCTGACAAAAGAATCCAGGGGGTAGGAATGGGGGTTGGGATTGCTTGAGTTTCTTGTATCTATGTTGGATCTATACTCTATTTGGCAGTTTGATGGCCAGCTTTTCAATTCATGTGACGCAGACCTGACATACCTAGAGCTGACTGAGTGCTCCAATAGTTTAAGAGTTAAAAACGTGTGACTTGTGTGCCCATTTGGGCCTTCTCTCTCATAGGTCTTCTCCTTTTTGATAACCATGTTTCGTAAATGATCATTTTCTAACACACACCATTGCAAGTTTCTAAAGCTTACTTAGTCGTTCATAGATATTCTGATTGTGGTGACAGTTATAGTAGTCCCCTTTTATCTGCAGGGAATATATTCCAGGAGCCCCAGTGGATGCTTGAAACCATGGATAGTACTAAACCCTATAGATACTGTGTTTTTTCCTATCCATACCTACAATAAAGGTATGATAAATAATACACTTTAAGGCCGGGCACGGTGGCTCATGCCTGTAATCCCAGCACTTTGAGAGGCCGAGGCGGGCAGATCATGAGGTCAGGAGTTTGAGACCAGCCTGGCCAACATGGTGAAACCCCATCTCTACTAAAAATACAGGAAAAAAAAAAAAAAAGCCAGGTGTGGTGGCTCACTCCTCTAATGTCAGCTACTCGGGAGGCTGAGGCAGGAGAATTGCCTGAACCCAAGAGGAGGAGGTTGCAGTGAGCTGAGATTGCGCCACTGCACTCCAGCCTAGGCAACAGAGCAAGACTCTGTCTTGGGGGAATAAAAGAAAAAAAACAATACGCTTTAAGGCTAGGCATGGTGCCTGTAATCCCAGTACTTTGGGAGGCTGAGGTGGGTGGATCACTTGAGCTCAGGAATTCGAGACCAGCTTGGGCAACATGGTAAAACCCTGTCTCTGCAAAAAATACAAATATTAGCTGGGCATGGTGGTGAGCATCTGTGGTCCCAGCTACTCAGGAGGCTGGGGCTGGAAAATCGCTTGAACCCAGGAGGCAGAGGTTGCAGTGAGCCGAGAGTGCACCACTGCACTCCACCCTGTGTGACAGAACAAAACCCTGACTCAAAAAAAAAAAAAAAAAAAGCTGGGCTCGGTGGCTCACTCCTGTAATCCCAGCACTTCGGGAGGCCGAGGCGGGCGGATCACCTGAGGTCGGGAGTTCGAGACCAGCCTGACCAACATGGAGAAACCCCATCTCTACTAAAAATACAAAATTAGCCGGGCATGGTGGCGCATGCCTATAATCCCAGCTACTCAGGAGTCTGAGGCAGGAGAATCACTTGAACCCGGGAGGCAGAGATTGCGGTGAGTCGAGATCATGCTATTGCACTCCAGCCTAGGCAACAAGAGTGAAACTCTGTCTCAAAAAAAAAAAGAAAAGAAAAAGAGATGAGGTCTTGCTGTATTGCCAAGGCTGAAGTACAGTGGCGATTCACAATACAGTCATAGCACGTTGTAGCCTCAAACTCCTGGGCTCAAGGGATCCTTCTACCTGAGCCTTCTGAGTAACTGGGACTACAGGCAACCTGCTCTTGGTTTTTTTTTGTTTTTGTTTTTTTTAAATGGTGTCTTTTAAGGAACAGAAAATTCATTTTGGTGATGCCCAATTTGTCAATTTTTTAATGATTAGTGCTTTTTCTGTACATTTTTATAAGGTACCGGTTCTTAATAGCTTTATTGAGATATAATTCACACACCATACAATTCATCCATTTGAAGTATACAATTCAGTGGGTTTTTTGTTTGTTTGTTTACTCACAGAGTTCTGTAACCATCATCACCACAATAAATTTTAAAACATTTCCATCACTCCCAAAAGAAGTCCCATATCTATTAGCCATCATTCCCCCTAAACTCCCTCCAGTCCTAGGCCACCAGCAATCTGCTTTCTGTATACCAGATTTGCCTATTTTGGACATTTCATGTAAATGGAATTACATATTGTGGTTTTTTATGCCTGGCTCTTCACTTAGCACAGTGTTTTCAAGGTTTACATATTTTAGGCTGTATGTGCTTCTTTTATTGCTGAATAATATTCCATTGTATGGGCATACCACACTTTGTTTATTCATCAGTTGATGGACATATGGGTTGCTTCTACTTTTGCGCTATTATGAATAATGCCAGTATGAACATTTGTATACAAGTTTTTGTGTGGACATATGGACTCATTTTTCTTGGGTATATACTTAGGGGCGGAATTGTTCAGCCATATGGTAACTCCATGTTTAGCCTTTTGAGGAACTGTCACACTGTTTTTCAAAGTGTCTGCACCATTATACATTCTCACCAGCAGTATATGAGGATTCCAGTTTATCCCCATCTTTACCAATGCTTGTTATTATCTTTTTTATTATGGTCATTCTAGAGGTTATCAAGTGGTATCTCATTGTGGTTTTGATTTGCATTTCCCTGATGGCTAATGATGTTAGCATGTTTACATGTGCTTATTTGCCATTTATATATTTTCTTTGGAGAAATGTCTATTCAGATCCTTGCCCATTTTTAAATTGGGTGTGAAAAACAGATTTTATATTGAAATACAAGGACTGCCATATGGAGTTGGTGAGCAAGTTGAGAATATGAGTGTGTAATTCAGTACCAGACATGGATCAGTATGCCACTTAAAGCAACACTGACTTAACTGTGGTCCTTAGTCTAAGTTTACATGCAAAATTCTGTGACTTGTTTATGTGAGTTATCCATGACTTTCATTACATTTTCAAAACGGGTCCATTTATACTTCCTAGAAACCAAAGGTAATTTTAATGACTGACACCAGGTAAACAATAGACTATAACATTTTGGAGTCCAGCCTCTTCCGTTTGGTGTTCCCAGGCGTAGATCCCTATAAGGCACATGTTAAACATAAATATCGGACTCTTGGTTAAACTTTCAGTGTCTTAAAATGAACTGATTATGAATTGGCTAACCATGTTCTATAGGAGAGAGGCAAACACACAAATATCTCTGTAGCAAATTGAGAGCAAAAAGACCCAGCACATAGTAGTACCCTGAGGACTGCTTGTAATTAATTGGTTCTTCTTGAATCTTGGCATTCTGTTCTTCCCTTTACATTTTCTGTCTTTTCTGTAGACATTGTAGCAAAAGGTCTGACTAGAACCATTAATTTTTGAATTATCTGTACTGAAGTAACTGATAGTATGCTGAAGAAGCTTCCTGAGGGAATGAGAAGAAAGGAAAGAAGGTGGGAGGGAAGTACTGTGTTCGTTTCTAGGTTTGCACCATTGAGGAGCAGGGTTGAGGCAGGAGGAGGAAGAAGAATAGAACGAAGAGAGTGGGTAAGAAAGAAATGACAAGATGGAATGGGTGGTGGGCAGCACATGAAGATCAAGGGTTGAAGAATAAGAATAGGTCATTGATTTTGACCTTAGTAACTGAAGAGAGCAGTTTCACTAGTGTGTAGAGGTAGGCATGAGACTAGGTGATTAAGTAAAGGAAGTCATCAAAAGGGTGGAAAATTCATAATACCCCCTTTTAATTATTTTATTTTTTATCATTATTTTTAGAGACAGGATCTTAACTATGTTGCCCAGACTGGCCTTCAACTCCTGAGTGCAAGTGATCCTCCTGCCTCAGCCTTCTGAGTTCTGGAACTGCAGGCATACACCACTGCACCTGGCTCCCCTTTTTTATTTATAGTAAACTTTATTTTCATTGATACTCCATTTAACATAATTTCAAAGTAGCTCTGTGCCCTAAGATGAGCAAAAGAACAGATATCCTAAATATCATAAGATATTTTTTTCACACTGTTCCTCTGAGCACAGCATGAGGTTTCAGAGCCCCCATTGTTGCCACCTAACATTTTATTCCTTGAGATTTCACCTATAAGATAAAGAGGCCAGCTGCAGTGACTCACACCTATAATCCCAGCACTTTGGGAGGCCGAGGTGGGTGGATCACGAGGTCAGGAGATCGAGACCATCCTGGCCAACATGGTGAAACCCCATCTCTACTAAAAATACAACAATCAGCCAGGCATGGTGGCATGCCCCTGTTGTCCCAGCTACTCAGGAGGCTGAGGCAGGAGAATCGCTTGAACCTGTGAGGCGGAAGTTGCAGTGAACTGAGATCGTGCCACTGCACTCCTGTCTGGGTGACAGAGCAAAACTCTGTCTCAAAAAAATGATACAGAAAGAAGATATAACATCAGTACACAAGAATTAAACTGTATTAGGGTATCTGTGGGGTTGTAATGGTGACTGAGTTTTTCCCTGCTAAGTTTGGTGTCTTTTTTTTTTTTTTGAGACAAGATCTGGCTTGATCACCCAGGCTGGACTGCAGTGGTGCGATGTCCACTCACTGTGACCTCCGCCTGTAAGGCTCAAGCCATCCTCCCTCCTTAGCCTTCTGATTAGTTGGGACTACAGGCGCACACCACCATGCCTGGCTAATTTTTGTATTTTTGTAGAGACAGGGTTCCGCCATGTTGCCCAGGCTAGCCCAAACTCGTGATCTCAAGCTATCCGTCTGCCTTGGCCTCCCAAAGTGCTAGGATTATAGGCATGAGCCACTGCGCCTGGCCAATAGTGTCCTTTCTTTTCTAAAGTAAAGTGTCAGATAGCCGGGCCTGGTAGCTCACCTCTGTAACCCCAGCACTTTAGTAGGCCGAGGCAGGTGGATCACTTGAGCTCAGGAGTTTGAGACCAGCCTGGTCAACATGGTGAACCCCATCGCTAATAAGAATACAAAAAAAAAAAATTAGCTGGGCATGGTGGAGCACACCTGTGATCCCAGCTACTCAGGAGATTGAGGCAGGAGAATCACTAGAACCTGGGAAACGGAGGTTTCAGTGAGCCGAGATCTGCCACTGCACTCCAGCCTGGGTGACAGAATGAGACCCTGTCTCAATAATAATAATAAATGAAGTAAAATGTCAGAATATGCAAAAATGCTGCACTTATTTCTGTTAATACCTTGAAAATAGTGGAAGTTTGGAGATTTTTAATTCTTCAAGAGTCCAAGCTGGGAAATGACTACTACTGATGGGGTTTGTTCAACGTACCGATTCCCAGCTTGGCAACCATCAGCAAACTGGTACCTGCAATTAAACCTGGAGACATAAATTTTCCAGAGTGGTAGAATCTCATTCCCATAATGCCAGCCAAGGTCTCAGATGTAGCTAGGAAAACCCAAGCATCCCTTGGATCCTGAAAGCTGATAAGCACCCAGGCCTGTTAAACCCCCAGAGAGGAATGACATTCTACCTGCTTTTGCATAGTCAGTGATCCCTCCAGAGGCAACCAGTGCTGCCTAGCCAACAGCCAAACCAGTGCAAAGGCACTTGTGGACCGGTATCCTGCGACATTGTTCTCTTCTCACCTGTGCAGACAGGAGACTATAGCAGGCCTGCACTTGGACTGCTCGCCTGAAGGTCTGCACTGGTCAGCAAGATCCCCTTATCCTTTTAGTATCTGTAGGACATTTTAAAATTTCTCTTATTTTCTTTTTATTTTTAACTTTTTTCAAAGATAGAAACAGGGGAGGCCAAAGTGGACAAATCGCCTGAGGTTAGGAGTTCAAGACCAGCCTGGCCAATATGGTAAAACCCCATCTCTACATTTCTGGAAGTGGAGAGAAGAAAAATACAAAAAATTAGCTGGGCATGGTGGCGCATGCCTATAATCCCAGCTACTCGGGAGGCTGAGGCAGGAGAATCGCTTGAACCCAGGAGGCGGAGGTTGCAGTGAGCTGAGATTGCGCCACCACACTCCAACCTGGGTGACAGAGTGAGACTCCATCTCAAAAAAAAAAAAAAAATAGAAACAGGATATCACTATGTTGCCCCCAGGCTGGTCTGGAACTCCTGGCCTTAAGCAATCCTCCCACCTCAGCCTCCCAGAGTCTGTCTTTGTTTATTAATCAGTCTTTCCAGAAATGTACTAATTTTATTTGTCTTTAAAAATTTTTATTTCCATTTTCTTTGGGTTAATTTTACTTTTCTAACTTCATGAGACAGATTTATTTTGATTTTTAAATTTCATTAATTTTAGCCATCCTCCTTTTCTTTTATTTATTTATTTATTTTTTTGAGACGGAGTCTCGCTCTGTCACCCAGGCTGGAGTGCAGTGGCCAGATCTCAGCTCACTGCAAGCTCCGCCTCCCGGGTTTACGCCATTCTCCTGCCTCAGCCTTCCGAGTGGCTGGGACTACAGGCGCCCGCCACCATGCCCGGCTGATTTTTTGTACTTTTTAGTAGAGACGGGGTTTCACCGTGTTAGCCAGGATGGTCTCAATCTCACGACCTCGTGATCCGCCCGTCTCGGCCTCCCAAGGTGCAGGGATTACAGGCTTGAGCCACCGTGCCTGGCCGCCATCCTCCTTTTCTAATATGTTTATTTAAGGCTGTCATTTTCCTCTAAATATTGCTTTGGCTGCATCTCGGTTTTTGATAGGTAGTTATTTCCATCATTGTTCTCTTATTTAACAAATACCAAGTGCCTCCTATGTACCAGATAGTGGGCTAGATGCTAAGAGTTCAGAGTAAGCAAAACAGTACTAGCACTTAATGAGCTCATAATCTAGTTGCAGAAATAGATATGTCAACAGATTATTATGTAACCATATAAAAAGTGTTATGTGTGAGGTATGTAAATACAAGGGGCTGTCACAGAATAAACTCTGCCTGCTGGAGTATAGAAAGGCTCCATGGGGTAGATGGGATGATATTTCATCCATCCATCCATTCATCCATCCATCCATCCATCCGTATGGTCATTTAACAAGCATTTGTTTTGCATCTATTTTATGTAAAGTCTTGTGCTAGGTGCTGGAACTATGGCTACGTCTTGAAGGATGTGAAAAAGATAGGATAATGGAACAAGGCGGTGGTGGGATTTTAAAGCAGAAGTATCAGCCTATGCAAAGGCACAGACATACAGGGGCATGGAAATGCATGATGAAGCTGGCCTGATGGGGAGTAGCTAGTTCGCTGGCACTGTGTGTGGTGTGGAAAGGTGTTTAGATTTTTGGGTTTTGGGTTGGAAATGAGAAGCCATGGAACCTAAAGCAAAGAAAATAAACAGGTTTTTTATTTGATATGTATTCTGGCAGTAGAATAAGGGTGAGGCAGAGACCAGTTAAGAGGCTTTTGGACTAGGTTCAAAGCAAGGACAGTAAATGTGGAGAGATTGATATAGATCCAAGAGATACCTAGGAGTTGGAATCAGTAGAACGTAAGGATCCTGGGGAGTTAAAAAACAAAAAAAAAAAAACAGGCATAAATGATCACTTCCAAGTTTCTGGCTTGCGTGACTGGATGAATGGACGGTGGTGCCATTGACTAGGGTAACGAATACCGAAAGGGCTACAGGCTTTGGCAGAGAAGTTACAAGTTTCATTTTAGATCAGGCTGAGCTTGCCAAAGAAAGTGCTATCCAAGAGCATCTGGTCTAAGGAAGCAGGAATAAACAAAGGAGCATTTCTGGAACTGGAGAGAGGATCATTGCCACCGCTAGCCAATATGGTACCTTTGTACAAGTTATAAAAAAAAGTACTTCTCGGCCAGGCACAATGGCTCACGCCTGTAATCCCAGCACTTTGGGAGGCCGAGGCGGGCAGATCACGGGGTCAGGAGATCGAGACCATCCTGGCTAACACGGTGAAACCCCGTCTCTACTAAAAATACAAAAATTGCCCGGGCATGGTGGCGGCACCTGTAGTCCCAGCTACACAGGAGGCTGAGGAAGGAGAATGGCGTGAACCTGGGAGGTGGAGCTTGCAGTGAGCCGAGATCTGGCCACTGCACTCCAGCCTGGGCGATAGAGTGAGATTCCGTCTCAAAAAAAAAAAAAAAGAAAAAAGAAAAAAAAAAAAGTACTTCTCCTGGGCAGACCAGTTAGAAAAGGGCAACCTTTCTTCACAATAGAGTCAGCCACTTGGCTTGGTAGAAAGTCCCGGCTGGATTTCAGCCCCGTTCACTCCCTTGGCTGGGCACCTATATACAGTGCACAGATTATACACAGGAGCCTTGGGACTTACTTGGGTTTGGGGATGTGCCTAAGGGCTCAGCCCATTGTTTACCAATGGAAAAAGGAGGCAGGAAACTGAATTTGGCTGGGGGCTTGGTCAGGGAAGGAATCTAGTAATTGCTGAAGGATTTGGTGGTCAGGCCTCTTTCCAGTGGATTACATTGAATGTCTGTCCTCACCTGTGAAAGGGGTTACTATGAGCCCTCTCTATCATCTCAGGGCATTATGAGGATTCAAGGAGACCATGTATATGAAGTGTTTCAGGCATCTCTGTACCCCCAATGTCTAGTACCAGACATGGCACACAGGTTTAACCACTAAATGGTAAAAGGAATGGCTAAGGTCAAATGAAGAGGTGCATAATGGTAAACTGAAGAATGTATGCTTGGTAAGTGTTGTGACTAGTGAGTGGATATGAAGGTAGTACAGACCCAGGGAGGGACATCTTCAGGGGACCAGTGGTAAGAGATAATGGCAGATAGAGGGTGCTGTCAGAGGTGTCTGCTGTGGCATGGGGGTCTCAGAGCTTGGCCTCTGGAGTATGGGTAAAGGGAAGCAAACTGAGAATTGAAGCACCAAAGAGCAGCAGAGGTGCCCGAGACATGAAATCTGGCAGGTAGTCAGCCCCTTAACTGATGTTATGGTTTGGGAAGAGTGAGGCAAAAAGAAGAAAGTCATCCAGGGAGGAAGAAATGACTGTTGGGAAGGGTTCTGTCATAGTAGAAGAAATTTGGGAAAAGTGAAGACGTCTTGTCGTATGCATGGTGATGTGGAATCCCAGTGGCAAGAAACAGCAGGATGATGGCATCCTGAAGTCTACTCTCTCTTCTCTTTTCCCTACTCAGTAAGAATGGATGAAGACTGAGTGGAGAGCTGGAGGGTTTCTTGAGGGAATATAGTAGGTGATATGTTCTAAGGGACAATCCAGGTTTTACTCAGGACAAAGGATAGCCAGAAGAGATGAGCTGCAGATTGGTGTCCACATAGGTCCCTGAGAGTTTGGTAGCTTGCTTGATCCGTTGATGAACAAAATACCTTCTGTGGCCCAACTGGATCAGGCAGTTGAGATCTCAAGGTTTGGTACAGTGACTGAGGAATTTAGGCAGCTGCAAGACAGGTGCTTCTAGGCCAAGTGCGGTGGTTCACACCTGTAATCCCAACACTTTGGGAGGCCAAGGCAGGTGGATCACCTGAGGTCAGGAGTTTGAGACCAGCCTGTCCAACGTGGTGAAACCCAGTCTCTACTAAAGATTTTTAAAATAGCCGCACGTAGTGGTGGGCACCTGTAATCCCTACTTGGAGGCTGAGGTAGGAGAATTGCTTGAACCTGGGAGGCGGAAGCTGCAGTGAGCTGAGATTGCACCACTGCACTCCAGCCTGGGCGACAGAGTGAGACTGTGTCTCAAAACAAAACAAACAAACAAAAAAACAAAAACAGGTGCCTCTAGCCACTTAGGTCCCAACTAAAGCAAAAAGGGAAAAAAAACATCTTCCTGAGAGACAGACCACTCCAAGCCTGAATTATCCAGGGCAGTAGCCAAGAGAAGCAGAGAAAAGCAAAGCTACAATCCAGTCCTACAGACTCAGTGAAGACCCAGGAAGCACTGGTAACAGAAATACAGCGTTCTGTATTTCATAAGGATCTTTTATACATAGATCTGACTTAATCATCATAGTGATCCTGTATGGTGGATATCTGCATTTCACAGATGACAAAATAGAAGTGTAGACGTTTCTAGAAGAAGCTGGAGCCATTTACCTAAGGGATGTGAATTGATTCTTGTGAGTTGTTACCTCTTTAGTTGTCTGTAGCCTTCAGCTGGAGACAGTTCATGCTGATCTGGTCAACCTACATGTGACTGGCTATTCTAGCCTTTAAAGGGTGTTTGTCCTCTGTTAGAGGCTAGGACTCCACCTCAGGTTAGATTGAAGGTGCTGCAGGGGGGTTCATCTCCCTCCCCAGGACCCTGAGACTTGGAGGCATGGACAGGACCTGGGCTTAGGCCCTGACCATAGTGTATGTGTGTGAGTATATGTGTGTGCACATAGGCTGTGTGTCTGGGAGGGCTGTGGAATTCAGTGTATCCACTCTTGGGGGCGCCCACCAAGCACACATATGCACATTTGTGTAAGTCTCTGTAAGTGTTCAGGGGAAGAAGAATTTAAAAAGTCGGTTTTTTTTTTTTTTTTTTTTTTTTTTTTGAGACGGGGGCTCCCTCTGTCACCCAGACTGGAGTGCAGCCGCATGTTCTCAGCTCACTGCAGCCTCCACCTCCCGGGTTCAAGCAATTCTGCCTCAACCTCCAAAGTGGTTGGGACTACAGGTGTATGCCACCACGCCTGGATAATTTTTGGTTTTTTGTTTGTTTTTTGAGACGGAGTCTCACCCTGTCGCCCAGGCAGGAGTGCAGTGGTGCGATCTCGGCTCACTGCAATTTCTGCCTCCCAGGTTCAAGCAATTCTCCTGCCTCAGCCTCCCGAGTAGGTGGGATTACAGGCATGTACCACCACGCCCAACTAATTTTTGTATTTTTAGTGGAGACGGGGTTTCACCATGTTGTCCAGGCTGGTCTCAAACTCTTGACCTCAAAGTGATTCACCTGCCTCAGCCTCCCAAAGTGCTGGGATTACAGCCATGAGCCACCATGCCCAACCATGTTTCTTATTTCTCCCAACTGTTCCACTTCTTCCTATTTTCTTATTTTCCCTCTCATTTCTTTTTTTCCTCTCCTTTCCTTGTGAGTTTAGATGGCATTATGACTAAGTTCTCTGGCACACGACTTGTCACTCAGCTTTGTCATGTCAGAGGACAGGGTCCCTCTGTGGCCGAGACTTTGAAACTTCAGTCAGTTGCTGAATGATCCAGAGTAGTTCTGCTGACAGTGGCCTGAGGGGGTAGGGGGGAAGTGATGGGCAGAATTTGGTTTAGCCTCACTTGAGACCAAGCCTTCCCCCAGCCCCCTGTGTCTGGCACCATCATGGTGGGTGGGACCAGAGGGTACATGTAAATGCAGACAAAGGTTTGTTTTGGGGATGAAGGTAGAGCTTCGTCAGGGGAAGCTGAAGAAGGTCATACATCAGGAGCAGCCCAGGAGTTAGCCTGTCTGTCCCCTTTCCACAGCAACAGGTGAGAAGAAGGAAGGCTGGTCGTGGGAATCCTACCTAGAGGAGCAGAAGGCCATTACTGCCCCAGTCAGCCTCTTCCAGGACGTGAGTTGGACAATTTCCCCCTAGGAAGAGCTTGTCTTCCCAGTCCAGGGACACACCACCAAACTTAGGCCTTCTGGCGTTTTCTGTGTCAGGCATGCCTCAGTGGACTGGCAGAATGGAAAGGGAGAGACTGTTTAGGGGCCCAGAGTGGAAAAGGGCCCGCCATAAGGGGCTGGCAGGGTGGGAAGAAATAGAGAGGTGGAAGCTAGGCTCACCCATCACTGGGCCTGCAGACTTTTGAGTTCTGGTGACTTCTACTCGATTCAGCATTGATCTTTCCATGACTTTGGTGAGAGGGAGCCCTTGGTGAGTCCAGCCCTGACTCACCCACATTTTTCAAGGGACCTGGGAGATATTCTCTCTCTCTCTAGATCCCTGAAGTAACGATCCCCAAATAAGTTGCCCCTTTGGAAATACCAGGCGGGTGGGGCCTAAAGGCAGCTCCTTCACCCCAAGCCCACTAGGCAAGGATAAGGCTGGATGGAAGCTGGGTCCTCTCCACTCTGTGCGTTGACAGTCCCAGGCAGTCACTCACAACAAGAATGGCTTCAAACTGGGCATGAAGTTGGAAGGCATTGACCCTCAACACCCGTCCATGTACTTCATCCTCACTGTGGCTGAGGTGAGCTGGGGTTTGGTACCACCTTTCTGATGATGTCTCTCAGTGTAGATTGATGGATCTTGCTGGGGACATAGAAGGAAACACCTCCCTCCCCTCAGAGCACACACAATCTAGCAGGGCATTAAGTTGGAATACACAGAAAGCTTAAAAGAAAAAAACCACATGGAGTGTCATGGGTCAGTCCTATTACTGGATGAACGTATACTGTCCACTCTGCGAAAGCTTGAGGAGATCTCGAGGGCCAGGGATGTTGGCGTGAGTCAAACAAGGTGGCGTGAGTCAAACAAGGTCCTTGTCCTCTAGGAGCTCACAGTTGTCTGGGGAATCAGCCAAATAAACATATCAGTGACATGCCATGGGGGTGGCAGCAGACTTGAGCTGGGAGGCACAGCTGGATCAGATCTGTCTGAGGAGCAGGAAAAGCATAGAGGAAGGGCCTCCTTTGCAGAGTCTTGAGAGAGAAGTTGTGAATAAGGAGGGAGCTCCAGGCAGAAGGAGCAAAGTGGGCAAAAGCCCTGGGGCATGGAACAGACTGCTACCCTCAAGGAATTGCTATTAGCTCAGCAAGAGTGGAAGCAGAGTGTGAGTGGGGAGCAGTGAGAGAAGGTAGCAGAGGGAACAGTCATCAGGAGCCTTCAGCAGTCCTGAGCCTTGGTGGCTGCCCTCAGAATTCTGTCCAGGGCTCAAAAGGGTAGGAGACTCTCATAGGGTCCACCTCCCTTGTATCCAGAACTCAGGGCTCATGAGTACACAAATTGTCCTCACTGCAGAATAGGACAGGATGGGGTACACCTGGGAGGAAAGAAAGGTGGGGTTGGGGAACCTACTAGCATTAGAGCTTCTGAGACCACCAGACTGGGCCAGGAGAGGTGAGGGAGATGGGGAGTGGGGCATCTCCTGACATTGGAGTCCCTGATTCCCCTCATGGGGCCAGGTATGTGGCTATCGCCTACGCCTGCACTTTGATGGGTATTCTGAGTGCCATGACTTCTGGGTCAATGCCAACTCCCCTGACATTCACCCTGCTGGCTGGTTTGAGAAGACGGGGCACAAGCTGCAGCCTCCCAAAGGTAAGGCCTAGCTGGGTTGGTCACAGTGAGGCAGTGAGTCCTCAGACCCTTTGCTTCTTCCCCTTGGGTCCCCTGGCTTCCAACTCGTTTGTTTTCTGACCCTGTACGCTGTTCCAAAGTCAGCCTCTCTTCATCGCATCCTGATGACTCTACCCTGGGACCAAGTTGACCAGGAGCCCTAGGACTTCCGCTTTGCACTTGCCGTTTGAGTGTCCGCTCAAGTCGTGTCCTGCTTCAGTAGAGGGGGATCCCTGGGCAAGTTCTTGAGGGCTGGGGGAGGGTGGTCCTCAGGCATGCCTGATTCTGCTGCTTCACTGTGGGGTGCCCTCGCCGTGGCCCAGACTCTGCACGGCGCTCTGTTCATCCCCCTCGAGGGGCCTAGGTTACAAGGAGGAGGAGTTCAGCTGGAGCCAGTACCTGCGCAGCACAAGAGCTCAGGCTGCCCCCAAGCACCTGTTTGTGAGCCAGAGCCACGTGAGTGCCCCTGAGTGAGAGTGGATGTCACCCCCAAGTCCCAGAGTCACTGCAGCTGGCCCAGGGTATCTGACTCATCAGAAGGAAGTTAATCTACTGGTTCTTTCAGCTTTGTTCTGATCTCTCATATTAGATGGGGAGGGGCACAGCTGGGCAGGGTCCAGGGCCAGGGATGGGAAGCTGGTTATAGGTTTTTCCCGACTTCCTTCCCTCCTTTGCTACTGCAGATATCCTGTCCTCACATCCCCTTGGAGCCCCTGACCCACTACCCTAGTCTGAGCACTGAGATATCATTGCTTATGTATTCTTGCTTTGGTTTGCTCTGCAGTTCTTTGGTGTAAGGTCAATGCCTCTATTCTGGGAGCTTCTTTTTTCTTCCTTTTGCCCAACATTGAGATTCCTCCATTTATTTCCAACAATTCATCCCTTGTCCTTTCCTCTGTTCAAGGCAGCTGGCAGCTTATCCAGCAGTTAAAGTATCTCACATAATCCCAACCAAAAGGCCTAGGATATATAGGGAGCCCCCATTAAAAATATTATACTGGGTCGGGCACGGTGGCTCATGCCCGTAATCCCAGCACTTTGGGAGACTGAGGCAGGTGGATCACCTGAGGTCAGGAGTTCAACACCAGCCTGGCCAACATGGTGAAACCCCGTCTCTACTAAAAATAGAAAAAATGAGCTGGGCATGGTGTTGGGCATCTGTAATCCCAGCTACTCAGGAGGCTGAGGCAGGAGAATCACTTGAACCTGGGAGGCGGAAGTTGCAGTGAGCCAAGATCGCGCCATTGCTCTCCGGTCTCAGCAACAAGTACGAAACTCCATCTCAAAAAAGAAAAGTGTATGTTTGTGTGTGTGTGTATATATATATATATATATATATATATATATATATATATATCATACTGGCTGGGTTCCAGTACTTTGGGAGGCTGAGGCGGGAGGATCACTTGAGCCTAGGAGTTTGAGACCGGCGCAGGCAACATAGTGAGACCCTATCTATATAAAAAATGTCATTAAATTAGCTGGGCATGGTGGCACGTGCCTGTAGTCCTAGCTACTACAGTAGCTAGCTGAGGTGGGAGGATTGTTTGAGCCCAGGAATTCAAGGCTACAGCAAGCTGTGATTGTACCACTGCACCCCAGCCTGGGCAACAGAGTGAGACCCTGTGTCTAAAAAAAAACAACCATATTGCATGTCTAGAGTCCCCATGGGCCCGGGCCTCCACCATGCTCTTCAGGCAGAGACAGTTACTCCCCCACCCCAGTCCAGCCCCAGAGTTCATACTTGCAAGTTCCCAGGTGACAGGTGGGGTCCCATCTGCTGTTGTGACAACAAATGCCGACTTCTAATCCAAACTGTTTAAATAGTGGCCCCACCATTGACTAGCATTGTGTTCTGGGCCAAGTGATTTAACTTCTTAAATGGGAATAGGGTTGTTGTAAAGGTCCAGGGAGGTGATGTCTTTTGAAGCTTACATGGCAGGTACTCAGTTTATACTGGTTCCCCGCCTGCCTCTGTGCCATAGATGTCCACTGTTTCTTCCCGGTCACCCCACTATTGCCACAACTGCCTCAGGACAGGCTGGGAGGGATTGTCTGGGTAGGGAAGATTTATACTTGATTCGCCAGGTTCTTTGGGCGAATGCATAGCCTCCTTCCAGGCACTTACCTTCTGGCACAAGCCAGGCCTCTGAGTGCACCTTGGAGACCAGAGGTTCCTGAGTGCCTCAGGGCTCAGGTTATAATTCTGCCCTGGAGGGCCCTCTTTCCCAGCTTATTTCTCCTTCCTTTCTCACTGCCCACACCCCAGGCTTTCCTAGAGAACCTATTCCTTTGTTTGCCAGTGGGCTCGGGGCTGGTGCTAGCCAGCTTGGCCCTGGCCATGGCAGCCCCTCTTTTTCCCCTAGAGTCCCCCACCCCTGGGCTTCCAGGTGGGCATGAAGCTGGAGGCTGTTGACCGCATGAACCCCTCCCTTGTCTGCGTGGCCAGTGTGACCGATGTGGTGGACAGCCGCTTCCTGGTGCACTTCGACAACTGGGATGATACTTATGACTACTGGTAGTGGGAGGGCCCAGACATGGTCTCAGGGGGCAAGGGGATGGCAGGGGGCAACTGCTTTCATATCTCAGGTACCATGTAGCCCCACTCAGTCCAGTTCTGACATTCAGATCTTCCTCAGGTTGGAAGATAATTGAATTGAGTTTTATCATAAGAAATATAGCTCAATATTAAATGTTTCATCTAAAAATACCATGGTTAAGATGAGCAAACCCCTATGATTCATGATTTTCCCTTAGATATCGTGGTGATGGTAGAGTTTGTCATTCATGTTGCAATTTTCTAACTTTGTCATTGCCATCTGTCTCCCTCTCACTAAGAAGTAGATGAGGGTGGGCCCTGAGCCATGCTGTCAGAGGGTGGTAGGCTCAGGGCCTCAAGTTGCTCTTGGGACAGTGACGTGTTCTTGGATTTCAGGTGTGATCCCAGCAGCCCCTACATCCACCCAGTGGGCTGGTGCCAGAAGCAAGGAAAGCCCCTCACCCCTCCACAAGGTGACCCTGCAGCCTGAGCACGTCCCCTTTCCTAAGCCTGGCTCTGCTTCCCTCCACTGACCGCCTACCAGTAGTGCCTCGGTAGCTGGCTCTCTAGGGTCAGGGTGAGAGAACAGACGTGTCCTGAAGCCTCAGCTTATTGGCCTGGGAGTTGAGAACCCTTTGATTTTAGGAGACTCCTGTCAAACCCTGACTCCACTGGGGTTTAGGGGAAGAAAGTTACATGACCATCTCAGCAAGGAAGCGGGGAATCAGAAGTAAAATGAGTCCTTCCTCCTGGAAGTATTGCATTGGCCCAAATACAATAGAGATTCAAACGGGTCTGGGGTGGGAGCAACAGGCCAAGAGTGACAGGAGTCAGGGTTCCCAGACAGCCCTGTAAACTATTAGGGTAGTGCTGTGCTTGGTTCTACTAGCACCCATCTGCCTGAGGAGCCCAGTGCAAGGAGCTGGCTGTGGTGATGGTGGGGGAGATTCTACTCCAAGGGCCTCTGTCCCTTCCATGTTCCTGGTTGTGCTTGTGGGCAGAGGGCTTCCCCAGTACACCTGGGTGGCTAGACATTGCTCTCATCCTCTCCTCCAGACTACCCAGACCCTGATAACTTCTGTTGGGAGAAATATCTGGAAGAAACTGGGGCCTCTGCTGTCCCCGCTTGGGCCTTCAAGGTGGTGAGTCAGTGCTCCCTGCCCCCAGAGCTGAGCTCAGAAAGACATGGAGCACTCAGCTAGCCAGGCTGGGGCACTAGTTTTCTCCTTTGGGCAAGCCCCAGTTTCCCCAGGCACAGCATTTGGGCTCCCTCTGTGGGGCCTCAGCTCTGCTGAGCTGGGCCTTGGCCTGAAGGAAGCTGTCCCATCTGCAGCGACCCCCTCACAGCTTCCTGGTCAACATGAAGCTGGAGGCTGTGGACCGCAGGAACCCAGCCCTGATTCGCGTGGCCAGCGTGGAGGATGTGGAGGACCATCGGATAAAGGTGGCTCTGGGACCCTAGGGCTGGGAAGTGGACAGGCCAGTTGGGCAGGAATTCTGTAGACTGCTTAGAGGTCAAGGGCATCATGGCATGAGAGAGATGAAGCCAGATATCTTGAATCTCATTCTTGCCTCATCTGTGACTTATTTTTGTGGGCTTGGACAAGTCATTTTCCCTCTCTAAGCCTTACATCATCTGTAAAATGGGCCTAATAATCCTCGTCCCACCCGAGGACTGCCAGTGGGAGATGCCAGTAACTTGATGAGTGATGCCCTTGGAAAATGTGGTGGCCAAGACTGATTATTGCAGGGTTGGCCCCTTGATTCTTCCAATCCAGGATCTAGCTTCTGACGGGTTCCAGGGATGGGGAGAGGACCTCCTGGCTGAGCTGGGCTCCATGAGAAACACCTGACTTCCAAGAGCCTTTCCTCCCCAGATCCACTTTGATGGCTGGAGTCATGGCTATGATTTCTGGATCGACGCTGACCACCCAGACATCCACCCTGCCGGCTGGTGCTCCAAGACAGGACATCCCCTGCAGCCTCCTCTCCGTGTGTACCCCTAGGGCACTCTGATCTTTTCCTTTCCCCCCAGGTTCTGACAGTCCTGTAGTTTGCCTACAGAGCTCTGACAACCCATGCCCAAATATGACACAGAGGGCTCTGACGCCTACCATGAGTTTCGGAATCCCCCATCCACCCCACCCCCGGACTATATGCTACACTAAGCAGCGCTTCTGGCTACCCCAGTTGTCGGGGTTTGGGGTGTTGAGGTGCAAAGGGGCGAGCTCACTTGGTAGCATGTGCTTCAGAGGTGGTCAGGCACTCAGGGATTTCTCTCAGCATCTAGCAGAGCCACACTGAGCATGCACTGTGTTTGCTAAGGACATGCTGGCTTCCTAAAGTAAATTCTCATTGTCTGTGTGGCAGGGATTAGAGTTCAGGTCACTGGGCTGCTCAGCCCCATTTTCACCCTTAGGATTCTCCTTCCTTATTTCCCTGCTGCAACTGTGTTTGTCTCACATGGGGTGTTGATCCTTTTTGAATGTTCTCCAAGCATAGGCAGAGCCTTAAAAAAGTTACCAAAGTCTTGGGAATGAAAACAAGAAAAAGAACTGAGAGTAACATGAATCTGCCCGATGTGGCTTCTAAGGTATGGCTTCACCCAACCAACTCTGAGTGGCTCTTCTCCCCTAGAGTTCTCTCAGAGACTGAGGGCATGGTCTACAGGTTTCAGCAAAGTATTAACATATGAGAGCTAAGCCCTCCTTACTCAGAGAGGGGCAGATATCCAGTAACAGAGAATGGTGTCACAACCGACACAGGGCCCTCATCCCTGGGGAGTGGGTTTCTAGTGCTGATCTCCCCAGTGGAAACTGCTCCTTCCTTCCCAGCACTCCCCACCCCTAGGACTCCATGAGGACCCCCCTCCTTTCTGCTCTTCTAGGACCCAGAGAGCCCAGCTCTGCCTCCCTTGGGGGCTGTCCCCCTCTCAGCTATAGGAGCCTGCCCCACACTAGGACATCCAAATACAGCTTTCACCACCGGTGAGTGAAGGTTCCTACTGAGACCCTCAGGGTTGTTTTGCACCTACTGCGTGCAGCCGACTGGGGTCCATCAAGACACTCTCCAGATGGGACCAGGGCTGGAGAGGGCTCAGCAGGGACCAGTGGATTCAACCCAACTTAAGCCTCTTCTTCCCCAGGAAGTGCCCCACTCCTGGTTGCGACGGCTCTGGCCATGTCACAGGCAAGTTCACAGCTCACCATTGCCTCTCAGGCTGCCCGCTGGCTGAGAGGAACCAGAGCCGGCTGAAAGCAGAGCTGTCTGACTCAGAGGCCTCAGCTCGCAAGAAGAACCTCTCAGGCTTCTCCCCAAGGAAGAAGCCTCGCCATCATGGCCGGTATGGAGGCCAGGGAGTCAGGGCCCGGCCTTCCTGGGGGTGTGGGGCCTCGTAGCCTCTCGAACTGGGCCAGACACTGATTCCCTGCCATGGGCCTGGTCCTTCCTTCTCCAGAATTGGACGCCCTCCGAAGTATCGAAAGATTCCGCAGGAAGATTTCCAGAGTAAGTCTGGCTTATCTGCTCCTATGTCCTCCACTTCAGAGTGTTCACAGTGAGTGCTCTGTCATTGGTGGGATGAGACAGATTTCCCAGAGTGGGAGAAGTTAGAAGGAGGGCTGTGCCTCTTCGTTTGAGATACTAAGAGCACAGAGCAGTGGCAAAAGCAATGGAGGGGCTTTGAGTGACCTTGGGTTCCAATCTCATGTCCCCCATGGCCTTGCTGTGAGTCTGTGGGGAAGGTACAGAGCCTCTTGGGGCCTTTGGTTCTCACCGTGAAGCAGGATGATGCCCCTGCTCTTCTCTGATTCTAGGCTTCCTGGGAAGGAGACTATAGCTATCCCTTTCTACCTGCGTGACCTTAAGCAAGTCCCTTAACATCTTTGAGCTTCAGTTTCCTCACTTGAATAACTGGATAAAACCTGCCTTTCCGTTGTCAATACCTGAAATAACAGTGGTTACTACCACTGCTCACTGAGCATCTACTATGGGCCAGGCAGTATGCCAGGTGCTTTACACATACTGTGTCTAACTCTCACACGAGTTCTCTAACATGTATATTGTTCTTCTGCAAGAGGAGGAATATGAGTCTCAGAGGATGAAGTCACTTGCCCAGGGTCATTCACCTTGTAAGGGGCAGAGTTGGCATTCCAACTTGGATCTGACCTGACTCCTCCTGCTGCGTGCTGCTGGTATAAGAGACATAAAGCACCTAACCCAAATGTCAGTTCACTTCTCACTCCCCTTGCATTAGCGTGCTTGCTGCCGTAACAAAATACCATTGACTGGGTAGCTTAAACAACAGAAATTTATTTTTCACAGTTCTGGAGGCCAGAAGTCCAAGATCAAGGTGTTGGCAGGCTTGATTTCTTGGCTTGCAGATGGCTGCCTTCTTGCTGTGCTCTCACGTGGTCTTTCTTCTGTGCACAAGCATTCCTGGTGTCTCGTGATGTGTCCAAGTGTCTCTTCTTGTAAGGATACCAATTGAGTTGGATTAGGGCCCATCCTAATGACCTCATTTTGACTTAATCACTCTTTAAAGGCCCTTTCTCCAAATGCAGTCCCATTCTGAGGCACTGGGGGTTAGGGCTTCGGCACATGAATTTTGCGGGGACACATTTCAGCCCATAACATACTTTAAGGGGAGGAGCATAGTGACTGAGCCCTCCCCTGGGTGGCGAATTCATCTTACATCTGCAGCCACTAGTACAGGGCCTGATGCACAGCAGGGCAGTTGAATGGAATGAATGTCGTTTTAAGGCTAAAAGAGACCTTGAGAATCACTTGGTTTAATGCACCTTTGGCAAGACCCAAGCTGTCCCAGTTCTTCAAGAACAGTCTCTGTAATCTGGGCAGTAAATAACATAGTGATAAAAAGCATAGCCCTGAAGTCAGACTACCTTTTACAGGCTGAGAGATCTTGGGTGGGTGACACTGCCTCTCTGAGCCTCACCTTCCTCATCTGTAAAATGCTGATAATAATTGAACCCATCGTATGATGTGGTGAGAGGCTTAACTGAGATGCTCCATGTGAGGTGCTTAGCACAGCTCCCTGCCAGTATTATTATTCTGAGTCTCTTGCTCACTCCCTCTTGCTGTCATCTCATACTGTTTCCTTTTTTCGGGAACAGAGGCAGTTTCTTCAGTCTCACACCTGAGGGTCTTGGCCAGCGCCTAGACCCTCAGAGTAAGGACTCCTAAGGATCAAACTGCAGTGGGCACTTCTTGTACCCACCTGTGGCACCCACGGTCTGGTCCACTGCAGGACCAAGTTCTGACCACCAGAGGGCACTTGCCTACTGTGTTCACCCCGGAATTAGGCTGTAGAATTTTTGGGAAGCTACATCTTTCCAAGACTGAGACTATGTCCCGGAGCTGGCAAAGAAGGGCTCACCCAGAGCCTTGAGGCACTTCAAGGATAGAGCAGAGGCCATTTCCCAGATCTCACTTCTGCAGGGCACCCCTGCTTTTCTAGCTCTCCTCTCACCCAGAGGAGCCACTGGTCATTCATAGGCTCTGGGGTTTGCTGGTGAACACTTCCATAGGAAGGGCTGCCTGGAGAGGACAGGGCTTGGCTGGGCTTAGTCTTTAGGCCTGGAAGTGTCAACTGCTGAAGGAACCGAGGAGCCATGTCTGAGGAGACATGTCTGACCTGCAGCTGGGTGGTCTGCAGTTAGATAAAACACTAACTGCTGGTGAGCGCTCCTGGCCTGTGCTCTTCCCTGTGCTCTGGGGAAGCAAGATAAGGAGAAAAGCTCCCTACAAACTTGGTGTTGTCTCCCAAACCCCACCCCAGGGTATGAAGGGGACCAGATACAGGGTTTCAAAGAGGGAGTACCTGGTGGACCAGAGGCCAAACCTGTGGCCAGGTGGATAAGGTGCTAGTGGTGGTAGCTGTCATGAGAGATGCTGGGCGTGCCCCAGATGGGCCATAAGAGGAGCTGACTGAGCAGGGAGATGGGGCTGTCTGGTGTATGGGCAGGTATTAGGGTTTTGCTGATGAACAGAGAGAGCAGCAGGAAGGCAGTGGCACAGAAGTGTGGTTGGTAGGGCCGGGGATGGAATCCCCGAGGCTTTGTGGGTGGAAGAGCCAGGCTTAAAGACAGACACTCAAGGAGAGAGGGCAGGACAATCTGTGACCAACAGGGAGGGTCTTTGACAAGAGGGCACTTGGAGGTGCTGCACTAATGAGCATCTGGAATTAGCACCAGGAGAATAAAGAGCCAATGCCCCTGGACCATGGACAGAGGCTGGGAAAACCCCTTGGGAAAGTGGCCACATTGCACAAGGCCAGCCAAGGCTGGTAGCAGTGAGTGGGGCCAGGTTTGTCAAAGCAGCCAGAGGGGGATGAAGTCCAAGTTGGCAAGTGCCAGGCCCCACCAAGGAGGAGGCCAAGCTGAGCAGCATGAGTCATCAGCTCAGTACAGCTGCTTGAGGTAGGAGGTTGGGGCCACTGATCCCAGAGGCAGACCAGGAAGCAAAGCCACAGGCAACATGGAGCTGAGGAGTGGGTCAGAGATCACCCTCTAGTGCTGGCGTAGGCAGTAGTGCAGACCGGGCTGGTGGAGGAGGCGGGGGAACTGGAGCTTGAGGCAATGGCAGTGGCCAGAGGGGTGGTCTTCAGCCTCCTCAGGGGGACTGTGATTCTGAAGCAGAATCACCCTAGCTCTGAGAAAGTTGGTCGTAGCCCAAAAGGACCCATGAGAAGAAGAGTAAACAGAGTGGACTTCTGACGTCAAGGCTGAGCTTGTTTGGATGTTAAGGACCCTTTTGATGCATGGCATCTAGAAAATTGTGTCTTTAGAGATGCTGCAGCAGCTCTAAGAGAGTATCCTTGCAGGGCCCAGGGTGGTGCAGCCTCAGAGAGATGGGGTGAGGGTCATTCCAAATAGCTGACCTGAGAGTCTTTGAGAGAGCCACTTTACCAGCAGGAATGAACACTGCATGAGGAGTCAGGAGATATGGCTCACCCTCTTGACTCTACAGGCTGTCAGAAGGGTCCCGGGGTCCTGTCTACTCTGCCAGCCAGTCTCCTGAGTGGTGTGGGTATGCATGGGCTTCGGGAACAGTTTAGCCCTCAGCGTCGGCCTGCCAGCCTCTGCCTCTGCTTTCCAGCACTCACGCCCGATGTCGTGCACCAGTCCCTCTTCATGTCAGCCCTGTCGGCCCACCCTGACCGCTCACTCTCAGTGTGCTGGGAGCAGCACTGCAAGCTCCTGCCAGGAGTAGCAGGCATCTCAGCCTCGACAGTCGCCAAGTGGACCATCGATGAGGTGAGGAGCGAGGGCCCTTCTTTATCCTTGTCTTCCCCTCCTCCTCCCTCTCACCATACCCTGGTGGAAAGGCCCAGGTCAGGTAGAACCTGGTACCACTCCTGGCACTACCTCGTGCTCATCTGTCGGCTGCCCAGTGAGACACTTCCTAATAGGCCCATCGTGGCAGAGGGGGCGGGGGCTGTGCTGCTATTTCAGCCAGAAATCCAACAGGAGAGGCAGACTTCAGTCCCAGGTCTCAGAAGCAAGGGGCCCAACTCGGCACATCTGCCAGCATAGAAACCCTAGGATCCTTTTAGGCTGGGGAGAAAAAGCAGCATTGGCACAGCTCAGAAGCACCTAGGCCGTGGAGGCCAGCCCTCCTACATGCCCAAGCTCTGTCACCTGGTCAACATGTCATCTTTGGTTTCCAAGGTCTTCGGCTTTGTTCAGACTCTGACAGGTTGTGAGGACCAAGCACGCCTCTTCAAAGACGAGGTAAGGTGCAAGTGCAGAGTGGGAGACAGAGCCGGGGTCACTGTGTCCTTAAGACAGCAGGAAGCAGGTGCCCTCACTGGCGCTGCCTCAGCTAGGGAGGGACCCGTGTTGCCCTACCGGGCAAGAATAGTCAGAGTGACCCATGTCTCTGGGAAGAATCTAGTCTGGACTGTGACCCAGCTTGGGGACCCTGTGTGCTCAGATCATCTTCAGGAAGGAAAAGGCGTCCTGGAGACAGGAGTCCATTCACTCCTCTGCTCTCTACCCACTCATTTGCTTGCCAAACTTAGCTTCGCAAGTGGTAGTCAGTAAATTAAAGTGTACTTTTTTTAACCTTTAATCCAATATAGCTGATAATTAAAGTGTATTTTGAATGACACAGATACTGTGATTTACTGCAAGGATCCTAACACACACTTAAAATCAAGAGCCAAGGAGTAGTGAGTTGTAGATAAAAAAAGAATGTCAGCTTTGGAGACAGTCTGGGTTTAAATCCCAGTTCTGTCAATTTGAGCTGTTTACTGTCTCTGAGCCTGCATCTTCTTGTCTGTAAAATGGAGATAAAGTGGGTATAATGAGGTCTACCTTGCAGAGCCATTGTGAGCATTGGAAATGATGAATGAATCATACCAGAATGTCTAGTATAATTACAGTCATGCATTGTTTAACGATGGGGATACATTCTTAAAAATGTGTCACTAGACAATTTTGTCATTGTGTAAACATTATAGAATGTACTTACACAAACCTAGATGTTATATGTATTTTTATTTATATGTATATTTTCACATGAAAAAACAAATGTCCCAGCATTATTACTGAATATCAGTCATTTCCCCTACTTGATCTGCCATGCCAATATCAAGGGCCATGTATCAGGTTTCTGTATATGTTCCATTATAATCTTATGGGACCATGGTTTTAAATGTGGAATCATTGATGGAAATGTCTTTATGTCGTATATGGCTGTGTATCACTAGTATATAATATAGCAATATTATGGAGGAACATGTAGATCCAATCACTTTACCTATACAAAATGACTGATATGGTGGGAACACAATAAACACCAGTTTTGACTTTTAGTACATAGTTGCCCTTAAGTAAAGAATTTTGTCAGCCGGGTGCAGTGGCTGATGCCTGTAATCCCAACACTTTGGGAGGCCAAGTCGGGCAGATCACCTGAGGTCAGGAGTTCAAGACCAGCCTGGCTAACATGGTGAAACCCTGTCTCTACTAAAAATACAAAATTAACTGGGTATGGTGGCACGCACCGGTAGTCCCAGCTACTCGGGAGGCTGAGGCAGGAGAATCACTTGAACCTGGGAGGCGGAGGTTGCGGTGAGCCGAGATTGCACCACTGCACTCCAGCCTGGGCAACAGAACAAAATTCTGTCTCAAAAAACAAAAAAAGAAAGTAGTTGGCTCTTCTTGCCCTGGAAGAGTGTCTGTATCCAGGCCCAGCACAGCCAGTTTCCTCCTTTGAGCTGTGTGTGGTGGAGCTCCCAAACTCCTCCTGCTTCCAGGTGCTTTCCTTGCCCTCTGTGTTGGTGATCTTCTTCTCTTCATGTATGTGTGCAGAGCTGAACTCCCTGTTTTCGATGGCCTCTGGCCGACATAGAACATGCTGGGGTGCTGCTCCCCTAGAGGTGTTTTAATTGAGATAAAATGCCTATAGAGAGAGAGGCACACATGTTAAAAGTACAATTTCACAGGTTTTACGACATGTCTGCCCTTGAACTCTTCAATCAACATATAGACATTTCCTCTCATATTAAGTCATACAAAAAAAACTTAGTTAAAAAAAAAAGAAAAGAAAAAGATATAGACCTTTCCATCATACCAGAAAGTTCTTTCTCAGCCCCTTTTAGTCAGTCCGCACCCCAAAAGACAACCACTTTTCTAATTTCTAGCATCATAGATGAGCTTTGCCTGTTCTTCAGCTCATATAAATGGAATCATAGGGCGTGTTATCTTCTAGGTCTGTCTCTGCACAGTGTCATGTTTTTGAGGCTTCTCCATGTTGTTGTCTGTACCTGTAGTTTGTTTATTGCTGACTGGTGTTCCATTTTATGAGTATACCATAATTTCTTGTACATTAGGGTTATTTTCTCTTCCCCTAGATTTGAACTCTATTTTTTTTTGTTGTTAGCAAAACTTAAGTTTGCCCTAGCTTTATTATAGCCACATCACACTACTTTGGGGTTCATAAAAGCCCCCAGGTGCTTTTCATGTCAACTACAGTTGAACCAAATTTTCCAGTGAGTACCTGCACCACAGATTTTTTTTTTAATTAACCTAATGTAAAACTTTACATCCACCCTATTAAATGTTATCTGGTTGGTTTTAAAGCCCTGTTTTAAATTTTGCTTCGGTCATCTGTGATGTTAATGAGGCTTTCCAACCTCGTACAGCTTGCACATCTGATAACTAAGCCTTCTGTGTCTTTGTCCAAGTCTTAACGTGTTTTATGAGAAGGCAGAACCATGTGGCACCCTGTTCCAGACCTTTCTGTAGGTTGACCACAGGTCCTAAGTCAGCACTCTTCAAGTGTGGTGGTTCAGCCAGCTACAGAGCCAGCCGAGTTTCATCCTCCAGCCTATGCTTGGCTTTGCATTCTCTTCATCTTGGGACAAGGGCTGTGTCTCCCAGGAACATCTGCTGTGTCTCTTGGTTCAGCATGGTCTGTGATACAGAAAACTAGTGGCCAAAGGGAGAAGGTGTACTGGTAGACTGCCAGCATCAAATAGAGTCTTGGAGTGGAGCAGGACCTTTATGGGATGTGAGGATCGCCATCTCCAGTGTCTGGCCCATGTCATCAGTTTCCCCAGGTAGGACGATGCTCCAGGAGTGGGCTCTCTCTGGCTTAACTGATGATTGGGTATTCAGGGACACCAATCAAGATGCTCTCCGTCTGGGACACAGACCAGCCAGTAGAGGGTTGCCTCATGAGTGAGGAATTAGAGCAAAGTGCATAGATGGTCTTATGGTTGTTCTTTACTGGTGGCTCTAAGAGTAGTCTGTCCAGTCCTCTCTTTGTCATCTTTATTGTAGCCATTTCATCAGCAAATAATTATTGATGTCTACTTTGTGCCTGGCCTTGTATAAGGTGATGTGATACTGAAGCAGATAAGAACAGGTCCCTGCTCTTAAGGTTCTCTGCGTGGTAGGGGATACAGAATTGTAAGTTGTTGCTCCTGGTAGAGTGTGGTAAGGGCCGTGAAAGACACGTGTGCAGGTGTCCTGGAGCCCAGAGGTAGGGGAGGACAGAGAGGGGCCGATGGGCTCTGCTAACTGTGCAGCCAGATGGATACTGGCAGCTTCCTGCTTCCCAAATGTCCCATATTCTTGGGCTCCTGGTAGACCACACCTTTCTGCTCTGAAAGCATAGAAGTCCCAGTGGGGTTTTGAAAGTGCTGATTAAATCTTAGCTTGACCTGTGTTAAACATTCCATGTATGGCTCTCTCAAGATCTATCCTGATCATCTCAATTTTAGGAAATTCCCTGGACCTCTCCACAGCACTGCAGGCTGTTGCTTAGGGTAGATTATTGTATGACTTATTTTATCCATTTTCCTCTACCTTCAAGGTCAGAACATGACCCTTTTCCTGATCATATGGCTCAAAACTCCCCATACCCACCAGCACACAGACAACATCTTAGATTTTCTGAGGTCATTCCATTGTTCCCTTACCTAGTCTCAGACTGCCAGACCACAGACTCTGGCCTTTGCTTTGAAGAACCTGAAACCTGGGCCTTGGCAATTACCGTGGGTGAGAAATCTCAGGCAATACACAAGGAGCCATATACCAGTGGGTTCTCTGAATGATAAGAACTGAAATCCTGGCCGGGGCGGTGGTTCACTCCTGTAATCCCAGCAATTTGGGAGACCAAGGCGGGCAGATTATTTGAGGTCAGGAGTTTGAGACCAGCCTGGCCAACATGGTGAAACCCAGTCTGTATGACAAATACAAAAAAATTAGCCGAGCATGGTGGTGCATGCCTATAGTCCAGCTACTCGGGAGGCTGAGGCATGAGAATCGCTTGAACCTGGAAGGCAGAGGTTGCAGTGAACTGAGATTGTGCCACTGCACTCCAGCCTAGGCACAGAGCAAGACTCTCTATCAAAAAAAAAAAAAAAAGAAAAGAAATGAAATGAACTCCTGTAAGAGTACACACTTAACTCTGCCAGGGTTTCCTTTCCTTCATATCCTGAACTTCGAGGTCTCCCTGGCCAGGCTCTGTGATTCAGTGGGACCATCAAGAGGGAGCCCCAGAGGCCAGGCATGGTGGCTCACATCTGTAATCCCAGATGTCAGGAGTTCGAGACCAGCCTGGCCAACATGGTGAAACCCTGTCTATACGAAAAATACAGAAATTAGCTGGGTGTGGTGGCACATGCCTCTGGTCCCAGCTACTCAGGAGGCTGAGGCAGAAGAGTTGCTTGAACCTGGGAGGTGGAGGTTACAGTGAGCCGAGATCATGCCACCGTACTCCAGCCTGGGTTACAGAGCAAGCCCCAGAGCCAGACTGGCATGAGGTGTCTGAATCTGGATGTTTCTACACAGACACATCTGCTGGGGGTCAGCAAAGAGAGCTCCTCAAGTCCAAGGGAGCTGCCTCCTGGGATGACCACTTGGCATCCGCCTCATAGCTCCCAGTGTCTCAGGCAAGCAGTTTCTCCAGTGCTTCCCCATCGAGGAGGTGCTAGAGAGAGAATAGAATGGCAGACTCCTTGAGGAAGGGGGAAATGTGCTTATTCACCAGACCCTGATCTTAGACCTGGGAAGCCCCTTTTCACTTGAGGGGTCATTTTAGAGCATTAGAAAGGAAGCTTAATGCATATAATCTCATCGGTGCATTTGGCTACTAGACTTTCCATTTTCTTTTGAGGGGGAAGGTTTTTAGCCATCAGAAGTGCCAGTTTTCGGAGCCTCCTTGGTTAGTGAATTGGGAAGGACCAGGTAACTGTTTCCTCAGAGCTGCTGGGGGGACAGATATATGGGGTTCATTCCCGCACTCTGTCCTGCCTCCGTTTAACCTCTAAGATTGCCAGCCTCTGTGAGATACAGTTCTGTTGTCACCACACCTCGGAGATCCTTTCATTCATTCTTTCTGGATTTACTGAGCACCTGACTTATGTCAGGTAAGCAGCCCCGTGGTGCTCCTGGAAGGCAAATGAAGAAATACATACAATTCAGGGGAGTTTGTAGAACTGTGTGAAGTCTAG
This sequence comes from Macaca nemestrina, assembly GCF_043159975.1. Classification (NCBI taxonomy): domain Eukaryota; kingdom Metazoa; phylum Chordata; class Mammalia; order Primates; family Cercopithecidae; genus Macaca; species Macaca nemestrina. The sequence goes on along the minus strand of NC_092139.1, from coordinate 21,282,359 downwards.
GCAGAGCGGAAGGAGAATTCAGGGGAGTTTGTGGAACTGTGTGAACTCTAGGCTGAGCGGAAGGAGAATTCAGGGGAGTTTGTGGAACTGTGTGAACTCTAGGCAGAGCGGAAGGAGTAGACAGTTCTGACTGCTGGGAGAAGCATGCTGACAGTGAGCAGGCCTTCCTGGCAGGGGTGGTAGAGGGAACAGAGGTGCAAGGCAGAAGACACCCAGTTATTGGGGAAGGGTCTGTAGTGCAGTCTGTGGAGCTAGGTGTGAGGAGGGCTCACGCGGAACTGTGGGGCAGGGCCAGGCTTGGGCGGCATCGCCCCCTGAGCTGCATGAGTCATGTCCATAGGATACCCCTACCCAGCTCTCACAGTGGTTAAGAACACAGGTCAGCACTTATAAGCAAGGTATATCTTGGGCAAATTCTGTAGCCTGTCTGCCTTGGTTTCCTCATCTGTATAATCAGGATAATGGTATTGCTTCATAGGGTTATTGTGAGGATTAACTGAGTTAATACATGACAGGTGCTTAGGAGCAGTGCCTGGCACATAAGAAACAACACAGAAGTGTTTTCATTGCTGTGATGCTTGAGGGGTGAGCATAGGAGGGATGGCATATCCTCAAAAACAGCGTCCCCCAGCTCAGTCTCTTGACCCCCAGAGTCTGCCTCCCACCTCTCTTCATTCCATCCCCTCCTCCACAACTGACTTCACTCCTTGACTCTACCCACATACCTAGCTGCTAGAATCAACAATTACCAATATTTTCCATATTTGCTTCACCTATATTTGGATGAAGTAATTTTAAGTAAATTTTAGACAGCATGACATTTCACCCCTGAGGACATAACTTTGCATCTCTAAAAACTAAGGACTTTCTTTACATAACCACAATCTTGTTATTCCACTACCAAATTGCAAGTAACTCCTTTATATCATCCAATACCCAGTCTGCATTCATATTTCCCCAGTTCTTAGGATACTCTTTGCAGTTTTTGAGCCAGAATCCAAACAAGGCCCACATAATTGGTTTTGGTTTTTATGTCTCTTAAGTTTTTTCTGTTCTAGAAGAGCCCCTCCATCCTTTGTTTTTCCTTTTTTAATGACGTTTTAAAAGTCTTTCAGAATGTGGTTTTTTGGATTTGTCTTGTTGCTTTCTTGTGGTGTCACTTAACTTGTTCCTCTATCCCCTATATTTCCCAAGAAATGAAAGTTAGATCCAAAGGCTGGGTTAGACTTAGGTTAAAATTCTCACTGTCACTGTCCCTGTTTCTCTCTCTCTCTCCCCCTGCCCACCTCTGCTTTTGGCAAGACAAGCTCCTAGGTGATACTGTGTACTTCATACTTCCTCATGTCAGAATGCTCACAGTGTCTGCTTATCTTGCTGTTAGCAACACTAAGGTTGACTGATGAGGTCATGTGGGGACAACAACAGCAGGTTTCTCAAAGCCACTGTCTGTGAGGACTCAAAAGACATTTTGCAAATACATATGCTAAACCTTAGACCAGTCAGCAGAAAGAGAGAAAGAGAACAAGTGTGTGAAGACGGGGAAACCTGTGGCTGTCTTTCTTTCCTTCTCCGTCCCCATTGCTGTCTTCCTTTTTTCCTTTCTCCCTCCCTTCTCCTTTCTCCCGATCCTTTCTCTCCCCCTCTCTCCTCCTTCCCTGTCTTCCACATATCCTTTACTCCTCCTCCCCTCCCCTATTCCCCATGTGCACCCCTCCCTTTCCTTCACCCCTGCCCCGTGACCCTTTCCACCTTCTTCTCCACTTTCCACCTCCCTCCCCCGACCCCTCAGATGATTGACGGCGAGGCCTTCCTTTTGCTGACACAGGCGGACATTGTGAAGATCATGAGCGTCAAGCTGGGCCCAGCCTTGAAGATCTATAACGCCATTCTCATGTTCAAAAACGCCGATGACACCTTAAAGTGACTGGCCCAGGGCTGGGCCCTCCTGCGGCCCCTGCTTGGTCTCCCTCTCCAGCTGATGCTTTCTTCCTGACCTGAGTTCCTCATACCCCCACGTCCCCATGTTCCACCTGTATCTGACCAGGGCTAGTCCTTCTTAGAGGGTACATGGGAGCCGAGGAGCCCTGGGGAGGGTAGGCACCCAGCCCCAAGTCCTAGAGCTCATTCGCCACCAGGCATGTCAGTGAGGGTGTGATTGGCAGGGGCATTACTCATGGAGTCAGTGGGACTGTGGCAACCCCACAGCTCCAGTGGACTTTTATTTTATTACCAAAGGGTCTTTTTCTTAGCGGTTGAGGAGAGTCTAGTAGAGCAGCAGTCCTTCAATCTGAGGCCCCTTTCCCTTTTTTGGTATCTCTGTGTGCTTTTCTCTTCTTGGCTCCTTTCCTCCTGCCAAGAATGACCCTGCCACAAACGTATTTACTCCTGGAGGCACCTCCTCCCTTTCTGTCTGCTGGTTTTGCTGCCCTCATTCTGCTGCTTCGTTTCCCGGGCAGTGCCCCCAGCCAGACCCCACTGGCTCTTCCCCCTGAGGTATGTGAGCCTCAGAAACATGTTTTCATAAGATCCCTTGGAAGTCTCTAGCTGCCTTTCTCTCTTTTGCCCGGAATTGAGAGATTCTGAGCTAAGATGCCTTCCTGAACTTGCCCAGTTCTGGACCAGTTGACATTTTAGTATCCCATGCCAAGTCCAAGTTCCAGCAGAATGAGCAGGTGGCTAGAGCCTCTTTTATAGATGGCAGAGGTTGAGGTTCCACTGCTGTTTTCCACACACCCTTCATGTGTTGAGTCTGGAAAGGAGTAAGCCCAGCCTGGTCAGTAGCCTAGGTTAGGAGACCAGCATAAGAATTTGTTAGACAATCTCGGGTCTTTGGCCAGAGGGGCAGCTCCAGCAGGCATAGTGGTGCCTGAAATTAGGAATAGTGTCCTCTGCAGCCTTGGACCTCAGCCAAGGTATTGCCCATGGGGTGATGGCCCCAGGTCTGCCAGGCCTTCTGCCATGAAAATGTAGCACTCTGTGTAGCACACACCCCCATGATATCATTCAGCGTGTCCCTTAAATGTTTACCACTAGCTCTTGCAGAGTCTTGAAGTTGGGAGTTAGGAAGGTGAACTTTTCTATCTGAATTCTCCGGGTCCCTGAAGCCCTCCTTGCCGCTCTCCATTTGTCTTGCACTGCCAGCCAGGTCCCTGCTGGGGCTCTGGGACTTCCACTTCTCTGTCCACATAGGAACCCAGCTTCCACTGAGTCACTGCCAAACCTGCCTCCCAGCCTGGGTGGGAAGGGGGAGAGCCACTGGCAGGAGCCAGCCCCACATGGAGGCAAGGAGTCGCTGCCAACCTCCTGTGCCCAGGTGCTGTTGTGGGCCTGCAGAGTGTGGGGCCGGTGCCTTCTCCCAGACCCCTTCTCTCAATCGTGTGATGCGTGTGTGTGTGCACGTGTATGTGTGCGTGTGTGGCACTCTCAGAAGTGTTTGACAGGGTGCAGATGTGAGGCTCAGTGTTGGGAAAATGCCAAGGGCTATTATTAAAATTTGAAGCTTTATTTTTACCTTAGAAGTGGAAAACCCAGAGCTCTGTTGATTTCCTACCACAACCCAGTAGGGTCCCCTCTCTCCCATGGGCTGGACAGCTTTTTGAGGAAGCCATTCAGCTCCCACAGTTGAGCTCCCACAGGGCTTCAGGTGTCCCTTCCCTTTCAACTGCTTAGAGGCAGCTTTGAGCACAGCCTTCCTGGGAGGAAGCTAGGCAAGCCCTGCTACACAGCAAAGGTTGGGTTTACAAGGGTGACATTGGTACCCCCTTGGCCAAGAGTAAAGTAGAACGAGTCTAAGCCCTGCTTTTATCTTGGTTTTCTGGGTGGTGGCAGAGCTTATCAGCTCCTTATCCTCAGTCGGCTTCTCTAAAAGACGAGAGGTGTTCACTGACTTTGTGCAGTGAGAAGGCAGCAAGTACTCATGGCTGGTGCTGTGGGACCTCACAGCTTCTAAGGAGAGGGACTAGGAGGGCCTTTGCCCTCGGATCTGCGTAATGCTTGCCTGTGGTAAAGGCAAGATGGACCAAGGGCCTTGGAAAAAAGGGCTCCCAGGCCTCTGAACTTTGAGGCCTCAGCACTTTCTGCACTGTTGTCAAACTCTTTGGAAAGAAACCAAATCATTAAAAAGTAGAACGAAATCTGCCTCTTGTCTGCCCCACTGCCCCTTTATCCCCACTCTGTCCCCAGATGATATTATTGCACCTTGACCTGGGAGTGCAGAGAGGGGAGGGAGTTGGCAGAGATTCCTGGTGCCCTCTGCCCTCTTAGCAACAGGTGCCACTTATATTTTGGCCCCTGGCAGCCTCGCCCAGCCCCTGATCAGCCCAGGCCTAGGGCAGTTAGGACCTTTCTGTTTATGTTCTCAAGCAGAGAGAATGATCTCAGAGTTTGCAAATGAAGCCTTTTTTGCACTTTCATTCACATGCACTTTGGTGGGGTTACATTTTTGTACTTGCCTCTTGTGTGTGCACATGTGTGTGTGTGTCTTTTAAGAGAATCTTCTGGCCTAAGCTAAGATGACTCTTGAGGGAGAAAAAGTTACAAACAAAATGTGGTGTGATTTGTCGGTGTATCAAAACAACATAAATAAACTTGAACAACTGAGATTCAGCCAGAGTCTGTTTCTATTTTCATGATAAAACATCCAGAGAACACAAAATGATTCTCAGTAGTGGCATTACTGCAGAGACTGAAGTGTTCTCTGTGTTGTTAGTTAGGGGTACTTATAGTTTTTAAGGTAACAAACAAAAGATAAGGATAAATGGGTGTATCTGTCTACACTGAAAGTGTAAACAGTGGGAACTCCCAGAGATCAGTGTCTAAAAGGGCCTGATCCTTGATATTTGGTAAATGGTCAAGGGCAGAAAATTCAATGAAACCTCTAAATTTTAAAATAATAATATCAGGCTGGGCACAGTGGTTCACGCTTATAATCCTAGCCACTTTGGGAGGCCAAGGAGGGAGGATCACTTGAGGCCAGGGGTTCAAGACCATCTGGGTAACATAACTAGATCCTGTCTCTATAAAAAAAAAAAATTATTTTTAATGATGGCGTATGCCTGTAGTCCCGGCTACTTAGGAGGCTGAAGCGGGAGGATCACCTGAGCCCAGGAGTTCGAGGCTGCAGTGAGCTGTGATTGCACCGATGTGCTCTATCCTGGTGCTCAAATAAAAAATGAAAACATCAAACTTTCAGATGGGGAAATGTCAACCTGAACAGTTAGATTTTGTTACACTTCCCAGAGACTACGAGCAGGTGGGAAAATGGCACCTTTCCACACCGTAACTGGGAACCTACCTGACCGAGACGGGTGCCATGATAGAGTGGTGGTCCCTGGCTTCAATGTGAACTGAACCCTCAGGGCACCCAGGAAGCACCTGGGGTTTGGGGGCTTTAGCTCTAACTTCCCTTTTCATGCTTCTCAAACCTCCTACCCCATTGTCTTGACAGATGTCCTCACCATCCATGTCACAGAGAAAGTGGAAGTCATCAGAAGAAACACCTTCACCTTCCTGCCATCTCATCTGCATGTCTCCTCCCACCCACATTCATTCTGTTTCTTTCCTATTACAGTGGAAGACTTGATGCTTCCACTTGTCAGAAGCTAATCTTCTACTAGCCATGGCTGCAATAAAAGGAAAAGAAACATTAAGAGACAAGAAGGGGCTTTTGGACATTTAAAATGGGATTACGGAGATAAAGATTCAACACAAGGGTCAAAAGATAAAGTTGAGGACATTTCCCAGCAGGTAGAATAAAAAGAAATAGGCCGGGCCTGGTGGCTCATGCCTGTAATCCCAGCACTTTGGGAGGCCAAGGTAGGCAGATCACGAGGTCAGGAGTCTGAGACCAGACCGACCAACATAGTGAAACCCTGTCTCTACCAAAGATACAAAAATTAGCCAGATGTGGTAGTATGCGTTTGTAATCCCGGCTACTCAGGAGGCTGAGGCAGAAGAATCGCTTGAACCCGAGAGGCAGAGGTTGCAGTGAACCGAGATCACACCACTGTACTCCAGCCTGGGTGACAGAGCAAGACTTCACATCAAAAAAAAAAAAAAAAAAAAAGAAAAGATAAGAAATGGGAAAGAAGAAAATGTATCAGAGGACTAGTTGGAGGCCCAAATAGATGATTAATAGAAATTCTAATAAGAGAAATTCTAATTCTAACCGAGAAAACAAATTATATCAAAAACAAACTGAACAAACTTGTATACTGAAAACAAGAAAACATTGCTGAAAGAAATTCAAGAACACCTAACTAAATGGAAAGAGATCTGTGTTCATGGCTAGGAAGACTTAATATTGTTAAGATGTCAATATTACCCAAAGAGGTTTACATATTCAATGCAATCCTTATCAAAATCTCAGCTGATTTTTTTTTTCATGCAGAAATGGAAAGACGGATCCTTAAATTCCTATGGAATTGCATGAGGCCTCAGATAGCCCAAACAATCTTGATAAAGTATAACAAAGTTGAAGAATGAACTGATTTATTTATTTCCTTCCTGCCTGCCTGCCTGCTTTCTTTTTTTTTTTTTTTTTTTTTTTTTTGACAGAGTTTTGCTCTCGTCACCCAGGCTGGAATGCAATGGTGCAATCTCAACTCGGTGCAATCTCAGCTCACTGCAACCTCCGCCGTCTCCTGGGTTCAAGCAATTCTCCTGCCTCAGCCTCCTGAGTAGCTGGGATTACAGGCACCCACCACCATGCCCAGCTAATTTTTGTATTTTTAGTAGAGACAAGGTTTTATCATGTTGGCCAGGCTGGTCTCAAACTCCTGACCTCAGGTGATCCTCCCACCTTGGCCTCACAAAGTGCTGAAATAACAGGCATGAGCCACCGCGCCCAGTCAGAGCAAACCAATTTCAAAACTTACTTCAAAGCCACAGTAATCAAAACAGTGTGGTACTGGCATAAGGACAAATAGACCAATAGGATAGAAGTGAGAGTCTAAAAATTAGTCCATACGTCTATAACCAGTTGATTTTCAATAAGAATGCCAAGTCCATTAAATGGAGGAAAGTACAGTTTCTTCAACAAATGGGTCTGGGGTAACTGGATTTCTACATGCAAAAGAATGAAATTGGATACCTACCTCACCCCATGTTCAAGAATTAACTCAAAATGGATTGATGACCTAAATACAAGAACTAAAACTATAAAACCCTGAGAAGAAAACATAAAGGTATATCTTCATGACCTTGGAATTGGCAATGAATTCTTAGCTATGACACCAAAAGCATAAGCAACAAAAGAAAAAATAGATAAACTGAACTTCATGGCCAGGCACAGTGGCTCACACTTGTAATCCCAGCATTTTGGGAGGCCGAGGTGGGCGGATCATGAAGTCAAGAGATCGAGACCATCCTGGCCAACATTGTGAAACCCCATCTGTACTAAAAATACAAAAGTTAGCTGGGTGTGGTGGCACGTGCCTGTAGTCCCAGCTACTCGGGAGGCTGAGGCAGGAGAATCGCTTGAACCCGGGAGGTGGAGGTTGCAGTGAGCCGAGGTCACGGCACTACATTCCAGCCTGGGCGACAGTGCGAGACTCTGTCTCAAAAAAAAAAAAAAATTGAACTTCATAAAAATTAAAGACTTTTGTGCATCAAAGGACATTATCAAAAGAGTAAAAAGCACCTACAGGGTGGGAGAAAACATTTGCAAATTTTACAAGGGTTTAATATATAGAATATATAAAGAACTCCTAAAAGCAAGCAACGAAAAGCCCCATTAAAAGATGGGCAAACAACTTGAATAGATATTTCTCCAAAAAAATACATGTAAATGGCCAGTGAGCCTGTGAAAAGTTGTTCAACATCATTAGGCATTAGGGAAATGTAAATTAAAGCCACAATGAGATATCACTTTTTACCCATTAAGATGGTTATAATTTTTTAAAAAAGGAAAGTAAAATGGTGAGGCTGTGGAGAAATTGGAGCCCCTGTAGTAGTGGAGATGTAAAATGGTGCAGCTGCTATGGAAGAGAGTTTGGCATTCAAAGCATGATGTAGGCTGAAAAAAAGAGTTTGGCAGTTCCTTCAAAAGCTAAGCATAGAATTATATGATTTAGCAATTCCACTCCTAGGTATATACCCAAAAGATTTGAAAACAGATACTTGGCCGGGCGTGGTGGCTCAAGCCTGTAATCCCAGCACTTTGGGAGGCCGAGGCGGGCGGATCACAAGGTCAGGAGATCGAGACCACAGTGAAACCCCGTCTCTACTAAAAATACAAAAAAAAAAAATTAGCCGGGCGCGGTGGCGGGCGCCTGTAGTCCCAGCTACTCAGGAGGCTGAGGCAGGAGAATGGCGGGAACCCGGGAGGCGGAGCTTGCAGTGAGCCGAGATCGCGCCACTGCACTCCAGCCTGGGCAACAGCGTGAGACTCCGTCTCAAAAAAAAAAAAAAAAAGAAAGAAAACAGATACTTGTATGCCTATGCTCATTGCAATATTATTCACAGCAGCTGAAAGGTAGAAACAGCCCATGTCATCATCAGCAGAAAACAAAATATGGTCTATCCATTCAATGGAATCTTAATTCAGTCAAAACAGAATAAAGTTCTGATACTTGCTACCACTGGATGAACCTTGAAAACACGCTAAGTGAAATAAATGAGGCCAGGCGCGGTGGCTCATGCCTGTAATCCCAGCACTTTGGGAGGCTGAGGCAGGTACATCACGAGGTCAGGAGTTTGAGACCAGCCTGGCCAACATAGTGAAACCCCGTCTCTACTAAAAATACAAAAAATTGGTTGGGTGTGGTGGCAGGCACCTGTAATCCCAGCTACTTAGGAGGCTGAGGCAGGAGAGTCACTTGAACCCAGGAGGTGGAGGCTGCAGTGAGCCGAGATCGCACCACTGCACTCCAGCGTGAGCAACAGTGTGAGACTCCGTCTCAAAAAAATAAAAAAGAGACATGAAAGAACAAATACTCCACATATATGAAATATCCAAAATAGGCAAATTCATAGAGATGGAAAGTAGATTAGAGGTTACCAGGGACTGTGGGGAAGGGGAAATGTGGAGTCATTGCCTGATAATTACAGAGTTTCTCTTCGGGGTGATAAAAACAGATTTTTTATTAATTAGATAATGATGTTTATATAACATGAATATACTTAATGACACTGAATTGCACCCTTAAAAAATGGTTACAATGGCAAATTTTATATTTACCACAATAAATTTCCTTTTAAAAGAGGAAGACATAGGATCCAAGAAGCAGGACACACCAAGGAAAGAGACAAAGGGGATTTTCCAGGCCAGTCACAGTGGTTCACGCCTGTAATCCCAGCACTTTGGGAGGCCAAGACGGGTGGATCTCTTGAGGCCAGGAGTTTGAGACCAGCCCGGCCAACACTGCAAAACCTGTCTCTACTAAAAATACAAAACAAGTAGCTGAGTATGGTGGTGCGTGCCTGTAATCCTAGCTACTTGGAAGGCTGAGGCAGAAGAATTGCTTGAACCTGGGAGTGGGAGGCTGCAGTGAGCCGAGATCGTGCCGCTGCACTCCAGCCTGCGTGACAGAGAGACTCTTATTTCAAATGAAAAAAAGGCGGAGGTGGGGATGGGTTTCCAGAGTGATGGGAAAGGAAGGGCCAGGTTCACCTCTGGACAGCTGTCTAGGTGAGAGTAGGAGGATGAAAGGCTCTAAGAAAAATGGGGGGAAAAAGACTGAAACTGATAATGTATCAAGAGGATATTTTAGCTTTATCAAAGAGTTATGTACACATAATTATATATAATTCTCTAATAATTATATATATTGAATATGTTCAATTTCTAAAACCAAATGAAGCAACTATAAATTCAGGAAAAGCTGCAGTGTGTGTTTGCATGGGCATAATCTAAGTATTCATGTTCTATAGTAGTAAAGAAACCACTTGAAATGTTTTAAACTGAAAGATGGAAGAATAGAAGTATAAGACTATTAAGATATATGGAGGTAAATACCAAGGAAAGCAGCTTAAAAAGATGAGGAATGGGGCAAGGAACTGATCTTTTTCATTATTTGATTTTACACTTTGTACACTTACCACTTTCTAAAAATGTTTCCAAAAAGGAAACTGCGGCCCATATCTGGGCTATGTTTGCCCAAGAGTCTTTCTCTTAGCCCATGTGGATAACAGATTTTTCTCTGGTGGCCCTGTGTCTGTTATTCCTTTTGCCTATGGGTGAATCTGCAGGTGGGGCTGGGGGTGGGAATAGGGCTGGAGCCAGACTAAGGACAGAAAAGTGGGCTGAGGAATGTCAAAGTCCAGGGAACATTTCTGGAGGTGAATTTCCATTGGTTAAGTCTCTTGCTTTCCCCTTATGCCTGAGAACAGGGCTTTGACCTTCATACCCAAACAACAAAGTCCAGCCAGGGAGGGTGGGAGGGGAAAGAAGGAAGAGAGGAAGATGGGAAGGAGACGCATATCTGCAGTGGACTATCTGCACATATCTGCACGAGTGACCTTGGCCATTTCCTGCAGTATCACTGAGGGGGAAGGGCAAGTTCAGCACTGCTGCTAGCCACGTTGGTTGGCACAACTTGTTATAACAATTTGGTAGATAGTTCATAATTAACCCAGCACTCACATGTACAAGAGTTTATCTGTTAGAAATACTAGCAGAAGGCCACAGGATATTAAAGCAGAGAGGTTCTCTGCAGCCTTGTTGGAAATATTGTGAAACTGCCGAAAGTCTAAATGTCCATCAGAAGGAAGAGTGAATAGGGAATAGGGGTAGTGAAAACCCCACACTGAAGTGTGGTGCAGCCGCTTAAAAGATGTATATATGAAAAAAAGTGAATTACTGATGGCCCATTTTCTGGAAAAGAATGGACGCAGTTATATAGATTAATACATACAGATTAATATATATAGATTAAGACATAGACAAAAGTCTGGAAGGATTGTCACCCTTCCTTTTTTTTTTTTTTTTTTTTTTTTTTTGAGACAGAGTCTCGCTCTGCTGCCCAGGCTGGAGTGCAGTGCCGTGATCTCAGCTCACTGCAAGCTCCGCCTCCCGGGTTCATGCCATTCTCCTGCCTAAGTCTCCCGAGCAGCTGGGACTACAAGCGCCTGCCACCACACCCGGCTAACTTTTTGTATTTTTAGTAGAGACGGGGTTTCACCGTGTTAGCCAGGATGGTCTCGATCTGCTGACCTCGTGATCCGCCCTCCTCGGTCTCCCAAAGTGCTGCGATTACAGGCATGAGCCACTGCGTCCGGCCTGATTGTCACCCTTTAGTTAACAGCAGCTACCTCTGGAAAGGAGATTGAAGATGGGCTGGAGGGAAAGCTTTCACTTTTTATTTGACATTCTTCTGTAAGTTGGAATTAGTTGATACACTTTATGCAACCAATGCCAGTATGTGGGGTGTTTTTTAACCAGCTCTGGAAGAGCAGGGGAGAAGGAGCTTGGTGGCACAGCAGCAGCAGCAGCAGGAGCTCTGGAAAAGGGCAGGACCTTGTGTGCTGCCCTGATTTGCTCTGTGCACTTAGGCCAGCCACCTCCCCTATCTGGACCAGGGCCAGACACCTGCTGCTATGTGTGTTGGTGGAGGTGGGGTGTGTAGCCATGCAGGGCTCCTCCAGAGCACAGCAGAGCAGCCAGTGTTTAAGGCACCAGAATTACCAGAAAGTTGTTGACATTTTAATGGAAAGGCAATGGAAGAAGCAGTGTGAAAGTCAGCCTGCTGAGGAGGGGTCACTGGGCAGAGCTTCCGTTACCTGTCCAGGGGTCCAATTAGAACCCAGGGCCAGCCAGGCACGGTGGCTCATGCCTGTAATCCCAGCACTTTGGGAGGCCAAGGTGGGCGGATCACGAGGTCAGGAGATTGAGACCATCCTGGCTAACACGGTGAAACCTCGTCTCTACTAAAACTACAAAAATTAGCCAGGCATGGTGGTAGGCGCCTGTAGTCCCAGCTACTTGGGAAGTTGAGGCAGGAGAATGGCGTGAACCCGGGAGGCGGAGCTTGCAGTGAGCCGAGATCATGCCACTGCACTCCAGCCTGGGTAACAGAGCGAGACTCCGTCTCAAAAAAAAACAAAAAAAAGAACCCAGGGCCTGGGACGCTTTGGGTCAACCCCCAAGAAAACCTTCCCTGTTCTCCAGGGTGAGCTAATCTCTGGTTCCTGAGCCTCAAATCTCTGAAGGGCAGAGTGGGGCATAGGTTTCAACTCAGCTGTGATTCTCCCCGAACGGTGCCAGGGCAGTGCTAGGTTGGGTAAGCTCTGGGTGGCAGTCTTTGGCTTAACACAAGAAATTGCCAGAGGCTGGCTCAGGGGGAAATGAGCTGCCCAACCCTGGAAGTTTCTATGAAAGGACTGAACATAGAGGCTGGTGGCCCCCATTAGGGAAGGGGTGGAGGAGAGAGTTGTGTGAGACCAACCTTTCAGTTGCTGGTTCACTAGGTTCCAAGCGAAAGGGAAGATGACTCAGCGGAGGGAATCGGGGAAGGCTGTGTAGGAGTCAGCATTTAAGCTGGACCTTGAGAGAGTGCGGCAGTTCCAGTGTTGAAAGGGACTTCAGAGACCCTCCCTCCAGCAGGACACACCATCCATCAGCAATTCACATGAGGCTCCGGGAGCTGAAGTCAGTTGCCCATGGTCACATAACAAGTTGTGCTTTTAAAAATTCAGAGAGTCCCCCAGGCAGTGCCCATCCAGGAGCCAGCGGGTGCAGCCAGCTTGGTAATTCAGGTCCAGTTGTTAATTAGTAACTGGAAGGCCCTGAAGCCAGCTTCCAGCAGGCAGGGCTGGGAGGTTGAACTTGAGCCGGTTTGGGAGCCAGGAGCGAGTGGGTGACAGGTCGTTCCTGATTGGGAAGGTTGCTCGACAAGTCAGGATTGTGCCTCCAGTCAGAAGGACCATGAAGAGAGAGAAGAGGGCAGAGCCGTGCAAGGGGCTGCTCCCCAGGACCTGAGCTGGAACCTGGAGTTTTCAGGTGAGAGGCTCACCCGTGAGCAGGATACCTGCCTGCTGGCCTATTGGTCTCCAAATTGACTAGTTACCTAGCTAACATCTTTCCTAGTACTTGTTGACTCTCTTTCCTTCCTTTCTTCCTTCCCAACTTCTTTCCCTTCTCCCTCCTTCCTTTCCTTCCTTCCCCCTCAACTATCTGCTTTCTCAGCTGTCTAATTTTCTTTCTCCTTAACTAACCAACTTACATCCTCACTTCCTTCCCACTAACTTCATTTTTTCCTTTTCTAGCTTTCTATTGTCTTCCTGAAATTCCAGGTCATGGGCTCTGCAGTCAGATGGCCTGGGTTCAAATCCTGGTTATGTCATTTATTAACTGTCTTGATCATGTCACTTCCCTCTCCTTGCCTCAGTTTTCTCCTCCTTAAAACAGGGACGATGATAGTTCCTAACCCATGGGGTTGTTGGAACAAAATAAGATAAAGTTGGCACTTGAACTGGGCAGGTGTGTAAATGAACAAGTTACAGTGAAGACAGGGACAGCAGCAGGAGAGGGCGCATGGGGTCGGCGGGTCATCTGGCTTCCAGGAAAGGCAATGAGAACAGATGAAAAGGTGAGCTGGAAAGACCAGGTTCGTTGGGGAATGTTCCAAGGAGAGAGAACTGTGTGACACTGTCACACCCCCACACCCCATTTGACAGGACCAGGGAGCTGTAAGCATGTCCATGTAACAATGGGACAGAGGAGGCAAATCTGGGCTGTGGCAAGTTAGGAAAGGGACAGGCTTGAGGACTCATGGAGGGGCCTGGGTGGGAGTTCGCAGAGTCTGAAGAGTTAGGAGAACATATTGATGTCCAGCTTCTGGCCAGAAAATTAGAACACCGTGGTGCAAGAGAGAAGAAAGCCTTAGGAACTGAGGGCTGCTTAAGCATAGGGGTCACAGTCAAGGTGATGGGGGAGGGTGTGATGGGCCATGGGCATGCCAGGTTCCCACCCAGAACTTAGTACTTGAATATTAACTCAACAGCAATATCTTGAGAAGCTTTACACAATAGTACAAAGATAAAAGTTAAAATAACCAGCCAGGCGCGGTGGCTCACACCTGTAATCCTAACACTTTGGGAGGCCAAGGCGGGCGGATCACCTGAGGTCAGGAGTTCGAGACTAGCCTGACCAACATGGTGAAACGTCCTCTCAACTAAAAATAGAAAAATTAGTTGGGTGTCGTGCACATGCCTGTAATCCCAGTTACTCGGGAGGCTGAGACAGAGAATCGCTTCAACCCAGGAGGCGGAAGTTGCAGTGAGCAGAGATTGCGCCACTGCACTCCAGCCTGGGCAACAGAGTGAGACTCCATCTTAAAAAAAAAAAGTTAAAATAACCTAACCTAAGAACCCGCCGTTACCTTGGGCCGTGACCTTCCAGTCTTTTTTTGGCAGCTGTACTCACAAATGTGTGCGTGCATACGTGTCTTTTGTTTTTCTTTTATAAAATTGGCACCCCTACAACACCTGCTATTTTGAAACTTGGTTTTTTGCTTGATACTGTATCATGTGTATGTTCCTGTTTTGGTTTACATAGGTTTTATATAGTTTTTGGTTGTGTAATTTTCCACTTTATATATGTACCAACATTTATCAATTCATTTATCGATTCATTAGCCAAATATGTACTGGGCACCTACTATATTCCAGGCCCTGTGCTCAGTGCTGAGGATACAATAGTTGAACAGGAAGTATTTGCCCTCCTGGAGCTGATGTTCTAGTTGGAGATAGAAAATAAAAACTAATAGTTACAGGATAAGGTATCAGTGCTACAAAGTAAAATATAAAGTAGCCAAAGTGTATAGGGAATGAGCAGAACTGGTATCAGAGTGACTAACCATCCTGGTTGGCCCAGGACTATAGCGGTTTTAGCACTGAAACCCATCAGTCCCAGACAAACCAGGATGACCTGTCACTCGTGATCAGTACAGTCCTCTCCAAGAGGTGACTTTTAAGCAGAAACCGTTATGACATTAGTGGAAAACAGCCATGCGGATGCCTGGGGGAAGAGTGTCGTAGGCAGAGGGAAAGCTACGTGCAAGGGGCTGGAGGCCAGAGAGTAGTGTGTTTCAGGGACAGCAAGAGAAAGCAGAGAGGCTGAGGGCAGTCAGGAAGCAGAGGAGTGGAAGCCGAGGAGGAGATGGAGACAGCAGCCAGGTCATATGGATCTCATAAACCATGGTAGAGGCTTTGGATTTTATTTATTTATTTATTTATTTATTTATTTATTTATTTATTTAGACAGAGTCTTGCTCTGTCACCAGGCTGGAGTGCAGTGGCACAATCTCCGCTCACTGCAACCTCTGCCTCTGGGTTCAAGCGATTCTCCTGCCTCAGCCTCCCGAGTAGCTGGGACTACAGGCACGTGTCACGACGCCCAGCTAATTTTTGTATTTTTAGTAGAAACGGGGTTTCACCATGTTGGCCAGGATGGTCTTGATCTCTTGACATGAGCCACCACGCCCAGCTGAGGCTTTGGATTTTTATTCTAGGTGTGATGAGAAAGCACTGGAGTTTTTGAGCAACTAAGGCACATGATCTGATTTACATTTTAAGACTCATTGTGGCTTTTCATGGAGAAAGATTGTAGTGGGTAAGCGGAGAAGCAGGGAGTCAGTGGAGAATCTATTGCAATAATCCATGCAAGTGACGATGGGGGCTCAGGCAGGGCAGTTTCAGCAATGATGGTGAGCAGCAGTGGTTTCTGGATATATTGTGAATGGAATTTCATGGTGGAGTGGAAGTGGAGTGAGGGTGCAGCCTTTCCAGAATGAACTCAAAGTTGCTGGCTTGAACTTTTGAGTAGGCGGTAGTGCCATTATTGAGGCTGAAGACTGAGGGAGGAACAGACTGGGGCAGAGTGGAAGGAATATGAGTCAAGACCTTTGTTTCAGACATGTTAAGTTCGAGATACCAGCCAGGCACGGTGGCTCATACCTGTAATCCCAGCACTTTGGGAGGCCAAGGCAGGAGGATCGCTTAAGCTCATGAGTTCAAGACCAGCCTGGGCAACATGGTGAAACCCTGTCTCTACAAAAAGTACAAAAAAAATTAGCCAAGCCTGCTAGTGTGTGTCTACAGTCCCAGCTACTTGGGAGGCTGAGGTGGGAGGATGGCTTGAGCCGGAGAGGTAAAGATTGCAGAGAGCCTAGATCACTCCACTGCACTCTAACCTGGGCTGCAGAGCTAAACCATGTCTCAAAAAAAAAATAAAAATAAAAAATAAAAGAAGATTGAGATGCTTTGGCTGGACGTGGTGGCTCACACCTGTAATCCCAGCACTTTGGGAGGCAGGGGCGGGTGGATCACATGAGGTCAGGAGTTCAAGACCAGTCTGGCCAACATGGTGAAACCCAGTCTCTACTAAAAATACAAAAATTAGCCAGGCACGGTGGCAGGTGCTGTAATCCCAGCTACTGGGGAGGCTGAGGCAGGAGAATCGCTTGAACCAGAAAGCATAGGCTGCAGTGAGCCGAGATTGTGCCACTGCACTCCAGCCTGGGTGACAGAGTGAGACTCTTTCTTACAAAAAAAAAAAAAGATTGAGATGCCTCTAGACATCTAACTAGTGAATTGTCAAGGAAGCAGTTAAATATTTAAGTACAGAGTTCAGGAAAGAATCAGAACTAGGCTGGGTGTGGTGGCTCACACCTGTAATCCCAGCACTTTGGGAGGCCGAGGCAGGCACATCACTTGAGGTCAGGAGTTCGAGACCAGCCTGGCCAACATGGTGAAACCCCATCTCTACTTAAAAAAAATACAAAAATTAGCCGGGTGTGGTGGTGGGGCCTGTAGTCCCAGATACTTGGGAGGCTGAGGTGGGAGTACCACTTGAACCTGGGAGGCAGAGTTTGCAATGAGTTGAGATACTGCCACTGCACTCTAGCCTGGGTGACAGATCAAGACTCTGTCTCAAAAAAAAAAAGAAAAGAAAGAAAGAGAATTAGAATGAGAGAGAGAGATTTGGGAACTGACAAGTATAGTTGGTTAAACCATTAAAATGATAGCAATCAACTAAAGAACAAGTATGTGTAGACAGAGGCCCAAAGACTAAGCCCTGGGATAGGCCTGTGTTTAAGGATAAAAAAAGGAGGAAAATCCAGCACGAGAGATGGAGGAAGAGCAGTCAGTGAGCTAGAAGGAAAACCAAGAGTTCCTGAAGCCAAATGGGGAACGTGAGCACACCAAATTCTTCAGAGAAGTTGAGTAAGATGAGGATGAGGAACTCATCACTGGCTTTGGCACATAGAGATCACTGGTCCACGGTTTCATTGAAGTGTTGGGATGACAGCCTGTTTGGAATGGGCTCAAAAGAGAACAGGAAGAGGAGTGGAGACAAGGAGTCCAGACCACCCTTCGGTGGAGTTTAGCTGAAAAGGAGTACAAAGAAATGGGACAGTATCTGGACACGGTGTATGGCCAAGAGAGGGAGCTCTTGCAGCCAGCAAGTATTCTGAAGTGCCCTGTGGTGGGAAACTTAAGTTACTATTAGCACAATTATTTTGCCGTTATAAATAGTGCTGCTGAATGAAGGCCACATCAGGATCTCGTTTTTAAAAAGAAATGTCCTTGTTCTGGGTATGTGTTTTGTCAACACGACGTCCTGCTCATCATGAACTGGTTCCACATTTCTATTTTGTTCAAGATGGAAGGCTTTGATACTGTGCACTCAGGTTTTCTCTGGTCAACACTTCCAGATCCTCTGCATTTCAGAGCCCACAGAGAACCCCTGAGGCCACTGGGCTCAGTTCTGTCCGTGACCAACTTTCTGGGTCCTAGCCCCATGTGTCCCTACCCTGTAGTATACTGTAGCCACACAAAAAGTTCGAGAAGGGCAGGGGCTGTGGGCCCATCAACTCCTTTATTCCCCAGAACACCTGCCCACCCCTCGGGTCCTGGGGAGAGGAAGGGACCCTGTGAGTACCTAATGACTGCCCCAGGAAGCAAGGCCTTCCTGAGCCAGGGGGCTCTCTGGGACCGTTTCTTACACAGCAGGACAGCTGTGGGCCAACCAGGCCTGCCCTGAGGACTGGGCCAGAGCCCTTGAGGGGACGGCAGGGAAAGGCCCAAAGGACCAAGTGCTCAGCAAAGACCAAGGCAGCCTGGACTGAGCTAGACACCCAGGCTCCAGGTTCCTTCCTCTGAAACATCTGCAGGTTTTTGGGAGGCGAAGGGGTCTCAGCTGCCATGGCTGACCTCTGTGGGACCTCTTCTTCAGCTCCAGATGGTCTCCACAGGGTTCATATACACAGGCTCCCTACACGTACGCATGCACGCGCATACACACACACACACACCCCAGAGTAAATTTACTGATATACACCAATATGAACACAGACACACAATGACTTACCTATACACACGTATTAATAGATGCCCATACTGCTCTGAACACACACCTTCAGACATCCACACAAACTCGCACTCACCCACATACACACACTGACACAGCACATTCACATACAAAGATACACACTGACATGTACGACACAGAGACACGCTGAAACACATCCGTATGCACACCACACACACTGAGAGGTACAGTGATGCACGCAGTCACAGATGCACAGACATACGCTGATGTAATTGTACAAATGTGGTCACACTGACACATACATGCAATCATCTGCGCAGACTCATACAAACGGACACAAATACCTGAAATACAGAGCCACAGACAGACACACATGGAAGCACGGTATGCACAAAACACACAGTACATACCATGCCGCACACACCCCGACCCACACAGTCTAACAAGCCCCAAGGGTCTCCAGGGCTCCCCTGGGGCTACTGCCCACCCCTCCCACCATCCCCGCCAGGGTAAGATGGTGTCCCCCAGGGAACAGAAGTCTCCAGTCCCATCTTAAGCTCTGCTGGATCCCTCGTGACATCAACCAGCCCCCTCGCGGCTGCCGGGAGCTGTGAGCTCTGTGCTGGGGCCAGGCCGGCACCGGGCACAGACACTTAGGCCCTTGTTGGGAGAACAGAGAGAGGCTCTCTTGTCCACTGCCTGTCTTCGGTTCCAACTGCTGGTTCTCCTAGAGGCCTCTCCTCAGACTCGCAGGTATGTGGGACCAGGGAGGCCAGGTCCTGGCAGAAGGGCCATTGGGGTCAGCCCAAGAGAGGGTGTGGCAGTGTTGTGGGCTGTTTGCAGGAGCACACACGTCTGGCATTGGCTAGGGGCAGGCTGCACTTCCTTAGCAGTTCTGCGGCTTGCTCTTAGGGCTTGGCAGGGCTGGGCCTCTCAGGGCAGCCCTGAGAGGGGCTGATGGGGGATCCTCTCAATTCCCCTTCACTTTCTCTGTTCCCAAGAAGGCCATGAGGTTGGTGCCTCCAGGACCTGCCTTGTAAAGATAGGAAATCTCTACTCAGAGAGGCTGGGCTGCAGCCCAGGCCCCACAGTGGGCCAAGACTAAGGTCTTGAGATGCACAGCAGCTGGCCTCTCAGGTGAGCTCTCTGCTCTCAGCCTTTGCCAAGCAAGGATGAGGCTGTGGGACCCCAAGCGATCTGTGGCGGGGCCTGGGCACCCTGGCCTCCTCTCCCCTGCAGGGTGGAACAAGGAAGACACTATTCCTGGCCACATCGATCAGCTGGTCACACCTTCTGTTGTTTGGCCCCGAAGAGATACTGGCCAGTCTTGGGTTTCTCTGCAGCCCCAGCCCAGGGCTTCCACGGCAGCTGCCTTTCCTGAGGTGTTGGGCAGAATTCCCTGTGGCGAGGAGATCGTAGCACAGAGCCCAGCTGGGAATCCGCACAGTAATTCCGGGTTGCCATTGTTCCTCCGTGAGAGTCCGGAGAGCCCAGCCTGTGCCTTCACAAGGCTGTGTGGACTTAGGAAGGTCCTTTCTTAGGCCCCAGGCCTTCCACCTGTGAAATGGGGGAAGGGTTCAGACTTTATGCCCTGAAAAGGTCCTTCCAGCCCTGGCCATCTGGGACTTCTGGGGCTACCCTGGCTCACAGGGTTCTTGCTGCCCTGGGTATCCCCAATTCTTGAAAAGAATCAGCCTGGGAGGGGCCACACTCTGACTATCCCCCTTTATCCCTTCTGAGATGTTTGTTAGAAAGTCTAGGTCCGGGGAATATCATTGTTTGTTCCATCCATGCAGGGGTTGCTTGCCTCTGGGGTAGGAAACCCTCAGGCGGAGGCAGGTGCACAGGTAGGGGAGGATGGAGAGGGCAGTGGTGCCTGAAGCCCTGGATGGGTGAAGCTGGCCCCACAACACCAGCTCTCTCATGCCTGCTCCTCCCTGTCCCCCCAGAGCTGCCTGATCATTGCTACAGAATGAACTCTAACCCAGCTGGGACCACCAGTCCACAGGTGAGTGGTTCTTGGTCCCCCACTCATCATCAGGGCGCTCACTTCCTCCTGAGG
Source organism: Macaca nemestrina (assembly GCF_043159975.1). Taxonomy (NCBI): domain Eukaryota; kingdom Metazoa; phylum Chordata; class Mammalia; order Primates; family Cercopithecidae; genus Macaca; species Macaca nemestrina. Next base: position 21,262,026 of record NC_092139.1, on the reverse strand, counting down.
CTAAGGAAATCTGTGGAGACACCCACTAGCCCCATGGGCTGTCCCAGACAATGTCAGGGGCTCAGAGGATCACTGCGAGCACATAGAAATGAGCCACTTGCAAGGTGAATAGAGGAGAGGTTTGAAATAGGGCTTCACGATGGACTGAAAAAATCATGGGATTTGTCATGAAGACACCTGGCTTCTATCCCAACCTGGTTGCCTGTGAGACCCTGGGCAACTCCTCTCTGGGCCTCAGTTTCCTCACCTATTCAGTTAGCACAACAGCCAGCTGCCTCCCAAGGCTGTTTTGAGAAGTGGGTAAGACGGTGGATAAGTGGATTGGTGGGTGGGTAGAAGGAGGGAGGGAGGAAAGGAGGCGGGCAGGTGGACAGGCAAAAAAAAAGAAAAAGGCAGGTGGGCCTACTAGAGTTGTTGGAGAAGGGATCAGGGCCTGGGCTAGGAGAAAGGGAGGTAGCCAGGGAGCAGGGATCTGCTGATCGTAATCACTTCTTTCTTTAGCCCTCCAAGGCCAATGGGAACATCAACCTGGGGCCTTCAGCCAACCCAAAGTGAGTTCTGGTCCCTCAAGCACCGTTCCTACTTGACTCCCCTCATACCTGGCTCCCCTTGCCTTGGGAATAAAATTCAAATTATCTGGTCTAATATTCAATACTCTCTGCCATCTGGGCCCAGGACCTTTCCCCAGCTTTGTCTCCCACGAATTCCCCAGCAGCCTCTGCCCATGCTGAACCCTCTTCCGGCAATGCCCCCGAAATGTCTGCATTGTTAGCAACTCCCCACACTTCAGGCCCTACTCAGGGGCTTTGGGTACCAGAACCCTGCCTTCTATGCAGGCCTTCTGTGCAGTGTGTCTGGTTTTATCTCCACTCTGCCTATTGTTTAACTTGAATTTGAGTTCCCCTGGGGCCAGGGTGAATCTTACAAGCCCTCTCTCAGCTGGGAGAACATGGCATTCTTCGGGGGTGAGGAGGCATGGCTGCCGGAAGGCTCTCTGTATTTCCCCACTCTAAAGTTAAAAAGAAGCCCAGGTTTGTTCTCAGGCACCAGCTGTCCAGACCTGCAAATGCTGATGCATGGTTTTCCGTCTTCCCCCAGTGCCCGGCCCACGGACTTCGACTTCCTCAAAGTCATCGGCAAAGGGAACTATGGGAAGGTGAGTGACTTGGTGAGGCTGGGAAGCCTGGGTCTTCCGTTCTGCAGCCTCTTTCAGCCCCTGCTGCCACTTGTGTGTGTGAAGAGAGAGCTCTCGTACCTGCAGACAAAAGCAGGGGCAGGCGGGAGGCCTCGTACTGCAGTTGGGAAGTCCAAAGTCACCTACAGGGCCTCAAATTCGTGTTTCTGCTCAGGTCCTGCTGGCCAAGCGCAAGTCTGATGGGACGTTCTATGCAGTGAAGGTGCTACAGAAAAAGTCCATCTTAAAGAAGAAAGAGGTACCAGGGCTCGGGCACAGGCGTTTCTTCTTCTGCTTCTCAAACCCCAGCCTAGGGTGGCTTTCAAAGATGGGTCCCACCTCTGACAGGTCCATGGGGCTGGGTGCAGAGGTGGTCACAACAAAGGGTAGAGGGCAGATGGTACGCAGGATGCTGGTCCTTCTCAAAGAAAGCAGGCCGAGCCACCTCACCACAGGCTTTCAGGAAAACCAGCCTGGCTTTGCCTTCCCCTGGGAAACGCAGGCTCCGCGACGGACAAGTCTTCTGCCCGCTCCCAGCGCCAGGCTCCCCATCTGTACAATGTGGAGCCTCACTTTCTTCTCTCTGAAGGCCTTCATGCCATCAGGCCATGTGACTGGAGTGCAGTAGTGCAATCACAGCTCACTACAGCCTCAAACTCCTGGGCTCAAGCAATCCTCCCGCCTCAGCCTCCCAAAGTGCTGGGATTAGAGGCATGAGCTACATGCGCAGCACATCATGGATTTCTTTTTGTGTTGCTGAGACAGAGTCTTGTTCTGTCATCCAGGCTGGAGCTCAATGGCATGATCTCAGCTCACTGCAACCTCCACCTCCTGGGTTCAAGTGATCTCGTGCCGCAGCCTCCTGAGTAGCTGAGATTAAAGGCACCTGCCACCACTCCTGGCTAATTTTTGTATTTTTAATAGAGATGGGGTTTTGCCAAGTTGGTCAGGCTCCTGGCCTCAAGAGATCCACTGGCCTCAGCCTCCCAAAGTGCTGGGATTACAGGCATGAGCTACCACACTCAGCCCCATCGTGGATTTCTTGATGCCTCAGCTGACCTAAGTTCCTTTAACACCTAACTCCATTAGTAGGCCAGAGCAGGCCCAGAGGGAGGATTGCATAGGAGATCAGGGGACTCAGAGAAAAGAGTGATTAATGTTGACAAGGTCTCCGTAGGGAGTGGGAATGGGAGGTTTTCCTGAGGAAGGCAGCGGTGCAGCTGGCCTTGATGGTGGGATTCTGACGGTCTGAAAAGAGGGTGCGACATGCAGGAAGAGGAAATATCACGAGCAAATGTGTGACCGTGGATAGTGCGTGGCTTCTTTACCTTAGGAACTCATTTATGTGAGGCATCACACATGCTTTGCTTTTCACTCCAGGGGCAAGAAGCTCTGATCCAGGGGCTAGAGCTGTGCCCACATGGACTAGCTTAGGATGAGGCTGACCACCCTGAGCCCTGAATACTAAGCAAGGAACTTGGGCCTGGCTCTGAGGGCAATAGGGAGCCATTGTGGGTGTTTGAGCAGAGGCATGAGAAAGTCCTGAGTAGGATGACTCCCACCCACAAGCTTGTATGGGCTGTGCCGGGATAAAAGGGGTGGTTGTGGGCTGTGACATGGACCCCTCTCTTTGTGACTCCACAGCAGAGTCACATCATGGCAGAGCGCAGTGTACTTCTGAAGAATGTGCGGCACCCCTTCCTCGTGGGCCTGCGCTACTCCTTCCAGACACCTGAGAAGCTCTACTTCGTGCTCGACTATGTCAACGGGGGAGAGGTGGGTGGGCCCACAGGGAGGCTTCCCTGGGCGGGCTGTCGGCTGGGAGCTGTCTATCCCGCATGCCCACTGCATGCCAAGTTCTGGAATGATCTCACCTCACTTTACAACAGACCCATTTTGTAGCTGAAGAAACTGAGGTTCAGGGAGGTAATCATTTGCTCAAGGCCACCCAGCCCATACCTGATAGAGTCAGGACTTGAATTCACGTCTGTTAGACTGCCCACCATGATGCTTTCTTGCCTTCCTCATTCAGAGTTGCCCACGGACACACTTTGATAGACCCAGGAAAGGTCAATGCTAAGAGGAGCTCGTGGTCAAGGTTTCCAGTGCTCCCATTTTGCCCCATAGGGCACAGGATGGGATTGACTCGTCACTCTGGTAAACAGAGACCTGAGGCCACCTGGTGACCCAGAAGCACAGCTGGGACAAGCGGGTCTCCCTCCTGGGCTTCACTCTGTCTCTCTGGTCAAGATGGCAAAATGGGCCAGGCGCAGTGGCTCACGCCTGTAATCCCAGCACTTTGGGAGACCGAGATGGGCGGATCACGAGGTCAGGAGATCGAGACCATCCTGGCTAACACGGTGAAACCCCGTCTCTACTAAAAAAATACAAAAACTAGCCAGGCAAGGTGGCAGGTGCCTGTAGTCTCAGCTACTCAGGAGGCTGAGGCAGGAGAATGGCGTGAACCCAGGAGGTGGAGCTTGCGGTGAGCTGAGATCCGGCCACTGCGCTCCAGCCTGGGCGACAGAGCGAGACTCCGTCTTAAAAAAAAAAGATGGCAAAATGTAGTGGGGCTCTACTCAGTGACCCCAGATTTAACCTGAGTGACCTCATGCCTTTCAGAATGATGCCAAGAGGGGGGTTTTTGTCCTGCATCCCTAAGTGAAGGGCTTTTCATGCCAGCAAAATAGTCTAAAAACATTGGCCCATGGGTGGATCTAACCTGGGCTCAGTCTGACAGCCATATCATCTCATTGCCTGGATTGATGGAAAAGCGTATCTTTGAACCACGCAGGTTCAAATGCCAGCTCTGCCCATTATAAGCTACATGACTTTGGGCAAGTCGCCTAACCATTCTGACCCTTCCTAGCTTCCTCTTACATGAAACTAGCATGACATTTGTACCTTGAAGGTTGTCATGAGGATTAAATAAGAGATGTGGAAAGGCCTGACTTGGAGCCTGGAACACAGGAGGTGCTTAAGCAATGCTAACTCATCTCTTCTTCTGCTGACTCTTTGGACACCCAGGACTGCTGTGTGGGGCAAGGGTCAGCATGAACTCTTTTGGTAGGAAGATGCTGCAGGTCAGAGAGGGAGTGAGCTGGGCAGCCGCACAGGGCAGGGAGCAGGTGCGCCCTAGCCCTACAGTAGCCACCCAGTGACTCCTCTCACACTCCTCCTCCCCTCCAGCTCTTCTTCCACCTGCAGCGGGAGCGTCGGTTCCTGGAGCCCCGGGCCAGGTTCTACGCTGCCGAGGTGGCCAGCGCCATTGGCTACCTGCACTCCCTCAACATCATTTACAGGTGAGGCCTGCCTGTGGCTCAGAGCCAGGACCAGGTCCTTCTTGCTCCAACAGCTACGGGTTGTGTGGACCCTAAAACCTGATGAAATCCTGGTGGAGTTGGTCCTCTGTTTTGGGTGGGGTTGGAGTCTCCTCCTCCGAGGTCCAAGTGCCCAGGCTTCCTGGGCACTCCCTCTTCGTCTCTGGGATCCTCTATGAATAGTTCTCCTGCCAGGACCACCCTGCCACCAGGTCTCCAACTCTCCTCACTAAACGACTGAGACACCTCAAGGCTCTTTTCTCTTATTTTCTGCAGGGACCTGAAACCAGAGAACATTCTCTTGGACTGCCAGGTTGGTGTGTGTGTGTGTGTGTGCGCGCGTGTGTGTGTGTGTGCGTGTGTGCACGTGTGCATGTGGACATGGTTGCACAGGTACACTATCTGACCATGAGTCTGTGTGCATGGATGTGCATGCATTGTACATGCATGCATATAGGTAGGGGAGGCATTTGAGCATATGTGTGCGTGTGTGCCCATGCGCATGTACACACATGCATATGTGCACGTGAGACTGTACATGTATATATGTGCATGCATGTATACAAGGGGCAGGGGTGGAGCCAGGTAGGGGCTGGTGGAGTTTGTCTTAGACTGGGCTCCATGGAAACAGACTCTGAGATGGAGAGGAGGCAGAAGCTTTGTTGAGGAACATTCTCAAGAGGTAACACCTTTAAAGGGGTGAAGAAACAGGATTGGGCAAAGGAAGCAGCTCACCTGCATTGTGGTTGCCAGTGGAGCCTCAGCTGATCTTGCAGGGGTGGGGAGGGCCTAAGCCAGGATGGCTCTCTAGGATTGTCCCAAAGTGAGGCAAAGAGGATGGGCCTTTGTGCCCCTGGACATGGATTGCTCCTAAGGAGGGGGCGTAACTTTGGGTGCGGGCAATGTTCTAGCAGCAGGGGGATGGGGATAGGCATGGTTCTTCTGTACGCTGGTTTCAGATCCGGGCAGAACCCCACAGTATCTACTCACTCTACTTTCCTGCCCAGCTGCCACAAAGTGTGGTTGCTTTCTGAGTCCCCAGCCTCTGTCTAGGGGGTTTCTGTCCACAAGGGCATCCTGAAGCTGCCACTGTTGTAGGGGTGGCTCTGAGTTTGTGATGAGCTGTGGGCAGAGAGTGGAACACATGTGCCCACCTGGCCCCCTGTGATGTTGCCGGCATCCAGTCCAGGACCCCTGGGTTGGTGTGGAGCCTCCAGTCTGTGCCTGGGCATCAGATCCCACAGCTGCTGCCCTGGGGTGTGACATCTGGACTTTGGGGTTAGGCCTGGCCATACCCTTGGCCACCCTCATACCACCCTCCGGCCCATGCCCTCCCTCATTCTCAGGGACACGTGGTGCTGACGGATTTTGGCCTCTGCAAGGAAGGTGTAGAGCCTGAAGAGACCACATCCACGTTCTGTGGTACCCCCGAGGTAAGCGTAAACATCCCAGGAGAGTGGAGGTCATGAGTGGGTAAGGCCACAGCTCCTGATTACAGCCATCAAGTTACAGCAAAGGGGGCTCACTCCTTTGACCCAAGCACTTCTCCTGAGTTGGCTGTACACTGAACCTTGGTTTCCTCATCTGTGTAATGGAGGCACCAGCTCTAGGACTGCTGAGACCCAGCCAGCTAGCCGCTGGTGAAGCTCTACTGCAGTGCTATCCAGTAGAAATAGAAATAGAAACGCAGGCCAGGCGCGGTGGCTCACGCCTGTAATCCCAGCACTTTAGGAGGCCGAGGAGGGCGGATCACCTGAGGTCAGGAGTTCGACACCAGCCTGGCCAACATGGCGAAACACTGTCTCTACTAAAAACACAAAAATTAGCCAGGCCTGGTGACAGGCGCCTGTAATTCCAGCTATTTGGGAGGCTGAGGCAGGAGAGTTGCTTGAACCCGGGAGGCAGAGGTTGCAGTGAGCCGAGATCGCGCCGTTGCACTCCAGCCTGGGGGACAAGAGCAAGACTTTGTCTCAAAAACGAACAAACAAACAAAAAAGCCTTTCTTTGAACTCCCGCCAATATTAGACCTTGGACCTTGGGCCTGAAGGGGTCCCCAGTGGCTAGACAGATGTCAGGGTGAGGGTTGGAGGGCCGAGGTTACAGATTGGGAGGCTCCTCCCCACCTGGCATGAGACAAGACCTCAGCTGCTCTCTTTTTCTCCCTATGCTTGAAAAGTTGGGTCTTGGATCTAATGGCCTCCTCACTTTGGTTCTAGGGTAACTGATGGTCAGATGACCTCTCTGAGCAGGAGCCATTGTCTGTGTTTGTGTATGGCGGGTGGTGTTTGCTGGATAAAGCCAGCCCCCCAAAGCCTGGCAGTCCAGCCATCCTTCCTTGAACGTTGCTAGGGACAGGAGCAAAGGATGTGGAACCCCAGCTCATGTAGGAGACATGTGGCCCCAACACATCACCTACCCATGACTCAGCCACTTCCACAGTGTTGGGGGGCACAGGCAAGAGTAGCCATGGTTGCTCCCATTGTTCGAGGGCCAGCACATATGTTAGCATCTTAGAACAGCGTCTAGGAGGGATTTGGCATCTTCATTTTTTCAATGAGAAAACCAGGTTCTGAGAGGTTAAATGCCCTGGCTGAGACCATACACCAACCGGGGCTCAGGTCTGTGTGACTCTGCCCTTCCTAGACCCACACAGTCTCTCAGAGCAGCTTTTCCTGTTGCTGAGAACTTGCCCCTGACTCAGTGGTAGAGACACTAGGCTAAGAAATCAGTAAGCCTCTTTTTTTTGTTCCCAGGTTCTCTTCCTCAGGCAAGACATACAGGCATGGTGTGCATTTATTTATCAATAGCTCAGGGGTCACCCCCTCCTTCCTGACCCTCTCGTCTGACCCTAGGGTTTCCAGCACAAGGATATACCACATTTACTTTTACTTACACTCACATTCGTCTCCACACTGCCCTGTGAGCGTACTCCCAGGGCCTTCCATTCCCAGGACACGATAGCCCGCTGAATGCCTTTGCATAAATAGAAAAAGGCATCCCCTCCGGGCAGACTAATTAGAAAAAGCACCCCTTGAAACAAAAATAAAGTTGACAGATAATACCTCTGAAATAGTGTTGTGGCTTGGTGAGTGGATCACAGCCATGACTGCAGCCCCCTTTACCCTTTTGGCTGATGCTTTTGTGTGGTACACACCATGTAAATTGCACAAAGCAGCCCTGGCTGACCTCTTCTACGTCCCCAACCCATGGCAAAGGGCCCTGCAGAAAGCAGGCCTTTGGTGAATGTCTGATGGATGAACACATGCACAGCCACAGAGCACACGCACAGCAAGGTCAGCTCTTGGTCATCTTCCTCCAAGTGCCTTATTTACAGATGCGGCAACTGAGGCTTAACAACTTATTTCATTCAGATAAGTGTGTTTCCTTCTGACAGTACTTGGCACCTGAAGTGCTTCGGAAAGAGCCTTATGATCGGGCAGTAGACTGGTGGTGCTTGGGGGCAGTCCTCTACGAGATGCTGCACGGCCTGGTGAGTCGGGGGTAGCCATCTACAAGGGCCATCTGGCTAGCGATGGGTCTATCTCTCATGTGGTCTACACAAGCTCTGCCCAGGAAAATGAGCAAGCCATCTCTTCATTCCAGACTAAAAAAGATAACGCCAAAGCAGATATGCGAATTCTTTTTTTTTCCCAATAATGTTAGTTTAGGCCAGGAGCGGTGGCTCACACCCATAATCCCAGCACTTTGGGAGGCTGAGGCAGGTGGATCACCTGAGGTCAGGAGTTTAAGACCAGCCTGGTTAACATGCTGAAACCCCATCTCTACTAAAAATACAAAAATTAGCTGGGCATGGTGGCGAGCACCTATAATCCCAGTTACTCGGGAGGCTGAGGCAGAAGAATCACTTGAACTTGGGAGGCAGAGGCTGCAGTGAACCGAGATCGCACCACCGCACATCCGGTCTGGGTGACAGAGGGAGACTCTGTCTCAAAAAAAAAAAAAAAAAGTTAGTGTAGCACTTTATTGTTTACAACACACTGTCTCACCTTGGGTGCCTCAAAATAGCCTTTGGAGACTGACAGAAGGAAATGGAATTATTCATATTTTGCTGATAGGGAAATGGAGACCAAGAGAGATCACAGTCCTGATAGGTTGTGGAACCACCCCTGGCCCCAGTCCTAGGCTGCCTGCTTCGGTAGAGGCATGTGTAGATTTGCCCTAGGTCATGCTTTGCTTTGGGGGTGGTTTCACCAACATAGCTTGGTTCCTAGGAAGGAACAGACTCTGTGGATTAAGGGGAAGGAACAGCTGGAAGAGGCTTGGGAGGAAGAATAGTAAGAAAGAGAAGGGGACCCTGGATATGGTTTGGGGCCTGGCTCTCTTCCTAACTGCAGCATAATTGCTCTGAGCCTTGTTTTCTTATCTGAAAAATTACAGCTCTCTTGGAGGATAGTTATGAGACTGGGGTGAAATGATGAAGGTGAAAGTGCAAATGTTGCCAAATGCAAAGTTGGTGAGCAAGCTAGATGAAAAGAGATGGGCCTCACACTGGTGGGAAGAGGTTTCTGGCCTTCCTAGCAACTCTCTCCATCGTGCCGGCAACCTGGAGGCCTGTCTCTTTCCAGTCTGCCATGCGAGCCATTGCACAAGACGGGGGTCATGCTGAGTCCTCCCAGCGCCCACCTTGCTCCAAGTCTCCCGGAGCCTGTGTTCACTTTTGCATGGGTGATCCTCCAGTTGCTCTCCCTCTCTCCCCAGCCGCCCTTCTACAGCCAAGACGTGTCCCAGATGTATGAGAACATTCTGCACCAGCCGCTACAGATCCCTGGGGGCCGGACGGTGGCCGCCTGTGACCTCCTGCAAAGCCTTCTCCACAAGGACCAGAGGCAGCGGCTGGGCTCCAAAGCAGACTTTGTAGGTGACCTGCCAGTGGAGCACTGGCCCCCAAGGGACCCGCAGCTTCCTGCAGAGGCAGCTCAGAAGCACATTAACATGCACCCTGCTGCCCTCTAAAACCAGACACTGCTCACTTGTTCATTTGGAAATTCACTACTGCTACTAGCTGACTGCTTTCTCTAGTCTAGTTCTCTTAGTCAATCAATATTTACTAAGCACCAACTATGTGCCAGGTATTGAGCTACGTGTTAGGGATTCAATAGACTGGGTCTCTGCCCTTATTAAGTTTGGGGTGGGGGCTGGGTGAAGCGTTCATGCCTGTAATCCCAGCACTTTGGGAGACCAGAGCAGGTGAATCACCTGAAGTCAGAAGTTTGAGACCAGCCTGGCCAACATGTTATAAACCCCACCTCTACTAAACATACCAAAAATTATCTGGGCGTGGTGGTGGGCACCTGTAATCTTGGCTACTTGGGAGGCTAAGGCAGGAGAATCACTTGAACGTAGGAGGCGGAGGTTGCAGTGAACTGAGATCATGCCATTGCACTCCAGCCGGGGCAACAAGCAGAAATCCATCTCAAAAACAAAAACAAAAAGTCTGGGGTTGGGGGTAGGCAAAAAACCCAAACATTATATACAATTATCACAAGATATGACAAATGTCAGGAAGAAAATGAACAATGAGCTGAGATAAACAATAATGGGAGGGGAGCAAATTAATACTGGCACTGTCAGGGAGTTCTCTCTGAGGGGGTGACAATTAAGCTGAGGCTTAAGGATGAGAAAGAGGCAGCCATGAAGACAGCTGGGCAAAGGCTCCCCAGACACAGGGCACAGCATGTGCAGACGTCCTGCTATGGGAACAACGAGGAGAGTGGCAAGTTTTAGGGTGTTTTGAGCAGAGGTGTGGCATGACCTGATTTAAGTTTATAGAAGATTCCTCTGGCTTCTTTGTGGATAGTGGACTGCATTTGCTTTTTTTTTTTTTTGAGACGGAGTCTCGCTGTGTTGCCACGCTGGAGTGCAGTGGTGCAATCTCAGTTCACTGCAACCTCCACCTCCCGAGTTCAAGAGATTCTCCTGCCTCAGCCTCCAGAGTAGCTGGGACTACAGGCACATACCACCACGCCCAGCTCATTTTTGTATTTTTAGTAGAGATGGGGTTTTACCATGTTGGCCAGATGGTCTCGATCTTTTGACCTCATGATCTGCCCGCCTCGGCCTCCCAAAGTGCTGGGATTACAGGCGTGAGCCACCATGCCTGGCCTTTTTTTTTTTTTTTGAGACTGAGTCTGGCTCTGTCGCCCAGGCTGGAGTGCAGTGGCGTGATCTCGACTCACTGCAACTTCCACCTCCCAGGTTCAAGCAATTCTAATGCCTCAGCCTACTGAGTAGCTGGGACTACAGGCACCCGCCACCATGCCTGGCTAATTTTTGTATTTTTTTTAGTAGAGACGAGGTTTCACCATGTTGGCTAGGCTGGTCTCGAACACCTGACCTCAAGTGATCTGCCCGCCTCAGCCTCCCAAAGTGCTGGGATTACAGGCATGAGCCACTGCGCCGAGCCAGCACTTGCTTTTTACAAATATCTGAGCACTTCTTCCTTGCCAGACCCCAGGCTGGGCAAATGGGATATAGGGATAAATGATTCATAGTCCATTCTTAGCAAATTCATTATATTCATTCATTAAAGTGGCACTTTAAAAATAATCCTACTTTTTAAATTCAACACAAGATAATTTGGATTTACAAAAAGAAGGCCACAATACTTTTCTCACCAGGAGTTTGCTTTCTTTTCTAACACAGTGGTTAAGATGAATGGACTAGGCCAGGTACAGTGGCTCACACCTGTAATCCCACCACTTTGGGAGGCCAAGACAGGCGGATCACCTGAGGTCAGGAGTTCGAGACCAGCCTGGCCAACATGGTGAAACCCGGTCTCTACTAAAAGTACAAAAATTAGCCGGGCGTGGTGGTGGGCGCCTGTAATCCCAGCTACTCAGGAGGCTGAGACACGATAATTGCTGGAACCTGGGGGTGGGTGGAGGTTGCAGTGAGCTGAGATGGGTGCCACTGCACTCCAGCCTCGGCAACAGAGTGAGACTCTATCTCAAAAAAAAAAAAAAAAGAATGGACTATGAGGCAGACTACTTGGGTTCAGATCCCTCCTTCACCACTTACTGGTTACAGGACCTTGGACGTGTTGCTTAATTTCTCTCTGTGAGCCGCAGTTTCCCCATTGTAACACCTAACATAGCTGTTTTGAAGATGAAATGGATTAGTATTAATGTATGCAAAGTGCTCTCAGCAGTGTCTGGCGCACAGTAAGTGCTTTTTAAGTGTTTGTACCAAAAGCTTTACATTTCAGTTACTGTAAATTATAACAACATTTAGGGCATCTGCTGCCTACTCCTGGCCAGCTTAAAGAACAGGAGTTTCCATGAAGATAAGTCTCCTGTTCCAAGCAAAAATTTGCATCTTAAAAAAAAAAGTATGACTCTTAAAATAAGTTATACAGGCCTGGCGTGGTGGCTCAAGCCTGTAATCCCAGCACTTTGGGAGGCCGAGACGGGCGGATCACGAGGTCAGGAGATCGAGACCATCCTGGCTAACACGGTGAAACCCCGTCTCTCCTAAAAAAATACAAAAAAACTAGCCGGGCTAGGGGGCGGGCGTCTGTAGTCCCAGCTACTCGGGAGGCTGAGGCAGGAGAATGGCGTGAACCCGGGAGGCGGAGTTTGCAGTGAGCTGAGATCCGGCCACGGCACTCCAGCCTGGGCGATAGAGCGAGAGTCCGTCTCAAAAAATAAATAAATAAATAAAATAAAATAAGTTATACATTCACATAGATCAAAATTCAAAGGGTACGACAGAGTATCCAGAAAAAGTCCTTCCAGCCACCTAGTTCCTCAATTCAGAGGCAACCAGTGTTACCAATTTCTCGGGTATTCTTTTGGAGGCTTTATTTATTTTTATTTTGAGACAGAGTCTTGCTCTGTCGCCCAGACTGGAGTGCAGTGGCATGATCTCGGCTCACTGCAACCTCTGCCTCCTGGGTTCAAGCGATTCTCCTGCCTCAGCCTCCCAGGTAGCTAGGATTATAGGCACACACCACTACGCCTGGCTAATTTTTCTATTTTTGTAGAGACGGGGTTTCACCATGTTGGCCAGGTTGGTCATGAACTCCTGACCTCAGGTGATCCACCCGCCTTGGCCTCCCAAAGTGCTGGGACTACAGGCATGAGCCACCGCACCCAGCCTCTTATGGAGATATTTTGGATCTGAGTTGTTAACCAGCCCACTGGGGTTCCTGATATAGGGAGGTGGAGAATGATTATTTGAGAACACAGACAGAGGATGTGATGGAAAGAAGTTGGTGCCAATGTTGATTTTGATTAGGAAAGGTGGTGAATCATGACCAGGGCTGAGTCCTAAAATCTGGTTGTCTGGGAATCCGAAGGTCTTCTTGGGGGCTTTATTTTTCAAGCCTTCCATAGTGAGTTGATTTAGTCTATTTCTCTTGTTTGCATACTGGAAAACTCAAGATGTACTGAAGCAGAGTGAGGGGAGGGGTCCCCAAGCTCCCACTGGCACTTCCCCACCCCTAGAGCAGATTCTGCTGTCTTATTCACTGACACCCCCAAAGCCTAGCAAGGGGTCGGTGCCCAGAGAAGATGCTCAGTAAATAGTTTTGGAATAAACAGATGCTGTAGTGGGGAGAAGGGTTTGGATTCTGGATGGTGGGAGAGGGTTGGCTACAAAACTCTCTTGTCCCAGGAAACCGGCCAGAACTGCAAGTTAATTTCCAGTTGACAGCCAGTTGCTGGTGGAGCTCTGGAGGATGTGGGAGTGAGGTGAGAACACCCATGGGGAGGGCTACTTCTAACTAGCACCTTTTTTCTGCACTTCCTGCAGCTGGAGATTAAGAACCATGTATTCTTCAGCCCTATAAACTGGGATGACCTGTACCACAAGAGGCTAACTCCACCCTTCAACCCAAATGTGGTAAGAGGTCACAGCATTCTAGATTCTGGATTTCTGGGGCTGGGGGAGCTTGCTATGTGTACCAACTCTCCTTATCCAGATGGAAAAACTGGGGGTCCAAGAAGCTCAGGCATTTGTCCTAGGCTACACAGTCAGTTAGAGGTAGAACTGGTCCTGACCACAGGTGCAGCTCTTGGATAAAGAGCCATGTTGCTGCTCCTTTACCTTTAGCACCAATAAATACCTCTGACTTCAGAGCCTTTTACAGTTTGTGTGTCACGTAGCACACCCACATAGGGCCAAGCCCTTTAGAAATATTTTATCTTTTTCTATTTATAGACTTTTTCCTGATAATAAAAATGACATATATTCTTACAAAAAGTATGTAAAACACTGGCCAGGCGCGGTGGCTCACGACTGTAATCTCAGCACTTCGGGAGGTTGAGGAGGGCAGATCACTTAAGGGCAGATCACTGAGGTCAGCCCGGCCATTTTTAGGTTCTTGATTCGTACCACCTTTTCACTGTGTGGAAGGAAGAACTAACCAGTGTAGCCAACATGGTGAAACCCCATCTCTACTAGAAATACAAAAATTAGCCAGAAGTGGTGGTGCACACCTGTAATCCCAGCTACTCGGGAGGCTGAGGTGGGAGAATAGCTTGAACCTGGGAGGCAGGGGTCACAGTGAGCCAAGATCATGCCATTGCACTCCAGCCTAGGCAACAGAGGGAGACTTTGTCTCCAAAAAAAAAGAGGAATGTATGTAAAACAGAAAAGTTTAAAGTAGCGGTGGGGAAATGCTTATTATCTCACTACTTAAGGGAAACCACTGGCATATTTCCTTCCAGTCACTTTTCGATGTGTTTTTTTGTTTTGTTTTGTTTTTTCTTGAGATGGAGTCTCACTCTGTTACCCAGGCTGGAGTGCAGTGGCGCCACCTCAGCTCACTGCAAGCTCCGCCTCCCGGGTTCATGCCATTCTCCTGCCACAGCCTCCCGAGTAGCTGGGACTACAGGTACCCACCACCATGTCCGGCTAATTTTGTTTTTGTATTTTTAGTAGAGATGGGTTTTCACCGTGTTAGCCAGGATGGTCTCAATCTCCTGACCTCGTGATCCGCCCACCTCAGCCTCCCAAAGTGCTGGGACTACAGGCATGAACCACCGTGCCCAGTCTGGGTTTTTTTTTTTCTAACCTAATTAGGTCCTACTTTATAATATCTATATGTGTATGTGTGTGTATCTGTTCATCTATATATCTTCCTCCTTTTTTGGCTAAAAACTATGTTGTTATAATTTCCTCATGTCATAAAAAATTTATAAGTACAATTTTTAGTGGCTGCATAATATTTCAATCCTATGTTGGTAACATAATTTACTCACCCATGTTCCTAATGGCAATCTTCTTGTTATTACTATGTTTTTTTCTTTATAATGATGTCCTGATGAACAGCTTTAAGTATATGTCTTTGTCCAGAATTCTGGTTATTTCCTTAAGATGGATTCCAGATGGGGGTTCCCAATGCTCACATTTTCAGATTCTCTCTCTTTTTTTTTTTTCTCCTTGAGACAGAGTCTTGCTCTGTTGCCCAGGTTGGAGTGCAGTGGCATGATCTCAGGTTCAAGCAATTCTCATGTCTCAGCCTCCCGAGTAGCTGTGATTATAGGCATGTGCCACCACGCCTGGCTAATTTTTGTATTTTTAGTAGAAACGGGGTTTCACCATATCGGCCAGGCTGGTCTCGAACTTCTGGCCCCAAGTGATTCACCTGCATTGGCCTCCCAAAGTGCCGGGATTACAGGCGTGAGCCACCACACCCGGCCATTTTTAGGCCTTTTCACTGTGTGAAAGGGAGAACCATCTACTGCCTACCAGCGGCACCTGCTGGAGAGTTCTCATCTTACTTGCACTCTGAAGCATGTGTTGTTATTGTTTTTTACTTTGCAAATTTGGTAAGTAAAAAACAGCATCTCTTAATTGTTTTAATTTATATTTCTCTGTCTTATAGTAAAGATGGTTAGTTTTTTAAATTTATTTATTTTTTGAGATAGGGTCTCATTCTATCACCCAGGCTGGTGTGCAGTGGCATGATCTCTGCCTATTGCAACCTCCACCTCCTGGGCTCAAGCCATCCTCCTATCTCAACCTCCCGAGTAGCTGGGAGGTGGGTGCCACTACCCCTAGCTAATTTGTATTTTTTGTACATATGAGGGTTTTCTATGTAGCCCAGGCTGATCTTGAACTCCTGGGCTCAACTGATCCACCCCCTCAACTTCCCAAAGTGATGGAATAACAGGTGTGAGCCACTACACCTGGCCAGTTTTTATTTCCATTTTCATTTTCATTTTTATTTTATTTTATTGAGATGGAGTCTCACTTTGTTGCCCAGGCTAGAGTGCAGTGGCGCAATCTTGGTTTATGGCAACCTCTGTCTCCTTGGTTCAAGCAGTTCTCCTGCCTCAGCTTCCTGAGTGACTGGGACTACAGGCATGTGCCACCACACCTGGCTAATTTTTGTATTTTTAGTAGAGATGGTGTTTTGCCACGTTGGCCAGGCTGGTCTTGAACTCCTGACCTCAAGTGATCTGACCACCATAGCCTCCCAAAGTGCTGGGATTACAGGCATGAGCCACCGTGCCTGGCTTTTATTTTTTATATTTTTGAGATGGAGTCTTGCTCTGTTGCCCAGGCTGAAGTGCAGTGGCACAATCTCAGCTCACTGCAACCTCTAGCTCTGCAAGTTCAAGCAATTCTCGTGCCCCAGCCTTCCGAGTACCTGGGACTACAGGCGTTTAGCACCACGCTTGGCTTTTTTGTTGTTGTATTTTCAGTAGAAACAGAGTTTCACCATGTTGGCCAGGCTGGTCTCGAACTCCTGACCTCAAGTGGTCCTCCCGCCTTGGCCTCCCAAAGTGCTGGTTTTGCAATGTTAATTGGTAGTAGCAGTGTGAATGAAAGGAGCCCTATTGGAGGTGGGCATTTGAGGCTGTGTGGTCTACCTGTAAAGCGTGGTGCCAAGCCCCTTCCATCGAAACAGCCTGCATACGAAACACTGCCAATGTTAATTCACCATTTACATTTCTCCTTTCGTGAATTACCTGTTCATGAACTTGTCTTTGGGCACTGGATCAGATAGGATACACTCAGGCCAGGCACCAGAAAAGCTTCTTTTCCTTGGAATTTTAAAAAGACAGTAAAGACAATGTAAACTGATACCCTGGAGAGAGAATCATACATGGAATGCCAGGCACAGATGCATGGACTTTAGAATGAGACACTCCAAAGCTGGATTCCTGGTTTTGCCACCTACCATTTGTGAGGTCTTCAGTAAGTTTCTTTAGTATCATTTTCTTCTAGGGTCACACAACTAATAAGGGCCAGGATACATATTCTGATCTTGGAACTCTGAGTGCTGGGCTGGGACTACCTTGTCTTGTAGCCTTATTAAGAAGCTGGAGGCCGGGCGCGGTGGCTCACGCCTGTAATCCCAGCACTTTGGGAGGCCGAGGAGGGCGGATCACAAGGTCAGGAGATCGAGACCACGGTGAAACTCCGTCTCTACTAAAAATACAAAAAATTAGCCGGGCGCGGTGGCGGGCGCCTGTAGTCCCAGCTACTCAGGAGGCTGAGGCAGGAGAATGGCGTAAACCCAGGAGGCGGAGCTTGCAGTGAGCCGAGATCGCGCCACTGCACTCCAGCCTGGGCGACAGAGCGAGACTCCGTCTCAAAAAAAAAAAAAAAAAAAGAAGCTGGAAACTGATCTGTTTGGCTCCGTAGCCCAACTTGCACACTAAAGAAGATTTGCAAGCCCTTCCCCTTCCTCGGCTGCTTACTTTATAAAACTGAGGCCTCCTCCTCGGAGAGACTGTATTGGTTAGCTCTTGGTGCATAACAAGCAACTCCAGAGCTAGGTGGTTTAAAACAACAATCTTTTGGCCAGGCATGGTAGCTCATATCTGTAACCCCAGCACTTTGTGAGGCCGAGCCATTACCATTGCTTGAGGCCAGGAGTTCAAGACCAGCCTGGGCAACATGGCGAGACCCCATCTTTATAGAAAAATAGAAAATTAGCCAGGTGTGGTGCTGCATGCCTGTAGTCCCAGCAGGAGGCTGAGGTGGGATGTCGAAGCTGTAGTGAGCTGTGATCATGCCAGTGCACTCCAGCCTGGGTGACACGGCAAAAAAGACCTTGTCTCTTAAAAAAAAATTATTTTGTTCGGATTCTATGTGTTTTTTTTTTTCAGTCTGAGCCAGGCCAGCTGGTCTCTGTGGAGCTCTCTCACGTCTGTGGTCAGCTAGCGGGACAGTTGGCAGTTGTTGATCTAGAATTGCCTCACTCCCATGCCTGGGAGTTGGCAGGCAGCCAGGGCAACTGAGTTCTTCACAAAGCCTCTCATGCTCCAGCAGGCTAGTCTGGGGCTGTTCACATGGTGGCCTCAGGGTTAGAAGTACAGCAGGAGAGCAACTTCTGATGTACATTTTTCAAGCCTCTGCTTGTGTCATATTTGGTAATGTCCCATTGGCCTAACCAAGTCATATGGCTAACTTACATTAAAGGAATGGAGAAATAGACTCCACCTCTAGATGGGAAATGGAGAATTTGTGATCATTTTTGTAATCTCCCTCACAGGTCTTCCTCCAAAATAGCTAAAGCAGCCCCAATCTCCACCATATTATCCTATTTTATCTTCTTCACAGGACCTGTCACCATCCTAAGTTATCTATTTGTACACATGCTTATTATCAATCCTCCTACCCCCTACAGTGTAAGCTCCATGAATACAGGGGCTCACTTTGCCTTGTTCTCCTGTGTTCCCAGCGCCATGAACAGTACCTGGTAGGCATTCAGTAAGTATATATTGATTAACTAACTCGTCTAAGGATTGGTGTAGAGGCAGAATACCAGGAGGTGAGAGGATAAAATGATCACTGTAAATGCACAGGAAAGTGACAGTCAAGTATGGATGACTAGGAAGCATGGGGCACTCACAGAGGCCTGACATCCCTGAGGATTTGGGCTCCTTTGGCAGCTCTGACCCCGGTGTTTTCTTCTCATCGTTGGCTTTCATTGACAGGCAGGACCTGCTGACTTGAAGCATTTTGACCCAGAGTTCACCCAGGAAGCTGTGTCCAAGTCCATTGGCTGTACCCCTGACACTGTGGCCAGCAGCTCTGGGGCCTCAAGTGCATTTCTGGGATTTTCTTACGCGCCAGAGGATGATGACATCCTGGATTGCTAGAAGAGAAGCACCTGTGAAACTACTGCGGCTGGCTGGTATTAGTAAGGAATTACCTTCAGCTGCTAGGAAGAGCGACTCAAAGTAACAATGGCTTACATGAGAAGCAGGTTTATTTTTTCCACCACATAAAAGAAAAATAATGTTACGGAGTCCAGGGCTGGCAGGACAGGTCATTGGCTACTCAGAGGCTGTATTTCTGCCCTGCCAACCTTGACAAATGGCTTCCAATGTTAGGTTTGCTACCAGATGGTTACTGGAGCTCTAGCTGCCAATTTTGTGTTCGGGGAAAGGAAAACAGAGGAAAGGGGGAGAAGAGCAAAGGGTGCTTTTAAAGAGCTTTCCCTCTGCTTCCATCTCACTAACCACCCACCCCTACCTGGAATGGAGGCTGGGAGATGTGGCTTATTTGCTGGGTACGTGACTATCCCTTGTAACAAAGGGGTTCTGACACTAAGGGAGAAGGGGAGAATGTTGGGTAGGCACCCAGCACGCTTTACCAGAGGGCCTCCTGGTGTTTGGATTTTGATCTCAATGTGTAAAATGACAGAGATGTAACAAGCTTATCGGGTATCAATATCTCTAATTGTTCTATGTTGATGATATCCGTCTTTGTTGCGGGTAATATTGGACATTTGTTATTGGGTCTGGGTGCCTGGTATCTGAACCCCTTCTTGTCTCCAGGGAATCCCCTGTTTTATGAGACTTAATGGGGGGCAATAACTACCTCCACTTAGGTTCCAGCAATTCTCCTGCCTCAGCTTCCTGAGTAGCTGGGATTACAGGCATGCACCACCACGCCTGGCTAATTTTGTATTTTTAGCTGAAAATGCTAGACACCGACTTTCCCAGCCTCCCCTTAGCCAGGGCCAGGCATGGGGACCAGGGATGCACCCATGCCACACTTTGACTCAGGAAAGGAATCAGGAGTGCTCTTTTGTGTGGTAACTGTGGCAGCAGTATCCACAAAATTGAGTTCCTGGTGTAGAAGTGGCAAGGATGCAAACTGTAGCAGTTGGTGCTCAATGGCAACAACGCCATCAGACCAGCCCTGCAATGTCATTCCTGGAAGCCTCAAGTCTTTTTTTCAGACAGTCTTGCTCTGTTGCCCAGGCTGGAGTATAGTGGTGCTATCTCAGCTCACTGCAACCTCCGCCTCCCGGGTTCAAGTGATTCTCCTGCCTCAGCCTCCCTAGTAGGTGGAACTATAGGCACGCGCCATCACACCCGGCTAATTATTGTTTGTATTCTTAGCAGAGACAGGGTTTCGCTATTTTGGCCAGGCTGTTCTCGAACTCCTGACCTCAAGTGATCCTCCCACCTCAGCCTCCCAAAGTGCTGGGATTACAGGCATGAGCCACTGCACCTGCCCAAGCCTCAAGTCTTATCTAGCTTTCCAAATGATCTGAGAACTTCTGATCCTTTTTAACACAGTCCTTTTTTGCTTAATTGGCCAAAGTTAGCTTTAGATCGCCTGCCTATGCTGGGCTAGTTGCTGTGCTAGACTCTTCCATGTCTATTACAAATTTTCCATCCAAACAACCCTGAGGTAGGAATTATTACTATCCCCTTTTTACCAGTGAAGATGCAGAGTCAGATAAGTTGTTCCTTGCCTGAAGGCCACATAACTAATAAAGGCCGGAGCTGGGACTTGGAGCCCTACAAGCTGGCTCCAGGGCTCTCACATTGAACTTTTGTGCTGGTCTGCTTCTCGCTCTGGCTACTAGGTCCAGGCAGAATGACTGCCAAAATCTCTAGTGAGGAGCTAAGTCAAAAGTTGGCTGGAACAAGCCACATGTGAGAAATGGGGTCTTGAAGAGGAGACATTGAACGGGATGCCGCTCCTGGTCTGAGGCTGGCTGCCAGGTTCGTGCCATGCTCCACTGCACATAGGGGAGCTCAGAGCTGGTCAGAGCTGGAGGCTGCTGCAGAATTGATGCCTAGAACTTCCTCGCCACCATGGAGCTCCATATGTTCAATATTAGTCATTTCCTTTTCTTTTCTTTTTCTTTTTTTTTTTTTGAGACTGAGTTTCGCTCTTGTTGCCCAGGCTGGAGTGCAGTGGCACAATCTCGACTCACTGCAGCCTCCGCCTCCTAAGTTCAAGCAATTCTCCTGCCTCAGCCTCCTGAGTAGCTGGGTTTACAGGCATGCGCCACCACACCTGGCTAATTTTGTATTTTTAGTAGAGACAGGGTTTCTCCATGTTGGTCAGGCTGGTCTCGAACTCCCGACCTCAGATGATCCGCCCACCTTGGCCTCTCAAAGTGCTGGGATTATAGGCATGAGCCACCGCGTCCGGCCAAGATTAGTCATTTCTAAAGGTAATTCTGATCAGACAGAACGTGAGCTATAACACCTCATAAATTCAGAACACTTGTGGGATGGATTGTGCTTCCTTCAGTGGAAAAGTGGTTCGTTTTGGCTGGGCGCGGTGGCTCACGCCTATAATACCAGCACTTTGGGAGGCCGAGGTCAGGAGTTTGTAGACCAGCCTGGCCCATATGGTGAAACCCCGTCTCTACTAAAAATACAAAAAATTAGCTGAGCGTGGTGGCACATGCCGGTAGTCCCAGCTACTCGGGAGGTGGAGACACGAGAATCACTTGAACCTGGGAGGCGGAGGTTGCAGTGAGCCGAGATCGTGCCACTGCACTCCAACCTGGGCGACAGAGTGTGACTCTGTCTTATTAATAAGTAAATAAATAAATGAATAAATAAATAAGAAAAGATGTTTGTTTTTTACAAATGTGTGGTTCATACTCCTGAGTGGCCTTATTAGCTTTTTGGTTAGGAGACAAGGGAAGGAACTTTCTTAGATCAGTGTGTGCTGGTGATTTTATTGCCTTTTCCTCTTAATTCAATCCCACTCTTTCTCTTCCTCAAGTCTTGACCACCCAGCCCCCTACCCCAGGAATCATGGGGGACAAGTCTGGGAGACCACAGAAAAAACACCAATGACACTGAGCTATTAGAGATCAAAACTGGGTCAGGAAGAGCTCATGTTAAGCTTTCACATGTGCTAAGAACGCTGAAAGAAACATACTGATTTCCATCTTGATAGTGCCGGCTAATTGACAGATGTGGGACAAGATGAGGGAGAGGTCAAAATCCCCCTAACTTCCCAAAGCAAGACAAGAGTATAATGATCAGAAACGTAATAGTAGTGTCAGAAGCACACAATCAGCCATGGACGGTGAAACACATAATGGTTCTATCTGTTCTGAGATTGCAAAAGCACAATTATTTTCATCAGGATAAAAAATAAACACGAAGAAAAACTATACTGTTGAATGGAACATGCTACAACCTATGTTTATGGAGCACATTCCAAGTTGTATATGCATTATCTACG
This sequence comes from Macaca nemestrina, assembly GCF_043159975.1. Taxonomy (NCBI): domain Eukaryota; kingdom Metazoa; phylum Chordata; class Mammalia; order Primates; family Cercopithecidae; genus Macaca; species Macaca nemestrina. Next base: position 21,240,099 of record NC_092139.1, on the reverse strand, counting down.
ATCCTCACTATAAGCCAGCATTTAGAAATTAGTAACTTCAGGCCGGGCGCGGTGGCTCACGCCTGTAATCCCAGCACTCTGGGAGGCCAAGGTGGGCGATTCACGAGGTCAAGAGTTCAAGACCAGCCTAGCCAAAATGGTGAAACCCTGTCTATACTAAGAATACAAAAATTAGCCAGGCATGGTGGCGGGCACCTGTAATCCCAGCTACCTGGGACGCTAAGGCAGGAGAAATGCTTGAACCCAGGAAGCGGAGGTTGCAGTGAGCTGAGATCATGCCATTGCACTCCAGCCTGGGCAGCAGAGCAAGACTCTGTCTCGGCAAAAAAAAAAAATAATAAAATAAAATAAAAAAATTGACTTCACAGATAGGATACATTTGCTCAGAAATTATGAAAACTGCCCAAGGTCACCCAGCTGGTACAAGTCACAGCAAGGAACTGAACTTGGTGACAGTCACTACTGATTCTAAAAGTCTTACTCTTGCCTTTTTTTTTGGCGGGGGAGCAGGGACGGAGTTACACTCTTGTTGCCCAGGCTAGAGTGCAATGGCGCGATCTCAGCTCACTGCAACCTCTGCCTCCTGGGTTCAAGTGATTCTCCTGCCTCAGTCTCCCAAGCAGCTGGGAAGCTGGGATTACAGGCGCCCACCACCACACCCAGCTAATTTTTTTTTTTTTTTTTTTGTAGAGATGGGGTTTCACCATGTTGGCCAGGCTGGTCTCGAACTCTTGACCTCAAGTGATCCACCCGCCTTGGCCTCCCAAAATGCTGGGATTACAGGTGTGAGCCACTGCGCCTGGCCAAAACTCTTAGTCTTTCTACAATCTCTAACAGTGGGAGAAATGCTCTGGGCAGGTGCTGTAGCAAACACAGACTGCATATCAGGCAGAAAGATCCCAAGATTTGTCCCAGCCTTCAAATGGGATGGCCTACTCTCTTTTCAGTGAGAATACTTCATTTCTATTATTACCCTAACTGCAAACTGTATTCACCCAATTTTGCACCAAAATACAGCATCCCCAAGAACAGAACACTCTCTCTCTTTTTTTTTTTTTTTCTAAAGAGACAGTGTCTCACTCTGTTGCCCAGGCTGGGGTGCAGTGCAGCGATCATGGCTCACCGCAGCCTGAACTCCTGGGCTCCAGCAATCTTCCCACCTCAGCCTCCCAAGTAGCTAAGACTACATGTGGTTGCCACCATGCCTGGCTAATTTTCTTTTTTTATTTATTATTACTGTAGCAGGATGAGCCACAGACAAAACTCCTCAGTCACCGGATTAAAGAAGGAAGACGGCGGGGCGCGGTGGCTCACGCCTGTAATCCCAGCACTTTGGGAGGCCGAGACGGGCGGATCACAAGGTCAGGAGATCGAGACCATCCTGACTAACACGGTGAAACCCCGTCTCTACTAAAAATACAAAAATCAGCCGGGCGCGGTGGCGGGCGCCTATAGTCCCAGCTACTTGGGAGGCTGAGGTAGGAGAATGGCGTGAACCCGGGAGGCGGAGCTTGCAGTGAGTGGAGGTCGCGCCACTGCACTCCAGCCTGGGCGACAGAGCGAGACTCCATCTTAAAAAAATAAATAAATAAAAATTTAATAAATAAATAAATAAGGAAGAGGTTTTTTATTCCGCCGGGAGCGTCCGCAGACTCGCGTCTTAAGAGCCGAGCTCTCCGAGAAAGAAATACCTGGCCTTTTTAAAGGCTTACAACTTTAAGGGGTCCACGTGAAAAGGGTCGTTATAAATCAAGCAAGCGTGGGAAATGTGACTGGGGGGCTACATGCATCAGCTAACAGAACAGAAAGTTTTACAATGCTTTTTTCCTACAGTGTCTGAAATTTACAGATAAGTAGTTTAGGTCAGGGGTTGATGTTATTATTACTTTGTTTAACTCCTAGGGCCAGATGGTAGTGCCAAGGTTGTCTGGCTATTTATCTTACTTTTGTTTCTTCCTCTCTCTCCTCCTGTCTTGTGAACTAGGCAAGGTGAGGGGAGGAGGGCAGCAGGAGTAGTGGTCTCCTTCCTTATTACTATTATTATTGGAGAGAAAAGGTGTTACTGTTACCCAGGTCTCAAACTCCTGGCCTCAAGCAGTCCTCCCAATTTAGCCTCCCAAAGTGCTAGGATTACAGGCATGAGCCACTTCATCTGACACAGAGAATTCACATATCACCCCTTCTCCACTTTTTTTTTCTTTTTTTGAGACAGGGATTCACTGTGTTGCCTAGGCTAGAGTGCGGTGGCACCATGCCGGCTCACTGCAGCCTCAGCCTCCTAGGATCAATCAATCCTCCCACCTCCGTCTCCCAATCAGCTGGGACTACAGGCGCGCGCCACCACGCCCAGCTAATTTTTCGTATTTTTAGTAGATACCGGGTTTCGCCATGTTTCCCAGGCTGGTCTCGAACTCCTGGGATCAAGAGATCCACCTGCCTCGGCCTCCCAAAGTGCTGGGATTACAGGAGAGAGCCGCTGCGTCCGGCCCGTCTCCACTTTTAAAATTTCCAGTGACAGAAACTGTGAAAAGCAACAAGAGTTGTGTGTTTTAATATCCTAAACTCGAAGACAAACATAAATGTAAATAAAAACTGTCAGAACTCTCTGCAATCTTCAGTTTGGGTCTTCCAGGCTGCTGCAGCGTTGTTCACAAATCCACACACCTCTAAAGGCAGGCACAGAGCGCTTTCCTGGGTAGTCGGGTGGCCTGCTGGTAGTTGCAGGCTTCTGGTTTCCCACCTTAATGGCGATGGCAGGGCAACCTGTATTGGTGATGCTCTTTGCACAAGCAGTTCTTTCTGCCCGAAACGCCCTTCCCCAGCCTTTGCCTTAATAAATACCACTCTTTCTTCAAAACTCTGCTCAACAGGGGCGCCTTTTTGACGAGCTTAGTCGTCAGACTCCCTAATACAGTTCATAGTTTTCACATTTTTGTACAATCTGTTCAAGTTCTAACTCCCCGCCCAAAGGGCTGCGAGCTCACCGCCGGCGCTCATGCCTAGCACCACGGCGAGCGAAGATGCGGAGTTCATAAAGCAGAATTACCCGGTGTTATCATTCTCAACACTAAACCAGCTCACCCTTTTCCGGTAAGTAGTTCCTGATAGTCCGGCCCAGCCCTCCGCCCGGCCCCGCCCTCGCCTGGCTCCGCTCTGCGCCTGCGCCTTGGGAATCGAGGCTGGGGTATTCTCCAATCCCCTCGCTGGAAGACTTCACTATTCTCCTCCCTGTGGGTGGAGCGAAGTTTGGGCACTTGGGTCCTACCGTTGTTATTAGTCTTTAGTCGTAATTAATATTAAATAACAAAATTAAATGGGTTTATTTTTCGTGAAAAGTTAATTCTCCTTGTTTTTGGCTTTGCCCCTCATGCACCAAATGGTACAGTCCCACACCAGCCAGCTTCCCTACCCAACACCCCTGACGCCTGCGACGGAGAGGCGCCTTCCGTGCTGTCGTCATCACGTCGGCCGGAGCTGGCGCTGCGTCCTGGGCCACGCCTCCCGGCGCAACGCCGCTCCTCCCCGGTTACTAAGCGGCCTTGGATACCTGGCCGCGGGATGCTGGGCGGCGTCAGGTGACCGGTGGTCGCTGGGCGTCAGGTAAAGGGCTACAACAGTGGTGGGCCGGCTGGGGCGGTGGGGCGGCCTGGGAGCTGGCGAGGGCCTCGACACACTCTTCGAGGCCGCTGGGCCAGTCATAGAACATCCAGGGTCCACCGGGGTGAAGTAAACTGTGGGCGCGGACGTAGCCCGGGGTCCTGGCGCTCTGGCTGGGCGCCCATCTGCAGAGCCTTGGGTGATGCGGCTTTTTTAGTCGTTCCGCTGACTATGAAAGAGCATCGGAAGAGGAATCGTAAAGTCTTAATCTCTCTTCTGTCGTGGCTGCGATGCCTCGGTATTCATGTGGGAAATATTGATTTGACTGGTAATGTTATTGAAGAGAAAGCGAGAGAATGGTTGTGCAGCGTTACCCAAATATTCGTTATTTTTACAGTTTTAAAGGCCTTATAGTGTCATTAAGGAAATGCATTTCTAGCTAAGTCTGACAGTGCAGGAACGCAGACCTGCTACTCTCACCAGGGGCTGAACTAACCGAACAAAAAAAATAGATGTGTCACATTAGTGGGATCATGGAGGGGGCAGTTTTTCAACTGGACAAAATGATGTTAAAGTGCTTAAAGAAGAAGAAATATGTGAAAGTAGCCAGGAAAATTCTAAAATTAATGGTAATAAGGGAAATTAGCTCTCCAGAGCCACCAGATATTATAACATAAAGGTATAGCAATTAAACTACTTAGAAGATGGGTGCAGCAGTGTGGGCCCGTAGTCCTGGCTACTTGGTAGACTGAGGCGGGAGGATCCCTTGAGCCCAGGAGTCAGAGACCAGCATGGGCATCAAAGGGAAACTCTATCTCTGAAAAAAATAAATAAATTTTTAAAAAAGAAAGTTTGGAACTCAGCAGGAGCTTACAGGCAGATAGAATATATTAGAACTCAGAATAAGAGCCAGTTATATATAGGGATTTATTATATAGGGAAGGTGGTACTGAATTTCAAATCAGCATTAGAAAGGTGAATTGGGGTCAGGCAGCTTTTTTAGTAATTTAGAAAATTGAACCAGTCGAGCGAGGTGTCTCACACCTGTAATCCCAGCACTTTGGGAGGCCAAAGTGAGTGGATCACTTGAGGTCAGGAGTTCCAGACTCCTGGCCAACCTGGTGAAAGACCGTCTCTACTATCGCGTGCGCCTGTAATCCCAGCTACTGGGGAGTCTGAGGCGGGAGAACCACTTGAACCCGGGAGGCAGAGGTTGCAGCCAGCCGAGATTGCGCCACTGCACTCCAGCCTGGGTAACAGAGCGAGACTATGCCTCGAAAAAGAAGGGAAAAAAAAAACGGAATGAAGCCCGTTTTGAGCACCACAATAATTTCCAAATGGACTAAAATTTAAATGTTAAAATATTAAATCACGAATTAGCCGGGTGTGTTGGGCGCCTGTAGTCCCAGCCACTTGGGAGGCTGAGGCACGAGAATCTCTTGAACCTGGGAGGCGGAGGTTGTGGTGAGCCGAGATTGTGCCACTACACTCCAGCTTGGGCGACAGAGCACACTCTGTCTCAAAAAAAAAAAAAAAAAAGGAAAAAGGAAAAAAAATATTACATTGCAAAGTACTGAAAGAAAGCATTGTTCAATTTATTTATAATCTTAGAATGACAAAAACTCTTCTAAATGTTTCATGTCATCCAGAAGCCAGAAAGGAAAATATTAATACTTTTAATTCTATAAAATTTAAAATCTCTATGGCCTGCAAAATTCAACCAAACCAAAAAAAGTATCAGAAGCCAAATAAATTTAAGAAAATATTTGTTTAATGATCAATTAGAAAATTATGAAACCTGACTGGGTGCAGTGGCTCATGCCTGTAAACCAGCACTTTGGGAGGCTGAGGTAGGAGGACCACTTGAGGCCAGAAGTTTAAGGGCAACATAGCGAGACCTTGCTTCTGCAAAAAATTCAAAAATTAGCTGGGCACTGGTGCGCACCTGTAGTCCCAGTTACCCAGGAGGCTGAGGTGGGATGATTGCTTGAGCCCGGGAGGTCAAGGCTGCGGTGTATCGTGATTGCACACGATACATTCCCAGCCTGGGTCACAGTGTGGGACTTTTATCTCAAATAAGAAGAAGTTTTTAAAAAGAAAAATTTCAAGAGAAAAATGATTGGAGTACCTGGACAAGAAAATCAGAAGAAAAGAAATACAAGTGGCAGAAATCTATAGCAAGGGACCACTATCTCACTAACTTCAAAGTGGAAATTAAAACAGTAATGAGGGCTTTTTTTTTTTTTTTTTTTGGCAAAGACGACAAAGACTGAAAATAGGATTGTGTGGAAACAGAAGCATGTTAGTGGAAGTATAAAATCATAATTTTTTGGAGGGCAATTTGGAAATGATTTACTCAGCCATTCAATAGGTAAGAATCTACAAATAGGCAAAGTGCAGAAAAACATGTTGTTTAACATTGATGTTTTTAGTATTGTTTTAGAAAATATTTGATAAAAGATGTCAATCAGTATATGACTGGTTAAATAAATTATGGTAGATCCATAAAATGAATACTGTGCAGCTGTTTTTGTTGTTGTTGTTGTTTAAAGACAGGGTCTCGCTCTGTTCTCTAGGCTGGAGTGCAGAGTGAGGTGATTGTGGCTCACTGCAGCCTCAACCTCCTGGGCTCAAGCAATCCTCTCACCTCAGCCTCCTGAATAGCTGGGACTAAGATATGTGCCAGCATGCCCTGCTGATTTTTGTAGAGATGTGGTCCAGGCTGGTCTGGAACTGCTGAGCTCAAGCGATCCTCCTACCTCAGCCTCCCAAAGTGCTGGAATTACAGGCATAAGCCACTGCACCCAGCCCTGTGTAGCTGTTTAAAAGAATATGGTAGATCCATGTGTACTGACAAAGAAAGATGTCAAATATACAAGGTTAGGTGAACCAAATGTTTCAGAGTAATGCGTGTGGTAAGATCCTATTTCATAAAATAAAACTGTAAGTTAATATATGTATAAAAAGAATGTAGGGCCGGGCGCAGTGGCTCAAGCCTGTAATCCCAGCACTTTGGGAGGCCGAGGTGGGCGGATCACAAGGTCAGGAGATCGAGACCACAGTGAAACCCCGTCTCTACTAAAAATACAAAAAATTAGCCGGGCGAGGTGGCGGGCGCCTGTAGTCCCAGCTACTCAGGAGGCTGAGGCAGGAGAATGGCGGGAACCCGGGAGGCGGAGCTTGCAGTGAGCCGAGATCGCGCCACTGCACTCCAGCCTGGGCAACAGCGTGAGACTCCGTCTCAAAAAAAAAAAAAAAAAAAAAAAAAAAAGAATGTAGAACTGGGTGCAGTGGCTCACCCCTGTAATCCCAGCACTTTGGGAGGCCAAGGCGGGCGGATCACGAGGTCAGGAGTTCTATACCAGCCTGACCAACATGGTGAAACCGTGTCTCTACTAAAAATACAAAAATTAGCCAGGAATGGTGGCCCTTGCCTGTAATCCCAGCAACTCAGGAGGCTGAGGCAGGAGAATCACTTGAACCCAGGAGATGGAGGTTGCAGTGAGCCGAGATCATGCTGTTGCACTCCAGCATGGAAGATAGAGCAAGACTCCATCTCAAAAAAAAGAAAAGAAAAGAAAAAAAGAATCTAGAAGACTATACCCTGCGCTTAACAGTAGTTAGCAGTGATGAATCAGGTTGGAAACATGGTCTTGGGACACAAGAGCAGGGTGATGGCGGGGCAGGGCCATAGGTGTAGGCTGTTGGGAGGGTCTGGGCAAGAGGTGGAAAGCAAAAATGGGTAGGGGAGGGCTGGGTTGGTTTTGGTATTAGGTTTCTGTGCTATGCTTTTGCATTTCATTCTTGACCTTTGAGAATTGTAGGAATTTCCTAGATAGGTTTCAGTTGTATGCCCTTTCTTGATAAATAGTAGTAGAAGGCAACTATTTATTGCTTTTAGGGTCTTTGGAATATTGTTTATTGATTTTCTGATCCCTTCTTTCTTCCGTAAGGTAACCATGGAGAAAGAGCTGCGGAGCACCATTGTTTTCAATGCCTACAAAAAGGAGATATTTACCACCAACAACGGCTATAAATCCATGCAGAAAAAACTTCGGAGTAATTGGAAGATTCAGAGGTGACCGACCATGTATATTGTTTTCCCTTCTAAATGATATTGTCCTGCTGATAAAGCTGAGAAGTCTTTATTTTCTTATGTAACATAGCTTGTTTAGGTGGGAGAAGCTCAATTTAAAGATTATTCAGAATTAGGTCTGGCGCGGTGGCTCACGCCTGTAATCCCAGCACTTTGGGAGGCTGAGGCAGGCGGATCACAAGGTCAGCGATCAAGACTGGCCATCACGGTGGCTAACACCTGTAATCCCAGCACTTTGGGATGCCAAGGCGGGTGGATCACGAGGTCAGGGGTTCAAGACAAGCCTGGACAAGATGGTGAAACCCCATCTCTACTAAAAATTTTTTAAAAATTAGCCAGGCATGGTGGCAAGTTCCTGTAATCCCAGCTCCTTGGGAGGCTGAAGCAGAGAATTGCTTGAACCTGGGAGGCGGAGGTTGCAGTGAGCCGAGATTGCGCCACTGCACTCCAGCCTGGGCAACAGAGTGAGACTCTGTCTCAAAAAAAAAAAGAAAAATCAAGACCATCCTGGCCAACATGGTGAAACCCCGTCTCTACTAAAATTACAAAAATTAGCTGGGTATGATGGTGCCTGCGTATAGTCCCAGCTACTCGGGAGGCTGAGGCAGGAGAATCACTTAAACCCAGAAGGCGGAGGTTATAGTAAGCTGAGATCGCGCCACTGCACTCCAGCTTGGTGACAGAGCAAGACTCTGTCTCAAAAAATAAAAAAATTATTCATAATTAAATAAATTCTTATTAAAAGATCTCTTGGACAGGACGCAGTGGCTCATGCCTGTAATCCCAGCACTTTGGGAGGCTGAAGCAGGCAGATCACTTGAGTTGATAGTGCGTGCCTATAATCCCAGCTACTAAGGAGGTTGAGGGACAAGAATTCCTTGAACCCAGGCAGTGAAGCCTGCAGTGAGCCGAGATCATGCCACTGCACTCCAGCCTGGGCAACAGAGGGAAACTGTCAAAAACAAAAACCAAAAAACATTTCTTCTGAAATCAGCAATTAGGATATTATTAAAGCAGCATATTATTAAGTTGTCTTCCAAATCACACACCAAAAAATTATTCTAATTATACACATGTAGCTTTTTAAGATTTAGAGGCTTTCTTCATATTTTGACTGAGGTCAGTACTAGGGAAAGGAAACATGAGAATTAAATGAGAATAACTTTGACTTTGTGTATGTGTATGTTTCTTCTTAATAGGTGAGGATATGTAACCATACGAGCTGATGGTAGGGCTGATTGAATTAGTAGTTGAGGACTTCCTTATGCTTTAGCATGGCTTGATTTGAACACCTTGACTTACTGGAAGTATTTGGACAGAGGCCAGATGACTCTGGGGCAGGCCTTAGAGGGAATTCTCACTTTGGGAGAGAGACTGGACCAGTTACATCTAAGTCCCTTCATCTCTGAGCCTCTGTGGCCTCTGCTTCCAAATAGTTGAGAGACTAAAACAATACATAAATTGATTTAAATTATGGACCTAATATTTGCTTTTAAAATTGTATTTCTAGCTTAAAAGATGAAATCACATCTGAGAAGTTAAATGGAGTGAAACTGTGGATTACAGCTGGGCCAAGGGAAAAATTTACTGCAGCTGAGGTAAGAAATATCCACTAAAGAAGGAATATGGTGAAATGATTAAGAGCCTGGGCTCTGAAATACTGGATCTGAATCCTCCTTCACCACTTACTGTGTGGCCTTAAGGTAGTCACTTCATCTCTCTTTTCATCATGGAATTGTGATGATTAACCGAGATGCTTCATGTAAAGTATCAAACACATGGTGTGGGCCAATTAAATATTAGCCACATTTCTTTTTTTTTTTTTGAGAGAGTCTCACTCTGTCACCCAGGCTGGAGTGTAGTGGCGTAATCTCAGCTCACGTCGACCTCCGCCTCCTGGGTTCAAGCAATTCTCCCTGCCTTAGCCTCCTGAGTAGCTGGGACTACAGGTGCCTACCACCACGCCTGGCTAATTTTTGTATTTTTAGTGGCAGCGGGGTTTCACCATATTGGCCAGGCTGGTCTCAAACTCCTGACCTTATGCTGCCTACCTCAGCCTCCCGAAGTGCTGGGATTATAGGCGTGAGCCACTGCGCCCGGCCACTAGCCACACTTCTTTGCTATATTTTTGCTTTGAAAATAGGAAAATTCTGCCAGGTGCGGTGGCTCATACCTGTAATCCCAGCGCTTTGGGAGGCCGAGGCAGGTGGATCACCTGAGGTCGAGAGTTCGAGACCACCCTGACCAACATGGAGAAACCCCATCTCTACTAAAAATACAAAATTAGCCAGGCCTGGTGACGTGTTCCTGTAATCCCAGCTGCTCGGGAGGCTGAGGCAGGAGAATCGCTTGAACCCAGGAGGTGGAGGTTACCGTGAGCCAAGATCATGCTATTCACACTTCAGCCTGGGCAACAAGAGCAAAACTCCATCTCAGAAAAAAAAAAAAAAGGAAAATTCCATTTAAAATAAAGATGTTTATTATTCTGGTTTATGGAATGGATAAAGAATGATAAATGTAAGGCCCAGAATACAAATGACAAGTATTGGTGAGAATGGGAAGTTATTGGAACCCTTCCACACTGATGGTGGGAATGTAAAATGGTACAGTCACCATGAAAAACAGTATGGCAGTTCCTCAAAAATTTAAGCATAAAATTGCCATATGATGGCTGTGTGTGATGGCCCATGCTTGTAATCCCAGCACTTTGGGAGGCCGAGGCATGTGGATCACTTGAGGTCAGGAGTTTGAGACTAGCCTGGCCAACATAGTGAAACCCTGTCTCTACTAAAAATACGAAAATTAGCCAGGCGTGATGGTGTGCACCTGTAATCCCAGCTACTTGGGAGGCTGAGGCAGGAGAATCACTTGAACCTGGGAGGCAGAGTTGCAGTGAGCAGGGATCGGGTCACTGGACTCCAGCCTGGGCAACAGAGGGAGACTCCATTTCAAAAAAAAAAAAAAAAAAAAAAGCCTGCCATATGATCTAGCAATTCCACTTCTGGGTATATGCTCAAAAGAATGGAAAACCGGATCTCAAAGAGATAATTGCACACCTATCTTCTTAGCAGCACTATTCACAATAGCCAAAATGTGGAAATAGCCCAAGTATCCATCGGCAGATGAATAGATAAGATATGGTATATACATACAATGGAGTATTATTCAGTCTTAAATAGGAAGATAATTCTGATACATGCTACGACATGAATAAATCTTGAGGACATTATGCCAGATGAAAATAAGGCAGACACTAAAAGACAAATACTGTATGATTTCACTTATGCAAGCATGAGGTATGTAGAGTAGTCGAATTTGTAGAGACAGAAAATAGAAGGGTGGTGATTGCCAGGACCTGGGGGAAGTGGGGAATGGAGAGTTGCTGTTTAATAGGTATAGAGTTGCAGTTTTGCAAGATGAAAGCAGTTCTGCAGATTGGTTGCCCAACTGTGTGAGTATATTTAATACTGCTGGACTAGGCCAGGCACAGTGGCTCACACCTCTAACCCCAGCACTTTGGTAGGCTAAGGCGGGTGGATCACTTGAGGCTAGGAGTTCGAGACCAGCCTGGCCAACATGGTGAAACCCCATCTCTACTAAAAATACAAAAATTAGCCGACGTGGTGGCGCACGCTTGTACTCCCAGTTACTTGGGAGGTGGAGGCGGGAGAATCGCTTGAACATGGGAGGCAGAGGTTGCAGTGAGCCGAGATTGCGCCACTGCACTCCAGCCTGGGCGACAGAGACCCTGTCTGAAAAGAGAAAACAAAAAAAACTGCTGAACTATATACTTCAGAATGGTTAAGATGGTAAATTTAGGAAAAGTTAGGTGTGTTTTTTCACAGTCAATAAAACAAAAATCCCAGAACATAGAAAGAGCCATTTTACAGAGAGTGGGAAGTACCTTTGTGCTCAGAGAGAATATGGGGAGTAGGGAGGATGAGGCAGGGCAAGGCCAATGTGGTCCTTAGATTGAGGCCGGCCACGGTCTCCTGCTGTTTCTCTGGGTGGTGCCATGGGGAAGAGGTCCAATGGGGAGCATTTCTAGTGTCCTTTGTTTCTCAATTTGATTGCAAGGCGAACTTCCCCTCTGGGAATGGCATGGAGAGAGACATGATTGTTTGATCAGGTTAATTGACAGAAGGAGTAGGAATTACCATTGGCATTGTGGAAGTAACCAGCAACTCCAACCCACTGAGACCTTGAGGGAAATGTACACACAGAGGGCAGTGGCCTGCAGAGCAACACTCTATTACTTGTTGGGCTTTGGCTCCATCTCCCCATCCACCTAGCGAAGCCAGTGAGAGTTGGCCTGATGTTTGCCAGGAACCAACCAGCCTCGGGAACACAGGGGCATCCAGAGAGAGGGTCAGAATTTGGTGCCTGGGCCTTTTCCCAAGTGGAGATGGGTGCCAGGCCAAGCCTTAGTTTGGGCTTCCAGGGATGGAAGGCTGTCGCATCCAAGAGACACAAGTCCTTCGAGAGGCAAGTTTGATGTAACTTTATCCTAATAAAACGTCCTCTCCCAGACCAGTCCCTGACACCATGCCTTCTCTTTGGAGTTGGAGTGAGGTGGGAAGAAAAGGGAGAAAAGCTATTAGCTTTTTTTTCTAGGAACCAGCATGCCCTTGTGTTACAGTTCTTCCAATAGGCTCATGCTGGTGAGATCACTGCTTTCCTTGTCATAGCTGCTAGCCTCCTAGACTGTTACCCCTGGAGAGCTGTGTGATGCCTTTTTCATGTTGGCTTCCAGAAACTTCTGTGACAGGACAGACATCATATGTCTGATATTTGGTGCTAGTATCAGGCTAGAAACTAGGCTGAACAGTCTTCCCTTATTTCCACCTCAACTGCATTAACGCATCAGACTAGCTTTGTGGTGGTATTCAGTTACGACCAGGTAACCACATGGCTGAGACGAGTATTTTCCAACCCTAACAGACCAGCATCCACCTATATTACCAGTGCCAACTTTGTTACCCTGAATTGAAATGCAAAGATAATCTAAACCACCACCATTAAAAAAGTAAAGCAATACAGCTTCCTAACTTTAATGTACATAAATTAGAGGATGATTTATGAAAGAATATATGTATTTCAAATTGTAAATGTTTAGGCATATATATACTAGGAGAATATACATATTTCAGTTTGTTAATGCTTGGTCATACATACATTAGAACACTTCTTTGTTTGACATTTTGAAATAAATGTGTAATAAATGTATAGAATTCCCATGAATGGGATAGCTACATATGCAGACTGGAGGAAGTGATGTATTGGCAATTCAAATCATGAGCCGTGTTGCTGTCGGTGATGTGATTTTTCCAAAATATTGACTAACTCTTGGTAAAGTTCTATTAATAAAAAGAGTATAATTCTTCTCTCAGTTTACATGGTAGTTGGGTACCTGGGAATTCAGTATATGTTAAATTGTGCAAAAAATACTTTGTGCAGTATTTACGTATAATTTGGGCTGGGCGCAGTAGCTTACTCCTGTAATCCCAGGAGTTTGGGAGGCCGAGGCGGGTGGATCACCTTAGGTCAGGAGTTTGAGATCAACCTGGCCAACATGGTGAAACCTTGTCTCTGCTAAAAATACAAAAATTAGCTGGGTGTGGTGGCAGGCGCCTGTGGTCACAGCTACTCAGGAGGCTGAGGCAGGAGAATCACTTGAACCCAGAAGGTGAAAGTTGCAGTGAGCCGAGATTGAGCCACTGCAGCATGGGTGACAGAGCGAGACTTCATCTCAAAAAAAATAAATAAATTGGAGTTAGATTTTAGGCTAAGCTTCATTTGTTTGTTTGCTTTTTCTTTTTTAAACCTATGTGACTATCTGAGAAGATAGTCATGTCTTCTCATGTGAAACAGTTCTTTACTGTGTGGGACTGGTCTGAATATTGCAGGACCTTAACTTCCCTGCCCTTCACCCACTAAAATGTCCTTAAACATTAACATTATGGCATTAATATTATGCCGTATTAATATTAATATTATGGTGATCCATAATACATGCTAGATGATTTAAATGCCTCCACTGAGAGCCACTGGCCTGGATCACCCAGTCTTGATTACATGAAATATCTCACATTTGCTGCCACACTGTAAAACTTAACAGTGTGAATGCATTCTAAGCCAATTTCTAAAATTTAAGTCTGTAAAATTAATCTTTCTTCCTGTTTTTGCGATAAAGAAATAAGAAACCTCCAATTTGTACCAAATATCTGTTCTTTTGTTAGAAGGGTCTCACTTACATGCAGAGCTGGAAACTGGGTCATAATTAATTCGTGGAAGCTCCTTCAACTTTTGCCCATCTGTGTTATTGCACACCACGTCCTTCATGTGTCTTTTTCTTCCAATGCCAGATGGCCAATAGGACACAGTAGATACTAATACTTACTGTATACTCATTGCATTTAGGCAACATGGACAAATCCCAGAACCACATAATCATAAATACCAAGTCCCAGTAGAATTTCCCAAGTGAAAGCTATGTTCTGAGAATATATATTGCAAACTAGATCTGGCTTGCTGTTATCAGTCATAGAACATAGCATATATTTACGGCTATCTGGGAAGAGGAGTTTGAGAGGAAATCAAAAGGAAGAAAAAGGAAGATGAATTTAGGGAGAGATTCAGTCTGTTGTTCAGGGTCCAGGATCCATGCAGTTATAACCCATTTGTTTTGTTTTTCTGTTGTTGTTCCAAAAAATATTTACTAAGGATCTGTTATGTACCTAGTTATGTGCCAGGTTCTAGGACTAACGCTAGGGATCAAAGTCAAATAGCACATGATCTCTCCATTCTAGGAACTGATAGTCTAGGGGAAATGAAACAAATGGACCATCTACTGATAATGATCAATGTTCTAAGTTCCACATTTCTACAGAAGCACAGAAAAGAGGCATTGGATTATTGGGCCCAGAGGAAATGGACTTTGAGCTGATTTTTTTTTTTTTTTTTTTTTTTTTTTTTAGAGACAAGAGTTTTGCTCTGTTGCCAGATTGGAGTGCATTGGTGCATTCTCAGCTCATTGCAACCTCCGCCTCCCAGGTTCAACTGATTCTCCTGCCTCAGCCTCCTGAGTAGCTGGAATTACAGGCATCTGCCAACACACCTGGCTATTTTTTGTATTTTTAGTAGACACGGGGTTTCACCATGTTGGCCAGGCTGGTCTCGAGCTCCTGACCTCAAGTGATCCACCCACCTCAGCCTCCCAAAGTGTTGGGATTACAGGCGTGAGCCACTGTGCCTCACCTTAATTTTGATTTTGAAATAATTCATTTTTTTATTTTGTTTTGTTTTTTTGTTGTGTTTCATTTTTGAGACGGAATCTTGCTCTTTTGCCCAGGCTGGAATGCAGTGGTGCGATCTCAGCTCACTGCAACCTTCACCACCTGGGTTTAAGCAATTCCCCGCTCTCAGCCTCCTGAGTAGCTGGGACTACAGGTGCATACCACCATGCCTGGCTAAGTTTTGTGTTTTTAGTAGAGATGGGGTTTCACCATGTTGGCCAAGCCGATCTTGAACTCCTAACCTCAGGTGATCTGCCTACTTGGCTTCCAAAGATTCATTTGTTTTGTTTTTGTTTTTGTTTTTGTTTTTGTTTTTTGAGACGGAGTCTCGCTGTGTCTCCCAGGCTGGAGTGCAGTGGCGTGATCTCGGCTCACTGCAAGCTCCGCCTCCCGGGTTCACGCCATTCTCCCGCCTCAGCCTCCCAAGTAGCTGAGACTACAGGCGCCCGCCACCACGCCCGGCTAGTTTTTTGTATTTTTTTTTAGTAGAGACGGGGTTTCACCATGTTAGCCAGGATAGTCTCGATCTCCTGACCTCGTGATCCACCCGCCTCAGCCTCCCAAAGTGCTGGGATTACAGGCTTGAGCCACCGCGCCCGGCCTTGTTTTTGTTTTTGAGACAGAGTCTCACTCTGTTGCCCAGGCTGGAGTGCAGTGGCGCAATCTTGGCTCACTGCAAGCTCCGCCTCCCAGGTTCACGCCATTCTCCTGCTTCAGCCTCCCGAGTAGCTGGGATGACAGGCACCCACCACCACGCCCAGCTAATTTTTTTTATTTTTATTTTTAATAGAGTCGGGGTTTCACCGTGGTCTCGATCTCCTGACCTTGTGATCTGCCCCCCTCGGCCTCCCAAAGTGTTGGGATTACAGGCATGAGCCACCGTGCCCGGCCAGATTCATTTGTTTTATGCAGTGTGGCGAAGTCAGGGGGAGAGGAAAATTCAGGGAGCATGCAAGAGCAAGAGGGCCTTGCTGTGGCAAAGCTAGTCTGGGCAGTAGTTTCCAAAGTAGGATGCATGTGATCAATCAATGGGGTGCCAGAAGGAAATTACGTTTATTATTCATATTTTCATTACCCTTAAAACATTTTCTTTTTGAGAGTTGTTTTAAATTATAAAGTGCATATTTTGTATAGAGATACATACATATTGGATGTATTTATATACATGTTCAGATTTTTTTCTGCTGGAGTGCTTGATGATGAGAGTTAAGAAACTGTTTGTCTGGACCACCCACCCCAGATTTTCTCAGGCTAGACCAGCAAGATCAACCCTAGATTTTTCTCCCATCCCCAGCTTTGTGAAAACAAGAGAGAGCTTCCAGGAGATAAACAGAAAACATGCATTTCTGTCTATGGTTTAGTTGGTCAATGACCTTGAACAGAATTTCTCCCAGGTGTGGTATGAAATGTGTTCATCCTGATATCCTCTGTGGGCCGTCAAGAGAAGGCATTGTCTAAATTAGTGGTTCTTAACCAGGGGTGATTCTATTTCTTCTTCTCCTGAGGGAATGTGGCAATCTCAAGAGACATTTTTGGTTAGTAGGTGGAGACCAGGGGTGCCTCTGAATGGAGAACTGAGCGCTTCCTTTAGTTAAGTTTTTCACTTTTGACTTGCTGTCTGATAGCTTTGAAACTGTAAGTTTACTTTGAGTATTTTGGAGCTTTATGCTCAGAGACAAGCTTGGAGATCCTACATAGAGAGTACTTTTTATCTCATATACATTTATATGTAAATGCCTTATAGATTTGAAGTATTTATTTTTCATCTAGTTAAGATCTTATGGTATTTCGGGCAAAAGTCTTTTGAGTATATTCATAGATTGCTTTTTTCCTTTGTGTAGTTTGAAATCCTGAAGAAATATCTTGACAGCGGTGGAGATGTCCTTGTGATGCTAGGAGAAGGTGGAGAATCCAGATTTGACACCAATATTAACTTTTTACTAGAAGAATATGGAATCATGGTTAATAATGGTAATTAGTATTATTATTTTCAGTAGAGGCAGTAATTTTCTATCTATTATTTTATATCATAGCCCTCTAGGTCCAGTGGCATAATGGAAAAAGCCCTGGGCTGTGTATGCATGTTTTAATGTTCCATTCTCATCAGCAGTCTGAGCCTCCTAGGTTTGGGCTGCTTCCATTTATAAAGTGAGATGGATTGGAACCAAGTTCCAGGGTGCCTTTCAGGTAAAAATTGGTATGAGTCTATAATATCAAACTTATTTCTAACCTAAAATATACCTCCTTCTGTTTTTCCCTCATAGATGCTGTGGTTAGAAATGTGTATCACAAATATTTCCATCCTAAAGAAGCTCTAGTTTCCAGTGGAGTCTTGAACAGGTAAGCATGTTGAAAGCAGAAATATCTTGGCCAGGTGTCGCTGCTCACGCCTGTAATCCCAGCACTTTGGGAAGCCAAGGCTGACGGATCATTTGAGATCAGGAGTTCAAAACTGGCCTGGCCAACATGAAACCCCATCTCCCCATCTAAAAATACAAAAAAATTAGCCAGGCATGGTGGCAGGCGCCTGTAATCCCAGCTACTCGGGAGGCTGAGGCAGGAGAATCGCTTGAGCCTGGGAAGCAGAGGTTGTATTGAGCTGAGATTGTGACATTGTACTCTGGCCTGGGTGACAGAGCGAGACTCCGTCTCAAAAAATAAATAAAGCAGAAATATCCTTACACATAACTCTCATTTCTTCTACATAAATCTTCCCTCATCTCTTCTCACACATTCTTTTCACTGCCCCTTCTTCTTTCTTTTTTTATGTTGTTATAATTTATTTTACTATATTACTACTCATTCATCAAATTATTTTTCTTCATCTTTTGAAACTTACTTCACATTCAACTTATTTTTTATTTGTATATATATATGTTTGTATTTTTTGAGACAGAGTCTTGCTCTGTTGCTCAGGCTGGAATGCAGTGGTGGGAACACTGTTCACTGCAGCCTTGACCTCCCAGGCTTAAGCAATCCTCCCACCTTAGCCTCATATTTACTGTGCTAATGAATACAGTGTGAAATTCTCAAATTTTTTTTGTTTACTAGATTTTAATTTTTCTTCTTCAAGGGAAATTAGCCGAGCTGCAGGAAAGGCTGTGCCTGGGATCATTGATGAGGAAAGCAGTGGAAACAATGCCCAGTGAGTGTGTTTTCTGATGCCACATGAGGAGGATGTATCATTTTGAAGAGTCTTCTTTTTCAAAATGAAAAGAGCTTTTGTTTCTGGTTACAAAAATAATCAGAATTTGAACAGTTCAAGAGGAAAAAAAGTAGAAGCTCTGCACTGTAAGTCCATGCTCCTCCCCCTGAAGGTAGTCTTAATAATATAGTATTTAGGCCTGGCACGGTGTCTCACGCCTGTAATTCCAGCACTTTGGGAGGCCGAGGCGGGTGAATCACCTAAGGTCAGGAGTTTGAGATGAGCATAACCAACATGGCAAAATCCCATCTCTACTAAAACTACAAAAATTAGCCAGGTGTGGTGGTGTGTGCCTGTAGTCCCAGCTACTCGGGAAGCTGAGACAGGAGAATCATTTGAAACCTGGAGGTGGAGGTTGCAGTGAGCCCAGATTGCACCACTGCACTCCAGCCTCGGCAACAGAGCAATACTCCATATAGTATTTAGATTTCTAGGGGTTTTTTTTCCATTTATAAAGTTATAGGTAAGTACCTCTTCCTTTTTAATGACTGGATTAAATTGGATCTATCCCAGTTTATCTAACCAACTCCCTATTATTGGACATTTAAGTAGTTTATAATGTTTTTCTTTAATAATACCACCTGATGTTTGTCAAACATTGACTGTGTGACAGGCATGTATTACCTCATTTAATCCTTACAACTCTGGAAAGTTAGAGATGAGATACAGAGACATAATTGCCCAAATGCACATGACTACTCTGTGTCAGAACTTAGATGCAACCATAGGCAGTCTATTCTAGAGCCTGCACTCTTAACTTCTGTTCTGTATTATTGTTATAAACAATTTTATAGCTGGGTGTGGTAGCTCACTCCTGTCATCCCAGCACTTTGGGAGGCCAAGGCGAGTGGATCACCTGAGGTCAGGAGTTTGAAACCAGCCTGGCTAACA
The DNA here is from genome assembly GCF_043159975.1 of Macaca nemestrina. Lineage (NCBI taxonomy): Eukaryota > Metazoa > Chordata > Mammalia > Primates > Cercopithecidae > Macaca > Macaca nemestrina. Next base: position 21,221,015 of record NC_092139.1, on the reverse strand, counting down.
TGGCGAAACCCCGTCTCTACTAAAAATAGAAAATTTAGCTGGGCGTGGTGGTGGGCGCCTATAATCCCAGCTACTTGGGAGGCTGAGGCAGGAGAATCGCTTGGACCTGGGAGGCAGAGGTTGCAGTGAGCTGCCGTCGCACCACTGCACTCTAGCCTGGGGGACAGAGGGAGACTTCATCTTAAAAAAAAAAAAAATTATATTTGTTATTATAAATAATAAAGCACAAATGAACATCTTTTTTTTTTTTTTTTTGAGACGGAGTCTCACTTTGTCACCCAGGCTGGAGTGCAGTGGCACAATCTCAGCTCACTGCAACCTCCACCTCCCAGGTTCAAGCGATTCTCCCGCCTCAGCCTCCTGTGTAGCTGGGATTACAGGTGTCCACCACCACACCCAGCTAATTTCTGTATTTTTAGTAGAGATGGGGTTTCACCATGTCAGTCAGGCTGGTCTTGAACTCCTGACCTCAGGTAATCCACCTGCCTCAGCCTCCCAAAGTGCTGGGATAAGTGAACATCTTTGTATGTACAGTTTTGTGCACTTGTGGTAGTATTTTTTAGGGTAAATTTCTCAGCATTGAAATTTCTGGGTCAGAGGTCTTCCAACAGATGGGTTACCAAATGTAGTGTATTACCAGATGTCTCTCAGGGAGGTGGTACCACTTACAGTCCCTATGAGCACACCCCTTTTTCCTCTCTTGCTAGCACGGAGTATTCTAGTAAACATGGTATCTGTTTCTTTAAATTTGCATTTTTAAAAATTATTAGTGCATAGGATGACCTTTAAAGTCTACTGGCTGATTGTATTTCTTCTGTGAATTTCATGTTCACTGCTTTTTGGCCATTTTTCTATTGATGATTTGTCTTTTTGCATTCATTTATAATGCCTCCATACTTTGAAATATTTTACCCAATAAAAATTGACATTTTTATGTAATTAAAGCATGTTACAAAGTTTTAGTAGTGAAAATAATGTGGTCCGGTTACTGTGGCTCACCCCTGTAATCCCAATACTTTGGGAGGCTGAGGCAGGCAGATCACTTGAGCTCAGGAGTTCAAGACCAGCTTGGGCAACATGGCAAAACCCTGGCTTTACAAAGAAATACAAAAATTTAGCCGGGCATTGGTGGCTCACACCTGTATTCCCAGCTACACGGGAGACTGAGGCTGGAGAATTGCTTGAACCCGGGAAGCAGAGGTGGCAGTGAGCTGAGATCGTGCCACCGCACTCCAGCCTGGGTGACAGATGAGACCCTGTCTCAAAAAATATGTAAATAAAATGAAATTTAAAAATAAAATAGGCCGGGCGCGGTGGCTCAAGCCTGTAATCCCAGCACTTAGGGAGGCCGAGATGGGCGGATCACGAGGTCCGGAGATCGAGACTGTCCTGGATAACACGGTGAAACCCCGTCTCTACTAAAAAATACAAAAAAAAAACTAGCCGGGCGAGGTGGCGGGCGCCTGTAGTCCCAGCTACTCGGGAGGCTGAGGCAGGAGAATGGCGTAAACCTGGGAGGCGGAGCTTGCAGTGAGCTGAGATCCGGCCACTGCACTCCAGCCTGGGTGACAGAGCGAGACTCCGTCTCAAAAAAAAAAAATAAATAAAATAAAATAAAATAAAATAAAATAATGTGATTGGCTGTGTGCAGTGGCTCACACCTATAATCCCAGCACTTTGGGAGGTCGAGATGGGCCGATGGGTTGAGGCCAAGAGTTCAAGACCAGTCTGGGCAACATAGTGGGACCCTGTCTCTACAAAAAAAAAAAAAAAAAACTTTAAAGATGAGCCATATGTGGTGGCACAAACCCATAGTCCCAGCTACTCTAGAGGCAGAGGCAAGAGGATTGCTTGAACCCAGAAGGTCGAGGCTGCAGTGAATCATGATCATGCCACTATACTGCAGCCTGGGTGACAGAGCACGACTGTCTCAAAAAATAAATAAATAAATACATAAATAAATAAATAAATAAATAAATAAATAAATAAATAAAATGTGGTCGTAGTCCAGAAATAGTTAAAAGAAAATAAATAATACAGATTAAAATTAGACCAAAAACATATATGGAGGGTGGGGGTTATTTGTGTATAGTAAAAGTGGCATTTCAAATATTAGAAATGGATGGCATAATTCTGGGTAACCATTTGGAGAAATAGTTTCATTTTCATACTGCACCCCAAAATGTATTCTGGATAGGCTAAAATTTTTAATATTAAAAATGAAAGCATATGCCGGCCGCGGTGGCTCATGCCTGTAATCCCAGCACTTTGGGAGGCTGAGGCAGATGGATCATGAGGTCAGGAGTTCAAGACCTGCCTGGCCAATATGGTGAAACCCTGTCTGTACTAAAAATACAAAAATTAGGCCGGGTGCAGTGGTTCACGCCTGTAAGCCCAACACTTTGGGAGGCTGAGGTGGGCAGATCACCTGAGATCAGGCGTTTGAGACCAGCCTGACCAACATGGTGAAACCCCATCTCTATAAAAATACAAAATTAGCCAGAGATGGTGGCAGGCACCTGTAATCTCAGCTACTCAGGAAGCTGAGACAGGAGAATCACTTGAACCCGGGAGGTGGAAGTTGCATTGAGCCAAGATCATGCCATTGCACTCTGGCCTGGGCAACAGGAGCGAAACTCTGTCTCAAAAAAAAAAAAAAAAAAAAAATTAGCCTGGTGTGGTGGTGCACGCCTGTAATCCCAGCTACTCAGGAGGCTGAGGCAGGAGAATTGCTTGAACCCAGGAGGCAGAGGTTGCCGTGAGCCGAGATCGCACCACTGCGCTCCAGCCTGGGCAACAGAGCAAGACTCCATCTCGAAAAAATAAAATAAAAATTAAATTAAATTTAATTTAATTTAAAAAGAAAGCATAGATGTACTTAAAGAAACCCAGGTACGATGGCTCACGCATGTAATCCCAGCACTTTGGGAGACTGAGACAGGCAGATCACCTGAGGTTAAGAGTTCAAGACGAGCCTGGCCAACCCCCATCTCTACTAAAAAATACAAAACTTAGCCAAATGTGGTGGTACAAACCTGTAATCCCAGCTACTCGGGAGGCTGAGGCAGGAGAATTGCTTGAACCCGGGAGGCGGAGGTTGCAATGAGCTGAGATCGCACTACTGCACTTAAGCCTGGGTGATAGAGCGAGACAACCAACTCAGAAAAAAAAAAAAAAAGTACTTAAAAAAAGTAGGTGAATATTTTAAATTCTTGAAGTAGGGAAGACCTTTCTTAGTAGAAACCAAAGTCAAGTCATAAGGGGGAATATGTGTAGCAATATAATTCATAGTTAATATTTTTGACTGTCAAGAATCAATCTAGGCTGGGTGCAGTGGCTCATACCTGTAATCCCAGCACTTTGGGAGGCCGAGGCGGGAGAATCACGAGGCCAGGAGTTAGAGACCAGCCTGGCTAGCATGGTGAAACCCCGTCTCAAAACAAAACAAAACAAAAACAAAAAACAAAATTAGCTGGGCGTGATGGCGAGCACCTTTAGTCCCAGCTACTTGGGAGGCTGAGGCAAGAGAATGGTGTGAACCCGGGAGGCGGAGCTTGCAGTGAGCCAAGATCGCGCCACTGCACTCCAGCCTGGGCGACAGAGCAAGACTCCATCTCAAAAAAAAAAAAAAAAAAAAGGCCGGGCACGGTGGCTCCAGCCTGTAATCCCAGCACTTTGGGGGCCGAGACGGGCGGATCACGAGGACAGGAGATCGAGACCATCCTGGCTAACACGGTGAAACCCCGTCTCTACTAAAAAATACAAAAAACTAGCTGGGCGAGGTGGCGGGTGCCTGTAGTCCCAGCTACTCGGGAGGCTGAGGCAGGAGAATGGCGTAAACCCGGGAGGCGTAGCTTGCAGTGAGCTGAGCGACAGAGCGAGACTCCGTCTCAAAAAAAAAAAAAAAAAAAGGAATCAATCTAATTATTTCACTTTGTATCAGCTCATCCAATTGGTATAGGTAAAAAAAACTGTAGACTTGGAGTTAGAAGGAATTATTAGAAGTTCCTGATTCCCTCTCTTACTTGCCAAGGGTGACCCAAGGCATAGTAACTGTTAGTGTCTGTTTCCCTATCTGTGTAATGGGGACAATGTTAACATTACAAAATCGTTGGAAAATTTCAGTGAGGTGATATTTGTGAAAGTCCTTTGTAAAGTTTAAAGCATAGTATCCTACCTGTTGTTGCATATGACTTTGTAATTAATTATAGTGAAGGGAATATGTCTGGTTGTTCCTTTCCTGGATTATCCAGGAAACACAGCTTCCTGGTAGGCTTTGAGAGATGGACTAGTCCTCCATCGTGCTTTGAAGTATCTTTGCCTGTTGGAGTCTCAGATTCTCCTTTATCCTTATTTCCTGTTATGTCCCTTCTCCCTTCTCTCACTCTGCTGTAGCCATACTGACTTTGTTTTCAATCCTTAAATAAGCGAAGCTCGTACTCATCTTAGGGACTTTACACAAGCTAGTCCCTCTTTTAGGAAAACTCTTTCTGAAACTTTTCACTGAGCTAATCTTACTCATTCACATGTGGTTTGGAAAGTTCTGTTTGGGGAATGGGTGTTTAAGTTTATACTAAGTCTTATCAAAATGTCAGTCTCATTGATTTCTTTTTTTTCTTTCTTTCTTTTTTTTTGGAGACAGAGTTTCACCCAGGCTGGAGTGCAATGGCACCATCTCATCTCACTGCAACCTCTGCTTCCTGGGTTCAAGCAATTCCCTTGACTCCTGAGTAGCTGGGATTACAGATGCCCGTCACCACACCTGGTTAACTTTTGTATTTTGAGTACAGACAGAACTTCACCATGTTGGCCAGGCTGATCTTGAACTCCTAACCTCAGGTGATCCATCTGCCTCAACCTCCCAAAGTGCTGAGATTATAGGTGTGAGCCACTGTGCCTGGCCTAGTCTCATTGATTTTTTTAGTAGTAATTAAAGAAATAGAGGAGTGTAAATAATAGCAGATAGGCCAGGCACAGTGGCTCACACTTGCAGTTTGGGAGGCTGAGGCAGGTGGATCACCTGAGGTCAGGAGTTTGAAACCAGCCTGACCAACGTGGTGAAACCCCATCTCTACTATAAATACAAAAATTAGCTGAGCGTGGCGGTGCGCGCCTGTAATCTCAGCTACTTGGGAGGCTGAGGGATGGGAATTGCCTGAACCCGGGAGGCAGAGGTTTCTGTAAGCTGAGATTGCGCCATTGCACTCTAGCCTGGGCGACAAGAGCAAAATTCCATCTCAAAATAATAATAACAATAATAATAGCAGATAGTTTTTATCTTACTTCTCAAGTGTCCATTCTCCCTTATGCCTTGAGAATCACTTTCCATTTATTGCATTTGGGGAAAGTGTTGGGGATAGATGTGTGTTGACCTCCATATGACTATTTCTCCCCCCTCCCTTTTCTTTCTCCATGGACAACTGCTTGTTTTCTTCTACTTCTGGCCCAGAGATCGTGGGCTGTAATCCACCTTGCTGGGATACTGCTGAAGTAAGGGTAGAAGGCGGAGTTTGGAGAATGTGGGCCAGGTACCACTTCTCTTTCATGGTATGATAACAAAGTCATAGGGTAGATGAGACTTTACTGAAGGAATGGGGAAGATTAACGCTGGAGGCAGACCGGGCCCAGTGGTTTACGCTTATAATTCCAGCACTTTGGTAGGTCAAAGTGGGCAGATTGCCTGAGCTCAGGAGTTCAAGACCAGCCTGGGCAACATGGCGAAACCCTGTTTCTACAAAAAATAGAAAAATTAGTTGGTGTAGTGGCATGCACCTGTGGTCCCAGCTACTCAGGGCGCTAAGGCAAGAGAATCACTTGAGCCCAGGAGATTGAGGCTGCAGTGAGCCATGTTCATGCCACTGCACTCTAGCCTGGGCAACAAAGTGAGATAAAAAAACAAAACAAAACAATCAAACAAAATCACTGGAGGGAAATAATTTTAAACTTAAGCTGAAAAGAATTTTTGTGGTCTAAAGAAAAAGGGAAATTAAAATCTCTATGAGGTACTCCTCATGGGTGCTTCCATGTTTCTAACCTTATGCTCTGGTCTTGAGATCTCTGTTTCTCTCCATTCTGAGAGCACTTCCTTCAAGCTTTGCGGAGCTCCATCTTTCAGTAAAACCCTAGCCCCTCCTGCATGGGTTGGCCTTGCCCCAGGATCTGCACCGCGCCTTTGCTCCTCTATCCCACAACCTCTCCAGGAGTACATCGCCCCAGGTCAGACCAATTCACTCTAGATAATCTAAGACAAGTCTTTGTTAGGACAGTGGAGAGTAGAAGGGACTGCAAAGCAGATCTGTGTAGAAGTGTCCATCGTAGCGTATATTTATGCCTCTGTCCATGTGACATTCAACTGGTAACATGCCCTTCCAGTGACAGACATTCATTCTTAGATATATCACCAGCCAAACCCAAGGAAGAAGAATGTATTTACCACTAAGATGTTATTATGCAGAGCAGCTGGAGTTTAGTTCTTGGATGAGGCCCCATCCTTTTCCTCCTTCCTCCATCAGGGGCTAGTTTAGTTCTCCCAGTAACAGTCATTTCCACTTTCCTATGAATTTACTTTCATGTTTGTTAAAATGCTTTATTAAATGTGTAGCTAGAGTTGTCCCAGTTTTTAAGTTAACAAACCAAAGCTTAGAAAAAATTTTGTTTGATAATGAATCAAAGAGTGTTACTCGGCTGAGCGCAGTGGCACACACCTGTAATCCCAGCAGTTTGGGAGGCCGAGGCAGGCATATCACTTGAGGCCAGGAGTTCAAGACCAGCCTGGCCAACATGGTAAAACTCTGGCTCTACTAAAAATACAAAAAGTAGCTGGGTGTGATAGCAGGCGCTGAGGCTGGAGAACACCTTAAACCTGGGAGGCGGAGGCTGCAGTGAGCCAAGATCACACCACTGCACTGCAGCCTGGGTGACAGAGTGAGACTGTTTCAAAAAAGCGTGTTACTGAAGAAACATTGAGATTATTTTCAGAATTTTTGTATTCATATTTTTAAAATTTGAATGTGTTTCTTTAATTTCTTACAGGGCTCTCACCTTTGTGTATCCTTTTGGTGCCACATTGAGTGTCATGAAACCAGCAGTGGCTGTTCTGTCTACAGGTTCTGTCTGCTTCCCACTTAACAGACCCATTCTGGCTTTCTATCACTCAAAGGTACAGCCTTTCTTAAATGTGGTTATAGATATTATTTTTATTGTTGAAATAAAAACTACCTGACCATTTCCAGAAGGCTTTTATATATTTTCTCATTGGTCATCCTGCCAGTCCTGCAAAGGAGTATCTCAGCTATATACATTTTGCTTATGGGGAAACAGTGGATTGTCCAGTAATTGATGAAGTTAAGGCCTAAACCTAGCTCTTTTTTTTTTTTTTTTTTTTTTTTTTTTGAGACGGAGTCTCACTGTCACCCAGGCTGGAGTGCAGGGGTGCGATCTTGGCTCACTGGAAGCTCCGCCTCCCGGGCTCACGCCATTCTCCTGCCTCAGCCTCCCGAGTAGCGGGGACTACAGGCGCCCGCCACCACGCCCGGCTAATTTTTTATTTTGTATTTTTAGTAGAGACGGGGTTTCACCGTGTTAGCCAGGATGGTCTCGATTTCCTGACCTTGTGATCCGCCCGCCTCGTTATTATTCTTAACCCAAAGCTTTTCCACTATAGCATGAGGCTACCTGTATTATAACTTTTAAAATAACTTTTTTTTTTTTTCCAATCCCATGGCAGCATATTGATTAAAGTAACTTTTAATCCTGTCTGTGACTATGGGCTGTACCCTCAGTGTAAAGAGAATACATTCAGGAACAGATGGAGTTAACATATTACACAAAATAGCACAGAATTATGTTGATGTTATTTTAGTTTATCCTAAGAAAATATATCAGAAAACTATTTTTCCAGTTATTATCCTAGAGACCCCATAAAAATGTGGGTGCAGCTAGTCCCAGGCAGTGACCCAACATCCCATTGCCTTTCTTTTTCTTTCTTTCTTTTTTTGTGAGATGGAGTCTCACTCTGTTGTGCAGGCTGGAGTGCAGTGGCGTGATCTCGGCTCACTGCAACCTCCACCTCCCAGGTTCAAGCAATTCTCCTGCCTCAGCCTCCCGAGTAGCTGGGATTACAGGTGTCTGCCACCATGCATGCCTAATTTTTGTATTTTGGGAAGAGATGGGGTTTCACTATGGTGGCCAGGCTAATCTCGAACTCCTGACCTCAAGCGATCTGCCCACCTCGGCCTCTCAAAGTGCTGGGATTACAGGCACGAGCTCTGTTGCCCAGGCTGGAGTAGAATGGCGCAATCTTGGCTCACTGCAATCTCTGCCTCCCGGGTTCAAGCGAGTCTCCCACCTCAGCCTCCCGAGTAGCTATACCACCACACCCTGTTAGTTTTTGTATTTTTAGTAGAGATGGGGATTTACCGTGTTGCCCAGGCTGGTCTTGAACTTCTGAGTCAGGCAGTCTGCCCGCCTTGGCCTTCCAAAGTGCTAGGATTACGGGCATGAGCCACTGTGCCCAGCCCCCACTGAGTTTTAATTCACATTTTGCTGAATTTACCTTCATCTGTCCCCTAAGACAGAATTCACCAGCTGATCTTCTAATTTTTTCCTAGGGAACTCGATGTCTGTAGCTTTTAACAATCCTATTTTTTTTTGTGGTACCTAAGAATTACCTTTCCCTCCTTATTTAAAAGCTCCTGGGCTGGGCGTAGTGGCTCACGCCTGTAATCCCAGCACTTTGGGAGGCCAAGGCGGGTGGATCACAAGGTCAGGAGATGAAGACCATCCTGGCCAACATGGTGAAACCCCCTCTCTACTAAAAGTACAAAAATTAGCTGAGTGTGGTGGCATGTGCCTGTAATCCCAGCTACTCAGGAGGCTGAGGCACGAGAATTGCTTGAACCCAGGAGGTTGCAGTGAGCTGAGATCATGCCACTGCACTCCAGCCTGGAAACAGTGAGACTCCGTCTTAAAGAAAAAAAAAAAATTGAAAAATTAGCCACGCGTGGTGGCAGACTATGTAGCATTTGCTTTTAATGTGGTACAAGTCAGAGTTTTTTAAACCAATTTTTTAAAAATGTATGGAATGTGTGTATTTATATCTCTTGACATCTCTGGCTTAGTGTAATTCTTTTCCTGGGGAAATTATAACTATGCCTGTTCCCTGTATGTGATGTAGCTAGAAAAACCGATTTCATTTTGTAGTTTTACTATTGAACTGGTTTTCTCATTACAAAAGTAGTATGTGCTCATTGTTGGGCTGGGTGTGGTGGCTCACAACTGTAATCCCAGCACTTTGGGAGGTCAAGGCGGGCGAATCACTTGAGGTCAGGAGTTCGAGACTAGCCTAGCCAACATAGTGAAACCCTGTCTCTACTAAAAATACAAAAATATTAGCCCAGCATGATGGTGAGTGCCTGTAATCCCAGCTACTCCAGAGACTGAGGCAAGAGAATCGCTTGAACCCTGAAAGCAGAGGTTGCAGTGAGCCAAGATCATACCACTGCACTCCACCTGGGCAGTGGAGCAAGGCAAGCCTGGGCAGTAGAGCAAGACACTGTCGCCAAAAAAAAAAAAAGTAATATTGTAGAAATGTTACAATAATTGTAGAAAAATTGAACAATACAGAGATAAAGCAGAAGAAAAAAATTCCCCCATTGCACTACTCCAAGACTCTAAGACAGCCCAGGTTGACATATTCTTCACTCTCTCCCACTTTTGCTTTGCCTTATTTTTATTTATTTGCCTCACAAGCTTTAAAGTAGGATAGCTATATAATTTATGCTATAGGTCAAGCGTGGTGGCTCATGCCTACAATCTTAGCACTTTGAGAGGTTAAGAAGGTAGGATCACTTGTGGCCAGGAGTTTGAGACCAGCCTTGGCAACATAACAAGACCTGTCTCTACAAAAAAGTTAGCTGAGTGTGGTGGTGTGCTCCTGTAGTCCTGGCTACTTGGGAGGCTGAAGCAGGAGGCTCACTTGAACCCAGGAGTTCGAGGCTACAGTGAGCCATGATTGTGCCACTGCACTCCACCCTGGGAGACAGAGTGAAACCCTGTCTCTAAAAATGGAAAAAAAAAATTATACTTTTTTTTTTAACCCAATGATTTGTTGGAAGCATTTTCCCATGTTACTGAAAACCCTTTATAATATGAAATTTAACTGCCGAAGAAGGTTCCATCATTCTGAATTACTTTTTTGTGAACATTTGGATTTATTTCTAATTTTTTGTGACTTTAACTACACAACTGTGCATAGAATTTTTTATGTTTCAGACTGCTTTTGTTGCATATGTTAATAGTTTCAACAACAATGTGTGAAAGAACTTATTTCACTAAAATTTGACCAGCACTGTTTATATCATTTTTTCATATTTATTTATCCGATAGGCAAAAGTACTTTGTTTTTATTTGTTAAAAATTACAAGTATTGAAAATCTTTCTTATTAACCGTTGTTGTTTTATGACTCATGCTTGTGCCTTAGTTTTCTTTTTTTTTTTTTTTTGTGACAGAGTCTCACTCTGTCGCCCAGGCTAGGGTGCAGTGGTGCGATTTTGGTTCACTGCAACCTCCACTTCCCAGATTCAAGTGATTCTCGTGCCTCAGCTTCCTGAGTAGTTGAGATTACAGGCATGCACCACCATGCCTGGCTAATTTTTGTATTTTTAGTAGAGACGGGGTTTCGCCATCTTGGCCAGGCTGGTCTCGAACTCCTGACCTCAAGTGATCCACCTGCCTCGCTCTCCTAAAGTGCTGGGATTACAGGTGTGAGCCACTGCGCCCAACCTTGCCTTAGCTTTCTTTGGGACTGAATCTTACTCTGTTGCCCAGGCTGGAGTGCAGTGGCACGATCTCAGTTCACTGCAACCTCACCTCCCCGGTTCAAGCAATCATCCCGCCACAGCCTCCCAAGTAGCTGTGGGAGTACAGGCGCATGCCACCACCCCCAACTAATTTTTGTAGTATTTCTTTTTTTTTTTTTTTTTGAGACGGAGTCTCACGCTGTCGCCCAGGCTGGAGTGCAGTGGTGCGATCTCGGCTCACTGCAAGCTCCGCCTCCTGGGTTCACGCCATTCTCCTGCCTCAGCCTCCTGAGTAGCTGGGACTACAGGCGCCCGCCACCGCGCCCGGCTAATTTTTTGTATTTTTAGTAGAGACGGGGTTTCACTGTGGTCTCGATCTCCTGACCTTGTGATCCGCCCACCTCGGCCTCCCAAAGTGCTGGGATTACAGGCTTGAGCCACCGCGCCCGGCCTTTTTTTTTTTTTTTTTGAGACGGAGTCTCGCTCTGTCACCCAGGCTGGAGTGCAGTGGCCAGATCTCAGCTCACTGCAAGCTACGCCTCCCGGGTTTACGCCATTCTCCTGCCTCAGCCTCCCGAGTAGCTGGAACTACAGGCGCCCGCCACCTCGCCCGGCTAGTTTTTTTTTTTTGTATTTTTTTAGTAGAAATGGGGTTTCACCGTGTTAGCCAGGATGGTCTCGATCTCCTGACCTCGTGATCCGCCCGTCTCGGCCTCCCAAAGTGCTGGGATTACAGGCTTGAGCCACCGCGCCCGGCCAATTTTTGTATTTCTAGTAGAGACAGGGTTTTGCCTCCCATGTTGGCTAGGCTGGTCTCAGATTACTGATCTCGGGGCGATCAGCCCACCTCGGCCTCCCAAAGTGCTGGGATTATAGGTGTGAGCCACTGTGCCCGGCCTGCCTTAGCTTTCTATTTGGATCTTACTTAAATATTTTTTTTTTTTTTGGTACCCATAGGTATCTTTAACTGTACAGACTGTCTTTGAGTTTATCTTTTTTTCCCTTTAAAATTATGATCTTCATTTATAAGATAAATAACAGTGGGAAAATGCTGTAGAACCAATTTAATTTTTTTTTTTTTTTTTTTTTTTTTTAAATTTTTAGAGACAGGGACTCGCTCTGTTTCCCAGGCTGGAGTGCAGTGGTGCAGTCATAGCTCATTGTAACCTCGAGCTCCTGGGCTCAAGTGATTCTTCTGCCCCAGCTTCCCAAGTAGCTAGGACTACAGGTATGCCTCACCACACCCAACTAATGTAGAATTAATTTATGTTAGTTTTTGTTGAAAGCCAAATAGAAAAATACAGAAATATCTAAAATGAAAGGGAGGTTAAAGCGTAGTAGTTATTATAGTTGGTATTTCTTTTTTTTTTTTTTTTTTTGAGATGGAGTCTGACTCTGTCGCCCAGGCTGAAGTGCCGTGGTGTGATCTCAGCTCACTGCAACCTCCGCCTCGCAGGTTCAAGTGATTTTCCTGCCTCAGCCTCCTGAGTAGCTGGGACTACAGGCACATGCCACCACACCTGGCTGATTTTTTTTTTTTATTTTTAGTAGAGATGGGGGTTTCACCATGTTGGCCAGGCTGATTTCGAACTCCTGACCTCAGATGATCTGCCCACCTCGTCCTCCCAAAGTGCTGGGATTACAGGCTGAGCCACTGCGCCTGGCCTATAGTTGGTATTTCTAAACTTTAAAATCTGGGCGTGGGCCGGGCCTGGTGGCTCACGCCTGTAATCCCAGCACTTTGGGAGGCCGAGGCGGGCAGATCACAAGGTCAGGAGATCGAGACCATCCTGGCTAACACGGTGAAACCCCGTCTCTACTAAAAATACAAAAATTAGCCGGGTGTGGTGGTGGGCGCCTGTAGTCCCAGCTACACGGGAGGCTGAGGCAGGAGAATGGCATAAACCCGGGAGGCGGAGCTTGCAGTGAGTGGAGATTACACCACTGCATTCCAGCCTGGCCGACAGAACGAGACTCCATCTCAAAAAAAAAAAAAATCTGGGTGTGAATTGGCACTCTTCAGTATATAAGACAGTTGCTAGCGTGATTCTGATAAGTGTCTGGGGACTAGGATACATGAGATGCATCTTGGGATTTGAGTATCTGACCCTGCTTTGTCATCAATAGAACCAAGGTGGGAAGCTGGCAGTGCTTGGTTCATGTCACATGTTCAGTGATCAATATTTGGACAAAGAAGAAAACAGCAAAATCATGGTAAGCTATTTGTTTCATCACATGAATGTACAATGTGTAAGTATTATTTTCATGTCATTTTAAAAAATACTGGTAAGTTTATTTGCTCATTTAAAACCAGCTACTCAGAACCCAGTCTGTGCCAGGCACTGAGAATACAAAGTCGAGTCAGGCATAGTCCCTGCTTTGGAAAAGTTTGTAATACATTGAGAGAGAGAGAGACAAATTAGAAAACCCAGAAGGGTGTTTCTGAGCATGTCAGGTGGGGTGGGAGCTGAGCCTGGAGAAGCAGAGAGGAACAAGCTCAACAGCAGTATCACGTGTGAGACCAAGGAGCTCGAACTTGATGCTGAAAGCCACAGGGAGCCCTTGGGTTTTCAGCAGCCTTGGGCATAGCCAGGTCTGTGTTTCTTCTTTTTGTTGTTGTTATTGTTTATGAAAGAACTTCTGGAATGTTTTGGAAAGATTTTTCTGTCAGTTGTGTGGAAGGTGGAAAGGAGGAGGCAGCCTAGAGCCAGTTAGGAAGGCGGTGGTGTCACCAGGCAAGGAAGAATAGGGACCTGAGTATCGGCAGTGAAGGTGTGCGTGGAGAGGAGGGGCCGGTGGCATGGAATGGGAATTAGGAAGGGTTCTGTAGAGGACCACTCACTGACTGATGTGGCAAATAAAGACATTGCAATTTTATCAAAAAAACACCCAGGGAACATGTCTTATGGAGGATGGCAGAGTGGGGAAGCACATGTCTGTACAGCACGTGTCAGAGCTGTCCATTGGTGATTCCAGTGAGAGAAAGAAACGCCCGCCAAACTTTTTCCTTCATAAAATAGATTACTTCAGCCTTATAATTGTTATATTGGGAGATTGATTAAGACCTTATTTCTGTGGAATTTACATGAAGTTTCAGTGTCTCTAGATACATTATGGGAGATCTAGATATTCTACTTTTTTTTTTTTTGACATGGAGTCTCTCTCTGTTGCCCAGGCTGGAGTGCAATGGCACCATCTTGGCTCACTGCCACCTCCACTTCGCCGGTTCAAGCGATTCTCCTGCCTCAGCCTCCTGAGTAGCTGGGATTACAGGCGTGCGCCACCGCATCAGGCTAATTTTTTTTTGTTTTGTTTTGTTTTTTTTTTTGAGACGGAGTCTCGCTCTGTCGCCCAGGCTGGAGTGCAGTGGCGCGATCTCGGCTCACTGCAAGCTCCGCCTCCCGGGTTCATGCCATTCTCCTGCCTCAGCCTCCTGAGTAGCTGGGACTACAGGCGCCCGCCACCGCGCCCGGCTAATTTTTTGTATTTTTTAGTAGAGACAGGGTTTCACCGTGGTCTCGATCTCCTGACCTTGTGATCCGCCCGCCTCGGCCTCCCAAAGTGCTGGGATTACAGGCGTGAGCCACCGCGCCCGGCCTAATTTTTGTATTTTTAATAAAGACAGGGTTTCACCATGTTGGCCAGGCTGGTCTGGAACTCCTGACTTCAGGTGATCCATCCGCCTCAGCCTCCCAAAATGCTGAGATTACAGACATGAGCCACCATGCCCGGCCTAGGTATTCTACTTTTCAAAAGTTTTAATTTCAGACTGTCATCACAGTAAACAGGGATTAATTCAGGATTGTGAACAAATGTTAATAAATTTTAGCTTGTGGCTAGAGGTTAGAGTGCTTAAAGATAAATTATAAATTTCTGATAAAAGTTTCATTATGCTGGGCACAGCAGCTCATGCCTATAATCCCACCACTTTGGGAGGCCGAGACAGGCGGATCACCTGAGATCAGGAGTTTGAGGGCAGCCTGACCAACATGGTGAAACCCCATCTACTAAAAATACAAAAATCAGCCGGGCCTGGTGGCAGGTGCCTGTAATCCCAGCTACTCGGGAGGCTGAGACGGGAGAATCATTTGAACCCAGGAGGCAGAGGTTGCAGTGAGCCGAGATCACACCACCACACTGCAACCTGGGCAACAGAGCGAGACTCTGTCTCAAAAAAGAAAATAAATAAAAAGTTGCATTAGGGTGACAAAAACCTTTGAGTTCTCATATGATTTCAAGGCTGGCTACCCTTTTCTGAATCACTGCTTTAATCTTTTTTCCTTTATCATTTTTCTTGATGTAATTCTCTAGTCCTGACCTTCAGCTTTTTCAAATAACCAACTGTCCTAATTATGTACTTTTTTTTTTTTTAGGATGTTGTTTTCCAGTGGCTCACAACAGGAGACATCCACCTAAACCAGATTGATGCCGAAGACCCAGAGGTAGACACTGCAAATTATTAGAAACTTTTAAATGAAAAATGAGTCCAGCTTCTCAGTATCACTTCTAACAGCTCAAAAGGAAAACACGTCTGTCTTACCTCATCTGTAAGACAAATGGAAAGAAAGGATGATTTGGGGGGGATGAAAGCCATATTGTAAAAAATAAGTCAATAAACAAAATATGTAATTAATCATAGAATTAATTGGAGGGGAACATACATACATATAGTATGTATATAAATTAGAATTTAAATTATGGGCACTCTGGCCCAAACTTTCAAAATGAGCATCTGTAGAGAAATACTTTTTTCAGAAGTATGAAATTTTCTCATAAAGAAACAAAGACTATCAGAATTTATGTTGTAAACTATAATTTTGTCGCCTTTAGATTTAACAATTCTAAAGGCATTATGATAATATTCATCAGACAAGTGAGAGTGGTGAAACCAGCACAGCGAAATCACCACTGGCTCTTGGACCTTATACAGGTTCTTTCTGACCATTTTTCTTCCTAGTTTTCTTTATTTTTTAAAAAAATTTATTGTATTGAGATGGAGTCTCGCTCTGTTGCCGAAGGCTGGAGTGTAGTGGCGCAATCTCAGCTCACTGCAACCTCCATCTCCTGTCCAAGTGATTCTCCTGCCTCAGCTTCCTGAGTAGCTGGGATTACAGACGTGAACCACAATGCCTGGCTAATATTTGTATTTTTAGTAGAGGCAGGGTTTCACCATTTTGACGAGGCTGGTCTCAAACTCCTGACCTCAAATGATCCACCTGCCTCAGCTTCCCAAAGTGCTGGGATTACAGGCATGAGCCCCCCGGCCCAGCCTTCTGGTTTTCTTATCTGTGAACAGGGGATGCTAATACCTGTGTTCTCTGCCTCACAGGATGATTATGCGGGCTAAGTTAATAGATGGTAATGTGTCAGGCATTGTATGCCATATACTTCCACATAAGTCATCTTATTTAATCCTCTCAACTGCCCTGGGAGGCAGGTGGTCTTATTCTCATTTTATAGATGAGGAAACTGAAATCCTTCAAGATCGCAGTGTGTTCAAATGGCAGGCAAGTGCAGAGCCAGGATCCAAATCCAGGTCTCCTAATTCAAACTCTACCTACCCTACAATTGTTTCTCTATTTCTTAAACTCTGAAATGTCAGGAAAATAATTTCCTGGCCATTGGTCATGGGAGGTAGGTGAGAAGACAGTCAAAGATGGCTGTCCACTGACTGCTTCCTCCCTCACCTAGGGACATGGCTTCTCAGAGACTGATTTGGGTTAGGAAACAGGAGAGCTGCATGTCTAAAGTATTTCCTTATATGGAAACATTAAGCATATGGATATTTTGCTTCATTATTTAAGTGTAATATATTTAACTACTCATGGCCAGTTGCGGTGGCTCACGCCTGTAATCCCAGAACTTTGGGAGGCTGAGGCGGGTGGATCATGAGGTCAGGAGATTGAGCCCATCCTGGCTAACATGGTGAAACCCTGTTTCTACTAAAAAATTAAAAAATTTAAAAAAAATTAGCCAGGCGTGGTGGCGAGCGCCTGTAGTCCCAGCTACTCAGGAGGCTAAGGCAGGAGAATGGCATGAACTGAGATCGCGCCACTGCACTCCAGCCTGGGTGGCAGAGTGAGACTCGTCTCAAAAAATATATATATATGTGTGTGTGTGTGTGTTTGTATATATATGTATACATATGTGTATATATGTGTATACATGTGTATACATCTGTGTGTGTATACATATACATATATGTGTGTATGTATATATATGTATATGTATACATATATATTTAACCACTATCCTGTTGGCAGGCATTTAGGTTTTCCTGGTCTTTTACTGTCACTAGTCCACAGCATGTGTCATGACTGAGGGCTCTCAGCAATGCTAGAGGGATGTCCTTGGCTAGGGGAGAAGGACTGGTATCTAGTGTACCGGTGGAGGAACTGTCTGTACTGGTGTCACAGGTACTCTGGCATGTACCAGGAGGAAAGAAGCAGATAGGGCCTGGATGCTAGTGGGTAGGTACATGTTATGGTGGGAGCTTGTGGACTTTCTTTCATGATTTCCTCTATTTTCTTACTAAAATAGAAAATAGGGTCATTGCTAAAATGGTGAAAAGGAAAACCAGTTTTTTTTTGAGACAAAGTCTTACTCTGTCACCCAGGCTGGTATGAAGTGGTTTGATCATGGCTCACTGCAGTGTTGACCTCCTGGGCTCAGGTGATCCTCCCACCTCAGCCTCCTAAGTAGCTGAGACTACAGGCACACACCACCATGCTCAGCTAAATTTTTTTGTATTTTTGTAGTGACAGGGTTTTGCCATATTGCCCAGGCTGGTCTGGGCTCAAGCGATCCGCTCACCTCAGCCTCCCAAAGTGTTGTGGGTGTGAGCCACTGCACCCAGCTGGGAAAATCATTTTCATGGCTGAACTGGAAAAAGGGGAGTATTGTCTAGAAGAATGGGAAAGTGGGTAGACTACAGAGATGTAGTTGATTGCTGAGTGCTCAAGATCAGAGATCATGAAATTAAAAGACCAGTTGACAGGGTTGTGTGTTTCTCCAGCTGTGTTCAGCCATGTGAGTACTGGTGTAATTGGAGAGTTGGATTTAGCCAGTGCTGGGGTTTAGCCAAGTTAATTTTGTTCCTCTTTCCACATAAATTAGCTTATTTAAGGTTTAGTGGTCAGTGATCATGAACAGTAAAATTTCTTGGCAAGAGAGTATAAATGTTGCAGATTTAGACCTGAGACGGGAGATTTGACAGAATAAATGCTTGTTCTTGCTGTGCTGAAAGGAATCCTCTTGTGGCTTTCAGATTTCTGATTACATGATGCTGCCCTACACAGCCACCCTATCAAAGCGGAATCGAGAGTGTCTCCAGGAGAGCGATGAGATCCCGAGGGACTTTACCACCCTCTTTGACCTGTCCATCTTCCAGCTGGATACCACCTCCTTCCACAGTGTCATCGAGTCAGTACCTGTGGGCCTCTGAGCTACACTGCACTCTATTCTGAGTGTTTGGTTTGGAAACATGAGCCTGGGAACGGGAGTTAGGGTTATAGTAAATGTGGCATGCAGAACATGTTCTCAGATCTATGATGAGGTCAACAAAGAAACTGGGCTGGGTATGAGGGGTTGATGTAGAGAACTGCCAGAGGTTATTACCCCTGCGTGTTCCAGATTCTGGACCAGGCATTTAGGGTGACCAGCTTGTTTCATTTTTCCCCAGACTTCTGGTTTTAGCACAGAGAGTCCCAAGTCCCAGGAGCACCCTCAGTAAATGGAGATGGTTGGTCACCCCCATTTCTCCCTGGGTATCTGGGCAACTGGTAATGCTATTAACTGGCACTAAGAATGCAGGAAAAGGAAAATTAGCCAGGCGTGGTGGCAGGCTCCTGTAGTCCCAGCTACTCGGGAGGCTGAGGCAGGAGAATGGTGTGAACCCGGGAGGTGGAGCTTGCAGGGAGTCGAGATTGCTCCACTGCACTCCAGCCTGGGCGACAGAGCAAGACTCTGTCTCAAAAAAAAAAAAAAAATGCAGGAAAAGGAAAGATACATGGGCTGTGTTCTGGGCACTTTCAGTCTAGTGCAGATGTACAGGTGGAACTACGAGTTTAAAGATGAAAAGGTCTGTAAGGCCATTAGGGAAGCTGTGGGATGGGATGAGGACATCAGGGACAGCACAAGAATGGGGATTGGCCTTGAGACAGGACCTCACAACTTTCAGTGCTTGAGAGGCAGGAGAAGAGGGCCAAAGACCGAAGCTGGGGAAAAGCAGTTAAATGTACAGGATGGCGGGCAGCATCTTGAAGGGCAAGAAGGAGAGGAGAAAATGACACAAGCAGAGGGGTTCAGAGAGGGGCCAGGGCTCATCTTCACTATTTCTAATCCGAATTTCACTACTCAGGGAGAAAATTTGGTTAGCTTGTCTTCCTTTCCCACCCCTCTGTATCCGGAGACCAAGAGCCATGCCTTATCAACCTGGAATCCTCATTGCCTAAGACCCAGAGCCCAGCACATCCTGGACATTTGGGGGATGTTTGTGGAATTAACATGCTGCCATTCTCCCCATGCTTTGCTTATACATCCACTCAGCAAATATTTGTGGCACAACTACTGTTCCAGGATCTTGGGATGCTTCAGGGACCTCAATAATGAAAATATTTACCCTTTTGTAGTTTATTATCTAACAAAACAGACAGGCATCAAGACATTTCTATATCTGTGATGTAAATTAAAGAATATGTTAGAAGATGATTACATACGTCAAGCAGAATACTGGGGAAGGGGAGTGCCAGGCACATTGCATTTTTAATAGGGTGATCAGGCCAGGCGCGGTGGCTCATGCCTGTAATCTCAGCACTTTGGGAGGCCGAGGTGGGACGATCATGAGGTCAGGAGTTCGAGATCAACCTGGCTAACATGGCAAAACCCCATATCTACTAAAAATACAAAAATTAGCTGAGCACGGTGGCAGACACCTTGAAACATGGAGTGGTGAAAACGCAGTGCCAGAGTTCAGTTAGGCTTTAAATCCCAGCTACTCAAAGGCTGAGGCAGGAGAATCGTTTGAACCCAGGAGGCAGAGATTGCAGTGAGTCAGGATTGCACCATTGCACTCCAACCTGGGTGACAGGGCAAGACTCCATCTCAAAAAAAAAAAAAAAAAAAAAAAATAGGGTGATCAAGATGACTTCATTGAAAAGGTGATATTTGTGGAAAAACTTGAAGGAGGTGAAGAATTTAGCCTTGTGGCTATCTGAGGGAAGAGTATTCTGGGCACAGGAAACAGCCAGTCCTAAGACTGCAAGACGGAGGAATGCTTGATATATTCTAGGAAGAGCAACAAGGCCATTGTGGCCACTGCAGAGTGAGTAGGGATGAGAATGGTGGGAGATCAGGCCTGGCCTACTTGTTTGCCTCTGCAAGGACTTCCTGGGCTTTCACTCTGGGTGAAAAGAGGAGCCACTGGGAGTTCTGAGCAGAGGGGTGGCATAATGACTTCCTTATATCCTGAATGTCAAGGAGCAAGAGTGGAGTTGGGGCCTGAAGGGAGCTGTCGCAGTAATTCAGGCATGAGATGATGCTGGCACCAGCCAGACGGGAGCAGTGGAGGTAGTGAGAAATGGTCTGATTCTGGATGTATTTGGAAGGTAGAGGCAACAAGATGTGCTACACAGTTAGGATGTGGGAGGTGAGAAGGAGAAAGCTTGGTCTGAGCAGTGAGAAGGATGAAGTTGGCCAGGGATGGTGGCTCACACCTGTAATCCCAACACTTAGGCCGAAGTGGGAAGATCTCTTGAGCCCACAAGTTCAAGACCAGCTTGGGCAACATAGGAAGACCCCATCTCTACAAAAAAGCAAAAAATTACCCAGGCGTGGTGGTGCACACCTGTAGTCCCAGCTACTTGGGAGGCTGAGGTGGGAGGATTGCTTGAGCCCCAAAGGTTAAGGCTGCAGTGACCCACTCCATCCTGGTCAACAGAGAGAGAACTTGTCTTAAAAAAAAAAGTTACAATAACTGAGTTGAGAAAGACTGTGAGTAGATTTTGCAGGAAGAGCAGAAGTTCAGTTTGAGGTATATGGAGTTGAGATGTCAATGAAGTTTCCAGATGGTGTTGAGTAGCAGTTTTATATGTTAACCTGGTGGTCAGAAGAGATATCTGAGCTATACATTTAATGTGGGAGTTTGGGGGCACATCTGTATCTGTATTTCATCTAAAGCACACAGCACACATCTTTTCCTTTTTTTTTTGGAGACAGAGTTTCACTGTTGTTGCCCAGGCTGGAGTGCAGTGGTGCAGTCTCTGCTCACTGCAACCTCTGCCTCCCAGGCTCGAGCAATTCTCCTGCCTCAGCCTCCTGAGTAGCACCACCATGCCCAGCTATTTTTGTATTTTTAGTAGAGACAGGGTTTCACCATGTTGGCCAGGCTGGTCTCAAACTCCTAACCTCAGGTAATCCACCTACCTCAGCCTCCCAAAGTGCTGGGATTAAAGGCGTGAGCCACAGCACCTGGCTCTATTTTCAAATCTATAAAATCAGGATGAATCTTTTTTCTTATTTTTTGCCTGTTTTTCTTTCTTTTACTTTTTTTCTGTTTTTCAGGATGAATCTTAACAATAGATGATGTATTAGTTTAATTAGCAGCATTTTTTTCCTTTCAGTGAACCATGAACTATGATGCATCTTACCTTTGGTGGATTCTTAGATTTGATTAAATATGGTAGATAGTATTTAAAGCCATGTGACTGGATGAGCTCACAAAGCGTTATAAGTGTTGATAGAGAAAAAAAAAGGACCATCTTTTGAGCCCTGGGGCACCCCAGAGTTCAGAAGTTAGGAAGAAACAGAAAAACCAGCTGGGCATGGTGACTCACACCTGTAATCCCAGCACTTTGGGAGGCTGAGGTGGGTGGATCACTTGAGGCCAAGAGTTTGAGATCAGCCTGGCCAACATGGTGAAACCCCATCTCTACTAAAAATAGGAAAAAAATAGCTAGGCATGGTGGCACACACCTGTAGTCCTAGCTACTTGGGAGGGTAAGGCAGGAGAATCACTTGAACCCAGGAGGCAGAGGTTGCAGTGAGCCAAGAAAACACCACTGGACTCCATCGTGGGTGACAGAGCACGACTCCATCTCAGAAAAAAAAAAAAAAGGAAAGGGAGAAATAGAAAAGCCAAAAGAAGAGATGGAAAAGCAGTAGCCAGTGTGAGATGAAGAAAATCAAGTGCATGGTATTCTGAGAGGCAAGTAAAGAAAGTCTGTCAAGATAGAAAGGGTCATCAGCTGTGTCAGATACTTCTTATGGGTCATAAAAAATGAGGGCTGAGAATTTATCTTTGGATTTAGCAACATGGAGGTCACTGGTGATCTAGACAGAGTCTTTTTTATGAGATGGTGAGGGTGAAAGCTTATTT
Source organism: Macaca nemestrina (assembly GCF_043159975.1). Lineage (NCBI taxonomy): Eukaryota > Metazoa > Chordata > Mammalia > Primates > Cercopithecidae > Macaca > Macaca nemestrina. The sequence goes on along the minus strand of NC_092139.1, from coordinate 21,198,841 downwards.
GGAGTTGGTTTAAGAGAGAATTGGACATAACAAATATAGATAGCTCTTTTGAGGTATTTTCTCTCTGTATTTGCTACAGAGAGAAACAGCAGGGGCAAGGGCCAGGGTCAGTAGCTAGCTGGAAGAAGTAAGGTCAAGAAGGTGTTTTTTAGATGGAAGAAGTCGCAGTATATTTTTATACTGGTGGGAATGTTCCAGTAGAGAGAAAAATGGATAATGTAGGCGAGAGCGAGGAAAATGACTGAGGTGAAACACTAGATAAGCAAGAGACAATGGGAAAGGGGGTTTGGTAAGTGGTCTTCTTAGCTCTTTTTTTTTTTTTAAAGACAGGGTTCCACTGTTGCCCAGGCTGGTCTGGAACTCCTGGGCTCAAGCAGTCCTCCCATGTTGGCCTCCCAAAGTGTTGGATTATAGATGTTAGCCACCATTCCCAGCCTGGTCTTTGCTTTTGTTTTTATTATTTCATATATATATGTATGGTCTTTTTTTTTTTTTTTTTTTTTTTTTTTTGAGATACAGTGTCATTCTTTACCCAGGCTGGAGTACAGTGGCACAATCTTGGCTCACTGCAACCTCTGCCTCTCAGGTTCAAGTGATCCTCCTGCCTCAGCCTCCCTAGTAGCTGGGACTACAGGCGTGCACCACCACACCCAGCTAATTGTTGTGTTTTTAGTAGAGATGGAGTTTCACCATGTTGGTCAGGCTGGTCTCAAACTCCTGACTTCAAGTGATCCACCCGCCTCAGCCTCCCAAAGTGCTGAGATTACAGACATGAGCCACCACGTCTGGCCCAGTCTTAGCTTTTAGACAGGAGCATGGATCATTTAGTCAGTAACAGATGGGAAACATGGGTGCAGACTCTGGTGGATGAGAAAAATTGTTGATTGAAGATTATGGAAATTCTTAGGACTTCAGTCTTTTTGATGAAATAGGAAACAAGATCATCAGCTAAAAATTGCCAAAGAAGCCAGACACGGTGGCTCACGCCTGTAATTCCAGCACTTTGGGAGGTGGAAGCGAGCAGATCACGCGGTCAGGAGTTTGAGACCAGCCTGGCCAATATGGTGAAACCCCGTCTCTACTAAAAACACAAATATCAGCTGAGCTTGGTGGCATGCACCTGTAGTCCCCGCTACTCGGGAGGCTGAGGCAGAAGAATCGCTTGAACCCGGGAGGTGGAGGTTGCAGTGAGCCGAGATTGTGCCCTGCGTTCCAGCCTGGGCAACAGACAGAGTGGGACCCCGTCTTAAAAAAGAAAAAAAAAAATTGCCAAAGAGATAATGGAGATTTAGGAGAGAAGGCATATATTAGGCCTCTAGGGGAGTGGGAGAGGGAGTGGACAAGGTTTCTTTGGAAGGATTTGCCAAGCAACATTAAAGGCCCACTGGAGACTGGAGGTTTTGGATCGAAAGTTCTACAAGCCGGTAGGGTGGTATGTTTTCCTCCAAACTTGTTTAGCTGTGTGGCTACAGGCAGGGTGGGCCCAGACATGGATTTAACCATTGTGATTTTGTCAAGCAAGTGGTATAAAGAGGAAGGGGCATTATCTTTTGTAAATGCCCAGGAATTATTTAGTTGCATGTTTTAGTATAAACAGTAACTGCTATGTATTGTGGTTTTAATTAGCTTATTTTGTAAAACCTTATACATCATATCCAAAAGCTCTGTTGTCGACTTAAGTTTTTTTTTTTCCAAGACAGAGTCTTGCTCTATCGCTCAGGCTGGAGTGCAGTGGCGCCATCTTGGCTCACTGCAAGCTCCGCCTGCCGGGTTCACACCATTCTCCTGCCTCAGCCTCCGAAGTAGCTGGGACTACAGACACCCGCCACCATGCCCGGCTAATTTTTTGTATTTTTAGTAGAGACGGGGTTTCACCGTCTTAGCCAGGATGATCTCAATCTCCTGACCTTGTGATCCGCCCACCTCAGCCCCCCAAAGTGCTGGGATTACAGGCATGAGCCACCATGCCCGGCTTCGACTTAAGTTTTACAGACATTGAACACCCACTTTCTTCCAAGAGCCTGCAAATACTACCAAATTTACTGTTTACAACAATTCTGAAAAGTAGAGAATAGCTCCATAGTTAACTTCTAAGAAGCTGAGGCTTGGGACGATTTGCTCTAAGTTAAACAGCTACTAATCAATCCCTGACTAACAATTGTCCTTAGCTCCCCTCTTATCTCCCTTTCCTTCAATATTAATAACAACTAACATTTATTTTAGTTAATAACATTTATTTATCAGGTAGCAAGTACCATGGTATGTTCCTTATGTACTTTGCTTTATCATGTAACAACCGCAGTGAGGTCGTTATCTCCATTTTACATCTGAGGACACTGAGGCACAGAGAAATTAAATGATTTGCTCAAAATCACACAACCAGTTTTCATTGGGACCTGAATTTGAAGCCAGGCAATTTTAACTCTGAATCTTGGAGGAAATTATCTGAAAATTTGTTACTGTAGGAGGTGAGGGTGCTTTTAAGAAACAGCGGGACCAAAGCCTCCAGAGCTACCAGGGCATGGCATCTTCATCACCCCTTCCACAGGTGACAGTCCAGTTACAAATCCTGTAGCTCCTGGCTGCATGTTTGGCTCTTAACTTGCTTGGTTTTTAGCTCTCGTGTTCTCTTCCTCCTCTGCAGCTCAGGGCTTTTCTTGGAATAAAAAAAGATACATCTGACCACAGTTGCAGTCTGACCAGCTTCTGCTGTTTTGGCCTAATTCTCCCCTGATATGTTTAAACCAGGTCATTATGATAACTTCAGTGTTAAATGAAGGATTAATTGGAACTGCCTACTGTCTTAGTGTCAGCAGAGTCAAATAGTGGATGTTTCAGAGACTTAGACAACTCTTGTATTTGTCTTACATACCACAGCAGAGGCCAGTAGTTACTGGCTTCTGTTGTCTCTATGGTAAGCTCAGATATTTTTATTTGCTAGTAACATCTTTCAGTAGTTTATGTTTTCTGAGTTAAAATTCAGTTAGGCTTTAAATATATATGTCAACTACAGGGTGTTGCTCTGAAGTAATTTCATTTGTCCACTGGGTGTTTATCAGTGCCTGTGGAGTATGAGGTAGAGGCAGGTGGTGTGGAGTCCCTGCCCTTAGAGTTCATGGATGGGCTGGGGCTTGAAACATGGAGTGGTAAAAACGCAGTGCCAGAGGTCAGGCCATACCCGAAAGATCTAGTTCAGCGCCATTTCACAGATTTATATTTAGCTTTGGCATCTGTTCTTCCCTTGGTTTTAAGATTAGTTTCTCCAGTCCCCTACCCGGCTCCCATCAAGTCATGTTGGCTAATGGTAGGAGGATAATTAGGGCAGGTGGTGAGCAGAGTGGAGGATGGGAAGACTTAATGGGACAAAGCCTTTGCTCCAGCACAGTCAGCTCTCTCGGGCGACAGAAAGTGGAAATAAATTCATACCAGGGGTAGCTGAGGCTAGGACTCAGCAGCAGGATTCTTTGTGAGCAGGTAGTAAGAACTTTAAGTTTAAAACTGCCCCTAATCACTTTTGATTTGGGGGCAGACCGAATTAAAGATTCTGGTTGGCAGAGATTGGCTACGTCTGAGTTCTGATCTTGCCTTTGTCCCATGTTAACCATATAACTTTGGGAAGCTACTGTTTATCATTCCTATACCTCAGTTTCTTCTACAAGAGATTTTATACCCACTTTCCACAGTTGTATTGAGGAGTAAATGAAATAAGTTTAAGTGCCTAGCACAGGGTTGGCATAACACATGGCGTGTAGCAGGTGCTCCATAAAAGTTATTTCTCTTCCCTCTGTGGAGATTTGCTGCTCAGTGCTAGGAAAGATTCTCCCCAAGCACCTGGAAATAGTGGAGGAGGTGACAGCGGTGAGCTCAGCTAATCGTCTTTCTGCAGTCACAGACCTCACTCATAGAAAAAGCTGCCGTGGTCTCTGCCCACTCATTGGCACTTGGTTTTCTAGCTTAACTTTGAAGGGCCACAAATAAATATACAAGTTGAGCTGGATGACAATATTTTACTTTGCCTCTTCCCCAGAAAAGTTTAGCCAGCTTAAAAAATTGCGTACAACGCAAAATATTTGAGAGAATGAAGACAAAGGAGAAGCCACAATAGAAAAATAACACAGGGGTAAGATGAGCTCTCAGCTCTGTAGGCTCGCTCCTAACACCGATCCTCTGCTGGAGTCCCTCTGGCTGGCCTGCTGTTCTGTGAAAATGCCGGGCACCCTTCTGCCTGTTCTTGCTGTTGCCTCTTCCAGGGACACTTTTTTTTTTTTTTTTTTTTTGAGGCGGAATCTTCACTCTGTCGCCCAGGCTGGAGTGCAGTGGCACCATCTCGGCTCACTGCAAGCTCTGCCTCCCGGGTTCGCGCCATTCTCCTGCCTCAGCCTCACGAGTAGCCGGGACTACAGGCGCCCGCCACCGCGCCCGGCTAATTTTTTGTATTTTAGTAGAGACGGGGTTTCACCGTGTTAGCCAGGATGGTCTCGATCTCCTGACCTCGTGATCCGCCCGCCTCGGCCTCCCAAAGTGCAGGGATTACAGGCGTGAGCCACCGCGCCCGGCCTGACACTTTTGGAGAAAACTGCATGACTTCCCCCCACCGTCACTCAAGGCTCCTCTGACAAGCCGCACTCCATGCCCCTTCCCTGTCTCTTTCTCCTCTGATTTGTGTGTGTGTGTTTTAGATGAAGTTTCACTCTTGTTGCCCATGCTGGAGTGCAATGGCGTGATCTTGGCTCACTACAACCTCCGCCTCCCAGGTTCAAGCAATTCTCCTGCCTCAGCCTCCTGAGTAACTGGGATTACAGGCATGCGCCACGACACCCAGCTAATTTTGTAGTTTTAGTAGAGACGGGGTTTCTCCATGTTGGTCAGACTGGTCTTGAACTCCCGACCTCAGGTGATCCACCTGCCTCGGCATCCCAAAGTGCTGGGATTACAGGCGTGAGCCACTGTGCCTGGCCTATTTGTCTTCTTAATACTTATCAGTTCCTGACATCTTTTTTTTTTTTTTTTTTTTTTTTTTTCCCCTGAGACAGAGTACTCTGTCTCCCAGGCTGGAGTGCAATGGTGCGATCTCGGTTCACTGCAACCTCCGCCTCCCCGGTTTAAGCAATTCTGCCTCAGCCTCCCGAGTAGCTGGGATTACAGGCATGTGCCCCTGCGCTTGGCCAGTTCCTGACATCTTACTAGTTTTTTTGTTTAATGTGTGCCTCCTCTCCCCCTACAATGTAAGTTCCATGATGGCCTGCCTTGGCATCTTCTTTTACTGTTGCTGTACTCCTCCTGTGTAGAACTGCCTGGTACATAGTGGATATTCAGTAATTATCTGTTGAGTGAGCACACAGAGGTGCATATTGTACAGATCTGTTTACTTGCCAGAAACAGACTTCATATTTGACTCCTGTGTCTTAATGGTGAAAAGAAATTTTAAAAAACCACAGGAGTTACAAGATTCACTGTGTCCATCGGGCAAAAACAAAAAGCTTATTTAGGAGAAACCTGATATGAAACTTGAAAGAAATGTTTCTTTTCAGTTCTCAGTGAGTAATAATATATGATATGGTAGAGAAGATTCCTGAAAGGATCATTATATTATTTATAACAACACATTTTGTCTGTTTTTAATTTGGACTTTATTATATTCTTAGCTTTATCTTTTTAAAAGTCAAAATTGGCCAGGCTTGGTGGCTCACACCTGTCAATCCCAGCACTTTGGGAGGCCAAGGCGGGCAGATCACCTGAGGTCGGGAGTTCGAGACCAGCCTGACCAACATAGAGAAACCCCCGTCTCTACTAAAAATACAAAATTAGCCGGGCATGGTGGCACATGCCTGTAATCCCAGCTACTCGGGAGGTTGAGGCAGGAGAATTGCTTGAACCCGGAAGGCAGAGGTTGCGGTGAGTGGAGATCGCCCCATTGCACTCCAGCCTGGGCCATAAGAGCAAAACTCTATCTCAAAAAAAAAAAGGTCAAAATTATGTATCTTTCAAATCATGTATTAACTGCTATTTGTAATCCACTATGATTAAAACAAAATTTGGGGCTGGACACAGTCGCTCACACCTGTAATCCCAGCACTTTGGAAGGCTGAGGCAGGTGGATCACGAGGTCAGGAGTTCAAGACTAGCCTGTCCAACATGGTGAAACCCCATCTCTACTAAAAATACAAAAATTTGCTAGGTGTGGTGGCATACGTTTGTAGTCCCAGCTGCTTGGGAGGCTGAGGCAGGAGAATTGCTTGAACCTGGCAGGCAGAGGTTGCAGTGAGCCGAGATTGCGCCACTGCACTCCAGCCTGGGTGACAGAGTAAGACTGTGTCTAAAAAAAAATAAGTAAATAAAAGAGAATTTGGCTGCCTTAGGTGAGCAGTTAACACCAATCAAAAGAAAATTTAAGATTGAAGTAGCTGTAGAGTGATGAAGACCCTTATTCCCAGGAAATCAATTTCCATCTTTGGACAAATCTCAATACCAGAAACTGATTTTTTTTTTTTTTTTTTTTTTTGAGACAGAGTCTAGCTTAGTCACCCAGGCTGGAGTGCAATGGCGCGATCTCGGCTCACTGCAAGCTCCGCCTCCCGGGTTCACGCCATTCTCCTGCCTCAGCCTCCCGAGTAGCTGGGACTACAGGCGCCCGCCGCCTCGCCCGGCTAATTTTTTTTGCATTTTTAGTAGAGACGGGGTTTCACCGTGTTAGCCAGGATGGTCTCGATCTCCTGACCTCGTGATTCGCCCGCCTCGGCCTCCCAAAGTGCTGGGATTACAGGCGTGAGCCACCGCGTCCGGCCCAGAAACTGATTTAAGAAGAAAAGGCTGGCGGCCGGGCGTGGTGGCTCAAGCCTGTAATCCCAGCACTTTGGGAGGTCGAGGCGGGTGGATCACGAGGTCAGGAGATCGAGACCATCCTGGCTAACATGGTGAAACTCCGTCTCTACTAAAAATACAAAAAAAAAAAAAAACTAGCTGGGCGTGGTGGCGGGCGCCTGTAGTCCCAGCTACTTGGAGGCTGAGGCAGGAGAATGGCGTGAACCCGGGAGGCGGAGCTTGCAGTGAGCCGAGATCATGCCACTGCACTCCAGCCTGGGCGACACAGCGAGACTCCGTCTCAAAAAAAAAAAAAAAAGAAGAAAAGAAGAAAAGGCTGGCTCACACATGTAATCCCATCACTTTGGGAAGCTGAAACAGTAGCATCTATTGAAGCCAGGAGTTCGAGATCAGCCTGGGCAACATAGTGAGACCTTGTCCCTACTAAAAATTTTTTTTTAAATTAGCAAGGCATGGTGGTGCACATCGCTCCAGTACCTGCTCGTAGTCCTGGCTACTCAGGAGGCTGAGGTGGGATGATTGCTAGAGTCCAGGAGTTCAAGATTAAAATGAGCTATGATTTGTACCACTGCACTCCAGCCTGGGTGACAGAGTCAAAATTTATTTCAAAAGTAAGTGTTTAGATGGTGGTTTTTGTGCATAAATAAAAAAATAAAAAAATAGAAGAAGAAAACAGTATGGCGATTCCTCAAGGATCTAGAACTAGATGTACCATATGACCCAGCCATCCCATTACTGGGTATATACCCAAAGGATTATAAATTATGCTGCTATAAAGACACATGCACACGTATGTTTATTGCGGCACTATTCACAATAGCAAAGACTTGGAATCAACCCAAATGTCCATCAGTGACAGATTGGATTAAGAAAATGTGGCACATATACACCATGGAATACTATGCAGCCATCAAAAAGGATGAGTTTGTGTCCTTTGTAGGGACATGGATGCAGCTGGAAACCATCATTCTTAGCAAACTATCACAAGAACAGAAAACCAAACACCGCATGTTCTCACTCATAGGTGGGAACTGAACAATGAGATCACTTGGACTCAGGGAGGGGAACATCACACACAGGGGCCTATCATGGGGAGGGGGGAGGGGGGAGGGATTGCACTGGAAGTTATACCTGATGTAAATGACGAGTTGATGGGTGCGGCACACCAATATGGCACAAGTATACATATGTAACAAACCTGCACATTAGGCACATGTACCCTACAACTTAAAGTATAATAATAATAAATAAATTAAAAAAAAAAGAAAAGAAAAAAGATAAAGCACATAATACTTTAAACATATTGATGCATATGAGTGAGATGGGAAGAATAAATTCAAATTTCAAAGTTGGAATTAATATAGGTATTATTATTATTTTGGAAGGGGAAATCTCGAACCTTTACACTAAATCAAAGAAAAAAGTCAGAATTTCTACCAGTCACCAAAGAAAGTGAAACACTACATATCTACATGAGTATCTGAAAAAGGCAGAAACTAGACTAACTGCCATGAAATTAAATTCCATTAAAATATTTCATTGAAATCTCATTGAAATACGTTAACATATTCTGATCTAAAATGAAAAAGGATTTAACTATGTAATCTATGTAAGTTAGAATGCATATTCTATTTAGAGAGTTGATTAACATTGATATTATTTTATGAGGTTTTTGTTTTTAACTTTTAAATTCAGGGGTACAAGTACAGATTTGTTAGCTAGGTAAACTTGTGTCATGGGGGTTTGCTGTACAGATTATTTCATCACCCATGTGTTAAGCTTAATATCCATTAGTTATTTTTCCCGATCCTCTCCCTCCTCCCACCCTCCAACCTTCCATAAGCCCCAGTGAGTATTCTCCCCTATATGTCTGTGTGCTCTCATCATTTAGCTCCCACTTATAAGGACATGTGGTAGGCTGGGCACGGTGGCTCACGCCTGTAATCTCAGCACTTTGGGAGACCGAGGCCGGTGGATCACGAGGTCAGGAGTTCAAGACCAGCCTGAACAACATGGTGAAACCCATTTCTACTAAAGATATAAAA